>NW_027225534.1:5344760-6678450 GCF_041296235.1 Equus asinus
GAGCTGCCAGGCCCAAACGGCTGCCTTGTGTCCAAAGGGAGAGAGAGGCCCCAAAGCATCTTGCTTCCAGCTCTGTGGGAAGCTAAAGCAACTGGCTCTCCACAGTGCTCTCACAGCCTACCGGGAACATCTCTTACCAAGGCCTGTGAAACGCAGTTTCTTGGCAGGCCTGATCTGGCTGAAGTAGAACTCCTGCTCTGGGCGTGCTACTTTGGCCTAGAGCTGCCAGGCCCAAAGGGCCGCCTTGTTTCCAAAGGGGCTGAGAGTCCCCAAAGTATCTTGCTTCCAAATCTTTGGGAAGCTAAGAAACAACTGGCTCTGCACAGTGCTCTCACAGCCTACCGGCAACGTGACAGAGAAAGGCCTGTGAGACGCAGTTTCTTGGAAGGCCTGATCTGGCTGAGGTAGAACTTCTGCTCTGGGTGTACTCCATTGGCCTAGGGCTGCCAGGCCCAAAGGGCTGCCTTTATTTCCAAAGTGTGAGAGAGGCCCCAAAGCATCTTGCTTCCTGCTCTCTGGGAAGCTAAAACAACTGGCTCTGCACAGTGCTCTCAAAGCCAACCGGGAACGTCACATACAAAGGCCTGTGAAACGCAGCTTCTTGACAGGCCTTATCTGGCTGAGGTAGAACTTGTGCTCTGGGTGTGCTACTTTGGCCTAGAGCTGCCAGGCACAAAGGCTGCTTTGTTTCCAAAGGGGGAGAGAGGCCCCAAATCATGTTGCTTCCAGCTGTTTTTGAAGCTAATAAACAACACGCTCTGCCAGGTACTCTTACAGCCTTCCGGGAACACCTCTTACGAAGGCCTGTGAAAAGCAGTTTCTTGGCAGGCCTGATCTGGCTGAGGTAGAACTTCTGCTCTGGGTGTGCTCTATTGGCCTAGAGCTGAAAGGCCCAAAGGTCGGCCTTGTTGGCAAAGGGGCAGGGAGCCCCAAAGCATCTTGCTTCCAGCTCTTTGGGAAGCTAAGAAACAACTGGCTCTGCCCAGTGCTCTTACAGCCTGAGAGAAAATCTCTTACCAAGGCCTGTGAAACGCACTTTGTTGGTGGCCTGATCTAGCTGAAGTAGAACTTCTGCTCTGGGTGTGCTCCATTGGCCTAGAGCTGCCTGGCCCAAAGGGCCGCCTTGTTTGCAAAGGGGCAGAGAGGCCCCAAAGCATCTTGCTTCCAGCTCTTCGGGAAGCTAAGAAACATCTGGCGTTGCCCAGTGCTCTTACAGCCTACCGGGAACATCTCTTACCAAGGCCTGTGAAACGCAGTTTGTTGGTGGCCTGAACTGGCCGAAGTAGAACTTCTGCTCTGGGTGTGCTCCACTGGCCTAGAGCTACCTGCCCCAAAGGGCTGCCTTGATTCCAAAGTGAGAGAGTGGCACCAAAGCATCTTGCTTCCAGCTCTTCGGGAAGCTAAGAAACATCTGGCGTTGCCCAGTGCTCTTACAGCCTACCGGGAACATCTCTTACCAAGGCCTGTGAAACGCCGTTTCCTGGCAGGCCTGATTTGGCTGAAGTAGAACTTCTGCTCTGGGTGTGCTCCATTGCCCTAGAGCTGCCAGGCCCAAGGTGCTGCCTTGTTTCCAAAGGGGCAGAGAGGCCCCAAAGCATCTTGCTTCCAGCTCTCTGGGAAGCTAAGAACCAACTCGCTCTGCCCCGTGCTCTTACAGCCTACCGGGAACATGTCTTTGAAAGGCATTTGAAACGCAGTTTCTTGGCAGGCCTCATCTGGCTGAAGTAGAACTCCGGCTCTGGGTGTGCTCCATTGCCCTAGGGCTGCCAGGCCCAAAGTGCTGCCCTGTTTCCAAGGGGCAGAGAGACCCAAAGCATCTTGCTTCCCGGTCTTTGCAAAGCTAAGAAACAACTGGCTCTGCCCAGTGCTCTTACACCTACCGGGAACATCTCTTACCAAGGCCTGTCAAACGCTGTTTCTTTGCAGGCCTGATCAGGCTGAAGTAGAACTCCTGCTCTGCGTGTGCTCCATTGGCCTAGAGCTTCCCGACCCAAAAGGCTGCCTTGTTCCCAAACGGGCAGAGGGGTCCCAAGAGTCTTGCTTCCAGCTTTTCAGGAAGGTAAGAAACAACTGGCTCTGCCCAGTGCTCTTACAGCCTACCGGGAACATCTCTTACCAAGGCCTGTGAAACGCACTTTCTAGGCAGGCCTGATCTGGAAGAAGTAGAACTTCTGCTCTGGCTGTGCTCCATTGCCCTAGAGCTGCCAGACCCAACGTGCTGCCTTGTTTCCAAAGGGGCAGAGAGGCCCCTAAGCGTCTTGCTTCCAGCTGTTTGGGAAACAAGGAAACAACTGGCTCTGCACCGTGCTCTCACAGCCTACCGGGAACGTCACATACAAAGGCCTCTGAAACGCAGTTCCTTGGCAGGCCTGATCTGGCTGAAGTAGGACTTCTGCTCTGGCTGTGCTCCATTGGCCTAGAGCTGAAAGGCCCAAAGGGATGCCTTGTTTGCAAAGGGGCAGAGAGGCCCCAAAGCATCTTGCTTCCAGCTCTTTGGGAAGCTAAGAAACAGCTGTCTCTGCCCAGTGCTCTGACAGAGTACCGGGAATATCTCTTACCAAAGCCTTTGAAACGCAGATTCTTGGCAGGCCTTATCTGGCTGAGGTAGAACTTCTGCTCTCGGAATGCTCCATTGGCCTAGAGCTGAAAGGCCCAAAGGTCGGCCTTGTTGGCAAAGGGGCAGGGAGCCCCCAAAGCATCTTGCTTCCAGCTCTTTGGGAACCTAAGAAACAACTGGCTCTGCCCAGTGCTCTTACAGCCTGAGAGAAAATCTCTTACCAAGGCCTGTGAAACGCACTTTGTTGGTGGCCTGATCTAGCTGAAGTAGAACTTCTGCTCTGGGTGTGCTACATTGGCCTAGAGCTGCCTGGCCCAAAGGGCCGCCTTGTTTGCAAAGGGGATGAGAGGCCCCAAAGCATCTTGCTTCCAGCTCTTCGGGAATCTAAGAAACATCTGGCGTTGCCCAGTGCTCTTACAGCCTACCGGGAACATCTCTTACCAAGGCCTGTGAAACGCCGTTTCCTGGCAGGCCTGATTTGGCTGAAGTAGAACTTCTGCTCTGGGTGTGCTCCATTGCCCTAGAGCTGCCAGGCCCAAGGTGCTGCCTTGTTTCCTAAGGGGCAGAGAGGCCCCAAAGCATCCTGCTTCCAGCTCTCTGGGAAGCTAAGAACCAACTCGCTCTGCCCCGTGCTCTTACAGCCTACCGGGAACATGTCTTTGAAAGGCCTGTGAAACGCAGTTTCTTGGCAGGCCTCATCTGGCTGAAGTAGAACTCCGGCTCTGGGTGTGCTCCATTGCCCTAGGGCTGCCAGGCCCAAAGTGCTGCCCTGTTTCCAAGGGGCAGAGAGGCCCAAAGCATCTTGCTTCCCGGTCTTTGCAAAGCTAAGAAACAACTGGCTCTGCCCAGTGCTCTTACACCTACCGGGAACATCTCTTACCAAGGCCTGTCAAACGCTGTTTCTTTGCAGGCCTGATCAGGCTGAAGTAGAACTCCTGCTCTGCGTGTGCTCCATTGGCCTAGAGCTTCCCGACCCAAAAGGCTGCCTTGTTCCCAAACGGGCAGAGGGGTCCCAAGCGTCTTGCTTCCAGCTTTTCAGGAAGGTAAGAAACAACTGGCTCTGCCCAGTGCTCTTACAGCCTACCGGGAACATCTCTTACCAAGGCCTGTGAAACGCAGTTTCCTGGCAGGCCTGATCTGGCTGAAGTAGAACTTCTGCTCTGGGTGTGCTCCATTGCCCTAGAGCTGCCAGGCCCAAAGGGCTGCCTTGTTTCCAAAGACGGAGAGTGGACCCAAAGCATCTTGCTCCCAGCTCTTCGGGAAGCTAAGAAACAGCTGGCTCTGCCCAGTGCTCTTACAGCCTAAGAGAACATCTCTTTGAAAGGCCTGTGAAACGCAGTTTCTTGGCAGGCCTGACCTGGCTGAAGTAGAACTTCTGTTCTGGTTGTGCTACATAGGCCTAGAGCTACCAGGACCTAAGGGCTGCCTTGTTTCCAAAGGGTGAGAGAGGCCCCAAAGCATCTTGCCTCCAGCACTTTGGGAAGCTAAAAAACAACTGGTTCTGCCCAGTGCTCTCACAGCCTACCGTGAACATCTCTTACCAAGGGCTGTGAAACGCAGTTTCTGGGCAGGACTGATCTGCCTGAAGTAGAACTTCTGCTGTGGGTGTGCTCCATTGGCCTAGAGCTGCCAGGCCCAAAAGGCTGCCTTGTGTCCAAAGGGAGAGAGAGGCCCCAAGGCATCTTGCTTCCAGCTCTGTGGGAAGCTAAAGCAACTGGCTCTCCACAGTGCTCTCACAGCCTACCGGGAACATCTCTTACCAAGGCCTGTGAAACGCAGTTTCTTGGCAGGCCTGATCTGGCTGAAGTAGAACTCCTGCTCTGGGCGTGCTACTTTGGCCTAGAGCTGCCAGGCCCAAAGGGCCGCCTTGTTTCCAAAGGGGCTGAGAGTCCCCAAAGCATCTTGCTTCCAAATCTTTGGGAAGCTAAGAAACAACTGGCTCTGCACAGTGCTCTCACAGCCTACCGGCAACGTGACAGAGAAAGGCCTGTGAGACGCAGTTTCTTGGAAGGCCTGATCTGGCTGAGGTAGAACTTCTGCTCTGGGTGTACTCCATTGGCCTAGGGCTGCCAGGCCCAAAGGGCTGCCTTTATTTCCAAAGTGTGAGAGAGGCCCCAAAGCATCTTGCTTCCTGCTCTCTGGGAAGCTAAAACAACTGGCTCTGCACAGTGCTCTCAAAGCCAACCGGGAACGTCACATACAAAGGCCTGTGAAACGCAGCTTCTTGACAGGCCTTATCTGGCTGAGGTAGAACTTGTGCTCTGGGTGTGCTACTTTGGCCTAGAGCTGCCAGGCACAAAGGCTGCTTTGTTTCCAAAGGGGGAGAGAGGCCCCAAATCATGTTGCTTCCAGCTGTTTTTGAAGCTAAGAAACAACTCGCTCGCCAGGTACTCTTACAGCCTTCCGGGAACACCTCTTACGAAGGCCTGTGAAAAGCAGTTTCTTGGCAGGCCTGATCTGGCTGAGGTAGAACTTCTGCTCTGGGTGTGCTCCATTGCCCTAGAGCTGAAAGGCCCAAAGGGATGCCTTGTTTGCAAAGGGGCAGAGAGGCCCCAAAGCATCTTGCTTCCAGCTCTTTGGGAAGCTAAGAAACAACTGGCTGTGCCCAGTCCTCTTATAGCCTAAGAGAACATCTCTTATCAAGGCCTGTGAAACGCAGTTTCTAGGCAGGCCTGATCTGGAAGAAGTAGAACTTCTGCTCTGGTTGTGCTCCATTGCCCTAGAGCTGCCAGACCCAACGTGCTGCCTTGTTGCCAAAGGGGCAGAGAGGCCCCTAAGCGTCTTGCTTCCAGCTGTTTGGGAAACAAGGAAACAACTGGCTCTGCACCGTGCTCTCACAGCCTACCGGGAACGTCACATACAAAGGCCTCTGAAACGCAGTTCCTTGGCAGGCCTGATCTGGCTGAAGTAGGACTTCTGCTCTGGCTGTGCTCCATTGGCCTAGAGCTGAAAGGCCCAAAGGGATGCCTTGTTTGCAAAGGGGCAGAGAGGCCCCAAAGCATCTTGCTTCCAGCTCTTTGGGAAGCTAAGAAACAACTGTCTCTGCCCAGTGCTCTGACAGAGTACCGGCAACATCTCTTACCAAAGCCTTTGAAACGCAGTTTCTTGGCAGGCCTTATCTGGCTGAGGTAGAACTTCTGCTCTCGGTGTGCTCCATTGGCCTAGAGCTGAAAGGCCCAAAGGTCGGCCTTGTTGGCAAAGGGGCAGGGAGCCCCCAAAGCATCTTGCTTCCAGCTCTTTGGGAAGCTAAGAAACAACTGGCTCTGCCCAGTGCTCTTACAGCCTGAGAGAAAATCTCTTACCAAGGCCTGTGAAACGCACTTTGTTGGTGGCCTGATCTAGCTGAAGTAGAACTTCTGCTCTGGGTGTGCTCCATTGGCCTAGAGCTGCCTGGCCCAAAGGGCCGCCTTGCTTGCAAAGGGGATGAGAGGCCCCAAAGCATCTTGCTTCCAGATCTTCGGGAAGCTAAGAAACATCTGGCGTTGCCCAGTGCTCTTACAGCCTACCGGGAACATCTCTTACCAAGGCCTGTGAAACGCAGTTTGTTGGTGGCCTGAACTGGCCGAAGTAGAACTTCTGCTCTGGGTGTGCTCCACTGGCCTAGAGCTACCTGCCCCAAAGGGCTGCCTTGATTCCAAACTGAGAGAGTGGCACCAAAGCATCTTGCTTCCAGCTCTTCGGGAAGCTAAGAAACATCTGGCGTTGCCCAGTGCTCTTACAGCCTACCGGGAACATCTCTTACCAAGGCCTGTGAAACGCAGTTTGTTGGTGGCCTGAACTGGCCGAAGTAGAACTTCTGCTCTGGGTGTGCTCCATTGGCCTAGAGCTGCCAGGCCCAAGGTGCTGCCTTGTTTCCAAAGGGGCAGAGAGGCCCCAAAGCATCTTGCTTCCAGCTCTCTGGGAAGCTAAGAACCAACTCGCTCTGCCCCGTGCTCTTACAGCCTACCGGGAACATGTCTTTGAAAGGCCTGTGAAACGCAGTTTCTTGGCAGGCCTCATCTGGCTGAAGTAGAACTCCGGCTCTGGGTGTGCTCCATTGCCCTAGAGCTGCCAGGCCCAAAGTGCTGCCCTGTTTCCAAGGGGCAGAGAGGCCCAAAGCATCTTGCTTCCCGGTCTTTGCGAAGCTAAGAAACAACTGGCTCTGCCCAGTGCTCTTACACCTACCGGGAACATCTCTTACCAAGGCCTGTCAAACGCTGTTTCTTTGCAGGCCTGATCAGGCTGAAGTAGAACTCCTGCTCTGCGTGTGCTCCATTGGCCTAGAGCTTCCCGACCCAAAAGGCTGCCTTGTTCCCAAACGGGCAGAGGGGTCCCAAGCATCTTGCTTCCAGCTTTTCAGGAAGGTAAGAAACAACTGGCTCTGCCCAGTGCTCTTACAGCCTACCGGGAACATCTCTTACCAAGGCCTGTGAAACGCAGTTTCCTGGCAGGCCTGATCTGGCTGAAGTAGAACTTCTGCTCTGGGTGTGCTCCATTGCCCTAGAGCTGCCAGGCCCAAAGGGCTGCCTTGTTTCCAAAGACGGAGAGTGGACCCAAAGCATCTTGCTCCCAGCTCTTCGGGAAGCTAAGAAACAGCTGGCTCTGCCCAGTGCTCTTACAGCCTAAGAGAACATCTCTTTGAAAGGCCTGTGAAACGCAGTTTCTTGGCAGGCCTGACCTGGCTGAAGTAGAACTTCTGTTCTGGTTGTGCTACATAGGCCTAGAGCTACCAGGACCTAAGGGCTGCCTTGTTTCCAAAGGGTGAGAGAGGCCCCAAAGCATCTTGCCTCCAGCACTTTGGGAAGCTAAAAAACAACTGGTTCTGCCCAGTGCTCTCACAGCCTACCGTGAACATCTCTTACCAAGGGCTGTGAAACGCAGTTTCTGGGCAGGACTGATCTGCCTGAAGTAGAACTTCTGCTGTGGGTGTGCTCCATTGGCCTAGAGCTGCCAGGCCCAAAAGGCTGCCTTGTGTCCAAAGGGAGAGAGAGGCCCCAAGGCATCTTGCTTCCAGCTCTGTGGGAAGCTAAAGCAACTGGCTCTCCACAGTGCTCTCACAGCCTACCGGGAACATCTCTTACCAAGGCCTGTGAAACGCAGTTTCTTGGCAGGCCTGATCTGGCTGAAGTAGAACTCCTGCTCTGGGCGTGCTACTTTGGCCTAGAGCTGCCAGGCCCAAAGGGCCGCCTTGTTTCCAAAGGGGCTGAGAGTCCCCAAAGCATCTTGCTTCCAAATCTTTGGGAAGCTAAGAAACAACTGGCTCTGCACAGTGCTCTCACAGCCTACCGGCAACGTGACAGAGAAAGGCCTGTGAGACGCAGTTTCTTGGAAGGCCTGATCTGGCTGAGGTAGAACTTGTGCTCTGGGTGTGCTACTTTGGCCTAGAGCTGCCAGGCACAAAGGCTGCTTTGTTTCCAAAGGGGGATAGAGGCCCCAAATCATGTTGCTTCCAGCTGTTTTTGAAGCTAAGAAACAACTCGCTCTGCCAGGTACTCTTACAGCCTTCCGGGAACACCTCTTACGAAGGCCTGTGGAAGCAGTTTCTTGGCAGGCCTGATCTGGCTGAGGTAGAACTTCTGCTCTGGGTGTGCTCCATTGCCCTAGAGCTGAAAGGCCCAAAGGGCTGCCTTGTTTCCAAAGGGGGAGAGAGGCCCCAAAGCATCTTGCTTCCACCTCTTGGGAAGCTAAGAAACAACTGGCTGTGCCCAGTGCTCTTATAGCCTAAGAGAACATCTCTTATCAAGGCCTGGGAAACGCACTGTCTAGGCAGGCCTGATCTGGAAGAAGTAGAACTTCGGCTCTGGTTGTGCTCCATTGCCCTAGAGCTGCCAGACCCAACGTGCTGCCTTGTTTCCAAAGGGGCAGAGAGGCCCCAAAGCGTCTTGCTTCCAGCTGTTTGGGAAACAAGGAAACAACTGGCTCTGCACCGTGCTCTCACAGCCTACCGGGAACGTCACATACAAAGGCCTCTGAAACGCAGTTCCTTGGCAGGCCTGATCTGGCTGAAGTAGGACTTCTGCTCTGGGTGTGCTCCATTGGCCTAGAGCTGAAAGGCCCAAAGGTCGCCCTTGTTGGCAAAGGGGCAGGGAGCCCCCAAAGCATCTTGCTTCCAGCTCTTTAGGAAGCTAAGAAACAAATGGCTCTGCCCAGTGCTCTAACAGAGTACCGGGAACAGCTCTTACCAAAGCCTTTGAAACGCAGTTTCTTGGCAGGCCTTATCTGGCTGAGGTAGAACTTCTGCTCTGGGTGTGCTCCATTGGATAGAGCTGCCTGGCCCAAAGGTCGGCCTTGTTTGCAAAGGGGATGAGAGGCCCCAAAGCATCTTGCTTCCAGCTCTTCGGGAAGCTAAGAAACATCTGGCATTGCCCAGTGCTCTTACAGCCTACCGGGAACATCTCTTACCAAGGCCTGTGAAACGCAGTTTGTTGGTGGCCTGAACTGGCCGAAGTAGAACTTCTGCTCTGGGTGTGCTCCATTGGCCTAGAGCTGCCAGGCCCAAGGTGCTGCCTTGTTTCCAAAGGGGCAGAGAGGCCCCAAAGCATCTTGCTTCCAGCTCTCTGGGAAGCTAAGAACCAACTCGCTCTGCCCCGTGCTCTTACAGCCTACCGGGAACATGTCTTTGAAAGGCCTGTGAAACGCAGTTTCTTGGCAGGCCTCATCTGGCTGAAGTAGAACTCCGGCTCTGGGTGTGCTCCATTGCCCTAGAGCTGCCAGGCCCAAAGTGCTGCCCTGTTTCCAAGGGGCAGAGAGGCCCAAAGCATCTTGCTTCCCGGTCTTTGCGAAGCTAAGAAACAACTGGCTCTGCCCAGTGCTCTTACACCTACCGGGAACATCTCTTACCAAGGCCTGTCAAACGCTGTTTCTTTGCAGGCCTGATCAGGCTGAAGTAGAACTCCTGCTCTGCGTGTGCTCCATTGGCCTAGAGCTTCCCGACCCAAAAGGCTGCCTTGTTCCCAAACGGGCAGAGGGGTCCCAAGCATCTTGCTTCCAGCTTTTCAGGAAGGTAAGAAACAACTGGCTCTGTCCAGTGCTCTTACAGCCTACCGGGAACATCTCTTACCAAGGCCTGTGAAACGCAGTTTCCTGGCAGGCCTGATCTGGCTGAAGTAGAACTTCTGCTCTGGGTGTGCTCCATTGCCCTAGAGCTGCCAGGCCCAAAGGGCTGCCTTGTTTCCAAAGACGGAGAGTGGACCCAAAGCATCTTGCTCCCAGCTCTTCGGGAAGCTAAGAAACAGCTGGCTCTGCCCAGTGCTCTTACAGCCTAAGAGAACATCTCTTTGAAAGGCCTGTGAAACGCAGTTTCTTGGCAGGCCTGACCTGGCTGAAGTAGAACTTCTGTTCTGGTTGTGCTACATAGGCCTAGAGCTACCAGGACCTAAGGGCTGCCTTGTTTCCAAAGGGTGAGAGAGGCCCCAAAGCATCTTGCCTCCAGCACTTTGGGAAGCTAAAAAACAACTGGCTCTGCCCAGTGCTCTCACAGCCTACCGTGAACATCTCTTACCAAGGGCTGTGAAACGCAGTTTCTGGGCAGGACTGATCTGCCTGAAGTAGAACTTCTGCTGTGGGTGTGCTCCATTGGCCTAGAGCTGCCAGGCCCAAAAGGCTGCCTTGTGTCCAAAGGGAGAGAGAGGCCCCAAGGCATCTTGCTTCCAGCTCTGTGGGAAGCTAAAGCAACTGGCTCTCCACAGTGCTCTCACAGCCTACCGGGAACATCTCTTACCAAGGCCTGTGAAACGCAGTTTCTTGGCAGGCCTGATCTGGCTGAAGTAGAACTCCTGCTCTGGGCGTGCTACTTTGGCCTAGAGCTGCCGGGCCCAAAGGGCCGCCTTGTTTCCAAAGGGGCTGAGAGTCCCCAAAGCATCTTGCTTCCAAATCGTTGGGAAGCTAAGAAACAACTGGCTCTGCACAGTGCTCTCACAGCCTACCGGCAACGTGACAGAGAAAGGCCTGTGAGACGCAGTTTCTTGGAAGGCCTGATCTGGCTGAGGTAGAACTTGTGCTCTGGGTGTACTCCATTGGCCTAGGGCTGCCAGGCCCAAAGGGCTGCCTTTATTTCCAAAGTGTGAGAGAGGCCCCAAAGCATCTTTCTTCCTGCTCTCTGGGAAGCTAAAACAACTGGCTCTGCACAGTGCTCTCAAAGCCAACCCGGAACGTCACATACAAAGGCCTGTGAAACGCAGCTTCTTGACAGGCCTTATCTGGCTGAGGTAGAACTTGTGCTCTGGGTGTGCTACTTTGGCCTAGAGCTGCCAGGCACAAAGGCTGCTTTGTTTCCAAAGGGGGAGAGAGGCCCCAAATCATGTTGCTTCCAGCTGTTTTTGAAGCTAAGAAACAACTCGCTCTGCCAGGTACTCTTACAGCCTTCCGGGAACACCTCTTACGAAGGCCTGTGAAAAGCAGTTTCTTGGCAGGCCTGATCTGGCTGAGGTAGAACTTCTGCTCTGGGTGTGCTCCATTGCCCTAGAGCTGAAAGGCCCAAAGGGCTGCCTTGTTTCCAAAGGGGGAGAGAGGCCCCAAAGCATCTTGCTTCCACCTCTTGGGAAGCTGAGAAACAACTGGCTGTGCCCAGTGCTCTTATAGCCTAAGAGAACATCTCTTATCAAGGCCTGTGAAACGCACTGTCTAGGCAGGCCTGATCTGGAAGAAGTAGAACTTCGGCTCTGGTTGTGCTCCATTGCCCTAGAGCTGCCAGACCCAACGTGCTGCCTTGTTTCCAAAGGGGCAGAGAGGCCCCAAAGCGTCTTGCTTCCAGCTGTTTGGGAAACAAGGAAACAACTGGCTCTGCACCGTGCTCTCACAGCCTACCGGGAACGTCACATACAAAGGCCTCTGAAACGCAGTTCCTTGGCAGGCCTGATCTGGCTGAAGTAGGACTTCTGCTCTGGGTGTGCTCCATTGGCCTAGAGCTGAAAGGACCAAAGGTCGCCCTTGTTGGCAAAGGGGCAGGGAGCCCCCAAAGCATCTTGCTTCCAGCTCTTTGGGAAGCTAAGAAACAAATGGCTCTGCCCAGTGCTCTAACAGAGTACCGGGAACATCTCTTACCAAAGCCTTTGAAACGCAGTTTCTTGGCAGGCCTTATCTGGCTGAGGTAGAACTTCTGCTCTGGGTGTGATCCATTGGCCTAGAGCTGCCTGGCCCAAAGGTCGGCCTTGTTTGCAAAGGGGATGAGAGGCCCCAAAGCATCTTGCTTCCAGCTCTTCGGGAAGCTAAGAAACATCTGGCGTTGCCCAGTGCTCTTACAGCCTACCGGGAACATCTCTTGCCAAGGCCTGTGAAACGCAGTTTGTTGGTGGCCTGAACTGGCCGAAGTAGAACTTCTGCTCTGGGTGTGCTCCATTGGCCTAGAGCTGCCAGGCCCAAGGTGCTGCCTTGTTTCCAAAGGGGCAGAGAGGCCCCAAAGCATCTTGCTTCCAGCTCTCTGGGAAGCTAAGAACCAACTCGCTCTGCCCCGTGCTCTTACAGCCTACCGGGAACATGTCTTTGAAAGGCCTGTGAAACGCAGTTTCTTGGCAGGCCTCATCTGGCTGAAGTAGAACTCCGGCTCTGGGTGTGCTCCATTGCCCTAGAGCTGCCAGGCCCCAAGTGCTGCCCTGTTTCCAAGGGGCAGAGAGGCCCAAAGCATCTTGCTTCCCGGTCTTTGCGAAGCTAAGAAACAACTGGCTCTGCCCAGTGCTCTTACACCTACCGGGAACATCTCTTACCAAGGCCTGTCAAACGCTGTTTCTTTGCAGGCCTGATCAGGCTGAAGTAGAACTCCTGCTCTGCGTGTGCTCCATTGGCCTAGAGCTTCCCGACCCAAAAGGCTGCCTTGTTCCCAAACGGGCAGAGGGGTCCCAAGCATCTTGCTTCCAGCTTTTCAGGAAGGTAAGAAACAACTGGCTCTGCCCAGTGCTCTTACAGCCTACCGGGAACATCTCTTACCAAGGCCTGTGAAACGCAGTTTCCTGGCAGGCCTGATCTGGCTGAAGTAGAACTTCTGCTCTGGGTGTGCTCCATTGCCCTAGAGCTGCCAGGCACAAAGGCTGCTTTGTTTCCAAAGGGGGAGAGAGGTCCCAAATCATGTTGCTTCCAGCTGTTTTTGAAGCTAAGAAACAACTCGCTCTGCCAGGTACTCTTACAGCCTTCCGGGAACACCTCTTACGAAGGCCTGTGAAAAGCAGTTTCTTGGCAGGCCTGATCTGGCTGAGGTAGAACTTCTGCTCTGGGTGTGCTCCATTGCCCTAGAGCTGAAAGGCCCAAAGGGCTGCCTTGTTTCCAAAGGGGGAGAGAGGCCCCAAAGCATCTTGCTTCCACCTCTTGGGAAGCTAAGAAACAACTGGCTGTGCCCAGTGCTCTTATAGCCTAAGAGAACATCTCTTATCAAGGCCTGGGAAACGCACTGTCTAGGCAGGCCTGATCTGGAAGAAGTAGAACGTCGGCTCTGGTTGTGCTCCATTGCCCTAGAGCTGCCAGACCCAACGTGCTGCCTTGTTTCCAAAGGGGCAGAGAGGCCCCAAAGCGTCTTGCTTCCAGCTGTTTGGGAAACAAGGAAACAACTGGCTCTGCACCGTGCTCTCACAGCCTACCGGGAACGTCACATACAAAGGCCTCTGAAACGCAGTTCCTTGGCAGGCCTGATCTGGCTGAAGTAGGACTTCTGCTCTGGGTGTGCTCCATTGGCCTAGAGCTGAAAGGCCCAAAGGTCGCCCTTGTTGGCAAAGGGGCAGGGAGCCCCCAAAGCATCTTGCTTCCAGCTCTTTGGGAAGCTAAGAAACAAATGGCTCTGCCCAGTGCTCTAACAGAGTACCGGGAACATCTCTTACCAAAGCCTTTGAAACGCAGTTTCTTGGCAGGCCTTATCTGGCTGAGGTAGAACTTCTGCTCTGGGTGTGCTCCATTGGCCTAGAGCTGCCTGGCCCAAAGGTCGGCCTTGTTTGCAAAGGGGATGAGAGGCCCCAAAGCATCTTGCTTCCAGCTCTTCGGGAAGCTAAGAAACATCTGGCGTTGCCCAGTGCTCTTACAGCCTACCGGGAACATCTCTTACCAAGGCCTGTGAAACGCAGTTTGTTGGTGGCCTGAACTGGCCGAAGTAGAACTTCTGCTCTGGGTGTGCTCCATTGGCCTAGAGCTGCCTGGCCCATAGGGCCGCCTTGTTTGCAAAGGGGATGAGAGGCCCCAAAGCATCTTGCTTCCAGCTCTTCGGGAAGCTAAGAAACATCTGGCATTGCCCAGTGCTCTTACAGCCTACCGGGAACATCTCTTACCAAGGCCTGTGAAACGCCGTTTCCTGGCAGGCCTGATCTGGCAGAAGTAGAACTCCTGCTCTGGGCGTGCTACTTTGGCCTAGAGCTGCCAGGCCCAAAGGGCCGCCTTGTTTCCAAAGGGGCTGAGAGTCCCCAAAGCATCTTGCTTCCAAATCTTTGGGAAGCTAAGAAACAACTGGCTCTGCACAGTGCTCTCACAGCCTACCGGCAACGTGACAGAGAAAGGCCTGTGAGACGCAGTTTCTTGGAAAGCCTGATCTGGCTGAGGTAGAACTTGTGCTCTGGGTGTACTCCATTGGCCTAGGGCTGCCAGGCCCAAAGGGCTGCCTTTATTTCCAAAGTGTGAGAGAGGCCCCAAAGCATCTTGCTTCCTGCTCTCTGGGAAGCTAAAACAACTGGCTCTGCACAGTGCTCTCAAAGCCAACCGGGAACGTCACATACAAAGGCCTGTGAAACGCAGCTTCTTGACAGGCCTTATCTGGCTGAGGTAGAACTTGTGCTCTGGGTGTGCTACTTTGGCCTAGAGCTGCCAGGCACAAAGGCTGCTTTGTTTCCAAAGGGGGAGAGAGGCCCCAAATCATGTTGCTTCCAGCTGTTTTTGAAGCTAAGAAACAACTCGCTCTGCCAGGTACTCTTACAGCCTTCCGGGAACACCTCTTACGAAGGCCTGTGAAAAGCAGTTTCTTGGCAGGCCTGATCTGGCTGAGGTAGAACTTCTGCTCTGGGTGTGCTCCATTGCCCTAGAGCTGAAAGGCCCAAAGGGCTGCCTTGTTTCCAAAGGGGGAGAGAGGCCCCAAAGCATCTTGCTTCCACCTCTTGGGAAGCTAAGAAACAACTGGCTGTGCCCAGTGCTCTTATAGCCTAAGAGAACATCTCTTATCAAGGCCTGTGAAACGCACTGTCTAGGCAGGCCTGATCTGGAAGAAGTAGAACTTCGGCTCTGGTTGTGCTCCATTGCCCTAGAGCTGCCAGACCCAACGTGCTGCCTTGTTTCCAAAGGGGCAGAGAGGCCCCAAAGCGTCTTGCTTCCAGCTGTTTGGGAAACAAGGAAACAACTGGCTCTGCACCGTGCTCTCACAGCCTACCGGGAACGTCACATACAAAGGCCTCTGAAACGCAGTTCCTTGGCAGGCCTGATCTGGCTGAAGTAGGACTTCTGCTCTGGGTGTGCTCCATTGGCCTAGAGCTGAAAGGCCCAAAGGTCGCCCTTGTTGGCAAAGGGGCAGGGAGCCCCCAAAGCATCTTGCTTCCAGCTCTTTGGGAAGCTAAGAAACAAATGGCTCTGCCCAGTGCTCTAACAGAGTAGCGGGAACATCTCTTACCAAAGCCTTTGAAACGCAGTTTCTTGGCAGGCCTTATCTGGCTGAGGTAGAACTTCTGCTCTGGGTGTGCTCCATTGGCCTAGAGCTGCCTGGCCCAAAGGTCGGCCTTGTTTGCAAAGGGGATGAGAGGCCCCAAAGCATCTTGCTTCCAGCTCTTCGGGAAGCTAAGAAACATCTGGCGTTGCCCAGTGCTCTTACAGCCTACCGGGAACATCTCTTACCAAGGCCTGTGAAACGCCGTTTCCTGGCAGGCCTGATTTGGCTGAAGTAGAACTTCTGCTCTGGGTGTGCTCCATTGCCCTAGAGCTGCCAGGCCCAAGGTGCTGCCTTGTTTCCAAAGGGGCAGAGAGGCCCCAAAGCATCTTGCTTCCAGCTCTTCGGGAAGCTAAGAAACATCTGGCGTTGCCCAGTGCTCTTACAGCCTACCGGGAACATCTCTTACCAAGGCCTGTGAAACGCAGTTTGTTGGTGGCCTGAACTGGCCGAAGTAGAACTTCTGCTCTGGGTGTGCTCCATTGGCCTAGAGCTGCCAGGCCCAAGGTGCTGCCTTGTTTCCAAAGGGGCAGAGAGGCCCCAAAGCATCTTGCTTCCAGCTCTCTGGGAATCTAAGAACCAACTCGCTCTGCCCGTGCTCTTACAGCCTACCGGGAACATGTCTTTGAAAGGCCTGTGAAACGCAGTTTCTTGGCAGGCCTCATCTGGCTGAAGTAGAACTCCGGCTCTGGGTGTGCTCCATTGCCCTAGAGCTGCCAGGCCCCAAGTGCTGCCCTGTTTCCAAGGGGCAGAGAGGCCCAAAGCATCTTGCTTCCCGGTCTTTGCGAAGCTAAGAAACAACTGGCTCTGCCCAGTGCTCTTACACCTACCGGGAACATCTCTTACCAAGGCCTGTCAAACGCTGTTTCTTTGCAGGCCTGATCAGGCTGAAGTAGAACTCCTGCTCTGCGTGTGCTCCATTGGCCTAGAGCTTCCCGACCCAAAAGGCTGCCTTGTTCCCAAACGGGCAGAGGGGTCCCAAGCATCTTGCTTCCAGCTTTTCAGGAAGGTAAGAAACAACTGGCTCTGCCCAGTGCTCTTACAGCCTACCGGGAACATCTCTTACCAAGGCCTGTGAAACGCAGTTTCCTGGCAGGCCTGATCTGGCTGAAGTAGAACTTCTGCTCTGGGTGTGCTCCATTGCCCTAGAGCTGCCAGGCCCAAAGGGCTGCCTTGTTTCCAAAGACGGAGAGTGGACCCAAAGCATCTTGCTCCCAGCTCTTCGGGAAGCTAAGAAACAGCTGGCTCTGCCCAGTGCTCTTACAGCCTAAGAGAACATCTCTTTGAAAGGCCTGTGAAACGCAGTTTCTTGGCAGGCCTGACCTGGCTGAAGTAGAACTTCTGTTCTGGTTGTGCTACATAGGCCTAGAGCTACCAGGACCTAAGGGCTGCCTTGTTTCCAAAGGGTGAGAGAGGCCCCAAAGCATCTTGCCTCCAGCACTTTGGGAAGCTAAAAAACAACTGGTTCTGCCCAGTGCTCTCACAGCCTACCGTGAACATCTCTTACCAAGGGCTGTGAAACGCAGTTTCTGGGCAGGACTGATCTGCCTGAAGTAGAACTTCTGCTGTGGGTGTGCTCCATTGGCCTAGAGCTGCCAGGCCCAAAAGGCTGCCTTGTGTCCAAAGGGAGAGAGAGGCCCCAAGGCATCTTGCTTCCAGCTCTGTGGGAAGCTAAAGCAACTGGCTCTCCACAGTGCTCTCACAGCCTACCGGGAACATCTCTTACCAAGGCCTGTGAAACGCCGTTTCCTGGCAGGCCTGATCTGGCTGAAGTAGAACTCCTGCTCTGGGCGTGCTACTTTGGCCTAGAGCTGCCAGGCCCAAAGGGCCGCCTTGTTTCCAAAGGGGCTGAGAGTCCCCAAAGCATCTTGCTTCCAAATCTTTGGGAAGCTAAGAAACAACTGGCTCTGCACAGTGCTCTCACAGCCTACCGGCAACGTGATAGAGAAAGGCCTGTGAGACGCAGTTTCTTGGAAGGCCTGATCTGGCTGAGGTAGAACTTCTGCTCTGGGTGTACTCCATTGGCCTAGGGCTGCCAGGCCAAAGGGCTGCCTTTATTTCCAAAGTGTGAGAGAGGCCCCAAAGCATCTTGCTTCCTGCTCTCTGGGAAGCTAAAACAACTGGCTCTGCACAGTGCTCTCAAAGCCAACCCGGAACGTCACATACAAAGGCCTGTGAAACGCAGCTTCTTGACAGGCCTTATCTGGCTGAGGTAGAACTTGTGCTCTGGGTGTGCTACTTTGGCCTAGAGCTGCCAGGCACAAAGGCTGCTTTGTTTCCAAAGGGGGAGAGAGGCCCCAAATCATGTTGCTTCCAGCTGTTTTTGAAGCTAAGAAACAACTCGCTCTGCCAGGTACTCTTACAGCCTTCCGGGAACACCTCTTACGAAGGCCTGTGAAAAGCAGTTTCTTGGCAGGCCTGATCTGGCTGAGGTAGAACTTCTGCTCTGGGTGTGCTCCATTGCCCTAGAGCTGAAAGGCCCAAAGGGCTGCCTTGTTTCCAAAGGGGGAGAGAGGCCCCAAAGCATCTTGCTTCCACCTCTTGGGAAGCTAAGAAACAACTGGCTGTGCCCAGTGCTCTTATAGCCTAAGAGAACATCTCTTATCAAGGCCTGTGAAACGCACTGTCTAGGCAGGCCTGATCTGGAAGAAGTAGAACTTCGGCTCTGGTTGTGCTCCATTGCCCTAGAGCTGCCAGACCCAACGTGCTGCCTTGTTTCCAAAGGGGCAGAGAGGCCCCAAAGCGTCTTGCTTCCAGCTGTTTGGGAAACAAGGAAACAACTGGCTCTGCACCGTGCTCTCACAGCCTACCGGGAACGTCACATACAAAGGCCTCTGAAACGCAGTTCCTTGGCAGGCCTGATCTGGCTGAAGTAGGACTTCTGCTCTGGGTGTGCTCCATTGGCCTAGAGCTGAAAGGCCCAAAGGTCGCCCTTGTTGGCAAAGGGGCAGGGAGCCCCCAAAGCATCTTGCTTCCAGCTCTTTGGGAAGCTAAGAAACAAATGGCTCTGCCCAGTGCTCTAACAGAGTAGCGGGAACATCTCTTACCAAAGCCTTTGAAACGCAGTTTCTTGGCAGGCCTTATCTGGCTGAGGTAGAACTTCTGCTCTGGGTGTGCTCCATTGGCCTAGAGCTGCCTGGCCCAGAGGTCGGCCTTGTTTGCAAAGGGGATGAGAGGCCCCAAAGCATCTTGCTTCCAGCTCTTCGGGAAGCTAAGAAACATCTGGCGTTGCCCAGTGCTCTTACAGCCTACCGGGAACATCTCTTACCAAGGCCTGTGAAACGCCGTTTCCTGGAAGGCCTGATTTGGCTGAAGTAGAACTTCTGCTCTGGGTGTGCTCCATTGCCCTAGAGCTGCCAGGCCCAAGGTGCTGCCTTGTTTCCAAAGGGGCAGAGAGGCCCCAAAGCATCTTGCTTCCAGCTCTTCGGGAAGCTAAGAAACATCTGTCGTTGCCCAGTGCTCTTACAGCCTACCGGGAACATCTCTTACCAAGGCCTGTGAAACGCAGTTTGTTGGTGGCCTGAACTGGCCGAAGTAGAACTTCTGCTCTGGGTGTGCTCCATTGGCCTAGAGCTGCCAGGCCCAAGGTGCTGCCTTGTTTCCAAAGGGGCAGAGAGGCCCCAAAGCATCTTGCTTCCAGCTCTCTGGGAAGCTAAGAACCAACTCGCTCTGCCCGTGCTCTTACAGCCTACCGGGAACATGTCTTTGAAAGGCCTGTGAAACGCAGTTTCTTGGCAGGCCTCATCTGGCTGAAGTAGAACTCCGGCTCTGGGTGTGCTCCATTGCCCTAGAGCTGCCAGGCCCCAAGTGCTGCCCTGTTTCCAAGGGGCAGAGAGGCCCAAAGCATCTTGCTTCCCGGTCTTTGCGAAGCTAAGAAACAACTGGCTCTGCCCAGTGCTCTTACACCTACCGGGAACATCTCTTACCAAGGCCTGTCAAACGCTGTTTCTTTGCAGGCCTGATCAGGCTGAAGTAGAACTCCTGCTCTGCGTGTGCTCCATTGGCCTAGAGCTTCCCGACCCAAAAGGCTGCCTTGTTCCCAAACGGGCAGAGGGGTCCCAAGCATCTTGCTTCCAGCTTTTCAGGAAGGTAAGAAACAACTGGCTCTGCCCAGTGCTCTTACAGCCTACCGGGAACATCTCTTACCAAGGCCTGTGAAACGCAGTTTCCTGGCAGGCCTGATCTGGCTGAAGTAGAACTTCTGCTCTGGGTGTGCTCCATTGCCCTAGAGCTGCCAGGCCCAAAGGGCTGCCTTGTTTCCAAAGACGGAGAGTGGACCCAAAGCATCTTGCTCCCAGCTCTTCGGGAAGCTAAGAAACAGCTGGCTCTGCCCAGTGCTCTTACAGCCTAAGAGAACATCTCTTTGAAAGGCCTGTGAAACGCAGTTTCTTGGCAGGCCTGACCTGGCTGAAGTAGAACTTCTGTTCTGGTTGTGCTACATAGGCCTAGAGCTACCAGGACCTAAGGGCTGCCTTGTTTCCAAAGGGTGAGAGAGGCCCCAAAGCATCTTGCCTCCAGCACTTTGGGAAGCTAAAAAACAACTGGTTCTGCCCAGTGCTCTCACAGCCTACCGTGAACATCTCTTACCAAGGGCTGTGAAACGCAGTTTCTGGGCAGGACTGATCTGCCTGAAGTAGAACTTCTGCTGTGGGTGTGCTCCATTGGCCTAGAGCTGCCAGGCCCAAAAGGCTGCCTTGTGTCCAAAGGGAGAGAGAGGCCCCAAGGCATCTTGCTTCCAGCTCTGTGGGAAGCTAAAGCAACTGGCTCTCCACAGTGCTCTCACAGCCTACCGGGAACATCTCTTACCAAGGCCTGTGAAACGCCGTTTCCTGGCAGGCCTGATCTGGCTGAAGTAGAACTCCTGCTCTGGGCGTGCTACTTTGGCCTAGAGCTGCCAGGCCCAAAGGGCCGCCTTGTTTCCAAAGGGGCTGAGAGTCCCCAAAGCATCTTGCTTCCAAATCTTTGGGAAGCTAAGAAACAACTGGCTCTGCACAGTGCTCTCACAGCCTACCGGCAACGTGATAGAGAAAGGCCTGTGAGACGCAGTTTCTTGGAAGGCCTGATCTGGCTGAGGTAGAACTTCTGCTCTGGGTGTACTCCATTGGCCTAGGGCTGCCAGGCCAAAGGGCTGCCTTTATTTCCAAAGTGTGAGAGAGGCCCCAAAGCATCTTGCTTCCTGCTCTCTGGGAAGCTAAAACAACTGGCTCTGCACAGTGCTCTCAAAGCCAACCCGGAACGTCACATACAAAGGCCTGTGAAACGCAGCTTCTTGACAGGCCTTATCTGGCTGAGGTAGAACTTGTGCTCTGGGTGTGCTACTTTGGCCTAGAGCTGCCAGGCACAAAGGCTGCTTTGTTTCCAAAGGGGGAGAGAGGCCCCAAATCATGTTGCTTCCAGCTGTTTTTGAAGCTAAGAAACAACTCGCTCTGCCAGGTACTCTTACAGCCTTCCGGGAACACCTCTTACGAAGGCCTGTGAAAAGCAGTTTCTTGGCAGGCCTGATCTGGCTGAGGTAGAACTTCTGCTCTGGGTGTGCTCCATTGCCCTAGAGCTGAAAGGCCCAAAGGGCTGCCTTGTTTCCAAAGGGGGAGAGAGGCCCCAAAGCATCTTGCTTCCACCTCTTGGGAAGCTAAGAAACAACTGGCTGTGCCCAGTGCTCTTATAGCCTAAGAAAACATCTCTTATCAAGGCCTGTGAAACGCACTGTCTAGGCAGGCCTGATCTGGAAGAAGTAGAACTTCGGCTCTGGTTGTGCTCCATTGCCCTAGAGCTGCCAGACCCAACGTGCTGCCTTGTTTCCAAAGGGGCAGAGAGGCCCCAAAGCGTCTTGCTTCCAGCTGTTTGGGAAACAAGGAAACAACTGGCTCTGCACCGTGCTCTCACAGCCTACCGGGAACGTCACATACAAAGGCCTCTGAAACGCAGTTCCTTGGCAGGCCTGATCTGGCTGAAGTAGGACTTCTGCTCTGGGTGTGCTCCATTGGCCTAGAGCTGAAAGGCCCAAAGGTCGCCCTTGTTGGCAAAGGGGCAGGGAGCCCCCAAAGCATCTTGCTTCCAGCTCTTTGGGAAGCTAAGAAACAAATGGCTCTGCCCAGTGCTCTAACAGAGTAGCGGGAACATCTCTTACCAAAGCCTTTGAAACGCAGTTTCTTGGCAGGCCTTATCTGGCTGAGGTAGAACTTCTGCTCTGGGTGTGCTCCATTGGCCTAGAGCTGCCTGGCCCAGAGGTCGGCCTTGTTTGCAAAGGGGATGAGAGGCCCCAAAGCATCTTGCTTCCAGCTCTTCGGGAAGCTAAGAAACATCTGGCGTTGCCCAGTGCTCTTACAGCCTACCGGGAACATCTCTTACCAAGGCCTGTGAAACGCCGTTTCCTGGAAGGCCTGATTTGGCTGAAGTAGAACTTCTGCTCTGGGTGTGCTCCATTGCCCTAGAGCTGCCAGGCCCAAGGTGCTGCCTTGTTTCCAAAGGGGCAGAGAGGCCCCAAAGCATCTTGCTTCCAGCTCTTCGGGAAGCTAAGAAACATCTGTCGTTGCCCAGTGCTCTTACAGCCTACCGGGAACATCTCTTACCAAGGCCTGTGAAACGCAGTTTGTTGGTGGCCTGAACTGGCCGAAGTAGAACTTCTGCTCTGGGTGTGCTCCATTGGCCTAGAGCTGCCAGGCCCAAGGTGCTGCCTTGTTTCCAAAGGGGCAGAGAGGCCCCAAAGCATCTTGCTTCCAGCTCTCTGGGAAGCTAAGAACCAACTCGCTCTGCCCGTGCTCTTACAGCCTACCGGGAACATGTCTTTGAAAGGCCTGTGAAACGCAGTTTCTTGGCAGGCCTCATCTGGCTGAAGTAGAACTCCGGCTCTGGGTGTGCTCCATTGCCCTAGAGCTGCCAGGCCCCAAGTGCTGCCCTGTTTCCAAGGGGCAGAGAGGCCCAAAGCATCTTGCTTCCCGGTCTTTGCGAAGCTAAGAAACAACTGGCTCTGCCCAGTGCTCTTACACCTACCGGGAACATCTCTTACCAAGGCCTGTCAAACGCTGTTTCTTTGCAGGCCTGATCAGGCTGAAGTAGAACTCCTGCTCTGCGTGTGCTCCATTGGCCTAGAGCTTCCCGACCCAAAAGGCTGCCTTGTTCCCAAACGGGCAGAGGGGTCCCAAGCATCTTGCTTCCAGCTTTTCAGGAAGGTAAGAAACAACTGGCTCTGCCCAGTGCTCTTACAGCCTACCGGGAACATCTCTTACCAAGGCCTGTGAAACGCAGTTTCCTGGCAGGCCTGATCTGGCTGAAGTAGAACTTCTGCTCTGGGTGTGCTCCATTGCCCTAGAGCTGCCAGGCCCAAAGGGCTGCCTTGTTTCCAAAGACGGAGAGTGGACCCAAAGCATCTTGCTCCCAGCTCTTCGGGAAGCTAAGAAACAGCTGGCTCTGCCCAGTGCTCTTACAGCCTAAGAGAACATCTCTTTGAAAGGCCTGTGAAACGCAGTTTCTTGGCAGGCCTGACCTGGCTGAAGTAGAACTTCTGTTCTGGTTGTGCTACATAGGCCTAGAGCTACCAGGACCTAAGGGCTGCCTTGTTTCCAAAGGGTGAGAGAGGCCCCAAAGCATCTTGCCTCCAGCACTTTGGGAAGCTAAAAAACAACTGGTTCTGCCCAGTGCTCTCACAGCCTACCGTGAACATCTCTTACCAAGGGCTGTGAAACGCAGTTTCTGGGCAGGACTGATCTGCCTGAAGTAGAACTTCTGCTGTGGGTGTGCTCCATTGGCCTAGAGCTGCCAGGCCCAAAAGGCTGCCTTGTGTCCAAAGGGAGAGAGAGGCCCCAAGGCATCTTGCTTCCAGCTCTGTGGGAAGCTAAAGCAACTGGCTCTCCACAGTGCTCTCACAGCCTACCGGGAACATCTCTTACCAAGGCCTGTGAAACGCAGTTTCTTGGCAGGCCTGATCTGGCTGAAGTAGAACTCCTGCTCTGGGCGTGCTACTTTGGCCTAGAGCTGCCAGGCCCAAAGGGCCGCCTTGTTTCCAAAGGGGCTGAGAGTCCCCAAAGCATCTTGCTTCCAAATCTTTGGGAAGCTAAGAAACAACTGGCTCTGCACAGTGCTCTCACAGCCTACCGGCAACGTGACAGAGAAAGGCCTGTGAGACGCAGTTTCTTGGAAGGCCTGATCTGGCTGAGGTAGAACTTGTGCTCTGGGTGTGCTACTTTGGCCTAGAGCTGCCAGGCACAAAGGCTGCTTTGTTTCCAAAGGGGGAGAGAGGTCCCAAATCATGTTGCTTCCAGCTGTTTTTGAAGCTAAGAAACAACTCGCTCTGCCAGGTACTCTTACAGCCTTCCGGGAACACCTCTTACGAAGGCCTGTGAAAAGCAGTTTCTTGGCAGGCCTGATCTGGCTGAGGTAGAACTTCTGCTCTGGGTGTGCTCCATTGCCCTAGAGCTGAAAGGCCCAAAGGGCTGCCTTGTTTCCAAAGGGGGAGAGAGGCCCCAAAGCATCTTGCTTCCACCTCTTGGGAAGCTAAGAAACAACTGGCTGTGCCCAGTGCTCTTATAGCCTAAGAGAACATCTCTTATCAAGGCCTGTGAAACGCACTGTCTAGGCAGGCCTGATCTGGAAGAAGTAGAACGTCGGCTCTGGTTGTGCTCCATTGCCCTAGAGCTGCCAGACCCAACGTGCTGCCTTGTTTCCAAAGGGGCAGAGAGGCCCCAAAGCGTCTTGCTTCCAGCTGTTTGGGAAACAAGGAAACAACTGGCTCTGCACCGTGCTCTCACAGCCTACCGGGAACGTCACATACAAAGGCCTCTGAAACGCAGTTCCTTGGCAGGCCTGATCTGGCTGAAGTAGGACTTCTGCTCTGGGTGTGCTCCATTGGCCTAGAGCTGAAAGGCCCAAAGGTCGCCCTTGTTGGCAAAGGGGCAGGGAGCCCCCAAAGCATCTTGCTTCCAGCTCTTTGGGAAGCTAAGAAACAAATGGCTCTGCCCAGTGCTCTAACAGAGTACCGGGAACATCTCTTACCAAAGCCTTTGAAACGCAGTTTCTTGGCAGGCCTTATCTGGCTGAGGTAGAACTTCTGCTCTGGGTGTGCTCCATTGGCCTAGAGCTGCCTGGCCCAAAGGTCGGCCTTGTTTGCAAAGGGGATGAGAGGCCCCAAAGCATCTTGCTTCCAGCTCTTCGGGAAGCTAAGAAACATCTGGCGTTGCCCAGTGCTCTTACAGCCTACCGGGAACATCTCTTACCAAGGCCTGTGAAACGCAGTTTGTTGGTGGCCTGAACTGGCCGAAGTAGAACTTCTGCTCTGGGTGTGCTCCATTGGCCTAGAGCTGCCTGGCCCATAGGGCCGCCTTGTTTGCAAAGGGGATGAGAGGCCCCAAAGCATCTTGCTTCCAGCTCTTCGGGAAGCTAAGAAACATCTGGCATTGCCCAGTGCTCTTACAGCCTACCGGGAACATCTCTTACCAAGGCCTGTGAAACGCCGTTTCCTGGCAGGCCTGATCTGGCAGAAGTAGAACTCCTGCTCTGGGCGTGCTACTTTGGCCTAGAGCTGCCAGGCCCAAAGGGCCGCCTTGTTTCCAAAGGGGCTGAGAGTCCCCAAAGCATCTTGCTTCCAAATCTTTGGGAAGCTAAGAAACAACTGGCTCTGCACAGTGCTCTCACAGCCTACCGGCAACGTGACAGAGAAAGGCCTGTGAGACGCAGTTTCTTGGAAAGCCTGATCTGGCTGAGGTAGAACTTGTGCTCTGGGTGTACTCCATTGGCCTAGGGCTGCCAGGCCCAAAGGGCTGCCTTTATTTCCAAAGTGTGAGAGAGGCCCCAAAGCATCTTGCTTCCTGCTCTCTGGGAAGCTAAAACAACTGGCTCTGCACAGTGCTCTCAAAGCCAACCGGGAACGTCACATACAAAGGCCTGTGAAACGCAGCTTCTTGACAGGCCTTATCTGGCTGAGGTAGAACTTGTGCTCTGGGTGTGCTACTTTGGCCTAGAGCTGCCAGGCACAAAGGCTGCTTTGTTTCCAAAGGGGGAGAGAGGCCCCAAATCATGTTGCTTCCAGCTGTTTTTGAAGCTAAGAAACAACTCGCTCTGCCAGGTACTCTTACAGCCTTCCGGGAACACCTCTTACGAAGGCCTGTGAAAAGCAGTTTCTTGGCAGGCCTGATCTGGCTGAGGTAGAACTTCTGCTCTGGGTGTGCTCCATTGCCCTAGAGCTGAAAGGCCCAAAGGGCTGCCTTGTTTCCAAAGGGGGAGAGAGGCCCCAAAGCATCTTGCTTCCACCTCTTGGGAAGCTAAGAAACAACTGGCTGTGCCCAGTGCTCTTATAGCCTAAGAGAACATCTCTTATCAAGGCCTGTGAAACGCACTGTCTAGGCAGGCCTGATCTGGAAGAAGTAGAACTTCGGCTCTGGTTGTGCTCCATTGCCCTAGAGCTGCCAGACCCAACGTGCTGCCTTGTTTCCAAAGGGGCAGAGAGGCCCCAAAGCGTCTTGCTTCCAGCTGTTTGGGAAACAAGGAAACAACTGGCTCTGCACCGTGCTCTCACAGCCTACCGGGAACGTCACATACAAAGGCCTCTGAAACGCAGTTCCTTGGCAGGCCTGATCTGGCTGAAGTAGGACTTCTGCTCTGGGTGTGCTCCATTGGCCTAGAGCTGAAAGGCCCAAAGGTCGCCCTTGTTGGCAAAGGGGCAGGGAGCCCCCAAAGCATCTTGCTTCCAGCTCTTTGGGAAGCTAAGAAACAAATGGCTCTGCCCAGTGCTCTAACAGAGTAGCGGGAACATCTCTTACCAAAGCCTTTGAAACGCAGTTTCTTGGCAGGCCTTATCTGGCTGAGGTAGAACTTCTGCTCTGGGTGTGCTCCATTGGCCTAGAGCTGCCTGGCCCAAAGGTCGGCCTTGTTTGCAAAGGGGATGAGAGGCCCCAAAGCATCTTGCTTCCAGCTCTTCGGGAAGCTAAGAAACATCTGGCGTTGCCCAGTGCTCTTACAGCCTACCGGGAACATCTCTTACCAAGGCCTGTGAAACGCCGTTTCCTGGCAGGCCTGATTTGGCTGAAGTAGAACTTCTGCTCTGGGTGTGCTCCATTGCCCTAGAGCTGCCAGGCCCAAGGTGCTGCCTTGTTTCCAAAGGGGCAGAGAGGCCCCAAAGCATCTTGCTTCCAGCTCTTCGGGAAGCTAAGAAACATCTGGCGTTGCCCAGTGCTCTTACAGCCTACCGGGAACATCTCTTACCAAGGCCTGTGAAACGCAGTTTGTTGGTGGCCTGAACTGGCCGAAGTAGAACTTCTGCTCTGGGTGTGCTCCATTGGCCTAGAGCTGCCAGGCCCAAGGTGCTGCCTTGTTTCCAAAGGGGCAGAGAGGCCCCAAAGCATCTTGCTTCCAGCTCTCTGGGAATCTAAGAACCAACTCGCTCTGCCCGTGCTCTTACAGCCTACCGGGAACATGTCTTTGAAAGGCCTGTGAAACGCAGTTTCTTGGCAGGCCTCATCTGGCTGAAGTAGAACTCCGGCTCTGGGTGTGCTCCATTGCCCTAGAGCTGCCAGGCCCCAAGTGCTGCCCTGTTTCCAAGGGGCAGAGAGGCCCAAAGCATCTTGCTTCCCGGTCTTTGCGAAGCTAAGAAACAACTGGCTCTGCCCAGTGCTCTTACACCTACCGGGAACATCTCTTACCAAGGCCTGTCAAACGCTGTTTCTTTGCAGGCCTGATCAGGCTGAAGTAGAACTCCTGCTCTGCGTGTGCTCCATTGGCCTAGAGCTTCCCGACCCAAAAGGCTGCCTTGTTCCCAAACGGGCAGAGGGGTCCCAAGCATCTTGCTTCCAGCTTTTCAGGAAGGTAAGAAACAACTGGCTCTGCCCAGTGCTCTTACAGCCTACCGGGAACATCTCTTACCAAGGCCTGTGAAACGCAGTTTCCTGGCAGGCCTGATCTGGCTGAAGTAGAACTTCTGCTCTGGGTGTGCTCCATTGCCCTAGAGCTGCCAGGCCCAAAGGGCTGCCTTGTTTCCAAAGACGGAGAGTGGACCCAAAGCATCTTGCTCCCAGCTCTTCGGGAAGCTAAGAAACAGCTGGCTCTGCCCAGTGCTCTTACAGCCTAAGAGAACATCTCTTTGAAAGGCCTGTGAAACGCAGTTTCTTGGCAGGCCTGACCTGGCTGAAGTAGAACTTCTGTTCTGGTTGTGCTACATAGGCCTAGAGCTACCAGGACCTAAGGGCTGCCTTGTTTCCAAAGGGTGAGAGAGGCCCCAAAGCATCTTGCCTCCAGCACTTTGGGAAGCTAAAAAACAACTGGTTCTGCCCAGTGCTCTCACAGCCTACCGTGAACATCTCTTACCAAGGGCTGTGAAACGCAGTTTCTGGGCAGGACTGATCTGCCTGAAGTAGAACTTCTGCTGTGGGTGTGCTCCATTGGCCTAGAGCTGCCAGGCCCAAAAGGCTGCCTTGTGTCCAAAGGGAGAGAGAGGCCCCAAGGCATCTTGCTTCCAGCTCTGTGGGAAGCTAAAGCAACTGGCTCTCCACAGTGCTCTCACAGCCTACCGGGAACATCTCTTACCAAGGCCTGTGAAACGCAGTTTCTTGGCAGGCCTGATCTGGCTGAAGTAGAACTCCTGCTCTGGGCGTGCTACTTTGGCCTAGAGCTGCCAGGCCCAAAGGGCCGCCTTGTTTCCAAAGGGGCTGAGAGTCCCCAAAGCATCTTGCTTCCAAATCTTTGGGAAGCTAAGAAACAACTGGCTCTGCACAGTGCTCTCACAGCCTACCGGCAACGTGACAGAGAAAGGCCTGTGAGACGCAGTTTCTTGGAAGGCCTGATCTGGCTGAGGTAGAACTTCTGCTCTGGGTGTACTCCATTGGCCTAGGGCTGCCAGGCCAAAGGGCTGCCTTTATTTCCAAAGTGTGAGAGAGGCCCCAAAGCATCTTGCTTCCTGCTCTCTGGGAAGCTAAAACAACTGGCTCTGCACAGTGCTCTCAAAGCCAACCCGGAACGTCACATACAAAGGCCTGTGAAACGCAGCTTCTTGACAGGCCTTATCTGGCTGAGGTAGAACTTGTGCTCTGGGTGTGCTACTTTGGCCTAGAGCTGCCAGGCACAAAGGCTGCTTTGTTTCCAAAGGGGGAGAGAGGCCCCAAATCATGTTGCTTCCAGCTGTTTTTGAAGCTAAGAAACAACTCGCTCTGCCAGGTACTCTTACAGCCTTCCGGGAACACCTCTTACGAAGGCCTGTGAAAAGCAGTTTCTTGGCAGGCCTGATCTGGCTGAGGTAGAACTTCTGCTCTGGGTGTGCTCCATTGCCCTAGAGCTGAAAGGCCCAAAGGGCTGCCTTGTTTCCAAAGGGGGAGAGAGGCCCCAAAGCATCTTGCTTCCACCTCTTGGGAAGCTAAGAAACAACTGGCTGTGCCCAGTGCTCTTATAGCCTAAGAGAACATCTCTTATCAAGGCCTGGGAAACGCACTGTCTAGGCAGGCCTGATCTGGAAGAAGTAGAACTTCGGCTCTGGTTGTGCTCCATTGCCCTAGAGCTGCCAGACCCAACGTGCTGCCTTGTTTCCAAAGGGGCAGAGAGGCCCCAAAGCGTCTTGCTTCCAGCTGTTTGGGAAACAAGGAAACAACTGGCTCTGCACCGTGCTCTCACAGCCTACCGGGAACGTCACATACAAAGGCCTCTGAAACGCAGTTCCTTGGCAGGCCTGATCTGGCTGAAGTAGGACTTCTGCTCTGGGTGTGCTCCATTGGCCTAGAGCTGAAAGGCCCAAAGGTCGCCCTTGTTGGCAAAGGGGCAGGGAGCCCCCAAAGCATCTTGCTTCCAGCTCTTTGGGAAGCTAAGAAACAAATGGCTCTGCCCAGTGCTCTAACAGAGTACCGGGAACATCTCTTACCAAAGCCTTTGAAACGCAGTTTCTTGGCAGGCCTTATCTGGCTGAGGTAGAACTTCTGCTCTGGGTGTGCTCCATTGGCCTAGAGCTGCCTGGCCCAAAGGTCGGCCTTGTTTGCAAAGGGGATGAGAGGCCCCAAAGCATCTTGCTTCCAGCTCTTCGGGAAGCTAAGAAACATCTGGCGTTGCCCAGTGCTCTTACAGCCTACCGGGAACATCTCTTACCAAGGCCTGTGAAACGCAGTTTGTTGGTGGCCTGAACTGGCCGAAGTAGAACTTCTGCTCTGGGTGTGCTCCATTGCCCTAGAGCTGAAAGGCCCAAAGGGCTGCCTTGTTTCCAAAGGGGGAGAGAGGCCCCAAAGCATCTTGCTTCCACCTCTTGGGAAGCTAAGAAACAACTGGCTGTGCCCAGTGCTCTTATAGCCTAAGAGAACATCTCTTATCAAGGCCTGGGAAACGCACTGTCTAGGCAGGCCTGATCTGGAAGAAGTAGAACTTCGGCTCTGGTTGTGCTCCATTGCCCTAGAGCTGCCAGACCCAACGTGCTGCCTTGTTTCCAAAGGGGCAGAGAGGCCCCAAAGCGTCTTGCTTCCAGCTGTTTGGGAAACAAGGAAACAACTGGCTCTGCACCGTGCTCTCACAGCCTACCGGGAACGTCACATACAAAGGCCTCTGAAACGCAGTTCCTTGGCAGGCCTGATCTGGCTGAAGTAGGACTTCTGCTCTGGGTGTGCTCCATTGGCCTAGAGCTGAAAGGCCCAAAGGTCGCCCTTGTTGGCAAAGGGGCAGGGAGCCCCCAAAGCATCTTGCTTCCAGCTCTTTGGGAAGCTAAGAAACAAATGGCTCTGCCCAGTGCTCTAACAGAGTACCGGGAACATCTCTTACCAAAGCCTTTGAAACGCAGTTTCTTGGCAGGCCTTATCTGGCTGAGGTAGAACTTCTGCTCTGGGTGTGCTCCATTGGCCTAGAGCTGCCTGGCCCAAAGGTCGGCCTTGTTTGCAAAGGGGATGAGAGGCCCCAAAGCATCTTGCTTCCAGCTCTTCGGGAAGCTAAGAAACATCTGGCGTTGCCCAGTGCTCTTACAGCCTACCGGGAACATCTCTTACCAAGGCCTGTGAAACGCAGTTTGTTGGTGGCCTGAACTGGCCGAAGTAGAACTTCTGCTCTGGGTGTGCTCCATTGGCCTAGAGCTGCCTGGCCCAAGGTGCTGCCTTGTTTGCAAAGGGGCAGAGAGGCCCCAAAGCATCTTGCTTCCAGCTCTCTGGGAAGCTAAGAACCAACTCGCTCTGCCCCGTGCTCTTACAGCCTACCGGGAACATGTCTTTGAAAGGCCTGTGAAACGCAGTTTCTTGGCAGGCCTCATCTGGCTGAAGTAGAACTCCGGCTCTGGGTGTGCTCCATTGCCCTAGAGCTGCCAGGCCCCAAGTGCTGCCCTGTTTCCAAGGGGCAGAGAGGCCCAAAGCATCTTGCTTCCCGGTCTTTGCGAAGCTAAGAAACAACTGGCTCTGCCCAGTGCTCTTACACCTACCGGGAACATCTCTTACCAAGGCCTGTCAAACGCTGTTTCTTTGCAGGCCTGATCAGGCTGAAGTAGAACTCCTGCTCTGCATGTGCTCCATTGGCCTAGAGCTTCCCGACCCAAAAGGCTGCCTTGTTCCCAAACGGGCAGAGGGGTCCCAAGCATCTTGCTTCCAGCTTTTCAGGAAGGTAAGAAACAACTGGCTCTGCCCAGTGCTCTTACAGCCTACCGGGAACATCTCTTACCAAGGCCTGTGAAACGCAGTTTCCTGGCAGGCCTGATCTGGCTGAAGTAGAACTTCTGCTCTGGGTGTGCTCCATTGCCCTAGAGCTGCCAGGCCCAAAGGGCTGCCTTGTTTCCAAAGACGGAGAGTGGACCCAAAGCATCTTGCTCCCAGCTCTTCGGGAAGCTAAGAAACAGCTGGCTCTGCCCAGTGCTCTTACAGCCTAAGAGAACATCTCTTTGAAAGGCCTGTGAAACGCAGTTTCTTGGCAGGCCTGACCTGGCTGAAGTAGAACTTCTGTTCTGGTTGTGCTACATAGGCCTAGAGCTACCAGGACCTAAGGGCTGCCTTGTTTCCAAAGGGTGAGAGAGGCCCCAAAGCATCTTGCCTCCAGCACTTTGGGAAGCTAAAAAACAACTGGTTCTGCCCAGTGCTCTCACAGCCTACCGTGAACATCTCTTACCAAGGGCTGTGAAACGCAGTTTCTGGGCAGGACTGATCTGCCTGAAGTAGAACTTCTGCTGTGGGTGTGCTCCATTGGCCTAGAGCTGCCAGGCCCAAAAGGCTGCCTTGTGTCCAAAGGGAGAGAGAGGCCCCAAGGCATCTTGCTTCCAGCTCTGTGGGAAGCTAAAGCAACTGGCTCTCCACAGTGCTCTCACAGCCTACCGGGAACATCTCTTACCAAGGCCTGTGAAACGCAGTTTCTTGGCAGGCCTGATCTGGCTGAAGTAGAACTCCTGCTCTGGGCGTGCTACTTTGGCCTAGAGCTGCCAGGCCCAAAGGGCCGCCTTGTTTCCAAAGGGGCTGAGAGTCCCCAAAGCATCTTGCTTCCAAATCTTTGGGAAGCTAAGAAACAACTGGCTCTGCACAGTGCTCTCACAGCCTACCGGCAACGTGACAGAGAAAGGCCTGTGAGACGCAGTTTCTTGGAAGGCCTGATCTGGCTGAGGTAGAACTTGTGCTCTGGGTGTGCTACTTTGGCCTAGAGCTGCCAGGCACAAAGGCTGCTTTGTTTCCAAAGGGGGAGAGAGGCCCCAAATCATGTTGCTTCCAGCTGTTTTTGAAGCTAAGAAACAACTCGCTCTGCCAGGTACTCTTACAGCCTTCCGGGAACACCTCTTACGAAGGCCTATGAAAAGCAGTTTCTTGGCAGGCCTGATCTGGCTGAGGTAGAACTTCTGCTCTGGGTGTGCTCCATTGCCCTAGAGCTGAAAGGCCCAAAGGGCTGCCTTGTTTCCAAAGGGGGAGAGAGGCCCCAAAGCATCTTGCTTCCACCTCTTGGGAAGCTAAGAAACAACTGGCTGTGCCCAGTGCTCTTATAGCCTAAGAGAACATCTCTTATCAAGGCCTGTGAAACGCACTGTCTAGGCAGGCCTGATCTGGAAGAAGTAGAACTTCGGCTCTGGTTGTGCTCCATTGCCCTAGAGCTGCCAGACCCAACGTGCTGCCTTGTTTCCAAAGGGGCAGAGAGGCCCCAAAGCGTCTTGCTTCCAGCTGTTTGGGAAACAAGGAAACAACTGGCTCTGCACCGTGCTCTCACAGCCTACCGGGAACGTCACATACAAAGGCCTCTGAAACGCAGTTCCTTGGCAGGCCTGATCTGGCTGAAGTAGGACTTCTGCTCTGGGTGTGCTCCATTGGCCTAGAGCTGAAAGGCCCAAAGGTCGCCCTTGTTGGCAAAGGGGCAGGGAGCCCCCAAAGCATCTTGCTTCCAGCTCTTTGGGAAGCTAAGAAACAAATGGCTCTGCCCAGTGCTCTAACAGAGTACCGGGAACATCTCTTACCAAAGCCTTTGAAACGCAGTTTCTTGGCAGGCCTTATCTGGCTGAGGTAGAACTTCTGCTCTGGGTGTGCTCCATTGGCCTAGAGCTGCCTGGCCCAAAGGTCGGCCTTGTTTGCAAAGGGGATGAGAAGCCCCAAAGCATCTTGCTTCCAGCTCTTCGGGAAGCTAAGAAACATCTGGCGTTGCCCAGTGCTCTTACAGCCTACCGGGAACATCTCTTACCAAGGCCTGTGAAACGCAGTTTGTTGGTGGCCTGAACTGGCCGAAGTAGAACTTCTGCTCTGGGTGTGCTCCATGGCCTAGAGCTGCCAGGCCCAAGGTGCTGCCTTGTTTCCAAAGGGGCAGAGAGGCCCCAAAGCATCTTGCTTCCAGCTCTCTGGGAAGCTAAGAACCAACTCGCTCTGCCCCGTGCTCTTACAGCCTACCGGGAACATGTCTTTGAAAGGCCTGTGAAACGCAGTTTCTTGGCAGGCCTCATCTGGCTGAAGTAGAACTCCGGCTCTGGGTGTGCTCCATTGCCCTAGAGCTGCCAGGCCCAAAGTGCTGCCCTGTTTCCAAGGGGCAGAGAGGCCCAAAGCATCTTGCTTCCCGGTCTTTGCGAAGCTAAGAAACAACTGGCTCTGCCCAGTGCTCTTACACCTACAGGGAACATCTCTTACCAAGGCCTGTCAAACGCTGTTTCTTTGCAGGCCTGATCAGGCTGAAGTAGAACTCCTGCTCTGCGTGTGCTCCATTGGCCTAGAGCTTCCCGACCCAAAAGGCTGCCTTGTTCCCAAACGGGCAGAGGGGTCCCAAGCATCTTGCTTCCAGCTTTTCAGGAAGGTAAGAAACAACTGGCTCTGCCCAGTGCTCTTACAGCCTACCGGGAACATCTCTTACCAAGGCCTGTGAAACGCAGTTTCCTGGCAGGCCTGATCTGGCTGAAGTAGAACTTCTGCTCTGGGTGTGCTCCATTGCCCTAGAGCTGCCAGGCCCAAAGGGCTGCCTTGTTTCCAGAGACGGAGAGTGGACCCAAAGCATCTTGCTCCCAGCTCTTCGGGAAGCTAAGAAACAGCTGGCTCTGCCCAGTGCTCTTACAGCCTAAGAGAACATCTCTTTGAAAGGCCTGTGAAACGCAGTTTCTTGGCAGGCCTGACCTGGCTGAAGTAGAACTTCTGTTCTGGTTGTGCTACATAGGCCTAGAGCTACCAGGACCTAAGGGCTGCCTTGTTTCCAAAGGGTGAGAGAGGCCCCAAAGCATCTTGCCTCCAGCACTTTGGGAAGCTAAAAAACAACTGGTTCTGCCCAGTGCTCTCACAGCCTACCGTGAACATCTCTTACCAAGGGCTGTGAAACGCAGTTTCTGGGCAGGACTGATCTGCCTGAAGTAGAACTTCTGCTGTGGGTGTGCTCCATTGGCCTAGAGCTGCCAGGCCCAAAAGGCTGCCTTGTGTCCAAAGGGAGAGAGAGGCCCCAAGGCATCTTGCTTCCAGCTCTGTGGGAAGCTAAAGCAACTGGCTCTCCACAGTGCTCTCACAGCCTACCGGGAACATCTCTTACCAAGGCCTGTGAAACGCAGTTTCTTGGCAGGCCTGATCTGGCTGAAGTAGAACTCCTGCTCTGGGCGTGCTACTTTGGCCTAGAGCTGCCAGGCCCAAAGGGCCGCCTTGTTTCCAAAGGGGCTGAGAGTCCCCAAAGCATCTTGCTTCCAAATCTTTGGGAAGCTAAGAAACAACTGGCTCTGCACAGTGCTCTCACAGCCTACCGGCAACGTGACAGAGAAAGGCCTGTGAACGCAGTTTCTTGGAAGGCCTGATCTGGCTGAGGTAGAACTTGTGCTCTGGGTGTACTCCATTGGCCTAGGGCTGCCAGGCCCAAAGGGCTGCCTTTATTTCCAAAGTGTGAGAGAGGCCCCAAAGCATCTTGCTTCCTGCTCTCTGGGAAGCTAAAACAACTGGCTCTGCACAGTGCTCTCAAAGCCAACCGGGAACGTCACATACAAAGGCCTGTGAAACGCAGCTTCTTGACAGGCCTTATCTGGCTGAGGTAGAACTTGTGCTCTGGGTGTGCTACTTTGGCCTAGAGCTGCCAGGCACAAAGGCTGCTTTGTTTCCAAATGGGGAGAGAGGCCCCAAATCATGTTGCTTCCAGCTGTTTTTGAAGCTAAGAAACAACTCGCTCTGCCAGGTACTCTTACAGCCTTCCGGGAACACCTCTTACGAAGGCCTGTGAAAAGCAGTTTCTTGGCAGGCCTGATCTGGCTGAGGTAGAACTTCTGCTCTGGGTGTGCTCCATTGCCCTAGAGCTGAAAGGCCCAAAGGGCTGCCTTGTTTCCAAAGGGGGAGAGAGGCCCCAAAGCATCTTGCTTCCACCTCTTGGGAAGCTAAGAAACAACTGGCTGTGCCCAGTGCTCTTATAGCCTAAGAGAACATCTGTTATCAAGGCCTGTGAAACGCACTGTCTAGGCAGGCCTGATCTGGAAGAAGTAGAACTTCGGCTCTGGTTGTGCTCCATTGCCCTAGAGCTGCCAGACCCAACGTGCTGCCTTGTTTCCAAAGGGGCAGAGAGGCCCCAAAGCGTCTTGCTTCCAGCTGTTTGGGAAACAAGGAAACAACTGGCTCTGCACCGTGCTCTCACAGCCTACCGGGAACGTCACATACAAAGGCCTCTGAAACGCAGTTCCTTGGCAGGCCTGATCTGGCTGAAGTAGGACTTCTGCTCTGGGTGTGCTCCATTGGCCTAGAGCTGAAAGGCCCAAAGGTCACCCTTGTTGGCAAAGGGGCAGGGAGCCCCCAAAGCATCTTGCTTCCAGCTCTTTGGGAAGCTAAGAAACAAATGGCTCTGCCCAGTGCTCTAACAGAGTACCGGGAACATCTCTTACCAAAGCCTTTGAAACGCAGTTTCTTGGCAGGCCTTATCTGGCTGAGGTAGAACTTCTGCTCTGGGTGTGCTCCATTGGCCTAGAGCTGCCTGGCCCAAAGGTCGGCCTTGTTTGCAAAGGGGATGAGAGGCCCCAAAGCATCTTGCTTCCAGCTCTTCGGGAAGCTAAGAAACATCTGGCGTTGCCCAGTGCTCTTACAGCCTACCGGGAACATCTCTTACCAAGGCCTGTGAAACGCAGTTTGTTGGTGGCCTGAACTGGCCGAAGTAGAACTTCTGCTCTGGGTGTGCTCCATGGCCTAGAGCTGCCAGGCCCAAGGTGCTGCCTTGTTTCCAAAGGGGCAGAGAGGCCCCAAAGCATCTTGCTTCCAGCTCTCTGGGAAGCTAAGAACCAACTCGCTCAGCCCGTGCTCTTACAGCCTACCGGGAACATGTCTTTGAAAGGCCTGTGAAACGCAGTTTCTTGGCAGGCCTCATCTGGCTGAAGTAGAACTCCGGCTCTGGGTGTGCTCCATTGCCCTAGAGCTGCCAGGCCCCAAGTGCTGCCCTGTTTCCAAGGGGCAGAGAGGCCCAAAGCATCTTGCTTCCCGGTCTTTGCAAAGCTAAGAAACAACTGGCTCTGCCCAGTGCTCTTACACCTACCGGGAACATCTCTTACCAAGGCCTGTCAAACGCTGTTTCTTTGCAGGCCTGATCAGGCTGAAGTAGAACTCCTGCTCTGCGTGTGCTCCATTGGCCTAGAGCTTCCCGACCCAAAAGGCTGCCTTGTTCCCAAACGGGCAGAGGGGTCCCAAGCATCTTGCTTCCAGCTTTTCAGGAAGGTAAGAAACAACTGGCTCTGCCCAGTGCTCTTACAGCCTACCGGGAACATCTCTTACCAAGGCCTGTGAAACGCAGTTTCCTGGCAGGCCTGATCTGGCTGAAGTAGAACTTCTGCTCTGGGTGTGCTCCATTGCCCTAGAGCTGCCAGGCCCAAAGGGCTGCCTTGTTTCCAAAGACGGAGAGTGGACCCAAAGCATCTTGCTCCCAGCTCTTCGGGAAGCTAAGAAACAGCTGGCTCTGCCCAGTGCTCTTACAGCCTAAGAGAACATCTCTTTGAAAGGCCTGTGAAACGCAGTTTCTTGGCAGGCCTGACCTGGCTGAAGTAGAACTTCTGTTCTGGTTGTGCTACATAGGCCTAGAGCTACCAGGACCTAAGGGCTGCCTTGTTTCCAAAGGGTGAGAGAGGCCCCAAAGCATCTTGCCTCCAGCACTTTGGGAAGCTAAAAAACAACTGGTTCTGCCCAGTGCTCTCACAGCCTACCGTGAACATCTCTTACCAAGGGCTGTGAAACGCAGTTTCTGGGCAGGACTGATCTGCCTGAAGTAGAACTTCTGCTGTGGGTGTGCTCCATTGGCCTAGAGCTGCCAGGCCCAAAAGGCTGCCTTGTGTCCAAAGGGAGAGAGAGGCCCCAAGGCATCTTGCTTCCAGCTCTGTGGGAAGCTAAAGCAACTGGCTCTCCACAGTGCTCTCACAGCCTACCGGGAACATCTCTTACCAAGGCCTGTGAAACGCAGTTTCTTGGCAGGCCTGATCTGGCTGAAGTAGAACTCCTGCTCTGGGCGTGCTACTTTGGCCTAGAGCTGCCAGGCCCAAAGGGCCGCCTTGTTTCCAAAGGGGCTGAGAGTCCCCAAAGCATCTTGCTTCCAAATCTTTGGGAAGCTAAGAAACAACTGGCTCTGCACAGTGCTCTCACAGCCTACCGGCAACGTGACAGAGAAAGGCCTGTGAACGCAGTTTCTTGGAAGGCCTGATCTGGCTGAGGTAGAACTTGTGCTCTGGGTGTACTCCATTGGCCTAGGGCTGCCAGGCCCAAAGGGCTGCCTTTATTTCCAAAGTGTGAGAGAGGCCCCAAAGCATCTTGCTTCCTGCTCTCTGGGAAGCTAAAACAACTGGCTCTGCACAGTGCTCTCAAAGCCAACCGGGAACGTCACATACAAAGGCCTGTGAAACGCAGCTTCTTGACAGGCCTTATCTGGCTGAGGTAGAACTTGTGCTCTGGGTGTGCTACTTTGGCCTAGAGCTGCCAGGCACAAAGGCTGCTTTGTTTCCAAAGGGGGAGAGAGGCCCCAAATCATGTTGCTTCCAGCTGTTTTTGAAGCTAAGAAACAACTCGCTCTGCCAGGTACTCTTACAGCCTTCCGGGAACACCTCTTACGAAGGCCTGTGAAAAGCAGTTTCTTGGCAGGCCTGATCTGGCTGAGGTAGAACTTCTGCTCTGGGTGTGCTCCATTGCCCTAGAGCTGAAAGGCCCAAAGGGCTGCCTTGTTTCCAAAGGGGGAGAGAGGCCCCAAAGCATCTTGCTTCCACCTCTTGGGAAGCTAAGAAACAACTGGCTGTGCCCAGTGCTCTTATAGCCTAAGAGAACATCTCTTATCAAGGCCTGTGAAACGCACTGTCTAGGCAGGCCTGATCTGGAAGAAGTAGAACTTCGGCTCTGGTTGTGCTCCATTGCCCTAGAGCTGCCAGACCCAACGTGCTGCCTTGTTTCCAAAGGGGCAGAGAGGCCCCAAAGCGTCTTGCTTCCAGCTGTTTGGGAAACAAGGAAACAACTGGCTCTGCACCGTGCTCTCACAGCCTACCGGGAACGTCACATACAAAGGCCTCTGAAACGCAGTTCCTTGGCAGGCCTGATCTGGCTGAAGTAGGACTTCTGCTCTGGGTGTGCTCCATTGGCCTAGAGCTGAAAGGCCCAAAGGTCACCCTTGTTGGCAAAGGGGCAGGGAGCCCCCAAAGCATCTTGCTTCCAGCTCTTTGGGAAGCTAAGAAACAAATGGCTCTGCCCAGTGCTCTGACAGAGTACCGGCAACATCTCTTACCAAAGCCTTTGAAACGCAGTTTCTTGGCAGGCCTTATCTGGCTGAGGTAGAACTTCTGCTCTCGGTGTGCTCCATTGGCCTAGAGCTGAAAGGCCCAAAGGTCGGCCTTGTTGGCAAAGGGGCAGGGAGCCCCCAAAGCATCTTGCTTCCAGCTCTTTGGGAAGCTAAGAAACAACTGGCTCTGCCCAGTGCTCTTACAGCCTGAGAGAAAATCTCTTACCAAGGCCTGTGAAACGCACTTTGTTGGTGGCCTGATCTAGCTGAAGTAGAACTTCTGCTCTGGGTGTGCTCCATTGGCCTAGAGCTGCCTGGCCCAAAGGGCCGCCTTGCTTGCAAAGGGGATGAGAGGCCCCAAAGCATCTTTCTTCCAGCTCTTCGGGAAGCTAAGAAACATCGGGCGTTGCCCAGTGCTCTTACAGCCTACCGGGAACATCTCTTACCAAGGCCTGTGAAACGCAGTTTGTAGGTGGCCTGAACTGGCCGAAGTAGAACTTCTGCTCTGGGTGTGCTCCACTGGCCTAGAGCTACCTGCCCCAAAGGGCTGCCTTGATTCCAAACTGAGAGAGTGGCACCAAAGCATCTTGCTTCCAGCTCTTCGGGAAGCTAAGAAACATCTGGCGTTGCCCAGTGCTCTTACAGCCTACCGGGAACATCTCTTACCAAGGTCTTTGAAACGCCGTTTCCTGGCAGGCCTGATTTGGCTGAAGTAGAACTTCTGCTCTGGGTGTGCTCCATTGCCCTAGAGCTGCCAGGCCCAAGGTGCTGCCTTGTTTCCAAAGGGGCAGAGAGGCCCCAAAGCATCTTGCTTCCGGCTCTCTGGGAAGCTAAGAACCAACTCGCTCTGCCCCGTGCTCTTACAGCCTACCGGGAACATGTCTTTGAAAGGCCTGTGAAACGCAGTTTCTTGGCAGGCCTCATCTGGCTGAAGTAGAACTCCGGCTCTGGGTGTGCTCCATTGCCCTAGGTCTGCCAGGCCCAAAGTGCTGCCCTGTTTCCAAGGGGCAGAGAGGCCCAAAGCATCTTGCTTCCCGGTCTTTGCAAAGCTAAGAAACAACTGGCTCTGCCCAGTGCTCTTACACCTACCGGGAACATCTCTTACCAAGGCCTGTCAAACGCTGTTTCTTTGCAGGCCTGATCAGGCTGAAGTAGAACTCCTGCTCTGCGTGTGCTCCATTGGCCTAGAGCTTCCCGACCCAAAAGGCTGCCTTGTTCCCAAACGGGCAGAGTTGTCCCAAGCGTCTTGCTTCCAGCTTTTCAGGAAGGTAAGAAACAACTGGCTCTGCCCAGTGCTCTTACAGCCTACCGGGAACATCTCTTACCAAGGCCTGTGAAACGCAGTTTCCTGGCAGGCCTGATCTGGCTGAAGTAGAACTTCTGCTCTGGGTGTGCTCCATTGCCCTAGAGCTGCCAGGCCCAAAGGGCTGCCTTGTTTCCAAAGACGGAGAGTGGACCCAAAGCATCTTGCTCCCAGCTCTTCGGGAAGCTAAGAAACAGCTGGCTCTGCCCAGTGCTCTTACAGCCTAAGAGAACATCTCTTAGAAAGGCCTGTGAAACGCAGTTTCTTGGCAGGCCTGACCTGGCTGAAGTAGAACTTCTGTTCTGGTTGTGCTACATAGGCCTAGAGCTACCAGGACCTAAGGGCTGCCTTGTTTCCAAAGGGTGAGAGAGGCCCCAAAGCATCTTGCCTCCAGCACTTTGGGAAGCTAAAAAACAACTGGTTCTGCCCAGTGCTCTCACAGCCTACCGTGAACATCTCTTACCAAGGGCTGTGAAACGCAGTTTCCGGGCAGGACTGATCTGCCTGAAGTAGAACTTCTGCTGTGGGTGTGCTCCATTGGCCCAGAGCTGCCAGGCATAAAAGGCTGCCTTGTGTCCAAAGGGAGAGAGAGGCCCCAAGGCATCTTGCTTCCAGCTCTGTGGGAAGCTAAAGCAACTGGCTCTCCACAGTGCTCTCACAGCCTACCGGGAACATCTCTTACCAAGGCCTGTGAAACGCAGTTTCTTGGCAGGCCTGATCTGGCTGAAGTAGAACTCCTGCTCTGGGCGTGCTACTTTGGCCTAGAGCTGCCGGGCCCAAAGGGCCGCCTTGTTTCCAAAGGGGCTGAGAGTCCCCAAAGCATCTTGCTTCCAAATCTTTGGGAAGCTAAGAAACAACTGGCTCTGCACAGTGCTCTCACAGCCTACCGGCAACGTGACAGAGAAAGGCCTGTGAGACGCAGTTTCTTGGAAGGCCTGATCTGGCTGAGGTAGAACTTGTGCTCTGGGTGTACTCCATTGGCCTAGGGCTGCCAGGCCCTAAGGGCTGCCTTTATTTCCAAAGTGTGAGAGAGGCCCCAAAGCATCTTGCTTCCTGCTCTCTGGGAAGCTAAAACAACTGGCTCTGCACAGTGCTCTCAAAGCCAACCGGGAACGTCACATACAAAGGCCTGTGAAACGCAGCTTCTTGACAGGCCTTATCTGGCTGAGGTAGAACTTGTGCTCTGGGTGTGCTACTTTGGCCTAGAGCTGCCAGGCACAAAGGCTGCTTTGTTTCCAAAGGGGGAGAGAGGCCCCAAATCATGTTGCTTCCAGCTGTTTTTGAAGCTAAGAAACAACTCGCTCTGCCAGGTACTCTTACAGCCTTCCGGGAACACCTCTTACGAAGGCCTGTGAAAAGCCGTTTCTTGGCAGGCCTGATCTGGCTGAGGTAGAACTTCTGCTCTGGGTGTGCTCCATTGTCCTAGAGCTGAAAGGCCCAAAGGGCTGCCTTGTTTCCAAAGGGGGAGAGAGGCCCCAAAGCATCTTGCTTCCACCTCTTGGGAAGCTAAGAAACAACTGGCTGTGCCCAGTGCTCTTATAGCCTAAGAGAACATCTCTTATCAAGGCCTGTGAAACGCACTGTCTAGGCAGGCCTGATCTGGAAGAAGTAGAACTTCGGCTCTGGTTGTGCTCCATTGCCCTAGAGCTGCCAGACCCAACGTGCTGCCTTGTTTCCAAAGGGGCAGAGAGGCCCCAAAGCGTCTTGCTTCCAGCTGTTTGGGAAACAAGGAAACAACTGGCTCTGCACCGTGCTCTCACAGCCTACCGGGAACGTCACATACAAAGGCCTCTGAAACGCAGTTCCTTGGCAGGCCTGATCTGGCTGAAGTAGGACTTCTGCTCTGGGTGTGCTCCATTGGCCTAGAGCTGAAAGGCCCAAAGGTCGCCCTTGTTGGCAAAGGGGCAGGGAGCCCCCAAAGCATCTTGCTTCCAGCTCTTTGGGAAGCTAAGAAACAAATGGCTCTGCCCAGTGCTCTAACAGAGTACCGGGAACAGCTCTTACCAAAGCCTTTGAAACGCAGTTTCTTGGCAGGCCTTATCTGGCTGAGGTAGAACTTCTGCTCTGGGTGTGCTCCATTGGCCTAGAGCTGCCTGGCCCAAAGGTCGGCCTTGTTTGCAAAGGGGATGAGAGGCCCCAAAGCATCTTGCTTCCAGCTCTTCGGGAAGCTAAGAAACATCTGGCGTTGCCCAGTGCTCTTACAGCCTACCGGGAACATCTCTTACCAAGGCCTGTGAAACGCAGTTTGTTGGTGGCCTGAACTGGCCGAAGTAGAACTTCTGCTCTGGGTGTGCTCCATTGGCCTAGAGCTGCCAGGCCCAAGGTGCTGCCTTGTTTCCAAAGGGGCAGAGAGGCCCCAAAGCATCTTGCTTCCAGCTCTCTGGGAAGCTAAGAACCAACTCGCTCTGCCCCGTGCTCTTACAGCCTACCGGGAACATGTCTTTGAAAGGCCTGTGAAACGCAGTTTCTTGGCAGGCCTCATCTGGCTGAAGTAGAACTCCGGCTCTGGGTGTGCTCCATTGCCCTAGAGCTGCCAGGCCCAAAGTGCTGCCCTGTTTCCAAGGGGCAGAGAGGCCCAAAGCATCTTGCTTCCCGGTCTTTGCGAAGCTAAGAAACAACTGGCTCTGCCCAGTGCTCTTACACCTACCGGGAACATCTCTTACCAAGGCCTGTCAAACGCTGTTTCTTTGCAGGCCTGATCAGGCTGAAGTAGAACTCCTGCTCTGCGTGTGCTCCATTGGCCTAGAGCTTCCCGACCCAAAAGGCTGCCTTGTTCCCAAACGGGCAGAGGGGTCCCAAGCATCTTGCTTCCAGCTTTTCAGGAAGGTAAGAAACAACTGGCTCTGCCCAGTGCTCTTACAGCCTACCGGGAACATCTCTTACCAAGGCCTGTGAAACGCAGTTTCCTGGCAGGCCTGATCTGGCTGAAGTAGAACTTCTGCTCTGGGTGTGCTCCATTGCCCTAGAGCTGCCAGGCCCAAAGGGCTGCCTTGTTTCCAAAGACGGAGAGTGGACCCAAAGCATCTTGCTCCCAGCTCTTCGGGAAGCTAAGAAACAGCTGGCTCTGCCCAGTGCTCTTACAGCCTAAGAGAACATCTCTTTGAAAGGCCTGTGAAACGCAGTTTCTTGGCAGGCCTGACCTGGCTGAAGTAGAACTTCTGTTCTGGTTGTGCTACATAGGCCTAGAGCTACCAGGACCTAAGGGCTGCCTTGTTTCCAAAGGGTGAGAGAGGCCCCAAAGCATCTTGCCTCCAGCACTTTGGGAAGCTAAAAAACAACTGGTTCTGCCCAGTGCTCTCACAGCCTACCGTGAACATCTCTTACCAAGGGCTGTGAAACGCAGTTTCTGGGCAGGACTGATCTGCCTGAAGTAGAACTTCTGCTGTGGGTGTGCTCCATTGGCCTAGAGCTGCCAGGCCCAAAAGGCTGCCTTGTGTCCAAAGGGAGAGAGAGGCCCCAAGGCATCTTGCTTCCAGCTCTGTGGGAAGCTAAAGCAACTGGCTCTCCACAGTGCTCTCACAGCCTACCGGGAACATCTCTTACCAAGGCCTGTGAAACGCAGTTTCTTGGCAGGCCTGATCTGGCTGAAGTAGAACTCCTGCTCTGGGCGTGCTACTTTGGCCTAGAGCTGCCAGGCCCAAAGGGCCGCCTTGTTTCCAAAGGGGCTGAGAGTCCCCAAAGCATCTTGCTTCCAAATCTTTGGGAAGCTAAGAAACAACTGGCTCTGCACAGTGCTCTCACAGCCTACCGGCAACGTGACAGAGAAAGGCCTGTGAGACGCAGTTTCTTGGAAGGCCTGATCTGGCTGAGGTAGAACTTGTGCTCTGGGTGTGCTACTTTGGCCTAGAGCTGCCAGGCACAAAGGCTGCTTTGTTTCCAAAGGGGGAGAGAGGCCCCAAATCATGTTGCTTCCAGCTGTTTTTGAAGCTAAGAAACAACTCGCTCTGCCAGGTACTCTTACAGCCTTCCGGGAACACCTCTTACGAAGGCCTGTGAAAAGCAGTTTCTTGGCAGGCCTGATCTGGCTGAGGTAGAACTTCTGCTCTGGGTGTGCTCCATTGCCCTAGAGCTGAAAGGCCCAAAGGGCTGCCTTGTTTCCAAAGGGGGAGAGAGGCCCCAAAGCATCTTGCTTCCACCTCTTGGGAAGCTAAGAAACAACTGGCTGTGCCCAGTGCTCTTATAGCCTAAGAGAACATCTCTTATCAAGGCCTGGTAAACGCACTGTCTAGGCAGGCCTGATCTGGAAGAAGTAGAACTTCGGCTCTGGTTGTGCTCCATTGCCCTAGAGCTGCCAGACCCAACGTGCTGCCTTGTTTCCAAAGGGGCAGAGAGGCCCCAAAGCGTCTTGCTTCCAGCTGTTTGGGAAACAAGGAAACAACTGGCTCTGCACCGTGCTCTCACAGCCTACCGGGAACGTCACATACAAAGGCCTCTGAAACGCAGTTCCTTGGCAGGCCTGATCTGGCTGAAGTAGGACTTCTGCTCTGGGTGTGCTCCATTGGCCTAGAGCTGAAAGGCCCAAAGGTCGCCCTTGTTGGCAAAGGGGCAGGGAGCCCCCAAAGCATCTTGCTTCCAGCTCTTTGGGAAGCTAAGAAACAAATGGCTCTGCCCAGTGCTCTAACAGAGTACCGGGAACAGCTCTTACCAAAGCCTTTGAAACGCAGTTTCTTGGCAGGCCTTATCTGGCTGAGGTAGAACTTCTGCTCTGGGTGTGCTCCATTGGCCTAGAGCTGAAAGGCCCAAAGGGCTGCCTTGTTTCCAAAGGGGGAGAGAGGCCCCAAAGCATCTTGCTTCCACCTCTTGGGAAGCTAAGAAACAACTGGCTGTGCCCAGTGCTCTTATAGCCTAAGAGAACATCTCTTATCAAGGCCTGTGAAACGCACTTTCTAGGCAGGCCTGATCTGGAAGAAGTAGAACTTCTGCTCTGGTTGTGCTCCATTGCCCTAGAGCTGCCAGACCCAACGTGCTGCCTTGTTTCCAAAGGGGCAGAGAGGCCCCAAAGCGTCTTGCTTCCAGCTCTTTGGGAAACAAGGAAACAACTGGCTCTGCACCGTGCTCTCACAGCCTACCGGGAACGTCACATACAAAGGCCTCTGAAACGCAGTTCCTTGGCAGGCCTGATCTGGCTGAAGTAGGACTTCTGCTCTGGCTGTGCTCCATTGGCCTAGAGCTGAAAGGCCCAAAGGGATGCCTTGTTTGCAAAGGGGCAGAGAGGCCCCAAAGCATCTTGCTTCCAGCTCTTTGGGAAGCTAAGAAACAACTGTCTCTGCCCAGTGCTCTGACAGAGTACCGGCAAAATCTCTTACCAAAGCCTTTGAAACGCAGTTTCTTGGCAGGCCTTATCTGGCTGAGGTAGAACTTCTGCTCTCGGTGTGCTCCATTGGCCTAGAGCTGAAAGGCCCAAAGGTCGGCCTTGTTGGCAAAGGGGCAGGGAGCCCCCAAAGCATCTTGCTTCCAGCTCTTTGGGAAGCTAAGAAACAACTGGCTCTGCCCAGTGCTCTTACAGCCTGAGAGAAAATCTCTTACCAAGGCCTGTGAAACGCACTTTGTTGGTGGCCTGATCTAGCTGAAGTAGAACTTCTGCTCTGGGTGTGCTCCATTGGCCTAGAGCTGCCTGGCCCAAAGGGCCGCCTTGCTTGCAAAGGGGATGAGAGGCCCCAAAGCATCTTTCTTCCAGCACTTCGGGAAGCTAAGAAACATCGGGCGTTGCCCAGTGCTCTTACAGCCTACCGGGAACATCTCTTACCAAGGCCTGTGAAACGCAGTTTGTAGGTGGCCTGAACTGGCCGAAGTAGAACTTCTGCTCTGGGTGTGCTCCACTGGCCTAGAGCTACCTGCCCCAAAGGGCTGCCTTGATTCCAAACTGAGAGAGTGGCACCAAAGCATCTTGCTTCCAGCTCTTCGGGAAGCTAAGAAACATCTGGCGTTGCCCAGTGCTCTTACAGCCTACCGGGAACATCTCTTACCAAGGTCTTTGAAACGCCGTTTCCTGGCAGGCCTGATTTGGCTGAAGTAGAACTTCTGCTCTGGGTGTGCTCCATTGCCCTAGAGCTGCCAGGCCCAAGGTGCTGCCTTGTTTCCAAAGGGGCAGAGAGGCCCCAAAGCATCTTGCTTCCGGCTCTCTGGGAAGCTAAGAACCAACTCGCTCTGCCCCGTGCTCTTACAGCCTACCGGGAACATGTCTTTGAAAGGCCTGTGAAACGCAGTTTCTTGGCAGGCCTCATCTGGCTGAAGTAGAACTCCGGCTCTGGGTGTGCTCCATTGCCCTAGGGCTGCCAGGCCCAAAGTGCTGCCCTGTTTCCAAGGGGCAGAGAGGCCCAAAGCATCTTGCTTCCCGGTCTTTGCAAAGCTAAGAAACAACTGGCTCTGCCCAGTGCTCTTACACCTACCGGGAACATCTCTTACCAAGGCCTGTCAAACGCTGTTTCTTTGCAGGCCTGATCAGGCTGAAGTAGAACTCCTGCTCTGCGTGTGCTCCATTGGCCTAGAGCTTCCCGACCCAAAAGGCTGCCTTGTTCCCAAACGGGCAGAGTTGTCCCAAGCGTCTTGCTTCCAGCTTTTCAGGAAGGTAAGAAACAACTGGCTCTGCCCAGTGCTCTTACAGCCTACCGGGAACATCTCTTACCAAGGCCTGTGAAACGCAGTTTCCTGGCAGGCCTGATCTGGCTGAAGTAGAACTTCTGCTCTGGGTGTGCTCCATTGCCCTAGAGCTGCCAGGCCCAAAGGGCTGCCTTGTTTCCAAAGACGGAGAGTGGACCCAAAGCATCTTGCTCCCAGCTCTTCGGGAAGCTAAGAAACAGCTGGCTCTGCCCAGTGCTCTTACAGCCTAAGAGAACATCTCTTAGAAAGGCCTGTGAAACGCAGTTTCTTGGCAGGCCTGACCTGGCTGAAGTAGAACTTCTGTTCTGGTTGTGCTACATAGGCCTAGAGCTACCAGGACCTAAGGGCTGCCTTGTTTCCAAAGGTTGAGAGAGGCCCCAAAGCATCTTGCCTCCAGCACTTTGGGAAGCTAAAAAACAACTGGTTCTGCCCAGTGCTCTCACAGCCTACCGTGAACATCTCTTACCAAGGGCTGTGAAACGCAGTTTCCGGGCAGGACTGATCTGCCCGAAGTAGAACTTCTGCTGTGGGTGTGCTCCATTGGCCCAGAGCTGCCAGGCATAAAAGGCTGCCTTGTGTCCAAAGGGAGAGAGAGGCCCCAAGGCATCTTGCTTCCAGCTCTGTGGGAAGCTAAAGCAACTGGCTCTCCACAGTGCTCTCACAGCCTACCGGGAACATCTCTTACCAAGGCCTGTGAAACGCAGTTTCTTGGCAGGCCTGATCTGGCTGAAGTAGAACTCCTGCTCTGGGCGTGCTACTTTGGCCTAGAGCTGCCAGGCCCAAAGGGCCGCCTTGTTTCCAAAGGGGCTGAGAGTCCCCAAAGCATCTTGCTTCCAAATCTTTGGGAAGCTAAGAAACAACTGGCTCTGCACAGTGCTCTCACAGCCTACCGGCAACGTGACAGAGAAAGGCCTGTGAGACGCAGTTTCTTGGAAGGCCTGATCTGGCTGAGGTAGAACTTGTGCTCTGGGTGTACTCCATTGGCCTAGGGCTGCCAGGCCCTAAGGGCTGCCTTTATTTCCAAAGTGTGAGAGAGGCCCCAAAGCATCTTGCTTCCTGCTCTCTGGGAAGCTAAAACAACTGGCTCTGCACAGTGCTCTCAAAGCCAACCGGGAACGTCACATACAAAGGCCTGTGAAACGCAGCTTCTTGACAGGCCTTATCTGGCTGAGGTAGAACTTGTGCTCTGGGTGTGCTACTTTGGCCTAGAGCTGCCAGGCACAAAGGCTGCTTTGTTTCCAAAGGGGGAGAGAGGCCCCAAATCATGTTGCTTCCAGCTGTTTTTGAAGCTAAGAAACAACTCGCTCTGCCAGGTACTCTTACAGCCTTCCGGGAACACCTCTTACGAAGGCCTGTGAAAAGCCGTTTCTTGGCAGGCCTGATCTGGCTGAGGTAGAACTTCTGCTCTGGGTGTGCTCCATTGTCCTAGAGCTGAAAGGCCCAAAGGGCTGCCTTGTTTCCAAAGGGGGAGAGAGGCCCCAAAGCATCTTGCTTCCACCTCTTGGGAAGCTAAGAAACAACTGGCTGTGCCCAGTGCTCTTATAGCCTAAGAGAACATCTCTTATCAAGGCCTGTGAAACGCACTGTCTAGGCAGGCCTGATCTGGAAGAAGTAGAACTTCGGCTCTGGTTGTGCTCCATTGCCCTAGAGCTGCCAGACCCAACGTGCTGCCTTGTTTCCAAAGGGGCAGAGAGGCCCCAAAGCGTCTTGCTTCCAGCTGTTTGGGAAACAAGGAAACAACTGGCTCTGCACCGTGCTCTCACAGCCTACCGGGAACGTCACATACAAAGGCCTCTGAAACGCAGTTCCTTGGCAGGCCTGATCTGGCTGAAGTAGGACTTCTGCTCTGGGTGTGCTCCATTGGCCTAGAGCTGAAAGGCCCAAAGGTCGCCCTTGTTGGCAAAGGGGCAGGGAGCCCCCAAAGCATCTTGCTTCCAGCTCTTTGGGAAGCTAAGAAACAAATGGCTCTGCCCAGTGCTCTAACAGAGTACCGGGAACAGCTCTTACCAAAGCCTTTGAAACGCAGTTTCTTGGCAGGCCTTATCTGGCTGAGGTAGAACTTCTGCTCTGGGTGTGCTCCATTGGCCTAGAGCTGCCTGGCCCAAAGGTCGGCCTTGTTTGCAAAGGGGATGAGAGGCCCCAAAGCATCTTGGTTCCAGCTCTTCGGGAAGCTAAGAAACATCTGGCGTTGCCCAGTGCTCTTACAGCCTACCGGGAACATCTCTTACCAAGGCCTGTGAAACGCAGTTTGTTGGTGGCCTGAACTGGCCGAAGTAGAACTTCTGCTCTGGGTGTGCTCCATTGGCCTAGAGCTGCCAGGCCCAAGGTGCTGCCTTGTTTCCAAAGGGGCAGAGAGGCCCCAAAGCATCTTGCTTCCAGCTCTCTGGGAAGCTAAGAACCAACTCGCTCTGCCCCGTGCTCTTACAGCCTACCGGGAACATGTCTTTGAAAGGCCTGTGAAACGCAGTTTCTTGGCAGGCCTCATCTGGCTGAAGTAGAACTCCGGCTCTGGGTGTGCTCCATTGCCCTAGAGCTGCCAGGCCCAAAGTGCTGCCCTGTTTCCAAGGGGCAGAGAGGCCCAAAGCATCTTGCTTCCCGGTCTTTGCGAAGCTAAGAAACAACTGGCTCTGCCCAGTGCTCTTACACCTACCGGGAACATCTCTTACCAAGGCCTGTCAAACGCTGTTTCTTTGCAGGCCTGATCAGGCTGAAGTAGAACTCCTGCTCTGCGTGTGCTCCATTGGCCTAGAGCTTCCCGACCCAAAAGGCTGCCTTGTTCCCAAACGGGCAGAGGGGTCCCAAGCATCTTGCTTCCAGCTTTTCAGGAAGGTAAGAAACAACTGGCTCTGCCCAGTGCTCTTACAGCCTACCGGGAACATCTCTTACCAAGGCCTGTGAAACGCAGTTTCCTGGCAGGCCTGATCTGGCTGAAGTAGAACTTCTGCTCTGGGTGTGCTCCATTGCCCTAGAGCTGCCAGGCCCAAAGGGCTGCCTTGTTTCCAAAGACGGAGAGTGGACCCAAAGCATCTTGCTCCCAGCTCTTCGGGAAGCTAAGAAACAGCTGGCTCTGCCCAGTGCTCTTACAGCCTAAGAGAACATCTCTTTGAAAGGCCTGTGAAACGCAGTTTCTTGGCAGGCCTGACCTGGCTGAAGTAGAACTTCTGTTCTGGTTGTGCTACATAGGCCTAGAGCTACCAGGACCTAAGGGCTGCCTTGTTTCCAAAGGGTGAGAGAGGCCCCAAAGCATCTTGCCTCCAGCACTTTGGGAAGCTAAAAAACAACTGGTTCTGCCCAGTGCTCTCACAGCCTACCGTGAACATCTCTTACCAAGGGCTGTGAAACGCAGTTTCTGGGCAGGACTGATCTGCCTGAAGTAGAACTTCTGCTGTGGGTGTGCTCCATTGGCCTAGAGCTGCCAGGCCCAAAAGGCTGCCTTGTGTCCAAAGGGAGAGAGAGGCCCCAAGGCATCTTGCTTCCAGCTCTGTGGGAAGCTAAAGCAACTGGCTCTCCACAGTGCTCTCACAGCCTACCGGGAACATCTCTTACCAAGGCCTGTGAAACGCAGTTTCTTGGCAGGCCTGATCTGGCTGAAGTAGAACTCCTGCTCTGGGCGTGCTACTTTGGCCTAGAGCTGCCGGGCCCAAAGGGCCGCCTTGTTTCCAAAGGGGCTGAGAGTCCCCAAAGCATCTTGCTTCCAAATCTTTGGGAAGCTAAGAAACAACTGGCTCTGCACAGTGCTCTCACAGCCTACCGGCAACGTGACAGAGAAAGGCCTGTGAGACGCAGTTTCTTGGAAGGCCTGATCTGGCTGAGGTAGAACTTGTGCTCTGGGTGTGCTACTTTGGCCTAGAGCTGCCAGGCACAAAGGCTGCTTTGTTTCCAAAGGGGGAGAGAGGCCCCAAATCATGTTGCTTCCAGCTGTTTTTGAAGCTAAGAAACAACTCGCTCTGCCAGGTACTCTTACAGCCTTCCGGGAACACCTCTTACGAAGGCCTGTGAAAAGCAGTTTCTTGGCAGGCCTGATCTGGCTGAGGTAGAACTTCTGCTCTGGGTGTGCTCCATTGCCCTAGAGCTGAAAGGCCCAAAGGGCTGCCTTGTTTCCAAAGGGGGAGAGAGGCCCCAAAGCATCTTGCTTCCACCTCTTGGGAAGCTAAGAAACAACTGGCTGTGCCCAGTGCTCTTATAGCCTAAGAGAACATCTCTTATCAAGGCCTGGGAAACGCACTGTCTAGGCAGGCCTGATCTGGAAGAAGTAGAACTTCGGCTCTGGTTGTGCTCCATTGCCCTAGAGCTGCCAGACCCAACGTGCTGCCTTGTTTCCAAAGGGGCAGAGAGGCCCCAAAGCGTCTTGCTTCCAGCTGTTTGGGAAACAAGGAAACAACTGGCTCTGCACCGTGCTCTCACAGCCTACCGGGAACGTCACATACAAAGGCCTCTGAAACGCAGTTCCTTGGCAGGCCTGATCTGGCTGAAGTAGGACTTCTGCTCTGGGTGTGCTCCATTGGCCTAGAGCTGAAAGGCCCAAAGGTCGCCCTTGTTGGCAAAGGGGCAGGGAGCCCCCAAAGCATCTTGCTTCCAGCTCTTTGGGAAGCTAAGAAACAAATGGCTCTGCCCAGTGCTCTAACAGAGTACCGGGAACAGCTCTTACCAAAGCCTTTGAAACGCAGTTTCTTGGCAGGCCTTATCTGGCTGAGGTAGAACTTCTGCTCTGGGTGTGCTCCATTGGCCTAGAGCTGCCTGGCCCAAAGGTCGGCCTTGTTTGCAAAGGGGATGAGAGGCCCCAAAGCATCTTGCTTCCAGCTCTTCGGGAAGCTAAGAAACATCTGGCATTGCCCAGTGCTCTTACAGCCTACCGGGAACATCTCTTACCAAGGCCTGTGAAACGCAGTTTGTTGGTGGCCTGAACTGGCCGAAGTAGAACTTCTGCTCTGGGTGTGCTCCATTGGCCTAGAGCTGCCTGGCCCATAGGGCCGCCTTGTTTGCAAAGGGGATGAGAGGCCCCAAAGCATCTTGCTTCCAGCTCTTCGGGAAGCTAAGAAACATCTGGCGTTGCCCCGTGCTCTTACAGCCTACCGGGAACATCTCTTACCAAGGCCTGTGAAACGCCGTTTCCTGGCAGGCCTGATCTGGCTGAAGTAGAACTCCTGCTCTGGGCGTGCTACTTTGGCCTAGAGCTGCCAGGCCCAAAGGGCCGCCTTGTTTCCAAAGGGGCTGAGAGTCCCCAAAGCATCTTGCTTCCAAATCTTTGGGAAGCTAAGAAACAACTGGCTCTGCACAGTGCTCTCACAGCCTACCGGCAACGTGACAGAGAAAGGCCTGTGAGACGCAGTTTCTTGGAAGGCCTGATCTGGCTGAGGTAGAACTTGTGCTCTGGGTGTACTCCATTGGCCTAGGGCTGCCAGGCCCAAAGGGCTGCCTTTATTTCCAAAGTGTGAGAGAGGCCCCAAAGCATCTTGCTTCCTGCTCTCTGGGAAGCTAAAACAACTGGCTCTGCACAGTGCTCTCAAAGCCAACCCGGAACGTCACATACAAAGGCCTGTGAAACGCAGCTTCTTGACAGGCCTTATCTGGCTGAGGTAGAACTTGTGCTCTGGGTGTGCTACTTTGGCCTAGAGCTGCCAGGCACAAAGGCTGCTTTGTTTCCAAAGGGGGAGAGAGGCCCCAAATCATGTTGCTTCCAGCTGTTTTTGAAGCTAAGAAACAACTCGCTCTGCCAGGAACTCTTACAGCCTTCCGGGAACACCTCTTACGAAGGCCTGTGAAAAGCAGTTTCTTGGCAGGCCTGATCTGGCTGAGGTAGATCTTCTGCTCTGGGTGTGCTCCATTGCCCTAGAGCTGAAAGGCCCAAAGGGCTGCCTTGTTTCCAAAGGGGGAGAGAGGCCCCAAAGCATCTTGCTTCCACCTCTTGGGAAGCTAAGAAACAACTGGCTGTGCCCAGTGCTCTTATAGCCTAAGAGAACATCTCTTATCAAGGCCTGGGAAACGCACTGTCTAGGCAGGCCTGATCTGGAAGAAGTAGAACTTCGGCTCTGGTTGTGCTCCATTGCCCTAGAGCTGCCAGACCCAACGTGCTGCCTTGTTTCCAAAGGGGCAGAGAGGCCCCAAAGCGTCTTGCTTCCAGCTGTTTGGGAAACAAGGAAACAACTGGCTCTGCACCGTGCTCTCACAGCCTACCGGGAACGTCACATACAAAGGCCTCTGAAACGCAGTTCCTTGGCAGGCCTGATCTGGCTGAAGTAGGACTTCTGCTCTGGGTGTGCTCCATTGGCCTAGAGCTGAAAGGCCCAAAGGTCGCCCTTGTTGGCAAAGGGGCAGGGAGCCCCCAAAGCATCTTGCTTCCAGCTCTTTGGGAAGCTAAGAAACAAATGGCTCTGCCCAGTGCTCTAACAGAGTACCGGGAACATCTCTTACCAAAGCCTTTGAAACGCAGTTTCTTGGCAGGCCTTATCTGGCTGAGGTAGAACTTCTGCTCTGGGTGTGCTCCATTGGCCTAGAGCTGCCTGGCCCAAAGGTCGGCCTTGTTTGCAAAGGGGATGAGAGGCCCCAAAGCATCTTGCTTCCAGCTCTTCGGGAAGCTAAGAAACATCTGGCGTTGCCCAGTGCTCTTACAGCCTACCGGGAACATCTCTTACCAAGGCCTGTGAAACGCAGTTTGTTGGTGGCCTGAACTGGCCGAAGTAGAACTTCTGCTCTGGGTGTGCTCCATTGGCCTAGAGCTGCCAGGCCCAAGGTGCTGCCTTGTTTCCAAAGGGGCAGAGAGGCCCCAAAGCATCTTGCTTCCAGCTCTCTGGGAAGCTAAGAACCAACTCGCTCTGCCCCGTGCTCTTACAGCCTACCGGGAACATGTCTTTGAAAGGCCTGTGAAACGCAGTTTCTTGGCAGGCCTCATCTGGCTGAAGTAGAACTCCGGCTCTGGGTGTGCTCCATTGCCCTAGAGCTGCCAGGCCCAAAGTGCTGCCCTGTTTCCAAGGGGCAGAGAGGCCCAAAGCATCTTGCTTCCCGGTCTTTGCGAAGCTAAGAAACAACTGGCTCTGCCCAGTGCTCTTACACCTACCGGGAACATCTCTTACCAAGGCCTGTCAAACGCTGTTTCTTTGCAGGCCTGATCAGGCTGAAGTAGAACTCCTGCTCTGCGTGTGCTCCATTGGCCTAGAGCTTCCCGACCCAAAAGGCTGCCTTGTTCCCAAACGGGCAGAGGGGTCCCAAGCATCTTGCTTCCAGCTTTTCAGGAAGGTAAGAAACAACTGGCTCTGCCCAGTGCTCTTACAGCCTACCGGGAACATCTCTTACCAAGGCCTGTGAAACGCAGTTTCCTGGCAGGCCTGATCTGGCTGAAGTAGAACTTCTGCTCTGGGTGTGCTCCATTGCCCTAGAGCTGCCAGGCCCAAAGGGCTGCCTTGTTTCCAAAGACGGAGAGTGGACCCAAAGCATCTTGCTCCCAGCTCTTCGGGAAGCTAAGAAACAGCTGGCTCTGCCCAGTGCTCTTACAGCCTAAGAGAACATCTCTTTGAAAGGCCTGTGAAACGCAGTTTCTTGGCAGGCCTGACCTGGCTGAAGTAGAACTTCTGTTCTGGTTGTGCTACATAGGCCTAGAGCTACCAGGACCTAAGGGCTGCCTTGTTTCCAAAGGGTGAGAGAGGCCCCAAAGCATCTTGCCTCCAGCACTTTGGGAAGCTAAAAAACAACTGGTTCTGCCCAGTGCTCTCACAGCCTACCGTGAACATCTCTTACCAAGGGCTGTGAAACGCAGTTTCTGGGCAGGACTGATCTGCCTGAAGTAGAACTTCTGCTGTGGGTGTGCTCCATTGGCCTAGAGCTGCCAGGCCCAAAAGGCTGCCTTGTGTCCAAAGGGAGAGAGAGGCCCCAAGGCATCTTGCTTCCAGCTCTGTGGGAAGCTAAAGCAACTGGCTCTCCACAGTGCTCTCACAGCCTACCGGGAACATCTCTTACCAAGGCCTGTGAAACGCAGTTTCTTGGCAGGCCTGATCTGGCTGAAGTAGAACTCCTGCTCTGGGCGTGCTACTTTGGCCTAGAGCTGCCGGGCCCAAAGGGCCGCCTTGTTTCCAAAGGGGCTGAGAGTCCCCAAAGCATCTTGCTTCCAAATCTTTGGGAAGCTAAGAAACAACTGGCTCTGCACAGTGCTCTCACAGCCTACCGGCAACGTGACAGAGAAAGGCCTGTGAGACGCAGTTTCTTGGAAGGCCTGATCTGGCTGAGGTAGAACTTGTGCTCTGGGTGTGCTACTTTGGCCTAGAGCTGCCAGGCACAAAGGCTGCTTTGTTTCCAAAGGGGGAGAGAGGCCCCAAATCATGTTGCTTCCAGCTGTTTTTGAAGCTAAGAAACAACTCGCTCTGCCAGGTACTCTTACAGCCTTCCGGGAACACCTCTTACGAAGGCCTGTGAAAAGCAGTTTCTTGGCAGGCCTGATCTGGCTGAGGTAGAACTTCTGCTCTGGGTGTGCTCCATTGCCCTAGAGCTGAAAGGCCCAAAGGGCTGCCTTGTTTCCAAAGGGGGAGAGAGGCCCCAAAGCATCTTGCTTCCACCTCTTGGGAAGCTAAGAAACAACTGGCTGTGCCCAGTGCTCTTATAGCCTAAGAGAACATCTCTTATCAAGGCCTGGGAAACGCACTGTCTAGGCAGGCCTGATCTGGAAGAAGTAGAACTTCGGCTCTGGTTGTGCTCCATTGCCCTAGAGCTGCCAGACCCAACGTGCTGCCTTGTTTCCAAAGGGGCAGAGAGGCCCCAAAGCGTCTTGCTTCCAGCTGTTTGGGAAACAAGGAAACAACTGGCTCTGCACCGTGCTCTCACAGCCTACCGGGAACGTCACATACAAAGGCCTCTGAAACGCAGTTCCTTGGCAGGCCTGATCTGGCTGAAGTAGGACTTCTGCTCTGGGTGTGCTCCATTGGCCTAGAGCTGAAAGGCCCAAAGGTCGCCCTTGTTGGCAAAGGGGCAGGGAGCCCCCAAAGCATCTTGCTTCCAGCTCTTTGGGAAGCTAAGAAACAAATGGCTCTGCCCAGTGCTCTAACAGAGTACCGGGAACAGCTCTTACCAAAGCCTTTGAAACGCAGTTTCTTGGCAGGCCTTATCTGGCTGAGGTAGAACTTCTGCTCTGGGTGTGCTCCATTGGCCTAGAGCTGCCTGGCCCAAAGGTCGGCCTTGTTTGCAAAGGGGATGAGAGGCCCCAAAGCATCTTGCTTCCAGCTCTTCGGGAAGCTAAGAAACATCTGGCATTGCCCAGTGCTCTTACAGCCTACCGGGAACATCTCTTACCAAGGCCTGTGAAACGCAGTTTGTTGGTGGCCTGAACTGGCCGAAGTAGAACTTCTGCTCTGGGTGTGCTCCATTGGCCTAGAGCTGCCTGGCCCATAGGGCCGCCTTGTTTGCAAAGGGGATGAGAGGCCCCAAAGCATCTTGCTTCCAGCTCTTCGGGAAGCTAAGAAACATCTGGCGTTGCCCCGTGCTCTTACAGCCTACCGGGAACATCTCTTACCAAGGCCTGTGAAACGCCGTTTCCTGGCAGGCCTGATCTGGCTGAAGTAGAACTCCTGCTCTGGGCGTGCTACTTTGGCCTAGAGCTGCCAGGCCCAAAGGGCCGCCTTGTTTCCAAAGGGGCTGAGAGTCCCCAAAGCATCTTGCTTCCAAATCTTTGGGAAGCTAAGAAACAACTGGCTCTGCACAGTGCTCTCACAGCCTACCGGCAACGTGACAGAGAAAGGCCTGTGAGACGCAGTTTCTTGGAAGGCCTGATCTGGCTGAGGTAGAACTTGTGCTCTGGGTGTACTCCATTGGCCTAGGGCTGCCAGGCCCAAAGGGCTGCCTTTATTTCCAAAGTGTGAGAGAGGCCCCAAAGCATCTTGCTTCCTGCTCTCTGGGAAGCTAAAACAACTGGCTCTGCACAGTGCTCTCAAAGCCAACCCGGAACGTCACATACAAAGGCCTGTGAAACGCAGCTTCTTGACAGGCCTTATCTGGCTGAGGTAGAACTTGTGCTCTGGGTGTGCTACTTTGGCCTAGAGCTGCCAGGCACAAAGGCTGCTTTGTTTCCAAAGGGGGAGAGAGGCCCCAAATCATGTTGCTTCCAGCTGTTTTTGAAGCTAAGAAACAACTCGCTCTGCCAGGAACTCTTACAGCCTTCCGGGAACACCTCTTACGAAGGCCTGTGAAAAGCAGTTTCTTGGCAGGCCTGATCTGGCTGAGGTAGATCTTCTGCTCTGGGTGTGCTCCATTGCCCTAGAGCTGAAAGGCCCAAAGGGCTGCCTTGTTTCCAAAGGGGGAGAGAGGCCCCAAAGCATCTTGCTTCCACCTCTTGGGAAGCTAAGAAACAACTGGCTGTGCCCAGTGCTCTTATAGCCTAAGAGAACATCTCTTATCAAGGCCTGGGAAACGCACTGTCTAGGCAGGCCTGATCTGGAAGAAGTAGAACTTCGGCTCTGGTTGTGCTCCATTGCCCTAGAGCTGCCAGACCCAACGTGCTGCCTTGTTTCCAAAGGGGCAGAGAGGCCCCAAAGCGTCTTGCTTCCAGCTGTTTGGGAAACAAGGAAACAACTGGCTCTGCACCGTGCTCTCACAGCCTACCGGGAACGTCACATACAAAGGCCTCTGAAACGCAGTTCCTTGGCAGGCCTGATCTGGCTGAAGTAGGACTTCTGCTCTGGGTGTGCTCCATTGGCCTAGAGCTGAAAGGCCCAAAGGTCGCCCTTGTTGGCAAAGGGGCAGGGAGCCCCCAAAGCATCTTGCTTCCAGCTCTTTGGGAAGCTAAGAAACAAATGGCTCTGCCCAGTGCTCTAACAGAGTACCGGGAACATCTCTTACCAAAGCCTTTGAAACGCAGTTTCTTGGCAGGCCTTATCTGGCTGAGGTAGAACTTCTGCTCTGGGTGTGCTCCATTGGCCTAGAGCTGCCTGGCCCAAAGGTCGGCCTTGTTTGCAAAGGGGATGAGAGGCCCCAAAGCATCTTGCTTCCAGCTCTTCGGGAAGCTAAGAAACATCTGGCGTTGCCCAGTGCTCTTACAGCCTACCGGGAACATCTCTTACCAAGGCCTGTGAAACGCAGTTTGTTGGTGGCCTGAACTGGCCGAAGTAGAACTTCTGCTCTGGGTGTGCTCCATTGGCCTAGAGCTGCCAGGCCCAAGGTGCTGCCTTGTTTCCAAAGGGGCAGAGAGGCCCCAAAGCATCTTGCTTCCAGCTCTCTGGGAAGCTAAGAACCAACTCGCTCTGCCCCGTGCTCTTACAGCCTACCGGGAACATGTCTTTGAAAGGCCTGTGAAACGCAGTTTCTTGGCAGGCCTCATCTGGCTGAAGTAGAACTCCGGCTCTGGGTGTGCTCCATTGCCCTAGAGCTGCCAGGCCCAAAGTGCTGCCCTGTTTCCAAGGGGCAGAGAGGCCCAAAGCATCTTGCTTCCCGGTCTTTGCGAAGCTAAGAAACAACTGGCTCTGCCCAGTGCTCTTACACCTACCGGGAACATCTCTTACCAAGGCCTGTCAAACGCTGTTTCTTTGCAGGCCTGATCAGGCTGAAGTAGAACTCCTGCTCTGCGTGTGCTCCATTGGCCTAGAGCTTCCCGACCCAAAAGGCTGCCTTGTTCCCAAACGGGCAGAGGGGTCCCAAGCATCTTGCTTCCAGCTTTTCAGGAAGGTAAGAAACAACTGGCTCTGCCCAGTGCTCTTACAGCCTACCGGGAACATCTCTTACCAAGGCCTGTGAAACGCAGTTTCCTGGCAGGCCTGATCTGGCTGAAGTAGAACTTCTGCTCTGGGTGTGCTCCATTGCCCTAGAGCTGCCAGGCCCAAAGGGCTGCCTTGTTTCCAAAGACGGAGAGTGGACCCAAAGCATCTTGCTCCCAGCTCTTCGGGAAGCTAAGAAACAGCTGGCTCTGCCCAGTGCTCTTACAGCCTAAGAGAACATCTCTTTGAAAGGCCTGTGAAACGCAGTTTCTTGGCAGGCCTGACCTGGCTGAAGTAGAACTTCTGTTCTGGTTGTGCTACATAGGCCTAGAGCTACCAGGACCTAAGGGCTGCCTTGTTTCCAAAGGGTGAGAGAGGCCCCAAAGCATCTTGCCTCCAGCACTTTGGGAAGCTAAAAAACAACTGGTTCTGCCCAGTGCTCTCACAGCCTACCGTGAACATCTCTTACCAAGGGCTGTGAAACGCAGTTTCTGGGCAGGACTGATCTGCCTGAAGTAGAACTTCTGCTGTGGGTGTGCTCCATTGGCCTAGAGCTGCCAGGCCCAAAAGGCTGCCTTGTGTCCAAAGGGAGAGAGAGGCCCCAAGGCATCTTGCTTCCAGCTCTGTGGGAAGCTAAAGCAACTGGCTCTCCACAGTGCTCTCACAGCCTACCGGGAACATCTCTTACCAAGGCCTGTGAAACGCAGTTTCTTGGCAGGCCTGATCTGGCTGAAGTAGAACTCCTGCTCTGGGCGTGCTACTTTGGCCTAGAGCTGCCGGGCCCAAAGGGCCGCCTTGTTTCCAAAGGGGCTGAGAGTCCCCAAAGCATCTTGCTTCCAAATCTTTGGGAAGCTAAGAAACAACTGGCTCTGCACAGTGCTCTCACAGCCTACCGGCAACGTGACAGAGAAAGGCCTGTGAGACGCAGTTTCTTGGAAGGCCTGATCTGGCTGAGGTAGAACTTGTGCTCTGGGTGTGCTACTTTGGCCTAGAGCTGCCAGGCACAAAGGCTGCTTTGTTTCCAAAGGGGGAGAGAGGCCCCAAATCATGTTGCTTCCAGCTGTTTTTGAAGCTAAGAAACAACTCGCTCTGCCAGGTACTCTTACAGCCTTCCGGGAACACCTCTTACGAAGGCCTGTGAAAAGCAGTTTCTTGGCAGGCCTGATCTGGCTGAGGTAGAACTTCTGCTCTGGGTGTGCTCCATTGCCCTAGAGCTGAAAGGCCCAAAGGGCTGCCTTGTTTCCAAAGGGGGAGAGAGGCCCCAAAGCATCTTGCTTCCACCTCTTGGGAAGCTAAGAAACAACTGGCTGTGCCCAGTGCTCTTATAGCCTAAGAGAACATCTCTTATCAAGGCCTGGGAAACGCACTGTCTAGGCAGGCCTGATCTGGAAGAAGTAGAACTTCGGCTCTGGTTGTGCTCCATTGCCCTAGAGCTGCCAGACCCAACGTGCTGCCTTGTTTCCAAAGGGGCAGAGAGGCCCCAAAGCGTCTTGCTTCCAGCTGTTTGGGAAACAAGGAAACAACTGGCTCTGCACCGTGCTCTCACAGCCTACCGGGAACGTCACATACAAAGGCCTCTGAAACGCAGTTCCTTGGCAGGCCTGATCTGGCTGAAGTAGGACTTCTGCTCTGGGTGTGCTCCATTGGCCTAGAGCTGAAAGGCCCAAAGGTCGCCCTTGTTGGCAAAGGGGCAGGGAGCCCCCAAAGCATCTTGCTTCCAGCTCTTTGGGAAGCTAAGAAACAAATGGCTCTGCCCAGTGCTCTAACAGAGTACCGGGAACAGCTCTTACCAAAGCCTTTGAAACGCAGTTTCTTGGCAGGCCTTATCTGGCTGAGGTAGAACTTCTGCTCTGGGTGTGCTCCATTGGCCTAGAGCTGCCTGGCCCAAAGGTCGGCCTTGTTTGCAAAGGGGATGAGAGGCCCCAAAGCATCTTGCTTACAGCTCTTCGGGAAGCTAAGAAACATCTGGCATTGCCCAGTGCTCTTACAGCCTACCGGGAACATCTCTTACCAAGGCCTGTGAAACGCAGTTTGTTGGTGGCCTGAACTGGCCGAAGTAGAACTTCTGCTCTGGGTGTGCTCCATTGGCCTAGAGCTGCCTGGCCCATAGGGCCGCCTTGTTTGCAAAGGGGATGAGAGGCCCCAAAGCATCTTGCTTCCAGCTCTTCGGGAAGCTAAGAAACATCTGGCGTTGCCCCGTGCTCTTACAGCCTACCGGGAACATCTCTTACCAAGGCCTGTGAAACGCCGTTTCCTGGCAGGCCTGATCTGGCTGAAGTAGAACTCCTGCTCTGGGCGTGCTACTTTGGCCTAGAGCTGCCAGGCCCAAAGGGCCGCCTTGTTTCCAAAGGGGCTGAGAGTCCCCAAAGCATCTTGCTTCCAAATCTTTGGGAAGCTAAGAAACAACTGGCTCTGCACAGTGCTCTCACAGCCTACCGGCAACGTGACAGAGAAAGGCCTGTGAGACGCAGTTTCTTGGAAGGCCTGATCTGGCTGAGGTAGAACTTGTGCTCTGGGTGTACTCCATTGGCCTAGGGCTGCCAGGCCCAAAGGGCTGCCTTTATTTCCAAAGTGTGAGAGAGGCCCCAAAGCATCTTGCTTCCTGCTCTCTGGGAAGCTAAAACAACTGGCTCTGCACAGTGCTCTCAAAGCCAACCCGGAACGTCACATACAAAGGCCTGTGAAACGCAGCTTCTTGACAGGCCTTATCTGGCTGAGGTAGAACTTGTGCTCTGGGTGTGCTACTTTGGCCTAGAGCTGCCAGGCACAAAGGCTACTTTGTTTCCAAAGGGGGAGAGAGGCCCCAAATCATGTTGCTTCCAGCTGTTTTTGAAGCTAAGAAACAACTCGCTCTGCCAGGAACTCTTACAGCCTTCCGGGAACACCTCTTACGAAGGCCTGTGAAAAGCAGTTTCTTGGCAGGCCTGATCTGGCTGAGGTAGATCTTCTGCTCTGGGTGTGCTCCATTGCCCTAGAGCTGAAAGGCCCAAAGGGCTGCCTTGTTTCCAAAGGGGGAGAGAGGCCCCAAAGCATCTTGCTTCCACCTCTTGGGAAGCTAAGAAACAACTGGCTGTGCCCAGTGCTCTTATAGCCTAAGAGAACATCTCTTATCAAGGCCTGGGAAACGCACTGTCTAGGCAGGCCTGATCTGGAAGAAGTAGAACTTCGGCTCTGGTTGTGCTCCATTGCCCTAGAGCTGCCAGACCCAACGTGCTGCCTTGTTTCCAAAGGGGCAGAGAGGCCCCAAAGCGTCTTGCTTCCAGCTGTTTGGGAAACAAGGAAACAACTGGCTCTGCACCGTGCTCTCACAGCCTACCGGGAACGTCACATACAAAGGCCTCTGAAACGCAGTTCCTTGGCAGGCCTGATCTGGCTGAAGTAGGACTTCTGCTCTGGGTGTGCTCCATTGGCCTAGAGCTGAAAGGCCCAAAGGTCGCCCTTGTTGGCAAAGGGGCAGGGAGCCCCCAAAGCATCTTGCTTCCAGCTCTTTGGGAAGCTAAGAAACAAATGGCTCTGCCCAGTGCTCTAACAGAGTACCGGGAACATCTCTTACCAAAGCCTTTGAAACGCAGTTTCTTGGCAGGCCTTATCTGGCTGAGGTAGAACTTCTGCTCTGGGTGTGCTCCATTGGCCTAGAGCTGCCTGGCCCAAAGGTCGGCCTTGTTTGCAAAGGGGATGAGAGGCCCCAAAGCATCTTGCTTCCAGCTCTTCGGGAAGCTAAGAAACATCTGGCGTTGCCCAGTGCTCTTACAGCCTACCGGGAACATCTCTTACCAAGGCCTGTGAAACGCAGTTTGTTGGTGGCCTGAACTGGCCGAAGTAGAACTTCTGCTCTGGGTGTGCTCCATTGGCCTAGAGCTGCCAGGCCCAAGGTGCTGCCTTGTTTCCAAAGGGGCAGAGAGGCCCCAAAGCATCTTGCTTCCAGCTCTCTGGGAAGCTAAGAACCAACTCGCTCTGCCCCGTGCTCTTACAGCCTACCGGGAACATGTCTTTGAAAGGCCTGTGAAACGCAGTTTCTTGGCAGGCCTCATCTGGCTGAAGTAGAACTCCGGCTCTGGGTGTGCTCCATTGCCCTAGAGCTGCCAGGCCCAAAGTGCTGCCCTGTTTCCAAGGGGCAGAGAGGCCCAAAGCATCTTGCTTCCCGGTCTTTGCGAAGCTAAGAAACAACTGGCTCTGCCCAGTGCTCTTACACCTACCGGGAACATCTCTTACCAAGGCCTGTCAAACGCTGTTTCTTTGCAGGCCTGATCAGGCTGAAGTAGAACTCCTGCTCTGCGTGTGCTCCATTGGCCTAGAGCTTCCCGACCCAAAAGGCTGCCTTGTTCCCAAACGGGCAGAGGGGTCCCAAGCATCTTGCTTCCAGCTTTTCAGGAAGGTAAGAAACAACTGGCTCTGCCCAGTGCTCTTACAGCCTACCGGGAACATCTCTTACCAAGGCCTGTGAAACGCAGTTTCCTGGCAGGCCTGATCTGGCTGAAGTAGAACTTCTGCTCTGGGTGTGCTCCATTGCCCTAGAGCTGCCAGGCCCAAAGGGCTGCCTTGTTTCCAAAGACGGAGAGTGGACCCAAAGCATCTTGCTCCCAGCTCTTCGGGAAGCTAAGAAACAGCTGGCTCTGCCCAGTGCTCTTACAGCCTAAGAGAACATCTCTTTGAAAGGCCTGTGAAACGCAGTTTCTTGGCAGGCCTGACCTGGCTGAAGTAGAACTTCTGTTCTGGTTGTGCTACATAGGCCTAGAGCTACCAGGACCTAAGGGCTGCCTTGTTTCCAAAGGGTGAGAGAGGCCCCAAAGCATCTTGCCTCCAGCACTTTGGGAAGCTAAAAAACAACTGGTTCTGCCCAGTGCTCTCACAGCCTACCGTGAACATCTCTTACCAAGGGCTGTGAAACGCAGTTTCTGGGCAGGACTGATCTGCCTGAAGTAGAACTTCTGCTGTGGGTGTGCTCCATTGGCCTAGAGCTGCCAGGCCCAAAAGGCTGCCTTGTGTCCAAAGGGAGAGAGAGGCCCCAAGGCATCTTGCTTCCAGCTCTGTGGGAAGCTAAAGCAACTGGCTCTCCACAGTGCTCTCACAGCCTACCGGGAACATCTCTTACCAAGGCCTGTGAAACGCAGTTTCTTGGCAGGCCTGATCTGGCTGAAGTAGAACTCCTGCTCTGGGCGTGCTACTTTGGCCTAGAGCTGCCAGGCCCAAAGGGCCGCCTTGTTTCCAAAGGGGCTGAGAGTCCCCAAAGCATCTTGCTTCCAAATCTTTGGGAAGCTAAGAAACAACTGGCTCTGCACAGTGCTCTCACAGCCTACCGGCAACGTGACAGAGAAAGGCCTGTGAGACGCAGTTTCTTGGAAGGCCTGATCTGGCTGAGGTAGAACTTGTGCTCTGGGTGTGCTACTTTGGCCTAGAGCTGCCAGGCACAAAGGCTGCTTTGTTTCCAAAGGGGGAGAGAGGCCCCAAATCATGTTGCTTCCAGCTGTTTTTGAAGCTAAGAAACAACTCGCTCTGCCAGGTACTCTTACAGCCTTCCGGTAACACCTCTTACGAAGGCCTGTGAAAAGCAGTTTCTTGGCAGGCCTGATCTGGCTGAGGTAGAACTTCTGCTCTGGGTGTGCTCCATTGCCCTAGAGCTGAAAGGCCCAAAGGGCTGCCTTGTTTCCAAAGGGGGAGAGAGGCCCCAAAGCATCTTGCTTCCACCTCTTGGGAAGCTAAGAAACAACTGGCTGTGCCCAGTGCTCTTATAGCCTAAGAGAACATCTCTTATCAAGGCCTGGGAAACGCACTGTCTAGGCAGGCCTGATCTGGAAGAAGTAGAACTTCGGCTCTGGTTGTGCTCCATTGCCCTAGAGCTGCCAGACCCAACGTGCTGCCTTGTTTCCAAAGGGGCAGAGAGGCCCCAAAGCGTCTTGCTTCCAGCTGTTTGGGAAACAAGGAAACAACTGGCTCTGCACCGTGCTCTCACAGCCTACCGGGAACGTCACATACAAAGGCCTCTGAAACGCAGTTCCTTGGCAGGCCTGATCTGGCTGAAGTAGGACTTCTGCTCTGGGTGTGCTCCATTGGCCTAGAGCTGAAAGGCCCAAAGGTCGCCCTTGTTGGCAAAGGGGCAGGGAGCCCCCAAAGCATCTTGCTTCCAGCTCTTTGGGAAGCTAAGAAACAAATGGCTCTGCCCAGTGCTCTAACAGAGTACCGGGAACAGCTCTTACCAAAGCCTTTGAAACGCAGTTTCTTGGCAGGCCTTATCTGGCTGAGGTAGAACTTCTGCTCTGGGTGTGCTCCATTGGCCTAGAGCTGCCTGGCCCAAAGGTCGGCCTTGTTTGCAAAGGGGATGAGAGGCCCCAAAGCATCTTGCTTCCAGCTCTTCGGGAAGCTAAGAAACATCTGGCATTGCCCAGTGCTCTTACAGCCTACCGGGAACATCTCTTACCAAGGCCTGTGAAACGCAGTTTGTTGGTGGCCTGAACTGGCCGAAGTAGAACTTCTGCTCTGGGTGTGCTCCATTGGCCTAGAGCTGCCTGGCCCATAGGGCCGCCTTGTTTGCAAAGGGGATGAGAGGCCCCAAAGCATCTTGCTTCCAGCTCTTCGGGAAGCTAAGAAACATCTGGCGTTGCCCCGTGCTCTTACAGCCTACCGGGAACATCTCTTACCAAGGCCTGTGAAACGCCGTTTCCTGGCAGGCCTGATCTGGCTGAAGTAGAACTCCTGCTCTGGGCGTGCTACTTTGGCCTAGAGCTGCCAGGCCCAAAGGGCCGCCTTGTTTCCAAAGGGGCTGAGAGTCCCCAAAGCATCTTGCTTCCAAATCTTTGGGAAGCTAAGAAACAACTGGCTCTGCACAGTGCTCTCACAGCCTACCGGCAACGTGACAGAGAAAGGCCTGTGAGACGCAGTTTCTTGGAAGGCCTGATCTGGCTGAGGTAGAACTTGTGCTCTGGGTGTACTCCATTGGCCTAGGGCTGCCAGGCCCAAAGGGCTGCCTTTATTTCCAAAGTGTGAGAGAGGCCCCAAAGCATCTTGCTTCCTGCTCTCTGGGAAGCTAAAACAACTGGCTCTGCACAGTGCTCTCAAAGCCAACCCGGAACGTCACATACAAAGGCCTGTGAAACGCAGCTTCTTGACAGGCCTTATCTGGCTGAGGTAGAACTTGTGCTCTGGGTGTGCTACTTTGGCCTAGAGCTGCCAGGCACAAAGGCTGCTTTGTTTCCAAAGGGGGAGAGAGGCCCCAAATCATGTTGCTTCCAGCTGTTTTTGAAGCTAAGAAACAACTCGCTCTGCCAGGTACTCTTACAGCCTTCCGGGAACACCTCTTACGAAGGCCTGTGAAAAGCAGTTTCTTGGCAGGCCTGATCTGGCTGAGGTAGAACTTCTGCTCTGGGTGTGCTCCATTGCCCTAGAGCTGAAAGGCCCAAAGGGCTGCCTTGTTTCCAAAGGGGGAGAGAGGCCCCAAAGCATCTTGCTTCCACCTCTTGGGAAGCTAAGAAACAACTGGCTGTGCCCAGTGCTCTTATAGCCTAAGAGAACATCTCTTATCAAGGCCTGTGAAACGCACTGTCTAGGCAGGCCTGATCTGGAAGAAGTAGAACTTCGGCTCTGGTTGTGCTCCATTGCCCTAGAGCTGCCAGACCCAACGTGCTGCCTTGTTTCCAAAGGGGCAGAGAGGCCCCAAAGCGTCTTGCTTCCAGCTGTTTGGGAAACAAGGAAACAACTGGCTCTGCACCGTGCTCTCACAGCCTACCGGGAACGTCACATACAAAGGCCTCTGAAACGCAGTTCCTTGGCAGGCCTGATCTGGCTGAAGTAGGACTTCTGCTCTGGGTGTGCTCCATTGGCCTAGAGCTGAAAGGCCCAAAGGTCGCCCTTGTTGGCAAAGGGGCAGGGAGCCCCCAAAGCATCTTGCTTCCAGCTCTTTGGGAAGCTAAGAAACAAATGGCTCTGCCCAGTGCTCTAACAGAGTACCGGGAACAGCTCTTACCAAAGCCTTTGAAACGCAGTTTCTTGGCAGGCCTTATCTGGCTGAGGTAGAACTTCTGCTCTGGGTGTGCTCCATTGGCCTAGAGCTGCCTGGCCCAAAGGTCGGCCTTGTTTGCAAAGGGGATGAGAGGCCCCAAAGCATGTTGCTTCCAGCTCTTCGGGAAGCTAAGAAACATCTGGCGTTGCCCAGTGCTCTTACAGCCTACCGGGAACATCTCTTACCAAGGCCTGTGAAACGCAGTTTGTTGGTGGCCTGAACTGGCCGAAGTAGAACTTCTGCTCTGGGTGTGCTCCATTGGCCTAGAGCTGCCAGGCCCAAGGTGCTGCCTTGTTTCCAAAGGGGCAGAGAGGCCCCAAAGCATCTTGCTTCCAGCTCTCTGGGAAGCTAAGAACCAACTCGCTCTGCCCCGTGCTCTTACAGCCTACCGGGAACATGTCTTTGAAAGGCCTGTGAAACGCAGTTTCTTGGCAGGCCTCATCTGGCTGAAGTAGAACTCCGGCTCTGGGTGTGCTCCATTGCCCTAGAGCTGCCAGGCCCAAAGTGCTGCCCTGTTTCCAAGGGGCAGAGAGGCCCAAAGCATCTTGCTTCCCGGTCTTTGCGAAGCTAAGAAACAACTGGCTCTGCCCAGTGCTCTTACACCTACCGGGAACATCTCTTACCAAGGCCTGTCAAACGCTGTTTCTTTGCAGGCCTGATCAGGCTGAAGTAGAACTCCTGCTCTGCGTGTGCTCCATTGGCCTAGAGCTTCCCGACCCAAAAGGCTGCCTTGTTCCCAAACGGGCAGAGGGGTCCCAAGCATCTTGCTTCCAGCTTTTCAGGAAGGTAAGAAACAACTGGCTCTGCCCAGTGCTCTTACAGCCTACCGGGAACATCTCTTACCAAGGCCTGTGAAACGCAGTTTCCTGGCAGGCCTGATCTGGCTGAAGTAGAACTTCTGCTCTGGGTGTGCTCCATTGCCCTAGAGCTGCCAGGCCCAAAGGGCTGCCTTGTTTCCAAAGACGGAGAGTGGACCCAAAGCATCTTGCTCCCAGCTCTTCGGGAAGCTAAGAAACAGCTGGCTCTGCCCAGTGCTCTTACAGCCTAAGAGAACATCTCTTTGAAAGGCCTGTGAAACGCAGTTTCTTGGCAGGCCTGACCTGGCTGAAGTAGAACTTCTGTTCTGGTTGTGCTACATAGGCCTAGAGCTACCAGGACCTAAGGGCTGCCTTGTTTCCAAAGGGTGAGAGAGGCCCCAAAGCATCTTGCCTCCAGCACTTTGGGAAGCTAAAAAACAACTGGTTCTGCCCAGTGCTCTCACAGCCTACCGTGAACATCTCTTACCAAGGGCTGTGAAACGCAGTTTCTGGGCAGGACTGATCTGCCTGAAGTAGAACTTCTGCTGTGGGTGTGCTCCATTGGCCTAGAGCTGCCAGGCCCAAAAGGTTGCCTTGTGTCCAAAGGGAGAGAGAGGCCCCAAGGCATCTTGCTTCCAGCTCTGTGGGAAGCTAAAGCAACTGGCTCTCCACAGTGCTCTCACAGCCTACCGGGAACATCTCTTACCAAGGCCTGTGAAACGCAGTTTCTTGGCAGGCCTGATCTGGCTGAGGTAGAACTTCTGCTCTGGGTGTGCTCCATTGGCCTAGAGCTGCCTGGCCCAAAGGTCGACCTTGTTTGCAAAGGGGATGAGAGGCCCCAAAGCATCTTGCTTCCAGCTCTTCGGGAAGCTAAGAAACATCTGGCGTTGCCCAGTGCTCTTACAGCCTACCGGGAACATCTCTTACCAAGGCCTGTGAAACGCAGTTTGTTGGTGGCCTGAACTGGCCGAAGTAGAACTTCTGCTCTGGGTGTGCTCCATTGGCCTAGAGCTGCCTGGCCCATAGGGCCGCCTTGTTTGCAAAGGGGATGAGAGGCCCCAAAGCATCTTGCTTCCAGCTCTTCGGGAAGCTAAGAAACATCTGGCGTTGCCCCGTGCTCTTACAGCCTACCGGGAACATCTCTTACCAAGGCCTGTGAAACGCCGTTTCCTGGCAGGCCTGATCTGGCTGAAGTAGAACTCCTGCTCTGGGCGTGCTACTTTGGCCTAGAGCTGCCAGGCCCAAAGGGCCGCCTTGTTTCCAAAGGGGCTGAGAGTCCCCAAAGCATCTTGCTTCCAAATCTTTGGGAAGCTAAGAAACAACTGGCTCTGCACAGTGCTCTCACAGCCTACCGGCAACGTGACAGAGAAAGGCCTGTGAGACGCAGTTTCTTGGAAGGCCTGATCTGGCTGAGGTAGAACTTGTGCTCTGGGTGTACTCCATTGGCCTAGGGCTGCCAGGCCCAAAGGGCTGCCTTTATTTCCAAAGTGTGAGAGAGGCCCCAAAGCATCTTGCTTCCTGCTCTCTGGGAAGCTAAAACAACTGGCTCTGCACAGTGCTCTCAAAGCCAACCCGGAACGTCACATACAAAGGCCTGTGAAACGCAGCTTCTTGACAGGCCTTATCTGGCTGAGGTAGAACTTGTGCTCTGGGTGTGCTACTTTGGCCTAGAGCTGCCAGGCACAAAGGCTGCTTTGTTTCCAAAGGGGGAGAGAGGCCCCAAATCATGTTGCTTCCAGCTGTTTTTGAAGCTAAGAAACAACTCGCTCTGCCAGGTACTCTTACAGCCTTCCGGGAACACCTCTTACGAAGGCCTGTGAAAAGCAGTTTCTTGGCAGGCCTGATCTGGCTGAGGTAGAACTTCTGCTCTGGGTGTGCTCCATTGCCCTAGAGCTGAAAGGCCCAAAGGGCTGCCTTGTTTCCAAAGGGGGAGAGAGGCCCCAAAGCATCTTGCTTCCACCTCTTGGGAAGCTAAGAAACAACTGGCTGTGCCCAGTGCTCTTATAGCCTAAGAGAACATCTCTTATCAAGGCCTGTGAAACGCACTGTCTAGGCAGGCCTGATCTGGAAGAAGTAGAACTTCGGCTCTGGTTGTGCTCCATTGCCCTAGAGCTGCCAGACCCAACGTGCTGCCTTGTTTCCAAAGGGGCAGAGAGGCCCCAAAGCGTCTTGCTTCCAGCTGTTTGGGAAACAAGGAAACAACTGGCTCTGCACCGTGCTCTCACAGCCTACCGGGAACGTCACATACAAAGGCCTCTGAAACGCAGTTCCTTGGCAGGCCTGATCTGGCTGAAGTAGGACTTCTGCTCTGGGTGTGCTCCATTGGCCTAGAGCTGAAAGGCCCAAAGGTCGCCCTTGTTGGCAAAGGGGCAGGGAGCCCCCAAAGCATCTTGCTTCCAGCTCTTTGGGAAGCTAAGAAACAAATGGCTCTGCCCAGTGCTCTAACAGAGTACCGGGAACAGCTCTTACCAAAGCCTTTGAAACGCAGTTTCTTGGCAGGCCTTATCTGGCTGAGGTAGAACTTCTGCTCTGGGTGTGCTCCATTGGCCTAGAGCTGCCTGGCCCAAAGGTCGGCCTTGTTTGCAAAGGGGATGAGAGGCCCCAAAGCATGTTGCTTCCAGCTCTTCGGGAAGCTAAGAAACATCTGGCGTTGCCCAGTGCTCTTACAGCCTACCGGGAACATCTCTTACCAAGGCCTGTGAAACGCAGTTTGTTGGTGGCCTGAACTGGCCGAAGTAGAACTTCTGCTCTGGGTGTGCTCCATTGGCCTAGAGCTGCCAGGCCCAAGGTGCTGCCTTGTTTCCAAAGGGGCAGAGAGGCCCCAAAGCATCTTGCTTCCAGCTCTCTGGGAAGCTAAGAACCAACTCGCTCTGCCCCGTGCTCTTACAGCCTACCGGGAACATGTCTTTGAAAGGCCTGTGAAACGCAGTTTCTTGGCAGGCCTCATCTGGCTGAAGTAGAACTCCGGCTCTGGGTGTGCTCCATTGCCCTAGAGCTGCCAGGCCCAAAGTGCTGCCCTGTTTCCAAGGGGCAGAGAGGCCCAAAGCATCTTGCTTCCCGGTCTTTGCGAAGCTAAGAAACAACTGGCTCTGCCCAGTGCTCTTACACCTACCGGGAACATCTCTTACCAAGGCCTGTCAAACGCTGTTTCTTTGCAGGCCTGATCAGGCTGAAGTAGAACTCCTGCTCTGCGTGTGCTCCATTGGCCTAGAGCTTCCCGACCCAAAAGGCTGCCTTGTTCCCAAACGGGCAGAGGGGTCCCAAGCATCTTGCTTCCAGCTTTTCAGGAAGGTAAGAAACAACTGGCTCTGCCCAGTGCTCTTACAGCCTACCGGGAACATCTCTTACCAAGGCCTGTGAAACGCAGTTTCCTGGCAGGCCTGATCTGGCTGAAGTAGAACTTCTGCTCTGGGTGTGCTCCATTGCCCTAGAGCTGCCAGGCCCAAAGGGCTGCCTTGTTTCCAAAGACGGAGAGTGGACCCAAAGCATCTTGCTCCCAGCTCTTCGGGAAGCTAAGAAACAGCTGGCTCTGCCCAGTGCTCTTACAGCCTAAGAGAACATCTCTTTGAAAGGCCTGTGAAACGCAGTTTCTTGGCAGGCCTGACCTGGCTGAAGTAGAACTTCTGTTCTGGTTGTGCTACATAGGCCTAGAGCTACCAGGACCTAAGGGCTGCCTTGTTTCCAAAGGGTGAGAGAGGCCCCAAAGCATCTTGCCTCCAGCACTTTGGGAAGCTAAAAAACAACTGGTTCTGCCCAGTGCTCTCACAGCCTACCGTGAACATCTCTTACCAAGGGCTGTGAAACGCAGTTTCTGGGCAGGACTGATCTGCCTGAAGTAGAACTTCTGCTGTGGGTGTGCTCCATTGGCCTAGACCTGCCAGGCCCAAAAGGCTGCCTTGTGTCCAAAGGGAGAGAGAGGCCCCAAGGCATCTTGCTTCCAGCTCTGTGGGAAGCTAAAGCAACTGGCTCTCCACAGTGCTCTCACAGCCTACCGGGAACATCTCTTACCAAGGCCTGTGAAACGCAGTTTCTTGGCAGGCCTGATCTGGCTGAAGTAGAACTCCTGCTCTGGGCGTGCTACTTTGGCCTAGAGCTGCCAGGCCCAAAGGGCCGCCTTGTTTCCAAAGGGGCTGAGAGTCCCCAAAGCATCTTGCTTCCAAATCTTTGGGAAGCTAAGAAACAACTGGCTCTGCACAGTGCTCTCACAGCCTACCGGCAACGTGACAGAGAAAGGCCTGTGAGACGCAGTTTCTTGGAAGGCCTGATCTGGCTGAGGTAGAACTTGTGCTCTGGGTGTGCTACTTTGGCCTAGAGCTGCCAGGCACAAAGGCTGCTTTGTTTCCAAAGGGGGAGAGAGGCCCCAAATCATGTTGCTTCCAGCTGTTTTTGAAGCTAAGAAACAACTCGCTCTGCCAGGTACTCTTACAGCCTTCTGGGAACACCTCTTACGAAGGCCTGTGAAAAGCAGTTTCTTGGCAGGCCTGATCTGGCTGAGGTAGAACTTCTGCTCTGGGTGTGCTCCATTGCCCTAGAGCTGAAAGGCCCAAAGGGCTGCCTTGTTTCCAAAGGGGGAGAGAGGCCCCAAAGCATCTTGCTTCCACCTCTTGGGAAGCTAAGAAACAACTGGCTGTGCCCAGTGCTCTTATAGCCTAAGAGAACATCTCTTATCAAGGCCTGGGAAACGCACTGTCTAGGCAGGCCTGATCTGGAAGAAGTAGAACTTCGGCTCTGGTTGTGCTCCATTGCCCTAGAGCTGCCAGACCCAACGTGCTGCCTTGTTTCCAAAGGGGCAGAGAGGCCCCAAAGCGTCTTGCTTCCAGCTGTTTGGGAAACAAGGAAACAACTGGCTCTGCACCGTGCTCTCACAGCCTACCGGGAACGTCACATACAAAGGCCTCTGAAACGCAGTTCCTTGGCAGGCCTGATCTGGCTGAAGTAGGACTTCTGCTCTGGGTGTGCTCCATTGGCCTAGAGCTGAAAGGCCCAAAGGTCGCCCTTGTTGGCAAAGGGGCAGGGAGCCCCCAAAGCATCTTGCTTCCAGCTCTTTGGGAAGCTAAGAAACAAATGGCTCTGCCCAGTGCTCTAACAGAGTACCGGGAACAGCTCTTACCAAAGCCTTTGAAACGCAGTTTCTTGGCAGGCCTTATCTGGCTGAGGTAGAACTTCTGCTCTGGGTGTGCTCCATTGGCCTAGAGCGGCCTGGCCCAAAGGTCGGCCTTGTTTGCAAAGGGGATGAGAGGCCCCAAAGCATCTTGCTTCCAGCTCTTCGGGAAGCTAAGAAACATCTGGCATTGCCCAGTGCTCTTACAGCCTACCGGGAACATCTCTTACCAAGGCCTGTGAAACGCAGTTTGTTGGTGGCCTGAACTGGCCGAAGTAGAACTTCTGCTCTGGGTGTGCTCCATTGGCCTAGAGCTGCCTGGCCCATAGGGCCGCCTTGTTTGCAAAGGGGATGAGAGGCCCCAAAGCATCTTGCTTCCAGCTCTTCGGGAAGCTAAGAAACATCTGGCGTTGCCCCGTGCTCTTACAGCCTACCGGGAACATCTCTTACCAAGGCCTGTGAAACGCCGTTTCCTGGCAGGCCTGATCTGGCTGAAGTAGAACTCCTGCTCTGGGCGTGCTACTTTGGCCTAGAGCTGCCAGGCCCAAAGGGCCGCCTTGTTTCCAAAGGGGCTGAGAGTCCCCAAAGCATCTTGCTTCCAAATCTTTGGGAAGCTAAGAAACAACTGGCTCTGCACAGTGCTCTCACAGCCTACCGGCAACGTGACAGAGAAAGGCCTGTGAGACGCAGTTTCTTGGAAGGCCTGATCTGGCTGAGGTAGAACTTGTGCTCTGGGTGTACTCCATTGGCCTAGGGCTGCCAGGCCCAAAGGGCTGCCTTTATTTCCAAAGTGTGAGAGAGGCCCCAAAGCATCTTGCTTCCTGCTCTCTGGGAAGCTAAAACAACTGGCTCTGCACAGTGCTCTCAAAGCCAACCCGGAACGTCACATACAAAGGCCTGTGAAACGCAGCTTCTTGACAGGCCTTATCTGGCTGAGGTAGAACTTGTGCTCTGGGTGTGCTACTTTGGCCTAGAGCTGCCAGGCACAAAGGCTGCTTTGTTTCCAAAGGGGGAGAGAGGCCCCAAATCATGTTGCTTCCAGCTGTTTTTGAAGCTAAGAAACAACTCGCTCTGCCAGGTACTCTTACAGCCTTCCGGGAACACCTCTTACGAAGGCCTGTGAAAAGCAGTTTCTTGGCAGGCCTGATCTGGCTGAGGTAGAACTTCTGCTCTGGGTGTGCTCCATTGCCCTAGAGCTGAAAGGCCCAAAGGGCTGCCTTGTTTCCAAAGGGGGAGAGAGGCCCCAAAGCATCTTGCTTCCACCTCTTGGGAAGCTAAGAAACAACTGGCTGTGCCCAGTGCTCTTATAGCCTAAGAGAACATCTCTTATCAAGGCCTGTGAAACGCACTGTCTAGGCAGGCCTGATCTGGAAGAAGTAGAACTTCGGCTCTGGTTGTGCTCCATTGCCCTAGAGCTGCCAGACCCAACGTGCTGCCTTGTTTCCAAAGGGGCAGAGAGGCCCCAAAGCGTCTTGCTTCCAGCTGTTTGGGAAACAAGGAAACAACTGGCTCTGCACCGTGCTCTCACAGCCTACCGGGAACGTCACATACAAAGGCCTCTGAAACGCAGTTCCTTGGCAGGCCTGATCTGGCTGAAGTAGGACTTCTGCTCTGGGTGTGCTCCATTGGCCTAGAGCTGAAAGGCCCAAAGGTCGCCCTTGTTGGCAAAGGGGCAGGGAGCCCCCAAAGCATCTTGCTTCCAGCTCTTTGGGAAGCTAAGAAACAAATGGCTCTGCCCAGTGCTCTAACAGTGTACCGGGAACATCTCTTACCAAAGCCTTTGAAACGCAGTTTCTTGGCAGGCCTTATCTGGCTGAGGTAGAACTTCTGCTCTGGGTGTGCTCCATTGGCCTAGAGCTGCCTGGCCCAAAGGTCGGCCTTGTTTGCAAAGGGGATGAGAGGCCCCAAAGCATCTTGCTTACAGCTCTTCGGGAAGCTAAGAAACATCTGGCGTTGCCCAGTGCTCTTACAGCCTACCGGGAATATCTCTTACCAAGGCCTGTGAAACGCAGTTTGTTGGTGGCCTGAACTGGCCGAAGTAGAACTTCTGCTCTGGGTGTGCTCCATTGGCCTAGAGCTGCCAGGCCCAAGGTGCTGCCTTGTTTCCAAAGGGGCAGAGAGGCCCCAAAGCATCTTGCTTCCAGCTCTCTGGGAAGCTAAGAACCAACTCGCTCTGCCCCGTGCTCTTACAGCCTACCGGGAACATGTCTTTGAAAGGCCTGTGAAACGCAGTTTCTTGGCAGGCCTCATCTGGCTGAAGTAGAACTCCGGCTCTGGGTGTGCTCCATTGCCCTAGAGCTGCCAGGCCCAAAGTGCTGCCCTGTTTCCAAGGGGCAGAGAGGCCCAAAGCATCTTGCTTCCCGGTCTTTGCGAAGCTAAGAAACAACTGGCTCTGCCCAGTGCTCTTACACCTACCGGGAACATCTCTTACCAAGGCCTGTCAAACGCTGTTTCTTTGCAGGCCTGATCAGGCTGAAGTAGAACTCCTGCTCTGCGTGTGCTCCATTGGCCTAGAGCTTCCCGACCCAAAAGGCTGCCTTGTTCCCAAACGGGCAGAGGGGTCCCAAGCATCTTGCTTCCAGCTTTTCAGGAAGGTAAGAAACAACTGGCTCTGCCCAGTGCTCTTACAGCCTACCGGGAACATCTCTTACCAAGGCCTGTGAAACGCAGTTTCCTGGCAGGCCTGATCTGGCTGAAGTAGAACTTCTGCTCTGGGTGTGCTCCATTGCCCTAGAGCTGCCAGGCCCAAAGGGCTGCCTTGTTTCCAAAGACGGAGAGTGGACCCAAAGCATCTTGCTCCCAGCTCTTCGGGAAGCTAAGAAACAGCTGGCTCTGCCCAGTGCTCTTACAGCCTAAGAGAACATCTCTTTGAAAGGCCTGTGAAACGCAGTTTCTTGGCAGGCCTGACCTGGCTGAAGTAGAACTTCTGTTCTGGTTGTGCTACATAGGCCTAGAGCTACCAGGACCTAAGGGCTGCCTTGTTTCCAAAGGGTGAGAGAGGCCCCAAAGCATCTTGCCTCCAGCACTTTGGGAAGCTAAAAAACAACTGGTTCTGCCCAGTGCTCTCACAGCCTACCGTGAACATCTCTTACCAAGGGCTGTGAAACGCAGTTTCTGGGCAGGACTGATCTGCCTGAAGTAGAACTTCTGCTGTGGGTGTGCTCCATTGGCCTAGAGCTGCCAGGCCCAAAAGGCTGCCTTGTGTCCAAAGGGAGAGAGAGGCCCCAAGGCATCTTGCTTCCAGCTCTGTGGGAAGCTAAAGCAACTGGCTCTCCACAGTGCTCTCACAGCCTACCGGGAACATCTCTTACCAAGGCCTGTGAAACGCAGTTTCTTGGCAGGCCTGATCTGGCTGAAGTAGAACTCCTGCTCTGGGCGTGCTACTTTGGCCTAGAGCTGCCAGGCCCAAAGGGCCGCCTTGTTTCCAAAGGGGCTGAGAGTCCCCAAAGCATCTTGCTTCCAAATCTTTGGGAAGCTAAGAAACAACTGGCTCTGCACAGTGCTCTCACAGCCTACCGGCAACGTGACAGAGAAAGGCCTGTGAGACGCAGTTTCTTGGAAGGCCTGATCTGGCTGAGGTAGAACTTGTGCTCTGGGTGTACTCCATTGGCCTAGGGCTGCCAGGCCCAAAGGGCTGCCTTTATTTCCAAAGTGTGAGAGAGGCCCCAAAGCATCTTGCTTCCTGCTCTCTGGGAAGCTAAAACAACTGGCTCTGCACAGTGCTCTCAAAGCCAACCCGGAACGTCACATACAAAGGCCTGTGAAACGCAGCTTCTTGACAGGCCTTATCTGGCTGAGGTAGAACTTGTGCTCTGGGTGTGCTACTTTGGCCTAGAGCTGCCAGGCACAAAGGCTGCTTTGTTTCCAAAGGGGGAGAGAGGCCCCAAATCATGTTGCTTCCAGCTGTTTTTGAAGCTAAGAAACAACTCGCTCTGCCAGGTACTCTTACAGCCTTCCGGGAACACCTCTTACGAAGGCCTGTGAAAAGCAGTTTCTTGGCAGGCCTGATCTGGCTGAGGTAGAACTTCTGCTCTGGGTGTGCTCCATTGCCCTAGAGCTGAAAGGCCCAAAGGGCTGCCTTGTTTCCAAAGGGGGAGAGAGGCCCCAAAGCATCTTGCTTCCACCTCTTGGGAAGCTGAGAAACAACTGGCTGTGCCCAGTGCTCTTATAGCCTAAGAGAACATCTCTTATCAAGGCCTGTGAAACGCACTGTCTAGGCAGGCCTGATCTGGAAGAAGTAGAACTTCGGCTCTGGTTGTGCTCCATTGCCCTAGAGCTGCCAGACCCAACGTGCTGCCTTGTTTCCAAAGGGGCAGAGAGGCCCCAAAGCGTCTTGCTTCCAGCTGTTTGGGAAACAAGGAAACAACTGGCTCTGCACCGTGCTCTCACAGCCTACCGGGAACGTCACATACAAAGGCCTCTGAAACGCAGTTCCTTGGCAGGCCTGATCTGGCTGAAGTAGGACTTCTGCTCTGGGTGTGCTCCATTGGCCTAGAGCTGAAAGGACCAAAGGTCGCCCTTGTTGGCAAAGGGGCAGGGAGCCCCCACAGCATCTTGCTTCCAGCTCTTTGGGAAGCTAAGAAACAAATGGCTCTGCCCAGTGCTCTAACAGAGTACCGGGAACATCTCTTACCAAAGCCTTTGAAACGCAGTTTCTTGGCAGGCCTTATCTGGCTGAGGTAGAACTTCTGCTCTGGGTGTGCTCCATTGGCCTAGAGCTGCCTGGCCCAAAGGTCGGCCTTGTTTGCAAAGGGGATGAGAGGCCCCAAAGCATCTTGCTTCCAGCTCTTCGGGAAGCTAAGAAACATCTGGCGTTGCCCAGTGCTCTTACAGCCTACCGGGAACATCTCTTGCCAAGGCCTGTGAAACGCAGTTTGTTGGTGGCCTGAACTGGCCGAAGTAGAACTTCTGCTCTGGGTGTGCTCCATTGGCCTAGAGCTGCCAGGCCCAAGGTGCTGCCTTGTTTCCAAAGGGGCAGAGAGGCCCCAAAGCATCTTGCTTCCAGCTCTCTGGGAAGCTAAGAACCAACTCGCTCTGCCCCGTGCTCTTACAGCCTACCGGGAACATGTCTTTGAAAGGCCTGTGAAACGCAGTTTCTTGGCAGGCCTCATCTGGCTGAAGTAGAACTCCGGCTCTGGGTGTGCTCCATTGCCCTAGAGCTGCCAGGCCCCAAGTGCTGCCCTGTTTCCAAGGGGCAGAGAGGCCCAAAGCATCTTGCTTCCCGGTCTTTGCGAAGCTAAGAAACAACTGGCTCTGCCCAGTGCTCTTACACCTACCGGGAACATCTCTTACCAAGGCCTGTCAAACGCTGTTTCTTTGCAGGCCTGATCAGGCTGAAGTAGAACTCCTGCTCTGCGTGTGCTCCATTGGCCTAGAGCTTCCCGACCCAAAAGGCTGCCTTGTTCCCAAACGGGCAGAGGGGTCCCAAGCATCTTGCTTCCAGCTTTTCAGGAAGGTAAGAAACAACTGGCTCTGCCCAGTGCTCTTACAGCCTACCGGGAACATCTCTTACCAAGGCCTGTGAAACGCAGTTTCCTGGCAGGCCTGATCTGGCTGAAGTAGAACTTCTGCTCTGGGTGTGCTCCATTGCCCTAGAGCTGCCAGGCCCAAAGGGCTGCCTTGTTTCCAGAGACGGAGAGTGGACCCAAAGCATCTTGCTCCCAGCTCTTCGGGAAGCTAAGAAACAGCTGGCTCTGCCCAGTGCTCTTACAGCCTAAGAGAACATCTCTTTGAAAGGCCTGTGAAACGCAGTTTCTTGGCAGGCCTGACCTGGTTGAAGTAGAACTTCTGTTCTGGTTGTGCTACATAGGCCTAGAGCTACCAGGACCTAAGGGCTGCCTTGTTTCCAAAGGGTGAGAGAGGCCCCAAAGCATCTTGCCTCCAGCACTTTGGGAAGCTAAAAAACAACTGGTTCTGCCCAGTGCTCTCACAGCCTACCGTGAACATCTCTTACCAAGGGCTGTGAAACGCAGTTTCTGGGCAGGACTGATCTGCCTGAAGTAGAACTTCTGCTGTGGGTGTGCTCCATTGGCCTAGAGCTGCCAGGCCCAAAAGGCTGCCTTGTGTCCAAAGGGAGAGAGGGGCCCCAAGGCATCTTGCTTCCAGCTCTGTGGGAAGCTAAAGCAACTGGCTCTCCACAGTGCTCTCACAGCCTACCGGGAACATCTCTTACCAAGGCCTGTGAAACGCAGTTTCTTGGCAGGCCTGATCTGGCTGAAGTAGAACTCCTGCTCTGGGCGTGCTACTTTGGCCTAGAGCTGCCAGGCCCAAAGGGCCGCCTTGTTTCCAAAGGGGCTGAGAGTCCCCAAAGCATCTTGCTTCCAAATCTTTGGGAAGCTAAGAAACAACTGGCTCTGCACAGTGCTCTCACAGCCTACCGGCAACGTGACAGAGAAAGGCCTGTGAGACGCAGTTTCTTGGAAGGCCTGATCTGGCTGAGGTAGAACTTGTGCTCTGGGTGTACTCCATTGGCCTAGGGCTGCCAGGCCCTAAGGGCTGCCTTTATTTCCAAAGTGTGAGAGAGGCCCCAAAGCATCTTGCTTCCTGCTCTCTGGGAAGCTAAAACAACTGGCTCTGCACAGTGCTCTCAAAGCCAACCGGGAACGTCACATACAAAGGCCTGTGAAACGCAGCTTCTTGACAGGCCTTATCTGGCTGAGGTAGAACTTGTGCTCTGGGTGTGCTACTTTGGCCTAGAGCTGCCAGGCACAAAGGCTGCTTTGTTTCCAAAGGGGGAGAGAGGCCCCAAATCATGTTGCTTCCAGCTGTTTTTGAAGCTAAGAAACAACTCGCTCTGCCAGGTACTCTTACAGCCTTCCGGGAACACCTCTTACGAAGGCCTGTGAAAAGCAGTTTCTTGGCAGGCCTGATCTGGCTGAGGTAGAACTTCTGCTCTGGGTGTGCTCCATTGCCCTAGAGCTGAAAGGCCCAAAGGGCTGCCTTGTTTCCAAAGGGGGAGAGAGGCCCCAAAGCATCTTGCTTCCACCTCTTGGGAAGCTAAGAAACAACTGGCTGTGCCCAGTGCTCTTATAGCCTAAGAGAACATCTCTTATCAAGGCCTGTGAAACGCACTGTCTAGGCAGGCCTGATCTGGAAGAAGTAGAACTTCGGCTCTGGTTGTGCTCCATTGCCCTAGAGCTGCCAGACCCAACGTGCTGCCTTGTTTCCAAAGGGGCAGAGAGGCCCCAAAGCGTCTTGCTTCCAGCTGTTTGGGAAACAAGGAAACAACTGGCTCTGCACCGTGCTCTCACAGCCTACCGGGAACGTCACATACAAAGGCCTCTGAAACGCAGTTCCTTGGCAGGCCTGATCTGGCTGAAGTAGGACTTCTGCTCTGGCTGTGCTCCATTGGCCTAGAGGTGAAAGGCCCAAAGGGATGCCTTGTTTGCAAAGGGGCAGAGAGGCCCCAAAGCATCTTGCTTCCAGCTCTTTGGGAAGCTAAGAAACAACTGTCTCTGCCCAGTGCTCTGACAGAGTACCGGCAACATCTCTTACCAAAGCCTTTGAAACGCAGTTTCTTGGCAGGCCTTATCTGGCTGAGGTAGAACTTCTGCTCTGGGTGTGCTCCATTGCCCTAGAGCTGAAAGGCCCAAAGGGCTGCCTTGTTTCCAAAGGGGGAGAGAGGCCCCAAAGCATCTTGCTTCCACCTCTTGGGAAGCTAAGAAACAACTGGCTGTGCCCAGTGCTCTTATAGCCTAAGAGAACATCTCTTATCAAGGCCTGTGAAACGCACTGTCTAGGCAGGCCTGATCTGGAAGAAGTAGAACTTCGGCTCTGGTTGTGCTCCATTGCCCTAGAGCTGCCAGACCCAACGTGCTGCCTTGTTTCCAAAGGGGCAGAGAGGCCCCAAAGCGTCTTGCTTCCAGCTGTTTGGGAAACAAGGAAACAACTGGCTCTGCACCGTGCTCTCACAGCCTACCGGGAACGTCACATACAAAGGCCTCTGAAACGCAGTTCCTTGGCAGGCCTGATCTGGCTGAAGTAGGACTTCTGCTCTGGGTGTGCTCCATTGGCCTAGAGCTGAAAGGCCCAAAGGTCGCCCTTGTTGGCAAAGGGGCAGGGAGCCCCCAAAGCATCTTGCTTCCAGCTCTTTGGGAAGCTAAGAAACAAATGGCTCTGCCCAGTGCTCTAACAGAGTACCGGGAACATCTCTTACCAAAGCCTTTGAAACGCAGTTTCTTGGCAGGCCTTATCTGGCTGAGGTAGAACTTCTGCTCTGGGTGTGCTCCATTGGCCTAGAGCTGCCTGGCCCAAAGGTCGGCCTTGTTTGCAAAGGGGATGAGAGGCCCCAAAGCATCTTGCTTCCAGCTCTTCGGGAAGCTAAGAAACATCTGGCGTTGCCCAGTGCTCTTACAGCCTACCGGGAACATCTCTTACCAAGGCCTGTGAAACGCCGTTTCCTGGCAGGCCTGATTTGGCTGAAGTAGAACTTCTGCTCTGGGTGTGCTCCATTGCCCTAGAGCTGCCAGGCCCAAGGTGCTGCCTTGTTTCCAAAGGGGCAGAGAGGCCCCAAAGCATCTTGCTTCCAGCTCTTCGGGAAGCTAAGAAACATCTGGCGTTGCCCAGTGCTCTTACAGCCTACCGGGAACATCTCTTACCAAGGCCTGTGAAACGCAGTTTGTTGGTGGCCTGAACTGGCCGAAGTAGAACTTCTGCTCTGGGTGTGCTCCATTGGCCTAGAGCTGCCAGGCCCAAGGTGCTGCCTTGTTTCCAAATGGGCAGAGAGGCCCCAAAGCATCTTGCTTCCAGCTCTCTGGGAAGCTAAGAACCAACTCGCTCTGCCCGTGCTCTTACAGCCTACCGGGAACATGTCTTTGAAAGGCCTGTGAAACGCAGTTTCTTGGCAGGCCTCATCTGGCTGAAGTAGAACTCCGGCTCTGGGTGTGCTCCATTGCCCTAGAGCTGCCAGGCCCCAAGTGCTGCCCTGTTTCCAAGGGGCAGAGAGGCCCAAAGCATCTTGCTTCCCGGTCTTTGCGAAGCTAAGAAACAACTGGCTCTGCCCAGTGCTCTTACACCTACCGGGAACATCTCTTACCAAGGCCTGTCAAACGCTGTTTCTTTGCAGGCCTGATCAGGCTGAAGTAGAACTCCTGCTCTGCGTGTGCTCCATTGGCCTAGAGCTTCCCGACCCAAAAGGCTGCCTTGTTCCCAAACGGGCAGAGGGGTCCCAAGCATCTTGCTTCCAGCTTTTCAGGAAGGTAAGAAACAACTGGCTCTGCCCAGTGCTCTTACAGCCTACCGGGAACATCTCTTACCAAGGCCTGTGAAACGCAGTTTCCTGGCAGGCCTGATCTGGCTGAAGTAGAACTTCTGCTCTGGGTGTGCTCCATTGCCCTAGAGCTGCCAGGCCCAAAGGGCTGCCTTGTTTCCAAAGACGGAGAGTGGACCCAAAGCATCTTGCTCCCAGCTCTTCGGGAAGCTAAGAAACAGCTGGCTCTGCCCAGTGCTCTTACAGCCTAAGAGAACATCTCTTTGAAAGGCCTGTGAAACGCAGTTTCTTGGCAGGCCTGACCTGGCTGAAGTAGAACTTCTGTTCTGGTTGTGCTACATAGGCCTAGAGCTACCAGGACCTAAGGGCTGCCTTGTTTCCAAAGGGGGAGAGAGGCCCCAAAGCATCTTGCCTCCAGCACTTTGGGAAGCTAAAAAACAACTGGTTCTGCCCAGTGCTCTCACAGCCTACCGTGAACATCTCTTACCAAGGGCTGTGAAACGCAGTTTCTGGGCAGGACTGATCTGCCTGAAGTAGAACTTCTGCTGTGGGTGTGCTCCATTGGCCTAGAGCTGCCAGGCCCAAAAGGCTGCCTTGTGTCCAAAGGGAGAGAGAGGCCCCAAGGCATCTTGCTTCCAGCTCTGTGGGAAGCTAAAGCAACTGGCTCTCCACAGTGCTCTCACAGCCTACCGGGAACATCTCTTACCAAGGCCTGTGAAACGCAGTTTCTTGGCAGGCCTGATCTGGCTGAAGTAGAACTCCTGCTCTGGGCGTGCTACTTTGGCCTAGAGCTGCCAGGCCCAAAGGGCCGCCTTGTTTCCAAAGGGGCTGAGAGTCCCCAAAGCATCTTGCTTCCAAATCTTTGGGAAGCTAAGAAACAACTGGCTCTGCACAGTGCTCTCACAGCCTACCGGCAACGTGACAGAGAAAGGCCTGTGAGACGCAGTTTCTTGGAAGGCCTGATCTGGCTGAGGTAGAACTTGTGCTCTGGGTGTACTCCATTGGCCTAGGGCTGCCAGGCCCAAAGGGCTGCCTTTATTTCCAAAGTGTGAGAGAGGCCCCAAAGCATCTTGCTTCCTGCTCTCTGGGAAGCTAAAACAACTGGCTCTGCACAGTGCTCTCAAAGCCAACCCGGAACGTCACATACAAAGGCCTGTGAAACGCAGCTTCTTGACAGGCCTTATCTGGCTGAGGTAGAACTTGTGCTCTGGGTGTGCTACTTTGGCCTAGAGCTGCCAGGCACAAAGGCTGCTTTGTTTCCAAAGGGGGAGAGAGGCCCCAAATCATGTTGCTTCCAGCTGTTTTTGAAGCTAAGAAACAACTCGCTCTGCCAGGTACTCTTACAGCCTTCCGGGAACACCTCTTACGAAGGCCTGTGAAAAGCAGTTTCTTGGCAGGCCTGATCTGGCTGAGGTAGAACTTCTGCTCTGGGTGTGCTCCATTGCCCTAGAGCTGAAAGGCCCAAAGGGCTGCCTTGTTTCCAAAGGGGGAGAGAGGCCCCAAAGCATCTTGCTTCCACCTCTTGGGAAGCTGAGAAACAACTGGCTGTGCCCAGTGCTCTTATAGCCTAAGAGAACATCTCTTATCAAGGCCTGTGAAACGCACTGTCTAGGCAGGCCTGATCTGGAAGAAGTAGAACTTCGGCTCTGGTTGTGCTCCATTGCCCTAGAGCTGCCAGACCCAACGTGCTGCCTTGTTTCCAAAGGGGCAGAGAGGCCCCAAAGCGTCTTGCTTCCAGCTGTTTGGGAAACAAGGAAACAACTGGCTCTGCACCGTGCTCTCACAGCCTACCGGGAACGTCACATACAAAGGCCTCTGAAACGCAGTTCCTTGGCAGGCCTGATCTGGCTGAAGTAGGACTTCTGCTCTGGGTGTGCTCCATTGGCCTAGAGCTGAAAGGCCCAAAGGTCGCCCTTGTTGGAAAAGGGGCAGGGAGCCCCCAAAGCATCTTGCTTCCAGCTCTTTGGGAAGCTAAGAAACAAATGGCTCTGCCCAGTGCTCTAACAGAGTAGCGGGAACATCTCTTACCAAAGCCTTTGAAACGCAGTTTCTTGGCAGGCCTTATCTGGCTGAGGTAGAACTTCTGCTCTGGGTGTGCTCCATTGGCCTAGAGCTGCCTGGCCCAAAGGTCGGCCTTGTTTGCAAAGGGGATGAGAGGCCCCAAAGCATCTTGCTTCCAGCTCTTCGGGAAGCTAAGAAACATCTGGCGTTGCCCAGTGCTCTTACAGCCTACCGGGAACATCTCTTACCAAGGCCAGTGAAACGCCGTTTCCTGGCAGGCCTGATTTGGCTGAAGTAGAACTTCTGCTCTGGGTGTGCTCCATTGCCCTAGAGCTGCCAGGCCCAAGGTGCTGCCTTGTTTCCAAAGGGGCAGAGAGGCCCCAAAGCATCTTGCTTCCAGCTCTTCGGGAAGCTAAGAAACATCTGGCGTTGCCCAGTGCTCTTACAGCCTACCGGGAACATCTCTTACCAAGGCCTGTGAAACGCAGTTTGTTGGTGGCCTGAACTGGCCGAAGTAGAACTTCTGCTCTGGGTGTGCTCCATTGGCCTAGAGCTGCCAGGCCCAAGGTGCTGCCTTGTTTCCAAAGGGGCAGAGAGGCCCCAAAGCATCTTGCTTCCAGCTCTCTGGGAAGCTAAGAACCAACTCGCTCTGCCCGTGCTCTTACAGCCTACCGGGAACATGTCTTTGAAAGGCCTGTGAAACGCAGTTTCTTGGCAGGCCTCATCTGGCTGAAGTAGAACTCCGGCTCTGGGTGTGCTCCATTGCCCTAGAGCTGCCAGGCCCCAAGTGCTGCCCTGTTTCCAAGGGGCAGAGAGGCCCAAAGCATCTTGCTTCCCGGTCTTTGCGAAGCTAAGAAACAACTGGCTCTGCCCAGTGCTCTTACACCTACCGGGAACATCTCTTACCAAGGCCTGTCAAACGCTGTTTCTTTGCAGGCCTGATCAGGCTGAAGTAGAACTCCTGCTCTGCGTGTGCTCCATTGGCCTAGAGCTTCCCGACCCAAAAGGCTGCCTTGTTCCCAAACGGGCAGAGGGGTCCCAAGCATCTTGCTTCCAGCTTTTCAGGAAGGTAAGAAACAACTGGCTCTGCCCAGTGCTCTTACAGCCTACTGGGAACATCTCTTACCAAGGCCTGTGAAACGCAGTTTCCTGGCAGGCCTGATCTGGCTGAAGTAGAACTTCTGCTCTGGGTGTGCTCCATTGCCCTAGAGCTGCCAGGCCCAAAGGGCTGCCTTGTTTCCAAAGACGGAGAGTGGACCCAAAGCATCTTGCTCCCAGCTCTTCGGGAAGCTAAGAAACAGCTGGCTCTGCCCAGTGCTCTTACAGCCTAAGAGAACATCTCTTTGAAAGGCCTGTGAAACGCAGTTTCTTGGCAGGCCTGACCTGGCTGAAGTAGAACTTCTGTTCTGGTTGTGCTACATAGGCCTAGAGCTACCAGGACCTAAGGGCTGCCTTGTTTCCAAAGGGTGAGAGAGGCCCCAAAGCATCTTGCCTCCAGCACTTTGGGAAGCTAAAAAACAACTGGTTCTGCCCAGTGCTCTCACAGCCTACCGTGAACATCTCTTACCAAGGGCTGTGAAACGCAGTTTCTGGGCAGGACTGATCTGCCTGAAGTAGAACTTCTGCTGTGGGTGTGCTCCATTGGCCTAGAGCTGCCAGGCCCAAAAGGCTGCCTTGTGTCCAAAGGGAGAGAGAGGCCCCAAGGCATCTTGCTTCCAGCTCTGTGGGAAGCTAAAGCAACTGGCTCTCCACAGTGCTCTCACAGCCTACCGGGAACATCTCTTACCAAGGCCTGTGAAACGCAGTTTCTTGGCAGGCCTGATCTGGCTGAAGTAGAACTCCTGCTCTGGGCGTGCTACTTTGGCCTAGAGCTGCCAGGCCCAAAGGGCCGCCTTGTTTCCAAAGGGGCTGAGAGTCCCCAAAGCATCTTGCTTCCAAATCTTTGGGAAGCTAAGAAACAACTGGCTCTGCACAGTGCTCTCACAGCCTACCGGCAACGTGACAGAGAAAGGCCTGTGAGACGCAGTTTCTTGGAAGGCCTGATCTGGCTGAGGTAGAACTTCTGCTCTGGGTGTACTCCATTGGCCTAGGGCTGCCAGGCCAAAGGGCTGCCTTTATTTCCAAAGTGTGAGAGAGGCCCCAAAGCATCTTGCTTCCTGCTCTCTGGGAAGCTAAAACAACTGGCTCTGCACAGTGCTCTCAAAGCCAACCCGGAACGTCACATACAAAGGCCTGTGAAACGCAGCTTCTTGACAGGCCTTATCTGGCTGAGGTAGAACTTGTGCTCTGGGTGTGCTACTTTGGCCTAGAGCTGCCAGGCACAAAGGCTGCTTTGTTTCCAAAGGGGGAGAGAGGCCCCAAATCATGTTGCTTCCAGCTGTTTTTGAAGCTAAGAAACAACTCGCTCTGCCAGGTACTCTTACAGCCTTCCGGGAACACCTCTTACGAAGGCCTGTGAAAAGCAGTTTCTTGGCAGGCCTGATCTGGCTGAGGTAGAACTTCTGCTCTGGGTGTGCTCCATTGCCCTAGAGCTGAAAGGCCCAAAGGGCTGCCTTGTTTCCAAAGGGGGAGAGAGGCCCCAAAGCATCTTGCTTCCACCTCTTGGGAAGCTAAGAAACAACTGGCTGTGCCCAGTGCTCTTATAGCCTAAGAGAACATCTCTTATCAAGGCCTGTGAAACGCACTGTCTAGGCAGGCCTGATCTGGAAGAAGTAGAACTTCGGCTCTGGTTGTGCTCCATTGCCCTAGAGCTGCCAGACCCAACGTGCTGCCTTGTTTCCAAAGGGGCAGAGAGGCCCCAAAGCGTCTTGCTTCCAGCTGTTTGGGAAACAAGGAAACAACTGGCTCTGCACCGTGCTCTCACAGCCTACCGGGAACGTCACATACAAAGGCCTCTGAAACGCAGTTCCTTGGCAGGCCTGATCTGGCTGAAGTAGGACTTCTGCTCTGGGTGTGCTCCATTGGCCTAGAGCTGAAAGGCCCAAAGGTCGCCCTTGTTGGAAAAGGGGCAGGGAGCCCCCAAAGCATCTTGCTTCCAGCTCTTTGGGAAGCTAAGAAACAAATGGCTCTGCCCAGTGCTCTAACAGAGTACCGGGAACATCTCTTACCAAAGCCTTTGAAACGCAGTTTCTTGGCAGGCCTTATCTGGCTGAGGTAGAACTTCTGCTCTGGGTGTGCTCCATTGGCCTAGAGCTGCCTGGCCCAAAGGTCGGCCTTGTTTGCAAAGGGGATGAGAGGCCCCAAAGCATCTTGCTTCCAGCTCTTCGGGAAGCTAAGAAACATCTGGCGTTGCCCAGTGCTCTTACAGACTACCGGGAACATCTCTTACCAAGGCCTGTGAAACACAGTTTGTTGGTGGCCTGAACTGGCCGAAGTAGAACTTCTGCTCTGGGTGTGCTCCATTGGCCTAGAGCTGCCTGGCCCAAAGGGCCGCCTTGTTTGCAAAGGGGATGAGAGGCCCCAAAGCATCTTGCTTCCATCTCTTCAGGAAGCTAAGAAACATCTGGCATTGCCCAGTGCTCTTAGAGCCTACCGGGAACATCTCCTACCAAGGCCTGTGAAACGCAGTTTGTTGGTGGCCTGAACTGGACCAAGTAGAACTTCTGCTCTGGGTGTGCTCCACTGGGCTAGAGCTACCTGCCCCAGAGGGCTGCCTTGAGTCCAAAGTGAGAGAGTGGCACCAAAGCTTCTCGCTTCCAGCTCTTCGGGAAGCTAAGAAACATCTGGCGTTGCCCAGTGCTCTTACAGCCTACCGGGAACATCTCTTACCAAGGCCTGTGAAACGCCGTTTCCTGGCAGGCCTGATTTGGCTGAAGTAGAACTTCTGCTCTGGGTGTGCTCCATTGCCCTAGAGCTGCCAGGCCCAAGGTGCTGCCTTGTTTCCAAAGGGGCAGAGAGGCCCCAAAGCATCTTGCTTCCAGCTCTCTGGGAAGCTAAGAACCAACTCGCTCTGCCCCGTGCTCTTACAGCCTACCGGGAACATGTCTTTGAAAGGCCTGTGAAACGCAGTTTCTTGGCAGGCCTCATCTGGCTGAAGTAGAACTCCGGCTCTGGGTGTGCTCCATTGCCCTAGAGCTGCCAGGCCCCAAGTGCTGCCCTGTTTCCAAGGGGCAGAGAGGCCCAAAGCATCTTGCTTCCCGGTCTTTGCGAAGCTAAGAAACAACTGGCTCTGCCCAGTGCTCTTACACCTACCGGGAACATCTCTTACCAAGGCCTGTCAAACGCTGTTTCTTTGCAGGCCTGATCAGGCTGAAGTAGAACTCCTGCTCTGCGTGGGCTCCATTGGCCTAGAGCTTCCCGACCCAAAAGGCTGCCTTGTTCCCAAACGGGCAGAGGGGTCCCAAGCATCTTGCTTCCAGCTTTTCAGGAAGGTAAGAAACAACTGGCTCTGCCCAGTGCTCTTACAGCCTACCGGGAACATCTCTTACCAAGGCCTGTGAAACGCAGTTTCCTGGCAGGCCTGATCTGGCTGAAGTAGAACTTCTGCTCTGGGTGTGCTCCATTGCCCTAGAGCTGCCAGGCCCAAAGGGCTGCCTTGTTTCCAAAGACGGAGAGTGGACCCAAAGCATCTTGCTCCCAGCTCTTCGGGAAGCTAAGAAACAGCTGGCTCTGCCCAGTGCTCTTACAGCCTAAGAGAACATCTCTTTGAAAGGCCTGTGAAACGCAGTTTCTTGGCAGGCCTGACCTGGCTGAAGTAGAACTTCTGTTCTGGTTGTGCTACATAGGCCTAGAGCTACCATGACCTAAGGGCTGCCTTGTTTCCAAAGGGTGAGAGAGGCCCCAAAGCATCTTGCCTCCAGCACTTTGGGAAGCTAAAACACAACTGGTTCTGCCCAGTGCTCTCACAGCCTACCGTGAACATCTCTTACCAAGGGCTGTGAAACGCAGTTTCTGGGAAGGACTGATCTGCCTGAAGTAGAACTTCTGCTGTGGGTGTGCTCCATTGGCCTAGAGCTGCCAGGCCCAAAAGGCTGCCTTGTGTCCAAAGGGAGAGAGAGGCCCCAAGGCATCTTGCTTCCAGCTCTGTGGGAAGCTAAAGCAACTGGCTCTCCACAGTGCTCTCACAGCCTACCGGGAACATCTCTTACCAAGGGCTGTGAAACGCAGTTTCTGGGCAGGACTGATCTGCCTGAAGTAGAACTTCTGCTGTGGGTGTGCTCCATTGGCCTAGAGCTGCCAGGCCCAAACGGCTGCCTTGTGTCCAAAGGGAGAGAGAGGCCCCAAGGCATCTTGCTTCCAGCTCTGTGGGAAGCTAAAGCAACTGGCTCTCCACAGTGCTCTCACAGCCTACCGGGAACATCTCTTACCAAGGCCTGTGAAACGCAGTTTCTTGGCAGGCCTGATCTGGCTGAAGTAGAACTCCTGCTCTGGGCGTGCTACTTTGGCCTAGAGCTGCCAGGCCCAAAGGGCCGCCTTGTTTCCAAAGGGGCTGAGAGTCCCCAAAGCATCTTGCTTCCAAATCTTTGGGAAGCTAAGAAACAACTGGCTCTGCACAGTGCTCTCACAGCCTACCGGCAACGTGACAGAGAAAGGCCTGTGAGACGCAGTTTCTTGGAAGGCCTGATCTGGCTGAGGTAGAACTTCTGCTCTGGGTGTACTCCATTGGCCTAGGGCTGCCAGGCCAAAGGGCTGCCTTTATTTCCAAAGTGTGAGAGAGGCCCCAAAGCATCTTGCTTCCTGCTCTCTGGGAAGCTAAAACAACTGGCTCTGCACAGTGCTCTCAAAGCCAACCCGGAACGTCACATACAAAGGCCTGTGAAACGCAGCTTCTTGACAGGCCTTATCTGGCTGAGGTAGAACTTGTGCTCTGGGTGTGCTACTTTGGCCTAGAGCTGCCAGGCACAAAGGCTGCTTTGTTTCCAAAGGGGGAGAGAGGCCCCAAATCATGTTGCTTCCAGCTGTTTTTGAAGCTAAGAAACAACTCGCTCTGCCAGGTACTCTTACAGCCTTCCGGGAACACCTCTTACGAAGGCCTGTGAAAAGCAGTTTCTTGGCAGGCCTGATCTGGCTGAGGTAGAACTTCTGCCCTGGGTGTGCTCCATTGCCCTAGAGCTGAAAGGCCCAAAGGGCTGCCTTGTTTCCAAAGGGGGAGAGAGGCCCCAAAGCATCTTGCTTCCACCTCTTGGGAAGCTAAGAAACAACTGGCTGTGCCCAGTGCTCTTATAGCCTAAGAGAACATCTCTTATCAAGGCCTGTGAAACGCACTGTCTAGGCAGGCCTGATCTGGAAGAAGTAGAACTTCGGCTCTGGTTGTGCTCCATTGCCCTAGAGCTGCCAGACCCAACGTGCTGCCTTGTTTCCAAAGGGGCAGAGAGGCCCCAAAGCGTCTTGCTTCCAGCTGTTTGGGAAACAAGGAAACAACTGGCTCTGCACCGTGCTCTCACAGCCTACCGGGAACGTCACATACAAAGGCCTCTGAAACGCAGTTCCTTGGCAGGCCTGATCTGGCTGAAGTAGTACTTCTGCTCTGGGTGTGCTCCATTGGCCTAGAGCTGAAAGGACCAAAGGTCGCCCTTGTTGGCAAAGGGGCAGGGAGCCCCCAAAGCATCTTGCTTCCAGCTCTTTGGGAAGCTAAGAAACAAATGGCTCTGCCCAGTGCTCTAACAGAGTACCGGGAACATCTCTTACCAAAGCCTTTGAAACGCAGTTTCTTGGCAGGCCTTATCTGGCTGAGGTAGAAATTCTGCTCTGGGTGTGCTCCATTGGCCTAGAGCTGCCTGGCCCAAAGGTCGGCCTTGTTTGCAAAGGGGATGAGAGGCCCCAAAGCATCTTGCTTCCAGCTCTTCGGGAAGCTAAGAAACATCTGGCGTTGCCCAGTGCTCTTACAGACTACCGGGAACATCTCTTACCAAGGCCTGTGAAACACAGTTTGTTGGTGGCCTGAACTGGCCGAAGTAGAACTTCTGCTCTGGGTGTGCTCCATTGGCCTAGAGCTGCCTGGCCCATAGGGCCGCCTTGTTTGCAAAGGGGATGAGAGGCCCCAAAGCATCTTGCTTCCATCTCTTCGGGAAGCTAAGAAACATCTGGCATTGCCCAGTGCTCTTAGAGCCTACCGGGAACATCTCCTACCAAGGCCTGTGAAACGCAGTTTGTTGGTGGCCTGAACTGGACCAAGTAGAACTTCTGCTCTGGGTGTGCTCCACTGGGCTAGAGCTACCTGCCCCAGAGGGCTGCCTTGAGTCCAAAGTGAGAGAGTGGCACCAAAGCTTCTCGCTTCCAGCTCTTCGGGAAGCTAAGAAACATCTGGCGTTGCCCAGTGCTCTTACAGCCTACCGGGAACATCTCTTACCAAGGCCTGTGAAACGCCGTTTCCTGGCAGGCCTGATTTGGCTGAAGTAGAACTTCTGCTCTGGGTGTGCTCCATTGCCCTAGAGCTGCCAGGCCCAAGGTGCTGCCTTGTTTCCAAAGGGGCAGAGAGGCCCCAAAGCATCTTGCTTCCAGCTCTCTGGGAAGCTAAGAACCAACTCGCTCTGCCCCGTGCTCTTACAGCCTACCGGGAACATGTCTTTGAAAGGCCTGTGAAACGCAGTTTCTTGGCAGGCCTCATCTGGCTGAAGTAGAACTCCGGCTCTGGGTGTGCTCCATTGCCCTAGAGCTGCCAGGCCCAAAGTGCTGCCCTGTTTCCAAGGGGCAGAGAGGCCCAAAGCATCTTGCTTCCCGGTCTTTGCGAAGCTAAGAAACAACTGGCTCTGCCCAGTGCTCTTACACCTACCGGGAACATCTCTTACCAAGGCCTGTCAAACGCTGTTTCTTTGCAGGCCTGATCAGGCTGAAGTAGAACTCCTGCTCTGCGTGTGCTCCATTGGCCTAGAGCTTCCCGACCCAAAAGGCTGCCTTGTTCCCAAACGGGCAGAGGGGTCCCAAGCATCTTGCTTCCAGCTTTTCAGGAAGGTAAGAAACAACTGGCTCTGCCCAGTGCTCTTACAGCCTACCGGGAACATCTCTTACCAAGGCCTGTGAAACGCAGTTTCCTGGCAGGCCTGATCTGGCTGAAGTAGAACTTCTGCTCTGGGTGTGCTCCATTGCCCTAGAGCTGCCAGGCCCAAAGGGCTGCCTTGTTTCCAAAGACGGAGAGTGGACCCAAAGCATCTTGCTCCCAGCTCTTCGGGAAGCTAAGAAACAGCTGGCTCTGCCCAGTGCTCTTACAGCCTAAGAGAACATCTCTTTGAAAGGCCTGTGAAACGCAGTTTCTTGGCAGGCCTGACCTGGCTGAAGTAGAACTTCTGTTCTGGTTGTGCTACATAGGCCTAGAGCTACCAGGACCTAAGGGCTGCCTTGTTTCCAAAGGGTGAGAGAGGCCCCAAAGCATCTTGCCTCCAGCACTTTGGGAAGCTAAAAAACAACTGGTTCTGCCCAGTGCTCTCACAGCCTACCGTGAACATCTCTTACCAAGGGCTGTGAAACGCAGTTTCTGGGCAGGACTGATCTGCCTGAAGTAGAACTTCTGCTGTGGGTGTGCTCCATTGGCCTAGAGCTGCCAGGCCCAAAAGGCTGCCTTGTGTCCAAAGGGAGAGAGAGGCCCCAAGGCATCTTGCTTCCAGCTCTGTGGGAAGCTAAAGCAACTGGCTCTCCACAGTGCTCTCACAGCCTACCGGGAACATCTCTTACCAAGGCCTGTGAAACGCAGTTTCTTGGCAGGCCTGATCTGGCTGAAGTAGAACTCCTGCTCTGGGCGTGCTACTTTGGCCTAGAGCTGCCAGGCCCAAAGGGCCGCCTTGTTTCCAAAGGGGCTGAGAGTCCCCAAAGCATCTTGCTTCCAAATCTTTGGGAAGCTAAGAAACAACTGGCTCTGCACAGTGCTCTCACAGCCTACCGGCAACGTGACAGAGAAAGCCCTGTGAGACGCAGTTTCTTGGAAGGCCTGATCTGGCTGAGGTAGAACTTGTGCTCTGGGTGTGCTACTTTGGCCTAGAGCTGCCAGGCACAAAGGCTGCTTTGTTTCCAAAGGGGGAGAGAGGCCCCAAATCATGTTGCTTCCAGCTGTTTTTGAAGCTAAGAAACAACTCGCTCTGCCAGGTACTCTTACAGCCTTCCGGGAACACCTCTTACGAAGGCCTGTGAAAAGCAGTTTCTTGGCAGGCCTGATCTGGCTGAGGTAGAACTTCTGCTCTGGGTGTGCTCCATTGCCCTAGAGCTGAAAGGCCCAAAGGGCTGCCTTGTTTCCAAAGGGGGAGAGAGGCCCCAAAGCATCTTGCTTCCACCTCTTGGGAAGCTAAGAAACAACTGGCTGTGCCCAGTGCTCTTATAGCCTAAGAGAACATCTCTTATCAAGGCCTGTGAAACGCACTGTCTAGGCAGGCCTGATCTGGAAGAAGTAGAACTTCGGCTCTGGTTGTGCTCCATTGCCCTAGAGCTGCCAGACCCAACGTGCTGCCTTGTTTCCAAAGGGGCAGAGAGGCCCCAAAGCGTCTTGCTTCCAGCTGTTTGGGAAACAAGGAAACAACTGGCTCTGCACCGTGCTCTCACAGCCTACCGGGAACGTCACATACAAAGGCCTCTGAAACGCAGTTCCTTGGCAGGCCTGATCTGGCTGAAGTAGGACTTCTGCTCTGGGTGTGCTCCATTGGCCTAGAGCTGAAAGGCCCAAAGGTCGCCCTTGTTGGCAAAGGGGCAGGGAGCCCCCAAAGCATCTTGCTTCCAGCTCTTTGGGAAGCTAAGAAACAAATGGCTCTGCCCAGTGCTCTAACAGAGTACCGGGAAGTCTCTTACCAAAGCCTTTGAAACGCAGTTTCTTGGCAGGCCTTATCTGGCTGAGGTAGAACTTCTGCTCTGGGTGTGCTCCATTGGCCTAGAGCTGCCTGGCCCAAAGGTCGGCCTTGTTTGCAAAGGGGATGAGAGGCCCCAAAGCATCTTGCTTCCAGCTCTTCGGGAAGCTAAGAAACATCTGGCGTTGCCCAGTGCTCTTACAGCCTACCGGGAACATCTCTTACCAAGGCCTGTGAAACGCAGTTTGTTGGTGGCCTGAACTGGCCGAAGTAGAACTTCTGCTCTGGGTGTGCTCCATTGGCCTAGAGCTGCCAGGCCCAAGGTGCTGCCTTGTTTCCAAAGGGGCAGAGAGGCCCCAAAGCATCTTGCTTCCAGCTCTCTGGGAAGCTAAGAACCAACTCGCACTGCCCCGTGCTGTTACAGCCTACCGGGAACATGTCTTTGAAAGGCCTGTGAAACGCAGTCTCTTGGCAGGCCTCATCTGGCTGAAGTAGAACTCCGGCTCTGGGTGTGCTCCATTGCCCTAGAGCTGCCAGGCCCAAAGTGCTGCCCTGTTTCCAAGGGGCAGAGAGGCCCAAAGCATCTTCCTTCCCGGTCTTTGCGAAGCTAAGAAACAACTGGCTCTGCCCAGTGCTCTTACACCTACCGGGAACATCTCTTACCAAGGCCTGTCAAACGCTGTTTCTTTGCAGGCCTGATCAGGCTGAAGTAGAACTCCTGCTCTGCGTGTGCTCCATTGGCCTAGAGCTTCCCGACCCAAATGGCTGCCTTGTTCCCAAACGGGCAGAGGGGTCCCAAGCATCTTGCTTCCAGCTTTTCAGGAAGGTAAGAAACAACTGGCTCTGCCCAGTGCTCTTACAGCCTACCGGGAACATCTCTTACCAAGGCCTGTGAAACGCAGTTTCCTGGCAGGCCTGATCTGGCTGAAGTAGAACTTCTGCTCTGGGTGTGCTCCATTGCCCTAGAGCTGCCAGGCCCAAAGGGCTGCCTTGTTTCCAAAGACGGAGAGTGGACCCAAAGCATCTTGCTCCCAGCTCTTCGGGAAGCTAAGAAACAGCTGGCTCTGCCCAGTGCTCTTACAGCCTAAGAGAACATCTCTTTGAAAGGCCTGTGAAACGCAGTTTCTTGGCAGGCCTGACCTGGCTGAAGTAGAACTTCTGTTCTGGTTGTGCTACATAGGCCTAGAGCTACCAGGACCTAAGGGCTGCCTTGTTTCCAAAGGGTGAGAGAGGCCCCAAAGCATCTTGCCTCCAGCACTTTGGGAAGCTAAAAAACAACTGGTTCTGCCCAGTGCTCTCACAGCCTACCGTGAACATCTCTTACCAAGGGCTGTGAAACGCAGTTTCTGGGCAGGACTGATCTGCCTGAAGTAGAACTTCTGCTGTGGGTGTGCTCCATTGGCCTAGAGCTGCCAGGCCCAAAAGGCTGCCTTGTGTCCAAAGGGAGAGAGAGGCCCCAAGGCATCTTGCTTCCAGCTCTGTGGGAAGCTAAAGCAACTGGCTCTCCACAGTGCTCTCACAGCCTACCGGGAACATCTCTTACCAAGGCCTGTGAAACGCAGTTTCTTGGCAGGCCTGATCTGGCTGAAGTAGAACTCCTGCTCTGGGCGTGCTACTTTGGCCTAGAGCTGCCAGGCCCAAAGGGCCGCCTTGTTTCCAAAGGGGCTGAGAGTCCCCAAAGCATCTTGCTTCCAAATCTTTGGGAAGCTAAGAAACAACTGGCTCTGCACAGTGCTCTCACAGCCTACCGGCAACGTGACAGAGAAAGGCCTGTGAGACGCAGTTTCTTGGAAGGCCTGATCTGGCTGAGGTAGAACTTGTGCTCTGGGTGTGCTACTTTGGCCTAGAGCTGCCAGGCACAAAGGCTGCTTTGTTTCCAAAGGGGGAGAGAGGCCCCAAATCATGTTGCTTCCAGCTGTTTTTGAAGCTAAGAAACAACTCGCTCTGCCAGGTACTCTTACAGCCTTCCGGGAACACCTCTTACGAAGGCCTGTGAAAAGCAGTTTCTTGGCAGGCCTGATCTGGCTGAGGTAGAACTTCTGCTCTGGGTGTGCTCCATTGCCCTAGAGCTGAAAGGCCCAAAGGGCTGCCTTGTTTCCAAAGGGGGAGAGAGGCCCCAAAGCATCTTGCTTCCACCTCTTGGGAAGCTAAGAAACAACTGGCTGTGCCCAGTGCTCTTATAGCCTAAGAGAACATCTCTTATCAAGGCCTGTGAAACGCACTGTCTAGGCAGGCCTGATCTGGAAGAAGTAGAACTTCGGCTCTGGTTGTGCTCCATTGCCCTAGAGCTGCCAGACCCAACGTGCTGCCTTGTTTCCAAAGGGGCAGAGAGGCCCCAAAGCGTCTTGCTTCCAGCTGTTTGGGAAACAAGGAAACAACTGGCTCTGCACCGTGCTCTCACAGCCTACCGGGAACGTCACATACAAAGGCCTCTGAAACGCAGTTCCTTGGCAGGCCTGATCTGGCTGAAGTAGGACTTCTGCTCTGGGTGTGCTCCATTGGCCTAGAGCTGAAAGGCCCAAAGGTCGCCCTTGTTGGCAAAGGGGCAGGGAGCCCCCAAAGCATCTTGCTTCCAGCTCTTTGGGAAGCTAAGAAACAAATGGCTCTGCCCAGTGCTCTAACAGAGTACCGGGAAGTCTCTTACCAAAGCCTTTGAAACGCAGTTTCTTGGCAGGCCTTATCTGGCTGAGGTAGAACTTCTGCTCTGGGTGTGCTCCATTGGCCTAGAGCTGCCTGGCCCAAAGGTCGGCCTTGTTTGCAAAGGGGATGAGAGGCCCCAAAGCATCTTGCTTCCAGCTCTTCGGGAAGCTAAGAAACATCTGGCGTTGCCCAGTGCTCTTACAGCCTACCGGGAACATCTCTTACCAAGGCCTGTGAAACGCAGTTTGTTGGTGGCCTGAACTGGCCGAAGTAGAACTTCTGCTCTGGGTGTGCTCCATTGGCCTAGAGCTGCCAGGCCCAAGGTGCTGCCTTGTTTCCAAAGGGGCAGAGAGGCCCCAAAGCATCTTGCTTCCAGCTCTCTGGGAAGCTAAGAACCAACTCGCACTGCCCCGTGCTGTTACAGCCTACCGGGAACATGTCTTTGAAAGGCCTGTGAAACGCAGTCTCTTGGCAGGCCTCATCTGGCTGAAGTAGAACTCCGGCTCTGGGTGTGCTCCATTGCCCTAGAGCTGCCAGGCCCAAAGTGCTGCCCTGTTTCCAAGGGGCAGAGAGGCCCAAAGCATCTTCCTTCCCGGTCTTTGCGAAGCTAAGAAACAACTGGCTCTGCCCAGTGCTCTTACACCTACCGGGAACATCTCTTACCAAGGCCTGTCAAACGCTGTTTCTTTGCAGGCCTGATCAGGCTGAAGTAGAACTCCTGCTCTGCGTGTGCTCCATTGGCCTAGAGCTTCCCGACCCAAATGGCTGCCTTGTTCCCAAACGGGCAGAGGGGTCCCAAGCATCTTGCTTCCAGCTTTTCAGGAAGGTAAGAAACAACTGGCTCTGCCCAGTGCTCTTACAGCCTACCGGGAACATCTCTTACCAAGGCCTGTGAAACGCAGTTTCCTGGCAGGCCTGATCTGGCTGAAGTAGAACTTCTGCTCTGGGTGTGCTCCATTGCCCTAGAGCTGCCAGGCCCAAAGGGCTGCCTTGTTTCCAAAGACGGAGAGTGGACCCAAAGCATCTTGCTCCCAGCTCTTCGGGAAGCTAAGAAACAGCTGGCTCTGCCCAGTGCTCTTACAGCCTAAGAGAACATCTCTTTGAAAGGCCTGTGAAACGCAGTTTCTTGGCAGGCCTGACCTGGCTGAAGTAGAACTTCTGTTCTGGTTGTGCTACATAGGCCTAGAGCTACCAGGACCTAAGGGCTGCCTTGTTTCCAAAGGGTGAGAGAGGCCCCAAAGCATCTTGCCTCCAGCACTTTGGGAAGCTAAAAAACAACTGGTTCTGCCCAGTGCTCTCACAGCCTACCGTGAACATCTCTTACCAAGGGCTGTGAAACGCAGTTTCTGGGCAGGACTGATCTGCCTGAAGTAGAACTTCTGCTGTGGGTGTGCTCCATTGGCCTAGAGCTGCCAGGCCCAAAAGGCTGCCTTGTGTCCAAAGGGAGAGAGAGGCCCCAAGGCATCTTGCTTCCAGCTCTGTGGGAAGCTAAAGCAACTGGCTCTCCACAGTGCTCTCACAGCCTACCGGGAACATCTCTTACCAAGGCCTGTGAAACGCAGTTTCTTGGCAGGCCTGATCTGGCTGAAGTAGAACTCCTGCTCTGGGCGTGCTACTTTGGCCTAGAGCTGCCAGGCCCAAAGGGCCGCCTTGTTTCCAAAGGGGCTGAGAGTCCCCAAAGCATCTTGCTTCCAAATCTTTGGGAAGCTAAGAAACAACTGGCTCTGCACAGTGCTCTCACAGCCTACCGGCAACGTGACAGAGAAAGGCCTGTGAGACGCAGTTTCTTGGAAGGCCTGATCTGGCTGAGGTAGAACTTGTGCTCTGGGTGTGCTACTTTGGCCTAGAGCTGCCAGGCACAAAGGCTGCTTTGTTTCCAAAGGGGGAGAGAGGCCCCAAATCATGTTGCTTCCAGCTGTTTTTGAAGCTAAGAAACAACTCGCTCTGCCAGGTACTCTTACAGCCTTCCGGGAACACCTCTTACGAAGGCCTGTGAAAAGCAGTTTCTTGGCAGGCCTGATCTGGCTGAGGTAGAACTTCTGCTCTGGGTGTGCTCCATTGCCCTAGAGCTGAAAGGCCCAAAGGGCTGCCTTGTTTCCAAAGGGGGAGAGAGGCCCCAAAGCATCTTGCTTCCACCTCTTGGGAAGCTAAGAAACAACTGGCTGTGCCCAGTGCTCTTATAGCCTAAGAGAACATCTCTTATCAAGGCCTGTGAAACGCACTGTCTAGGCAGGCCTGATCTGGAAGAAGTAGAACTTCGGCTCTGGTTGTGCTCCATTGCCCTAGAGCTGCCAGACCCAACGTGCTGCCTTGTTTCCAAAGGGGCAGAGAGGCCCCAAAGCGTCTTGCTTCCAGCTGTTTGGGAAACAAGGAAACAACTGGCTCTGCACCGTGCTCTCACAGCCTACCGGGAACGTCACATACAAAGGCCTCTGAAACGCAGTTCCTTGGCAGGCCTGATCTGGCTGAAGTAGGACTTCTGCTCTGGGTGTGCTCCATTGGCCTAGAGCTGAAAGGCCCAAAGGTCGCCCTTGTTGGCAAAGGGGCAGGGAGCCCCCAAAGCATCTTGCTTCCAGCTCTTTGGGAAGCTAAGAAACAAATGGCTCTGCCCAGTGCTCTAACAGAGTACCGGGAAGTCTCTTACCAAAGCCTTTGAAACGCAGTTTCTTGGCAGGCCTTATCTGGCTGAGGTAGAACTTCTGCTCTGGGTGTGCTCCATTGGCCTAGAGCTGCCTGGCCCAAAGGTCGGCCTTGTTTGCAAAGGGGATGAGAGGCCCCAAAGCATCTTGCTTCCAGCTCTTCGGGAAGCTAAGAAACATCTGGCGTTGCCCAGTGCTCTTACAGCCTACCGGGAACATCTCTTACCAAGGCCTGTGAAACGCAGTTTGTTGGTGGCCTGAACTGGCCGAAGTAGAACTTCTGCTCTGGGTGTGCTCCATTGGCCTAGAGCTGCCAGGCCCAAGGTGCTGCCTTGTTTCCAAAGGGGCAGAGAGGCCCCAAAGCATCTTGCTTCCAGCTCTCTGGGAAGCTAAGAACCAACTCGCACTGCCCCGTGCTGTTACAGCCTACCGGGAACATGTCTTTGAAAGGCCTGTGAAACGCAGTCTCTTGGCAGGCCTCATCTGGCTGAAGTAGAACTCCGGCTCTGGGTGTGCTCCATTGCCCTAGAGCTGCCAGGCCCAAAGTGCTGCCCTGTTTCCAAGGGGCAGAGAGGCCCAAAGCATCTTCCTTCCCGGTCTTTGCGAAGCTAAGAAACAACTGGCTCTGCCCAGTGCTCTTACACCTACCGGGAACATCTCTTACCAAGGCCTGTCAAACGCTGTTTCTTTGCAGGCCTGATCAGGCTGAAGTAGAACTCCTGCTCTGCGTGTGCTCCATTGGCCTAGAGCTTCCCGACCCAAAAGGCTGCCTTGTTCCCAAACGGGCAGAGGGGTCCCAAGCATCTTGCTTCCAGCTTTTCAGGAAGGTAAGAAACAACTGGCTCTGCCCAGTGCTCTTACAGCCTACCGGGAACATCTCTTACCAAGGCCTGTGAAACGCAGTTTCCTGGCAGGCCTGATCTGGCTGAAGTAGAACTTCTGCTCTGGGTGTGCTCCATTGCCCTAGAGCTGCCAGGCCCAAAGGGCTGCCTTGTTTCCAAAGACGGAGAGTGGACCCAAAGCATCTTGCTCCCAGCTCTTCGGGAAGCTAAGAAACAGCTGGCTCTGCCCAGTGCTCTTACAGCCTAAGAGAACATCTCTTTGAAAGGCCTGTGAAACGCAGTTTCTTGGCAGGCCTGACCTGGCTGAAGTAGAACTTCTGTTCTGGTTGTGCTACATAGGCCTAGAGCTACCAGGACCTAAGGGCTGCCTTGTTTCCAAAGGGTGAGAGAGGCCCCAAAGCATCTTGCCTCCAGCACTTTGGGAAGCTAAAAAACAACTGGTTCTGCCCAGTGCTCTCACAGCCTACCGTGAACATCTCTTACCAAGGGCTGTGAAACGCAGTTTCTGGGCAGGACTGATCTGCCTGAAGTAGAACTTCTGCTGTGGGTGTGCTCCATTGGCCTAGAGCTGCCAGGCCCAAACGGCTGCCTTGTGTCCAAAGGGAGAGAGAGGCCCCAAGGCATCTTGCTTCCAGCTCTGTGGGAAGCTAAAGCAACTGGCTCTCCACAGTGCTCTCACAGCCTACCGGGAACATCTCTTACCAAGGCCTGTGAAACGCAGTTTCTTGGCAGGCCTGATCTGGCTGAAGTAGAACTCCTGCTCTGGGCGTGCTACTTTGGCCTAGAGCTGCCAGGCCCAAAGGGCCGCCTTGTTTCCAAAGGGGCTGAGAGTCCCCAAAGCATCTTGCTTCCAAATCTTTGGGAAGCTAAGAAACAACTGGCTCTGCACAGTGCTCTCACAGCCTACCGGCAACGTGACAGAGAAAGGCCTGTGAACGCAGTTTCTTGGAAGGCCTGATCTGGCTGAGGTAGAACTTGTGCTCTGGGTGTGCTACTTTGGCCTAGAGCTGCCAGGCACAAAGGCTGCTTTGTTTCCAAAGGGGGAGAGAGGCCCCAAATCATGTTGCTTCCAGCTGTTTTTGAAGCTAAGAAACAACTCGCTCTGCCAGGTACTCTTACAGCCTTCCGGGAACACCTCTTACGAAGGCCTGTGAAAAGCAGTTTCTTGGCAGGCCTGATCTGGCTGAGGTAGAACTTCTGCTCTGGGTGTGCTCCATTGCCCTAGAGCTGAAAGGCCCAAAGGGCTGCCTTGTTTCCAAAGGGGGAGAGAGGCCCCAAAGCATCTTGCTTCCACCTCTTGGGAAGCTAAGAAACAACTGGCTGTGCCCAGTGCTCTTATAGCCTAAGAGAACATCTCTTATCAAGGCCTGTGAAACGCACTGTCTAGGCAGGCCTGATCTGGAAGAAGTAGAACTTCGGCTCTGGTTGTGCTCCATTGCCCTAGAGCTGCCAGACCCAACGTGCTGCCTTGTTTCCAAAGGGGCAGAGAGGCCCCAAAGCGTCTTGCTTCCAGCTGTTTGGGAAACAAGGAAACAACTGGCTCTGCACCGTGCTCTCACAGCCTACCGGGAACGTCACATACAAAGGCCTCTGAAACGCAGTTCCTTGGCAGGCCTGATCTGGCTGAAGTAGGACTTCTGCTCTGGGTGTGCTCCATTGGCCTAGAGCTGAAAGGCCCAAAGGTCGCCCTTGTTGGCAAAGGGGCAGGGAGCCCCCAAAGCATCTTGCTTCCAGCTCTTTGGGAAGCTAAGAAACAAATGGCTCTGCCCAGTGCTCTAACAGAGTACCGGGAACATCTCTTACCAAAGCCTTTGAAACGCAGTTTCTTGGCAGGCCTTATCTGGCTGAGGTAGAACTTCTGCTCTGGGTGTGCTCCATTGGCCTAGAGCTGCCTGGCCCAAAGGTCGGCCTTGTTTGCAAAGGGGATGAGAGGCCCCAAAGCATCTTGCTTCCAGCTCTTCGGGAAGCTAAGAAACATCTGGCGTTGCCCAGTGCTCTTACAGCCTACCGGGAACATCTCTTACCAAGGCCTGTGAAACGCAGTTTGTTGGTGGCCTGAACTGGCCGAAGTAGAACTTCTGCTCTGGGTGTGCTCCATGGCCTAGAGCTGCCAGGCCCAAGGTGCTGCCTTGTTTCCAAAGGGGCAGAGAGGCCCCAAAGCATCTTGCTTCCAGCTCTCTGGGAAGCTAAGAACCAACTCGCTCTGCCCCGTGCTCTTACAGCCTACCGGGAACATGTCTTTGAAAGGCCTGTGAAACGCAGTTTCTTGGCAGGCCTCATCTGGCTGAAGTAGAACTCCGGCTCTGGGTGTGCTCCATTGCCCTAGAGCTGCCAGGCCCAAAGGGCTGCCTTGTTTCCAAAGACGGAGAGTGGACCCAAAGCATCTTGCTCCCAGCTCTTCGGGAAGCTAAGAAACAGCTGGCTCTGCCCAGTGCTCTTACAGCCTAAGAGAACATCTCTTTGAAAGGCCTGTGAAACGCAGTTTCTTGGCAGGCCTGACCTGGCTGAAGTAGAACTTCTGTTCTGGTTGTGCTACATAGGCCTAGAGCTACCAGGACCTAAGGGCTGCCTTGTTTCCAAAGGGTGAGAGAGGCCCCAAAGCATCTTGCCTCCAGCACTTTGGGAAGCTAAAAAACAACTGGTTCTGCCCAGTGCTCTCACAGCCTACCGTGAACATCTCTTACCAAGGGCTGTGAAACGCAGTTTCTGGGCAGGACTGATCTGCCTGAAGTAGAACTTCTGCTGTGGGTGTGCTCCATTGGCCTAGAGCTGCCAGGCCCAAACGGCTGCCTTGTGTCCAAAGGGAGAGAGAGGCCCCAAGGCATCTTGCTTCCAGCTCTTTGGGAAGCTAAAGCAACTGGCTCTCCACAGTGCTCTCACAGCCTACCGGGAACATCTCTTACCAAGGCCTGTGAAACGCAGTTTCTTGGCAGGCCTGATCTGGCTGAAGTAGAACTCCTGCTCTGGGCGTGCTACTTTGGCCTAGAGCTGCCAGGCCCAAAGGGCCGCCTTGTTTCCAAAGGGGCTGAGAGTCCCCAAAGCATCTTGCTTCCAAATCTTTGGGAAGCTAAGAAACAACTGGCTCTGCACAGTGCTCTCACAGCCTACCGGCAACGTGACAGAGAAAGGCCTGTGAGACGCAGTTTCTTGGAAGGCCTGATCTGGCTGAGGTAGAACTTGTGCTCTGGGTGTGCTACTTTGGCCTAGAGCTGCCAGGCACAAAGGCTGCTTTGTTTCCAAAGGGGGAGAGAGGCCCCAAATCATGTTGCTTCCAGCTGTTTTTGAAGCTAAGAAACAACTCGCTCTGCCAGGTACTCTTACAGCCTTCCGGGAACACCTCTTACGAAGGCCTGTGAAAAGCAGTTTCTTGGCAGGCCTGATCTGGCTGAGGTAGAACTTCTGCTCTGGGTGTGCTCCATTGCCCTAGAGCTGAAAGGCCCAAAGGGCTGCCTTGTTTCCAAAGGGGGAGAGAGGCCCCAAAGCATCTTGCTTCCACCTCTTGGGAAGCTAAGAAACAACTGGCTGTGCCCAGTGCTCTTATAGCCTAAGAGAACATCTCTTATCAAGGCCTGTGAAACGCACTGTCTAGGCAGGCCTGATCTGGAAGAAGTAGAACTTCGGCTCTGGTTGTGCTCCATTGCCCTAGAGCTGCCAGACCCAACGTGCTGCCTTGTTTCCAAAGGGGCAGAGAGGCCCCAAAGCGTCTTGCTTCCAGCTGTTTGGGAAACAAGGAAACAACTGGCTCTGCACCGTGCTCTCACAGCCTACCGGGAACGTCACATACAAAGGCCTCTGAAACGCAGTTCCTTGGCAGGCCTGATCTGGCTGAAGTAGGACTTCTGCTCTGGGTGTGCTCCATTGGCCTAGAGCTGAAAGGCCCAAAGGTCGCCCTTGTTGGCAAAGGGGCAGGGAGCCCCCAAAGCATCTTGCTTCCAGCTCTTTGGGAAGCTAAGAAACAAATGGCTCTGCCCAGTGCTCTAACAGAGTACCGGGAACATCTCTTACCAAAGCCTTTGAAACGCAGTTTCTTGGCAGGCCTTATCTGGCTGAGGTAGAACTTCTGCTCTGGGTGTGCTCCATTGGCCTAGAGCTGCCTGGCCCAAAGGTCGGCCTTGTTTGCAAAGGGGATGAGAGGCCCCAAAGCATCTTGCTTCCAGCTCTTCGGGAAGCTAAGAAACATCTGGCGTTGCCCAGTGCTCTTACAGCCTACCGGGAACATCTCTTACCAAGGCCTGTGAAACGCAGTTTGTTGGTGGCCTGAACTGGCCGAAGTAGAACTTCTGCTCTGGGTGTGCTCCATGGCCTAGAGCTGCCAGGCCCAAGGTGCTGCCTTGTTTCCAAAGGGGCAGAGAGGCCCCAAAGCATCTTGCTTCCAGCTCTCTGGGAAGCTAAGAACCAACTCGCTCTGCCCCGTGCTCTTACAGCCTACCGGGAACATGTCTTTGAAAGGCCTGTGAAACGCAGTTTCTTGGCAGGCCTCATCTGGCTGAAGTAGAACTCCGGCTCTGGGTGTGCTCCATTGCCCTAGAGCTGCCAGGCCCAAAGTGCTGCCCTGTTTCCAAGGGGCAGAGAGGCCCAAAGCATCTTGCTTCCCGGTCTTTGCGAAGCTAAGAAACAACTGGCTCTGCCCAGTGCTCTTACACCTACCGGGAACATCTCTTACCAAGGCCTGTCAAACGCTGTTTCTTTGCAGGCCTGATCAGGCTGAAGTAGAACTCCTGCTCTGCGTGTGCTCCATTGGCCTAGAGCTTCCCGACCCAAAAGGCTGCCTTGTTCCCAAACGGGCAGAGGGGTCCCAAGCATCTTGCTTCCAGCTTTTCAGGAAGGTAAGAAACAACTGGCTCTGCCCAGTGCTCTTACAGCCTACCGGGAACATCTCTTACCAAGGCCTGTGAAATGCAGTTTCCTGGCAGGCCTGATCTGGCTGAAGTAGAACTTCTGCTCTGGGTGTGCTCCATTGCCCTAGAGCTGCCAGGCCCAAAGGGCTGCCTTGTTTCCAAAGACGGAGAGTGGACCCAAAGCATCTTGCTCCCAGCTCTTCGGGAAGCTAAGAAACAGCTGGCTCTGCCCAGTGCTCTTACAGCCTAAGAGAACATCTCTTTGAAAGGCCTGTGAAACGCAGTTTCTTGGCAGGCCTGACCTGGCTGAAGTAGAACTTCTGTTCTGGTTGTGCTACATAGGCCTAGAGCTACCAGGACCTAAGGGCTGCCTTGTTTCCAAAGGGTGAGAGAGGCCCCAAAGCATCTTGCCTCCAGCACTTTGGGAAGCTAAAAAACAACTGGTTCTGCCCAGTGCTCTCACAGCCTACCGTGAACATCTCTTACCAAGGGCTGTGAAACGCAGTTTCTGGGCAGGACTGATCTGCCTGAAGTAGAACTTCTGCTGTGGGTGTGCTCCATTGGCCTAGAGCTGCCAGGCCCAAAAGGCTGCCTTGTGTCCAAAGGGAGAGAGAGGCCCCAAGGCATCTTGCTTCCAGCTCTGTGGGAAGCTAAAGCAACTGGCTCTCCACAGTGCTCTCACAGCCTACCGGGAACATCTCTTACCAAGGCCTGTGAAACGCAGTTTCTTGGCAGGCCTGATCTGGCTGAAGTAGAACTCCTGCTCTGGGCGTGCTACTTTGGCCTAGAGCTGCCAGGCCCAAAGGGCCGCCTTGTTTCCAAAGGGGCTGAGAGTCCCCAAAGCATCTTGCTTCCAAATCTTTGGGAAGCTAAGAAACAACTGGCTCTGCACAGTGCTCTCACAGCCTACCGGCAACGTGACAGAGAAAGGCCTGTGAACGCAGTTTCTTGGAAGGCCTGATCTGGCTGAGGTAGAACTTGTGCTCTGGGTGTACTCCATTGGCCTAGGGCTGCCAGGCCCAAAGGGCTGCCTTTATTTCCAAAGTGTGAGAGAGGCCCCAAAGCATCTTGCTTCCTGCTCTCTGGGAAGCTAAAACAACTGGCTCTGCACAGTGCTCTCAAAGCCAACCCGGAACGTCACATACAAAGGCCTGTGAAACGCAGCTTCTTGACAGGCCTTATCTGGCTGAGGTAGAACTTGTGCTCTGGGTGTGCTACTTTGGCCTAGAGCTGCCAGGCACAAAGGCTGCTTTGTTTCCAAAGGGGGAGAGAGGCCCCAAATCATGTTGCTTCCAGCTGTTTTTGAAGCTAAGAAACAACTCGCTCTGCCAGGTACTCTTACAGCCTTCCGGGAACACCTCTTACGAAGGCCTGTGAAAAGCAGTTTCTTGGCAGGCCTGATCTGGCTGAGGTAGAACTTCTGCTCTGGGTGTGCTCCATTGCCCTAGAGCTGAAAGGCCCAAAGGGCTGCCTTGTTTCCAAAGGGGGAGAGAGGCCCCAAAGCATCTTGCTTCCACCTCTTGGGAAGCTAAGAAACAACTGGCTGTGCCCAGTGCTCTTATAGCCTAAGAGAACATCTCTTATCAAGGCCTGTGAAACGCACTGTCTAGGCAGGCCTGATCTGGAAGAAGTAGAACTTCGGCTCTGGTTGTGCTCCATTGCCCTAGAGCTGCCAGACCCAACGTGCTGCCTTGTTTCCAAAGGGGCAGAGAGGCCCCAAAGCGTCTTGCTTCCAGCTGTTTGGGAAACAAGGAAACAACTGGCTCTGCACCGTGCTCTCACAGCCTACCGGGAACGTCACATACAAAGGCCTCTGAAACGCAGTTCCTTGGCAGGCCTGATCTGGCTGAAGTAGGACTTCTGCTCTGGGTGTGCTCCATTGGCCTAGAGCTGAAAGGCCCAAAGGTCACCCTTGTTGGCAAAGGGGCAGGGAGCCCCCAAAGCATCTTGCTTCCAGCTCTTTGGGAAGCTAAGAAACAAATGGCTCTGCCCAGTGCTCTAACAGAGTACCGGGAACATCTCTTACCAAAGCCTTTGAAACGCAGTTTCTTGGCAGGCCTTATCTGGCTGAGGTAGAACTTCTGCTCTGGGTGTGCTCCATTGGCCTAGAGCTGCCTGGCCCAAAGGTCGGCCTTGTTTGCAAAGGGGATGAGAGGCCCCAAAGCATCTTGCTTCCAGCTCTTCGGGAAGCTAAGAAACATCTGGCGTTGCCCAGTGCTCTTACAGCCTACCGGGAACATCTCTTACCAAGGCCTGTGAAACGCAGTTTGTTGGTGGCCTGAACTGGCCGAAGTAGAACTTCTGCTCTGGGTGTGCTCCATGGCCTAGAGCTGCCAGGCCCAAGGTGCTGCCTTGTTTCCAAAGGGGCAGAGAGGCCCCAAAGCATCTTGCTTCCAGCTCTCTGGGAAGCTAAGAACCAACTCGCTCTGCCCCGTGCTCTTACAGCCTACCGGGAACATGTCTTTGAAAGGCCTGTGAAACGCAGTTTCTTGGCAGGCCTCATCTGGCTGAAGTAGAACTCCGGCTCTGGGTGTGCTCCATTGCCCTAGAGCTGCCAGGCCCCAAGTGCTGCCCTGTTTCCAAGGGGCAGAGAGGCCCAAAGCATCTTGCTTCCCGGTCTTTGCGAAGCTAAGAAACAACTGGCTCTGCCCAGTGCTCTTACACCTACCGGGAACATCTCTTACCAAGGCCTGTCAAACGCTGTTTCTTTGCAGGCCTGATCAGGCTGAAGTAGAACTCCTGCTCTGCGTGTGCTCCATTGGCCTAGAGCTTCCCGACCCAAAAGGCTGCCTTGTTCCCAAACGGGCAGAGGGGTCCCAAGCATCTTGCTTCCAGCTTTTCAGGAAGGTAAGAAACAACTGGCTCTGCCCAGTGCTCTTACAGCCTACCGGGAACATCTCTTACCAAGGCCTGTGAAACGCAGTTTCCTGGCAGGCCTGATCTGGCTGAAGTAGAACTTCTGCTCTGGGTGTGCTCCATTGCCCTAGAGCTGCCAGGCCCAAAGGGCTGCCTTGTTTCCAAAGACGGAGAGTGGACCCAAAGCATCTTGCTCCCAGCTCTTCGGGAAGCTAAGAAACAGCTGGCTCTGCCCAGTGCTCTTACAGCCTAAGAGAACATCTCTTTGAAAGGCCTGTGAAACGCAGTTTCTTGGCAGGCCTGACCTGGCTGAAGTAGAACTTCTGTTCTGGTTGTGCTACATAGGCCTAGAGCTACCAGGACCTAAGGGCTGCCTTGTTTCCAAAGGGTGAGAGAGGCCCCAAAGCATCTTGCCTCCAGCACTTTGGGAAGCTAAAAAACAACTGGTTCTGCCCAGTGCTCTCACAGCCTACCGTGAACATCTCTTACCAAGGGCTGTGAAACGCAGTTTCTGGGCAGGACTGATCTGCCTGAAGTAGAACTTCTGCTGTGGGTGTGCTCCATTGGCCTAGAGCTGCCAGGCCCAAAAGGCTGCCTTGTGTCCAAAGGGAGAGAGAGGCCCCAAGGCATCTTGCTTCCAGCTCTGTGGGAAGCTAAAGCAACTGGCTCTCCACAGTGCTCTCACAGCCTACTGGGAACATCTCTTACCAAGGCCTGTGAAACGCAGTTTCTTGGCAGGCCTGATCTGGCTGAAGTAGAACTCCTGCTCTGGGCGTGCTACTTTGGCCTAGAGCTGCCAGGCCCAAAGGGCCGCCTTGTTTCCAAAGGGGCTGAGAGTCCCCAAAGCATCTTGCTTCCAAATCTTTGGGAAGCTAAGAAACAACTGGCTCTGCACAGTGCTCTCACAGCCTACCGGCAACGTGACAGAGAAAGGCCTGTGAACGCAGTTTCTTGGAAGGCCTGATCTGGCTGAGGTAGAACTTGTGCTCTGGGTGTACTCCATTGGCCTAGGGCTGCCAGGCCCAAAGGGCTGCCTTTATTTCCAAAGTGTGAGAGAGGCCCCAAAGCATCTTGCTTCCTGCTCTCTGGGAAGCTAAAACAACTGGCTCTGCACAGTGCTCTCAAAGCCAACCGGGAACGTCACATACAAAGGCCTGTGAAACGCAGCTTCTTGACAGGCCTTATCTGGCTGAGGTAGAACTTGTGCTCTGGGTGTGCTACTTTGGCCTAGAGCTGCCAGGCACAAAGGCTGCTTTGTTTCCAAAGGGGGAGAGAGGCCCCAAATCATGTTGCTTCCAGCTGTTTTTGAAGCTAAGAAACAACTCGCTCTGCCAGGTACTCTTACAGCCTTCCGGGAACACCTCTTACGAAGGCCTGTGAAAAGCAGTTTCTTGGCAGGCCTGATCTGGCTGAGGTAGAACTTCTGCTCTGGGTGTGCTCCATTGCCCTAGAGCTGAAAGGCCCAAAGGGCTGCCTTGTTTCCAAAGGGGGAGAGAGGCCCCAAAGCATCTTGCTTCCACCTCTTGGGAAGCTAAGAAACAACTGGCTGTGCCCAGTGCTCTTATAGCCTAAGAGAACATCTCTTATCAAGGCCTGTGAAACGCACTGTCTAGGCAGGCCTGATCTGGAAGAAGTAGAACTTCGGCTCTGGTTGTGCTCCATTGCCCTAGAGCTGCCAGACCCAACGTGCTGCCTTGTTTCCAAAGGGGCAGAGAGGCCCCAAAGCGTCTTGCTTCCAGCTGTTTGGGAAACAAGGAAACAACTGGCTCTGCACCGTGCTCTCACAGCCTACCGGGAACGTCACATACAAAGGCCTCTGAAACGCAGTTCCTTGGCAGGCCTGATCTGGCTGAAGTAGGACTTCTGCTCTGGCTGTGCTCCATTGGCCTAGAGGTGAAAGGCCCAAAGGGATGCCTTGTTTGCAAAGGGGCAGAGAGGCCCCAAAGCATCTTGCTTCCAGCTCTTTGGGAAGCTAAGAAACAACTGTCTCTGCCCAGTGCTCTGACAGAGTACCGGCAACATCTCTTACCAAAGCCTTTGAAACGCAGTTTCTTGGCAGGCCTTATCTGGCTGAGGTAGAACTTCTGCTCTGGGTGTGCTCCATTGCCCTAGAGCTGAAAGGCCCAAAGGGCTGCCTTGTTTCCAAAGGGGGAGAGAGGCCCCAAAGCATCTTGCTTCCACCTCTTGGGAAGCTAAGAAACAACTGGCTGTGCCCAGTGCTCTTATAGCCTAAGAGAACATCTCTTATCAAGGCCTGTGAAACGCACTGTCTAGGCAGGCCTGATCTGGAAGAAGTAGAACTTCGGCTCTGGTTGTGCTCCATTGCCCTAGAGCTGCCAGACCCAACGTGCTGCCTTGTTTCCAAAGGGGCAGAGAGGCCCCAAAGCGTCTTGCTTCCAGCTGTTTGGGAAACAAGGAAACAACTGGCTCTGCACCGTGCTCTCACAGCCTACCGGGAACGTCACATACAAAGGCCTCTGAAACGCAGTTCCTTGGCAGGCCTGATCTGGCTGAAGTAGGACTTCTGCTCTGGGTGTGCTCCATTGGCCTAGAGCTGAAAGGCCCAAAGGTCGCCCTTGTTGGCAAAGGGGCAGGGAGCCCCCAAAGCATCTTGCTTCCAGCTCTTTGGGAAGCTAAGAAACAAATGGCTCTGCCCAGTGCTCTAACAGAGTACCGGGAACATCTCTTACCAAAGCCTTTGAAACGCAGTTTCTTGGCAGGCCTTATCTGGCTGAGGTAGAACTTCTGCTCTGGGTGTGCTCCATTGGCCTAGAGCTGCCTGGCCCAAAGGTCGGCCTTGTTTGCAAAGGGGATGAGAGGCCCCAAAGCATGTTGCTTCCAGCTCTTCGGGAAGCTAAGAAACATCTGGCGTTGCCCAGTGCTCTTACAGCCTACCGGGAACATCTCTTACCAAGGCCTGTGAAACGCAGTTTGTTGGTGGCCTGAACTGGCCGAAGTAGAACTTCTGCTCTGGGTGTGCTCCATTGGCCTAGAGCTGCCAGGCCCAAGGTGCTGCCTTGTTTCCAAAGGGGCAGAGAGGCCCCAAAGCATCTTGCTTCCAGCTCTCTGGGAAGCTAAGAACCAACTCGCTCTGCCCCGTGCTCTTACAGCCTACCGGGAACATGTCTTTGAAAGGCCTGTGAAACGCAGTTTCTTGGCAGGCCTCATCTGGCTGAAGTAGAACTCCGGTTCTGGGTGTGCTCCATTGCCCTAGAGCTGCCAGGCCCCAAGTGCTGCCCTGTTTCCAAGGGGCAGAGAGGCCCAAAGCATCTTGCTTCCCGGTCTTTGCGAAGCTAAGAAACAACTGGCTCTGCCCAGTGCTCTTACACCTACCGGGAACATCTCTTACCAAGGCCTGTCAAACGCTGTTTCTTTGCAGGCCTGATCAGGCTGAAGTAGAACTCCTGCTCTGCGTGTGCTCCATTGGCCTAGAGCTTCCCGACCCAAAAGGCTGCCTTGTTCCCAAACGGGCAGAGGGGTCCCAAGCATCTTGCTTCCAGCTTTTCAGGAAGGTAAGAAACAACTGGCCCTGCCCAGTGCTCTTACAGCCTACCGGGAACATCTCTTACCAAGGCCTGTGAAACGCAGTTTCCTGGCAGGCCTGATCTGGCTGAAGTAGAACTTCTGCTCTGGGTGTGCTCCATTGCCCTAGAGCTGCCAGGCCCAAAGGGCTGCCTTGTTTCCAAAGACGGAGAGTGGACCCAAAGCATCTTGCTCCCAGCTCTTCGGGAAGCTAAGAAACAGCTGGCTCTGCCCAGTGCTCTTACAGCCTAAGAGACCATCTCTTTGAAAGGCCTGTGAAACGCAGTTTCTTGGCAGGCCTGACCTGGCTGAAGTAGAACTTCTGTTCTGGTTGTGCTACATAGGCCTAGAGCTACCAGGACCTAAGGGCTGCCTTGTTTCCAAAGGGTGAGAGAGGCCCCAAAGCATCTTGCCTCCAGCACTTTGGGAAGCTAAAAAACAACTGGTTCTGCCCAGTGCTCTCACAGCCTACCGTGAACATCTCTTACCAAGGGCTGTGAAACGCAGTTTCTGGGCAGGACTGATCTGCCTGAAGTAGAACTTCTGCTGTGGGTGTGCTCCATTGGCCTAGAGCTGCCTGGCCCAAAGGTCGGCCTTGTTTGCAAAGGGGATGAGAGGCCCCAAAGCATCTTGCTTCCAGCTCTTCGGGAAGCTAAGAAACATCTGGCGTTGCCCAGTGCTCTTACAGCCTACCGGGAACATCTCTTACCAAGGCCTGTGAAACGCAGTTTGTTGGTGGCCTGAACTGGCCGAAGTAGAACTTCTGCTCTGGGTGTGCTCCATTGGCCTAGAGCTGCCAGGCCCAAGGTGCTGCCTTGTTTCCAAAGGGGCAGAGAGGCCCCAAAGCATCTTGCTTCCAGCTCTCTGGGAAGCTAAGAACCAACTCGCTCTGCCCGTGCTCTTACAGCCTACCGGGAACATGTCTTTGAAAGGCCTGTGAAACGCAGTTTCTTGGCAGGCCTCATCTGGCTGAAGTAGAACTCCGGCTCTGGGTGTGCTCCATTGCCCTAGAGCTGCCAGGCCCCAAGTGCTGCCCTGTTTCGTAGGGGCAGAGAGGCCCAAAGCATCTTGCTTCCCGGTCTTTGCGAAGCTAAGAAACAACTGGCTCTGCCCAGTGCTCTTACACCTACCGGGATCATCTCTTACCAAGGCCTGTCAAACGCTGTTTCTTTGCAGGCCTGATCAGGCTGAAGTAGAACTCCTGCTCTGCGTGTGCTCCATTGGCCTAGAGCTTCCCGACCCAAAAGGCTGCCTTGTTCCCAAACGGGCAGAGGGGTCCCAAGCATCTTGCTTCCAGCTTTTCAGGAAGGTAAGAAACAACTGGCTCTGCCCAGTGCTCTTACAGCCTACCGGGAACATCTCTTACCAAGGCCTGTGAAACGCAGTTTCCTGGCAGGCCTGATCTGGCTGAAGTAGAACTTCTGCTCTGGGTGTGCTCCATTGCCCTAGAGCTGCCAGGCCCAAAGGGCTGCCTTGTTTCCAGAGACGGAGAGTGGACCCAAAGCATCTTGCTCCCAGCTCTTCGGGAAGCTAAGAAACAGCTGGCTCTGCCCAGTGCTCTTACAGCCTAAGAGAACATCTCTTTGAAAGGCCTGTGAAACGCAGTTTCTTGGCAGGCCTGACCTGGCTGAAGTAGAACTTCTGTTCTGGTTGTGCTACATAGGCCTAGAGCTACCAGGACCTAAGGGCTGCCTTGTTTCCAAAGGGTGAGAGAGGCCCCAAAGCATCTTGCCTCCAGCACTTTGGGAAGCTAAAAAACAACTGGTTCTGCCCAGTGCTCTCACAGCCTACCGTGAACATCTCTTACCAAGGGCTGTGAAACGCAGTTTCTGGGCAGGACTGATCTGCCTGAAGTAGAACTTCTGCTGTGGGTGTGCTCCATTGGCCTAGAGCTGCCAGGCCCAAAAGGCTGCCTTGTGTCCAAAGGGAGAGAGAGGCCCCAAGGCATCTTGCTTCCAGCTCTGTGGGAAGCTAAAGCAACTGGCTCTCCACAGTGCTCTCACAGCCTACCGGGAACATCTCTTACCAAGGCCTGTGAAACGCAGTTTCTTGGCAGGCCTGATCTGGCTGAAGTAGAACTCCTGCTCTGGGCGTGCTACTTTGGCCTAGAGCTGCCAGGCCCAAAGGGCCGCCTTGTTTCCAAAGGGGCTGAGAGTCCCCAAAGCATCTTGCTTCCAAATCTTTGGGAAGCTAAGAAACAACTGGCTCTGCACAGTGCTCTCACAGCCTACCGGCAACGTGACAGAGAAAGGCCTGTGAGACGCAGTTTCTTGGAAGGCCTGATCTGGCTGAGGTAGAACTTGTGCTCTGGGTGTACTCCATTGGCCTAGGCCTGCCAGGCCCTAAGGGCTGCCTTTATTTCCAAAGTGTGAGAGAGGCCCCAAAGCATCTTGCTTCCTGCTCTCTGGGAAGCTAAAACAACTGGCTCTGCACAGTGCTCTCAAAGCCAACCGGGAACGTCACATACAAAGGCCTGTGAAACGCAGCTTCTTGACAGGCCTTATCTGGCTGAGGTAGAACTTGTGCTCTGGGTGTGCTACTTTGGCCTAGAGCTGCCAGGCACAAAGGCTGCTTTGTTTCCAAAGGGGGAGAGAGGCCCCAAATCATGTTGCTTCCAGCTGTTTTTGAAGCTAAGAAACAACTCGCTCTGCCAGGTACTCTTACAGCCTTCCGGGAACACCTCTTACGAAGGCCTGTGAAAAGCAGTTTCTTGGCAGGCCTGATCTGGCTGAGGTAGAACTTCTGCTCTGGGTGTGCTCCATTGCCCTAGAGCTGAAAGGCCCAAAGGGCTGCCTTGTTTCCAAAGGGGGAGAGAGGCCCCAAAGCATCTTGCTTCCACCTCTTGGGAAGCTAAGAAACAACTGGCTGTGCCCAGTGCTCTTATAGCCTAAGAGAACATCTCTTATCAAGGCCTGTGAAACGCACTGTCTAGGCAGGCCTGATCTGGAAGAAGTAGAACTTCGGCTCTGGTTGTGCTCCATTGCCCTAGAGCTGCCAGACCCAACGTGCTGCCTTGTTTCCAAAGGGGCAGAGAGGCCCCAAAGCGTCTTGCTTCCAGCTGTTTGGGAAACAAGGAAACAACTGGCTCTGCACCGTGCTCTCACAGCCTACCGGGAACGTCACATACAAAGGCCTCTGAAACGCAGTTCCTTGGCAGGCCTGATCTGGCTGAAGTAGGACTTCTGCTCTGGCTGTGCTCCATTGGCCTAGAGGTGAAAGGCCCAAAGGGATGCCTTGTTTGCAAAGGGGCAGAGAGGCCCCAAAGCATCTTGCTTCCAGCTCTTTGGGAAGCTAAGAAACAACTGTCTCTGCCCAGTGCTCTGACAGAGTACCGGCAACATCTCTTACCAAAGCCTTTGAAACGCAGTTTCTTGGCAGGCCTTATCTGGCTGAGGTAGAACTTCTGCTCTGGGTGTGCTCCATTGCCCTAGAGCTGAAAGGCCCAAAGGGCTGCCTTGTTTCCAAAGGGGGAGAGAGGCCCCAAAGCATCTTGCTTCCACCTCTTGGGAAGCTAAGAAACAACTGGCTGTGCCCAGTGCTCTTATAGCCTAAGAGAACATCTCTTATCAAGGCCTGTGAAACGCACTGTCTAGGCAGGCCTGATCTGGAAGAAGTAGAACTTCGGCTCTGGTTGTGCTCCATTGCCCTAGAGCTGCCAGACCCAACGTGCTGCCTTGTTTCCAAAGGGGCAGAGAGGCCCCAAAGCGTCTTGCTTCCAGCTGTTTGGGAAACAAGGAAACAACTGGCTCTGCACCGTGCTCTCACAGCCTACCGGGAACGTCACATACAAAGGCCTCTGAAACGCAGTTCCTTGGCAGGCCTGATCTGGCTGAAGTAGGACTTCTGCTCTGGGTGTGCTCCATTGGCCTAGAGCTGAAAGGCCCAAAGGTCGCCCTTGTTGGCAAAGGGGCAGGGAGCCCCCAAAGCATCTTGCTTCCAGCTCTTTGGGAAGCTAAGAAACAAATGGCTCTGCCCAGTGCTCTAACAGAGTACCGGGAACATCTCTTACCAAAGCCTTTGAAACGCAGTTTCTTGGCAGGCCTTATCTGGCTGAGGTAGAACTTCTGCTCTGGGTGTGCTCCATTGGCCTAGAGCTGCCTGGCCCAAAGGTCGGCCTTGTTTGCAAAGGGGATGAGAGGCCCCAAAGCATCTTGCTTCCAGCTCTTCGGGAAGCTAAGAAACATCTGGCGTTGCCCAGTGCTCTTACAGCCTACCGGGAACATCTCTTACCAAGGCCTGTGAAACGCAGTTTGTTGGTGGCCTGAACTGGCCGAAGTAGAACTTCTGCTCTGGGTGTGCTCCATTGGCCTAGAGCTGCCAGGCCCAAGGTGCTGCCTTGTTTCCAAAGGGGCAGAGAGGCCCCAAAGCATCTTGCTTCCAGCTCTCTGGGAAGCTAAGAACCAACTCGCTCTGCCCCGTGCTCTTACAGCCTACCGGGAACATGTCTTTGAAAGGCCTGTGAAACGCAGTTTCTTGGCAGGCCTCATCTGGCTGAAGTAGAACTCCGGTTCTGGGTGTGCTCCATTGCCCTAGAGCTGCCAGGCCCCAAGTGCTGCCCTGTTTCCAAGGGGCAGAGAGGCCCAAAGCATCTTGCTTCCCAGTCTTTGCGAAGCTAAGAAACAACTGGCTCTGCCCAGTGCTCTTACACCTACCGGGAACATCTCTTACCAAGGCCTGTCTAACGCTGTTTCTTTGCAGGCCTGATCAGGCTGAAGTAGAACTCCTGCTCTGCGTGTGCTCCATTGGCCTAGAGCTTCCCGACCCAAAAGGCTGCCTTGTTCCCAAACGGGCAGAGGGGTCCCAAGCATCTTGCTTCCAGCTTTTCAGGAAGGTAAGAAACAACTGGCCCTGCCCAGTGCTCTTACAGCCTACCGGGAACATCTCTTACCAAGGCCTGTGAAACGCAGTTTCCTGGCAGGCCTGATCTGGCTGAAGTAGAACTTCTGCTCTGGGTGTGCTCCATTGCCCTAGAGCTGCCAGGCCCAAAGGGCTGCCTTGTTTCCAAAGACGGAGAGTGGACCCAAAGCATCTTGCTCCCAGCTCTTCGGGAAGCTAAGAAACAGCTGGCTCTGCCCAGTGCTCTTACAGCCTAAGAGACCATCTCTTTGAAAGGCCTGTGAAACGCAGTTTCTTGGCAGGCCTGACCTGGCTGAAGTAGAACTTCTGTTCTGGTTGTGCTACATAGGCCTAGAGCTACCAGGACCTAAGGGCTGCCTTGTTTCCAAAGGGGCAGAGAGGCCCCAAAGCATCTTGCTTCCAGCTCTCTGGGAAGCTAAGAACCAACTCGCTCTGCCCGTGCTCTTACAGCCTACCGGGAACATGTCTTTGAAAGGCCTGTGAAACGCAGTTTCTTGGCAGGCCTCATCTGGCTGAAGTAGAACTCCGGCTCTGGGTGTGCTCCATTGCCCTAGAGCTGCCAGGCCCAAAGTGCTGCCCTGTTTCGTAGGGGCAGAGAGGCCCAAAGCATCTTGCTTCCCGGTCTTTGCGAAGCTAAGAAACAACTGGCTCTGCCCAGTGCTCTTACACCTACCGGGATCATCTCTTACCAAGGCCTGTCAAACGCTGTTTCTTTGCAGGCCTGATCAGGCTGAAGTAGAACTCCTGCTCTGCGTGTGCTCCATTGGCCTAGAGCTTCCCGACCCAAAAGGCTGCCTTGTTCCCAAACGGGCAGAGGGGTCCCAAGCATCTTGCTTCCAGCTTTTCAGGAAGGTAAGAAACAACTGGCTCTGCCCAGTGCTCTTACAGCCTACCGGGAACATCTCTTACCAAGGCCTGTGAAACGCAGTTTCCTGGCAGGCCTGATCTGGCTGAAGTAGAACTTCTGCTCTGGGTGTGCTCCATTGCCCTAGAGCTGCCAGGCCCAAAGGGCTGCCTTGTTTCCAGAGACGGAGAGTGGACCCAAAGCATCTTGCTCCCAGCTCTTCGGGAAGCTAAGAAACAGCTGGCTCTGCCCAGTGCTCTTACAGCCTAAGAGAACATCTCTTTGAAAGGCCTGTGAAACGCAGTTTCTTGGCAGGCCTGACCTGGCTGAAGTAGAACTTCTGTTCTGGTTGTGCTACATAGGCCTAGAGCTACCAGGACCTAAGGGCTGCCTTGTTTCCAAAGGGTGAGAGAGGCCCCAAAGCATCTTGCCTCCAGCACTTTGGGAAGCTAAAAAACAACTGGTTCTGCCCAGTGCTCTCACAGCCTACCGTGAACATCTCTTACCAAGGGCTGTGAAACGCAGTTTCTGGGCAGGACTGATCTGCCTGAAGTAGAACTTCTGCTGTGGGTGTGCTCCATTGGCCTAGAGCTGCCAGGCCCAAAAGGCTGCCTTGTGTCCAAAGGGAGAGAGAGGCCCCAAGGCATCTTGCTTCCAGCTCTGTGGGAAGCTAAAGCAACTGGCTCTCCACAGTGCTCTCACAGCCTACCGGGAACATCTCTTACCAAGGCCTGTGAAACGCAGTTTCTTGGCAGGCCTGATCTGGCTGAAGTAGAACTCCTGCTCTGGGCGTGCTACTTTGGCCTAGAGCTGCCAGGCCCAAAGGGCCGCCTTGTTTCCAAAGGGGCTGAGAGTCCCCAAAGCATCTTGCTTCCAAATCTTTGGGAAGCTAAGAAACAACTGGCTCTGCACAGTGCTCTCACAGCCTACCGGCAACGTGACAGAGAAAGGCCTGTGAGACGCAGTTTCTTGGAAGGCCTGATCTGGCTGAGGTAGAACTTCTGCTCTGGGTGTACTCCATTGGCCTAGGCCTGCCAGGCCCTAAGGGCTGCCTTTATTTCCAAAGTGTGAGAGAGGCCCCAAAGCATCTTGCTTCCTGCTCTCTGGGAAGCTAAAACAACTGGCTCTGCACAGTGCTCTCAAAGCCAACCGGGAACGTCACATACAAAGGCCTGTGAAACGCAGCTTCTTGACAGGCCTTATCTGGCTGAGGTAGAACTTGTGCTCTGGGTGTGCTACTTTGGCCTAGAGCTGCCAGGCACAAAGGCTGCTTTGTTTCCAAAGGGGGAGAGAGGCCCCAAATCATGTTGCTTCCAGCTGTTTTTGAAGCTAAGAAACAACTCGCTCTGCCAGGTACTCTTACAGCCTTCCGGGAACACCTCTTACGAAGGCCTGTGAAAAGCAGTTTCTTGGCAGGCCTGATCTGGCTGAGGTAGAACTTCTGCTCTGGGTGTGCTCCATTGCCCTAGAGCTGAAAGGCCCAAAGGGCTGCCTTGTTTCCAAAGGGGGAGAGAGGCCCCAAAGCATCTTGCTTCCACCTCTTGGGAAGCTAAGAAACAACTGGCTGTGCCCAGTGCTCTTATAGCCTAAGAGAACATCTCTTATCAAGGCCTGTGAAACGCACTGTCTAGGCAGGCCTGATCTGGAAGAAGTAGAACTTCTGCTCTGGTTGTGCTCCATTGCCCTAGAGCTGCCAGACCCAACGTGCTGCCTTGTTTCCAAAGGGGCAGAGAGGCCCCAAAGCGTCTTGCTTCCAGCTGTTTGGGAAACAAGGAAACAACTGGCTCTGCACCGTGCTCTCACAGCCTACCGGGAACGTCACATACAAAGGCCTCTGAAACGCAGTTCCTTGGCAGGCCTGATCTGGCTGAAGTAGGACTTCTGCTCTGGCTGTGCTCCATTGGCCTAGAGGTGAAAGGCCCAAAGGGATGCCTTGTTTGCAAAGGGGCAGAGAGGCCCCAAAGCATCTTGCTTCCAGCTCTTTGGGAAGCTAAGAAACAACTGTCTCTGCCCAGTGCTCTGACAGAGTACCGGCAACATCTCTTACCAAAGCCTTTGAAACGCAGTTTCTTGGCAGGCCTTATCTGGCTGAGGTAGAACTTCTGCTCTGGGTGTGCTCCATTGCCCTAGAGCTGAAAGGCCCAAAGGGCTGCCTTGTTTCCAAAGGGGGAGAGAGGCCCCAAAGCATCTTGCTTCCACCTCTTGGGAAGCTAAGAAACAACTGGCTGTGCCCAGTGCTCTTATAGCCTAAGAGAACATCTCTTATCAAGGCCTGTGAAACGCACTGTCTAGGCAGGCCTGATCTGGAAGAAGTAGAACTTCGGCTCTGGTTGTGCTCCATTGCCCTAGAGCTGCCAGACCCAACGTGCTGCCTTGTTTCCAAAGGGGCAGAGAGGCCCCAAAGCGTCTTGCTTCCAGCTGTTTGGGAAACAAGGAAACAACTGGCTCTGCACCGTGCTCTCACAGCCTACCGGGAACGTCACATACAAAGGCCTCTGAAACGCAGTTCCTTGGCAGGCCTGATCTGGCTGAAGTAGGACTTCTGCTCTGGGTGTGCTCCATTGGCCTAGAGCTGAAAGGCCCAAAGGTCGCCCTTGTTGGCAAAGGGGCAGGGAGCCCCCAAAGCATCTTGCTTCCAGCTCTTTGGGAAGCTAAGAAACAAATGGCTCTGCCCAGTGCTCTAACAGAGTACCGGGAACATCTCTTACCAAAGCCTTTGAAACGCAGTTTCTTGGCAGGCCTTATCTGGCTGAGGTAGAACTTCTGCTCTGGGTGTGCTCCATTGGCCTAGAGCTGCCTGGCCCAAAGGTCGGCCTTGTTTGCAAAGGGGATGAGAGGCCCCAAAGCATCTTGCTTCCAGCTCTTCGGGAAGCTAAGAAACATCTGGCGTTGCCCAGTGCTCTTACAGCCTACCGGGAACATCTCTTACCAAGGCCTGTGAAACGCAGTTTGTTGGTGGCCTGAACTGGCCGAAGTAGAACTTCTGCTCTGGGTGTGCTCCATTGGCCTAGAGCTGCCAGGCCCAAGGTGCTGCCTTGTTTCCAAAGGGGCAGAGAGGCCCCAAAGCATCTTGCTTCCAGCTCTCTGGGAAGCTAAGAACCAACTCGCTCTGCCCCGTGCTCTTACAGCCTACCGGGAACATGTCTTTGAAAGGCCTGTGAAACGCAGTTTCTTGGCAGGCCTCATCTGGCTGAAGTAGAACTCCGGCTCTGGGTGTGCTCCATTGCCCTAGAGCTGCCAGGCCCCAAGTGCTGCCCTGTTTCCAAGGGGCAGAGAGGCCCAAAGCATCTTGCTTCCCGGTCTTTGCGAAGCTAAGAAACAACTGGCTCTGCCCAGTGCTCTTACACCTACCGGGAACATCTCTTACCAAGGCCTGTCAAACGCTGTTTCTTTGCAGGCCTGATCAGGCTGAAGTAGAACTCCTGCTCTGCGTGTGCTCCATTGGCCTAGAGCTTCCCGACCCAAAAGGCTGCCTTGTTCCCAAATGGGCAGAGGGGTCCCAAGCATCTTGCTTCCAGCTTTTCAGGAAGGTAAGAAACAACTGGCTCTGCCCAGTGCTCTTACAGCCTACCGGGAACATCTCTTACCAAGGCCTGTGAAACGCAGTTTCCTGGCAGGCCTGATCTGGCTGAAGTAGAACTTCTGCTCTGGGTGTGCTCCATTGCCCTAGAGCTGCCAGGCCCAAAGGGCTGCCTTGTTTCCAGAGACGGAGAGTGGACCCAAAGCATCTTGCTCCCAGCTCTTCGGGAAGCTAAGAAACAGCTGGCTCTGCCCAGTGCTCTTACAGCCTAAGAGAACATCTCTTTGAAAGGCCTGTGAAACGCAGTTTCTTGGCAGGCCTGACCTGGCTGAAGTAGAACTTCTGTTCTGGTTGTGCTACATAGGCCTAGAGCTACCAGGACCTAAGGGCTGCCTTGTTTCCAAAGGGTGAGAGAGGCCCCAAAGCATCTTGCCTCCAGCACTTTGGGAAGCTAAAAAACAACTGGTTCTGCCCAGTGCTCTCACAGCCTACCGTGAACATCTCTTACCAAGGGCTGTGAAACGCAGTTTCTGGGCAGGACTGATCTGCCTGAAGTAGAACTTCTGCTGTGGGTGTGCTCCATTGGCCTAGAGCTGCCAGGCCCAAAAGGCTGCCTTGTGTCCAAAGGGAGAGAGAGGCCCCAAGGCATCTTGCTTCCAGCTCTGTGGGAAGCTAAAGCAACTGGCTCTCCACAGTGCTCTCACAGCCTACCGGGAACATCTCTTACCAAGGCCTGTGAAACGCAGTTTCTTGGCAGGCCTGATCTGGCTGAAGTAGAACTCCTGCTCTGGGCGTGCTACTTTGGCCTAGAGCTGCCAGGCCCAAAGGGCCGCCTTGTTTCCAAAGGGGCTGAGAGTCCCCAAAGCATCTTGCTTCCAAATCTTTGGGAAGCTAAGAAACAACTGGCTCTGCACAGTGCTCTCACAGCCTACCGGCAACGTGACAGAGAAAGGCCTGTGAGACGCAGTTTCTTGGAAGGCCTGATCTGGCTGAGGTAGAACTTCTGCTCTGGGTGTACTCCATTGGCCTAGGCCTGCCAGGCCCTAAGGGCTGCCTTTATTTCCAAAGTGTGAGAGAGGCCCCAAAGCATCTTGCTTCCTGCTCTCTGGGAAGCTAAAACAACTGGCTCTGCACAGTGCTCTCAAAGCCAACCGGGAACGTCACATACAAAGGCCTGTGAAACGCAGCTTCTTGACAGGCCTTATCTGGCTGAGGTAGAACTTGTGCTCTGGGTGTGCTACTTTGGCCTAGAGCTGCCAGGCACAAAGGCTGCTTTGTTTCCAAAGGGGGAGAGAGGCCCCAAATCATGTTGCTTCCAGCTGTTTTTGAAGCTAAGAAACAACTCGCTCTGCCAGGTACTCTTACAGCCTTCCGGGAACACCTCTTACGAAGGCCTGTGAAAAGCAGTTTCTTGGCAGGCCTGATCTGGCTGAGGTAGAACTTCTGCTCTGGGTGTGCTCCATTGCCCTAGAGCTGAAAGGCCCAAAGGGCTGCCTTGCTTCCAAAGGGGGAGAGAGGCCCCAAAGCATCTTGCTTCCACCTCTTGGGAAGCTAAGAAACAACTGGCTGTGCCCAGTGCTCTTATAGCCTAAGAGAACATCTCTTATCAAGGCCTGTGAAACGCACTGTCTAGGCAGGCCTGATCTGGAAGAAGTAGAACTTCGGCTCTGGTTGTGCTCCATTGCCCTAGAGCTGCCAGACCCAACGTGCTGCCTTGTTTCCAAAGGGGCAGAGAGGCCCCAAAGCGTCTTGCTTCCAGCTGTTTGGGAAACAAGGAAACAACTGGCTCTGCACCGTGCTCTCACAGCCTACCGGGAACGTCACATACAAAGGCCTCTGAAACGCAGTTCCTTGGCAGGCCTGATCTGGCTGAAGTAGGACTTCTGCTCTGGGTGTGCTCCATTGGCCTAGAGCTGAAAGGCCCAAAGGTCACCCTTGTTGGCAAAGGGGCAGGGAGCCCCCAAAGCATCTTGCTTCCAGCTCTTTGGGAAGCTAAGAAACAAATGGCTCTGCCCAGTGCTCTAACAGAGTACCGGGAACATCTCTTACCAAAGCCTTTGAAACGCAGCTTCTTGGCAGGCCTTATCTGGCTGAGGTAGAACTTCTGCTCTGGGTGTGCTCCATTGGCCTAGAGCTGCCTGGCCCAAAGGTCGGCCTTGTTTGCAAAGGGGATGAGAGGCCCCAAAGCATCTTGCTTCCAGCTCTTCGGGAAGCTAAGAAACATCTGGCGTTGCCCAGTGCTCTTACAGCCTACCGGGAACATCTCTTACCAAGGCCTGTGAAACGCAGTTTGTTGGTGGCCTGAACTGGCCGAAGTAGAACTTCTGCTCTGGGTGTGCTCCATGGCCTAGAGCTGCCAGGCCCAAGGTGCTGCCTTGTTTCCAAAGGGGCAGAGAGGCCCCAAAGCATCTTGCTTCCAGCTCTCTGGGAAGCTAAGAACCAACTCGCTCTGCCCCGTGCTCTTACAGCCTACCGGGAACATGTCTTTGAAAGGCCTGTGAAACGCAGTTTCTTGGCAGGCCTCATCTGGCTGAAGTAGAACTCCGGCTCTGGGTGTGCTCCATTGCCCTAGAGCTGCCAGGCCCAAAGTGCTGCCCTGTTTCCAAGGGGCAGAGAGGCCCAAAGCATCTTGCTTCCCGGTCTTTGCGAAGCTAAGAAACAACTGGCTCTGCCCAGTGCTCTTACACCTACCGGGAACATCTCTTACCAAGGCCTGTCAAACGCTGTTTCTTTGCAGGCCTGATCAGGCTGAAGTAGAACTCCTGCTCTGCGTGTGCTCCATTGGCCTAGAGCTTCCCGACCCAAAAGGCTGCCTTGTTCCCAAACGGGCAGAGGGGTCCCAAGCATCTTGCTTCCAGCTTTTCAGGAAGGTAAGAAACAACTGGCTCTGCCCAGTGCTCTTACAGCCTACCGGGAACATCTCTTACCAAGGCCTGTGAAACGCAGTTTCCTGGCAGGCCTGATCTGGCTGAAGTAGAACTTCTGCTCTGGGTGTGCTCCATTGCCCTAGAGCTGCCAGGCCCAAAGGGCTGCCTTGTTTCCAAAGACGGAGAGTGGACCCAAAGCATCTTGCTCCCAGCTCTTCGGGAAGCTAAGAAACAGCTGGCTCTGCCCAGTGCTCTTACAGCCTAAGAGAACATCTCTTTGAAAGGCCTGTGAAACGCAGTTTCTTGGCAGGCCTGACCTGGCTGAAGTAGAACTTCTGTTCTGGTTGTGCTACATAGGCCTAGAGCTACCAGGACCTAAGGGCTGCCTTGTTTCCAAAGGGTGAGAGAGGCCCCAAAGCATCTTGCCTCCAGCACTTTGGGAAGCTAAAAAACAACTGGTTCTGCCCAGTGCTCTCACAGCCTACCGTGAACATCTCTTACCAAGGGCTGTGAAACGCAGTTTCTGGGCAGGACTGATCTGCCTGAAGTAGAACTTCTGCTGTGGGTGTGCTCCATTGGCCTAGAGCTGCCAGGCCCAAAAGGCTGCCTTGTGTCCAAAGGGAGAGAGAGGCCCCAAGGCATCTTGCTTCCAGCTCTGTGGGAAGCTAAAGCAACTGGCTCTCCACAGTGCTCTCACAGCCTACCGGGAACATCTCTTACCAAGGCCTGTGAAACGCAGTTTCTTGGCAGGCCTGATCTGGCTGAAGTAGAACTCCTGCTCTGGGCGTGCTACTTTGGCCTAGAGCTGCCAGGCCCAAAGGGCCGCCTTGTTTCCAAAGGGGCTGAGAGTCCCCAAAGCATCTTGCTTCCAAATCTTTGGGAAGCTAAGAAACAACTGGCTCTGCACAGTGCTCTCACAGCCTACCGGCAACGTGACAGAGAAAGGCCTGTGAACGCAGTTTCTTGGAAGGCCTGATCTGGCTGAGGTAGAACTTGTGCTCTGGGTGTACTCCATTGGCCTAGGGCTGCCAGGCCCAAAGGGCTGCCTTTATTTCCAAAGTGTGAGAGAGGCCCCAAAGCATCTTGCTTCCTGCTCTCTGGGAAGCTAAAACAACTGGCTCTGCACAGTGCTCTCAAAGCCAACCGGGAACGTCACATACAAAGGCCTGTGAAACGCAGCTTCTTGACAGGCCTTATCTGGCTGAGGTAGAACTTGTGCTCTGGGTGTGCTACTTTGGCCTAGAGCTGCCAGGCACAAAGGCTGCTTTGTTTCCAAAGGGGGAGAGAGGCCCCAAATCATGTTGCTTCCAGCTGTTTTTGAAGCTAAGAAACAACTCGCTCTGCCAGGTACTCTTACAGCCTTCCGGGAACACCTCTTACGAAGGCCTGTGAAAAGCAGTTTCTTGGCAGGCCTGATCTGGCTGAGGTAGAACTTCTGCTCTGGGTGTGCTCCATTGCCCTAGAGCTGAAAGGCCCAAAGGGCTGCCTTGTTTCCAAAGGGGGAGAGAGGCCCCAAAGCATCTTGCTTCCACCTCTTGGGAAGCTAAGAAACAACTGGCTGTGCCCAGTGCTCTTATAGCCTAAGAGAACATCTCTTATCAAGGCCTGTGAAATGCACTGTCTAGGCAGGCCTGATCTGGAAGAAGTAGAACTTCGGCTCTGGTTGTGCTCCATTGCCCTAGAGCTGCCAGACCCAACGTGCTGCCTTGTTTCCAAAGGGGCAGAGAGGCCCCAAAGCGTCTTGCTTCCAGCTGTTTGGGAAACAAGGAAACAACTGGCTCTGCACCATGCTCTCACAGCCTACCGGGAACGTCACATACAAAGGCCTCTGAAACGCAGTTCCTTGGCAGGCCTGATCTGGCTGAAGTAGGACTTCTGCTCTGGGTGTGCTCCATTGGCCTAGAGCTGAAAGGCCCAAAGGTCACCCTTGTTGGCAAAGGGGCAGGGAGCCCCCAAAGCATCTTGCTTCCAGCTCTTTGGGAAGCTAAGAAACAAATGGCTCTGCCCAGTGCTCTAACAGAGTACCGGGAACATCTCTTACCAAAGCCTTTGAAACGCAGTTTCTTGGCAGGCCTTATCTGGCTGAGGTAGAACTTCTGCTCTGGGTGTGCTCCATTGGCCTAGAGCTGCCTGGCCCAAAGGTCGGCCTTGTTTGCAAAGGGGATGAGAGGCCCCAAAGCATCTTGCTTCCAGCTCTTCGGGAAGCTAAGAAACATCTGGCGTTGCCCAGTGCTCTTACAGCCTACCGGGAACATCTCTTACCAAGGCCTGTGAAACGCAGTTTGTTGGTGGCCTGAACTGGCCGAAGTAGAACTTCTGCTCTGGGTGTGCTCCATGGCCTAGAGCTGCCAGGCCCAAGGTGCTGCCTTGTTTCCAAAGGGGCAGAGAGGCCCCAAAGCATCTTGCTTCCAGCTCTCTGGGAAGCTAAGAACCAACTCGCTCTGCCCCGTGCTCTTACAGCCTACCGGGAACATGTCTTTGAAAGGCCTGTGAAACGCAGTTTCTTGGCAGGCCTCATCTGGCTGAAGTAGAACTCCGGCTCTGGGTGTGCTCCATTGCCCTAGAGCTGCCAGGCCCAAAGTGCTGCCCTGTTTCCAAGGGGCAGAGAGGCCCAAAGCATCTTGCTTCCCGGTCTTTGCGAAGCTAAGAAACAACTGGCTCTGCCCAGTGCTCTTACACCTACCGGGAACATCTCTTACCAAGGCCTGTCAAACGCTGTTTCTTTGCAGGCCTGATCAGGCTGAAGTAGAACTCCTGCTCTGCGTGTGCTCCATTGGCCTAGAGCTTCCCGACCCAAAAGGCTGCCTTGTTCCCAAACGGGCAGAGGGGTCCCAAGCATCTTGCTTCCAGCTTTTCAGGAAGGTAAGAAACAACTGGCTCTGCCCAGTGCTCTTACAGCCTACCGAGAACATCTCTTACCAAGGCCTGTGAAACGCAGTTTCCTGGCAGGCCTGATCTGGCTGAAGTAGAACTTCTGCTCTGGGTGTGCTCCATTGCCCTAGAGCTGCCAGGCCCAAAGGGCTGCCTTGTTTCCAAAGACGGAGAGTGGACCCAAAGCATCTTGCTCCCAGCTCTTCGGGAAGCTAAGAAACAGCTGGCTCTGCCCAGTGCTCTTACAGCCTAAGAGAACATCTCTTTGAAAGGCCTGTGAAACGCAGTTTCTTGGCAGGCCTGACCTGGCTGAAGTAGAACTTCTGTTCTGGTTGTGCTACATAGGCCAAGAGCTACCAGGACCTAAGGGCTGCCTTGTTTCCAAAGGGGGAGAGAGGCCCCAAAGCATCTTGCCTCCAGCACTTTGGGAAGCTAAAAAACAACTGGTTCTGCCCAGTGCTCTCACAGCCTACCGTGAACATCTCTTACCAAGGGCTGTGAAACGCAGTTTCTGGGCAGGACTGATCTGCCTGAAGTAGAACTTCTGCTGAGGGTGTGCTCCATTGGCCTAGAGCTGCCAGGCCCAAAAGGCTGCCTTGTGTCCAAAGGGAGAGAGAGGCCCCAAGGCATCTTGCTTCCAGCTCTGTGGGAAGCTAAAGCAACTGGCTCTCCACAGTGCTCTCACAGCCTACCGGGAACATCTCTTACCAAGGCCTGTGAAACGCAGTTTCTTGGCAGGCCTGATCTGGCTGAAGTAGAACTCCTGCTCTGGGCGTGCTACTTTGGCCTAGAGCTGCCAGGCCCAAAGGGCCGCCTTGTTTCCAAAGGGGCTGAGAGTCCCCAAAGCATCTTGCTTCCAAATCTTTGGGAAGCTAAGAAACAACTGGCTCTGCACAGTGCTCTCACAGCCTACCGGCAACGTGACAGAGAAAGGCCTGTGAGACGCAGTTTCTTGGAAGGCCTGATCTGGCAGAGGTAGAACTTCTGCTCTGGGTGTACTCCATTGGCCTAGGGCTGCCAGGCCCTAAGGGCTGCCTTTATTTCCAAAGTGTGAGAGAGGCCCCAAAGCATCTTGCTTCCTGCTCTCTGGGAAGCTAAAACAACTGGCTCTGCACAGTGCTCTCAAAGCCAACCGGGAACGTCACATACAAAGGCCTGTGAAACGCAGCTTCTTGACAGGCCTTATCTGGCTGAGGTAGAACTTGTGCTCTGGGTGTGCTACTTTGGCCTAGAGCTGCCAGGCACAAAGGCTGCTTTGTTTCCAAAGGGGGAGAGAGGCCCCAAATCATGTTGCTTCCAGCTGTTTTTGAAGCTAAGAAACAACTCGCTCTGCCAGGTACTCTTACAGCCTTCCGGGAACACCTCTTACGAAGGCCTGTGAAAAGCAGTTTCTTGGCAGGCCTGATCTGGCTGAGGTAGAACTTCTGCTCTGGGTGTGCTCCATTGCCCTAGAGCTGAAAGGCCCAAAGGGCTGCCTTGTTTCCAAAGGGGGAGAGAGGCCCCAAAGCATCTTGCTTCCACCTCTTGGGAAGCTAAGAAACAACTGGCTGTGCCCAGTGCTCTTATAGCCTAAGAGAACATCTCTTATCAAGGCCTGTGAAACGCACTGTCTAGGCAGGCCTGATCTGGAAGAAGTAGAACTTCGGCTCTGGTTGTGCTCCATTGCCCTAGAGCTGCCAGACCCAACGTGCTGCCTTGTTTCCAAAGGGGCAGAGAGGCCCCAAAGCGTCTTGCTTCCAGCTGTTTGGGAAACAAGGAAACAACTGGCTCTGCACCGTGCTCTCACAGCCTACCGGGAACGTCACATACAAAGGCCTCTGAAACGCAGTTCCTTGGCAGGCCTGATCTGGCTGAAGTAGGACTTCTGCTCTGGCTGTGCTCCATTGGCCTAGAGGTGAAAGGCCCAAAGGGATGCCTTGTTTGCAAAGGGGCAGAGAGGCCCCAAAGCATCTTGCTTCCAGCTCTTTGGGAAGCTAAGAAACAACTGTCTCTGCCCAGTGCTCTGACAGAGTACCGGCAACATCTCTTACCAAAGCCTTTGAAACGCAGTTTCTTGGCAGGCCTTATCTGGCTGAGGTAGAACTTCTGCTCTGGGTGTGCTCCATTGCCCTAGAGCTGAAAGGCCCAAAGGGCTGCCTTGTTTCCAAAGGGGGAGAGAGGCCCCAAAGCATCTTGCTTCCACCTCTTGGGAAGCTAAGAAACAACTGGCTGTGCCCAGTGCTCTTATAGCCTAAGAGAACATCTCTTATCAAGGCCTGTGAAACGCACTGTCTAGTCAGGCCTGATCTGGAAGAAGTAGAACTTCGGCTCTGATTGTGCTCCATTGCCCTAGAGCTGCCAGACCCAACGTGCTGCCTTGTTTCCAAAGGGGCAGAGAGGCCCCAAAGCGTCTTGCTTCCAGCTGTTTGGGAAACAAGGAAACAACTGGCTCTGCACCGTGCTCTCACAGCCTACCGGGAACGTCACATACAAAGGCCTCTGAAACGCAGTTCCTTGGCAGGCCTGATCTGGCTGAAGTAGGACTTCTGCTCTGGCTGTGCTCCATTGGCCTAGAGCTGAAAGGCCCAAAGGTCGCCCTTGTTGGCAAAGGGGCAGGGAGCCCCCAAAGCATCTTGCTTCCAGCTCTTTGGGAAGCTAAGAAACAAATGGCTCTGCCCAGTGCTCTAACAGAGTACCGGGAACATCTCTTACCAAAGCCTTTGAAACGCAGTTTCTTGGCAGGCCTTATCTGGCTGAGGTAGAACTTCTGCTCTGGGTGTGCTCCATTGGCCTAGAGCTGCCTGGCCCAAAGGTCGGCCTTGTTTGCAAAGGGGATGAGAGGCCCCAAAGCATCTTGCTTCCAGCTCTTCGGGAAGCTAAGAAACATCTGGCGTTGCCCAGTGCTCTTACAGCCTACCGGGAACATCTCTTACCAAGGCCTGTGAAACGCAGTTTGTTGGTGGCCTGAACTGGCCGAAGTAGAACTTCTGCTCTGGGTGTGCTCCATTGGCCTAGAGCTGCCAGGCCCAAGGTGCTGCCTTGTTTCCAAAGGGGCAGAGAGGCCCCAAAGCATCTTGCTTCCAGCTCTCTGGGAAGCTAAGAACCAACTCGCTCAGCCCGTGCTCTTACAGCCTACCGGGAACATGTCTTTGAAAGGCCTGTGAAACGCAGTTTCTTGGCAGGCCTCATCTGGCTGAAGTAGAACTCCGGCTCTGGGTGTGCTCCATTGCCCTAGAGCTGCCAGGCCCCAAGTGCTGCCCTGTTTCCAAGGGGCAGAGAGGCCCAAAGCATCTTGCTTCCCGGTCTTTGCGAAGCTAAGAAACAACTGGCTCTGCCCAGTGCTCTTACACCTACCGGGAACATCTCTTACCAAGGCCTGTCAAACGCTGTTTCTTTGCAGGCCTGATCAGGCTGAAGTAGAACTCCTGCTCTGCGTGTGCTCCATTGGCCTAGAGCTTCCCGACCCAAAAGGCTGCCTTGTTCCCAAACGGGCAGAGGGGTCCCAAGCATCTTGCTTCCAGCTTTTCAGGAAGGTAAGAAACAACTGGCTCTGCCCAGTGCTCTTACAGCCTACCGGGAACATCTCTTACCAAGGCCTGTGAAACGCAGTTTCCTGGCAGGCCTGATCTGGCTGAAGTAGAACTTCTGCTCTGGGTGTGCTCCATTGCCCTAGAGCTGCCAGGCCCAAAGGGCTGCCTTGTTTCCAAAGACGGAGAGTGGACCCAAAGCATCTTGCTCCCAGCTCTTCGGGAAGCTAAGAAACAGCTGGCTCTGCCCAGTGCTCTTACAGCCTAAGAGAACATCTCTTTGAAAGGCCTGTGAAACGCAGTTTCTTGGCAGGCCTGACCTGGCTGAAGTAGAACTTCTGTTCTGGTTGTGCTACATAGGCCTAGAGCTACCAGGACCTAAGGGCTGCCTTGTTTCCAAAGGGTGAGAGAGGCCCCAAAGCATCTTGCCTCCAGCAATATGGGAAGCTAAAAAACAACTGGTTCTGCCCAGTGCTCTCACAGCCTACCGTGAACATCTCTTACCAAGGGCTGTGAAACGCAGTTTCTGGGCAGGACTGATCTGCCTGAAGTAGAACTTCTGCTGTGGGTGTGCTCCATTGGCCTAGAGCTGCCTGGCCCAAAGGTCGGCCTTGTTTGCAAAGGGGATGAGAGGCCCCAAAGCATCTTGCTTCCAGCTCTTCGGGAAGCTAAGAAACATCTGGCGTTGCCCAGTGCTCTTACAGCCTACCGGGAACATCTCTTACCAAGGCCTGTGAAACGCAGTTTGTTGGTGGCCTGAACTGGCCGAAGTAGAACTTCTGCTCTGGGTGTGCTCCATTGGCCTAGAGCTGCCAGGCCCAAGGTGCTGCCTTGTTTCCAAAGGGGCAGAGAGGCCCCAAAGCATCTTGCTTCCAGCTCTCTGGGAAGCTAAGAACCAACTCGCTCTGCCCGTGCTCTTACAGCCTACCGGGAACATGTCTTTGAAAGGCCTGTGAAACGCAGTTTCTTGGCAGGCCTCATCTGGCTGAAGTAGAACTCCGGCTCTGGGTGTGCTCCATTGCCCTAGAGCTGCCAGGCCCCAAGTGCTGCCCTGTTTCCAAGGGGCAGAGAGGCCCAAAGCATCTTGCTTCCCGGTCTTTGCGAAGCTAAGAAACAACTGGCTCTGCCCAGTGCTCTTACACCTACCGGGAACATCTCTTACCAAGGCCTGTCAAACGCTGTTTCTTTGCAGGCCTGATCAGGCTGAAGTAGAACTCCTGCTCTGCGTGTGCTCCATTGGCCTAGAGCTTCCCGACCCAAAAGGCTGCCTTGTTCCCAAACGGGCAGAGGGGTCCCAAGCATCTTGCTTCCAGCTTTTCAGGAAGGTAAGAAACAACTGGCTCTGCCCAGTGCTCTTACAGCCTACCGGGAACATCTCTTACCAAGGCCTGTGAAACGCAGTTTCCTGGCAGGCCTGATCTGGCTGAAGTAGAACTTCTGCTCTGGGTGTGCTCCATTGCCCTAGAGCTGCCAGGCCCAAAGGGCTGCCTTGTTTCCAGAGACGGAGAGTGGACCCAAAGCATCTTGCTCCCAGCTCTTCGGGAAGCTAAGAAACAGCTGGCTCTGCCCAGTGCTCTTACAGCCTAAGAGAACATCTCTTTGAAAGGCCTGTGAAACGCAGTTTCTTGGCAGGCCTGACCTGGCTGAAGTAGAACTTCTGTTCTGGTTGTGCTACATAGGCCTAGAGCTACCAGGACCTAAGGGCTGCCTTGTTTCCAAAGGGTGAGAGAGGCCCCAAAGCATCTTGCCTCCAGCACTTTGGGAAGCTAAAAAACAACTGGTTCTGCCCAGTGCTCTCACAGCCTACCGTGAACATCTCTTACCAAGGGCTGTGAAACGCAGTTTCTGGGCAGGACTGATCTGCCTGAAGTAGAACTTCTGCTGTGGGTGTGCTCCATTGGCCTAGAGCTGCCAGGCCCAAACGGCTGCCTTGTGTCCAAAGGGAGAGAGAGGCCCCAAGGCATCTTGCTTCCAGCTCTGTGGGAAGCTAAAGCAACTGGCTCTCCACAGTGCTCTCACAGCCTACCGGGAACATCTCTTACCAAGGCCTGTGAAACGCAGTTTCTTGGCAGGCCTGATCTGGCTGAAGTAGAACTCCTGCTCTGGGCGTGCTACTTTGGCCTAGAGCTGCCAGGCCCAAAGGGCCGCCTTGTTTCCAAAGGGGCTGAGAGTCCCCAAAGCATCTTGCTTCCAAATCTTTGGGAAGCTAAGAAACAACTGGCTCTGCACAGTGCTCTCACAGCCTACCGGCAACGTGACAGAGAAAGGCCTGTGAGACGCAGTTTCTTGGAAGGCCTGATCTGGCTGAGGTAGAACTTGTGCTCTGGGTGTACTCCATTGGCCTAGGGCTGCCAGGCCCTAAGGGCTGCCTTTATTTCCAAAGTGTGAGAGAGGCCCCAAAGCATCTTGCTTCCTGCTCTCTGGGAAGCTAAAACAACTGGCTCTGCACAGTGCTCTCAAAGCCAACCGGGAACGTCACATACAAAGGCCTGTGAAACGCAGCTTCTTGACAGGCCTTATCTGGCTGAGGTAGAACTTGTGCTCTGGGTGTGCTACTTTGGCCTAGAGCTGCCAGGCACAAAGGCTGCTTTGTTTCCAAAGGGGGAGAGAGGCCCCAAATCATGTTGCTTCCAGCTGTTTTTGAAGCTAAGAAACAACTCGCTCTGCCAGGTACTCTTACAGCCTTCCGGGAACACCTCTTACGAAGGCCTGTGAAAAGCAGTTTCTTGGCAGGCCTGATCTGGCTGAGGTAGAACTTCTGCTCTGGGTGTGCTCCATTGCCCTAGAGCTGAAAGGCCCAAAGGGCTGCCTTGTTTCCAAAGGGGGAGAGAGGCCCCAAAGCATCTTGCTTCCACCTCTTGGGAAGCTAAGAAACAACTGGCTGTGCCCAGTGCTCTTATAGCCTAAGAGAACATCTCTTATCAAGGCCTGTGAAACGCACTGTCTAGGCAGGCCTGATCTGGAAGAAGTAGAACTTCGGCTCTGGTTGTGCTCCATTGCCCTAGAGCTGTCAGACCCAACGTGCTGCCTTGTTTCCAAAGGGGCAGAGAGGCCCCAAAGCGTCTTGCTTCCAGCTGTTTGGGAAACAAGGAAACAACTGGCTCTGCACCGTGCTCTCACAGCCTACCGGGAACGTCACATACAAAGGCCTCTGAAACGCAGTTCCTTGGCAGGCCTGATCTGGCTGAAGTAGGACTTCTGCTCTGGGTGTGCTCCATTGGCCTAGAGCTGAAAGGCCCAAAGGTCGCCCTTGTTGGCAAAGGGGCAGGGAGCCCCCAAAGCATCTTGCTTCCAGCTCTTTGGGAAGCTAAGAAACAAATGGCTCTGCCCAGTGCTCTAACAGAGTACCGGGAACATCTCTTACCAAAGCCTTTGAAACGCAGTTTCTTGGCAGGCCTTATCTGGCTGAGGTAGAACTTCTGCTCTGGGTGTGCTCCATTGGCCTAGAGCTGCCTGGCCCAAAGGTCGGCCTTGTTTGCAAAGGGGATGAGAGGCCCCAAAGCATCTTGCTTCCAGCTCTTCGGGAAGCTAAGAAACATCTGGCGTTGCCCAGTGCTCTTACAGCCTACCGGGAACATCTCTTACCAAGGCCTGTGAAACGCAGTTTCCTGGCAGGCCTGATCTGGCTGAAGTAGAACTTCTGCTCTGGGTGTGCTCCATTGCCCTAGAGCTGCCAGGCCCAAAGGGCTGCCTTGTTTCCAAAGACGGAGAGTGGACCCAAAGCATCTTGCTCCCAGCTCTTCGGGAAGCTAAGAAACAGCTGGCTCTGCCCAGTGCTCTTACAGCCTAAGAGAACATCTCTTTGAAAGGCCTGTGAAACGCAGTTTCTTGGCAGGCCTGACCTGGCTGAAGTAGAACTTCTGTTCTGGTTGTGCTACATAGGCCTAGAGCTACCAGGACCTAAGGGCTGCCTTGTTTCCAAAGGGTGAGAGAGGCCCCAAAGCATCTTGCCTCCAGCAATATGGGAAGCTAAAAAACAACTGGTTCTGCCCAGTGCTCTCACAGCCTACCGTGAACATCTCTTACCAAGGGCTGTGAAACGCAGTTTCTGGGCAGGACTGATCTGCCTGAAGTAGAACTTCTGCTGTGGGTGTGCTCCATTGGCCTAGAGCTGCCTGGCCCAAAGGTCGGCCTTGTTTGCAAAGGGGATGAGAGGCCCCAAAGCATCTTGCTTCCAGCTCTTCGGGAAGCTAAGAAACATCTGGCGTTGCCCAGTGCTCTTACAGCCTACCGGGAACATCTCTTACCAAGGCCTGTGAAACGCAGTTTGTTGGTGGCCTGAACTGGCCGAAGTAGAACTTCTGCTCTGGGTGTGCTGCATTGGCCTAGAGCTGCCAGGCCCAAGGTGCTGCCTTGTTTCCAAAGGGGCAGAGAGGCCCCAAAGCATCTTGCTTCCAGCTCTCTGGGAAGCTAAGAACCAACTCGCTCTGCCCGTGCTCTTACAGCCTACCGGGAACATGTCTTTGAAAGGCCTGTGAAACGCAGTTTCTTGGCAGGCCTCATCTGGCTGAAGTAGAACTCCGGCTCTGGGTGTGCTCCATTGCCCTAGAGCTGCCAGGCCCCAAGTGCTGCCCTGTTTCCAAGGGGCAGAGAGGCCCAAAGCATCTTGCTTCCCGGTCTTTGCGAAGCTAAGAAACAACTGGCTCTGCCCAGTGCTCTTACACCTACCGGGAACATCTCTTACCAAGGCCTGTCAAACGCTGTTTCTTTGCAGGCCTGATCAGGCTGAAGTAGAACTCCTGCTCTGCGTGTGCTCCATTGGCCTAGAGCTTCCCGACCCAAAAGGCTGCCTTGTTCCCAAACGGGCAGAGGGGTCCCAAGCATCTTGCTTCCAGCTTTTCAGGAAGGTAAGAAACAACTGGCTCTGCCCAGTGCTCTTACAGCCTACCGGGAACATCTCTTACCAAGGCCTGTGAAACGCAGTTTCCTGGCAGGCCTGATCTGGCTGAAGTAGAACTTCTGCTCTGGGTGTGCTCCATTGCCCTAGAGCTGCCAGGCCCAAAGGGCTGCCTTGTTTCCAGAGACGGAGAGTGGACCCAAAGCATCTTGCTCCCAGCTCTTCGGGAAGCTAAGAAACAGCTGGCTCTGCCCAGTGCTCTTACAGCCTAAGAGAACATCTCTTTGAAAGGCCTGTGAAACGCAGTTTCTTGGCAGGCCTGACCTGGCTGAAGTAGAACTTCTGTTCTGGTTGTGCTACATAGGCCTAGAGCTACCAGGACCTAAGGGCTGCCTTGTTTCCAAAGGGTGAGAGAGGCCCCAAAGCATCTTGCCTCCAGCACTTTGGGAAGCTAAAAAACAACTGGTTCTGCCCAGTGCTCTCACAGCCTACCGTGAACATCTCTTACCAAGGGCTGTGAAACGCAGTTTCTGGGCAGGACTGATCTGCCTGAAGTAGAACTTCTGCTGTGGGTGTGCTCCATTGGCCTAGAGCTGCCAGGCCCAAAAGGCTGCCTTGTGTCCAAAGGGAGAGAGAGGCCCCAAGGCATCTTGCTTCCAGCTCTGTGGGAAGCTAAAGCAACTGGCTCTCCACAGTGCTCTCACAGCCTACCGGGAACATCTCTTACCAAGGCCTGTGAAACGCAGTTTCTTGGCAGGCCTGATCTGGCTGAAGTAGAACTCCTGCTCTGGGCGTGCTACTTTGGCCTAGAGCTGCCAGGCCCAAAGGGCCGCCTTGTTTCCAAAGGGGCTGAGAGTCCCCAAAGCATCTTGCTTCCAAATCTTTGGGAAGCTAAGAAACAACTGGCTCTGCACAGTGCTCTCACAGCCTACCGGCAACGTGACAGAGAAAGGCCTGTGAGACGCAGTTTCTTGGAAGGCCTGATCTGGCTGAGGTAGAACTTGTGCTCTGGGTGTACTCCATTGGCCTAGGGCTGCCAGGCCCTAAGGGCTGCCTTTATTTCCAAAGTGTGAGAGAGGTCCCGAAGCATCTTGCTTCCTGCTCTCTGGGAAGCTAAAACAACTGGCTCTGCACAGTGCTCTCAAAGCCAACCGGGAACGTCACATACAAAGGCCTGTGAAACGCAGCTTCTTGACAGGCCTTATCTGGCTGAGGTAGAACTTGTGCTCTGGGTGTGCTACTTTGGCCTAGAGCTGCCAGGCACAAAGGCTGCTTTGTTTCCAAAGGGGGAGAGAGGCCCCAAATCATGTTGCTTCCAGCTGTTTTTGAAGCTAAGAAACAACTCGCTCTGCCAGGTACTCTTACAGCCTTCCGGGAACACCTCTTACGAAGGCCTGTGAAAAGCAGTTTCTTGGCAGGCCTGATCTGGCTGAGGTAGAACTTCTGCTCTGGGTGTGCTCCATTGCCCTAGAGCTGAAAGGCCCAAAGGGCTGCCTTGTTTCCAAAGGGGGAGAGAGGCCCCAAAGCATCTTGCTTCCACCTCTTGGGAAGCTAAGAAACAACTGGCTGTGCCCAGTGCTCTTATAGCCTAAGAGAACATCTCTTATCAAGGCCTGTGAAACGCACTGTCTAGGCAGGCCTGATCTGGAAGAAGTAGAACTTCGGCTCTGGTTGTGCTCCATTGCCCTAGAGCTGCCAGACCCAACGTGCTGCCTTGTTTCCAAAGGGGCAGAGAGGCCCCAAAGCGTCTTGCTTCCAGCTGTTTGGGAAACAAGGAAACAACTGGCTCTGCACCGTGCTCTCACAGCCTACCGGGAACGTCACATACAAAGGCCTCTGAAACGCAGTTCCTTGGCAGGCCTGATCTGGCTGAAGTAGGACTTCTGCTCTGGCTGTGCTCCATTGGCCTAGAGGTGAAAGGCCCAAAGGGATGCCTTGTTTGCAAAGGGGCAGAGAGGCCCCAAAGCATCTTGCTTCCAGCTCTTTGGGAAGCTAAGAAACAACTGTCTCTGCCCAGTGCTCTGACAGAGTACCGGCAACATCTCTTACCAAAGCCTTTGAAACGCAGTTTCTTGGCAGGCCTTATCTGGCTGAGGTAGAACTTCTGCTCTGGGTGTGCTCCATTGCCCTAGAGCTGAAAGGCCCAAAGGGCTGCCTTGTTTCCAAAGGGGGAGAGAGGCCCCAAAGCATCTTGCTTCCACCTCTTGGGAAGCTAAGAAACAACTGGCTGTGCCCAGTGCTCTTATAGCCTAAGAGAACATCTCTTATCAAGGCCTGTGAAACGCACTGTCTAGGCAGGCCTGATCTGGAAGAAGTAGAACTTCGGCTCTGGTTGTGCTCCATTGCCCTAGAGCTGCCAGACCCAACGTGCTGCCTTGTTTCCAAAGGGGCAGAGAGGCCCCAAAGCGTCTTGCTTCCAGCTGTTTGGGAAACAAGGAAACAACTGGCTCTGCACCGTGCTCTCACAGCCTACCGGGAACGTCACATACAAAGGCCTCTGAAACGCAGTTCCTTGGCAGGCCTGATCTGGCTGAAGTAGGACTTCTGCTCTGGGTGTGCTCCATTGGCCTAGAGCTGAAAGGCCCAAAGGTCGCCCTTGTTGGCAAAGGGGCAGGGAGCCCCCAAAGCATCTTGCTTCCAGCTCTTTGGGAAGCTAAGAAACAAATGGCTCTGCCCAGTGCTCTAACAGAGTACCGGGAACATCTCTTACCAAAGCCTTTGAAACGCAGTTTCTTGGCAGGCCTTATCTGGCTGAGGTAGAACTTCTGCTCTGGGTGTGCTCCATTGGCCTAGAGCTGCCTGGCCCAAAGGTCGGCCTTGTTTGCAAAGGGGATGAGAGGCCCCAAAGCATCTTGCTTCCAGCTCTTCGGGAAGCTAAGAAACATCTGGCGTTGCCCAGTGCTCTTACAGCCTACCGGGAACATCTCTTACCAAGGCCTGTGAAACGCAGTTTGTTGGTGGCCTGAACTGGCCGAAGTAGAACTTCTGCTCTGGGTGTGCTCCATTGGCCTAGAGCTGCCAGGCCCAAGGTGCTGCCTTGTTTCCAAAGGGGCAGAGAGGCCCCAAAGCATCTTGCTTCCAGCTCTCTGGGAAGCTAAGAACCAACTCGCTCAGCCCGTGCTCTTACAGCCTACCGGGAACATGTCTTTGAAAGGCCTGTGAAACGCAGTTTCTTGGCAGGCCTCATCTGGCTGAAGTAGAACTCCGGCTCTGGGTGTGCTCCATTGCCCTAGAGCTGCCAGGCCCCAAGTGCTGCCCTGTTTCCAAGGGGCAGAGAGGCCCAAAGCATCTTGCTTCCCGGTCTTTGCGAAGCTAAGAAACAACTGGCTCTGCCCAGTGCTCTTACACCTACCGGGAACATCTCTTACCAAGGCCTGTCAAACGCTGTTTCTTTGCAGGCCTGATCAGGCTGAAGTAGAACTCCTGCTCTGCGTGTGCTCCATTGGCCTAGAGCTTCCCGACCCAAAAGGCTGCCTTGTTCCCAAACGGGCAGAGGGGTCCCAAGCATCTTGCTTCCAGCTTTTCAGGAAGGTAAGAAACAACTGGCTCTGCCCAGTGCTCTTACAGCCTACCGGGAACATCTCTTACCAAGGCCTGTGAAACGCAGTTTCCTGGCAGGCCTGATCTGGCTGAAGTAGAACTTCTGCTCTGGGTGTGCTCCATTGCCCTAGAGCTGCCAGGCCCAAAGGGCTGCCTTGTTTCCAAAGACGGAGAGTGGACCCAAAGCATCTTGCTCCCAGCTCTTCGGGAAGCTAAGAAACAGCTGGCTCTGCCCAGTGCTCTTACAGCCTAAGAGAACATCTCTTTGAAAGGCCTGTGAAACGCAGTTTCTTGGCAGGCCTGACCTGGCTGAAGTAGAACTTCTGTTCTGGTTGTGCTACATAGGCCTAGAGCTACCAGGACCTAAGGGCTGCCTTGTTTCCAAAGGGTGAGAGAGGCCCCAAAGCATCTTGCCTCCAGCACTTTGGGAAGCTAAAAAACAACTGGTTCTGCCCAGTGCTCTCACAGCCTACCGTGAACATCTCTTACCAAGGGCTGTGAAACGCAGTTTCTGGGCAGGACTGATCTGCCTGAAGTAGAACTTCTGCTGTGGGTGTGCTCCATTGGCCTAGAGCTGCCTGGCCCAAAGGTCGGCCTTGTTTGCAAAGGGGATGAGAGGCCCCAAAGCATCTTGCTTCCAGCTCTTCGGGAAGCTAAGAAACATCTGGCGTTGCCCAGTGCTCTTACAGCCTACCGGGAACATCTCTTACCAAGGCCTGTGAAACGCAGTTTGTTGGTGGCCTGAACTGGCCGAAGTAGAACTTCTGCTCTGGGTGTGCTCCATTGGCCTAGAGCTGCCAGGCCCAAGGTGCTGCCTTGTTTCCAAAGGGGCAGAGAGGCCCCAAAGCATCTTGCTTCCAGCTCTCTGGGAAGCTAAGAACCAACTCGCTCTGCCCGTGCTCTTACAGCCTACCGGGAACATGTCTTTGAAAGGCCTGTGAAACGCAGTTTCTTGGCAGGCCTCATCTGGCTGAAGTAGAACTCCGGCTCTGGGTGTGCTCCATTGCCCTAGAGCTGCCAGGCCCCAAGTGCTGCCCTGTTTCCAAGGGGCAGAGAGGCCCAAAGCATCTTGCTTCCCGGTCTTTGCGAAGCTAAGAAACAACTGGCTCTGCCCAGTGCTCTTACACCTACCGGGAACATCTCTTACCAAGGCCTGTCAAACGCTGTTTCTTTGCAGGCCTGATCAGGCTGAAGTAGAACTCCTGCTCTGCGTGTGCTCCATTGGCCTAGAGCTTCCCGACCCAAAAGGCTGCCTTGTTCCCAAACGGGCAGAGGGGTCCCAAGCATCTTGCTTCCAGCTTTTCAGGAAGGTAAGAAACAACTGGCTCTGCCCAGTGCTCTTACAGCCTACCGGGAACATCTCTTACCAAGGCCTGTGAAACGCAGTTTCCTGGCAGGCCTGATCTGGCTGAAGTAGAACTTCTGCTCTGGGTGTGCTCCATTGCCCTAGAGCTGCCAGGCCCAAAGGGCTGCCTTGTTTCCAGAGACGGAGAGTGGACCCAAAGCATCTTGCTCCCAGCTCTTCGGGAAGCTAAGAAACAGCTGGCTCTGCCCAGTGCTCTTACAGCCTAAGAGAACATCTCTTTGAAAGGCCTGTGAAACGCAGTTTCTTGGCAGGCCTGACCTGGCTGAAGTAGAACTTCTGTTCTGGTTGTGCTACATAGGCCTAGAGCTACCAGGACCTAAGGGCTGCCTTGTTTCCAAAGGGTGAGAGAGGCCCCAAAGCATCTTGCCTCCAGCACTTTGGGAAGCTAAAAAACAACTGGTTCTGCCCAGTGCTCTCACAGCCTACCGTGAACATCTCTTACCAAGGGCTGTGAAACGCAGTTTCTGGGCAGGACTGATCTGCCTGAAGTAGAACTTCTGCTGTGGGTGTGCTCCATTGGCCTAGAGCTGCCAGGCCCAAAAGGCTGCCTTGTGTCCAAAGGGAGAGAGAGGCCCCAAGGCATCTTGCTTCCAGCTCTGTGGGAAGCTAAAGCAACTGGCTCTCCACAGTGCTCTCACAGCCTACCTGGAACATCTCTTACCAAGGCCTGTGAAACGCAGTTTCTTGGCAGGCCTGATCTGGCTGAAGTAGAACTCCTGCTCTGGGCGTGCTACTTTGGCCTAGAGCTGCCAGGCCCAAAGGGCCGCCTTGTTTCCAAAGGGGCTGAGAGTCCCCAAAGCATCTTGCTTCCAAATCTTTGGGAAGCTAAGAAACAACTGGCTCTGCACAGTGCTCTCACAGCCTACCGGCAACGTGACAGAGAAAGGCCTGTGAGACGCAGTTTCTTGGAAGGCCTGATCTGGCTGAGGTAGAACTTGTGCTCTGGGTGTACTCCATTGGCCTAGGGCTGCCAGGCCCTAAGGGCTGCCTTTATTTCCAAAGTGTGAGAGAGGCCCCAAAGCATCTTGCTTCCTGCTCTCTGGGAAGCTAAAACAACTGGCTCTGCACAGTGCTCTCAAAGCCAACCGGGAACGTCACATACAAAGGCCTGTGAAACGCAGCTTCTTGACAGGCCTTATCTGGCTGAGGTAGAACTTGTGCTCTGGGTGTGCTACTTTGGCCTAGAGCTGCCAGGCACAAAGGCTGCTTTGTTTCCAAAGGGGGAGAGAGGCCCCAAATCATGTTGCTTCCAGCTGTTTTTGAAGCTAAGAAACAACTCGCTCTGCCAGGTACTCTTACAGCCTTCCGGGAACACCTCTTATGAAGGCCTGTGAAAAGCAGTTTCTTGGCAGGCCTGATCTGGCTGAGGTAGAACTTCTGCTCTGGGTGTGCTCCATTGATCTAGAGCTGAAAGGCCCAAAGGGCTGCCTTGTTTCCAAAGGGGGAGAGAGGCCCCAAAGCATCTTGCTTCCACCTCTTGGGAAGCTAAGAAACAACTGGCTGTGCCCAGTGCTCTTATAGCCTAAGAGAACATCTCTTATCAAGGCCTGTGAAACGCACTGTCTAGGCAGGCCTGATCTGGAAGAAGTAGAACTTCGGCTCTGGTTGTGCTCCATTGCCCTAGAGCTGTCAGACCCAACGTGCTGCCTTGTTTCCAAAGGGGCAGAGAGGCCCCAAAGCGTCTTGCTTCCAGCTGTTTGGGAAACAAGGAAACAACTGGCTCTGCACCGTGCTCTCACAGCCTACCGGGAACGTCACATACAAAGGCCTCTGAAACGCAGTTCCTTGGCAGGCCTGATCTGGCTGAAGTAGGACTTCTGCTCTGGGTGTGCTCCATTGGCCTAGAGCTGAAAGGCCCAAAGGTCGCCCTTGTTGGCAAAGGGGCAGGGAGCCCCCAAAGCATCTTGCTTCCAGCTCTTTGGGAAGCTAAGAAACAAATGGCTCTGCCCAGTGCTCTAACAGAGTACCGGGAACATCTCTTACCAAAGCCTTTGAAACGCAGTTTCTTGGCAGGCCTTATCTGGCTGAGGTAGAACTTCTGCTCTGGGTGTGCTCCATTGGCCTAGAGCTGCCTGGCCCAAAGGTCGGCCTTGTTTGCAAAGGGGATGAGAGGCCCCAAAGCATCTTGCTTCCAGCTCTTCGGGAAGCTAAGAAACATCTGGCGTTGCCCAGTGCTCTTACAGCCTACCGGGAACATCTCTTACCAAGGCCTGTGAAACGCAGTTTCCTGGCAGGCCTGATCTGGCTGAAGTAGAACTTCTGCTCTGGGTGTGCTCCATTGCCCTAGAGCTGCCAGGCCCAAAGGGCTGCCTTGTTTCCAAAGACGGAGAGTGGACCCAAAGCATCTTGCTCCCAGCTCTTCGGGAAGCTAAGAAACAGCTGGCTCTGCCCAGTGCTCTTACAGCCTAAGAGAACATCTCTTTGAAAGGCCTGTGAAACGCAGTTTCTTGGCAGGCCTGACCTGGCTGAAGTAGAACTTCTGTTCTGGTTGTGCTACATAGGCCTAGAGCTACCAGGACCTAAGGGCTGCCTTGTTTCCAAAGGGTGAGAGAGGCCCCAAAGCATCTTGCCTCCAGCAATATGGGAAGCTAAAAAACAACTGGTTCTGCCCAGTGCTCTCACAGCCTACCGTGAACATCTCTTACCAAGGGCTGTGAAACGCAGTTTCTGGGCAGGACTGATCTGCCTGAAGTAGAACTTCTGCTGTGGGTGTGCTCCATTGGCCTAGAGCTGCCTGGCCCAAAGGTCGGCCTTGTTTGCAAAGGGGATGAGAGGCCCCAAAGCATCTTGCTTCCAGCTCTTCGGGAAGCTAAGAAACATCTGGCGTTGCCCAGTGCTCTTACAGCCTACCGGGAACATCTCTTACCAAGGCCTGTGAAACGCAGTTTGTTGGTGGCCTGAACTGGCCGAAGTAGAACTTCTGCTCTGGGTGTGCTGCATTGGCCTAGAGCTGCCAGGCCCAAGGTGCTGCCTTGTTTCCAAAGGGGCAGAGAGGCCCCAAAGCATCTTGCTTCCAGCTCTCTGGGAAGCTAAGAACCAACTCGCTCTGCCCGTGCTCTTACAGCCTACCGGGAACATGTCTTTGAAAGGCCTGTGAAACGCAGTTTCTTGGCAGGCCTCATCTGGCTGAAGTAGAACTCCGGCTCTGGGTGTGCTCCATTGCCCTAGAGCTGCCAGGCCCCAAGTGCTGCCCTGTTTCCAAGGGGCAGAGAGGCCCAAAGCATCTTGCTTCCCGGTCTTTGCGAAGCTAAGAAACAACTGGCTCTGCCCAGTGCTCTTACACCTACCGGGAACATCTCTTACCAAGGCCTGTCAAACGCTGTTTCTTTGCAGGCCTGATCAGGCTGAAGTAGAACTCCTGCTCTGCGTGTGCTCCATTGGCCTAGAGCTTCCCGACCCAAAAGGCTGCCTTGTTCCCAAACGGGCAGAGGGGTCCCAAGCATCTTGCTTCCAGCTTTTCAGGAAGGTAAGAAACAACTGGCTCTGCCCAGTGCTCTTACAGCCTACCGGGAACATCTCTTACCAAGGCCTGTGAAACGCAGTTTCCTGGCAGGCCTGATCTGGCTGAAGTAGAACTTCTGCTCTGGGTGTGCTCCATTGCCCTAGAGCTGCCAGGCCCAAAGGGCTGCCTTGTTTCCAGAGACGGAGAGTGGACCCAAAGCATCTTGCTCCCAGCTCTTCGGGAAGCTAAGAAACAGCTGGCTCTGCCCAGTGCTCTTACAGCCTAAGAGAACATCTCTTTGAAAGGCCTGTGAAACGCAGTTTCTTGGCAGGCCTGACCTGGCTGAAGTAGAACTTCTGTTCTGGTTGTGCTACATAGGCCTAGAGCTACCAGGACCTAAGGGCTGCCTTGTTTCCAAAGGGTGAGAGAGGCCCCAAAGCATCTTGCCTCCAGCACTTTGGGAAGCTAAAAAACAACTGGTTCTGCCCAGTGCTCTCACAGCCTACCGTGAACATCTCTTACCAAGGGCTGTGAAACGCAGTTTCTGGGCAGGACTGATCTGCCTGAAGTAGAACTTCTGCTGTGGGTGTGCTCCATTGGCCTAGAGCTGCCAGGCCCAAAAGGCTGCCTTGTGTCCAAAGGGAGAGAGAGGCCCCAAGGCATCTTGCTTCCAGCTCTGTGGGAAGCTAAAGCAACTGGCTCTCCACAGTGCTCTCACAGCCTACCGGGAACATCTCTTACCAAGGCCTGTGAAACGCAGTTTCTTGGCAGGCCTGATCTGGCTGAAGTAGAACTCCTGCTCTGGGCGTGCTACTTTGGCCTAGAGCTGCCAGGCCCAAAGGGCCGCCTTGTTTCCAAAGGGGCTGAGAGTCCCCAAAGCATCTTGCTTCCAAATCTTTGGGAAGCTAAGAAACAACTGGCTCTGCACAGTGCTCTCACAGCCTACCGGCAACGTGACAGAGAAAGGCCTGTGAGACGCAGTTTCTTGGAAGGCCTGATCTGGCTGAGGTAGAACTTGTGCTCTGGGTGTACTCCATTGGCCTAGGGCTGCCAGGCCCTAAGGGCTGCCTTTATTTCCAAAGTGTGAGAGAGGCCCCGAAGCATCTTGCTTCCTGCTCTCTGGGAAGCTAAAACAACTGGCTCTGCACAGTGCTCTCAAAGCCAACCGGGAACGTCACATACAAAGGCCTGTGAAACGCAGCTTCTTGACAGGCCTTATCTGGCTGAGGTAGAACTTGTGCTCTGGGTGTGCTACTTTGGCCTAGAGCTGCCAGGCACAAAGGCTGCTTTGTTTCCAAAGGGGGAGAGAGGCCCCAAATCATGTTGCTTCCAGCTGTTTTTGAAGCTAAGAAACAACTCGCTCTGCCAGGTACTCTTACAGCCTTCCGGGAACACCTCTTACGAAGGCCTGTGAAAAGCAGTTTCTTGGCAGGCCTGATCTGGCTGAGGTAGAACTTCTGCTCTGGGTGTGCTCCATTGCCCTAGAGCTGAAAGGCCCAAAGGGCTGCCTTGTTTCCAAAGGGGGAGAGAGGCCCCAAAGCATCTTGCTTCCACCTCTTGGGAAGCTAAGAAACAACTGGCTGTGCCCAGTGCTCTTATAGCCTAAGAGAACATCTCTTATCAAGGCCTGTGAAACGCACTGTCTAGGCAGGCCTGATCTGGAAGAAGTAGAACTTCGGCTCTGGTTGTGCTCCATTGCCCTAGAGCTGCCAGACCCAACGTGCTGCCTTGTTTCCAAAGGGGCAGAGAGGCCCCAAAGCGTCTTGCTTCCAGCTGTTTGGGAAACAAGGAAACAACTGGCTCTGCACCGTGCTCTCACAGCCTACCGGGAACGTCACATACAAAGGCCTCTGAAACGCAGTTCCTTGGCAGGCCTGATCTGGCTGAAGTAGGACTTCTGCTCTGGCTGTGCTCCATTGGCCTAGAGGTGAAAGGCCCAAAGGGATGCCTTGTTTGCAAAGGGGCAGAGAGGCCCCAAAGCATCTTGCTTCCAGCTCTTTGGGAAGCTAAGAAACAACTGTCTCTGCCCAGTGCTCTGACAGAGTACCGGCAACATCTCTTACCAAAGCCTTTGAAACGCAGTTTCTTGGCAGGCCTTATCTGGCTGAGGTAGAACTTCTGCTCTGGGTGTGCTCCATTGCCCTAGAGCTGAAAGGCCCAAAGGGCTGCCTTGTTTCCAAAGGGGGAGAGAGGCCCCAAAGCATCTTGCTTCCACCTCTTGGGAAGCTAAGAAACAACTGGCTGTGCCCAGTGCTCTTATAGCCTAAGAGAACATCTCTTATCAAGGCCTGGGAAACGCACTGTCTAGGCAGGCCTGATCTGGAAGAAGTAGAACTTCGGCTCTGGTTGTGCTCCATTGCCCTAGAGCTGCCAGACCCAACGTGCTGCCTTGTTTCCAAAGGGGCAGAGAGGCCCCAAAGCGTCTTGCTTCCAGCTGTTTGGGAAACAAGGAAACAACTGGCTCTGCACCGTGCTCTCACAGCCTACCGGGAACGTCACATACAAAGGCCTCTGAAACGCAGTTCCTTGGCAGGCCTGATCTGGCTGAAGTAGGACTTCTGCTCTGGGTGTGCTCCATTGGCCTAGAGCTGAAAGGCCCAAAGGTCGCCCTTGTTGGCAAAGGGGCAGGGAGCCCCCAAAGCATCTTGCTTCCAGCTCTTTGGGAAGCTAAGAAACAAATGGCTCTGCCCAGTGCTCTAACAGAGTAGCGGGAACATCTCTTACCAAAGCCTTTGAAACGCAGTTTCTTGGCAGGCCTTATCTGGCTGAGGTAGAACTTCTGCTCTGGGTGTGCTCCATTGGCCTAGAGCTGCCTGGCCCAAAGGTCGGCCTTGTTTGCAAAGGGGATGAGAGGCCCCAAAGCATCTTGCTTCCAGCTCTTCGGGAAGCTAAGAAACATCTGGCGTTGCCCAGTGCTCTTACAGCCTACCGGGAACATCTCTTACCAAGGCCTGTGAAACGCAGTTTGTTGGTGGCCTGAACTGGCCGAAGTAGAACTTCTGCTCTGGGTGTGCTCCATTGGCCTAGAGCTGCCAGGCCCAAGGTGCTGCCTTGTTTCCAAAGGGGCAGAGAGGCCCCAAAGCATCTTGCTTCCAGCTCTCTGGGAAGCTAAGAACCAACTCGCTCTGCCCCGTGCTCTTACAGCCTACCGGGAACATGTCTTTGAAAGGCCTGTGAAACGCAGTTTCTTGGCAGGCCTCATCTGGCTGAAGTAGAACTCCGGCTCTGGGTGTGCTCCATTGCCCTAGAGCTGCCAGGCCCCAAGTGCTGCCCTGTTTCCAAGGGGCAGAGAGGCCCAAAGCATCTTGCTTCCCGGTCTTTGCGAAGCTAAGAAACAACTGGCTCTGCCCAGTGCTCTTACACCTACCGGGAACATCTCTTACCAAGGCCTGTCAAACGCTGTTTCTTTGCAGGCCTGATCAGGCTGAAGTAGAACTCCTGCTCTGCGTGTGCTCCATTGGCCTAGAGCTTCCCGACCCAAAAGGCTGCCTTGTTCCCAAACGGGCAGAGGGGTCCCAAGCATCTTGCTTCCAGCTTTTCAGGAAGGTAAGAAACAACTGGCTCTGCCCAGTGCTCTTACAGCCTACCGGGAACATCTCTTACCAAGGCCTGTGAAACGCAGTTTCCTGGCAGGCCTGATCTGGCTGAAGTAGAACTTCTGCTCTGGGTGTGCTCCATTGCCCTAGAGCTGCCAGGCCCAAAGGGCTGCCTTGTTTCCAAAGACGGAGAGTGGACCCAAAGCATCTTGCTCCCAGCTCTTCGGGAAGCTAAGAAACAGCTGGCTCTGCCCAGTGCTCTTACAGCCTAAGAGAACATCTCTTTGAAAGGCCTGTGAAACGCAGTTTCTTGGCAGGCCTGACCTGGCTGAAGTAGAACTTCTGTTCTGGTTGTGCTACATAGGCCTAGAGCTACCAGGACCTAAGGGCTGCCTTGTTTCCAAAGGGGGAGAGAGGCCCCAAAGCATCTTGCCTCCAGCACTTTGGGAAGCTAAAAAACAACTGGTTCTGCCCAGTGCTCTCACAGCCTACCGTGAACATCTCTTACCAAGGGCTGTGAAACGCAGTTTCTGGGCAGGACTGATCTGCCTGAAGTAGAACTTCTGCTGTGGGTGTGCTCCATTGGCCTAGAGCTGCCAGGCCCAAAAGGCTGCCTTGTGTCCAAAGGGAGAGAGAGGCCCCAAGGCATCTTGCTTCCAGCTCTGTGGGAAGCTAAAGCAACTGGCTCTCCACAGTGCTCTCACAGCCTACCGGGAACATCTCTTACCAAGGCCTGTGAAACGCAGTTTCTTGGCAGGCCTGATCTGGCTGAAGTAGAACTCCTGCTCTGGGCGTGCTACTTTGGCCTAGAGCTGCCAGGCCCAAAGGGCCGCCTTGTTTCCAAAGGGGCTGAGAGTCCCCAAAGCATCTTGCTTCCAAATCTTTGGGAAGCTAAGAAACAACTGGCTCTGCACAGTGCTCTCACAGCCTACCGGCAACGTGACAGAGAAAGGCCTGTGAGACGCAGTTTCTTGGAAGGCCTGATCTGGCTGAGGTAGAACTTGTGCTCTGGGTGTGCTACTTTGGCCTAGAGCTGCCAGGCACAAAGCCTGCTTTGTTTCCAAAGGGGGAGAGAGGCCCCAAATCATGTTGCTTCCAGCTGTTTTTGAAGCTAAGAAACAACTCGCTCTGCCAGGTACTCTTACAGCCTTCCGGGAACACCTCTTACGAAGGCCTGTGAAAAGCAGTTTCTTGGCAGGCCTGATCTGGCTGAGGTAGAACTTCTGCTCTGGGTGTGCTCCATTGCCCTAGAGCTGAAAGGCCCAAAGGGCTGCCTTGTTTCCAAAGGGGGAGAGAGGCCCCAAAGCATCTTGCTTCCACCTCTTGGGAAGCTAAGAAACAACTGGCTGTGCCCAGTGCTCTTATAGCCTAAGAGAACATCTCTTATCAAGGCCTGTGAAACGCACTGTCTAGGCAGGCCTGATCTGGAAGAAGTAGAACTTCGGCTCTGGTTGTGCTCCATTGCCCTAGAGCTGCCAGACCCAACGTGCTGCCTTGTTTCCAAAGGGGCAGAGAGGCCCCAAAGCGTCTTGCTTCCAGCTGTTTGGGAAACAAGGAAACAAGTGGCTCTGCACCGTGCTCTCACAGCCTACCGGGAACGTCACATACAAAGGCCTCTGAAACGCAGTTCCTTGGCAGGCCTGATCTGGCTGAAGTAGGACTTCTGCTCTGGGTGTGCTCCATTGGCCTAGAGCTGAAAGGCCCAAAGGTCGCCCTTGTTGGCAAAGGGGCAGGGAGCCCCCAAAGCATCTTGCTTCCAGCTCTTTGGGAAGCTAAGAAACAAATGGCTCTGCCCAGTGCTCTAACAGAGTACCGGGAACATCTCTTACCAAAGCCTTTGAAACGCAGTTTCTTGGCAGGCCTTATCTGGCTGAGGTAGAACTTCTGCTCTGGGTGTGCTCCATTGGCCTAGAGCTGCCTGGCCCAAAGGTCGGCCTTGTTTGCAAAGGGGATGAGAGGCCCCAAAGCATCTTGCTTCCAGCTCTTCGGGAAGCTAAGAAACATCTGGCGTTGCCCAGTGCTCTTACAGCCTGCCGGGAACATCTCTTACCAAGGCCTGTGAAACGCAGTTTGTTGGCGGCCTGAACTGGCCGAAGTAGAACTTCTGCTCTGGGTGTGCTCCACTGGCCTAGAGCTACCTGCCCCAAAGGGCTGCCTTGAGTCCAAAGTGAGAGAGTGGCACCAAAGCTTCTCGCTTCCAGCTCTTCGGGAAGCTAAGAAACATCTGGCGTTGCCCAGTGCTCTTACAGCCTACCGGGAACATCTCTTACCAAGGCCTGTCAAACGCTGTTTCTTTGCAGGCCTGATCAGGCTGAAGTAGAACTCCTGCTCTGCGTGTGCTCCATTGGCCTAGAGCTTCCCGACCCAAAAGGCTGCCTTGTTCCCAAACGGGCAGAGGGGTCCCAAGCATCTTGCTTCCAGCTTTTCAGGAAGGTAAGAAACAACTGGCTCTGCCCAGTGCTCTTACAGCCTACCGGGAACATCTCTTACCAAGGCCTGTGAAACGCAGTTTCCTGGCAGGCCTGATCTGGCTGAAGTAGAACTTCTGCTCTGGGTGTGCTCCATTGCCCTAGAGCTGCCAGGCCCAAAGGGCTGCCTTGTTTCCAAAGACGGAGAGTGGACCCAAAGCATCTTGCTCCCAGCTCTTCGGGAAGCTAAGAAACAGCTGGCTCTGCCCAGTGCTCTTACAGCCTAAGAGAACATCTCTTTGAAAGGCCTGTGAAACGCAGTTTCTTGGCAGGCCTGACCTGGCTGAAGTAGAACTTCTGTTCTGGTTGTGCTACATAGGCCTAGAGCTACCAGGACCTAAGGGCTGCCTTGTTTCCAAAGGGGGAGAGAGGCCCCAAAGCATCTTGCCTCCAGCACTTTGGGAAGCTAAAAAACAACTGGTTCTGCCCAGTGCTCTCACAGCCTACCGTGAACATCTCTTACCAAGGGCTGTGAAACGCAGTTTCTGGGCAGGACTGATCTGCCTGAAGTAGAACTTCTGCTGTGGGTGTGCTCCATTGGCCTAGAGCTGCCAGGCCCAAACGGCTGCCTTGTGTCCAAAGGGAGAGAGAGGCCCCAAGGCATCTTGCTTCCAGCTCTGTGGGAAGCTAAAGCAACTGGCTCTCCACAGTGCTCTCACAGCCTACCGGGAACATCTCTTACCAAGGCCTGTGAAACGCAGTTTCTTGGCAGGCCTGATCTGGCTGAAGTAGAACTCCTGCTCTGGGCGTGCTACTTTGGCCTAGAGCTGCCAGGCCCAAAGGGCCGCCTTGTTTCCAAAGGGGCTGAGAGTCCCCAAAGCATCTTGCTTCCAAATCTTTGGGAAGCTAAGAAACAACTGGCTCTGCACAGTGCTCTCACAGCCTACCGGCAACGTGACAGAGAAAGGCCTGTGAGACGCAGTTTCTTGGAAGGCCTGATCTGGCTGAGGTAGAACTTGTGCTCTGGGTGTGCTACTTTGGCCTAGAGCTGCCAGGCACAAAGGCTGCTTTGTTTCCAAAGGGGGAGAGAGGCCCCAAATCATGTTGCTTCCAGCTGTTTTTGAAGCTAAGAAACAACTCGCTCTGCCAGGTACTCTTACAGCCTTCCGGGAACACCTCTTACGAAGGCCTGTGAAAAGCAGTTTCTTGGCAGGCCTGATCTGGCTGAGGTAGAACTTCTGCTCTGGGTGTGCTCCATTGCCCTAGAGCTGAAAGGCCCAAAGGGCTGCCTTGTTTCCAAAGGGGGAGAGAGGCCCCAAAGCATCTTGCTTCCACCTCTTGGGAAGCTAAGAAACAACTGGCTGTGCCCAGTGCTCTTATAGCCTAAGAGAACATCTCTTATCAAGGCCTGTGAAACGCACTGTCTAGGCAGGCCTGATCTGGAAGAAGTAGAACTTCGGCTCTGGTTGTGCTCCATTGCCCTAGAGCTGCCAGACCCAACGTGCTGCCTTGTTTCCAAAGGGGCAGAGAGGCCCCAAAGCGTCTTGCTTCCAGCTGTTTGGGAAACAAGGAAACAACTGGCTCTGCACCGTGCTCTCACAGCCTACCGGGAACGTCACATACAAAGGCCTCTGAAACGCAGTTCCTTGGCAGGCCTGATCTGGCTGAAGTAGGACTTCTGCTCTGGGTGTGCTCCATTGGCCTAGAGCTGAAAGGCCCAAAGGTCGCCCTTGTTGGCAAAGGGGCAGGGAGCCCCCAAAGCATCTTGCTTCCAGCTCTTTGGGAAGCTAAGAAACAAATGGCTCTGCCCAGTGCTCTAACAGAGTACCGGGAACATCTCTTACCAAAGCCTTTGAAACGCAGTTTCTTGGCAGGCCTTATCTGGCTGAGGTAGAACTTCTGCTCTGGGTGTGCTCCATTGGCCTAGAGCTGCCTGGCCCAAAGGTCGGCCTTGTTTGCAAAGGGGATGAGAGGCCCCAAAGCATCTTGCTTCCAGCTCTTCGGGAAGCTAAGAAACATCTGGCGTTGCCCAGTGCTCTTACAGCCTACCGGGAACATCTCTTACCAAGGCCTGTGAAACGCAGTTTGTTGGTGGCCTGAACTGGCCGAAGTAGAACTTCTGCTCTGGGTGTGCTCCACTGGCCTAGAGCTACCTGCCCCAAAGGGCTGCCTTGAGTCCAAAGTGAGAGAGTGGCACCAAAGCTTCTCGCTTCCAGCTCTTCGGGAAGCTAAGAAACATCTGGCGTTGCCCAGTGCTCTTACAGCCTACCGGGAACATCTCTTACCAAGGCCTGTCAAACGCTGTTTCTTTGCAGGCCTGATCAGGCTGAAGTAGAACTCCTGCTCTGCGTGTGCTCCATTGGCCTAGAGCTTCCCGACCCAAAAGGCTGCCTTGTTCCCAAACGGGCAGAGGGGTCCCAAGCATCTTGCTTCCAGCTTTTCAGGAAGGTAAGAAACAACTGGCTCTGCCCAGTGCTCTTACAGCCTACCGGGAACATCTCTTACCAAGGCCTGTGAAACGCAGTTTCCTGGCAGGCCTGATCTGGCTGAAGTAGAACTTCTGCTCTGGGTGTGCTCCATTGCCCTAGAGCTGCCAGGCCCAAAGGGCTGCCTTGTTTCCAAAGACGGAGAGTGGACCCAAAGCATCTTGCTCCCAGCTCTTCGGGAAGCTAAGAAACAGCTGGCTCTGCCCAGTGCTCTTACAGCCTAAGAGAACATCTCTTTGAAAGGCCTGTGAAACGCAGTTTCTTGGCAGGCCTGACCTGGCTGAAGTAGAACTTCTGTTCTGGTTGTGCTACATAGGCCTAGAGCTACCAGGACCTAAGGGCTGCCTTGTTTCCAAAGGGGGAGAGAGGCCCCAAAGCATCTTGCCTCCAGCACTTTGGGAAGCTAAAAAACAACTGGTTCTGCCCAGTGCTCTCACAGCCTACCGTGAACATCTCTTACCAAGGGCTGTGAAACGCAGTTTCTGGGCAGGACTGATCTGCCTGAAGTAGAACTTCTGCTGTGGGTGTGCTCCATTGGCCTAGAGCTGCCAGGCCCAAACGGCTGCCTTGTGTCCAAAGGGAGAGAGAGGCCCCAAGGCATCTTGCTTCCAGCTCTGTGGGAAGCTAAAGCAACTGGCTCTCCACAGTGCTCTCACAGCCTACCGGGAACATCTCTTACCAAGGCCTGTGAAACGCAGTTTCTTGGCAGGCCTGATCTGGCTGAAGTAGAACTCCTGCTCTGGGCGTGCTACTTTGGCCTAGAGCTGCCAGGCCCAAAGGGCCGCCTTGTTTCCAAAGGGGCTGAGAGTCCCCAAAGCATCTTGCTTCCAAATCTTTGGGAAGCTAAGAAACAACTGGCTCTGCACAGTGCTCTCACAGCCTACCGGCAACGTGACAGAGAAAGGCCTGTGAGACGCAGTTTCTTGGAAGGCCTGATCTGGCTGAGGTAGAACTTGTGCTCTGGGTGTGCTACTTTGGCCTAGAGCTGCCAGGCACAAAGGCTGCTTTGTTTCCAAAGGGGGAGAGAGGCCCCAAATCATGTTGCTTCCAGCTGTTTTTGAAGCTAAGAAACAACTCGCTCTGCCAGGTACTCTTACAGCCTTCCGGGAACACCTCTTACGAAGGCCTGTGAAAAGCAGTTTCTTGGCAGGCCTGATCTGGCTGAGGTAGAACTTCTGCTCTGGGTGTGCTCCATTGCCCTAGAGCTGAAAGGCCCAAAGGGCTGCCTTGTTTCCAAAGGGGGAGAGAGGCCCCAAAGCATCTTGCTTCCACCTCTTGGGAAGCTAAGAAACAACTGGCTGTGCCCAGTGCTCTTATAGCCTAAGAGAACATCTCTTATCAAGGCCTGTGAAACGCACTGTCTAGGCAGGCCTGATCTGGAAGAAGTAGAACTTCGGCTCTGGTTGTGCTCCATTGCCCTAGAGCTGCCAGACCCAACGTGCTGCCTTGTTTCCAAAGGGGCAGAGAGGCCCCAAAGCGTCTTGCTTCCAGCTGTTTGGGAAACAAGGAAACAACTGGCTCTGCACCGTGCTCTCACAGCCTACCGGGAACGTCACATACAAAGGCCTCTGAAACGCAGTTCCTTGGCAGGCCTGATCTGGCTGAAGTAGGACTTCTGCTCTGGGTGTGCTCCATTGGCCTAGAGCTGAAAGGCCCAAAGGTCGCCCTTGTTGGCAAAGGGGCAGGGAGCCCCCAAAGCATCTTGCTTCCAGCTCTTTGGGAAGCTAAGAAACAAATGGCTCTGCCCAGTGCTCTAACAGAGTACCGGGAACATCTCTTACCAAAGCCTTTGAAACGCAGTTTCTTGGCAGGCCTTATCTGGCTGAGGTAGAACTTCTGCTCTGGGTGTGCTCCATTGGCCTAGAGCTGCCTGGCCCAAAGGTCGGCCTTGTTTGCAAAGGGGATGAGAGGCCCCAAAGCATCTTGCTTCCAGCTCTTCGGGAAGCTAAGAAACATCTGGCGTTGCCCAGTGCTCTTACAGCCTACCGGGAACATCTCTTACCAAGGCCTGTGAAACGCAGTTTGTTGGTGGCCTGAACTGGCCGAAGTAGAACTTCTGCTCTGGGTGTGCTCCACTGGCCTAGAGCTACCTGCCCCAAAGGGCTGCCTTGAGTCCAAAGTGAGAGAGTGGCACCGAAGCTTCTCGCTTCCAGCTCTTCGGGAAGCTAAGAAACATCTGGCGTTGCCCAGTGCTCTTACAGCCTACCGGGAACATCTCTTACCAAGGCCTGTCAAACGCTGTTTCTTTGCAGGCCTGATCAGGCTGAAGTAGAACTCCTGCTCTGCGTGTGCTCCATTGGCCTAGAGCTTCCCGACCCAAAAGGCTGCCTTGTTCCCAAACGGGCAGAGGGGTCCCAAGCATCTTGCTTCCAGCTTTTCAGGAAGGTAAGAAACAACTGGCTCTGCCCAGTGCTCTTACAGCCTACCGGGAACATCTCTTACCAAGGCCTGTGAAACGCAGTTTCCTGGCAGGCCTGATCTGGCTGAAGTAGAACTTCTGCTCTGGGTGTGCTCCATTGCCCTAGAGCTGCCAGGCCCAAAGGGCTGCCTTGTTTCCAAAGACGGAGAGTGGACCCAAAGCATCTTGCTCCCAGCTCTTCGGGAAGCTAAGAAACAGCTGGCTCTGCCCAGTGCTCTTACAGCCTAAGAGAACATCTCTTTGAAAGGCCTGTGAAACGCAGTTTCTTGGCAGGCCTGACCTGGCTGAAGTAGAACTTCTGTTCTGGTTGTGCTACATAGGCCTAGAGCTACCAGGACCTAAGGGCTGCCTTGTTTCCAAAGGGGGAGAGAGGCCCCAAAGCATCTTGCCTCCAGCACTTTGGGAAGCTAAAAAACAACTGGTTCTGCCCAGTGCTCTCACAGCCTACCGTGAACATCTCTTACCAAGGGCTGTGAAACGCAGTTTCTGGGCAGGACTGATCTGCCTGAAGTAGAACTTCTGCTGTGGGTGTGCTCCATTGGCCTAGAGCTGCCAGGCCCAAAAGGCTGCCTTGTGTCCAAAGGGAGAGAGAGGCCCCAAGGCATCTTGCTTCCAGCTCTGTGGGAAGCTAAAGCAACTGGCTCTCCACAGTGCTCTCACAGCCTACCGGGAACATCTCTTACCAAGGCCTGTGAAACGCAGTTTCTTGGCAGGCCTGATCTGGCTGAAGTAGAACTCCTGCTCTGGGCGTGCTACTTTGGCCTAGAGCTGCCAGGCCCAAAGGGCCGCCTTGTTTCCAAAGGGGCTGAGAGTCCCCAAAGCATCTTGCTTCCAAATCTTTGGGAAGCTAAGAAACAACTGGCTCTGCACAGTGCTCTCACAGCCTACCGGCAACGTGACAGAGAAAGGCCTGTGAGACGCAGTTTCTTGGAAGGCCTGATCTGGCTGAGGTAGAACTTGTGCTCTGGGTGTGCTACTTTGGCCTAGAGCTGCCAGGCACAAAGGCTGCTTTGTTTCCAAAGGGGGAGAGAGGCCCCAAATCATGTTGCTTCCAGCTGTTTTTGAAGCTAAGAAACAACTCGCTCTGCCAGGTACTCTTACAGCCTTCCGGGAACACCTCTTACGAAGGCCTGTGAAAAGCAGTTTCTTGGCAGGCCTGATCTGGCTGAGGTAGAACTTCTGCTCTGGGTGTGCTCCATTGCCCTAGAGCTGAAAGGCCCAAAGGGCTGCCTTGTTTCCAAAGGGGGAGAGAGGCCCCAAAGCATCTTGCTTCCACCTCTTGGGAAGCTAAGAAACAACTGGCTGTGCCCAGTGCTCTTATAGCCTAAGAGAACATCTCTTATCAAGGCCTGTGAAACGCACTGTCTAGGCAGGCCTGATCTGGAAGAAGTAGAACTTCGGCTCTGGTTGTGCTCCATTGCCCTAGAGCTGCCAGACCCAACGTGCTGCCTTGTTTCCAAAGGGGCAGAGAGGCCCCAAAGCGTCTTGCTTCCAGCTGTTTGGGAAACAAGGAAACAACTGGCTCTGCACCGTGCTCTCACAGCCTACCGGGAACGTCACATACAAAGGCCTCTGAAACGCAGTTCCTTGGCAGGCCTGATCTGGCTGAAGTAGGACTTCTGCTCTGGGTGTGCTCCATTGGCCTAGAGCTGAAAGGCCCAAAGGTCGCCCTTGTTGGCAAAGGGGCAGGGAGCCCCCAAAGCATCTTGCTTCCAGCTCTTTGGGAAGCTAAGAAACAAATGGCTCTGCCCAGTGCTCTAACAGAGTACCGGGAACATCTCTTACCAAAGCCTTTGAAACGCAGTTTCTTGGCAGGCCTTATCTGGCTGAGGTAGAACTTCTGCTCTGGGTGTGCTCCATTGGCCTAGAGCTGCCTGGCCCAAAGGTCGGCCTTGTTTGCAAAGGGGATGAGAGGCCCCAAAGCATCTTGCTTCCAGCTCTTCGGGAAGCTAAGAAACATCTGGCGTTGCCCAGTGCTCTTACAGCCTGCCGGGAACATCTCTTACCAAGGCCTGTGAAACGCAGTTTGTTGGCGGCCTGAACTGGCCGAAGTAGAACTTCTGCTCTGGGTGTGCTCCACTGGCCTAGAGCTACCTGCCCCAAAGGGCTGCCTTGAGTCCAAAGTGAGAGAGTGGCACCAAAGCTTCTCGCTTCCAGCTCTTCGGGAAGCTAAGAAACATCTGGCGTTGCCCAGTGCTCTTACAGCCTACCGGGAACATCTCTTACCAAGGCCTGTCAAACGCTGTTTCTTTGCAGGCCTGATCAGGCTGAAGTAGAACTCCTGCTCTGCGTGTGCTCCATTGGCCTAGAGCTTCCCGACCCAAAAGGCTGCCTTGTTCCCAAACGGGCAGAGGGGTCCCAAGCATCTTGCTTCCAGCTTTTCAGGAAGGTAAGAAACAACTGGCTCTGCCCAGTGCTCTTACAGCCTACCGGGAACATCTCTTACCAAGGCCTGTGAAACGCAGTTTCCTGGCAGGCCTGATCTGGCTGAAGTAGAACTTCTGCTCTGGGTGTGCTCCATTGCCCTAGAGCTGCCAGGCCCAAAGGGCTGCCTTGTTTCCAAAGACGGAGAGTGGACCCAAAGCATCTTGCTCCCAGCTCTTCGGGAAGCTAAGAAACAGCTGGCTCTGCCCAGTGCTCTTACAGCCTAAGAGAACATCTCTTTGAAAGGCCTGTGAAACGCAGTTTCTTGGCAGGCCTGACCTGGCTGAAGTAGAACTTCTGTTCTGGTTGTGCTACATAGGCCTAGAGCTACCAGGACCTAAGGGCTGCCTTGTTTCCAAAGGGGGAGAGAGGCCCCAAAGCATCTTGCCTCCAGCACTTTGGGAAGCTAAAAAACAACTGGTTCTGCCCAGTGCTCTCACAGCCTACCGTGAACATCTCTTACCAAGGGCTGTGAAACGCAGTTTCTGGGCAGGACTGATCTGCCTGAAGTAGAACTTCTGCTGTGGGTGTGCTCCATTGGCCTAGAGCTGCCAGGCCCAAAAGGCTGCCTTGTGTCCAAAGGGAGAGAGAGGCCCCAAGGCATCTTGCTTCCAGCTCTGTGGGAAGCTAAAGCAACTGGCTCTCCACAGTGCTCTCACAGCCTACCGGGAACATCTCTTACCAAGGCCTGTGAAACGCAGTTTCTTGGCAGGCCTGATCTGGCTGAAGTAGAACTCCTGCTCTGGGCGTGCTACTTTGGCCTAGAGCTGCCAGGCCCAAAGGGCCGCCTTGTTTCCAAAGGGGCTGAGAGTCCCCAAAGCATCTTGCTTCCAAATCTTTGGGAAGCTAAGAAACAACTGGCTCTGCACAGTGCTCTCACAGCCTACCGGCAACGTGACAGAGAAAGGCCTGTGAGACGCAGTTTCTTGGAAGGCCTGATCTGGCTGAGGTAGAACTTGTGCTCTGGGTGTGCTACTTTGGCCTAGAGCTGCCAGGCACAAAGGCTGCTTTGTTTCCAAAGGGGGAGAGAGGCCCCAAATCATGTTGCTTCCAGCTGTTTTTGAAGCTAAGAAACAACTCGCTCTGCCAGGTACTCTTACAGCCTTCCGGGAACACCTCTTACGAAGGCCTGTGAAAAGCAGTTTCTTGGCAGGCCTGATCTGGCTGAGGTAGAACTTCTGCTCTGGGTGTGCTCCATTGCCCTAGAGCTGAAAGGCCCAAAGGGCTGCCTTGTTTCCAAAGGGGGAGAGAGGCCCCAAAGCATCTTGCTTCCACCTCTTGGGAAGCTAAGAAACAACTGGCTGTGCCCAGTGCTCTTATAGCCTAAGAGAACATCTCTTATCAAGGCCTGTGAAACGCACTGTCTAGGCAGGCCTGATCTGGAAGAAGTAGAACTTCGGCTCTGGTTGTGCTCCATTGCCCTAGAGCTGCCAGACCCAACGTGCTGCCTTGTTTCCAAAGGGGCAGAGAGGCCCCAAAGCGTCTTGCTTCCAGCTGTTTGGGAAACAAGGAAACAACTGGCTCTGCACCGTGCTCTCACAGCCTACCGGGAACGTCACATACAAAGGCCTCTGAAACGCAGTTCCTTGGCAGGCCTGATCTGGCTGAAGTAGGACTTCTGCTCTGGGTGTGCTCCATTGGCCTAGAGCTGAAAGGCCCAAAGGTCGCCCTTGTTGGCAAAGGGGCAGGGAGCCCCCAAAGCATCTTGCTTCCAGCTCTTTGGGAAGCTAAGAAACAAATGGCTCTGCCCAGTGCTCTAACAGAGTACCGGGAACATCTCTTACCAAAGCCTTTGAAACGCAGTTTCTTGGCAGGCCTTATCTGGCTGAGGTAGAACTTCTGCTCTGGGTGTGCTCCATTGGCCTAGAGCTGCCTGGCCCAAAGGTCGGCCTTGTTTGCAAAGGGGATGAGAGGCCCCAAAGCATCTTGCTTCCAGCTCTTCGGGAAGCTAAGAAACATCTGGCGTTGCCCAGTGCTCTTACAGCCTGCCGGGAACATCTCTTACCAAGGCCTGTGAAACGCAGTTTGTTGGCGGCCTGAACTGGCCGAAGTAGAACTTCTGCTCTGGGTGTGCTCCACTGGCCTAGAGCTACCTGCCCCAAAGGGCTGCCTTGAGTCCAAAGTGAGAGAGTGGCACCAAAGCTTCTCGCTTCCAGCTCTTCGGGAAGCTAAGAAACATCTGGCGTTGCCCAGTGCTCTTACAGCCTACCGGGAACATCTCTTACCAAGGCCTGTGAAACGCAGTTTGTTGGTGGCCTGAACTGGCCGAAGTAGAACTTCTGCTCTGGGTGTGCTCCATTGGCCTAGAGCTGCCTGGCCCATAGGGCCGCCTTGTTTGCAAAGGGGATGAGAGGCCCCAAAGCATCTTGCTTCCAGCTCTTCGGGAAGCTAAGAAACATCTGGCGTTGCCCAGTGCTCTTACAGCCTACCGGGAACATCTCCTACCAAGGCCTGTGAAACGCAGTTTGTTGGTGGCCTGAACTGGCCCAAGTAGAACTTCTGCTCTGGGTGTGCTCCACTGGGCTAGAGCTACCTGCCCCAGAGGGCTGCCTTGAGTCCAAAGTGAGAGAGTGGCACCAAAGCTTCTCGCTTCCAGCTCTTCGGGAAGCTAAGAAACATCTGGCGTTGCCCAGTGCTCTTACAGCCTACCGGGAACATCTCTTACCAAGGCCTGTGAAACGCCGTTTCCTGGCTGGCCTGATTTGGCCCAAGTAGAACTTCTGCTCTGGGTGTGCTCCATTGCCCTAGAGCTGCCAGGCCCAAGGTGCTGCCTTGTTTCCAAAGGGGCAGAGAGGCCCCAAAGCATCTTGCTTCCAGCTCTCTGGGAAGCTAAGAACCAACTCGCTCTGCCCCGTGCTCTTACAGCCTACCGGGAACATGTCTTTGAAAGGCCTGTGAAACGCAGTTTCTTGGCAGGCCTCATCTGGCTGAAGTAGAACTCCGGCTCTGGGTGTGCTCCACTGCCCTAGAGCTGCCAGGCCCAAAGTGCTGCCCTGTTTCCAAGGGGCAGAGAGGCCCAAAGCATCTTGCTTCCCGGTCTTTGCGAAGCTAAGAAACAACTGGCTCTGCCCAGTGCTCTTACACCTACCGGGAACATCTCTTACCAAGGCCTGTCAAACGCTGTTTCTTTGCAGGCCTGATCAGGCTGAAGTAGAACTCCTGCTTTGCGTGTGCTCCATTGGCCTAGAGCTTCCCGACCCAAAAGGCTGCCTTGTTCCCAAACGGGCAGAGGGGCCCCAAGCATCTTGCTTCCAGCTTTTCAGGAAGGTAAGAAACAACTGGCTCTGCCCAGTGCTCTTACAGCCTACCGGGAACATCTCTTACCAAGGCCTGTGAAACGCAGTTTCCTGGCAGGCCTGATCTGGCTGAAGTAGAACTTCTGCTCTGGGTGTGCTCCATTGCCCTAGAGCTGCCAGGCCCAAAGGGCTGCCTTGTTTCCAAAGACGGAGAGTGGACCCAAAGCATCTTGCATCCAGCTCTTCGGGAAGCTAAGAAACAGCTGGCTCTGCCCAGTGCTCTTACAGCCTAAGAGAACATCTCTTTGAAAGGCCTGTGAAACGCAGTTTCTTGGCAGGCCTGACCTGGCTGAAGTAGAACTTCTGTTCTGGTTGTGCTACATAGGCCTAGAGCTACCAGGACCTAAGGGCTGCCTTGTTTCCAAAGGGTGAGAGAGGCCCCAAAGTATCTTGCCTCCAGCACTTTGGGAAGCTAAAAAACAACTGGTTCTGCCCAGTGCTCTCACAGCCTACCGTGAACATCTCTTACCAAGGGCTGTGAAACGCAGTTTCTGGGCAGGACTGATCTGCCTGAAGTAGAACTTCTGCTGTGGGTGTGCTCCATTGGCCTAGAGCTGCCAGGCCCAAACGGCTGCCTTGTGTCCAAAGGGAGAGAGAGGCCCCAAGGCATCTTGCTTCCAGCTCTGTGGGAAGCTAAAGCAACTGGCTCTCCACAGTGCTCTCACAGCCTACCGGGAACATCTCTTACCAAGGCCTGTGAAACGCAGTTTCTTGGCAGGCCTGATCTGGCTGAAGTAGAACTCCTGCTCTGGGCGTGCTACTTTGGCCTAGAGCTGCCAGGCCCAAAGGGCCGCCTTGTTTCCAAAGGGGCTGAGAGTCCCCAAAGCATCTTGCTTCCAAATCTTTGGGAAGCTAAGAAACAACTGGCTCTGCACAGTGCTCTCACAGCCTACCGGCAACGTGACAGAGAAAGGCCTGTGAGACGCAGTTTCTTGGAAGGCCTGATCTGGCTGAGGTAGAACTTGTGCTCTGGGTGTGCTAGTTTGGCCTAGAGCTGCCAGGCACAAAGGCTGCTTTGTTTCCAAAGGGGGAGAGAGGCCCCAAATCATGTTGCTTCCAGCTGTTTTTGAAGCTAAGAAACAACTCGCTCTGCCAGGTACTCTTACAGCCTTCCGGGAACACCTCTTACGAAGGCCTGTGAAAAGCAGTTTCTTGGCAGGCCTGATCTGGCTGAGGTAGAACTTCTGCTCTGGGTGTGCTCCATTGCCCTAGAGCTGAAAGGCCCAAAGGGCTGCCTTGTTTCCAAAGGGGGAGAGAGGCCCCAAAGCATCTTGCTTCCACCTCTTGGGAAGCTAAGAAACAACTGGCTGTGCCCAGTGCTCTTATAGCCTAAGAGAACATCTCTTATCAAGGCCTGTGAAACGCACTGTCTAGGCAGGCCTGATCTGGAAGAAGTAGAACTTCGGCTCTGGTTGTGCTCCATTGCCCTAGAGCTGCCAGACCCAACGTGCTGCCTTGTTTCCAAAGGGGCAGAGAGGCCCCAAAGCGTCTTGCTTCCAGCTGTTTGGGAAACAAGGAAACAACTGGCTCTGCACCGTGCTCTCACAGCCTGCCGGGAACGTCACATACAAAGGCCTCTGAAACGCAGTTCCTTGGCAGGCCTGATCTGGCTGAAGTAGGACTTCTGCTCTGGGTGTGCTCCATTGGCCTAGAGCTGAAAGGCCCAAAGGTCGCCCTTGTTGGCAAAGGGGCAGGGAGCCCCCAAAGCATCTTGCTTCCAGCTCTTTGGGAAGCTAAGAAACAAATGGCTCTGCCCAGTGCTCTAACAGAGTACCGGGAACATCTCTTACCAAAGCCTTTGAAACGCAGTTTCTTGGCAGGCCTTATCTGGCTGAGATAGAACTTCTGCTCTGGGTGTGCTCCATTGGCCTAGAGCTGCCTGGCCCAAAGGTCGGCCTTGTTTGCAAAGGGGATGAGAGGCCCCAAAGCATCTTGCTTCCAGCTCTTCGGGAAGCTAAGAAACATCTGGCGTTGCCCAGTGCTCTTACAGCCTACCGGGAACATCTCTTGCCAAGGCCTGTGAAACGCAGTTTGTTGGTGGCCTGAACTGGCCGAAGTAGAACTTCTGCTCTGGGTGTGCTCCATTGGCCTAGAGCTGCCTGGCCCATAGGGCCGCCTTGTTTGCAAAGGGGATGAGAGGCCCCAAAGCATCTTGCTTCCAGCTCTTCGGGAAGCTAAGAAACATCTGGCTTTGCCCAGTGCTCTTACAGCCTACCGGGAACATCTCCTACCAAGGCCTGTGAAACGCAGTTTGTTGGTGGCCTGAACTGGCCCAAGTAGAACTTCTGCTCTGGGTGTGCTCCACTGGGCTAGAGCTACCTGCCCCAGAGGGCTGCCTTGAGTCCAAAGTGAGAGAGTGGCACCAAAGCTTCTCGCTTCCAGCTCTTCGGGAAGCTAAGAAACATCTGGCGTTGCCCAGTGCTCTTACAGCCTACCGGGAACATCTCTTACCAAGGCCTGTGAAACGCCGTTTCCTGGCAGGCCTGATTTGGCTGAAGTAGAACTTCTGCTCTGGGTGTGCTCCATTGCCCTAGAGCTGCCAGGCCCAAGGTGCTGCCTTGTTTCCAAAGGGGCAGAGAGGCCCCAAAGCATCTTGCTTCCAGCTCTCTGGGAAGCTAAGAACCAACTCGCTCTGCCCCGTGCTCTTACAGCCTACCGGGAACATGTCTTGGAAAGGCCTGTGAAACGCAGTTTCTTGGCAGGCCTCATCTGGCTGAAGTAGAACTCCGGCTCTGGGTGTGCTCCACTGCCCTAGAGCTGCCAGGCCCAAAGTGCTGCCCTGTTTCCAAGGGGCAGAGAGGCCCAAAGCATCTTGCTTCCCGGTCTTTGCGAAGCTAAGAAACAACTGGCTCTGCCCAGTGCTCTTACACCTACCGGGAACATCTCTTACCAAGGCCTGTCAAACGCTGTTTCTTTGCAGGCCTGATCAGGCTGAAGTAGAACTCCTGCTCTGCGTGTGCTCCATTGGCCTAGAGCTTCCCGACCCAAAAGGCTGCCTTGTTCCCAAACGGGCAGAGGGGCCCCAAGCATCTTGCTTCCAGCTTTTCAGGAAGGTAAGAAACAACTGGCTCTGCCCAGTGCTCTTACAGCCTACCGGGAACATCTCTTACCAAGGCCTGTGAAACGCAGTTTCCTGGCAGGCCTGATCTGGCTGAAGTAGAACTTCTGCTCTGGGTGTGCTCCATTGCCCTAGAGCTGCCAGGCCCAAAGGGCTGCCTTGTTTCCAAAGACGGAGAGTGGACCCAAAGCATCTTGCTCCCAGCTCTTCGGGAAGCTAAGAAACAGCTGGCTCTGCCCAGTGCTCTTACAGCCTAAGAGAACATCTCTTTGAAAGGCCTGTGAAACGCAGTTTCTTGGCAGGCCTGACCTGGCTGAAGTAGAACTTCTGTTCTGGTTGTGCTACATAGGCCTAGAGCTACCAGGACCTAAGGGCTGCCTTGTTTCCAAAGGGTGAGAGAGGCCCCCAAGCATCTTGCCTCCAGCACTTTGGGAAGCTAAAAAACAACTGGTTCTGCCCAGTGCTCTCACAGCCTACCGTGAACATCTCTTACCAAGGGCTGTGAAACGCAGTTTCTGGGCAGGACTGATCTGCCTGAAGTAGAACTTCTGCTGTGGGTGTGCTCCATTGGCCTAGAGCTGCCAGGCCCAAACGGCTGCCTTGTGTCCAAAGGCAGAGAGAGGCCCCAAGGCATCTTGCTTCCAGCTCTGTGGGAAGCTAAAGCAACTGGCTCTCCACAGTGCTCTCACAGCCTACCGGGAACATCTCTTACCAAGGCCTGTGAAACGCAGTTTCTTGGCAGGCCTGATCTGGCTGAAGTAGAACTCCTGCTCTGGGCGTGCTACTTTGGCCTAGAGCTGCCAGGCCCAAAGGGCCGCCTTGTTTCCAAAGGGGCTGAGAGTCCCCAAAGCATCTTGCTTCCAAATCTTTGGGAAGCTAAGAAACAACTGGCTCTGCACAGTGCTCTCACAGCCTACCGGCAACGTGACAGAGAAAGGCCTGTGAGACGCAGTTTCTTGGAAGGCCTGATCTGGCTGAGGTAGAACTTGTGCTCTGGGTGTGCTACTTTGGCCTAGAGCTGCCAGGCACAAAGGCTGCTTTGTTTCCAAAGGGGGAGAGAGGCCCCAAATCATGTTGCTTCCAGCTGTTTTTGAAGCTAAGAAACAACTCGCTCTGCCAGGTACTCTTACAGCCTTCCGGGAACACCTCTTACGAAGGCCTGTGAAAAGCAGTTTCTTGGCAGGCCTGATCTGGCTGAGGTAGAACTTCTGCTCTGGGTGTGCTCCATTGCCCTAGAGCTGAAAGGCCCAAAGGGCTGCCTTGTTTCCAAAGGGGGAGAGAGGCCCCAAAGCATCTTGCTTCCACCTCTTGGGAAGCTAAGAAACAACTGGCTGTGCCCAGTGCTCTTATAGCCTAAGAGAACATCTCTTATCAAGGCCTGTGAAACGCACTGTCTAGGCAGGCCTGATCTGGAAGAAGTAGAACTTCGGCTCTGGTTGTGCTCCATTGCCCTAGAGCTGCCAGACCCAACGTGCTGCCTTGTTTCCAAAGGGGCAGAGAGGCCCCAAAGCGTCTTGCTTCCAGCTGTTTGGGAAACAAGGAAACAACTGGCTCTGCACCGTGCTCTCACAGCCTACCGGGAACGTCACATACAAAGGCCTCTGAAACGCAGTTCCTTGGCAGGCCTGATCTGGCTGAAGTAGGACTTCTGCTCTGGGTGTGCTCCATTGGCCTAGAGCTGAAAGGCCCAAAGGTCGCCCTTGTTGGCAAAGGGGCAGGGAGCCCCCAAAGCATCTTGCTTCCAGCTCTTTGGGAAGCTAAGAAACAAATGGCTCTGCCCAGTGCTCTAACAGAGTACCGGGAACATCTCTTACCAAAGCCTTTGAAACGCAGTTTCTTGGCAGGCCTTATCTGGCTGAGGTAGAACTTCTGCTCTGGGTGTGCTCCATTGGCCTAGAGCTGCCTGGCCCAAAGGTTGGCCTTGTTTGCAAAGGGGATGAGAGGCCCCAAAGCATCTTGCTTCCAGCTCTTCGGGAAGATAAGAAACATCTGGCGTTGCCCAGTGCTCTTACAGCCTACCGGGAACATCTCTTACCAAGGCCTGTGAAACGCAGTTTGTTGGTGGTCTGAACTGGCCGAAGTAGAACTTCTGCTCTGGGTGTGCTCCATTGGCCTAGAGCTGCCAGGCCCAAGGTGCTGCCTTGTTTCCAAAGGGGCAGAGAGGCCCCAAAGCATCTTGCTTCCAGCTCTCTGGGAAGCTAAGAACCAACTCGCTCTGCCCCGTGCTCTTACAGCCTACCGGGAACATGTCTTTGAAAGGCCTGTGAAATGCAGTTTCTTGGCAGGCCTCATCTGGCTGAAGTAGAACTCCGGCTCTGGGTGTGCTCCATTGCCCTAGAGCTGCCAGGCCCAAAGTGCTGCCCTGTTTCCAAGGGGCAGAGAGGCCCAAAGCATCTTGCTTCCCGGTCTTTGCGAAGCTAAGAAACAACTGGCTCTGCCCAGTGCTCTTACACCTACCGGGAACATCTCTTACCAAGGCCTGTCAAACGCTGTTTCTTTGCAGGCCTGATCAGGCTGAAGTAGAACTCCTGCTCTGCGTGTGCTCCATTGGCCTAGAGCTTCCCGACCCAAAAGGCTGCCTTGTTCCCAAACGGGCAGAGGGGTCCCAAGCATCTTGCTTCCAGCTTTTCAGGAAGGTAAGAAACAACTGGCTCTGCCCAGTGCTCTTACAGCCTACCGGGAACATCTCTTACCAAGGCCTGTGAAACGCAGTTTCCTGGCAGGCCTGATCTGGCTGAAGTAGAACTTCTGCTCTGGGTGTGCTCCATTGCCCTAGAGCTGCCAGGCCCAAAGGGCTGCCTTGTTTCCAAAGACGGAGAGTGGACCCAAAGCATCTTGCTCCCAGCTCTTCGGGAAGCTAAGAAACAGCTGGCTCTGCCCAGTGCTCTTACAGCCTAAGAGAACATCTCTTTGAAAGGCCTGTGAAACGCAGTTTCTTGGCAGGCCTGACCTGGCTGAAGTAGAACTTCTGTTCTGGTTGTGCTACATAGGCCTAGAGCTACCAGGACCTAAGGGCTGCCTTGTTTCCAAAGGGTGAGAGAGGCCCCCAAGCATCTTGCCTCCAGCACTTTGGGAAGCTAAAAAACAACTGGTTCTGCCCAGTGCTCTCACAGCCTACCGTGAACATCTCTTACCAAGGGCTGTGAAACGCAGTTTCTGGGCAGGACTGATCTGCCTGAAGTAGAACTTCTGCTGTGGGTGTGCTCCATTGGCCTAGAGCTGCCAGGCCCAAAAGGCTGCCTTGTGTCCAAAGGGAGAGAGAGGCCCCAAGGCATCTTGCTTCCAGCTCTGTGGGAAGCTAAAGCAACTGGCTCTCCACAGTGCTCTCACAGCCTACCGGGAACATCTCTTACCAAGGCCTGTGAAACGCAGTTTCTTGGCAGGCCTGATCTGGCTGAAGTAGAACTCCTGCTCTGGGCGTGCTACTTTGGCCTAGAGCTGCCAGGCCCAAAGGGCCGCCTTGTTTCCAAAGGGGCTGAGAGTCCCCAAAGCATCTTGCTTCCAAATCTTTGGGAAGCTAAGAAACAACTGGCTCTGCACAGTGCTCTCACAGCCTACCGGCAACGTGACAGAGAAAGGCCTGTGAGACGCAGTTTCTTGGAAGGCCTGATCTGGCTGAGGTAGAACTTGTGCTCTGGGTGTGCTACTTTGGCCTAGAGCTGCCAGGCACAAAGGCTGCTTTGTTTCCAAAGGGGGAGAGAGGCCCCAAATCATGTTGCTTCCAGCTGTTTTTGAAGCTAAGAAACAACTCGCTCTGCCAGGTACTCTTACAGCCTTCCGGGAACACCTCTTACGAAGGCCTGTGAAAAGCAGTTTCTTGGCAGGCCTGATCTGGCTGAGGTAGAACTTCTGCTCTGGGTGTGCTCCATTGCCCTAGAGCTGAAAGGCCCAAAGGGCTGCCTTGTTTCCAAAGGGGGAGAGAGGCCCCAAAGCATCTTGCTTCCACCTCTTGGGAAGCTAAGAAACAACTGGCTGTGCCCAGTGCTCTTATAGCCTAAGAGAACATCTCTTATCAAGGCCTGTGAAACGCACTGTCTAGGCAGGCCTGATCTGGAAGAAGTAGAACTTCGGCTCTGGTTGTGCTCCATTGCCCTAGAGCTGCCAGACCCAACGTGCTGCCTTGTTTCCAAAGGGGCAGAGAGGCCCCAAAGCGTCTTGCTTCCAGCTGTTTGGGAAACAAGGAAACAACTGGCTCTGCACCGTGCTCTCACAGCCTACCGGGAACGTCACATACAAAGGCCTCTGAAACGCAGTTCCTTGGCAGGCCTGATCTGGCTGAAGTAGGACTTCTGCTCTGGGTGTGCTCCATTGGCCTAGAGCTGAAAGGCCCAAAGGTCGCCCTTGTTGGCAAAGGGGCAGGGAGCCCCCAAAGCATCTTGCTTCCAGCTCTTTGGGAAGCTAAGAAACAAATGGCTCTGCCCAGTGCTCTAACAGAGTACCGGGAACATCTCTTACCAAAGCCTTTGAAACGCAGTTTCTTGGCAGGCCTTATCTGGCTGAGGTAGAACTTCTGCTCTGGGTGTGCTCCATTGGCCTAGAGCTGCCTGGCCCAAAGGTTGGCCTTGTTTGCAAAGGGGATGAGAGGCCCCAAAGCATCTTGCTTCCAGCTCTTCGGGAAGCTAAGAAACATCTGGCGTTGCCCAGTGCTCTTACAGCCTACCGGGAACATCTCCTACCAAGGCCTGTGAAACGCAGTTTGTTGGTGGCCTGAACTGGCCCAAGTAGAACTTCTGCTCTGGGTGTGCTCCACTGGGCTAGAGCTACCTGCCCCAGAGGGCTGCCTTGAGTCCAAAGTGAGAGAGTGGCACCAAAGCTTCTCGCTTCCAGCTCTTCGGGAAGCTAAGAAACATCTGGCGTTGCCCAGTGCTCTTACAGCCTACCGGGAACATCTCTTACCAAGGCCTGTGAAACGCCGTTTCCTGGCTGGCCTGATTTGGCCCAAGTAGAACTTCTGCTCTGGGTGTGCTCCATTGCCCTAGAGCTGCCAGGCCCAAGGTGCTGCCTTGTTTCCAAAGGGGCAGAGAGGCCCCAAAGCATCTTGCTTCCAGCTCTCTGGGAAGCTAAGAACCAACTCGCTCTGCCCCGTGCTCTTACAGCCTACCGGGAACATGTCTTTGAAAGGCCTGTGAAACGCAGTTTCTTGGCAGGCCTCATCTGGCTGAAGTAGAACTCCGGCTCTGGGTGTGCTCCACTGCCCTAGAGCTGCCAGGCCCAAAGTGCTGCCCTGTTTCCAAGGGGCAGAGAGGCCCAAAGCATCTTGCTTCCCGGTCTTTGCAAAGCTAAGAAACAACTGGCTCTGCTCAGTGCTCTTACACCTACCGGGAACATCTCTTACCAAGGCCTGTCAAACGCTGTTTCTTTGCAGGCCTGATCAGGCTGAAGTAGAACTCCTGCTCTGCGTGTGCTCCATTGGCCTAGAGCTTCCCGACCCAAAAGGCTGCCTTGTTCCCAAACGGGCAGAGGGGTCCCAAGCATCTTGCTTCCAGCTTTTCAGGAAGGTAAGAAACAACTGGCTCTGCCCAGTGCTCTTACAGCCTACCGGGAACATCTCTTACCAAGGCCTGTGAAACGCAGTTTCCTGGCAGGCCTGATCTGGCTGAAGTAGAACTTCTGCTCTGGGTGTGCTCCATTGCCCTAGAGCTGCCAGGCCCAAAGGGCTGCCTTGTTTCCAAAGACGGAGAGTGGACCCAAAGCATCTTGCTCCCAGCTCTTCGGGAAGCTAAGAAACAGCTGGCTCTGCCCAGTGCTCTTACAGCCTAAGAGAACATCTCTTTGAAAGGCCTGTGAAACGCAGTTTCTTGGCAGGCCTGACCTGGCTGAAGTAGAACTTCTGTTCTGGTTGTGCTACATAGGCCTAGAGCTACCAGGACCTAAGGGCTGCCTTGTTTCCAAAGGGTGAGAGAGGCCCCCAAGCATCTTGCCTCCAGCACTTTGGGAAGCTAAAAAACAACTGGTTCTGCCCAGTGCTCTCACAGCCTACCGTGAACATCTCTTACCAAGGGCTGTGAAACGCAGTTTCTGGGCAGGACTGATCTGCCTGAAGTAGAACTTCTGCTGTGGGTGTGCTCCATTGGCCTAGAGCTGCCAGGCCCAAAAGGCTGCCTTGTGTCCAAAGGGAGAGAGAGGCCCCAAGGCATCTTGCTTCCAGCTCTGTGGGAAGCTAAAGCAACTGGCTCTCCACAGTGCTCTCACAGCCTACCGGGAACATCTCTTACCAAGGCCTGTGAAACGCAGTTTCTTGGCAGGCCTGATCTGGCTGAAGTAGAACTCCTGCTCTGGGCGTGCTACTTTGGCCTAGAGCTGCCAGGCCCAAAGGGCCGCCTTGTTTCCAAAGGGGCTGAGAGTCCCCAAAGCATCTTGCTTCCAAATCTTTGGGAAGCTAAGAAACAACTGGCTCTGCACAGTGCTCTCACAGCCTACCGGCAACGTGACAGAGAAAGGCCTGTGAGACGCAGTTTCTTGGAAGGCCTGATCTGGCTGAGGTAGAACTTGTGCTCTGGGTGTGCTACTTTGGCCTAGAGCTGCCAGGCACAAAGGCTGCTTTGTTTCCAAAGGGGGAGAGAGGCCCCAAATCATGTTGCTTCCAGCTGTTTTTGAAGCTAAGAAACAACTCGCTCTGCCAGGTACTCTTACAGCCTTCCGGGAACACCTCTTACGAAGGCCTGTGAAAAGCAGTTTCTTGGCAGGCCTGATCTGGCTGAGGTAGAACTTCTGCTCTGGGTGTGCTCCATTGCCCTAGAGCTGAAAGGCCCAAAGGGCTGCCTTGTTTCCAAAGGGGGAGAGAGGCCCCAAAGCATCTTGCTTCCACCTCTTGGGAAGCTAAGAAACAACTGGCTGTGCCCAGTGCTCTTATAGCCTAAGAGAACATCTCTTATCAAGGCCTGTGAAACGCACTGTCTAGGCAGGCCTGATCTGGAAGAAGTAGAACTTCGGCTCTGGTTGTGCTCCATTGCCCTAGAGCTGCCAGACCCAACGTGCTGCCTTGTTTCCAAAGGGGCAGAGAGGCCCCAAAGCGTCTTGCTTCCAGCTGTTTGGGAAACAAGGAAACAACTGGCTCTGCACCGTGCTCTCACAGCCTACCGGGAACGTCACATACAAAGGCCTCTGAAACGCAGTTCCTTGGCAGGCCTGATCTGGCTGAAGTAGGACTTCTGCTCTGGGTGTGCTCCATTGGCCTAGAGCTGAAAGGCCCAAAGGTCGCCCTTGTTGGCAAAGGGGCAGGGAGCCCCCAAAGCATCTTGCTTCCAGCTCTTTGGGAAGCTAAGAAACAAATGGCTCTGCCCAGTGCTCTAACAGAGTACCGGGAACATCTCTTACCAAAGCCTTTGAAACGCAGTTTCTTGGCAGGCCTTATCTGGCTGAGGTAGAACTTCTGCTCTGGGTGTGCTCCATTGGCCTAGAGCTGCCTGGCCCAAAGGTTGGCCTTGTTTGCAAAGGGGATGAGAGGCCCCAAAGCATCTTGCTTCCAGCTCTTCGGGAAGCTAAGAAACATCTGGCGTTGCCCAGTGCTCTTACAGCCTACCGGGAACATCTCCTACCAAGGCCTGTGAAACGCAGTTTGTTGGTGGCCTGAACTGGCCCAAGTAGAACTTCTGCTCTGGGTGTGCTCCACTGGGCTAGAGCTACCTGCCCCAGAGGGCTGCCTTGAGTCCAAAGTGAGAGAGTGGCACCAAAGCTTCTCGCTTCCAGCTCTTCGGGAAGCTAAGAAACATCTGGCGTTGCCCAGTGCTCTTACAGCCTACCGGGAACATCTCTTACCAAGGCCTGTGGAACGCCGTTTCCTGGCTGGCCTGATTTGGCCCAAGTAGAACTTCTGCTCTGGGTGTGCTCCATTGCCCTAGAGCTGCCAGGCCCAAGGTGCTGCCTTGTTTCCAAAGGGGCAGAGAGGCCCCAAAGCATCTTGCTTCCAGCTCTCTGGGAAGCTAAGAACCAACTCGCTCTGCCCCGTGCTCTTACAGCCTACCGGGAACATGTCTTTGAAAGGCCTGTGAAACGCAGTTTCTTGGCAGGCCTCATCTGGCTGAAGTAGAACTCCGGCTCTGGGTGTGCTCCACTGCCCTAGAGCTGCCAGGCCCAAAGTGCTGCCCTGTTTCCAAGGGGCAGAGAGGCCCAAAGCATCTTGCTTCCCGGTCTTTGCGAAGCTAAGAAACAACTGGCTCTGCCCAGTGCTCTTACACCTACCGGGAACATCTCTTACCAAGGCCTGTCAAACGCTGTTTCTTTGCAGGCCTGATCAGGCTGAAGTAGAACTCCTGCTTTGCGTGTGCTCCATTGGCCTAGAGCTTCCCGACCCAAAAGGCTGCCTTGTTCCCAAACGGGCAGAGGGGTCCCAAGCATCTTGCTTCCAGCTTTTCAGGAAGGTAAGAAACAACTGGCTCTGCCCAGTGCTCTTACAGCCTACCGGGAACATCTCTTACCAAGGCCTGTGAAACGCAGTTTCCTGGCAGGCCTGATCTGGCTGAAGTAGAACTTCTGCTCTGGGTGTGCTCCATTGCCCTAGAGCTGCCAGGCCCAAAGGGCTGCCTTGTTTCCAAAGACGGAGAGTGGACCCAAAGCATCTTGCTCCCAGCTCTTCGGAAAGCTAAGAAACAGCTGGCTCTGCCCAGTGCTATTACAGCCTAAGAGAACATCTCTTTGAAAGGCCTGTGAAACGCAGTTTCTTGGCAGGCCTGACCTGGCTGAAGTAGAACTTCTGTTCTGGTTGTGCTACATAGGCCTAGAGCTACCAGGACCTAAGGGCTGCCTTGTTTCCAAAGGGTGAGAGAGGCCCCCAAGCATCTTGCCTCCAGCACTTTGGGAAGCTAAAAAACAACTGGTTCTGCCCAGTGCTCTCACAGCCTACCGTGAACATCTCTTACCAAGGGCTGTGAAACGCAGTTTCTGGGCAGGACTGATCTGCCTGAAGTAGAACTTCTGCTGTGGGTGTGCTCCATTGGCCTAGAGCTGCCAGGCCCAAAAGGCTGCCTTGTGTCCAAAGGGAGAGAGAGGCCCCAAGGCATCTTGCTTCCAGCTCTGTGGGAAGCTAAAGCAACTGGCTCTCCACAGTGCTCTCACAGCCTACCGGGAACATCTCTTACCAAGGCCTGTGAAACGCAGTTTCTTGGCAGGCCTGATCTGGCTGAAGTAGAACTCCTGCTCTGGGCGTGCTACTTTGGCCTAGAGCTGCCAGGCCCAAAGGGCCGCCTTGTTTCCAAAGGGGCTGAGAGTCCCCAAAGCATCTTGCTTCCAAATCTTTGGGAAGCTAAGAAACAACTGGCTCTGCACAGTGCTCTCACAGCCTACCGGCAACGTGACAGAGAAAGGCCTGTGAGACGCAGTTTCTTGGAAGGCCTGATCTGGCTGAGGTAGAACTTGTGCTCTGGGTGTGCTACTTTGGCCTAGAGCTGCCAGGCACAAAGGCTGCTTTGTTTCCAAAGGGGGAGAGAGGCCCCAAATCATGTTGCTTCCAGCTGTTTTTGAAGCTAAGAAACAACTCGCTCTGCCAGGTACTCTTACAGCCTTCCGGGAACACCTCTTACGAAGGCCTGTGAAAAGCAGTTTCTTGGCAGGCCTGATCTGGCTGAGGTAGAACTTCTGCTCTGGGTGTGCTCCATTGCCCTAGAGCTGAAAGGCCCAAAGGGCTGCCTTGTTTCCAAAGGGGGAGAGAGGCCCCAAAGCATCTTGCTTCCACCTCTTGGGAAGCTAAGAAACAACTGGCTGTGCCCAGTGCTCTTATAGCCTAAGAGAACATCTCTTATCAAGGCCTGTGAAACGCACTGTCTAGGCAGGCCTGATCTGGAAGAAGTAGAACTTCGGCTCTGGTTGTGCTCCATTGCCCTAGAGCTGCCAGACCCAACGTGCTGCCTTGTTTCCAAAGGGGCAGAGAGGCCCCAAAGCGTCTTGCTTCCAGCTGTTTGGGAAACAAGGAAACAACTGGCTCTGCACCGTGCTCTCACAGCCTACCGGGAACGTCACATACAAAGGCCTCTGAAACGCAGTTCCTTGGCAGGCCTGATCTGGCTGAAGTAGGACTTCTGCTCTGGGTGTGCTCCATTGGCCTAGAGCTGAAAGGCCCAAAGGTCGCCCTTGTTGGCAAAGGGGCAGGGAGCCCCCAAAGCATCTTGCTTCCAGCTCTTTGGGAAGCTAAGAAACAAATGGCTCTGCCCAGTGCTCTAACAGAGTACCGGGAACATCTCTTACCAAAGCCTTTGAAACGCAGTTTCTTGGCAGGCCTTATCTGGCTGAGGTAGAACTTCTGCTCTGGGTGTGCTCCATTGGCCTAGAGCTGCCTGGCCCAAAGGTTGGCCTTGTTTGCAAAGGGGATGAGAGGCCCCAAAGCATCTTGCTTCCAGCTCTTCGGGAAGCTAAGAAACATCTGGCGTTGCCCAGTGCTCTTACAGCCTACCGGGAACATCTCCTACCAAGGCCTGTGAAACGCAGTTTGTTGGTGGCCTGAACTGGCCCAAGTAGAACTTCTGCTCTGGGTGTGCTCCACTGGGCTAGAGCTACCTGCCCCAGAGGGCTGCCTTGAGTCCAAAGTGAGAGAGTGGCACCAAAGCTTCTCGCTTCCAGCTCTTCGGGAAGCTAAGAAACATCTGGCGTTGCCCAGTGCTCTTACAGCCTACCGGGAACATCTCTTACCAAGGCCTGTGAAACGCCGTTTCCTGGCTGGCCTGATTTGGCCCAAGTAGAACTTCTGCTCTGGGTGTGCTCCATTGCCCTAGAGCTGCCAGGCCCAAGGTGCTGCCTTGTTTCCAAAGGGGCAGAGAGGCCCCAAAGCATCTTGCTTCCAGCTCTCTGGGAAGCTAAGAACCAACTCGCTCTGCCCCGTGCTCTTACAGCCTACCGGGAACATGTCTTTGAAAGGCCTGTGAAACGCAGTTTCTTGGCAGGCCTCATCTGGCTGAAGTAGAACTCCGGCTCTGGGTGTGCTCCACTGCCCTAGAGCTGCCAGGCCCAAAGTGCTGCCCTGTTTCCAAGGGGCAGAGAGGCCCAAAGCATCTTGCTTCCCGGTCTTTGCGAAGCTAAGAAACAACTGGCTCTGCCCAGTGCTCTTACACCTACCGGGAACATCTCTTACCAAGGCCTGTCAAACGCTGTTTCTTTGCAGGCCTGATCAGGCTGAAGTAGAACTCCTGCTTTGCGTGTGCTCCATTGGCCTAGAGCTTCCCGACCCAAAAGGCTGCCTTGTTCCCAAACGGGCAGAGGGGTCCCAAGCATCTTGCTTCCAGCTTTTCAGGAAGGTAAGAAACAACTGGCTCTGCCCAGTGCTCTTACAGCCTACCGGGAACATCTCTTACCAAGGCCTGTGAAACGCAGTTTCCTGGCAGGCCTGATCTGGCTGAAGTAGAACTTCTGCTCTGGGTGTGCTCCATTGCCCTAGAGCTGCCAGGCCCAAAGGGCTGCCTTGTTTCCAAAGACGGAGAGTGGACCCAAAGCATCTTGCTCCCAGCTCTTCGGGAAGCTAAGAAACAGCTGGCTCTGCCCAGTGCTATTACAGCCTAAGAGAACATCTCTTTGAAAGGCCTGTGAAACGCAGTTTCTTGGCAGGCCTGACCTGGCTGAAGTAGAACTTCTGTTCTGGTTGTGCTACATAGGCCTAGAGCTACCAGGACCTAAGGGCTGCCTTGTTTCCAAAGGGTGAGAGAGGCCCCCAAGCATCTTGCCTCCAGCACTTTGGGAAGCTAAAAAACAACTGGTTCTGCCCAGTGCTCTCACAGCCTACCGTGAACATCTCTTACCAAGGGCTGTGAAACGCAGTTTCTGGGCAGGACTGATCTGCCTGAAGTAGAACTTCTGCTGTGGGTGTGCTCCATTGGCCTAGAGCTGCCAGGCCCAAAAGGCTGCCTTGTGTCCAAAGGGAGAGAGAGGCCCCAAGGCATCTTGCTTCCAGCTCTGTGGGAAGCTAAAGCAACTGGCTCTCCACAGTGCTCTCACAGCCTACCGGGAACATCTCTTACCAAGGCCTGTGAAACGCAGTTTCTTGGCAGGCCTGATCTGGCTGAAGTAGAACTCCTGCTCTGGGCGTGCTACTTTGGCCTAGAGCTGCCAGGCCCAAAGGGCCGCCTTGTTTCCAAAGGGGCTGAGAGTCCCCAAAGCATCTTGCTTCCAAATCTTTGGGAAGCTAAGAAACAACTGGCTCTGCACAGTGCTCTCACAGCCTACCGGCAACGTGACAGAGAAAGGCCTGTGAGACGCAGTTTCTTGGAAGGCCTGATCTGGCTGAGGTAGAACTTGTGCTCTGGGTGTGCTACTTTGGCCTAGAGCTGCCAGGCACAAAGGCTGCTTTGTTTCCAAAGGGGGAGAGAGGCCCCAAATCATGTTGCTTCCAGCTGTTTTTGAAGCTAAGAAACAACTCGCTCTGCCAGGTACTCTTACAGCCTTCCGGGAACACCTCTTACGAAGGCCTGTGAAAAGCAGTTTCTTGGCAGGCCTGATCTGGCTGAGGTAGAACTTCTGCTCTGGGTGTGCTCCATTGCCCTAGAGCTGAAAGGCCCAAAGGGCTGCCTTGTTTCCAAAGGGGGAGAGAGGCCCCAAAGCATCTTGCTTCCACCTCTTGGGAAGCTAAGAAACAACTGGCTGTGCCCAGTGCTCTTATAGCCTAAGAGAACATCTCTTATCAAGGCCTGTGAAACGCACTGTCTAGGCAGGCCTGATCTGGAAGAAGTAGAACTTCGGCTCTGGTTGTGCTCCATTGCCCTAGAGCTGCCAGACCCAACGTGCTGCCTTGTTTCCAAAGGGGCAGAGAGGCCCCAAAGCGTCTTGCTTCCAGCTGTTTGGGAAACAAGGAAACAACTGGCTCTGCACCGTGCTCTCACAGCCTACCGGGAACGTCACATACAAAGGCCTCTGAAACGCAGTTCCTTGGCAGGCCTGATCTGGCTGAAGTAGGACCTCTGCTCTGGGTGTGCTCCATTGGCCTAGAGCTGAAAGGCCCAAAGGTCGCCCTTGTTGGCAAAGGGGCAGGGAGCCCCCAAAGCATCTTGCTTCCAGCTCTTTGGGAAGCTAAGAAACAAATGGCTCTGCCCAGTGCTCTAACAGAGTACCGGGAACATCTCTTACCAAGGCCTGTGAAACGCAGTTTGTTGGTGGCCTGAACTGGCCGAAGTAGAACTTCTGCTCTGGGTGTGCTCCATTGGCCTAGAGCTGCCTGGCCCATAGGGCCGCCTTGTTTGCAAAGGGGATGAGAGGCCCCAAAGCATCTTGCTTCCAGCTCTTCGGGAAGCTAAGAAACATCTGGCGTTGCCCAGTGCTCTTACAGCCTACCGGGAACATCTCCTACCAAGGCCTGTGAAACGCAGTTTGTTGGTGGCCTGAACTGGCCCAAGTAGAACTTCTGCTCTGGGTGTGCTCCACTGGGCTAGAGCTACCTGCCCCAGAGGGCTGCCTTGAGTCCAAAGTGAGAGAGTGGCACCAAAGCTTCTCGCTTCCAGCTCTTCGGGAAGCTAAGAAACATCTGGCGTTGCCCAGTGCTCTTACAGCCTACCGGGAACATCTCTTACCAAGGCCTGTGAAACGCCGTTTCCTGGCTGGCCTGATTTGGCCCAAGTAGAACTTCTGCTCTGGGTGTGCTCCATTGCCCTAGAGCTGCCAGGCCCAAGGTGCTGCCTTGTTTCCAAAGGGGCAGAGAGGCCCCAAAGCATCTTGCTTCCAGCTCTCTGGGAAGCTAAGAACCAACTCGCTCTGCCCCGTGCTCTTACAGCCTACCGGGAACATGTCTTTGAAAGGCCTGTGAAACGCAGTTTCTTGGCAGGCCTCATCTGGCTGAAGTAGAACTCCGGCTCTGGGTGTGCTCCACTGCCCTAGAGCTGCCAGGCCCAAAGTGCTGCCCTGTTTCCAAGGGGCAGAGAGGCCCAAAGCATCTTGCTTCCCGGTCTTTGCGAAGCTAAGAAACAACTGGCTCTGCCCAGTGCTCTTACACCTACCGGGAACATCTCTTACCAAGGCCTGTCAAACGCTGTTTCTTTGCAGGCCTGATCAGGCTGAAGTAGAACTCCTGCTTTGCGTGTGCTCCATTGGCCTAGAGCTTCCCGACCCAAAAGGCTGCCTTGTTCCCAAACGGGCAGAGGGGCCCCAAGCATCTTGCTTCCAGCTTTTCAGGAAGGTAAGAAACAACTGGCTCTGCCCAGTGCTCTTACAGCCTACCGGGAACATCTCTTACCAAGGCCTGTGAAACGCAGTTTCCTGGCAGGCCTGATCTGGCTGAAGTAGAACTTCTGCTCTGGGTGTGCTCCATTGCCCTAGAGCTGCCAGGCCCAAAGGGCTGCCTTGTTTCCAAAGACGGAGAGTGGACCCAAAGCATCTTGCTCCCAGCTCTTCGGGAAGCTAAGAAACAGCTGGCTCTGCCCAGTGCTCTTACAGCCTAAGAGAACATCTCTTTGAAAGGCCTGTGAAACGCAGTTTCTTGGCAGGCCTGACCTGGCTGAAGTAGAACTTCTGTTCTGGTTGTGCTACATAGGCCTAGAGCTACCAGGACCTAAGGGCTGCCTTGTTTCCAAAGGGTGAGAGAGGCCCCAAAGCATCTTGCCTCCAGCACTTTGGGAAGCTAAAAAACAACTGGTTCTGCCCAGTGCTCTCACAGCCTACCGTGAACATCTCTTACCAAGGGCTGTGAAACGCAGTTTCTGGGCAGGACTGATCTGGCTGAGGTAGAACTTCTGCTCTGGGTGTGCTCCATTGCCCTAGAGCTGAAAGGCCCAAAGGGCTGCCTTGTTTCCAAAGGGGGAGAGAGGCCCCAAATCATGTTGCTTCCAGCTGTTTTTGAAGCTAAGAAACAACTCGCTCTGCCAGGTACTCTTACAGCCTTCCGGGAACACCTCTTACGAAGGCCTGTGAAAAGCAGTTTCTTGGCAGGCCTGATCTGGCTGAGGTAGAACTTCTGCTCTGGGTGTGCTCCATTGCCCTAGAGCTGAAAGGCCCAAAGGGCTGCCTTGTTTCCAAAGGGGGAGAGAGGCCCCAAAGCATCTTGCTTCCACCTCTTGGGAAGCTAAGAAACAACTGGCTGTGCCCAGTGCTCTTATAGCCTAAGAGAACATCTCTTATCAAGGCCTGTGAAACGCACTGTCTAGGCAGGCCTGATCTGGAAGAAGTAGAACTTCGGCTCTGGTTGTGCTCCATTGCCCTAGAGCTGCCAGACCCAACGTGCTGCCTTGTTTCCAAAGGGGCAGAGAGGCCCCAAAGCGTCTTGCTTCCAGCTGTTTGGGAAACAAGGAAACAACTGGCTCTGCACCGTGCTCTCACAGCCTGCCGGGAACGTCACATACAAAGGCCTCTGAAACGCAGTTCCTTGGCAGGCCTGATCTGGCTGAAGTAGGACTTCTGCTCTGGGTGTGCTCCATTGGCCTAGAGCTGAAAGGCCCAAAGGTCGCCCTTGTTGGCAAAGGGGCAGGGAGCCCCCAAAGCATCTTGCTTCCAGCTCTTTGGGAAGCTAAGAAACAAATGGCTCTGCCCAGTGCTCTAACAGAGTACCGGGAACATCTCTTACCAAGGCCTGTGAAACGCAGTTTGTTGGTGGCCTGAACTGGCCGAAGTAGAACTTCTGCTCTGGGTGTGCTCCATTGGCCTAGAGCTGCCTGGCCCATAGGGCCGCCTTGTTTGCAAAGGGGATGAGAGGCCCCAAAGCATCTTGCTTCCAGCTCTTCGGGAAGCTAAGAAACATCTGGCGTTGCCCAGTGCTCTTACAGCCTACCGGGAACATCTCCTACCAAGGCCTGTGAAACGCAGTTTGTTGGTGGCCTGAACTGGCCCAAGTAGAACTTCTGCTCTGGGTGTGCTCCACTGGGCTAGAGCTACCTGCCCCAGAGGGCTGCCTTGAGTCCAAAGTGAGAGAGTGGCACCAAAGCTTCTCGCTTCCAGCTCTTCGGGAAGCTAAGAAACATCTGGCGTTGCCCAGTGCTCTTACAGCCTACCGGGAACATCTCTTACCAAGGCCTGTGAAACGCCGTTTCCTGGCTGGCCTGATTTGGCCCAAGTAGAACTTCTGCTCTGGGTGTGCTCCATTGCCCTAGAGCTGCCAGGCCCAAGGTGCTGCCTTGTTTCCAAAGGGGCAGAGAGGCCCCAAAGCATCTTGCTTCCAGCTCTCTGGGAAGCTAAGAACCAACTCGCTCTGCCCCGTGCTCTTACAGCCTACCGGGAACATGTCTTTGAAAGGCCTGTGAAACGCAGTTTCTTGGCAGGCCTCATCTGGCTGAAGTAGAACTCCGGCTCTGGGTGTGCTCCACTGCCCTAGAGCTGCCAGGCCCAAAGTGCTGCCCTGTTTCCAAGGGGCAGAGAGGCCCAAAGCATCTTGCTTCCCGGTCTTTGCGAAGCTAAGAAACAACTGGCTCTGCCCAGTGCTCTTACACCTACCGGGAACATCTCTTACCAAGGCCTGTCAAACGCTGTTTCTTTGCAGGCCTGATCAGGCTGAAGTAGAACTCCTGCTTTGCGTGTGCTCCATTGGCCTAGAGCTTCCCGACCCAAAAGGCTGCCTTGTTCCCAAACGGGCAGAGGGGCCCCAAGCATCTTGCTTCCAGCTTTTCAGGAAGGTAAGAAACAACTGGCTCTGCCCAGTGCTCTTACAGCCTACCGGGAACATCTCTTACCAAGGCCTGTGAAACGCAGTTTCCTGGCAGGCCTGATCTGGCTGAAGTAGAACTTCTGCTCTGGGTGTGCTCCATTGCCCTAGAGCTGCCAGGCCCAAAGGGCTGCCTTGTTTCCAAAGACGGAGAGTGGACCCAAAGCATCTTGCTCCCAGCTCTTCGGGAAGCTAAGAAACAGCTGGCTCTGCCCAGTGCTCTTACAGCCTAAGAGAACATCTCTTTGAAAGGCCTGTGAAACGCAGTTTCTTGGCAGGCCTGACCTGGCTGAAGTAGAACTTCTGTTCTGGTTGTGCTACATAGGCCTAGAGCTACCAGGACCTAAGGGCTGCCTTGTTTCCAAAGGGTGAGAGAGGCCCCAAAGCATCTTGCCTCCAGCACTTTGGGAAGCTAAAAAACAACTGGTTCTGCCCAGTGCTCTCACAGCCTACCGTGAACATCTCTTACCAAGGGCTGTGAAACGCAGTTTCTGGGCAGGACTGATCTGCCTGAAGTAGAACTTCTGCTGTGGGTGTGCTCCATTGGCCTAGAGCTGCCAGGCCCAAACGGCTGCCTTGTGTCCAAAGGGAGAGAGAGGCCCCAAGGCATCTTGCTTCCAGCTCTGTGGGAAGCTAAAGCAACTGGCTCTCCACAGTGCTCTCACAGCCTACCGGGAACATCTCTTACCAAGGCCTGTGAAACGCAGTTTCTTGGCAGGCCTGATCTGGCTGAAGTAGAACTCCTGCTCTGGGCGTGCTACTTTGGCCTAGAGCTGCCAGGCCCAAAGGGCCGCCTTGTTTCCAAAGGGGCTGAGAGTCCCCAAAGCATCTTGCTTCCAAATCTTTGGGAAGCTAAGAAACAACTGGCTCTGCACAGTGCTCTCACAGCCTACCGGCAACGTGACAGAGAAAGGCCTGTGAGACGCAGTTTCTTGGAAGGCCTGATCTGGCTGAGGTAGAACTTGTGCTCTGGGTGTGCTACTTTGGCCTAGAGCTGCCAGGCACAAAGGCTGCTTTGTTTCCAAAGGGGGAGAGAGGCCCCAAATCATGTTGCTTCCAGCTGTTTTTGAAGCTAAGAAACAACTCGCTCTGCCAGGTACTCTTACAGCCTTCCGGGAACACCTCTTACGAAGGCCTGTGAAAAGCAGTTTCTTGGCAGGCCTGATCTGGCTGAGGTAGAACTTCTGCTCTGGGTGTGCTCCATTGCCCTAGAGCTGAAAGGCCCAAAGGGCTGCCTTGTTTCCAAAGGGGGAGAGAGGCCCCAAAGCATCTTGCTTCCACCTCTTGGGAAGCTAAGAAACAACTGGCTGTGCCCAGTGCTCTTATAGCCTAAGAGAACATCTCTTATCAAGGCCTGTGAAACGCACTGTCTAGGCAGGCCTGATCTGGAAGAAGTAGAACTTCGGCTCTGGTTGTGCTCCATTGCCCTAGAGCTGCCAGACCCAACGTGCTGCCTTGTTTCCAAAGGGGCAGAGAGGCCCCAAAGCGTCTTGCTTCCAGCTGTTTGGGAAACAAGGAAACAACTGGCTCTGCACCGTGCTCTCACAGCCTGCCGGGAACGTCACATACAAAGGCCTCTGAAACGCAGTTCCTTGGCAGGCCTGATCTGGCTGAAGTAGGACTTCTGCTCTGGGTGTGCTCCATTGGCCTAGAGCTGAAAGGCCCAAAGGTCGCCCTTGTTGGCAAAGGGGCAGGGAGCCCCCAAAGCATCTTGCTTCCAGCTCTTTGGGAAGCTAAGAAACAAATGGCTCTGCCCAGTGCTCTAACAGAGTACCGGGAACATCTCTTACCAAAGCCTTTGAAACGCAGTTTCTTGGCAGGCCTTATCTGGCTGAGGTAGAACTTCTGCTCTGGGTGTGCTCCATTGGCCTAGAGCTGCCTGGCCCAAAGGTCGGCCTTGTTTGCAAAGGGGATGAGAGGCCCCAAAGCATCTTGCTTCCAGCTCTTCGGGAAGCTAAGAAACATCTGGCGTTGCCCAGTGCTCTTACAGCCTACCGGGAACATCTCTTACCAAGGCCTGTGAAACGCAGTTTGTTGGTGGCCTGAACTGGCCGAAGTAGAACTTCTGCTCTGGGTGTGCTCCATTGGCCTAGAGCTGCCTGGCCCATAGGGCCGCCTTGTTTGCAAAGGGGATGAGAGGCCCCAAAGCATCTTGCTTCCAGCTCTTCGGGAAGCTAAGAAACATCTGGCGTTGCCCAGTGCTCTTACAGCCTACCGGGAACATCTCCTACCAAGGCCTGTGAAACGCAGTTTGTTGGTGGCCTGAACTGGCCCAAGTAGAACTTCTGCTCTGGGTGTGCTCCACTGGGCTAGAGCTACCTGCCCCAGAGGGCTGCCTTGAGTCCAAAGTGAGAGAGTGGCACCAAAGCTTCTCGCTTCCAGCTCTTCGGGAAGCTAAGAAACATCTGGCGTTGCCCAGTGCTCTTACAGCCTACCGGGAACATCTCTTACCAAGGCCTGTGAAACGCCGTTTCCTGGCTGGCCTGATTTGGCCCAAGTAGAACTTCTGCTCTGGGTGTGCTCCATTGCCCTAGAGCTGCCAGGCCCAAGGTGCTGCCTTGTTTCCAAAGGGGCAGAGAGGCCCCAAAGCATCTTGCTTCCAGCTCTCTGGGAAGCTAAGAACCAACTCGCTCTGCCCCGTGCTCTTACAGCCTACCGGGAACATGTCTTTGAAAGGCCTGTGAAACGCAGTTTCTTGGCAGGCCTCATCTGGCTGAAGTAGAACTCCGGCTCTGGGTGTGCTCCACTGCCCTAGAGCTGCCAGGCCCAAAGTGCTGCCCTGTTTCCAAGGGGCAGAGAGGCCCAAAGCATCTTGCTTCCCGGTCTTTGCGAAGCTAAGAAACAACTGGCTCTGCCCAGTGCTCTTACACCTACCGGGAACATCTCTTACCAAGGCCTGTCAAACGCTGTTTCTTTGCAGGCCTGATCAGGCTGAAGTAGAACTCCTGCTCTGCGTGTGCTCCATTGGCCTAGAGCTTCCCGACCCAAAAGGCTGCCTTGTTCCCAAACGGGCAGAGGGGCCCCAAGCATCTTGCTTCCAGCTTTTCAGGAAGGTAAGAAACAACTGGCTCTGCCCAGTGCTCTTACAGCCTACCGGGAACATCTCTTACCAAGGCCTGTGAAACGCAGTTTCCTGGCAGGCCTGATCTGGCTGAAGTAGAACTTCTGCTCTGGGTGTGCTCCATTGCCCTAGAGCTGCCAGGCCCAAAGGGCTGCCTTGTTTCCAAAGACGGAGAGTGGACCCAAAGCATCTTGCTCCCAGCTCTTCGGGAAGCTAAGAAACAGCTGGCTCTGCCCAGTGCTCTTACAGCCTAAGAGAACATCTCTTTGAAAGGCCTGTGAAACGCAGTTTCTTGGCAGGCCTGACCTGGCTGAAGTAGAACTTCTGTTCTGGTTGTGCTACATAGGCCTAGAGCTACCAGGACCTAAGGGCTGCCTTGTTTCCAAAGGGTGAGAGAGGCCCCAAAGCATCTTGCCTCCAGCACTTTGGGAAGCTAAAAAACAACTGGTTCTGCCCAGTGCTCTCACAGCCTACCGTGAACATCTCTTACCAAGGGCTGTGAAACGCAGTTTCTGGGCAGGACTGATCTGCCTGAAGTAGAACTTCTGCTGTGGGTGTGCTCCATTGGCCTAGAGCTGCCAGGCCCAAACGGCTGCCTTGTGTCCAAAGGCAGAGAGAGGCCCCAAGGCATCTTGCTTCCAGCTCTGTGGGAAGCTAAAGCAACTGGCTCTCCACAGTGCTCTCACAGCCTACCGGGAACATCTCTTACCAAGGCCTGTGAAACGCAGTTTCTTGGCAGGCCTGATCTGGCTGAAGTAGAACTCCTGCTCTGGGCGTGCTACTTTGGCCTAGAGCTGCCAGGCCCAAAGGGCCGCCTTGTTTCCAAAGGGGCTGAGAGTCCCCAAAGCATCTTGCTTCCAAATCTTTGGGAAGCTAAGAAACAACTGGCTCTGCACAGTGCTCTCACAGCCTACCGGCAACGTGACAGAGAAAGGCCTGTGAGACGCAGTTTCTTGGAAGGCCTGATCTGGCTGAGGTAGAACTTGTGCTCTGGGTGTGCTACTTTGGCCTAGAGCTGCCAGGCACAAAGGCTGCTTTGTTTCCAAAGGGGGAGAGAGGCCCCAAATCATGTTGCTTCCAGCTGTTTTTGAAGCTAAGAAACAACTCGCTCTGCCAGGTACTCTTACAGCCTTCCGGGAACACCTCTTACGAAGGCCTGTGAAAAGCAGTTTCTTGGCAGGCCTGATCTGGCTGAGGTAGAACTTCTGCTCTGGGTGTGCTCCATTGCCCTAGAGCTGAAAGGCCCAAAGGGCTGCCTTGTTTCCAAAGGGGGAGAGAGGCCCCAAAGCATCTTGCTTCCACCTCTTGGGAAGCTAAGAAACAACTGGCTGTGCCCAGTGCTCTTATAGCCTAAGAGAACATCTCTTATCAAGGCCTGTGAAACGCACTGTCTAGGCAGGCCTGATCTGGAAGAAGTAGAACTTCGGCTCTGGTTGTGCTCCATTGCCCTAGAGCTGCCAGACCCAACGTGCTGCCTTGTTTCCAAAGGGGCAGAGAGGCCCCAAAGCGTCTTGCTTCCAGCTGTTTGGGAAACAAGGAAACAACTGGCTCTGCACCGTGCTCTCACAGCCTGCCGGGAACGTCACATACAAAGGCCTCTGAAACGCAGTTCCTTGGCAGGCCTGATCTGGCTGAAGTAGGACTTCTGCTCTGGGTGTGCTCCATTGGCCTAGAGCTGAAAGGCCCAAAGGTCGCCCTTGTTGGCAAAGGGGCAGGGAGCCCCCAAAGCATCTTGCTTCCAGCTCTTTGGGAAGCTAAGAAACAAATGGCTCTGCCCAGTGCTCTAACAGAGTACCGGGAACATCTCTTACCAAAGCCTTTGAAACGCAGTTTCTTGGCAGGCCTTATCTGGCTGAGGTAGAACTTCTGCTCTGGGTGTGCTCCATTGGCCTAGAGCTGCCTGGCCCAAAGGTTGGCCTTGTTTGCAAAGGGGATGAGAGGCCCCAAAGCATCTTGCTTCCAGCTCTTCGGGAAGCTAAGAAACATCTGGCGTTGCCCAGTGCTCTTACAGCCTACCGGGAACATCTCTTACCAAGGCCTGTGAAACGCAGTTTGTTGGTGGCCTGAACTGGCCGAAGTAGAACTTCTGCTCTGGGTGTGCTCCATTGGCCTAGAGCTGCCTGGCCCATAGGGCCGCCTTGTTTGCAAAGGGGATGAGAGGCCCCAAAGCATCTTGCTTCCAGCTCTTCGGGAAGCTAAGAAACATCTGGCGTTGCCCAGTGCTCTTACAGCCTACCGGGAACATCTCCTACCAAGGCCTGTGAAACGCAGTTTGTTGGTGGCCTGAACTGGCCCAAGTAGAACTTCTGCTCTGGGTGTGCTCCACTGGGCTAGAGCTACCTGCCCCAGAGGGCTGCCTTGAGTCCAAAGTGAGAGAGTGGCACCAAAGCTTCTCGCTTCCAGCTCTTCGGGAAGCTAAGAAACATCTGGCGTTGCCCAGTGCTCTTACAGCCTACCGGGAACATCTCTTACCAAGGCCTGTGAAACGCCGTTTCCTGGCTGGCCTGATTTGGCCCAAGTAGAACTTCTGCTCTGGGTGTGCTCCATTGCCCTAGAGCTGCCAGGCCCAAGGTGCTGCCTTGTTTCCAAAGGGGCAGAGAGGCCCCAAAGCATCTTGCTTCCAGCTCTCTGGGAAGCTAAGAACCAACTCGCTCTGCCCCGTGCTCTTACAGCCTACCGGGAACATGTCTTTGAAAGGCCTGTGAAACGCAGTTTCTTGGCAGGCCTCATCTGGCTGAAGTAGAACTCCGGCTCTGGGTGTGCTCCACTGCCCTAGAGCTGCCAGGCCCAAAGTGCTGCCCTGTTTCCAAGGGGCAGAGAGGCCCAAAGCATCTTGCTTCCCGGTCTTTGCGAAGCTAAGAAACAACTGGCTCTGCCCAGTGCTCTTACACCTACCGGGAACATCTCTTACCAAGGCCTGTCAAACGCTGTTTCTTTGCAGGCCTGATCAGGCTGAAGTAGAACTCCTGCTTTGCGTGTGCTCCATTGGCCTAGAGCTTCCCGACCCAAAAGGCTGCCTTGTTCCCAAACGGGCAGAGGGGCCCCAAGCATCTTGCTTCCAGCTTTTCAGGAAGGTAAGAAACAACTGGCTCTGCCCAGTGCTCTTACAGCCTACCGGGAACATCTCTTACCAAGGCCTGTGAAACGCAGTTTCCTGGCAGGCTTGATCTGGCTGAAGTAGAACTTCTGCTCTGGGTGTGCTCCATTGCCCTAGAGCTGCCAGGCCCAAAGGGCTGCCTTGTTTCCAAAGACGGAGAGTGGACCCAAAGCATCTTGCTCCCAGCTCTTCGGGAAGCTAAGAAACAGCTGGCTCTGCCCAGTGCTCTTACAGCCTAAGAGAACATCTCTTTGAAAGGCCTGTGAAACGCAGTTTCTTGGCAGGCCTGACCTGGCTGAAGTAGAACTTCTGTTCTGGTTGTGCTACATAGGCCTAGAGCTACCAGGACCTAAGGGCTGCCTTGTTTCCAAAGGGTGAGAGAGGCCCCAAAGCATCTTGCCTCCAGCACTTTGGGAAGCTAAAAAACAACTGGTTCTGCCCAGTGCTCTCACAGCCTACCGTGAACATCTCTTACCAAGGGCTGTGAAACGCAGTTTCTGGGCAGGACTGATCTGCCTGAAGTAGAACTTCTGCTGTGGGTGTGCTCCATTGGCCTAGAGCTGCCAGGCCCAAACGGCTGCCTTGTGTCCAAAGGCAGAGAGAGGCCCCAAGGCATCTTGCTTCCAGCTCTGTGGGAAGCTAAAGCAACTGGCTCTCCACAGTGCTCTCACAGCCTACCGGGAACATCTCTTACCAAGGCCTGTGAAACGCAGTTTCTTGGCAGGCCTGATCTGGCTGAAGTAGAACTCCTGCTCTGGGCGTGCTACTTTGGCCTAGAGCTGCCAGGCCCAAAGGGCCGCCTTGTTTCCAAAGGGGCTGAGAGTCCCCAAAGCATCTTGCTTCCAAATCTTTGGGAAGCTAAGAAACAACTGGCTCTGCACAGTGCTCTCACAGCCTACCGGCAACGTGACAGAGAAAGGCCTGTGAGACGCAGTTTCTTGGAAGGCCTGATCTGGCTGAGGTAGAACTTGTGCTCTGGGTGTGCTACTTTGGCCTAGAGCTGCCAGGCACAAAGGCTGCTTTGTTTCCAAAGGGGGAGAGAGGCCCCAAATCATGTTGCTTCCAGCTGTTTTTGAAGCTAAGAAACAACTCGCTCTGCCAGGTACTCTTACAGCCTTCCGGGAACACCTCTTACGAAGGCCTGTGAAAAGCAGTTTCTTGGCAGGCCTGATCTGGCTGAGGTAGAACTTCTGCTCTGGGTGTGCTCCATTGCCCTAGAGCTGAAAGGCCCAAAGGGCTGCCTTGTTTCCAAAGGGGGAGAGAGGCCCCAAAGCATCTTGCTTCCACCTCTTGGGAAGCTAAGAAACAACTGGCTGTGCCCAGTGCTCTTATAGCCTAAGAGAACATCTCTTATCAAGGCCTGTGAAACGCACTGTCTAGGCAGGCCTGATCTGGAAGAAGTAGAACTTCGGCTCTGGTTGTGCTCCATTGCCCTAGAGCTGCCAGACCCAACGTGCTGCCTTGTTTCCAAAGGGGCAGAGAGGCCCCAAAGCGTCTTGCTTCCAGCTGTTTGGGAAACAAGGAAACAACTGGCTCTGCACCGTGCTCTCACAGCCTGCCGGGAACGTCACATACAAAGGCCTCTGAAACGCAGTTCCTTGGCAGGCCTGATCTGGCTGAAGTAGGACTTCTGCTCTGGGTGTGCTCCATTGGCCTAGAGCTGAAAGGCCCAAAGGTCGCCCTTGTTGGCAAAGGGGCAGGGAGCCCCCAAAGCATCTTGCTTCCAGCTCTTTGGGAAGCTAAGAAACAAATGGCTCTGCCCAGTGCTCTAACAGAGTACCGGGAACATCTCTTACCAAAGCCTTTGAAACGCAGTTTCTTGGCAGGCCTTATCTGGCTGAGGTAGAACTTCTGCTCTGGGTGTGCTCCATTGGCCTAGAGCTGCCTGGCCCAAAGGTTGGCCTTGTTTGCAAAGGGGATGAGAGGCCCCAAAGCATCTTGCTTCCAGCTCTTCGGGAAGCTAAGAAACATCTGGCGTTGCCCAGTGCTCTTACAGCCTACCGGGAACATCTCTTACCAAGGCCTGTGAAACGCAGTTTGTTGGTGGCCTGAACTGGCCGAAGTAGAACTTCTGCTCTGGGTGTGCTCCACTGGGCTAGAGCTACCTGCCCCAGAGGGCTGCCTTGAGTCCAAAGTGAGAGAGTGGCACCAAAGCTTCTCGCTTCCAGCTCTTCGGGAAGCTAAGAAACATCTGGCGTTGCCCAGTGCTCTTACAGCCTACCGGGAACATCTCTTACCAAGGCCTGTGAAACGCAGTTTGTTGGTGGCCTGAACTGGCAGAAGTAGAACTTCTGCTCTGGGTGTGCTCCATTGCCCTAGAGCTGCCAGGCCCAAGGTGCTGCCTTGTTTCCAAAGGGGCAGAGAGGCCCCAAAGCATCTTGCTTCCAGCTCTCTGGGAAGCTAAGAACCAACTCGCTCTGCCCCGTGCTCTTACAGCCTACCGGGAACATGTCTTGGAAAGGCCTGTGAAATGCAGTTTCTTGGCAGGCCTCATCTGGCTGAAGTAGAACTCCGGCTCTGGGTGTGCTCCACTGCCCTAGAGCTGCCAGGCCCAAAGTGCTGCCCTGTTTCCAAGGGGCAGAGAGGCCCAAAGCATCTTGCTTCCCGGTCTTTGCGAAGCTAAGAAACAACTGGCTCTGCCCAGTGCTCTTACACCTACCGGGAACATCTCTTACCAAGGCCTGTCAAACGCTGTTTCTTTGCAGGCCTGATCAGGCTGAAGTAGAACTCCTGCTTTGCGTGTGCTCCATTGGCCTAGAGCTTCCCGACCCAAAAGGCTGCCTTGTTCCCAAACGGGCAGAGGGGCCCCAAGCATCTTGCTTCCAGCTTTTCAGGAAGGTAAGAAACAACTGGCTCTGCCCAGTGCTCTTACAGCCTACCGGGAACATCTCTTACCAAGGCCTGTGAAACGCAGTTTCCTGGCAGGCCTGATCTGGCTGAAGTAGAACTTCTGCTCTGGGTGTGCTCCATTGCCCTAGAGCTGCCAGGCCCAAAGGGCTGCCTTGTTTCCAAAGACGGAGAGTGGACCCAAAGCATCTTGCTCCCAGCTCTTCGGGAAGCTAAGAAACAGCTGGCTCTGCCCAGTGCTCTTACAGCCTAAGAGAACATCTCTTTGAAAGGCCTGTGAAACGCAGTTTCTTGGCAGGCCTGACCTGGCTGAAGTAGAACTTCTGTTCTGGTTGTGCTACATAGGCCTAGAGCTACCAGGACCTAAGGGCTGCCTTGTTTCCAAAGGGTGAGAGAGGCCCCAAAGCATCTTGCCTCCAGCACTTTGGGAAGCTAAAAAACAACTGGTTCTGCCCAGTGCTCTCACAGCCTACCGTGAACATCTCTTACCAAGGGCTGTGAAACGCAGTTTCTGGGCAGGACTGATCTGCCTGAAGTAGAACTTCTGCTGTGGGTGTGCTCCATTGGCCTAGAGCTGCCAGGCCCAAACGGCTGCCTTGTGTCCAAAGGCAGAGAGAGGCCCCAAGGCATCTTGCTTCCAGCTCTGTGGGAAGCTAAAGCAACTGGCTCTCCACAGTGCTCTCACAGCCTACCGGGAACATCTCTTACCAAGGCCTGTGAAACGCAGTTTCTTGGCAGGCCTGATCTGGCTGAAGTAGAACTCCTGCTCTGGGCGTGCTACTTTGGCCTAGAGCTGCCAGGCCCAAAGGGCCGCCTTGTTTCCAAAGGGGCTGAGAGTCCCCAAAGCATCTTGCTTCCAAATCTTTGGGAAGCTAAGAAACAACTGGCTCTGCACAGTGCTCTCACAGCCTACCGGCAACGTGACAGAGAAAGGCATGTGAGACGCAGTTTCTTGGAAGGCCTGATCTGGCTGAGGTAGAACTTGTGCTCTGGGTGTGCTACTTTGGCCTAGAGCTGCCAGGCACAAAGGCTGCTTTGTTTCCAAAGGGGGAGAGAGGCCCCAAATCATGTTGCTTCCAGCTGTTTTTGAAGCTAAGAAACAACTCGCTCTGCCAGGTACTCTTACAGCCTTCCGGGAACACCTCTTACGAAGGCCTGTGAAAAGCAGTTTCTTGGCAGGCCTGATCTGGCTGAGGTAGAACTTCTGCTCTGGGTGTGCTCCATTGCCCTAGAGCTGAAAGGCCCAAAGGGCTGCCTTGTTTCCAAAGGGGGAGAGAGGCCCCAAAGCATCTTGCTTCCACCTCTTGGGAAGCTAAGAAACAACTGGCTGTGCCCAGTGCTCTTATAGCCTAAGAGAACATCTCTTATCAAGGCCTGTGAAACGCACTGTCTAGGCAGGCCTGATCTGGAAGAAGTAGAACTTCGGCTCTGGTTGTGCTCCATTGCCCTAGAGCTGCCAGACCCAACGTGCTGCCTTGTTTCCAAAGGGGCAGAGAGGCCCCAAAGCGTCTTGCTTCCAGCTGTTTGGGAAACAAGGAAACAACTGGCTCTGCACCGTGCTCTCACAGCCTGCCGGGAACGTCACATACAAAGGCCTCTGAAACGCAGTTCCTTGGCAGGCCTGATCTGGCTGAAGTAGGACTTCTGCTCTGGGTGTGCTCCATTGGCCTAGAGCTGAAAGGCCCAAAGGTCGCCCTTGTTGGCAAAGGGGCAGGGAGCCCCCAAAGCATCTTGCTTCCAGCTCTTTGGGAAGCTAAGAAACAAATGGCTCTGCCCAGTGCTCTAACAGAGTACCGGGAACATCTCTTACCAAAGCCTTTGAAACGCAGTTTCTTGGCAGGCCTTATCTGGCTGAGGTAGAACTTCTGCTCTGGGTGTGCTCCATTGGCCTAGAGCTGCCTGGCCCAAAGGTTGGCCTTGTTTGCAAAGGGGATGAGAGGCCCCAAAGCATCTTGCTTCCAGCTCTTCGGGAAGCTAAGAAACATCTGGCGTTGCCCAGTGCTCTTACAGCCTACCGGGAACATCTCTTACCAAGGCCTGTGAAACGCAGTTTGTTGGTGGCCTGAACTGGCCGAAGTAGAACTTCTGCTCTGGGTGTGCTCCACTGGGCTAGAGCTACCTGCCCCAGAGGGCTGCCTTGAGTCCAAAGTGAGAGAGTGGCACCAAAGCTTCTCGCTTCCAGCTCTTCGGGAAGCTAAGAAACATCTGGCGTTGCCCAGTGCTCTTACAGCCTACCGGGAACATCTCTTACCAAGGCCTGTGAAACGCCGTTTCCTGGCTGGCCTGATTTGGCCCAAGTAGAACTTCTGCTCTGGGTGTGCTCCATTGCCCTAGAGCTGCCAGGCCCAAGGTGCTGCCTTGTTTCCAAAGGGGCAGAGAGGCCCCAAAGCATCTTGCTTCCAGCTCTCTGGGAAGCTAAGAACCAACTCGCTCTGCCCCGTGCTCTTACAGCCTACCGGGAACATGTCTTGGAAAGGCCTGTGAAATGCAGTTTCTTGGCAGGCCTCATCTGGCTGAAGTAGAACTCCGGCTCTGGGTGTGCTCCACTGCCCTAGAGCTGCCAGGCCCAAAGTGCTGCCCTGTTTCCAAGGGGCAGAGAGGCCCAAAGCATCTTGCTTCCCGGTCTTTGCGAAGCTAAGAAACAACTGGCTCTGCCCAGTGCTCTTACACCTACCGGGAACATCTCTTACCAAGGCCTGTCAAACGCTGTTTCTTTGCAGGCCTGATCAGGCTGAAGTAGAACTCCTGCTTTGCGTGTGCTCCATTGGCCTAGAGCTTCCCGACCCAAAAGGCTGCCTTGTTCCCAAACGGGCAGAGGGGCCCCAAGCATCTTGCTTCCAGCTTTTCAGGAAGGTAAGAAACAACTGGCTCTGCCCAGTGCTCTTACAGCCTACCGGGAACATCTCTTACCAAGGCCTGTGAAACGCAGTTTCCTGGCAGGCCTGATCTGGCTGAAGTAGAACTTCTGCTCTGGGTGTGCTCCATTGCCCTAGAGCTGCCAGGCCCAAAGGGCTGCCTTGTTTCCAAAGACGGAGAGTGGACCCAAAGCATCTTGCTCCCAGCTCTTCGGGAAGCTAAGAAACAGCTGGCTCTGCCCAGTGCTCTTACAGCCTAAGAGAACATCTCTTTGAAAGGCCTGTGAAACGCAGTTTCTTGGCAGGCCTGACCTGGCTGAAGTAGAACTTCTGTTCTGGTTGTGCTACATAGGCCTAGAGCTACCAGGACCTAAGGGCTGCCTTGTTTCCAAAGGGTGAGAGAGGCCCCAAAGCATCTTGCCTCCAGCACTTTGGGAAGCTAAAAAACAACTGGTTCTGCCCAGTGCTCTCACAGCCTACCGTGAACATCTCTTACCAAGGGCTGTGAAACGCAGTTTCTGGGCAGGACTGATCTGCCTGAAGTAGAACTTCTGCTGTGGGTGTGCTCCATTGGCCTAGAGCTGCCAGGCCCAAAAGGCTGCCTTGTGTCCAAAGGGAGAGAGAGGCCCCAAGGCATCTTGCTTCCAGCTCTGTGGGAAGCTAAAGCAACTGGCTCTCCACAGTGCTCTCACAGCCTACCGGGAACATCTCTTACCAAGGCCTGTGAAACGCAGTTTCTTGGCAGGCCTGATCTGGCTGAAGTAGAACTCCTGCTCTGGGCGTGCTACTTTGGCCTAGAGCTGCCAGGCCCAAAGGGCCGCCTTGTTTCCAAAGGGGCTGAGAGTCCCCAAAGCATCTTGCTTCCAAATCTTTGGGAAGCTAAGAAACAACTGGCTCTGCACAGTGCTCTCACAGCCTACCGGCAACGTGACAGAGAAAGGCCTGTGAGACGCAGTTTCTTGGAAGGCCTGATCTGGCTGAGGTAGAACTTGTGCTCTGGGTGTGCTACTTTGGCCTAGAGCTGCCAGGCACAAAGGCTGCTTTGTTTCCAAAGGGGGAGAGAGGCCCCAAATCATGTTGCTTCCAGCTGTTTTTGAAGCTAAGAAACAACTCGCTCTGCCAGGTACTCTTACAGCCTTCCGGGAACACCTCTTACGAAGGCCTGTGAAAAGCAGTTTCTTGGCAGGCCTGATCTGGCTGAGGTAGAACTTCTGCTCTGGGTGTGCTCCATTGCCCTAGAGCTGAAAGGCCCAAAGGGCTGCCTTGTTTCCAAAGGGGGAGAGAGGCCCCAAAGCATCTTGCTTCCACCTCTTGGGAAGCTAAGAAACAACTGGCTGTGCCCAGTGCTCTTATAGCCTAAGAGAACATCTCTTATCAAGGCCTGGGAAACGCACTGTCTAGGCAGGCCTGATCTGGAAGAAGTAGAACTTCGGCTCTGGTTGTGCTCCATTGCCCTAGAGCTGCCAGACCCAACGTGCTGCCTTGTTTCCAAAGGGGCAGAGAGGCCCCAAAGCGTCTTGCTTCCAGCTGTTTGGGAAACAAGGAAACAACTGGCTCTGCACCGTGCTCTCACAGCCTGCCGGGAACGTCACATACAAAGGCCTCTGAAACGCAGTTCCTTGGCAGGCCTGATCTGGCTGAAGTAGGACTTCTGCTCTGGGTGTGCTCCATTGGCCTAGAGCTGAAAGGCCCAAAGGTCGCCCTTGTTGGCAAAGGGGCAGGGAGCCCCCAAAGCATCTTGCTTCCAGCTCTTTGGGAAGCTAAGAAACAAATGGCTCTGCCCAGTGCTCTAACAGAGTACCGGGAACATCTCTTACCAAAGCCTTTGAAACGCAGTTTCTTGGCAGGCCTTATCTGGCTGAGGTAGAACTTCTGCTCTGGGTGTGCTCCATTGGCCTAGAGCTGCCTGGCCCAAAGGTTGGCCTTGTTTGCAAAGGGGATGAGAGGCCCCAAAGCATCTTGCTTCCAGCTCTTCGGGAAGCTAAGAAACATCTGGCGTTGCCCAGTGCTCTTACAGCCTACCGGGAACATCTCTTACCAAGGCCTGTGAAACGCAGTTTGTTGGTGGCCTGAACTGGCCGAAGTAGAACTTCTGCTCTGGGTGTGCTCCATTGGCCTAGAGCTGCCTGGCCCATAGGGCTGCCTTGTTTGCAAAGGGGATGAGAGGCCCCAAAGCATCTTGCTTCCAGCTCTTCGGGAAGCTAAGAAACATCTGGCGTTGCCCAGTGCTCTTACAGCCTACCGGGAACATCTCCTACCAAGGCCTGTGAAACGCAGTTTGTTGGTGGCCTGAACTGGCCCAAGTAGAACTTCTGCTCTGGGTGTGCTCCACTGGGCTAGAGCTACCTGCCCCAGAGGGCTGCCTTGAGTCCAAAGTGAGAGAGTGGCACCAAAGCTACTCGCTTCCAGCTCTTCGGGAAGCTAAGAAACATCTGGCGTTGCCCAGTGCTCTTACAGCCTACCAGGAACATCTCTTACCAAGGCCTGTGAAACGCCGTTTCCTGGCTGGCCTGATTTGGCCCAAGTAGAACTTCTGCTCTGGGTGTGCTCCATTGCCCTAGAGCTGCCAGGCCCAAGGTGCTGCCTTGTTTCCAAAGGGGCAGAGAGGCCCCAAAGCATCTTGCTTCCAGCTCTCTGGGAAGCTAAGAACCAACTCGCTCTGCCCCGTGCTCTTACAGCCTACCGGGAACATGTCTTTGAAAGGCCTGTGAAACGCAGTTTCTTGGCAGGCCTCATCTGGCTGAAGTAGAACTCCGGCTCTGGGTGTGCTCCACTGCCCTAGAGCTGCCAGGCCCAAAGTGCTGCCCTGTTTCCAAGGGGCAGAGAGGCCCAAAGCATCTTGCTTCCCGGTCTTTGCGAAGCTAAGAAACAACTGGCTCTGCCCAGTGCTCTTACACCTACCGGGAACATCTCTTACCAAGGCCTGTCAAACGCTGTTTCTTTGCAGGCCTGATCAGGCTGAAGTAGAACTCCTGCTTTGCGTGTGCTCCATTGGCCTAGAGCTTCCCGACCCAAAAGGCTGCCTTGTTCCCAAACGGGCAGAGGGGTCCCAAGCATCTTGCTTCCAGCTTTTCAGGAAGGTAAGAAACAACTGGCTCTGCCCAGTGCTCTTACAGCCTACCGGGAACATCTCTTACCAAGGCCTGTGAAACGCAGTTTCCTGGCAGGCCTGATCTGGCTGAAGTAGAACTTCTGCTCTGGGTGTGCTCCATTGCCCTAGAGCTGCCAGGCCCAAAGGGCTGCCTTGTTTCCAAAGACGGAGAGTGGACCCAAAGCATCTTGCTCCCAGCTCTTCGGGAAGCTAAGAAACAGCTGGCTCTGCCCAGTGCTCTTACAGCCTAAGAGAACATCTCTTTGAAAGGCCTGTGAAACGCAGTTTCTTGGCAGGCCTGACCTGGCTGAAGTAGAACTTCTGTTCTGGTTGTGCTACATAGGCCTAGAGCTACCAGGACCTAAGGGCTGCCTTGTTTCCAAAGGGTGAGAGAGGCCCCAAAGCATCTTGCCTCCAGCACTTTGGGAAGCTAAAAAACAACTGGTTCTGCCCAGTGCTCTCACAGCCTACCGTGAACATCTCTTACCAAGGGCTGTGAAACGCAGTTTCTGGGCAGGACTGATCTGCCTGAAGTAGAACTTCTGCTGTGGGTGTGCTCCATTGGCCTAGAGCTGCCAGGCCCAAACGGCTGCCTTGTGTCCAAAGGGAGAGAGAGGCCCCAAGGCATCTTGCTTCCAGCTCTGTGGGAAGCTAAAGCAACTGGCTCTCCACAGTGCTCTCACAGCCTACCGGGAACATCTCTTACCAAGGCCTGTGAAACGCAGTTTCTTGGCAGGCCTGATCTGGCTGAAGTAGAACTCCTGCTCTGGGCGTGCTACTTTGGCCTAGAGCTGCCAGGCCCAAAGGGCCGCCTTGTTTCCAAAGGGGCTGAGAGTCCCCAAAGCATCTTGCTTCCAAATCTTTGGGAAGCTAAGAAACAACTGGCTCTGCACAGTGCTCTCACAGCCTACCGGCAACGTGACAGAGAAAGGCCTGTGAGACGCAGTTTCTTGGAAGGCCTGATCTGGCTGAGGTAGAACTTCTGCTCTGGGTGTACTCCATTGGCCTAGGGCTGCCAGGCCCAAAGGGCTGCCTTTATTTCCAAAGTGTGAGAGAGGCCCCAAAGCATCTTGCTTCCTGCTCTCTGGGAAGCTAAAACAACTGGCTCTGCACAGTGCTCTCAAAGCCAACCGGGAACGTCACATACAAAGGCCTGTGAAACGCAGCTTCTTGACAGGCCTTATCTGGCTGAGGTAGAACTTGTGCTCTGGGTGTGCTACTTTGGCCTAGAGCTGCCAGGCACAAAGGCTGCTTTGTTTCCAAAGGGGGAGAGAGGCCCCAAATCATGTTGCTTCCAGCTGTTTTTGAAGCTAAGAAACTACTCGCTCTGCCAGGTACTCTTACAGCCTTCCGGGAACACCTCTTACGAAGGCCTGTGAAAAGCAGTTTCTTGGCAGGCCTGATCTGGCTGAGGTAGAACTTCTGCTCTGGGTGTGCTCCATTGCCCTAGAGCTGAAAGGCCCAAAGGGCTGCCTTGTTTCCAAAGGGGGAGAGAGGCCCCAAAGCATCTTGCTTCCACCTCTTGGGAAGCTAAGAAACAACTGGCTGTGCCCAGTGCTCTTATAGCCTAAGAGAACATCTCTTATCAAGGCCTGTGAAACGCACTGTCTAGGCAGGCCTGATCTGGAAGAAGTAGAACTTCGGCTCTGGTTGTGCTCCATTGCCCTAGAGCTGCCAGACCCAACGTGCTGCCTTGTTTGCAAAGGGGCAGAGAGGCCCCAAAGCGTCTTGCTTCCAGCTGTTTGGGAAACAAGGAAACAACTGGCTCTGCACCGTGCTCTCACAGCCTACCGGGAACGTCACATACAAAGGCCTCTGAAACGCAGTTCCTTGGCAGGCCTGATCTGGCTGAAGTAGGACTTCTGCTCTGGGTGTGCTCCATTGGCCTAGAGCTGAAAGGCCCAAAGGTCGCCCTTGTTGGCAAAGGGGCAGGGAGCCCCCAAAGCATCTTGCTTCCAGCTCTTTGGGAAGCTAAGAAACAAATGGCTCTGCCCAGTGCTCTAACAGAGTACCGGGAACATCTCTTACCAAAGCCTTTGAAACGCAGTTTCTTGGCAGGCCTTATCTGGCTGAGGTAGAACTTCTGCTCTAGGTGTGCTCCATTGGCCTAGAGCTGCCTGGCCCAAAGGTCGGCCTTGTTTGCAAAGGGGATGAGAGGCCCCAAAGCATCTTGCTTCCAGCTCTTCGGGAAGCTAAGAAACATCTGGCGTTGCCCAGTGCTCTTACAGCCTACCGGGAACATCTCTTACCAAGGCCTGTGAAACGCAGTTTGTTGGTGGCCTGAACTGGCCGAAGTAGAACTTCTGCTCTGGGTGTGCTCCATTGGCCTAGAGCTGCCATGCCCAAGGTGCTGCCTTGTTTCCAAAGGGGCAGAGAGGCCCCAAAGCATCTTGCTTCCAGCTCTCTGGGAAGCTAAGAACCAACTCGCTCTGCCCCGTGCTCTTACAGCCTACCGGGAACATGTCTTTGAAAGGCCTGTGAAACGCAGTTTCTTGGCAGGCCTCATCTGGCTGAAGTAGAACTCCGGCTCTGGGTGTGCTCCATTGCCCTAGAGCTGCCAGGCCCAAAGTGCTGCCCTGTTTCCAAGGGGCAGAGAGGCCCAAAGCATCTTGCTTCCCGGTCTTTGCGAAGCTAAGAAACAACTGGCTCTGCCCAGTGCTCTTACACCTACCGGGAACATCTCTTACTAAGGCCTGTCAAACGCTGTTTCTTTGCAGGCCTGATCAGGCTGAAGTAGAACTCCTGCTCTGCGTGTGCTCCATTGGCCTAGAGCTTCCCGACCCAAAAGGCTGCCTTGTTCCCAAACGGGCAGAGGGGTCCCAAGCATCTTGCTTCCAGCTTTTCAGGAAGGTAAGAAACAACTGGCTCTGCCCAGTGCTCTTACAGCCTACCGGGAACATCTCTTACCAAGGCCTGTGAAACGCAGTATCCTGGCAGGCCTGATCTGGCTGAAGTAGAACTTCTGCTCTGGGTGTGCTCCATTGCCCTAGAGCTGCCAGGCCCAAAGGGCTGCCTTGTTTCCAAAGACGGAGAGTGGACCCAAAGCATCTTGCTCCCAGCTCTTCGGGAAGCTAAGAAACAGCTGGCTCTGCCCAGTGCTCTTACAGCCTAAGAGAACATCTCTTTGAAAGGCCTGTGAAACGCAGTTTCTTGGCAGGCCTGACCTGGCTGAAGTAGAACTTCTGTTCTGGTTGTGCTACATAGGCCTAGAGCTACCAGGACCTAAGGGCTGCCTTGTTTCCAAAGGGTGAGAGAGGCCCCAAAGCATCTTGCCTCCAGCACTTTGGGAAGCTAAAAAACAACTGGTTCTGCCCAGTGCTCTCACAGCCTACCGTGAACATCTCTTACCAAGGGCTGTGAAACGCAGTTTCTGGGCAGGACTGATCTGCCTGAAGTAGAACTTCTGCTGTGGGTGTGCTCCATTGGCCTAGAGCTGCCAGGCCCAAAAGGCTGCCTTGTGTCCAAAGGGAGAGAGAGGCCCCAAGGCATCTTGCTTCCAGCTCTGTGGGAAGCTAAAGCAACTGGCTCTCCACAGTGCTCTCACAGCCTACCGGGAACATCTCTTACCAAGGCCTGTGAAACGCAGTTTCTTGGCAGGCCTGATCTGGCTGAAGTAGAACTCCTGCTCTGGGCGTGCTACTTTGGCCTAGAGCTGCCAGGCCCAAAGGGCCGCCTTGTTTCCAAAGGGGCTGAGAGTCCCCAAAGCATCTTGCTTCCAAATCTTTGGGAAGCTAAGAAACAACTGGCTCTGCACAGTGCTCTCACAGCCTACCGGCAACGTGACAGAGAAAGGCCTGTGAGACGCAGTTTCTTGGAAGGCCTGATCTGGCTGAGGTAGAACTTGTGCTCTGGGTGTGCTACTTTGGCCTAGAGCTGCCAGGCACAAAGGCTGCTTTGTTTCCAAAGGGGGAGAGAGGCCCCAAATCATGTTGCTTCCAGCTGTTTTTGAAGCTAAGAAACAACTCGCTCTGCCAGGTACTCTTACAGCCTTCCGGGAACACCTCTTACGAAGGCCTGTGAAAAGCAGTTTCTTGGCAGGCCTGATCTGGCTGAGGTAGAACTTCTGCTCTGGGTGTGCTCCATTGCCCTAGAGCTGAAAGGCCCAAAGGGCTGCCTTGTTTCCAAAGGGGGAGAGAGGCCCCAAAGCATCTTGCTTCCACCTCTTGGGAAGCTAAGAAACAACTGGCTGTGCCCAGTGCTCTTATAGCCTAAGAGAACATCTCTTATCAAGGCCTGGGAAACGCACTGTCTAGGCAGGCCTGATCTGGAAGAAGTAGAACTTCGGCTCTGGTTGTGCTCCATTGCCCTAGAGCTGCCAGACCCAACGTGCTGCCTTGTTTCCAAAGGGGCAGAGAGGCCCCAAAGCGTCTTGCTTCCAGCTGTTTGGGAAACAAGGAAACAACTGGCTCTGCACCGTGCTCTCACAGCCTACCGGGAACGTCACATACAAAGGCCTCTGAAACGCAGTTCCTTGGCAGGCCTGATCTGGCTGAAGTAGGACTTCTGCTCTGGGTGTGCTCCATTGGCCTAGAGCTGAAAGGCCCAAAGGTCGCCCTTGTTGGCAAAGGGGCAGGGAGCCCCCAAAGCATCTTGCTTCCAGCTCTTTGGGAAGCTAAGAAACAAATGGCTCTGCCCAGTGCTCTAACAGAGTACCGGGAACATCTCTTACCAAAGCCTTTGAAACGCAGTTTCGTGGCAGGCCTGATCTGGCTAAAGTAGAACTCCTGCTCTGGGCGTGCTACTTTGGCCTAGAGCTGCCAGGCCCAAAGGGCCGCCTTGTTTCCAAAGGGGCTGAGAGTCCCCAAAGCATCTTGCTTCCAAATCTTTGGGAAGCTAAGAAACAACTGGCTCTGCACAGTGCTCTCACAGCCTACCGGCAACGTGACAGAGAAAGGCCTGTGAGACGCAGTTTCTTGGAAGGCCTGATCTGGCTGAGGTAGAACTTGTGCTCTGGGTGTGCTACTTTGGCCTAGAGCTGCCAGGCACAAATGCTGCTTTGTTTCCAAAGGGGGAGAGAGGCCCCAAATCATGTTGCTTCCAGCTGTTTTTGAAGCTAAGAAACAACTCGCTCTGCCAGGTACTCTTACAGCCTTCCGGGAACACCTCTTACGAAGGCCTGTGAAAAGCAGTTTCTTGGCAGGCCTGATCTGGCTGAGGTAGAACTTCTGCTCTGGGTGTGCTCCATTGCCCTAGAGCTGAAAGGCCCAAAGGGCTGCCTTGTTTCCAAAGGGGGAGAGAGGCCCCAAAGCATCTTGCTTCCACCTCTTGGGAAGCTAAGAAACAACTGGCTGTGCCCAGTGCTCTTATAGCCTAAGAGAACATCTCTTATCAAGGCCTGTGAAACGCACTGTCTAGGCAGGCCTGATCTGGAAGAAGTAGAACTTCGGCTCTGGTTGTGCTCCATTGCCCTAGAGCTGCCAGACCCAACGTGCTGCCTTGTTTCCAAAGGGGCAGAGAGGCCCCAAAGCGTCTTGCTTCCAGCTGTTTGGGAAACAAGGAAACAACTGGCTCTGCACCGTGCTCTCACAGCCTACCGGGAACGTCACATACAAAGGCCTCTGAAACGCAGTTCCTTGGCAGGCCTGATCTGGCTGAAGTAGGACTTCTGCTCTGGGTGTGCTCCATTGGCCTAGAGCTGAAAGGCCCAAAGGTCGCCCTTGTTGGCAAAGGGGCAGGGAGCCCCCAAAGCATCTTGCTTCCAGCTCTTTGGGAAGCTAAGAAACAAATGGCTCTGCCCAGTGCTCTAACAGAGTACCGGGAACATCTCTTACCAAAGCCTTTGAAACGCAGTTTCTTGGCAGGCCTTATCTGGCTGAGGTAGAACTTCTGCTCTGGGTGTGCTCCATTGGCCTAGAGCTGCCTGGCCCAAAGGTCGGCCTTGTTTGCAAAGGGGATGAGAGGCCCCAAAGCATCTTGCTTCCAGCTCTTCGGGAAGCTAAGAAACATCTGGCGTTGCCCAGTGCTCTTACAGCCTACCGGGAATATCTCTTACCAAGGCCTGTGAAACGCAGTTTGTTGGTGGCCTGAACTGGCCGAAGTAGAACTTCTGCTCTGGGTATGCTCCATTGGCCTAGAGCTGCCTGGCCCAAGGTGCTGCCTTGTTTCCAAAGGGGCAGAGAGGCCCCAAAGCATCTTCCTTCCAGCTCTCTGGGAAGCTAAGAACCAACTCACTCTGCCCCGTGCTCTTACAGCCTACCGGGAACATGTCTTTGAAAGGCCTGTGAAACGCAGTTTCTTGGCAGGCCTCATCTGGCTGAAGTAGAACTCTGGCTCTGGGTGTGCTCCATTGCCCTAGAGCTGCCAGGCCCAAAGTGCTGCCCTGTTTCCAAGAGGCAGAGAGGCCCAAAGCATCTTGCTTCCCGGTCTTTGCGAAGCTAAGAAACAACTGGCTCTGCCCAGTGCTCTTACACCTACCGGGAACATCTCTTACCAAGGCCTGTCAAACGCTGTTTCTTTGCAGGCCTGATCAGGCTGAAGTAGAACTCCTGCTCTGCGTGTGCTCCATTGGCCTAGAGCTTCCCGACCCAAAAGGCTGCCTTGTTCCCAAACGGGCAGAGGGGTCCCAAGCATCTTGCTTCCAGCTTTTCAGGAAGGTAAGAAACAACTGGCTCTGCCCAGTGCTCTTACAGCCTACCGGGAACATCTCTTACCAAGGCCTGTGAAACGCAGTTTCCTGGCAGGCCTGATCTGGCTGAAGTAGAACTTCTGCTCTGGGTGTGCTCCATTGCCCTAGAGCTGCCAGGCCCAAAGGGCTGCCTTGTTTCCAAAGACGGAGAGTGGACCCAAAGCATCTTGCTCCCAGCTCTTCGGGAAGCTAAGAAACAGCTGGCTCTGCCCAGTGCTCTTACAGCCTAAGAGAACATCTCTTTGAAAGGCCTGTGAAACGCAGTTTCTTGGCAGGCCTGACCTGGCTGAAGTAGAACTTCTGTTCTGGTTGTGCTACATAGGCCTAGAGCTACCAGGACCTAAGGGCTGCCTTGTTTCCAAAGGGTGAGAGAGGCCCCAAAGCATCTTGCCTCCAGCACTTTGGGAAGCTAAAAAACAACTGGTTCTGCCCAGTGCTCTCACAGCCTACCGTGAACATCTCTTACCAAGGGCTGTGAAACGCAGTTTCTGGGCAGGACTGATCTGCCTGAAGTAGAACTTCTGCTGTGGGTGTGCTCCATTGGCCTAGAGCTGCCAGGCCCAAACGGCTGCCTTGTGTCCAAAGGGAGAGAGAGGCCCCAAGGCATCTTGCTTCCAGCTCTGTGGGAAGCTAAAGCAACTGGCTCTCCACAGTGCTCTCACAGCCTACCGGGAACATCTCTTACCAAGGCCTGTGAAACGCAGTTTCTTGGCAGGCCTGATCTGGCTGAAGTAGAACTCCTGCTCTGGGCGTGCTACTTTGGCCTAGAGCTGCCAGGCCCAAAGGGCCGCCTTGTTTCCAAAGGGGCTGAGAGTCCCCAAAGCATCTTGCTTCCAAATCTTTGGGAAGCTAAGAAACAACTGGCTCTGCACAGTGCTCTCACAGCCTACCGGCAACGTGACAGAGAAAGGCCTGTGAGACGCAGTTTCTTGGAAGGCCTGATCTGGCTGAGGTAGAACTTGTGCTCTGGGTGTGCTACTTTGGCCTAGAGCTGCCAGGCACAAAGGCTGCTTTGTTTCCAAAGGGGGAGAGAGGCCCCAAATCATGTTGCTTCCAGCTGTTTTTGAAGCTAAGAAACAACTCGCTCTGCCAGGTACTCTTACAGCCTTCCGGGAACACCTCTTACGAAGGCCTGTGAAAAGCAGTTTCTTGGCAGGCCTGATCTGGCTGAGGTAGAACTTCTGCTCTGGGTGTGCTCCATTGCCCTAGAGCTGAAAGGCCCAAAGGGCTGCCTTGTTTCCAAAGGGGGAGAGAGGCCCCAAAGCATCTTGCTTCCACCTCTTGGGAAGCTAAGAAACAACTGGCTGTGCCCAGTGCTCTTATAGCCTAAGAGAACATCTCTTATCAAGGCCTGTGAAACGCACTGTCTAGGCAGGCCTGATCTGGAAGAAGTAGAACTTCGGCTCTGGTTGTGCTCCATTGCCCTAGAGCTGCCAGACCCAACGTGCTGCCTTGTTTCCAAAGGGGCAGAGAGGCCCCAAAGCGTCTTGCTTCCAGCTGTTTGGGAAACAAGGAAACAACTGGCTCTGCACCGTGCTCTCACAGCCTACCGGGAACGTCACATACAAAGGCCTCTGAAACGCAGTTCCTTGGCAGGCCTGATCTGGCTGAAGTAGGACTTCTGCTCTGGGTGTGCTCCATTGGCCTAGAGCTGAAAGGCCCAAAGGTCGCCCTTGTTGGCAAAGGGGCAGGGAGCCCCCAAAGCATCTTGCTTCCAGCTCTTTGGGAAGCTAAGAAACAAATGGCTCTGCCCAGTGCTCTAACAGAGTACCGGGAACATCTCTTACCAAAGCCTTTGAAACGCAGTTTCTTGGCAGGCCTTATCTGGCTGAGGTAGAACTTCTGCTCTGGGTGTGCTCCATTGGCCTAGAGCTGCCTGGACCAAAGGTCGGCCTTGTTTGCAAAGGGGATGAGAGGCCCCAAAGCATCTTGCTTCCAGCTCTTCGGGAAGCTAAGAAACATCTGGCGTTGCCCAGTGCTCTTACAGCCTACCGGGAACATCTCTTACCAAGGCCTGTGAAACGCAGTTTGTTGGTGGCCTGAACTGGCCGAAGTAGAACTTCTGCTCTGGGTGTGCTCCATTGGCCTAGAGCTGCCTGGCCCATAGGGCCGCCTTGTTTGCAAAGGGGATGAGAGGCCCCAAAGCATCTTGCTTCCAGCTCTTCGGGAAGCTAAGAAACATCTGGCGTTGCCCAGTGCTCTTACAGCCTACCGGGAACATCTCTTACCAAGGCCTGTGAAACGCAGTTTGTTGGTCGCCTGAACTGGCCCAAGTAGAACTTCTGCTCTGGGTGTGCTCCACTGGGCTAGAGCTACCTGCCCCAGAGGGCTGCCTTGAGTCCAAAGTGAGAGAGTGGCACCAAAGCTTCTCGCTTCCAGCTCTTCGGGAAGCTAAGAAACATCTGGCGTTGCCCAGTGCTCTTACACCTACCGGGAACATCTCTTACCAAGGCCTGTGAAACGCCGTTTCCTGGCAGGCCTGATTTGGCTGAAGTAGAACTTCTGCTCTGGGTGTGCTCCATTGCCCTAGAGCTGCCAGGCCCAAGGTGCTGCCTTGTTTCCAAAGGGGCAGAGAGGCCCCAAAGCATCTTGCTTCCAGCTCTCTGGGAAGCTAAGAACCAACTCGCTCTGCCCCGTGCTCTTACAGCCTACCGGGAACATGTCTTTGAAAGGCCTGTGAAACGCAGTTTCTTGGCAGGCCTCATCTGGCTGAAGTAGAACTCCGGCTCTGGGTGTGCTCCATTGCCCTAGAGCTGCCAGGCCCAAAGTGCTGCCCTGTTTCCAAGGGGCAGAGAGGCCCAAAGCATCTTGCTTCCCGGTCTTTGCGAAGCTAAGAAACAACTGGCTCTGCTCAGTGCTCTTACACCTACCGGGAACATCTCTTACCAAGGCCTGTCAAACGCTGTTTCTTTGCAGGCCTGATCAGGCTGAAGTAGAACTCCTGCTCTGTGTGTGCTCCATTGGCCTAGAGCTTCCCGACCCAAAAGGCTGCCTTGTTCCCAAACGGGCAGAGGGGTCCCAAGCATCTTGCTTCCAGCTTTTCAGGAAGGTAAGAAACAACTGGCTCTGCCCAGTGCTCTTACAGCCTACCGGGAACATCTCTTACCAAGGCCTGTGAAACGCAGTTTCCTGGCAGGCCTGATCTGGCTGAAGTAGAACTTCTGCTCTGGGTGTGCTCCATTGCCCTAGAGCTGCCAGGCCCAAGGTGCTGCCTTGTTTCCAAAGGGGCAGAGAGGCCCCAAAGCATCTTGCTTCCAGCTCTCTGGGAAGCTAAGAACCAACTCGCTCTGCCCCGTGCTCTTACAGCCTACCGGGAACATGTCTTTGAAAGGCCTGTGAAACGCAGTTTCTTGGCAGGCCTCATCTGGCTGAAGTAGAACTCCGGCTCTGGGTGTGCTCCATTGCCCTAGAGCTGCCAGGCCCAAAGTGCTGCCCTGTTTCCAAGGGGCAGAGAGGCCCAAAGCATCTTGCTTCCCGGTCTTTGCGAAGCTAAGAAACAACTGGCTCTGCTCAGTGCTCTTACACCTACCGGGAACATCTCTTACCAAGGCCTGTCAAACGCTGTTTCTTTGCAGGCCTGATCAGGCTGAAGTAGAACTCCTGCTCTGCGTGTGCTCCATTGGCCTAGAGCTTCCCGACCCAAAAGGCTGCCTTGTTCCCAAACGGGCAGAGGGGTCCCAAGCATCTTGCTTCCAGCTTTTCAGGAAGGTAAGAAACAACTGGCTCTGCCCAGTGCTCTTACAGCCTACGGGGAACATCTCTTACCAAGGCCTGTGAAACGCAGTTTCCTGGCAGGCCTGATCTGGCTGAAGTAGAACTTCTGCTCTGGGTGTGCTCCATTGCCCTAGAGCTGCCAGGCCCAAAGGGCTGCCTTGTTTCCAAAGACGGAGAGTGGACCCAAAGCATCTTGCTCCCAGCTCTTCGGGAAGCTAAGAAACAGCTGGCTCTGCCCAGTGCTCTTACAGCCTAAGAGAACATCTCTTTGAAAGGCCTGTGAAACGCAGTTTCTTGGCAGGCCTGACCTGGCTGAAGTAGAACTTCTGTTCTGGTTGTGCTACATAGGCCTAGAGCTACCAGGACCTAAGGGCTGCCTTGTTTCCAAAGGGTGAGAGAGGCCCCAAAGCATCTTGCCTCCAGCACTTTGGGAAGCTAAAAAACAACTGGTTCTGCCCAGTGCTCTCCCAGCCTACCGTGAACATCTCTTACCAAGGGCTGTGAAACGCAGTTTCTGGGCAGGACTGATCTGCCTGAAGTAGAACTTCTGCTGTGGGTGTGCTCCATTGGCCTAGAGCTGCCAGGCCCAAACGGCTGCCTTGTGTCCAAAGGGAGAGAGAGGCCCCAAGGCATCTTGCTTCCAGCTCTGTGGGAAGCTAAAGCAACTGGCTCTCCACAGTGCTCTCACAGCCTACCGGGAACATCTCTTACCAAGGCCTGTGAAACGCAGTTTCTTGGCAGGCCTGATCTGGCTGAAGTAGAACTCCTGCTCTGGGCGTGCTACTTTGGCCTAGAGCTGCCAGGCCCAAAGGGCCGCCTCGTTTCCAAAGGGGCTGAGAGTCCCCAAAGCATCTTGCTTCCAAATCTTTGGGAAGCTAAGAAACAACTGGCTCTGCACAGTGCTCTCACAGCCTACCGGCAACGTGACAGAGAAAGGCCTGTGAGACGCAGTTTCTTGGAAGGCCTGATCTGGCTGAGGTAGAACTTCTGCTCTGGGTGTGCTACTTTGGCCTAGAGCTGCCAGGCACAAAGGCTGCTTTGTTTCCAAAGGGGGAGAGAGGCCCCAAATCATGTTGCTTCCAGCTGTTTTTGAAGCTAAGAAACAACTCGCTCTGCCAGGTACTCTTACAGCCTTCCGGGAACACCTCTTACGAAGGCCTGTGAAAAGCAGTTTCTTGGCAGGCCTGATCTGGCTGAGGTAGAACTTCTGCTCTGGGTGTGCTCCATTGCCCTAGAGCTGAAAGGCCCAAAGGGCTGCCTTGTTTCCAAAGGGGGAGAGAGGCCCCAAAGCATCTTGCTTCCACCTCTTGGGAAGCTAAGAAACAACTGGCTGTGCCCAGTGCTCTTATAGCCTAAGAGAACATCTCTTATCAAGGCCTGTGAAACGCACTGTCTAGGCAGGCCTGATCTGGAAGAAGTAGAACTTCGGCTCTGGTTGTGCTCCATTGCCCTAGAGCTGCCAGACCCAACGTGCTGCCTTGTTTCCAAAGGGGCAGAGAGGCCCCAAAGCGTCTTGCTTCCAGCTGTTTGGGAAACAAGGAGCAACTGGCTCTGCACCGTGCTCTCACAGCCTACCGGGAACGTCACATACAAAGGCCTCTGAAACGCAGTTCCTTGGCAGGCCTGATCTGGCTGAAGTAGGACTTCTGCTCTGGGTGTGCTCCATTGGCCTAGAGCTGAAAGGCCCAAAGGTCGCCCTAGTTGGCAAAGGGGCAGGGAGCCCCCAAAGCATCTTGCTTCCAGCTCTTTGGGAAGCTAAGAAACAAATGGCTCTGCCCAGTGCTCTAACAGAGTAGCGGGAACATCTCTTACCAAAGCCTTTGAAACGCAGTTTCTTGGCAGGCCTTATCTGGCTGAGGTAGAACTTCTGCTCTGGGTGTGCTCCATTGGCCTAGAGCTGCCTGGCCCAAAGGTCGGCCTTGTTTGCAAAGGGGATGAGAGGCCCCAAAGCATCTTGCTTCCAGCTCTTCGGGAAGCTAAGAAACATCTGGCATTGCCCAGCGCTCTTACAGCCTACCGGGAACATCTCTTACCAAGGCCTGTGAAACGCAGTTTGTTGGTGGCCTGAACTGGCCGAAGTAGAACTTCTGCACTGGGTGTGCTCCATTGGCCTAGAGCTGCCTGGCCCAAGGTGCTGCCTTGTTTCCAAAGGGGCAGAGAGGCCCCAAAGCATCTTCCTTCCAGCTCTCTGGGAAGCTAAGAACCAACTCGCTCTGCCCCGTGCTCTTACAGCCTACCGGGAACATCTCTTACCAAGGCCTGTCAAACGCTGTTTCTTTGCAGGCCTGATCAGGCTGAAGTAGAACTCCTGCTCTGCGTGTGCTCCATTGGCCTAGAGCTTCCCGACCCAAAAGGCTGCCTTGTTCCCAAACGGGCAGAGGGGTCCCAAGCATCTTGCTTCCAGCTTTTCAGGAAGGTAAGAAACAACTGGCTCTGCCCAGTGCTCTTACAGCCTACCGGGAACATCTCTTACCAAGGCCTGTGAAACGCAGTTTCCTGGCAGGCCTGATCTGGCTGAAGTAGAACTTCTGCTCTGGGTGTGCTCCATTGCCCTAGAGCTGCCAGGCCCAAAGGGCTGCCTTGTTTCCAAAGACGGAGAGTGGACCCAAAGCATCTTGCTCCCAGCTCTTCGGGAAGCTAAGAAACAGCTGGCTCTGCCCAGTGCTCTTACAGCCTAAGAGAACATCTCTTTGAAAGGCCTGTGAAACGCAGTTTCTTGGCAGGCCTGACCTGGCTGAAGTAGAACTTCTGTTCTGGTTGTGCTACATAGGCCTAGAGCTACCAGGACCTAAGGGCTGCCTTGTTTCCAAAGGGTGAGAGAGGCCCCAAAGCATCTTGCCTCCAGCACTTTGGGAAGCTAAAAAACAACTGGTTCTGCCCAGTGCTCTCCCAGCCTACCGTGAACATCTCTTACCAAGGGCTGTGAAACGCAGTTTCTGGGCAGGACTGATCTGCCTGAAGTAGAACTTCTGCTGTGGGTGTGCTCCATTGGCCTAGAGCTGCCAGGCCCAAACGGCTGCCTTGTGTCCAAAGGGAGAGAGAGGCCCCAAGGCATCTTGCTTCCAGCTCTGTGGGAAGCTAAAGCAACTGGCTCTCCACAGTGCTCTCACAGCCTACCGGGAACATCTCTTACCAAGGCCTGTGAAACGCAGTTTCTTGGCAGGCCTGATCTGGCTGAAGTAGAACTCCTGCTCTGGGCGTGCTACTTTGGCCTAGAGCTGCCAGGCCCAAAGGGCCGCCTCGTTTCCAAAGGGGCTGAGAGTCCCCAAAGCATCTTGCTTCCAAATCTTTGGGAAGCTAAGAAACAACTGGCTCTGCACAGTGCTCTCACAGCCTACCGGCAACGTGACAGAGAAAGGCCTGTGAGACGCAGTTTCTTGGAAGGCCTGATCTGGCTGAGGTAGAACTTCTGCTCTGGGTGTGCTACTTTGGCCTAGAGCTGCCAGGCACAAAGGCTGCTTTGTTTCCAAAGGGGGAGAGAGGCCCCAAATCATGTTGCTTCCAGCTGTTTTTGAAGCTAAGAAACAACTCGCTCTGCCAGGTACTCTTACAGCCTTCCGGGAACACCTCTTACGAAGGCCTGTGAAAAGCAGTTTCTTGGCAGGCCTGATCTGGCTGAGGTAGAACTTCTGCTCTGGGTGTGCTCCATTGCCCTAGAGCTGAAAGGCCCAAAGGGCTGCCTTGTTTCCAAAGGGGGAGAGAGGCCCCAAAGCATCTTGCTTCCACCTCTTGGGAAGCTAAGAAACAACTGGCTGTGCCCAGTGCTCTTATAGCCTAAGAGAACATCTCTTATCAAGGCCTGTGAAACGCACTGTCTAGGCAGGCCTGATCTGGAAGAAGTAGAACTTCGGCTCTGGTTGTGCTCCATTGCCCTAGAGCTGCCAGACCCAACGTGCTGCCTTGTTTCCAAAGGGGCAGAGAGGCCCCAAAGCGTCTTGCTTCCAGCTGTTTGGGAAACAAGGAAACAACTGGCTCTGCACCGTGCTCTCACAGCCTACCGGGAACGTCACATACAAAGGCCTCTGAAACGCAGTTCCTTGGCAGGCCTGATCTGGCTGAAGTAGGACTTCTGCTCTGGGTGTGCTCCATTGGCCTAGAGCTGAAAGGCCCAAAGGTCGCCCTTGTTGGCAAAGGGGCAGGGAGCCCACAAAGCATCTTGATTCCAGCTCTTTGGGAAGCTAAGAAACAAATGGCTCTGCCCAGTGCTCTAACAGAGTACCGGGAACATCTCTTACCAAAGCCTTTGAAACGCAGTTTCTTGGCAGGCCTTATCTGGCTGAGGTAGAACTTCTGCTCTGGGTGTGCTCCATTGGCCTAGAGCTGCCTGGCCCAAAGGTCGGCCTTGTTTGCAAAGGGGATGAGAGGCCCCAAAGCATCTTGCTTCCAGCTCTTCGGGAAGCTAAGAAACATCTGGCGTTGCCCAGTGCTCTTACAGCCTACCGGGAACATCTCTTACCAAGGCCTGTGAAACGCAGTTTGTTGGTGGCCTGAACTGGCCCAAGTAGAACTTCTGCTCTGGGTGTGCTCCACTGGGCTAGAGCTACCTGCCCCAGAGGGCTGCCTTGAGTCCAAAGTGAGAGAGTGGCACCAAAGCTTCTCGCTTCCAGCTCTTCGGGAAGCTAAGAAACATCTGGCGTTGCCCAGTGCTCTTACACCTACCGGGAACATCTCTTACCAAGGCCTGTGAAACGCCGTTTCCTGGCAGGCCTGATTTGGCTGAAGTAGAACTTCTGCTCTGGGTGTGCTCCATTGCCCTAGAGCTGCCAGGCCCAAAGTGCTGCCCTGTTTCCAAGGGGCAGAGAGGCCCAAAGCATCTTGCTTCCCGGTCTTTGCGAAGCTAAGAAACAACTGGCTCTGCCCAGTGCTCTTACACCTACCGCGAACATCTCTTACCAAGGCCTGTCAAACGCTGTTTCTTTGCAGGCCTGATCAGGCTGAAGTAGAACTCCTGCTCTGCGTGTGCTCCATTGGCCTAGAGCTTCCCGACCCAAAAGGCTGCCTTGTTCCCAAACGGGCAGAGGGGTCCCAAGCATCTTGCTTCCAGCTTTTCAGGAAGGTAAGAAACAACTGGCTCTGCCCAGTGCTCTTACAGCCTACGGGGAACATCTCTTACCAAGGCCTGTGAAACGCAGTTTCCTGGCAGGCCTGATCTGGCTGAAGTAGAACTTCTGCTCTGGGTGTGCTCCATTGCCCTAGAGCTGCCAGGCCCAAAGGGCTGCCTTGTTTCCAAAGACGGAGAGTGGACCCAAAGCATCTTGCTCCCAGCTCTTCGGGAAGCTAAGAAACAGCTGGCTCTGCCCAGTGCTCTTACAGCCTAAGAGAACATCTCTTTGAAAGGCCTGTGAAACGCAGTTTCTTGGCAGGCCTGACCTGGCTGAAGTAGAACTTCTGTTCTGGTTGTGCTACATAGGCCTAGAGCTACCAGGACCTAAGGGCTGCCTTGTTTCCAAAGGGTGAGAGAGGCCCCAAAGCATCTTGCCTCCAGCACTTTGGGAAGCTAAAAAACAACTGGTTCTGCCCAGTGCTCTCACAGCCTACCGTGAACATCTCTTACCAAGGGCTGTGAAACGCAGTTTCTGGGCAGGACTGATCTGCCTGAAGTAGAACTTCTGCTGTGGGTGTGCTCCATTGGCCTAGAGCTGCCAGGCCCAAACGGCTGCCTTGTGTCCAAAGGGAGAGAGAGGCCCCAAGGCATCTTGCTTCCAGCTCTGTGGGAAGCTAAAGCAACTGGCTCTCCACAGTGCTCTCACAGCCTACCGGGAACATCTCTTACCAAGGCCTGTGAAACGCAGTTTCTTGGCAGGCCTGATCTGGCTGAAGTAGAACTCCTGCTCTGGGCGTGCTACTTTGGCCTAGAGCTGCCAGGCCCAAAGGGCCGCCTCGTTTCCAAAGGGGCTGAGAGTCCCCAAAGCATCTTGCTTCCAAATCTTTGGGAAGCTAAGAAACAACTGGCTCTGCACAGTGCTCTCACAGCCTACCGGCAACGTGACAGAGAAAGGCCTGTGAGACACAGTTTCTTGGAAGGCCTGATCTGGCTGAGGTAGAACTTGTGCTCTGGGTGTGCTACTTTGGCCTAGAGCTGCCAGGCACAAAGGCTGCTTTGTTTCCAAAGGGGGAGAGAGGCCCCAAATCATGTTGCTTCCAGCTGTTTTTGAAGCTAAGAAACAACTCGCTCTGCCAGGTACTCTTACAGCCTTCCGGGAACACCTCTTACGAAGGCCTGTGAAAAGCAGTTTCTTGGCAGGCCTGATCTGGCTGAGGTAGAACTTCTGCTCTGGGTGTGCTCCATTGCCCTAGAGCTGAAAGGCCCAAAGGGCTGCCTTGTTTCCAAAGGGGGAGAGAGGCCCCAAAGCATCTTGCTTCCACCTCTTGGGAAGCTAAGAAACAACTGGCTGTGCCCAGTGCTCTTATAGCCTAAGAGAACATCTCTTATCAAGGCCTGTGAAACGCACTGTCTAGGCAGGCCTGATCTGGAAGAAGTAGAACTTCGGCTCTGGTTGTGCTCCATTGCCCTAGAGCTGCCAGACCCAACGTGCTGCCTTGTTTCCAAAGGGGCAGAGAGGCCCCAAAGCGTCTTGCTTCCAGCTGTTTGGGAAACAAGGAAACAACTGGCTCTGCACCGTGCTCTCACAGCCTACCGGGAACGTCACATACAAAGGCCTCTGAAACGCAGTTCCTTGGCAGGCCTGATCTGGCTGAAGTAGGACTTCTGCTCTGGGTGTGCTCCATTGGCCTAGAGCTGAAAGGCCCAAAGGTCGCCCTTGTTGGCAAAGGGGCAGGGAGCCCCCAAAGCATCTTGCTTCCAGCTCTTTGGGAAGCTAAGAAACAAATGGCTCTGCCCAGTGCTCTAACAGAGTACCGGGAACATCTCTTACCAAAGCCTTTGAAACGCAGTTTCTTGGCAGGCCTTATCTGGCTGAGGTAGAACTTCTGCTCTGGGTGTGCTCCATTGGCCTAGAGCTGCCTGGCCCAAAGGTCGGCCTTGTTTGCAAAGGGGATGAGAGGCCCCAAAGCATCTTGCTTCCAGCTCTTCGGGAAGCTAAGAAACATCTGGCGTTGCCCAGCGCTCTTACAGCCTACCGGGAACATCTCTTACCAAGGCCTGTGAAACGCAGTTTGTTGGTGGCCTGAACTGGCCGAAGTAGAACTTCTGCTCTGGGTGTGCTCCATTGGCCTAGAGCTGCCTGGCCCAAGGTGCTGCCTTGTTTCCAAAGGGGCAGAGAGGCCCCAAAGCATCTTCCTTCCAGCTCTCTGGGAAGCTAAGAACCAACTCGCTCTGCCCCGTGCTCTTACAGCCTACCGGGAACATGTCTTTGAAAGGCCTGTGAAACGCAGTTTCTTGGCAGGCCTCATCTGGCTGAAGTAGAACTCCGGCTCTGGGTGTGCTCCATTGCCCTAGAGCTGCCAGGCCCAAAGTGCTGCCCTGTTTCCAAGGGGCAGAGAGGCCCAAAGCATCTTGCTTCCCGGTCTTTGCGAAGCTAAGAAACAACTGGCTCTGCCCAGTGCTCTTACACCTACCGGGAACATCTCTTACCAAGGCCTGTCAAACGCTGTTTCTTTGCAGGCCTGATCAGGCTGAAGTAGAACTCCTGCTCTGCGTGTGCTCCATTGGCCTAGAGCTTCCCGACCCAAAAGGCTGCCTTGTTCCCAAACGGGCAGAGGGGTCCCAAGCATCTTGCTTCCAGCTTTTCAGGAAGGTAAGAAACAACTGGCTCTGCCCAGTGCTCTTACAGCCTACCGGGAACATCTCTTACCAAGGCCTGTGAAACGCAGTTTCCTGGCAGGCCTGATCTGGCTGAAGTAGAACTTCTGCTCTGGGTGTGCTCCATTGCCCTAGAGCTGCCAGGCCCAAAGGGCTGCCTTGTTTCCAAAGACGGAGAGTGGACCCAAAGCATCTTGCTCCCAGCTCTTCGGGAAGCTAAGAAACAGCTGGCTCTGCCCAGTGCTCTTACAGCCTAAGAGAACATCTCTTTGAAAGGCCTGTGAAACGCAGTTTCTTGGCAGGCCTGACCTGGCTGAAGTAGAACTTCTGTTCTGGTTGTGCTACATAGGCCTAGAGCTACCAGGACCTAAGGGCTGCCTTGTTTCCAAAGGGTGAGAGAGGCCCCAAAGCATCTTGCCTCCAGCACTTTGGGAAGCTAAAAAACAACTGGTTCTGCCCAGTGCTCTCACAGCCTACCGTGAACATCTCTTACCAAGGGCTGTGAAACGCAGTTTCTGGGCAGGACTGATCTGCCTGAAGTAGAACTTCTGCTGTGGGTGTGCTCCATTGGCCTAGAGCTGCCAGGCCCAAACGGCTGCCTTGTGTCCAAAGGGAGAGAGAGGCCCCAAGGCATCTTGCTTCCAGCTCTGTGGGAAGCTAAAGCAACTGGCTCTCCACAGTGCTCTCACAGCCTACCGGGAACATCTCTTACCAAGGCCTGTGAAACGCAGTTTCTTGGCAGGCCTGATCTGGCTGAAGTAGAACTCCTGCTCTGGGCGTGCTACTTTGGCCTAGAGCTGCCAGGCCCAAAGGGCCGCCTCGTTTCCAAAGGGGCTGAGAGTCCCCAAAGCATCTTGCTTCCAAATATTTGGGAAGCTAAGAAACAACTGGCTCTGCACAGTGCTCTCACAGCCTACCGGCAACGTGACAGAGAAAGGCCTGTGAGACACAGTTTCTTGGAAGGCCTGATCTGGCTGAGGTAGAACTTGTGCTCTGGGTGTGCTACTTTGGCCTAGAGCTGCCAGGCACAAAGGCTGCTTTGTTTCCAAAGGGGGAGAGAGGCCCCAAATCATGTTGCTTCCAGCTGTTTTTGAAGCTAAGAAACAACTCGCTCTGCCAGGTACTCTTACAGCCTTCCGGGAACACCTCTTACGAAGGCCTGTGAAAAGCAGTTTCTTGGCAGGCCTGATCTGGCTGAGGTAGAACTTCTGCTCTGGGTGTGCTCCATTGCCCTAGAGCTGAAAGGCCCAAAGGGCTGCCTTGTTTCCAAAGGGGGAGAGAGGCCCCAAAGCATCTTGCTTCCACCTCTTGGGAAGCTAAGAAACAACTGGCTGTGCCCAGTGCTCTTATAGCCTAAGAGAACATCTCTTATCAAGGCCTGTGAAACGCACTGTCTAGGCAGGCCTGATCTGGAAGAAGTAGAACTTCGGCTCTGGTTGTGCTCCATTGCCCTAGAGCTGCCAGACCCAACGTGCTGCCTTGTTTCCAAAGGGGCAGAGAGGCCCCAAAGCGTCTTGCTTCCAGCTGTTTGGGAAACAAGGAAACAACTGGCTCTGCACCGTGCTCTCACAGCCTACCGGGAACGTCACATACAAAGGCCTCTGAAACGCAGTTCCTTGGCAGGCCTGATCTGGCTGAAGTAGGACTTCTGCTCTGGGTGTGCTCCATTGGCCTAGAGCTGAAAGGCCCAAAGGTCGCCCTTGTTGGCAAAGGGGCAGGGAGCCCCCAAAGCATCTTGCTTCCAGCTCTTTGGGAAGCTAAGAAACAAATGGCTCTGCCCAGTGCTCTAACAGAGTACCGGGAACATCTCTTACCAAAGCCTTTGAAACGCAGTTTCTTGGCAGGCCTTATCTGGCTGAGGTAGAACTTCTGCTCTGGGTGTGCTCCATTGGCCTAGAGCTGCCTGGCCCAAAGGTCGGCCTTGTTTGCAAAGGGGATGAGAGGCCCCAAAGCATCTTGCGTCCAGCTCTTCGGGAAGCTAAGAAACATCTGGCGTTGCCCAGTGCTCTTACAGCCTACCGGGAACATCTCTTACCAAGGCCTGTGAAACGCAGTTTGTTGGTGGCCTGAACTGGCCGAAGTAGAACTTCTGCTCTGGGTGTGCTCCATTGGCCTAGAGCTGCCTGGCCCATAGGGCCGCCTTGTTTGCAAAGGGGATGAGAGGCCCCAAAGCATCTTGCTTCCAGCTCTTCGGGAAGCTAAGAAACATCTGGCGTTGCCCAGTGCTCTTACAGCCTACCGGGAACATCTCTTACCAAGGCCTGTGAAACGCAGTTTGTTGGTGGCCTGAACTGGCCGAAGTAGAACTTCTGCTCTGGGTGTGCTCCACTGGGCTAGAGCTACCTGCCCCAGAGGGCTGCCTTGAGTCCAAAGTGAGAGAGTGGCACCAAAGCTTCTCGCTTCCAGCTCTTCGGGAAGCTAAGAAACATCTGGCGTTGCCCAGTGCTCTTACAGCCTACCGGGAACATCTCTTACCAAGGCCTGTGAAACGCCGTTTCCTGGCAGGCCTGATTTGGCTGAAGTAGAACTTCTGCTCTGGGTGTGCTCCATTGCCCTAGAGCTGCCAGGCCCAAGGTGCTGCCTTGTTTCCAAAGGGGCAGAGAGGCCCCAAAGCATCTTGCTTCCAGCTCTCTGGGAAGCTAAGAACCAACTCGCTCTGCCCCGTGCTCTTACAGCCTACCGGGAACATGTCTTTGAAAGGCCTGTGAAACGCAGTTTCTTGGCAGGCCTCATCTGGCTGAAGTAGAACTCCGGCTCTGGGTGTGCTCCATTGCCCTAGAGCTGCCAGGCCCAAAGGTCGGCCTTGTTTGCAAAGGGGATGAGAGGCCCCAAAGCATCTTGCTTCCAGCTCTTCGGGAAGCTAAGAAACATCTGGCGTTGCCCAGCGCTCTTACAGCCTACCGGGAACATCTCTTACCAAGGCCTGTGAAACGCAGTTTGTTGGTGGCCTGAACTGGCCGAAGTAGAACTTCTGCTCTGGGTGTGCTCCATTGGCCTAGAGCTGCCTGGCCCAAGGTGCTGCCTTGTTTCCAAAGGGGCAGAGAGGCCCCAAAGCATCTTCCTTCCAGCTCTCTGGGAAGCTAAGAACCAACTCGCTCTGCCCCGTGCTCTTACAGCCTACCGGGAACATGTCTTTGAAAGGCCTGTGAAACGCAGTTTCTTGGCAGGCCTCATCTGGCTGAAGTAGAACTCCGGCTCTGGGTGTGCTCCATTGCCCTAGAGCTGCCAGGCCCAAAGTGCTGCCCTGTTTCCAAGGGGCAGAGAGGCCCAAAGCATCTTGCTTCCCGGTCTTTGCGAAGCTAAGAAACAACTGGCTCTGCCCAGTGCTCTTACACCTACCGGGAACATCTCTTACCAAGGCCTGTCAAACGCTGTTTCTTTGCAGGCCTGATCAGGCTGAAGTAGAACTCCTGCTCTGCGTGTGCTCCATTGGCCTAGAGCTTCCCGACCCAAAAGGCTGCCTTGTTCCCAAACGGGCAGAGGGGTCCCAAGCATCTTGCTTCCAGCTTTTCAGGAAGGTAAGAAACAACTGGCTCTGCCCAGTGCTCTTACAGCCTACCGGGAACATCTCTTACCAAGGCCTGTGAAACGCAGTTTCCTGGCAGGCCTGATCTGGCTGAAGTAGAACTTCTGCTCTGGGTGTGCTCCATTGCCCTAGAGCTGCCAGGCCCAAAGGGCTGCCTTGTTTCCAAAGACGGAGAGTGGACCCAAAGCATCTTGCTCCCAGCTCTTCGGGAAGCTAAGAAACAGCTGGCTCTGCCCAGTGCTCTTACAGCCTAAGAGAACATCTCTTTGAAAGGCCTGTGAAACGCAGTTTCTTGGCAGGCCTGACCTGGCTGAAGTAGAACTTCTGTTCTGGTTGTGCTACATAGGCCTAGAGCTACCAGGACCTAAGGGCTGCCTTGTTTCCAAAGGGTGAGAGAGGCCCCAAAGCATCTTGCCTCCAGCACTTTGGGAAGCTAAAAAACAACTGGTTCTGCCCAGTGCTCTCACAGCCTACCGTGAACATCTCTTACCAAGGGCTGTGAAACGCAGTTTCTGGGCAGGACTGATCTGCCTGAAGTAGAACTTCTGCTGTGGGTGTGCTCCATTGGCCTAGAGCTGCCAGGCCCAAACGGCTGCCTTGTGTCCAAAGGGAGAGAGAGGCCCCAAGGCATCTTGCTTCCAGCTCTGTGGGAAGCTAAAGCAACTGGCTCTCCACAGTGCTCTCACAGCCTACCGGGAACATCTCTTACCAAGGCCTGTGAAACGCAGTTTCTTGGCAGGCCTGATCTGGCTGAAGTAGAACTCCTGCTCTGGGCGTGCTACTTTGGCCTAGAGCTGCCAGGCCCAAAGGGCCGCCTCGTTTCCAAAGGGGCTGAGAGTCCCCAAAGCATCTTGCTTCCAAATCTTTGGGAAGCTAAGAAACAACTGGCTCTGCACAGTGCTCTCACAGCCTACCGGCAACGTGACAGAGAAAGGCCTGTGAGACGCAGTTTCTTGGAAGGCCTGATCTGGCTGAGGTAGAACTTGTGCTCTGGGTGTGCTACTTTGGCCTAGAGCTGCCAGGCACAAAGGCTGCTTTGTTTCCAAAGGGGGAGAGAGGCCCCAAATCATGTTGCTTCCAGCTGTTTTTGAAGCTAAGAAACAACTCGCTCTGCCAGGTACTCTTACAGCCTTCCGGGAACACCTCTTACGAAGGCCTGTGAAAAGCAGTTTCTTGGCAGGCCTGATCTGGCTGAGGTAGAACTTCTGCTCTGGGTGTGCTCCATTGCCCTAGAGCTGAAAGGCCCAAAGGGCTGCCTTGTTTCCAAAGGGGGAGAGAGGCCCCAAAGCATCTTGCTTCCACCTCTTGGGAAGCTAAGAAACAACTGGCTGTGCCCAGTGCTCTTATAGCCTAAGAGAACATCTCTTATCAAGGCCTGTGAAACGCACTGTCTAGGCAGGCCTGATCTGGAAGAAGTAGAACTTCGGCTCTGCTTGTGCTCCATTGCCCTAGAGCTGCCAGACCCAACGTGCTGCCTTGTTTCCAAAGGGGCAGAGAGGCCCCAAAGCGTCTTGCTTCCAGCTGTTTGGGAAACAAGGAAACAACTGGCTCTGCACCGTGCTCTCACAGCCTACCGGGAACGTCACATACAAAGGCCTCTGAAACGCAGTTCCTTGGCAGGCCTGATCTGGCTGAAGTAGGACTTCTGCTCTGGGTGTGCTCCATTGGCCTAGAGCTGAAAGGCCCAAAGGTCGCCCTTGTTGGCAAAGGGGCAGGGAGCCCCCAAAGCATCTTGCTTCCAGCTCTTTGGGAAGCTAAGAAACAAATGGCTCTGCCCAGTGCTCTAACAGAGTACCGGGAACATCTCTTACCAAAGCCTTTGAAACGCAGTTTCTTGGCAGGCCTTATCTGGCTGAGGTAGAACTTCTGCTCTGGGTGTGCTCCATTGGCCTAGAGCTGCCTGGCCCAAAGGTCGGCCTTGTTTGCAAAGGGGATGAGAGGCCCCAAAGCATCTTGCGTCCAGCTCTTCGGGAAGCTAAGAAACATCTGGCGTTGCCCAGTGCTCTTACAGCCTACCGGGAACATCTCTTACCAAGGCCTGTGAAACGCAGTTTGTTGGTGGCCTGAACTGGCCGAAGTAGAACTTCTGCTCTGGGTGTGCTCCATTGGCCTAGAGCTGCCTGGCCCATAGGGCCGCCTTGTTTGCAAAGGGGATGAGAGGCCCCAAAGCATCTTGCTTCCAGCTCTTCGGGAAGCTAAGAAACATCTGGCGTTGCCCAGTGCTCTTACAGCCTACCGGGAACATCTCTTACCAAGGCCTGTGAAACGCAGTTTGTTGGTGGCCTGAACTGGCCGAAGTAGAACTTCTGCTCTGGGTGTGCTCCACTGGGCTAGAGCTACCTGCCCCAGAGGGCTGCCTTGAGTCCAAAGTGAGAGAGTGGCACCAAAGCTTCTCGCTTCCAGCTCTTCGGGAAGCTAAGAAACATCTGGCGTTGCCCAGTGCTCTTACAGCCTACCGGGAACATCTCTTACCAAGGCCTGTGAAACGCCGTTTCCTGGCAGGCCTGATTTGGCTGAAGTAGAACTTCTGCTCTGGGTGTGCTCCATTGCCCTAGAGCTGCCAGGCCCAAGGTGCTGCCTTGTTTCCAAAGGGGCAGAGAGGCCCCAAAGCATCTTGCTTCCAGCTCTCTGGGAAGCTAAGAACCAACTCGCTCTGCCCCGTGCTCTTACAGCCTACCGGGAACATGTCTTTGAAAGGCCTGTGAAACGCAGTTTCTTGGCAGGCCTCATCTGGCTGAAGTAGAACTCCGGCTCTGGGTGTGCTCCATTGCCCTAGAGCTGCCAGGCCCAAAGTGCTGCCCTGTTTCCAAGGGGCAGAGAGGCCCAAAGCATCTTGCTTCCCGGTCTTTGCGAAGCTAAGACACAACTGGCTCTGCCCAGTGCTCTTACACCTACCGGGAACATCTCTTACCAAGGCCTGTCAAACGCTGTTTCTTTGCAGGCCTGATCAGGCTGAAGTAGAACTCCTGCTCTGCGTGTGCTCCATTGGCCTAGAGCTTCCCGACCCAAAAGGCTGCCTTGTTCCCAAACGGGCAGAGGGGTCCCAAGCATCTTGCTTCCAGCTTTTCAGGAAGGTAAGAAACAACTGGCTCTGCCCAGTGCTCTTACAGCCTACCGGGAACATCTCTTACCAAGGCCTGTGAAACGCAGTTTCCTGGCAGGCCTGATCTGGCTGAAGTAGAACTTCTGCTCTGGGTGTGCTCCATTGCCCTAGAGCTGCCAGGCCCAAAGGGCTGCCTTGTTTCCAAAGACGGAGAGTGGACCCAAAGCATCTTGCTCCCAGCTCTTCGGGAAGCTAAGAAACAGCTGGCTCTGCCCAGTGCTCTTACAGCCTAAGAGAACATCTCTTTGAAAGGCCTGTGAAACGCAGTTTCTTGGCAGGCCTGACCTGGCTGAAGTAGAACTTCTGTTCTGGTTGTGCTACATAGGCCTAGAGCTACCAGGACCTAAGGGCTGCCTTGTTTCCAAAGGGTGAGAGAGGCCCCAAAGCATCTTGCCTCCAGCACTTTGGGAAGCTAAAAAACAACTGGTTCTGCCCAGTGCTCTCACAGCCTACCGTGAACATCTCTTACCAAGGGCTGTGAAACGCAGTTTCTGGGCAGGACTGATCTGCCTGAAGTAGAACTTCTGCTGTGGGTGTGCTCCATTGGCCTAGAGCTGCCAGGCCCAAACGGCTGCCTTGTGTCCAAAGGGAGAGAGAGGCCCCAAGGCATCTTGCTTCCAGCTCTGTGGGAAGCTAAAGCAACTGGCTCTCCACAGTGCTCTCACAGCCTACCGGGAACATCTCTTACCAAGGCCTGTGAAACGCAGTTTCTTGGCAGGCCTGATCTGGCTGAAGTAGAACTCCTGCTCTGGGCGTGCTACTTTGGCCTAGAGCTGCCAGGCCCAAAGGGCCGCCTCGTTTCCAAAGGGGCTGAGAGTCCCCAAAGCATCTTGCTTCCAAATCTTTGGGAAGCTAAGAAACAACTGGCTCTGCACAGTGCTCTCACAGCCTACCGGCAACGTGACAGAGAAAGGCCTGTGAGACGCAGTTTCTTGGAAGGCCTGATCTGGCTGAGGTAGAACTTGTGCTCTGGGTGTGCTACTTTGGCCTAGAGCTGCCAGGCACAAAGGCTGCTTTGTTTCCAAAGGGGGAGAGAGGCCCCAAATCATGTTGCTTCCAGCTGTTTTTGAAGCTAAGAAACAACTCGCTCTGCCAGGTACTCTTACAGCCTTCCGGGAACACCTCTTACGAAGGCCTGTGAAAAGCAGTTTCTTGGCAGGCCTGATCTGGCTGAGGTAGAACTTCTGCTCTGGGTGTGCTCCATTGCCCTAGAGCTGAAAGGCCCAAAGGGCTGCCTTGTTTCCAAAGGGGGAGAGAGGCCCCAAAGCATCTTGCTTCCACCTCTTGGGAAGCTAAGAAACAACTGGCTGTGCCCAGTGCTCTTATAGCCTAAGAGAACATCTCTTATCAAGGCCTGTGAAACGCACTGTCTAGGCAGGCCTGATCTGGAAGAAGTAGAACTTCGGCTCTGGTTGTGCTCCATTGCCCTAGAGCTGCCAGACCCAACGTGCTGCCTTGTTTCCAAAGGGGCAGAGAGGCCCCAAAGCGTCTTGCTTCCAGCTGTTTGGGAAACAAGGAAACAACTGGCTCTGCACCGTGCTCTCACAGCCTACCGGGAACGTCACATACAAAGGCCTCTGAAACGCAGTTCCTTGGCAGGCCTGATCTGGCTGAAGTAGGACTTCTGCTCTGGGTGTGCTCCATTGGCCTAGAGCTGAAAGGCCCAAAGGTCGCCCTTGTTGGCAAAGGGGCAGGGAGCCCCCAAAGCATCTTGCTTCCAGCTCTTTGGGAAGCTAAGAAACAAATGGCTCTGCCCAGTGCTCTAACAGAGTACCGGGAACATCTCTTACCAAAGCCTTTGAAACGCAGTTTCTTGGCAGGCCTTATCTGGCTGAGGTAGAACTTCTGCTCTGGGTGTGCTCCATTGGCCTAGAGCTGCCTGGCCCAAAGGTCGGCCTTGTTTGCAAAGGGGATGAGAGGCCCCAAAGCATCTTGCGTCCAGCTCTTCGGGAAGCTAAGAAACATCTGGCGTTGCCCAGTGCTCTTACAGCCTACCGGGAACATCTCTTACCAAGGCCTGTGAAACGCAGTTTGTTGGTGGCCTGAACTGGCCGAAGTAGAACTTCTGCTCTGGGTGTGCTCCATTGGCCTAGAGCTGCCTGGCCCATAGGGCCGCCTTGTTTGCAAAGGGGATGAGAGGCCCCAAAGCATCTTGCTTCCAGCTCTTCGGGAAGCTAAGAAACATCTGGCGTTGCCCAGTGCTCTTACAGCCTACCGGGAACATCTCTTACCAAGGCCTGTGAAACGCAGTTTGTTGGTGGCCTGAACTGGCCGAAGTAGAACTTCTGCTCTGGGTGTGCTCCACTGGGCTAGAGCTACCTGCCCCAGAGGGCTGCCTTGAGTCCAAAGTGAGAGAGTGGCACCAAAGCTTCTCGCTTCCAGCTCTTCGGGAAGCTAAGAAACATCTGGCGTTGCCCAGTGCTCTTACAGCCTACCGGGAACATCTCTTACCAAGGCCTGTGAAACGCCGTTTCCTGGCAGGCCTGATTTGGCTGAAGTAGAACTTCTGCTCTGGGTGTGCTCCATTGCCCTAGAGCTGCCAGGCCCAAGGTGCTGCCTTGTTTCCAAAGGGGCAGAGAGGCCCCAAAGCATCTTGCTTCCAGCTCTCTGGGAAGCTAAGAACCAACTCGCTCTGCCCCGTGCTCTTACAGCCTACCGGGAACATGTCTTTGAAAGGCCTGTGAAACGCAGTTTCTTGGCAGGCCTCATCTGGCTGAAGTAGAACTCCGGCTCTGGGTGTGCTCCATTGCCCTAGAGCTGCCAGGCCCAAAGTGCTGCCCTGTTTCCAAGGGGCAGAGAGGCCCAAAGCATCTTGCTTCCCGGTCTTTGCGAAGCTAAGACACAACTGGCTCTGCCCAGTGCTCTTACACCTACCGGGAACATCTCTTACCAAGGCCTGTCAAACGCTGTTTCTTTGCAGGCCTGATCAGGCTGAAGTAGAACTCCTGCTCTGCGTGTGCTCCATTGGCCTAGAGCTTCCCGACCCAAAAGGCTGCCTTGTTCCCAAACGGGCAGAGGGGTCCCAAGCATCTTGCTTCCAGCTTTTCAGGAAGGTAAGAAACAACTGGCTCTGCCCAGTGCTCTTACAGCCTACCGGGAACATCTCTTACCAAGGCCTGTGAAACGCAGTTTCCTGGCAGGCCTGATCTGGCTGAAGTAGAACTTCTGCTCTGGGTGTGCTCCATTGCCCTAGAGCTGCCAGGCCCAAAGGGCTGCCTTGTTTCCAAAGACGGAGAGTGGACCCAAAGCATCTTGCTCCCAGCTCTTCGGGAAGCTAAGAAACAGCTGGCTCTGCCCAGTGCTCTTACAGCCTAAGAGAACATCTCTTTGAAAGGCCTGTGAAACGCAGTTTCTTGGCAGGCCTGACCTGGCTGAAGTAGAACTTCTGTTCTGGTTGTGCTACATAGGCCTAGAGCTACCAGGACCTAAGGGCTGCCTTGTTTCCAAAGGGTGAGAGAGGCCCCAAAGCATCTTGCCTCCAGCACTTTGGGAAGCTAAAAAACAACTGGTTCTGCCCAGTGCTCTCACAGCCTACCGTGAACATCTCTTACCAAGGGCTGTGAAACGCAGTTTCTGGGCAGGACTGATCTGCCTGAAGTAGAACTTCTGCTGTGGGTGTGCTCCATTGGCCTAGAGCTGCCAGGCCCAAACGGCTGCCTTGTGTCCAAAGGGAGAGAGAGGCCCCAAGGCATCTTGCTTCCAGCTCTGTGGGAAGCTAAAGCAACTGGCTCTCCACAGTGCTCTCACAGCCTACCGGGAACATCTCTTACCAAGGCCTGTGAAACGCAGTTTCTTGGCAGGCCTGATCTGGCTGAAGTAGAACTCCTGCTCTGGGCGTGCTACTTTGGCCTAGAGCTGCCAGGCCCAAAGGGCCGCCTCGTTTCCAAAGGGGCTGAGAGTCCCCAAAGCATCTTGCTTCCAAATCTTTGGGAAGCTAAGAAACAACTGGCTCTGCACAGTGCTCTCACAGCCTACCGGCAACGTGACAGAGAAAGGCCTGTGAGACGCAGTTTCTTGGAAGGCCTGATCTGGCTGAGGTAGAACTTCTGCTCTGGGTGTGCTACTTTGGCCTAGAGCTGCCAGGCACAAAGGCTGCTTTGTTTCCAAAGGGGGAGAGAGGCCCCAAATCATGTTGCTTCCAGCTGTTTTTGAAGCTAAGAAACAACTCGCTCTGCCAGGTACTCTTACAGCCTTCCGGGAACACCTCTTACGAAGGCCTGTGAAAAGCAGTTTCTTGGCAGGCCTGATCTGGCTGAGGTAGAACTTCTGCTCTGGGTGTGCTCCATTGCCCTAGAGCTGAAAGGCCCAAAGGGCTACCTTGTTTCCAAAGGGGGAGAGAGGCCCCAAAGCATCTTGCTTCCACCTCTTGGGAAGCTAAGAAACAACTGGCTGTGCCCAGTGCTCTTATAGCCTAAGAGAACATCTCTTATCAAGGCCTGTGAAACGCACTGTCTAGGCAGGCCTGATCTGGAAGAAGTAGAACTTCGGCTCTGGTTGTGCTCCATTGCCCTAGAGCTGCCAGACCCAACGTGCTGCCTTGTTTCCAAAGGGGCAGAGAGGCCCCAAAGCGTCTTGCTTCCAGCTGTTTGGGAAACAAGGAAACAACTGGCTCTGCACCGTGCTCTCACAGCCTACCGGGAACGTCACATACAAAGGCCTCTGAAACGCAGTTCCTTGGCAGGCCTGATCTGGCTGAAGTAGGACTTCTGCTCTGGGTGTGCTCCATTGGCCTAGAGCTGAAAGGCCCAAAGGTCGCCCTTGTTGGCAAAGGGGCAGGGAGCCCCCAAAGCATCTTGCTTCCAGCTCTTTGGGAAGCTAAGAAACAAATGGCTCTGCCCAGTGCTCTAACAGAGTACCGGGAACATCTCTTACCAAAGCCTTTGAAACGCAGTTTCTTGGCAGGCCTTATCTGGCTGAGGTAGAACTTCTGCTCTGGGTGTGCTCCATTGGCCTAGAGCTGCCTGGCCCAAAGGTCGGCCTTGTTTGCAAAGGGGATGAGAGGCCCCAAAGCATCTTGCGTCCAGCTCTTCGGGAAGCTAAGAAACATCTGGCGTTGCCCAGTGCTCTTACAGCCTACCGGGAACATCTCTTACCAAGGCCTGTGAAACGCAGTTTGTTGGTGGCCTGAACTGGCCGAAGTAGAACTTCTGCTCTGGGTGTGCTCCATTGGCCTAGAGCTGCCTGGCCCATAGGGCCGCCTTGTTTGCAAAGGGGATGAGAGGCCCCAAAGCATCTTGCTTCCAGCTCTTCGGGAAGCTAAGAAACATCTGGCGTTGCCCAGTGCTCTTACAGCCTACCGGGAACATCTCTTACCAAGGCCTGTGAAACGCAGTTTGTTGGTGGCCTGAACTGGCCGAAGTAGAACTTCTGCTCTGGGTGTGCTCCACTGGGCTAGAGCTACCTGCCCCAGAGGGCTGCCTTGAGTCCAAAGTGAGAGAGTGGCACCAAAGCTTCTCGCTTCCAGCTCTTCGGGAAGCTAAGAAACATCTGGCGTTGCCCAGTGCTCTTACAGCCTACCGGGAACATCTCTTACCAAGGCCTGTGAAACGCCGTTTCCTGGCAGGCCTGATTTGGCTGAAGTAGAACTTCTGCTCTGGGTGTGCTCCATTGCCCTAGAGCTGCCAGGCCCAAGGTGCTGCCTTGTTTCCAAAGGGGCAGAGAGGCCCCAAAGCATCTTGCTTCCAGCTCTCTGGGAAGCTAAGAACCAACTCGCTCTGCCCCGTGCTCTTACAGCCTACCGGGAACATGTCTTTGAAAGGCCTGTGAAACGCAGTTTCTTGGCAGGCCTCATCTGGCTGAAGTAGAACTCCGGCTCTGGGTGTGCTCCATTGCCCTAGAGCTGCCAGGCCCAAAGTGCTGCCCTGTTTCCAAGGGGCAGAGAGGCCCAAAGCATCTTGCTTCCCGGTCTTTGCAAAGCTAAGAAACAACTGGCTCTGCTCAGTGCTCTTACACCTACCGGGAACATCTCTTACCAAGGCCTGTCAAACGCTGTTTCTTTGCAGGCCTGATCAGGCTGAAGTAGAACTCCTGCTCTGCGTGTGCTCCATTGGCCTAGAGCTTCCCGACCCAAAAGGCTGCCTTGTTCCCAAACGGGCAGAGGGGTCCCAAGCATCTTGCTTCCAGCTTTTCAGGAAGGTAAGAAACAACTGGCTCTGCCCAGTGCTCTTACAGCCTACCGGGAACATCTCTTACCAAGGCCTGTGAAACGCAGTTTCCTGGCAGGCCTGATCTGGCTGAAGTAGAACTTCTGCTCTGGGTGTGCTCCATTGCCCTAGAGCTGCCAGGCCCAAAGGGCTGCCTTGTTTCCAAAGACGGAGAGTGGACCCAAAGCATCTTGCTCCCAGCTCTTCGGGAAGCTAAGAAACAGCTGGCTCTGCCCAGTGCTCTTACAGCCTAAGAGAACATCTCTTTGAAAGGCCTGTGAAACGCAGTTTCTTGGCAGGCCTGACCTGGCTGAAGTAGAACTTCTGTTCTGGTTGTGCTACATAGGCCTAGAGCTACCAGGACCTAAGGGCTGCCTTGTTTCCAAAGGGTGAGAGAGGCCCCAAAGCATCTTGCCTCCAGCACTTTGGGAAGCTAAAAAACAACTGGTTCTGCCCAGTGCTCTCACAGCCTACCGTGAACATCTCTTACCAAGGGCTGTGAAACGCAGTTTCTGGGCAGGACTGATCTGCCTGAAGTAGAACTTCTGCTGTGGGTGTGCTCCATTGGCCTAGAGCTGCCAGGCCCAAACGGCTGCCTTGTGTCCAAAGGGAGAGAGAGGCCCCAAGGCATCTTGCTTCCAGCTCTGTGGGAAGCTAAAGCAACTGGCTCTCCACAGTGCTCTCACAGCCTACCGGGAACATCTCTTACCAAGGCCTGTGAAACGCAGTTTCTTGGCAGGCCTGATCTGGCTGAAGTAGAACTCCTGCTCTGGGCGTGCTACTTTGGCCTAGAGCTGCCAGGCCCAAAGGGCCGCCTCGTTTCCAAAGGGGCTGAGAGTCCCCAAAGCATCTTGCTTCCAAATCTTTGGGAAGCTAAGAAACAACTGGCTCTGCACAGTGCTCTCACAGCCTACCGGCAACGTGACAGAGAAAGGCCTGTGAGACGCAGTTTCTTGGAAGGCCTGATCTGGCTGAGGTAGAACTTGTGCTCTGGGTGTGCTACTTTGGCCTAGAGCTGCCAGGCACAAAGGCTGCTTTGTTTCCAAAGGGGGAGAGAGGCCCCAAATCATGTTGCTTCCAGCTGTTTTTGAAGCTAAGAAACAACTCGCTCTGCCAGGTACTCTTACAGCCTTCCGGGAACACCTCTTACGAAGGCCTGTGAAAAGCAGTTTCTTGGCAGGCCTGATCTGGCTGAGGTAGAACTTCTGCTCTGGGTGTGCTCCATTGCCCTAGAGCTGAAAGGCCCAAAGGGCTGCCTTGTTTCCAAAGGGGGAGAGAGGCCCCAAAGCATCTTGCTTCCACCTCTTGGGAAGCTAAGAAACAACTGGCTGTGCCCAGTGCTCTTATAGCCTAAGAGAACATCTCTTATCAAGGCCTGTGAAACGCACTGTCTAGGCAGGCCTGATCTGGAAGAAGTAGAACTTCGGCTCTGGTTGTGCTCCATTGCCCTAGAGCTGCCAGACCCAACGTGCTGCCTTGTTTCCAAAGGGGCAGAGAGGCCCCAAAGCGTCTTGCTTCCAGCTGTTTGGGAAACAAGGAAACAACTGGCTCTGCACCGTGCTCTCACAGCCTACCGGGAACGTCACATACAAAGGCCTCTGAAACGCAGTTCCTTGGCAGGCCTGATCTGGCTGAAGTAGGACTTCTGCTCTGGGTGTGCTCCATTGGCCTAGAGCTGAAAGGCCCAAAGGTCGCCCTTGTTGGCAAAGGGGCAGGGAGCCCCCAAAGCATCTTGCTTCCAGCTCTTTGGGAAGCTAAGAAACAAATGGCTCTGCCCAGTGCTCTAACAGAGTACCGGGAACATCTCTTACCAAAGCCTTTGAAACGCAGTTTCTTGGCAGGCCTTATCTGGCTGAGGTAGAACTTCTGCTCTGGGTGTGCTCCATTGGCCTAGAGCTGCCTGGCCCAAAGGTCGGCCTTGTTTGCAAAGGGGATGAGAGGCCCCAAAGCATCTTGCTTCCAGCTCTTCGGGAAGCTAAGAAACATCTGGCGTTGCCCAGTGCTCTTACAGCCTACCGGGAACATCTCTTACCAAGGCCTGTGAAACGCAGTTTGTTGGTGGCCTGAACTGGCCGAAGTAGAACTTCTGCTCTGGGTGTGCTCCATTGGCCTAGAGCTGCCTGGCCCAAGGTGCTGCCTTGTTTGCAAAGGGGCAGAGAGGCCCCAAAGCATCTTGCTTCCAGCTCTCTGGGAAGCTAAGAACCAACTCGCTCTGCCCCGTGCTCTTACAGCCTACCGGGAACATGTCTTTGAAAGGCCTGTGAAACGCAGTTTCTTGGCAGGCCTCATCTGGCTGAAGTAGAACTCTGGCTCTGGGTGTGCTCCATTGCCCTAGAGCTGCCAGGCCCAAAGTGCTGCCCTGTTTCCAAGGGGCAGAGAGGCCCAAAGCATCTTGCTTCCCGGTCTTTGCGAAGCTAAGAAACAACTGGCTCTGCCCAGTGCTCTTACACCTACCGGGAACATCTCTTACCAAGGCCTGTCAAACGCTGTTTCTTTGCAGGCCTGATCAGGCTGAAGTAGAACTCCTGCTCTGCGTGTGCTCCATTGGCCTAGAGCTTCCCGACCCAAAAGGCTGCCTTGTTCCCAAACGGGCAGAGGGGTCCCAAGCATCTTGCTTCCAGCTTTTCAGGAAGGTAAGAAACAACTGGCTCTGCCCAGTGCTCTTACAGCCTACCGGGAACATCTCTTACCAAGGCCTGTGAAACGCAGTTTCCTGGCAGGCCTGATCTGGCTGAAGTAGAACTTCTGCTCTGGGTGTGCTCCATTGCCCTAGAGCTGCCAGGCCCAAAGGGCTGCCTTGTTTCCAAAGACGGAGAGTGGACCCAAAGCATCTTGCTCCCAGCTCTTCGGGAAGCTAAGAAACAGCTGGCTCTGCCCAGTGCTCTTACAGCCTAAGAGAACATCTCTTTGAAAGGCCTGTGAAACGCAGTTTCTTGGCAGGCCTGACCTGGCTGAAGTAGAACTTCTGTTCTGGTTGTGCTACATAGGCCTAGAGCTACCAGGACCTAAGGGCTGCCTTGTTTCCAAAGGGTGAGAGAGGCCCCAAAGCATCTTGCCTCCAGCACTTTGGGAAGCTAAAAAACAACTGGTTCTGCCCAGTGCTCTCACAGCCTACCGTGAACATCTCTTACCAAGGGCTGTGAAACGCAGTTTCTGGGCAGGACTGATCTGCCTGAAGTAGAACTTCTGCTGTGGGTGTGCTCCATTGGCCTAGAGCTGCCAGGCCCAAACGGCTGCCTTGTGTCCAAAGGGAGAGAGAGGCCCCAAGGCATCTTGCTTCCAGCTCTGTGGGAAGCTAAAGCAACTGGCTCTCCACAGTGCTCTCACAGCCTACCGGGAACATCTCTTACCAAGGCCTGTGAAACGCAGTTTCTTGGCAGGCCTGATCTGGCTGAAGTAGAACTCCTGCTCTGGGCGTGCTACTTTGGCCTAGAGCTGCCAGGCCCAAAGGGCCGCCTCGTTTCCAAAGGGGCTGAGAGTCCCCAAAGCATCTTGCTTCCAAATCTTTGGGAAGCTAAGAAGCAACTGGCTCTGCACAGTGCTCTCACAGCCTACCGGCAACGTGACAGAGAAAGGCCTGTGAGACGCAGTTTCTTGGAAGGCCTGATCTGGCTGAGGTAGAACTTCTGACTGGGTGTGCTACTTTGGCCTAGAGCTGCCAGGCACAAAGGCTGCTTTGTTTCCAAAGGGGGAGAGAGGCCCCAAAGCATCTTGCTTCCACCTCTTGGGAAGCTAAGAAACAACTGGCTGTGCCCAGTGCTCTTATAGCCTAAGAGAACATCTCTTATCAAGGCCTGGGAAACGCACTGTCTAGGCAGGCCTGATCTGGAAGAAGTAGAACTTCGGCTCTGGTTGTGCTCCATTGCCCTAGAGCTGCCAGACCCAACGTGCTGCCTTGTTTCCAAAGGGGCAGAGAGGCCCCAAAGCGTCTTGCTTCCAGCTGTTTGGGAAACAAGGAAACAACTGGCTCTGCACCGTGCTCTCACAGCCTACCGGGAACGTCACATACAAAGGCCTCTGAAACGCAGTTCCTTGGCAGGCCTGATCTGGCTGAAGTAGGACTTCTGCTCTGGGTGTGCTCCATTGGCCTAGAGCTGAAAGGCCCAAAGGTCGCCCTTGTTGGCAAAGGGGCAGGGAGCCCCCAAAGCATCTTGCTTCCAGCTCTTTGGGAAGCTAAGAAACAAATGGCTCTGCCCAGTGCTCTAACAGAGTACCGGGAACATCTCTTACCAAAGCCTTTGAAACGCAGTTTCTTGGCAGGCCTTATCTGGCTGAGGTAGAACTTCTGCTCTGGGTGTGCTCCATTGGCCTAGAGCTGCCTGGCCCAAAGGTCGGCCTTGTTTGCAAAGGGGATGAGAGGCCCCAAAGCATCTTGCTTCCAGCTCTTCGGGAAGCTAAGAAACATCTGGCGTTGCCCAGTGCTCTTACAGCCTACCGGGAACATCTCTTACCAAGGCCTGTGAAACGCAGTTTGTTGGTGGCCTGAACTGGCCGAAGTAGAACTTCTGCTCTGGGTGTGCTCCATTGGCCTAGAGCTGCCTGGCCCAAGGTGCTGCCTTGTTTGCAAAGGGGCAGAGAGGCCCCAAAGCATCTTGCTTCCAGCTCTCTGGGAAGCTCTGAACCAACTCGCTCTGCCCCGTGCTCTTACAGCCTACCGGGAACATGTCTTTGAAAGGCCTGTGAAACGCAGTTTCTTGGCAGGCCTCATCTGGCTGAAGTAGAACTCCGGCTCTGGGTGTGCTCCATTGCCCTAGAGCTGCCAGGCCCAAAGTGCTGCCCTGTTTCCAAGGGGCAGAGAGGCCCAAAGCATCTTGCTTCCCGGTCTTTGCGAAGCTAAGAAACAACTGGCTCTGCCCAGTGCTCTTACACCTACCGGGAACATCTCTTACCAAGGCCTGTCAAACGCTGTTTCTTTGCAGGCCTGATCAGGCTGAAGTAGAACTCCTGCTCTGCGTGTGCTCCATTGGCCTAGAGCTTCCCGACCCAAAAGGCTGCCTTGTTCCCAAACGGGCAGAGGGGTCCCAAGCATCTTGCTTCCAGCTTTTCAGGAAGGTAAGAAACAACTGGCTCTGCCCAGTGCTCTTACAGCCTACCGGGAACATCTCTTACCAAGGCCTGTGAAACGCAGTTTCCTGGCAGGCCTGATCTGGCTGAAGTAGAACTTCTGCTCTGGGTGTGCTCCATTGCCCTAGAGCTGCCAGGCCCAAAGGGCTGCCTTGTTTCCAAAGACGGAGAGTGGACCCAAAGCATCTTGCTCCCAGCTCTTCGGGAAGCTAAGAAACAGCTGGCTCTGCCCAGTGCTCTTACAGCCTAAGAGAACATCTCTTTGAAAGGCCTGTGAAACGCAGTTTCTTGGCAGGCCTGACCTGGCTGAAGTAGAACTTCTGTTCTGGTTGTGCTACATAGGCCTAGAGCTACCAGGACCTAAGGGCTGCCTTGTTTCCAAAGGGTGAGAGAGGCCCCAAAGCATCTTGCCTCCAGCACTTTGGGAAGCTAAAAAACAACTGGTTCTGCCCAGTGCTCTCACAGCCTACCGTGAACATCTCTTACCAAGGGCTGTGAAACGCAGTTTCTGGGCAGGACTGATCTGCCTGAAGTAGAACTTCTGCTGTGGGTGTGCTCCATTGGCCTAGAGCTGCCAGGCCCAAACGGCTGCCTTGTGTCCAAAGGGAGAGAGAGGCCCCAAGGCATCTTGCTTCCAGCTCTGTGGGAAGCTAAAGCAACTGGCTCTCCACAGTGCTCTCACAGCCTACCGGGAACATCTCTTACCAAGGCCTGTGAAACGCAGTTTCTTGGCAGGCCTGATCTGGCTGAAGTAGAACTCCTGCTCTGGGCGTGCTACTTTGGCCTAGAGCTGCCAGGCCCAAAGGGCCGCCTCGTTTCCAAAGGGGCTGAGAGTCCCCAAAGCATCTTGCTTCCAAATCTTTGGGAAGCTAAGAAACAACTGGCTCTGCACAGTGCTCTCACAGCCTACCGGCAACGTGACAGAGAAAGGCCTGTGAGACGCAGTTTCTTGGAAGGCCTGATCTGGCTGAGGTAGAACTTGTGCTCTGGGTGTGCTACTTTGGCCTAGAGCTGCCAGGCACAAAGGCTGCTTTGTTTCCAAAGGGGGAGAGAGGCCCCAAATCATGTTGCTTCCAGCTGTTTTTGAAGCTAAGAAACAACTCGCTCTGCCAGGTACTCTTACAGCCTTCCGGGAACACCTCTTACGAAGGCCTGTGAAAAGCAGTTTCTTGGCAGGCCTGATCTGGCTGAGGTAGAACTTCTGCTCTGGGTGTGCTCCATTGCCCTAGAGCTGAAAGGCCCAAAGGGCTGCCTTGTTTCCAAAGGGGGAGAGAGGCCCCAAAGCATCTTGCTTCCACCTCTTGGGAAGCTAAGAAACAACTGGCTGTGCCCAGTGCTCTTATAGCCTAAGAGAACATCTCTTATCAAGGCCTGTGAAACGCACTGTCTAGGCAGGCCTGATCTGGAAGAAGTAGAACTTCGGCTCTGGTTGTGCTCCATTGCCCTAGAGCTGCCAGACCCAACGTGCTGCCTTGTTTCCAAAGGGGCAGAGAGGCCCCAAAGCGTCTTGCTTCCAGCTGTTTGGGAAACAAGGAAACAACTGGCTCTGCACCGTGCTCTCACAGCCTACCGGGAACGTCACATACAAAGGCCTCTGAAACGCAGTTCCTTGGCAGGCCTGATCTGGCTGAAGTAGGACTTCTGCTCTGGGTGTGCTCCATTGGCCTAGAGCTGAAAGGCCCAAAGGTCGCCCTTGTTGGCAAAGGGGCAGGGAGCCCCCAAAGCATCTTGCTTCCAGCTCTTTGGGAAGCTAAGAAACAAATGGCTCTGCCCAGTGCTCTAACAGAGTACCGGGAACATCTCTTACCAAAGCCTTTGAAACGCAGTTTCTTGGCAGGCCTTATCTGGCTGAGGTAGAACTTCTGCTCTGGGTGTGCTCCATTGGCCTAGAGCTGCCTGGCCCAAAGGTCGGCCTTGTTTGCAAAGGGGATGAGAGGCCCCAAAGCATCTTGCGTCCAGCTCTTCGGGAAGCTAAGAAACATCTGGCGTTGCCCAGTGCTCTTACAGCCTACCGGGAACATCTCTTACCAAGGCCTGTGAAACGCAGTTTGTTGGTGGCCTGAACTGGCCGAAGTAGAACTTCTGCTCTGGGTGTGCTCCATTGGCCTAGAGCTGCCTGGCCCATAGGGCCGCCTTGTTTGCAAAGGGGATGAGAGGCCCCAAAGCATCTTGCTTCCAGCTCTTCGGGAAGCTAAGAAACATCTGGCGTTGCCCAGTGCTCTTACAGCCTACCGGGAACATCTCTTACCAAGGCCTGTGAAACGCAGTTTGTTGGTGGCCTGAACTGGCCGAAGTAGAACTTCTGCTCTGGGTGTGCTCCACTGGGCTAGAGCTACCTGCCCCAGAGGGCTGCCTTGAGTCCAAAGTGAGAGAGTGGCACCAAAGCTTCTCGCTTCCAGCTCTTCGGGAAGCTAAGAAACATCTGGCGTTGCCCAGTGCTCTTACAGCCTACCGGGAACATCTCTTACCAAGGCCTGTGAAACGCCGTTTCCTGGCAGGCCTGATTTGGCTGAAGTAGAACTTCTGCTCTGGGTGTGCTCCATTGCCCTAGAGCTGCCAGGCCCAAGGTGCTGCCTTGTTTCCAAAGGGGCAGAGAGGCCCCAAAGCATCTTGCTTCCAGCTCTCTGGGAAGCTAAGAACCAACTCGCTCTGCCCCGTGCTCTTACAGCCTACCGGGAACATGTCTTTGAAAGGCCTGTGAAACGCAGTTTCTTGGCAGGCCTCATCTGGCTGAAGTAGAACTCCGGCTCTGGGTGTGCTCCATTGCCCTAGAGCTGCCAGGCCCAAAGTGCTGCCCTGTTTCCAAGGGGCAGAGAGGCCCAAAGCATCTTGCTTCCCGGTCTTTGCAAAGCTAAGAAACAACTGGCTCTGCTCAGTGCTCTTACACCTACCGGGAACATCTCTTACCAAGGCCTGTCAAACGCTGTTTCTTTGCAGGCCTGATCAGGCTGAAGTAGAACTCCTGCTCTGCGTGTGCTCCATTGGCCTAGAGCTTCCCGACCCAAAAGGCTGCCTTGTTCCCAAACGGGCAGAGGGGTCCCAAGCATCTTGCTTCCAGCTTTTCAGGAAGGTAAGAAACAACTGGCTCTGCCCAGTGCTCTTACAGCCTACCGGGAACATCTCTTACCAAGGCCTGTGAAACGCAGTTTCCTGGCAGGCCTGATCTGGCTGAAGTAGAACTTCTGCTCTGGGTGTGCTCCATTGCCCTAGAGCTGCCAGGCCCAAAGGGCTGCCTTGTTTCCAAAGACGGAGAGTGGACCCAAAGCATCTTGCTCCCAGCTCTTCGGGAAGCTAAGAAACAGCTGGCTCTGCCCAGTGCTCTTACAGCCTAAGAGAACATCTCTTTGAAAGGCCTGTGAAACGCAGTTTCTTGGCAGGCCTGACCTGGCTGAAGTAGAACTTCTGTTCTGGTTGTGCTACATAGGCCTAGAGCTACCAGGACCTAAGGGCTGCCTTGTTTCCAAAGGGTGAGAGAGGCCCCAAAGCATCTTGCCTCCAGCACTTTGGGAAGCTAAAAAACAACTGGTTCTGCCCAGTGCTCTCACAGCCTACCGTGAACATCTCTTACCAAGGGCTGTGAAACGCAGTTTCTGGGCAGGACTGATCTGCCTGAAGTAGAACTTCTGCTGTGGGTGTGCTCCATTGGCCTAGAGCTGCCAGGCCCAAACGGCTGCCTTGTGTCCAAAGGGAGAGAGAGGCCCCAAGGCATCTTGCTTCCAGCTCTGTGGGAAGCTAAAGCAACTGGCTCTCCACAGTGCTCTCACAGCCTACCGGGAACATCTCTTACCAAGGCCTGTGAAACGCAGTTTCTTGGCAGGCCTGATCTGGCTGAAGTAGAACTCCTGCTCTGGGCGTGCTACTTTGGCCTAGAGCTGCCAGGCCCAAAGGGCCGCCTCGTTTCCAAAGGGGCTGAGAGTCCCCAAAGCATCTTGCTTCCAAATCTTTGGGAAGCTAAGAAACAACTGGCTCTGCACAGTGCTCTCACAGCCTACCGGCAACGTGACAGAGAAAGGCCTGTGAGACGCAGTTTCTTGGAAGGCCTGATCTGGCTGAGGTAGAACTTGTGCTCTGGGTGTGCTACTTTGGCCTAGAGCTGCCAGGCACAAAGGCTGCTTTGTTTCCAAAGGGGGAGAGAGGCCCCAAATCATGTTGCTTCCAGCTGTTTTTGAAGCTAAGAAACAACTCGCTCTGCCAGGTACTCTTACAGCCTTCCGGGAACACCTCTTACGAAGGCCTGTGAAAAGCAGTTTCTTGGCAGGCCTGATCTGGCTGAGGTAGAACTTCTGCTCTGGGTGTGCTCCATTGCCCTAGAGCTGAAAGGCCCAAAGGGCTGCCTTGTTTCCAAAGGGGGAGAGAGGCCCCAAAGCATCTTGCTTCCACCTCTTGGGAAGCTAAGAAACAACTGGCTGTGCCCAGTGCTCTTATAGCCTAAGAGAACATCTCTTATCAAGGCCTGTGAAACGCACTGTCTAGGCAGGCCTGATCTGGAAGAAGTAGAACTTCGGCTCTGGTTGTGCTCCATTGCCCTAGAGCTGCCAGACCCAACGTGCTGCCTTGTTTCCAAAGGGGCAGAGAGGCCCCAAAGCGTCTTGCTTCCAGCTGTTTGGGAAACAAGGAAACAACTGGCTCTGCACCGTGCTCTCACAGCCTACCGGGAACGTCACATACAAAGGCCTCTGAAACGCAGTTCCTTGGCAGGCCTGATCTGGCTGAAGTAGGACTTCTGCTCTGGGTGTGCTCCATTGGCCTAGAGCTGAAAGGCCCAAAGGTCGCCCTTGTTGGCAAAGGGGCAGGGAGCCCCCAAAGCATCTTGCTTCCAGCTCTTTGGGAAGCTAAGAAACAAATGGCTCTGCCCAGTGCTCTAACAGAGTACCGGGAACATCTCTTACCAAAGCCTTTGAAACGCAGTTTCTTGGCAGGCCTTATCTGGCTGAGGTAGAACTTCTGCTCTGGGTGTGCTCCATTGGCCTAGAGCTGCCTGGCCCAAAGGTCGGCCTTGTTTGCAAAGGGGATGAGAGGCCCCAAAGCATCTTGCTTCCAGCTCTTCGGGAAGCTAAGAAACATCTGGCGTTGCCCAGTGCTCTTACAGCCTACCGGGAACATCTCTTACCAAGGCCTGTGAAACGCAGTTTGTTGGTGGCCTGAACTGGCCGAAGTAGAACTTCTGCTCTGGGTGTGCTCCATTGGCCTAGAGCTGCCTGGCCCAAGGTGCTGCCTTGTTTGCAAAGGGGCAGAGAGGCCCCAAAGCATCTTGCTTCCAGCTCTCTGGGAAGCTAAGAACCAACTCGCTCTGCCCCGTGCTCTTACAGCCTACCGGGAACATGTCTTTGAAAGGCCTGTGAAACGCAGTTTCTTGGCAGGCCTCATCTGGCTGAAGTAGAACTCCGGCTCTGGGTGTGCTCCATTGCCCTAGAGCTGCCAGGCCCAAAGTGCTGCCCTGTTTCCAAGGGGCAGAGAGGCCCAAAGCATCTTGCTTCCCGGTCTTTGCGAAGCTAAGAAACAACTGGCTCTGCCCAGTGCTCTTACACCTACCGGGAACATCTCTTACCAAGGCCTGTCAAACGCTGTTTCTTTGCAGGCCTGATCAGGCTGAAGTAGAACTCCTGCTCTGCGTGTGCTCCATTGGCCTAGAGCTTCCCGACCCAAAAGGCTGCCTTGTTCCCAAACGGGCAGAGGGGTCCCAAGCATCTTGCTTCCAGCTTTTCAGGAAGGTAAGAAACAACTGGCTCTGCCCAGTGCTCTTACAGCCTACCGGGAACATCTCTTACCAAGGCCTGTGAAACGCAGTTTCCTGGCAGGCCTGATCTGGCTGAAGTAGAACTTCTGCTCTGGGTGTGCTCCATTGCCCTAGAGCTGCCAGGCCCAAAGGGCTGCCTTGTTTCCAAAGACGGAGAGTGGACCCAAAGCATCTTGCTCCCAGCTCTTCGGGAAGCTAAGAAACAGCTGGCTCTGCCCAGTGCTCTTACAGCCTAAGAGAACATCTCTTTGAAAGGCCTGTGAAACGCAGTTTCTTGGCAGGCCTGACCTGGCTGAAGTAGAACTTCTGTTCTGGTTGTGCTACATAGGCCTAGAGCTACCAGGACCTAAGGGCTGCCTTGTTTCCAAAGGGTGAGAGAGGCCCCAAAGCATCTTGCCTCCAGCACTTTGGGAAGCTAAAAAACAACTGGTTCTGCCCAGTGCTCTCACAGCCTACCGTGAACATCTCTTACCAAGGGCTGTGAAACGCAGTTTCTGGGCAGGACTGATCTGCCTGAAGTAGAACTTCTGCTGTGGGTGTGCTCCATTGGCCTAGAGCTGCCAGGCCCAAACGGCTGCCTTGTGTCCAAAGGGAGAGAGAGGCCCCAAGGCATCTTGCTTCCAGCTCTGTGGGAAGCTAAAGCAACTGGCTCTCCACAGTGCTCTCACAGCCTACCGGGAACATCTCTTACCAAGGCCTGTGAAACGCAGTTTCTTGGCAGGCCTGATCTGGCTGAAGTAGAACTCCTGCTCTGGGCGTGCTACTTTGGCCTAGAGCTGCCAGGCCCAAAGGGCCGCCTCGTTTCCAAAGGGGCTGAGAGTCCCCAAAGCATCTTGCTTCCAAATCTTTGGGAAGCTAAGAAACAACTGGCTCTGCACAGTGCTCTCACAGCCTACCGGCAACGTGACAGAGAAAGGCCTGTGAGACGCAGTTTCTTGGAAGGCCTGATCTGGCTGAGGTAGAACTTGTGCTCTGGGTGTGCTACTTTGGCCTAGAGCTGCCAGGCACAAAGGCTGCTTTGTTTCCAAAGGGGGAGAGAGGCCCCAAATCATGTTGCTTCCAGCTGTTTTTGAAGCTAAGAAACAACTCGCTCTGCCAGGTACTCTTACAGCCTTCCGGGAACACCTCTTACGAAGGCCTGTGAAAAGCAGTTTCTTGGCAGGCCTGATCTGGCTGAGGTAGAACTTCTGCTCTGGGTGTGCTCCATTGCCCTAGAGCTGAAAGGCCCAAAGGGCTGCCTTGTTTCCAAAGGGGGAGAGAGGCCCCAAAGCATCTTGCTTCCACCTCTTGGGAAGCTAAGAAACAACTGGCTGTGCCCAGTGCTCTTATAGCCTAAGAGAACATCTCTTATCAAGGCCTGTGAAACGCACTGTCTAGGCAGGCCTGATCTGGAAGAAGTAGAACTTCGGCTCTGGTTGTGCTCCATTGCCCTAGAGCTGCCAGACCCAACGTGCTGCCTTGTTTCCAAAGGGGCAGAGAGGCCCCAAAGCGTCTTGCTTCCAGCTGTTTGGGAAACAAGGAAACAACTGGCTCTGCACCGTGCTCTCACAGCCTACCGGGAACGTCACATACAAAGGCCTCTGAAACGCAGTTCCTTGGCAGGCCTGATCTGGCTGAAGTAGGACTTCTGCTCTGGGTGTGCTCCATTGGCCTAGAGCTGAAAGGCCCAAAGGTCGCCCTTGTTGGCAAAGGGGCAGGGAGCCCCCAAAGCATCTTGCTTCCAGCTCTTTGGGAAGCTAAGAAACAAATGGCTCTGCCCAGTGCTCTAACAGAGTACCGGGAACATCTCTTACCAAAGCCTTTGAAACGCAGTTTCTTGGCAGGCCTTATCTGGCTGAGGTAGAACTTCTGCTCTGGGTGTGCTCCATTGGCCTAGAGCTGCCTGGCCCAAAGGTCGGCCTTGTTTGCAAAGGGGATGAGAGGCCCCAAAGCATCTTGCTTCCAGCTCTTCGGGAAGCTAAGAAACATCTGGCGTTGCCCAGTGCTCTTACAGCCTACCGGGAACATCTCTTACCAAGGCCTGTGAAACGCAGTTTGTTGGTGGCCTGAACTGGCCGAAGTAGAACTTCTGCTCTGGGTGTGCTCCATTGGCCTAGAGCTGCCTGGCCCAAGGTGCTGCCTTGTTTGCAAAGGGGCAGAGAGGCCCCAAAGCATCTTGCTTCCAGCTCTCTGGGAAGCTAAGAACCAACTCGCTCTGCCCCGTGCTCTTACAGCCTACCGGGAACATGTCTTTGAAAGGCCTGTGAAACGCAGTTTCTTGGCAGGCCTCATCTGGCTGAAGTAGAACTCCGGCTCTGGGTGTGCTCCATTGCCCTAGAGCTGCCAGGCCCAAAGTGCTGCCCTGTTTCCAAGGGGCAGAGAGGCCCAAAGCATCTTGCTTCCCGGTCTTTGCGAAGCTAAGAAACAACTGGCTCTGCCCAGTGCTCTTACACCTACCGGGAACATCTCTTACCAAGGCCTGTCAAACGCTGTTTCTTTGCAGGCCTGATCAGGCTGAAGTAGAACTCCTGCTCTGCGTGTGCTCCATTGGCCTAGAGCTTCCCGACCCAAAAGGCTGCCTTGTTCCCAAACGGGCAGAGGGGTCCCAAGCATCTTGCTTCCAGCTTTTCAGGAAGGTAAGAAACAACTGGCTCTGCCCAGTGCTCTTACAGCCTACCGGGAACATCTCTTACCAAGGCCTGTGAAACGCAGTTTCCTGGCAGGCCTGATCTGGCTGAAGTAGAACTTCTGCTCTGGGTGTGCTCCATTGCCCTAGAGCTGCCAGGCCCAAAGGGCTGCCTTGTTTCCAAAGACGGAGAGTGGACCCAAAGCATCTTGCTCCCAGCTCTTCGGGAAGCTAAGAAACAGCTGGCTCTGCCCAGTGCTCTTACAGCCTAAGAGAACATCTCTTTGAAAGGCCTGTGAAACGCAGTTTCTTGGCAGGCCTGACCTGGCTGAAGTAGAACTTCTGTTCTGGTTGTGCTACATAGGCCTAGAGCTACCAGGACCTAAGGGCTGCCTTGTTTCCAAAGGGTGAGAGAGGCCCCAAAGCATCTTGCCTCCAGCACTTTGGGAAGCTAAAAAACAACTGGTTCTGCCCAGTGCTCTCACAGCCTACCGTGAACATCTCTTACCAAGGGCTGTGAAACGCAGTTTCTGGGCAGGACTGATCTGCCTGAAGTAGAACTTCTGCTGTGGGTGTGCTCCATTGGCCTAGAGCTGCCAGGCCCAAACGGCTGCCTTGTGTCCAAAGGGAGAGAGAGGCCCCAAGGCATCTTGCTTCCAGCTCTGTGGGAAGCTAAAGCAACTGGCTCTCCACAGTGCTCTCACAGCCTACCGGGAACATCTCTTACCAAGGCCTGTGAAACGCAGTTTCTTGGCAGGCGTGATCTGGCTGAAGTAGAACTCCTGCTCTGGGCGTGCTACTTTGGCCTAGAGCTGCCAGGCCCAAAGGGCCGCCTCGTTTCCAAAGGGGCTGAGAGTCCCCAAAGCATCTTGCTTCCAAATCTTTGGGAAGCTAAGAAACAACTGGCTCTGCACAGTGCTCTCACAGCCTACCGGCAACGTGACAGAGAAAGGCCTGTGAGACGCAGTTTCTTGGAAGGCCTGATCTGGCTGAGGTAGAACTTGTGCTCTGGGTGTGCTACTTTGGCCTAGAGCTGCCAGGCACAAAGGCTGCTTTGTTTCCAAAGGGGGAGAGAGGCCCCAAATCATGTTGCTTCCAGCTGTTTTTGAAGCTAAGAAACAACTCGCTCTGCCAGGTACTCTTACAGCCTTCCGGGAACACCTCTTACGAAGGCCTGTGAAAAGCAGTTTCTTGGCAGGCCTGATCTGGCTGAGGTAGAACTTCTGCTCTGGGTGTGCTCCATTGCCCTAGAGCTGAAAGGCCCAAAGGGCTGCCTTGTTTCCAAAGGGGGAGAGAGGCCCCAAAGCATCTTGCTTCCACCTCTTGGGAAGCTAAGAAACAACTGGCTGTGCCCAGTGCTCTTATAGCCTAAGAGAACATCTCTTATCAAGGCCTGTGAAACGCACTGTCTAGGCAGGCCTGATCTGGAAGAAGTAGAACTTCGGCTCTGGTTGTGCTCCATTGCCCTAGAGCTGCCAGACCCAACGTGCTGCCTTGTTTCCAAAGGGGCAGAGAGGCCCCAAAGCGTCTTGCTTCCAGCTGTTTGGGAAACAAGGAAACAACTGGCTCTGCACCGTGCTCTCACAGCCTACCGGGAACGTCACATACAAAGGCCTCTGAAACGCAGTTCCTTGGCAGGCCTGATCTGGCTGAAGTAGGACTTCTGCTCTGGGTGTGCTCCATTGGCCTAGAGCTGAAAGGCCCAAAGGTCGCCCTTGTTGGCAAAGGGGCAGGGAGCCCCCAAAGCATCTTGCTTCCAGCTCTTTGGGAAGCTAAGAAACAAATGGCTCTGCCCAGTGCTCTAACAGAGTACCGGGAACATCTCTTACCAAAGCCTTTGAAACGCAGTTTCTTGGCAGGCCTTATCTGGCTGAGGTAGAACTTCTGCTCTGGGTGTGCTCCATTGGCCTAGAGCTGCCTGGCCCAAAGGTCGGCCTTGTTTGCAAAGGGGATGAGAGGCCCCAAAGCATCTTGCTTCCAGCTCTTCGGGAAGCTAAGAAACATCTGGCGTTGCCCAGTGCTCTTACAGCCTACCGGGAACATCTCTTACCAAGGCCTGTGAAACGCAGTTTGTTGGTGGCCTGAACTGGCCGAAGTAGAACTTCTGCTCTGGGTGTGCTCCATTGGCCTAGAGCTGCCTGGCCCAAGGTGCTGCCTTGTTTGCAAAGGGGCAGAGAGGCCCCAAAGCATCTTGCTTCCAGCTCTCTGGGAAGCTAAGAACCAACTCGCTCTGCCCCGTGCTCTTACAGCCTACCGGGAACATGTCTTTGAAAGGCCTGTGAAACGCAGTTTCTTGGCAGGCCTCATCTGGCTGAAGTAGAACTCCGGCTCTGGGTGTGCTCCATTGCCCTAGAGCTGCCAGGCCCAAAGTGCTGCCCTGTTTCCAAGGGGCAGAGAGGCCCAAAGCATCTTGCTTCCCGGTCTTTGCGAAGCTAAGAAACAACTGGCTCTGCCCAGTGCTCTTACACCTACCGGGAACATCTCTTACCAAGGCCTGTCAAACGCTGTTTCTTTGCAGGCCTGATCAGGCTGAAGTAGAACTCCTGCTCTGCGTGTGCTCCATTGGCCTAGAGCTTCCCGACCCAAAAGGCTGCCTTGTTCCCAAACGGGCAGAGGGGTCCCAAGCATCTTGCTTCCAGCTTTTCAGGAAGGTAAGAAACAACTGGCTCTGCCCAGTGCTCTTACAGCCTACCGGGAACATCTCTTACCAAGGCCTGTGAAACGCAGTTTCCTGGCAGGCCTGATCTGGCTGAAGTAGAACTTCTGCTCTGGGTGTGCTCCATTGCCCTAGAGCTGCCAGGCCCAAAGGGCTGCCTTGTTTCCAAAGATGGAGAGTGGACCCAAAGCATCTTGCTCCCGGCTCTTCGGGAAGCTAAGAAACAGCTGGCTCTGCCCAGTGCTATTACAGCCTAAGAGAACATCTCTTTGAAAGGCCTGTGAAACGCAGTTTCTTGGCAGGCCTGACCTGGCTGAAGTAGAACTTCTGTTCTGGTTGTGCTACATAGGCCTAGAGCTACCAGGACCTAAGGGCTGCCTTGTTTCCAAAGGGTGAGAGAGGCCACAAAGCATCTTGCTTCCGGCTCTCTGGGAAGCTAAGAACCAACTCGCTCTGCCCCGTGCTCTTACAGCCGACCGGGAACATGTCTTTGAAAGGCCTGTGAAACGCAGTTTCTTGGCAGGCCTCATCTGGCTGAAGTAGAACTCCGGCTCTGGGTGTGCTCCATTGCCCTAGAGCTGCCAGGCCCCAAGTGCTGCCCTGTTTCCAAGGGGCAGAGAGGCCCAAAGCATCTTGCTTCCCGGTCTTTGTGAAGCTAAGAAACAACTGGCTCTGCCCAGTGCTCTTACACCTACCGGGAACATCTCTTGCCAAGGCCTGTCAAACGCTGTTTCTTTGCAGGCCTGATCAGGCTGAAGTAGAACTCCTGCTCTGCGTGTGCTCCATTGGCCTAGAGCTTCCCGACCCAAAAGGCTGCCTTGTTCCCAAACGGGCAGAGGGGTCCCAAGCATCTTGCTTCCAGCTTTTCAGGAAGGTAAGAAACAACTGGCTCTGCCCAGTGCTCTTACAGCCTACCGGGAACATCTCTTACCAAGGCCTGTGAAACGCAGTTTCCTGGCAGGCCTGATCTGGCTGAAGTAGAACTTCTGCTCTGGGTGTGCTCCACTGGCCTAGAGCTGCCTGGCCCAAAAGGCCGCCTTGCTTGCAAAGGGGATGAGAGGCCACAAAGCTTCTTGCTTCCAGCTCTTCGGGAAGCTAAGAAACATTTGGCGTTGCCCAGTGCTCTTACAGCCTACCGGGAACATCTCTTACCAAGGCCTGTGAACCGCAGTTTGTTGGTGGCCTGAACTGGCCGAAGTAGAACTTCTGCTCTGGGTGTGCTCCACTGGCCTAGAGCTACCTGCCCCAAAGGGCTGCCTTGATTCCAAAGTGAGAGAGTGGCACCAAAGCATCTTGCTTCCAGCTCTTCGGGAAGCTAAGAAACATCTGGCGTTGCCCAGTGCTCTTACAGCCTACCGGGAACATCTCTTACCAAGGCCTGTGAAACGCCGTTTCCTGGCAGGCCTGATTTGGCTGAAGTAGAACTTCTGCTCTGGGTGTGCTCCATTGCCCTAGAGCTGCCAGGCCCAAGGTGCTGCCTTGTTTCCAAAGGGGCAGAGAGGCCACAAAGCATCTTGCTTCCGGCTCTCTGGGAAGCTAAGAACCAACTCGCTCTGCCCCGTGCTCTTACAGCCTACCGGGAACATGTCTTTGAAAGGCCTGTGAAACGCAGTTTCTTGGCAGGCCTCATCTGGCTGAAGTAGAACTCCGGCTCTGGGTGTGCTCCATTGCCCTAGAGCTGCCAGGCCCCAAGTGCTGCCCTGTTTCCAAGGGGCAGAGAGGCCCAAAGCATCTTGCTTCCCGGTCTTTGCGAAGCTAAGAAACAACTGGCTCTGCCCAGTGCTCTTACACCTACCGGGAACATCTCTTACCAAGGCCTGTCAAACGCTGTTTCATTGCAGGCCTGATCAGGCTGAAGTAGAACTCCTGCTCTGCGTGTGCTCCATTGGCCTAGAGCTTCCCGACCCAAAAGCCTGCCTTGTTCCCAAACGGGCAGAGGGGTCCCAAGCATCTTGCTTCCAGCTTTTCAGGAAGGTAAGAAACAACTGGCTCTGCCCAGTGCTCTTACAGCCTACCGGGAACATCTCTTACCAAGGCCTGTGAAACGCAGTTTCCTGGCAGGCCTGATCTGGCTGAAGTAGAACTTCTGCTCTGGGTGTGCTCCATTGCCCTAGAGCTGCCAGGCCCAAAGGACTGCCTTGTTTCCAAAGATGGAGAGTGGACCCAAAGCATCTTGCTCCCGGCTCTTCGGGAAGCTAAGAAACAGCTGGCTCTGCCCAGTGCTATTACAGCCTAAGAGAACATCTCTTTGAAAGGCCTGTGAAACGCAGTTTCTTGGCAGGCCTGACCTGGCTGAAGTAGAACTTCTGTTCTGGTTGTGCTACATAGGCCTAGAGCTACCAGGACCTAAGGGCTGCCTTGTTTCCAAAGGGTGAGAGAGGCCCCAAAGCATCTTGCCTCCAGCACTTTGGGAAGCTAAAAAACAACTGGTTCTGCCCAGTGCTCTCACAGCCTACCGTGAACATCTCTTACCAAGGGCTGTGAAACGCAGTTTCTGGGCAGGACTGATCTGCCTGAAGTAGAACTTCTGCTGTGGGTGTGCTCCATTGGCCTAGAGCTGCCAGGCGCAAACGGCTGCCTTGTGTCCAAAGGGAGAGAGAGGCCCCAAAGCATCTTGCTTCCAGCTCTGTGGGAAGCTAAAGCAACTGGCTCTCCACAGTGCTCTCACAGCCTACCGGGAACATCTCTTACCAAGGCCTGTGAAACGCAGTTTCTTGGCAGGCCTGATCTGGCTGAAGTAGAACTCCTGCTCTGGGCGTGCTACTTTGGCCTAGAGCTGCCAGGCCCAAAGTGCCGCCTTGTTTGCAAAGGGGCTGAGAGTCCCCAAAGTATCTTGCTTCCAAATCTTTGGGAAGCTAAGAAACAACTGGCTCTGCACAGTGCTCTCACAGCCTACCGGCAACGTGACAGAGACAGGCCTGTGAGACGCAGTTTCTTGGAAGGCCTGAACTGGCTGAGGTAGAACTTCTGCTCTGGGTGTACTCCATTGGCCTAGGGCTGCCAGGCCCAAAGGGCTGCCTTTATTTCCAAAGTGTGAGCGAGGCCCCAAAGCATCTTGCTTCCTGCTCTCTGGGAAGCTAAAACAACTGGCTCTGCACAGTGCTCTCAAAGCCAACCGGGAACGTCACATACAAAGGCCTGTGAAACGCAGCTTCTTGACAGGCCTTATCTGGCTGAGGTAGAACTTGTGCCCTGGGTGTGCTACTTTGGCCTAGAGCTGCCAGGCACAAAGGCTGCTTTGTTTCCAAAGGGGGAGAGAGGCCCCAAATCATGTTGCTTCCAGCTGTTTTTGAAGCTAAGAAACAACTCGCTCTGCCAGGTACTCTTACAGCCTTCCGGGAACACCTCTTACGAAGGCCTGTGAAAAGCAGTTTCTTGGCAGGCCTGATCTGGCTGAGGTAGAACTTCTGCTCTGGGTGTGCTCCATTGCCCTAGAGCTGAAAGGCCCAAAGGGCTGCCTTGTTTCCAAAGGGGGAGAGAGGACCCAAAGCATCTTGCTTCCACCTCTTGGGAAGCTAAGAAACAACTGGCTGTGCCCAGTGCTCTTATAGCCTAAGAGAACATCTCTTATCAAGGCCTGTGAAACGCACTTTCTAGGCAGGCCTGATCTGGAAGAAGTAGAAGTTCTGCTCTGGTTGTGCTCCATTGCCCTAGAGCTGCCAGACCCAACGTGCTGCCTTGTTTCCAAAGGGGCAGAGAGGCCCCAAAGCGTCTTGCTTCCAGCTGTTTGGGAAACAAGGAAACAACTGGCTCTGCACCGTGCTCTCACAGCCTACCGGGAACGTCACATACAAAAGCCTCTGAAACGCAGTTCCTTGGAAGGCCTGATCTGGCTGAAGTAGGACTTCTGCTCTGGCTGTGCTCCATTGGCCTAGAGCTGAAAGGCCCAAAGGGATGCCTTGTTTGCAAAGGGGCAGAGAGGCCCCAAAGCATCTTGCTTCCAGCTCATTGGGAAGCTAAGAAACAACTGTCTCTGCCCAGTGCTCTGACAGAGTACCGGCAACATCTCTTACCAAAGCCTTTGAAACGCAGTTTCTTGGCAGGCCTTATCTGGCTGAGGTAGAACTTCTGCTCTGGGTGTGCTCCATTGGCCTAGAGCTGAAAGGCCCAAAGGTCGGCCTTGTTGGCAAAGGGGCAGGGAGCCCCCAAAGCATCTTGCTTCCAGCTCTTTGGGAAGCTAAGAAACAACTGGCTCTGCCCAGTGCTCTTACAGCCTGAGAGAAAATCTCTTACCAAGGCCTGTGAAACGCACTTTGTTGGTGGCCTGATCTAGCTGAAGTAGAACTTCTGCTCTGGGTGTGCTCCATTGGCCTAGAGCTGCCTGGCCCAAAGGGCCGCCTTGTTTGCAAAGGGGATGAGAGGCCCCAAAGCATCTTGCTTCCAGCTCTTCGGGAAGCTAAGAAACATCTGGCATTGCCCAGTGCTCTTACAGCCTACCGGGAACATCTCTTACCAAGGCCTGTGAAACGCAGTTTGTTGGTGGCCTGAACTGGCCGAAGTAGAACTTCTGCTCTGGGTGTGCTCCACTGGCCTAGAGCTACATGCCCCAAAGGGCTGCCTTGATTCCAAAGTGAGAGAGTGGCACCAAAGCATCTTGCTTCCAGCTCTTCGGGAAGCTAAGAAACATCTGGCGTTGCCCAGTGCTCTTACAGCCTACCGGGAACATCTCTTACCAAGGCCTGTGAAACGCCGTTTCCCGGCAGGCCTGATTTGGCTGAAGTAGAACTTCTGCTCTGGGTGTGCTCCGTTGCCCTAGAGCTGCCAGGCCCAAGGTGCTGCCTTGTTTCCAAAGGGGCAGAGAGGCCCCAAAGCATCTTGCTTCCAGCTCTCTGGGAAGCTAAGAACCAACTCGCTCTGCCCCGTGCTCTTACACCTACCGGGAACATCTCTTACCAAGGCCTGTCAAACGCTGTTTCCTGGCAGGCCTGATCTGGCTGAAGTAGAACTTCTGCTCTGGGTGTGCTCCATTGCCCTAGAGCTGCCAGGCCCCAAGAGCTGCCTTGTTTCCAAAGACGGAGAGTGGACCCAAAGCATCTTGCTCCCAGCTCTTCGGGAAGCTAAGAAACAGCTGGCTCTGCCCAGTGCTCTTACAGCCTAAGAGAACATCTCTTTGAAAGGCCTGTGAAACGCAGTTTCTTGGCAGACCTGACCTGGCTGAAGTAGAACTTCTGTTCTGGTTGTGCTACATAGGCCTAGAGCTACCAGGACCTAAGGGATGCCTTGTTTCCAAAGGGTGAGAGAGGCCCCAAAGCATCTTGCCTCCAGCACTTTGGGAAGCTAAAAAACAACTGGTTCTGCCCAGTGCTCTCACAGCCTACCGTGAACATCTCTTACCAAGGGCTGTGAAACGCAGTTTCTGGGCAGGACTGATCTGCCTGAAGTAGAACTTCTGCTGTGGGTGTGCTACATTGGCCTAAAGCTGCCAGGCGCAAACGGCTGCCTTGTGTCCAAAGGGAGAGTGAGGCCCCAAAGCATCTTGCTTCCAGCTCATTGGGAAGCTAAGAAACAACTGTCTCTGCCCAGTGCTCTGACAGAGTACCGGCAACATCTCTTACCAAAGCCTTTGAAACGCAGTTTCTTGGCAGGCCTTATCTGGCTGAGGTAGAACTTCTGCTCTGGGTGTGCTCCATTGGCCTAGAGCTGAAAGGCCCAAAGGTCGGCCTTGTTGGCAAAGGGACAGGGAGCCCCCAAAGCATCTTGCTTCCAGCTCTTTGGGAAGCTAAGAAACAACTGGCTCTGCCCAGTGCTCTTACAGCCTGAGAGAAAATCTCTTACCAAGGCCTGTGAAACGCACTTTGTTGGTGGCCTGATCTAGCTGAAGTAGAACTTCTGCTCTGGGTGTGCTCCATTGGCCTAGAGCTGCCTGGCCCAAAGGGCCGCCTTGTTTGCAAAGGGGATGAGAGGCCCCAAAGCATCTTGCTTCCAGCTCTTCGGGAAGCTAAGAAACATCTGGCGTTGCCCAGTGCTCTTACAGCCTACCGGGAACATCTCTTACCAAGGCCTGTGAAACGCCGTTTCCTGGCAGGCCTGATTTGGCTGAAGTAGAACTTCTGCTCTGGGTGTGCTCCATTGCCCTAGAGCTGCCAGGCCCAAGGTGCTGCCTTGTTTCCAAAGGGGCAGAGAGGCCCCAAAGCATCTTGCTTCCGGCTCTCTGGGAAGCTAAGAACCAACTCGCTCTGCCCCGTGCTCTTACAGCCGACCGGGAACATGTCTTTGAAAGGCCTGTGAAACGCAGTTTCTTGGCAGGCCTCATCTGGCTGAAGTAGAACTCCGGCTCTGGGTGTGCTCCATTGCCCTAGAGCTGCCAGGCCCCAAGTGCTGCCCTGTTTCCAAGGGGCAGAGAGGCCCAAAGCATCTTGCTTCCCGGTCTTTGCGAAGCTAAGAAACAACTGGCTCTGCCCAGTGCTCTTACACCTACCGGGAACATCTCTTACCAAGGCCTGTCAAACGCTGTTTCTTTGCAGGCCTGATCAGGCTGAAGTAGAACTCCTGCTCTGCGTGTGCTCCATTGGCCTAGAGCTTCCCGACCCAAAAGGCTGCCTTGTTCCCAAACGGGCAGAGGGGTCCCAAGCATCTTGCTTCCAGCTTTTCAGGAAGGTAAGAAACAACTGGCTCTGCCCAGTGCTCTTACAGCCTACCGGGAACATCTCTTACCAAGGCCTGTGAAACGCAGTTTCCTGGCAGGCCTGATCTGGCTGAAGTAGAACTTCTGCTCTGGGTGTGCTCCATTGCCCTAGAGCTGCCAGGCCCAAAGGGCTGCCTTGTTTCCAAAGATGGAGAGTGGACCCAAAGCATCTTGCTCCCGGCTCTTCGGGAAGCTAAGAAACAGCTGGCTCTGCCCAGTGCTATTACAGCCTAAGAGAACATCTCTTTGAAAGGCCTGTGAAACGCAGTTTCTTGGCAGGCCTGACCTGGCTGAAGTAGAACTTCTGTTCTGGTTGTGCTACATAGGCCTAGAGCTACCAGGACCTAAGGGCTGCCTTGTTTCCAAAGGGTGAGAGAGGCCACAAAGCATCTTGCTTCCGGCTCTCTGGGAAGCTAAGAACCAACTCGCTCTGCCCCGTGCTCTTACAGCCGACCGGGAACATGTCTTTGAAAGGCCTGTGAAACGCAGTTTCTTGGCAGGCCTCATCTGGCTGAAGTAGAACTCCGGCTCTGGGTGTGCTCCATTGCCCTAGAGCTGCCAGGCCCCAAGTGCTGCCCTGTTTCCAAGGGGCAGAGAGGCCCAAAGCATCTTGCTTCCCGGTCTTTGTGAAGCTAAGAAACAACTGGCTCTGCCCAGTGCTCTTACACCTACCGGGAACATCTCTTACCAAGGCCTGTCAAACGCTGTTTCTTTGCAGGCCTGATCAGGCTGAAGTAGAACTCCTGCTCTGCGTGTGCTCCATTGGCCTAGAGCTTCCCGACCCAAAAGGCTGCCTTGTTCCCAAACGGGCAGAGGGTTCCCAAGCATCTTGCTTCCAGCTTTTCAGGAAGGTAAGAAACAACTGGCTCTGCCCAGTGCTCTTACAGCCTACCGGGAACATCTCTTACCAAGGCCTGTGAAACGCAGTTTCCTGGCAGGCCTGATCTGGCTGAAGTAGAACTTCTGCTCTGGGTGTGCTCCACTGGCCTAGAGCTGCCTGGCCCAAAAGGCCGCCTTGCTTGCAAAGGGGATGAGAGGCCACAAAGCTTCTTGCTTCCAGCTCTTCGGGAAGCTAAGAAACATTTGGCGTTGCCCAGTGCTCTTACAGCCTACCGGGAACATCTCTTACCAAGGCCTGTGAACCGCAGTTTGTTGGTGGCCTGAACTGGCCGAAGTAGAACTTCTGCTCTGGGTGTGCTCCACTGGCCTAGAGCTACCTGCCCCAAAGGGCTGCCTTGATTCCAAAGTGAGAGAGTGGCACCAAAGCATCTTGCTTCCAGCTCTTCGGGAAGCTAAGAAACATCTGGCGTTGCCCAGTGCTCTTACAGCCTACCGGGAACATCTCTTACCAAGGCCTGTGAAACGCCGTTTCCTGGCAGGCCTGATTTGGCTGAAGTAGAACTTCTGCTCTGGGTGTGCTCCATTGCCCTAGAGCTGCCAGGCCCAAGGTGCTGCCTTGTTTCCAAAGGGGCAGAGAGGCCACAAAGCATCTTGCTTCCGGCTCTCTGGGAAGCTAAGAACCAACTCGCTCTGCCCCGTGCTCTTACAGCCTACCGGGAACATGTCTTTGAAAGGCCTGTGAAACGCAGTTTCTTGGCAGGCCTCATCTGGCTGAAGTAGAACTCCGGCTCTGGGTGTGCTCCATTGCCCTAGAGCTGCCAGGCCCCAAGTGCTGCCCTGTTTCCAAGGGGCAGAGAGGCCCAAAGCATCTTGCTTCCCGGTCTTTGCGAAGCTAAGAAACAACTGGCTCTGCCCAGTGCTCTTACACCTACCGGGAACATCTCTTACCAAGGCCTGTCAAACGCTGTTTCATTGCAGGCCTGATCAGGCTGAAGTAGAACTCCTGCTCTGCGTGTGCTCCATTGGCCTAGAGCTTCCCGACCCAAAAGCCTGCCTTGTTCCCAAACGGGCAGAGGGGTCCCAAGCATCTTGCTTCCAGCTTTTCAGGAAGGTAAGAAACAACTGGCTCTGCCCAGTGCTCTTACAGCCTACCGGGAACATCTCTTACCAAGGCCTGTGAAACGCAGTTTCCTGGCAGGCCTGATCTGGCTGAAGTAGAACTTCTGCTCTGGGTGTGCTCCATTGCCCTAGAGCTGCCAGGCCCAAAGGACTGCCTTGTTTCCAAAGATGGAGAGTGGACCCAAAGCATCTTGCTCCCGGCTCTTCGGGAAGCTAAGAAACAGCTGGCTCTGCCCAGTGCTATTACAGCCTAAGAGAACATCTCTTTGAAAGGCCTGTGAAACGCAGTTTCTTGGCAGGCCTGACCTGGCTGAAGTAGAACTTCTGTTCTGGTTGTGCTACATAGGCCTAGAGCTACCAGGACCTAAGGGCTGCCTTGTTTCCAAAGGGTGAGAGAGGCCACAAAGCATCTTGCTTCCGGCTCTCTGGGAAGCTAAGAACCAACTCGCTCTGCCCCGTGCTCTTACAGCCGACCGGGAACATGTCTTTGAAAGGCCTGTGAAACGCAGTTTCTTGGCAGGCCTCATCTGGCTGAAGTAGAACTCCGGCTCTGGGTGTGCTCCATTGCCCTAGAGCTGCCAGGCCCCAAGTGCTGCCCTGTTTCCAAGGGGCAGAGAGGCCCAAAGCATCTTGCTTCCCGGTCTTTGCGAAGCTAAGAAACAACTGGCTCTGCCCAGTGCTCTTACACCTACCGGGAACATCTCTTACCAAGGCCTGTCAAACGCTGTTTCTTTGCAGGCCTGATCAGGCTGAAGTAGAACTCCTGCTCTGCGTGTGCTCCATTGGCCTAGAGCTTCCCGACCCAAAAGGCTGCCTTGTTCCCAAACGGGCAGAGGGGTCCCAAGCATCTTGCTTCCAGCTTTTCAGGAAGGTAAGAAACAACTGGCTCTGCCCAGTGCTCTTACAGCCTACCGGGAACATCTCTTACCAAGGCCTGTGAAACGCAGTTTCCTGGCAGGCCTGATCTGGCTGAAGTAGAACTTCTGCTCTGGGTGTGCTCCATTGCCCTAGAGCTGCCAGGCCCAAAGGGCTGCCTTGTTTCCAAAGATGGAGAGTGGACCCAAAGCATCTTGCTCCCGGCTCTTCGGGAAGCTAAGAAACAGCTGGCTCTGCCCAGTGCTATTACAGCCTAAGAGAACATCTCTTTGAAAGGCCTGTGAAACGCAGTTTCTTGGCAGGCCTGACCTGGCTGAAGTAGAACTTCTGTTCTGGTTGTGCTACATAGGCCTAGAGCTACCAGGACCTAAGGGCTGCCTTGTTTCCAAAGGGTGAGAGAGGCCCCAAAGCATCTTGCCTCCAGCACTTTGGGAAGCTAAAAAACAACTGGTTCTGCCCAGTGCTCTCACAGCCTACCGTGAACATCTCTTACCAAGGGCTGTGAAACGCAGTTTCTGGGCAGGACTGATCTGCCTGAAGTAGAACTTCTGCTGTGGGTGTGCTCCATTGGCCTAGAGCTGCCAGGCGCAAACGGCTGCCTTGTGTCCAAAGGGAGAGAGAGGCCCCAAAGCATCTTGCTTCCAGCTCTGTGGGAAGCTAAAGCAACTGGCTCTCCACAGTGCTCTCACAGCCTACCGGGAACATCTCTTACCAAGGCCTGTGAAACGCAGTTTCTTGGCAGGCCTGATCTGGTTGAAGTAGAACTCCTGCTCTGGGCGTGCTACTTTGGCCTAGAGCTGCCAGGCCCAAAGTGCCGCCTTGTTTGCAAAGGGGCTGAGAGTCCCCAAAGTATCTTGCTTCCAAATCTTTGGGAAGCTAAGAAACAACTGGCTCTGCACAGTGCTCTCACAGCCTACCGGCAACGTGACAGAGACAGGCCTGTGAGTTTCTTGGAAGTTTCTTGGAAGGCCTGAACTGGCTGAGGTAGAACTTCTGCTCTGGGTGTACTCCATTGGCCTAGGGCTGCCAGGCCCAAAGGGCTGCCTTTATTTCCAAAGTGTGAGAGAGGCCCCAAAGCATCTTGCTTCCTGCTCTCTGGGAAGCTAAAACAACTGGCTCTGCACAGTGCTCTCAAAGCCAACCGGGAACGTCACATACAAAGGCCTGTGAAACGCAGCTTCTTGACAGGCCTTATCTGGCTGAGGTAGAACTTGTGCCCTGGGTGTGCTACTTTGGCCTAGAGCTGCCAGGCACAAAGGCTGCTTTGTTTCCAAAGGGGGAGAGAGGCCCCAAATCATGTTGCTTCCAGCTGTTTTTGAAGCTAAGAAACAACTCGCACTGCCAGGTACTCTTACAGCCTTCCGGGAACACCTCTTACGAAGGCCTGTGAAAAGCAGTTTCTTGGCAGGCCTGATCTGGCTGAGGTAGAACTTCTGCTCTGTGTGTGCTCCATTGCCCTAGAGCTGAAAGGCCCAAAGGGCTGCCTTGTTTCCAAAGGGGGAGAGAGGACCCAAAGCATCTTGCTTCCACCTCTTGGGAAGCTAAGAAACAACTGGCTGTGCCCAGTGCTCTTATAGCCTAAGAGAACATCTCTTATCAAGGCCTGTGAAACGCACTGTCTAGGCAGGCCTGATCTGGAAGAAGTAGAACTTCTGCTCTGGTTGTGCTCCATTGCCCTAGAGCTGCCAGACCCAACGTGCTGCCTTGTTTCCAAAGGGGCAGAGAGGCCCCAAAGCGTCTTGCTTCCAGCTGTTTGGGAAACAAGGAAACAACTGGCTCTGCACCGTGCTCTCACAGCCTACCGGGAACGTCACATACAAAAGCCTCTGAAACGCAGTTCCTTGGCAGGCCTGATCTGGCTGAAGTAGGACTTCTGCTCTGGCTGTGCTCCATTGGCCTAGAGCTGAAAGGCCCAAAGGGATGCCTTGTTTGCAAAGGGGCAGAGAGGCCCCAAAGCATCTTGCTTCCAGCTCATTGGGAAGCTAAGAAACAACTGTCTCTGCCCAGTGCTCTGACAGAGTACCGGCAACATCTCTTACCAAAGCCTTTGAAACGCAGTTTCTTGGCAGGCCTTATCTGGCTGAGGTAGAACTTCTGCTCTGGGTGTGCTCCATTGGCCTAGAGCTGAAAGGCCCAAAGGTCGGCCTTGTTGGCAAAGGGGCAGGGAGCCCCCAAAGCATCTTGCTTCCAGCTCTTTGGGAAGCTAAGAAACAACTGGCTCTGCCCAGTGCTCTTACAGCCTGAGAGAAAATCTCTTACCAAGGCCTGTGAAACGCACTTTGTTGGTGGCCTGATCTAGATGAAGTAGAACTTCTGCTCTGGGTGTGCTCCATTGTCCTAGAGCTGCCTGGCCCAAAGGGCCGCCTTGTTTGCAAAGGGGATGAGAGGCCCCAAAGCATCTTGCTTCCAGCTCTTCGGGAAGCTAAGAAACATCTGGCGTTGCCCAGTGCTCTTACAGCCTACCGGGAACATCTCTTACCAAGGCCTGTGAAACGCAGTTTGTTGGTGGCCTGAACTGGCCGAAGTAGAACTTCTGCTCTGGGTGTGCTCCACTGGCCTAGAGCTACATGCCCCAAAGGGCTGCCTTGATTCCAAAGTGAGAGAGTGGCACCAAAGCATCTTGCTTCCAGCTCTTCGGGAAGCTAAGAAACATCTGGCGTTGCCCAGTGCTCTTACAGCCTACCGGGAACATCTCTTACCAAGGCCTGTGAAACGCCGTTTCCCGGCAGGCCTGATTTGGCTGAAGTAGAACTTCTGCTCTGGGTGTGCTCCGTTGCCCTAGAGCTGCCAGGCCCAAGGTGCTGCCTTGTTTCCAAAGGGGCAGAGAGGCCCCAAAGCATCTTGCTTCCAGCTCTCTGGGAAGCTAAGAACCAACTCGCTCTGCCCCGTGCTCTTACACCTACCGGGAACATCTCTTACCAAGGCCTGTCAAACGCTGTTTCCTGGCAGGCCTGATCTGGCTGAAGTAGAACTTCTGCTCTGGGTGTGCTCCATTGCCCTAGAGCTGCCAGGCCCAAAGAGCTGCCTTGTTTCCAAAGACGGAGAGTGGACCCAAAGCATCTTGCTCCCAGCTCTTCGGGAAGCTAAGAAACAGCTGGCTCTGCCCAGTGCTCTTACAGCCTAAGAGAACATCTCTTTGAAAGGCCTGTGAAACGCAGTTTCTTGGCAGACCTGACCTGGCTGAAGTAGAACTTCTGTTCTGATTGTGCTACATAGGCCTAGAGCTACCAGGACCTAAGGGATGCCTTGTTTCCAAAGGGTGAGAGAGGCCCCAAAGCATCTTGCCTCCAGCACTTTGGGAAGCTAAAAAACAACTGGTTCTGCCCAGTGCTCTCACAGCCTACCGTGAACATCTCTTACCAAGGGCTGTGAAACGCAGTTTCTGGGCAGGACTGATCTGCCTGAAGTAGAACTTCTGCTGTGGGTGTGCTACATTGGCCTAAAGCTGCCAGGCGCAAACGGCTGCCTTGTGTCCAAAGGGAGAGTGAGGCCCCAAAGCATCTTGCTTCCAGCTCATTGGGAAGCTAAGAAACAACTGTCTCTGCCCAGTGCTCTGACAGAGTACCGGCAACATCTCTTACCAAAGCCTTTGAAACGCAGTTTCTTGGCAGGCCTTATCTGGCTGAGGTAGAACTTCTGCTCTGGGTGTGCTCCTTTGGCCTAGAGCTGAAAGGCCCAAAGGTCGGCCTTGTGGCAAAGGGACAGGGAGCCCCCAAAGCATCTTGCTTCCAGCTCTTTGGGAAGCTAAGAAACAACTGGCTCTGCCCAGTGCTCTTACAGCCTGAGAGAAAATCTCTTACCAAGGCCTGTGAAACGCACTTTGTTGGTGGCCTGATCTAGCTGAAGTAGAACTTCTGCTCTGGGTGTGCTCCATTGGCCTAGAGCTGCCTGGCCCAAAGGGCCGCCTTGTTTGCAAAGGGGATGAGAGGCCCCAAAGCATCTTGCTTCCAGCTCTTCGGGAAGCTAAGAAACATCTGGCGTTGCCCAGTGCTCTTACAGCCAACCGGGAACATCTCTTACCAAGGCCTGTGAAACGCACTTTCTAGGCAGGCCTGATTTGGAAGAAGGAGAACTTCTGCTCTGGTTGTGCTCCATTGACCTAGAGCTGCCAGACCCAACGTGCTGCCTTGTTTCCAAAGGGGCAGAGAGGCCCCAAAGCGTCTTGCTTCCAGCTGTTTGGGAAACAAGGAAACAACTGGCTCTGCACCGTGCTCTCACAGCCTACCGGGAACGTGACATACAAAGGCCTCTGAAACGCAGTTCCTTGGCAGGCCTGATATGGCTGAAGTAGGACTTCTGCTCTGCTGTGCTCCATTGGCCTAGAGCTGAAAGGCCCAAAGGGATGCCTTGTTTGCAAAGGGGCAGAGAGGCCCCAAAGCATCTTGCGTCCAGCTCTTTGGGAAGCTAAGAAACAACTGTCTCTGCCCAGTGCTCTGACAGTGTACCGGCAACATCTCTTACCAAAGCCTTTGAAACGCAGTTTCTTGGCAGGCCTCATCTGGCTGAAGTAGAACTCCTGCTCTGGGCGTGCTACTTTGGCCTAGAGCTGCCAGGCCCAAAGGGCCGCCTTGTTTCCAAAGGGGCTGAGAGTCCCCAAAGTATCTTGCTTCCAAATCTTTGGGAAGCTAAGAAACAACTGGCTCTGCACAGTGCTCTCACAGCCTACCGGGAACATCTCTTACCAAGGCCTGTGAAATGCAGTTTCTTGGCAGGCCTGATCTGGCTGAAGTAGAACTCCTGCTCTGGGCGTGCTACTTTGGCCTAGAGCTGCCAGGCCCAAAGGGCCGCCTTGTTTCCAAAGGGGCTGAGAGTCCCCAAAGTATCTTTCTTCCAAATCTTTGGGAAGCTAAGAAACAACTGGCTCTGCACAGTGCTCTCACAGCCTACCGGCAACGTGACAGAGAAAGGCCTGTGAGACGCAGTTTCTTGGAAGGCCTGATCTGGCTGAGGTAGAACTTCTGCTCTGGGTGTACTCCATTGGCCTAGGGCTGCCAGGCCCAAAGGGCTGCCTTTATTTCCAAAGTGTGAGAGAGGCCCCAAAGCATCTTGCTTCCTGCTCTCTGGGAAGCTAAAACAACTGGCTCTGCACAGTGCTCTCAAAGCCAACCGGGAACGTCACATACAAAGGCCTGTGAAACGCAGCTTCTTGACAGGCCTTATCTGGCTGAGGTAGAACTTGTGCTCTGGGTGTGCTACTTTAGCCTAGAGCTGCCAGGGACAAATGCTGCTTTGTTTCCAAAGGGGGAGAGAGGCCCCAAATCATGTTGCTTCCAGCTGTTTTTGAAGCTAAGAAACAACTCGCTCTGCCAGGTACTCTTACAGCCTTCCGGGAACACCTCTTACGAAGGCCTGTGAAAAGCAGTTTCTTGGCAGGCCTGATCTGGCTGAGGTAGAACTTCTGCTCTGGGTGTGCTTCATTGGCCTAGAGCTGAAAGGCCCAAAGGGCTGCCTTGTTTCCAAAGGGGGAGAGAGGACCCAAAGCATCTTGCTTCCACCTCTTGGGAAGCTAAGAAACAACTGGCTGTGCCCAGTGCTCTTATAGCCTAAGAGAACATCTCTTATCAAGGCCTGTGAAACGCACTTTCTAGGCAGGCCTGATCTGGAAGAAGTAGAACTTCTGCTCTGGTTGTGCTCCATTGCCCTAGAGCTGCCAGACCCAACGTGCTGCCTTGTTTCCAAAGGGGCAGAGAGGCCCCAAAGCGTCTTGCTTCCAGCTGTTTGGGAAACAAGGAAACAACTGGCTCCGCACCGTGCTCTCACAGCCTACCGGGAACGTCACATACAAAGGCCTCTGAAACGCAGTTCCTTGGCAGGCCTGATCTGGCTGAAGTAGGACTTCTGTTCTGGCTTGCTCCATTGGCCTAGAGCTGAAAGGCCCAAAGGGATGCCTTGTTTGCAAAGGGGCAGAGAGGCCCCAAAGCATCTTGCTTCCAGCTCTCTGGGAAGCTAAGAACCAACTCGCTCTGCCCCGTGCTCTTACAGCCTACCGGGAACATGTCTTTGAAAGGCCTGTGAAACGCAGTTTCTTGGCAGGCCTCATCTGGCTGAAGTAGAACTCCGGCTCTGGGTGTGCTCCATTGCCCTAGAGCTGCCAGGCCCCAAGTGCTGCCCTGTTTCCAAGGGGCAGAGAGGCCCAAAGCATCTTGCTTCCCGGTCTTTGTGAAGCTAAGAAACAACTGGCTCTGCCCAGTGCTCTTACACCTACCGGGAACATCTCTTACCAAGGCCTGTCAAACGCTGTTTCTTTGCAGGCCTGATCAGGCTGAAGTAGAACTCCTGCTCTGCGTGTGCTCCATTGGCCTAGAGCTTCCCGACCCAAAAGGCTGCCTTGTTCCCAAACGGGCAGAGGGGTCCCAAGCATCTTGCTTCCAGCTTTTCAGGAAGGTAAGAAACACCTGGCTCTGCCCAGTGCTCTTACAGCCTACCGGGAACATCTCTTACCAAGGCCTGTGAAACGCAGTTTCCTGGCAGGCCTGATCTGGCTGAAGTAGAACTCCTGCTCTGGGCGTGCTACTTTGGCCTAGAGCTGCCAGGCCCAAAGGGCCGCCTTGTTTCCAAAGGGGCTGAGAGTCCCCAAAGTATCTTGCTTCCAAATCTTTGGGAAGCTAAGAAACAACTGGCTCTGCACAGTGCTCTCACAGCCTACCGGCAACGTGACAGAGAAAGGCCTGTGAGACGCAGTTTCTTGGAAGGCCTGATCTGGCTGAGGTAGAACTTCTGCTCTGGGTGTACTCCATTGGCCTAGGGCTGCCAGGCCCAAAGGGCTGCCTTTATTTCCAAAGTGTGAGAGAGGCCCCAAAGCATCTTGCTTCCTGCTCTCTGGGAAGCTAAAACAACTGGCTCTGCACAGTGCTCTCAAAGCCAACCGGGAACGTCACATACAAAGGCCTGTGAAACGCAGCTTCTTGACAGGCCTTATCTGGCTGAGGTAGAACTTGTGCCCTGGGTGTGCTACTTTGGCCTAGAGCTGCCAGGCACAAAGGCTGCTTTGTTTCCAAAGGGGGAGAGAGGCCCCAAATCATGTTGCTTCCAGCTGTTTTTGAAGCTAAGAAACAACTCGCTCTGCCAGGTACTCTTACAGCCTTCCGGGAACACCTCTTACGAAGGCCTGTGAAAAGCAGTTTCTTGGCAGGCCTGATCTGGCTGAGGTAGAACTTCTGCTCTGGGTGTGCTCCATTGCCCTAGAGCTGAAAGGCCCAAAGGGCTGCCTTGTTTCCAAAGGGGGAGAGAGGACCCAAAGCATCTTGCTTCCACCTCTTGGGAAGCTAAGAAACAACTGGCTGTGCCCAGTGCTCTTATAGCCTAAGAGAACATCTCTTATCAAGGCCTGTGAAACGCACTTTCTAGGCAGGCCTGATCTGGAAGAAGTAGAACTTCTGCTCTGGTTGTGCTCCATTGCCCTAGAGCTGCCAGACCCAACGTGCTGCCTTGTTTCCAAAGGGGCAGAGAGGCCCCAAAGCGTCTTGCTTCCAGCTGTTTGGGAAACAAGGAAACAACTGGCTCTGCACCGTGCTCTCACAGCCTACCGGGAACGTCACATACAAAAGCCTCTGAAACGCAGTTCCTTGGCAGGCCTGATCTGGCTGAAGTAGGACTTCTGCTCTGGCTGTGCTCCATTGGCCTAGAGCTGAAAGGCCCAAAGGGATGCCTTGTTTGCAAAGGGGCAGAGAGGCCCCAAAGCATCTTGCTTCCAGCTCATTGGGAAGCTAAGAAACAACTGTCTCTGCCCAGTGCTCTGACAGAGTACCGGCAACATCTCTTACCAAAGCCTTTGAAACGCAGTTTCTTGGCAGGCCTTATCTGGCTGAGGTAGAACTTCTGCTCTGGGTGTGCTCCATTGGCCTAGAGCTGAAAGGCCCAAAGGTCGGCCTTGTTGGCAAAGGGGCAGGGAGCCCCCAAAGCATCTTGCTTCCAGCTCTTTGGGAAGCTAAGAAACAACTGGCTCTGCCCAGTGCTCTTACAGCCTGAGAGAAAATCTCTTACCAAGGCCTGTGAAACGCACTTTGTTGGTGGCCTGATCTAGATGAAGTAGAACTTCTGCTCTGGGTGTGCTCCATTGTCCTAGAGCTGCCTGGCCCAAAGGGCCGCCTTGTTTGCAAAGGGGATGAGAGGCCCCAAAGCATCTTGCTTCCAGCTCTTCGGGAAGCTAAGAAACATCTGGCGTTGCCCAGTGCTCTTACAGCCTACCGGGAACATCTCTTACCAAGGCCTGTGAAACGCAGTTTGTTGGTGGCCTGAACTGGCCGAAGTAGAACTTCTGCTCTGGGTGTGCTCCACTGGCCTAGAGCTACATGCCCCAAAGGGCTGCCTTGATTCCAAAGTGAGAGAGTGGCACCAAAGCATCTTGCTTCCAGCTCTTCGGGAAGCTAAGAAACATCTGGCGTTGCCCAGTGCTCTTACAGCCTACCGGGAACATCTCTTACCAAGGCCTGTGAAACGCCGTTTCCCGGCAGGCCTGATTTGGCTGAAGTAGAACTTCTGCTCTGGGTGTGCTCCGTTGCCCTAGAGCTGCCAGGCCCAAGGTGCTGCCTTGTTTCCAAAGGGGCAGAGAGGCCCCAAAGCATCTTGCTTCCAGCTCTCTGGGAAGCTAAGAACCAACTCGCTCTGCCCCGTGCTCTTACACCTACCGGGAACATCTCTTACCAAGGCCTGTCAAACGCTGTTTCCTGGCAGGCCTGATCTGGCTGAAGTAGAACTTCTGCTCTGGGTGTGCTCCATTGCCCTAGAGCTGCCAGGCCCAAAGAGCTGCCTTGTTTCCAAAGACGGAGAGTGGACCCAAAGCATCTTGCTCCCAGCTCTTCGGGAAGCTAAGAAACAGCTGGCTCTGCCCAGTGCTCTTACAGCCTAAGAGAACATCTCTTTGAAAGGCCTGTGAAACGCAGTTTCTTGGCAGACCTGACCTGGCTGAAGTAGAACTTCTGTTCTGGTTGTGCTACATAGGCCTAGAGCTACCAGGACCTAAGGGATGCCTTGTTTCCAAAGGGTGAGAGAGGCCCCAAAGCATCTTGCCTCCAGCACTTTGGGAAGCTAAAAAACAACTGGTTCTGCCCAGTGCTCTCACAGCCTACCGTGAACATCTCTTACCAAGGGCTGTGAAACGCAGTTTCTGGGCAGGACTGATCTGCCTGAAGTAGAACTTCTGCTGTGGGTGTGCTACATTGGCCTAAAGCTGCCAGGCGCAAACGGCTGCCTTGTGTCCAAAGGGAGAGTGAGGCCCCAAAGCATCTTGCTTCCAGCTCATTGGGAAGCTAAGAAACAACTGTCTCTGCCCAGTGCTCTGACAGAGTACCGGCAACATCTCTTACCAAAGCCTTTGAAACGCAGTTTCTTGGCAGGCCTTATCTGGCTGAGGTAGAACTTCTGCTCTGGGTGTGCTCCATTGGCCTAGAGCTGAAAGGCCCAAAGGTCGGCCTTGTGGCAAAGGGACAGGGAGCCCCCAAAGCATCTTGCTTCCAGCTCTTTGGGAAGCTAAGAAACAACTGGCTCTGCCCAGTGCTCTTACAGCCTGAGAGAAAATCTCTTACCAAGGCCTGTGAAACGCACTTTGTTGGTGGCCTGATCTAGCTGAAGTAGAACTTCTGCTCTGGGTGTGCTCCATTGGCCTAGAGCTGCCTGGCCCAAAGGGCCGCCTTGTTTGCAAAGGGGATGAGAGGCCCCAAAGCATCTTGCTTCCAGCTCTTCGGGAAGCTAAGAAACATCTGGCGTTGCCCAGTGCTCTTACAGCCAACCGGGAACATCTCTTACCAAGGCCTGTGAAACGCACTTTCTAGGCAGGCCTGATTTGGAAGAAGGAGAACTTCTGCTCTGGTTGTGCTCCATTGACCTAGAGCTGCCAGACCCAACGTGCTGCCTTGTTTCCAAAGGGGCAGAGAGGCCCCAAAGCGTCTTGCTTCCAGCTGTTTGGGAAACAAGGAAACAACTGGCTCTGCACCGTGCTCTCACAGCCTACCGGGAACGTGACATACAAAGGCCTCTGAAACGCAGTTCCTTGGCAGGCCTGATATGGCTGAAGTAGGACTTCTGCTCTGCTGTGCTCCATTGGCCTAGAGCTGAAAGGCCCAAAGGGATGCCTTGTTTGCAAAGGGGCAGAGAGGCCCCAAAGCATCTTGCGTCCAGCTCTTTGGGAAGCTAAGAAACAACTGTCTCTGCCCAGTGCTCTGACAGTGTACCGGCAACATCTCTTACCAAAGCCTTTGAAACGCAGTTTCTTGGCAGGCCTCATCTGGCTGAAGTAGAACTCCTGCTCTGGGCGTGCTACTTTGGCCTAGAGCTGCCAGGCCCAAAGGGCCGCCTTGTTTCCAAAGGGGCTGAGAGTCCCCAAAGTATCTTGCTTCCAAATCTTTGGGAAGCTAAGAAACAACTGGCTCTGCACAGTGCTCTCACAGCCTACCGGGAACATCTCTTACCAAGGCCTGTGAAATGCAGTTTCTTGGCAGGCCTGATCTGGCTGAAGTAGAACTCCTGCTCTGGGCGTGCTACTTTGGCCTAGAGCTGCCAGGCCCAAAGGGCCGCCTTGTTTCCAAAGGGGCTGAGAGTCCCCAAAGTATCTTTCTTCCAAATCTTTGGGAAGCTAAGAAACAACTGGCTCTGCACAGTGCTCTCACAGCCTACCGGCAACGTGACAGAGAAAGGCCTGTGAGACGCAGTTTCTTGGAAGGCCTGATCTGGCTGAGGTAGAACTTCTGCTCTGGGTGTACTCCATTGGCCTAGGGCTGCCAGGCCCAAAGGGCTGCCTTTATTTCCAAAGTGTGAGAGAGGCCCCAAAGCATCTTGCTTCCTGCTCTCTGGGAAGCTAAAACAACTGGCTCTGCACAGTGCTCTCAAAGCCAACCGGGAACGTCACATACAAAGGCCTGTGAAACGCAGCTTCTTGACAGGCCTTATCTGGCTGAGGTAGAACTTGTGCCCTGGGTGTGCTACTTTAGCCTAGAGCTGCCAGGGACAAAGGCTGCTTTGTTTCCAAAGGGGGAGAGAGGCCCCAAATCATGTTGCTTCCAGCTGTTTTTGAAGCTAAGAAACAACTCGCTCTGCCAGGTACTCTTACAGCCTTCCGGGAACACCTCTTACGAAGGCCTGTGAAAAGCAGTTTCTTGGCAGGCCTGATCTGGCTGAGGTAGAACTTCTGCTCTGGGTGTGCTCCATTGCCCTAGAGCTGAAAGGCCCAAAGGGCTGCCTTGTTTCCAAAGGGGGAGAGAGGACCCAAAGCATCTTGCTTCCACCTCTTGGGAAGCTAAGAAACAACTGGCTGTGCCCAGTGCTCTTATAGCCTAAGAGAACATCTCTTATCAAGGCCTGTGAAACGCACTTTCTAGGCAGGCCTGATCTGGAAGAAGTAGAACTTCTGCTCTGGTTGTGCTCCATTGCCCTAGAGCTGCCAGACCCAACGTGCTGCCTTGTTTCCAAAGGGGCAGAGAGGCCCCAAAGCGTCTTGCTTCCAGCTGTTTGGGAAACAAGGAAACAACTGGCTCCGCACCGTGCTCTCACAGCCTACCGGGAACGTCACATACAAAGGCCTCTGAAACGCAGTTCCTTGGCAGGCCTGATCTGGCTGAAGTAGGACTTCTGCTCTGGCTTGCTCCATTGGCCTAGAGCTGAAAGGCCCAAAGGGATGCCTTGTTTGCAAAGGGGCAGAGAGGCCCCAAAGCATCTTGCTTCCAGCTCTCTGGGAAGCTAAGAACCAACTCGCTCTGCCCCGTGCTCTTACAGCCTACCGGGAACATGTCTTTGAAAGGCCTGTGAAACGCAGTTTCTTGGCAGGCCTCATCTGGCTGAAGTAGAACTCCGGCTCTGGGTGTGCTCCATTGCCCTAGAGCTGCCAGGCCCCAAGTGCTGCCCTGTTTCCAAGGGGCAGAGAGGCCCAAAGCATCTTGCTTCCCGGTCTTTGTGAAGCTAAGAAACAACTGGCTCTGCCCAGTGCTCTTACAGCCTGTGAGAAAATCTCTTACCAAGGCCTGTGAAACGCACTTTGTTGGTGGCCTGATCTAGATGAAGTAGAACTTCTGCTCTGGGTGTGCTCCATTGTCCTAGAGCTGCCTGGCCCAAAGGGCCGCCTTGTTTGCAAAGGGGATGAGAGGCCCCAAAGCATCTTGCTTCCAGCTCTTCGGGAAGCTAAGAAACATCTGGCGTTGCCCAGTGCTCTTACAGCCTACCGGGAACATCTCTTACCAAGGCCTGTGAAACGCAGTTTGTTGGTGGCCTGAACTGGCCGAAGTAGAACTTCTGCTCTGGGTGTGCTCCACTGGCCTAGAGCTACATGCCCCAAAGGGCTGCCTTGATTCCAAAGTGAGAGAGTGGCACCAAAGCATCTTGCTTCCAGCTCTTCGGGAAGCTAAGAAACATCTGGCGTTGCCCAGTGCTCTTACAGCCTACCGGGAACATCTCTTACCAAGGCCTGTGAAACGCCGTTTCCCGGCAGGCCTGATTTGGCTGAAGTAGAACTTCTGCTCTGGGTGTGCTCCGTTGCCCTAGAGCTGCCAGGCCCAAGGTGCTGCCTTGTTTCCAAAGGGGCAGAGAGGCCCCAAAGCATCTTGCTTCCAGCTCTCTGGGAAGCTAAGAACCAACTCGCTCTGCCCCGTGCTCTTACACCTACCGGGAACATCTCTTACCAAGGCCTGTCAAACGCTGTTTCCTGGCAGGCCTGATCTGGCTGAAGTAGAACTTCTGCTCTGGGTGTGCTCCATTGCCCTAGAGCTGCCAGGCCCAAAGAGCTGCCTTGTTTCCAAAGACGGAGAGTGGACCCAAAGCATCTTGCTCCCAGCTCTTCGGGAAGCTAAGAAACAGCTGGCTCTGCCCAGTGCTCTTACAGCCTAAGAGAACATCTCTTTGAAAGGCCTGTGAAACGCAGTTTCTTGGCAGACCTGACCTGGCTGAAGTAGAACTTCTGTTCTGGTTGTGCTACATAGGCCTAGAGCTACCAGGACCTAAGGGATGCCTTGTTTCCAAAGGGTGAGAGAGGCCCCAAAGCATCTTGCCTCCAGCACTTTGGGAAGCTAAAAAACAACTGGTTCTGCCCAGTGCTCTCACAGCCTACCGTGAACATCTCTTACCAAGGGCTGTGAAACGCAGTTTCTGGGCAGGACTGATCTGCCTGAAGTAGAACTTCTGCTGTGGGTGTGCTACATTGGCCTAAAGCTGCCAGGCGCAAACGGCTGCCTTGTGTCCAAAGGGAGAGTGAGGCCCCAAAGCATCTTGCTTCCAGCTCATTGGGAAGCTAAGAAACAACTGTCTCTGCCCAGTGCTCTGACAGAGTACCGGCAACATCTCTTACCAAAGCCTTTGAAACGCAGTTTCTTGGCAGGCCTTATCTGGCTGAGGTAGAACTTCTGCTCTGGGTGTGCTCCATTGGCCTAGAGCTGAAAGGCCCAAAGGTCGGCCTTGTGGCAAAGGGACAGGGAGCCCCCAAAGCATCTTGCTTCCAGCTCTTTGGGAAGCTAAGAAACAACTGGCTCTGCCCAGTGCTCTTACAGCCTGAGAGAAAATCTCTTACCAAGGCCTGTGAAACGCACTTTGTTGGTGGCCTGATCTAGCTGAAGTAGAACTTCTGCTCTGGGTGTGCTCCATTGGCCTAGAGCTGCCTGGCCCAAAGGGCCGCCTTGTTTGCAAAGGGGATGAGAGGCCCCAAAGCATCTTGCTTCCAGCTCTTCGGGAAGCTAAGAAACATCTGGCGTTGCCCAGTGCTCTTACAGCCAACCGGGAACATCTCTTACCAAGGCCTGTGAAACGCACTTTCTAGGCAGGCCTGATTTGGAAGAAGGAGAACTTCTGCTCTGGTTGTGCTCCATTGACCTAGAGCTGCCAGACCCAACGTGCTGCCTTGTTTCCAAAGGGGCAGAGAGGCCCCAAAGCGTCTTGCTTCCAGCTGTTTGGGAAACAAGGAAACAACTGGCTCTGCACCGTGCTCTCACAGCCTACCGGGAACGTGACATACAAAGGCCTCTGAAACGCAGTTCCTTGGCAGGCCTGATATGGCTGAAGTAGGACTTCTGCTCTGCTGTGCTCCATTGGCCTAGAGCTGAAAGGCCCAAAGGGATGCCTTGTTTGCAAAGGGGCAGAGAGGCCCCAAAGCATCTTGCGTCCAGCTCTTTGGGAAGCTAAGAAACAACTGTCTCTGCCCAGTGCTCTGACAGTGTACCGGCAACATCTCTTACCAAAGCCTTTGAAACGCAGTTTCTTGGCAGGCCTCATCTGGCTGAAGTAGAACTCCTGCTCTGGGCGTGCTACTTTGGCCTAGAGCTGCCAGGCCCAAAGGGCCGCCTTGTTTCCAAAGGGGCTGAGAGTCCCCAAAGTATCTTGCTTCCAAATCTTTGGGAAGCTAAGAAACAACTGGCTCTGCACAGTGCTCTCACAGCCTACCGGGAACATCTCTTACCAAGGCCTGTGAAATGCAGTTTCTTGGCAGGCCTGATCTGGCTGAAGTAGAACTCCTGCTCTGGGCGTGCTACTTTGGCCTAGAGCTGCCAGGACCAAAGGGCCGCCTTGTTTCCAAAGGGGCTGAGAGTCCCCAAAGTATCTTTCTTCCAAATCTTTGGGAAGCTAAGAAACAACTGGCTCTGCACAGTGCTCTCACAGCCTACCGGCAACGTGACAGAGAAAGGCCTGTGAGACGCAGTTTCTTGGAAGGCCTGATCTGGCTGAGGTAGAACTTCTGCTCTGGGTGTACTCCATTGGCCTAGGGCTGCCAGGCCCAAAGGGCTGCCTTTATTTCCAAAGTGTGAGAGAGGCCCCAAAGCATCTTGCTTCCTGCTCTCTGGGAAGCTAAAACAACTGGCTCTGCACAGTGCTCTCAAAGCCAACCGGGAACGTCACATACAAAGGCCTGTGAAACGCAACTTCTTGACAGGCCTTATCTGGCTGAGGTAGAACTTGTGCTCTGGGTGTGCTACTTTAGCCTAGAGCTGCCAGGGACAAAGGCTGCTTTGTTTCCAAAGGGGGAGAGAGGCCCCAAATCATGTTGCTTCCAGCTGTTTTTGAAGCTAAGAAACAACTCGCTCTGCCAGGTACTCTTACAGCCTTCCGGGAACACCTCTTACGAAGGCCTGTGAAAAGCAGTTTCTTGGCAGGCCTGATCTGGCTGAGGTAGAACTTCTGCTCTGGGTGTGCTTCATTGGCCTAGAGCTGAAAGGCCCAAAGGGCTGCCTTGTTTCCAAAGGGGGAGAGAGGACCCAAAGCATCTTGCTTCCACCTCTTGGGAAGCTAAGAAACAACTGGCTGTGCCCAGTGCTCTTATAGCCTAAGAGAACATCTCTTATCAAGGCCTGTGAAACGCACTTTCTAGGCAGGCCTGATCTGGAAGAAGTAGAACGTCTGCTCTGGTTGTGCTCCATTGCCCTAGAGCTGCCAGACCCAACGTGCTGCCTTGTTTCCAAAGGGGCAGAGAGGCCCCAAAGCGTCTTGCTTCCAGCTGTTTGGGAAACAAGGAAACAACTGGCTCCGCACCGTGCTCTCACAGCCTACCGGGAACGTCACATACAAAGGCCTCTGAAACGCAGTTCCTTGGCAGGCCTGATCTGGCTGAAGTAGGACTTCTGCTCTGGCTTGCTCCATTGGCCTAGAGCTGAAAGGCCCAAAGGGATGCCTTGTTTGCAAAGGGGCAGAGAGGCCCCAAAGCATCTTGCTTCCAGCTCTCTGGGAAGCTAAGAACCAACTCGCTCTGCCCCGTGCTCTTACAGCCTACCGGGAACATGTCTTTGAAAGGCCTGTGAAACGCAGTTTCTTGGCAGGCCTCATCTGGCTGAAGTAGAACTCCGGCTCTGGGTGTGCTCCATTGCCCTAGAGCTGCCAGGCCCCAAGTGCTGCCCTGTTTCCAAGGGGCAGAGAGGCCCAAAGCATCTTGCTTCCCGGTCTTTGTGAAGCTAAGAAACAACTGGCTCTGCCCAGTGCTCTTACACCTACCGGGAACATCTCTTACCAAGGCCTGTCAAACGCTGTTTCTTTGCAGGCCTGATCAGGCTGAAGTAGAACTCCTGCTCTGCGTGTGCTCCATTGGCCTAGAGCTTCCCGACCCAAAAGGCTGCCTTGTTCCCAAACGGGCAGAGGGGTCCCAAGCATCTTGCTTCCAGCTTTTCAGGAAGGTAAGAAACACCTGGCTCTGCCCAGTGCTCTTACAGCCTACCGGGAACATCTCTTACCAAGGCCTGTGAAACGCAGTTTCCTGGCAGGCCTGATCTGGCTGAAGTAGAACTCCTGCTCTGGGCGTGCTACTTTGGCCTAGAGCTGCCAGGCCCAAAGGGCCGCCTTGTTTCCAAAGGGGCTGAGAGTCCCCAAAGTATCTTGCTTCCAAATCTTTGGGAAGCTAAGAAACAACTGGCTCTGCACAGTGCTCTCACAGCCTACCGGCAACGTGACAGAGAAAGGCCTGTGAGACGCAGTTTCTTGGAAGGCCTGATCTGGCTGAGGTAGAACTTCTGCTCTGGGTGTACTCCATTGGCCTAGGGCTGCCAGGCCCAAAGGGCTGCCTTTATTTCCAAAGTGTGAGAGAGGCCCCAAAGCATCTTGCTTCCTGCTCTCTGGGAAGCTAAAACAACTGGCTTTGCACAGTGCTCTCAAAGCCAACCGGGAACGTCACATACAAAGGCCTGTGAAACGCAGCTTCTTGACAGGCCTTATCTGGCTGAGGTAGAACTTGTGCTCTGGGTGTGCTACTTTGGCCTAGAGCTGCCAGGCACAAAGGCTGCTTTGTTTCCAAAGGGGGAGAGAGGCCCCAAATCATGTTGCTTCCAGCTGTTTTTGAAGCTAAGAAACAACTCGCTCTGCCAGGTACTCTTACAGCCTTCCGGGAACACCTCTTACGAAGGCCTGTGAAAAGCAGTTTCTTGGCAGGCCTGATCTGGCTGAGGTAGAACTTCTGCTCTGGGTGTGCTCCATTGCCCTAGAGCTGAAAGGCCCAAAGGGATGCCTTGTTTGCAAAGGGGCAGAGAGGCCCCAAATCATCTTGCTTCCAGCTCTTTGGGAAGCTAAGAAATAACTGTCTCTGCCCAGTGCTCTGACAGAGTACCGGCAACAGCTCTTACCAAAGCCTTTGAAACGCAGTTTCTTGGCAGGCCTTATCTGGCTGAGGTAGAACTTCTGCTCTGGGTGTGCTCCATTGGCCTAGAGCTGAAAGGCCCAAAGGTCGGCCTTGTTGGCAAAGGGGCAGGGAGCCCCCAAAGCATCTTGCTTCCAGCTCTTTGGGAAGCTAAGAAACAACTGGCTCTGCCCAGTGCTCTTACAGCCTGAGAGAAAATCTCTTACCAAGGCCTGTGAAACGCACTTTGTTGGTGGCCTGATCTAGCTGAAGTAGAACTTCTGCTCTGGGTGTGCTCCATTGGCCTAGAGCTGCCTGGCCCAAAGGGCCGCCTTGTTTGCAAAGGGGCAGAGAGGCCCCAAAGCATCTTGCTTCCAGCTCTTCGGGAAGCTAAGAAACATCTGGCGTTGCCCAGTGCTCTTACAGCCTACCGGGAACATCTCTTATCAAGGCCTGTGAAACGCAGTTTGTTGGTGGCCTGAACCGGCCGAAGTAGAACTTCTGCTCTGGGTGTGCTCCACTGGCCTGGAGCTACCTGCCCCAAAGGGCTGCCTTGATTCCAAAGTGAGAGAGTGGCACCAAAGCATCTTGCTTCCAGCTCTTCGGGAAGCTAAGAAACATCTGGCGTTGCCCAGTGCTCTTACAGCCTACCGGGAACATCTCTTACCAAGGCCTGTGAAACGCCATTTCCTGGCAGGCCTGATTTGGCTGAAGTAGAACTTCTGCTCTGGGTGTGCTCCATTGCCCTAGAGCTGCCAGGCCCAAGGTGCTGCCTTGTTTCCAAAGGGGCAGAGACTCCCCAAAGTATCTTGCTTCCAAATCTTTGGGAAGCTAAGAAACAACTGGCTCTGCACAGTGCTCTCACAGCCTACCGGCAACGTGACAGTGAAAGGCCTGTGAGACGCAGTTTCTTGGAAGGCCTGATCTGGCTGAGGTAGAACTTCTGCTCTGGGTGTACTCCATTGGCCTAGGGCTGCCAGGCCCAAAGGGCTGCCTTTATTTCCAAAGTGTGAGAGAGGCCCCAAAGCATCTTGCTTCCTGCTCTCTGGGAAGCTAAAACAACTGGCTCTGCACAGTGCTCTCAAAGCCAACCGGGAACGTCACATACAAAGGCCTGTGAAACGCAGCTTCTTGACAGGCCTTATCTGGCTGAGGTAGAACTTGTGCTCTGGGTGTGCTACTTTGGCCTAGAGCTGCCAGGCACAAAGGCTGCTTTGTTTCCAAAGGGGGAGAGAGGCCCCAAATCATGTTGCTTCTAGCTGTTTTTGAAGCTAAGAAACAACTCGCTCTGCCAGGTACTCTTACAGCCTTCCGGGAACACCTCTTACGAAGGCCTGTGAAAAGCAGTTTCTTGGCAGGCCTGATCTGGCTGAGGTAGAACTTCTGCTCTGGGTGTGCTCCATTGCCCTAGAGCTGAAAGGCCCAAAGGGATGCCTTGTTTGCAAAGGGGCAGAGAGGCCCCAAAGCATCTTGCTTCCAGCTCATTGGGAAGCTAAGAAACAACTGTCTCTGCCCAGTGTTCTGACAGAGTACCGGGAACATCTCTTACCAAAGCCTTTGAAACGCAGTTTCTTGGCAGGCCTTATCAGGCTGAGGTAGAACTTCTGCTCTAGGTGTGCTCCATTGGCCTAGAGCTGAAAGGCCCAAAGGTCGGCCTTGTTGGCAAAGGGGCAGGGAGCCCTCAAAGCATCTTGCTTCCAGCTCTTCGGGAAGCTAAGAAACATCTGGCGTTGCCCAGTGCTCTTACAGCCTACCGGGAACATCTCTTACCAAGGCCTGTGAAACGCCGTTTCCTGGCAGGCCTGATTTGGCTGAAGTAGAACTTCTGCTCTGGGTGTGCTCCATTGCCCTAGAGCTGCCAGGCCCAAGGTGCTGCCTTGTTTCCAAAGGGGCAGAGAGGCCCCAAAGCATCTTGCTTCCAGCTCTCTGGCAAGCTAAGAACCAACTCGCTCTGCCCCGTGCTCTTACAGCCTACCGGGAACATGTCTTTGAAAGGCCTGTGAAACGCAGTTTCTTGGCAGGCCTCATCTGGCTGAAGTAGAACTCCGGCTCTGGGTGTGCTCCATTGCCCTAGAGCTGCCAGGCCCCAAGTGCTGCCTTGTTTCCAAGGTGCAGAGAGGCCCAAAGCATCTTGCTTCCCGGTCTTTGCGAAGCTATGAAACAACTGGCTCTGCCCAGTGCTCTTACACCTACCGGGAACATCTCTTACCAAGGCCTGTCAAACGCTGTTTCTTTGCAGGCCTGATCAGGCTGAAGTAGAACTCCTGCTCTGCGTGTGCTCCATTGGCCTAGAGCTTCCCGACCCAAAAGGCTGCCTTGTTCCCAAACGGGCAGAGGGGTCCCAAGCGTCTTGCTTCCAGCTTTTCAGGAAGGTAAGAAACAACTGGCTCTGCCCAGTGCTCTTACAGCCTACCGGGAACATCTCTTACCAAGGCCTGTGAAACGCAGTTTCTTGGCAGGCCTGATCTGGCTGAAGTAGAACTCCTGCTCTGGGCGTGCTACTTTGGCCTAGAGCTGCCAGGCCCAAAGGGCCGCCTTGTTTCCAAAGGGGCTGAGAGTCCCCAAAGTATCTTGCTTCCAAATCTTTGGGAAGCTAAGAAACAACTGGCTCTGCACAGTGCTCTCACAGCCTACCGGCAACGTGACAGAGACAGGCCTGTGAGACGCAGTTTCTTGGAAGGCCTGATCTGGCTGAGGTAGAACTTCTGCTCTGGGTGTACTCCATTGGCCTAGGGCTGCCAGGCCCAAAGGGCTGCCTTTATTTCCAAAGTGTGAGAGAGGCCCCAAAGCATCTTGCTTCCTGCTCTCTGGGAAGCTAAAACAACTGGCTCTGCACAGTGCTCTCAAAGCCAACCGGGAACGTCACATATAAAGGCCTGTGAAACGCAGCTTCTTGACAGGCCTTATCTGGCTGAGGTAGAACTTCTGCTCTGGGTGTGCTCCATTGCCCTAGAGCTGAAAGGCCCAAAGGGATGCCTTGTTTGCAAAGGGGCAGAGAGGCCCCAAAGCATCTCGCTTCCAGCTCATTGGGAAGCTAAGAGACAACTGTCTCTGCCCAGTGCTCTGACAGAGTACCGGGAACATCTCTTACCAAAGCCTTTGAAACGCAGTTTCTTGGCAGGCCTTATCTGGCTGAGGTAGAACTTCTGCTCTGGGTGTGCTCCATTGGCCTAGAGCTGAAAGGCCCAAAGGTCGGCCTTGTTGGCAAAGGGGCAGGGAGCCCCCAAAGCATCTTGCTTCCAGCTCTTTGGGAAGCTAAGAAACAACTGGCTCTGCCCAGTGCTCTTACAGCCTGAGAGAAAATCTCTTACCAAGGCCTGTGAAACGCACTTTGTTGGTGGCCTGATCTAGCTGAAGTAGAACTTCTGCTCTGGGTGTGCTCCATTGGCCTAGAGCTGCCTGGCCCAAAGGGCCGCCTTGTTTGCAAAGGGGCAGAGAGGCCCCAAAGCATCTTGCTTCCAGCTCTTCGGGAAGCTAAGAAACATCTGGCGTTGCCCAGTGCTCTTACAGCCTACCGGGAACATCTCTTACCAAGGCCTGTGAAACGCAGTTTGTTGGTGGCCTGAACCGGCCGAAGTAGAACTTCTGCTCTGGGTGTGCTCCACTGGCCTGGAGCTACCTGCCCCAAAGGGCTGCCTTGATTCCAAAGTGAGAGAGTGGCACCAAAGCATCTTGCTTCCAGCTCTTCGGGAAGCTAAGAAACATCTGGCGTTGCCCAGTGCTCTTACAGCCTACCGGGAACATCTCTTACCAAGGCCTGTGAAACGCCGTTTCCTGGCAGGCCTGATTTGGCTGAAGTAGAACTTCTGCTCTGGGTGTGCTCCATTGCCCTAGAGCTGCCAGGCCCAAGGTGCTGCCTTGTTTCCAAAGGGGCAGAGAGGCCCCAAAGCCTCTTGCTTCCAGCTCTCTGGCAAGCTAAGAACCAACTCGCTCTGCCCCGTGCTCTTACAGCCTACCGGGAACATGTCTTTGAAAGGCCTGTGAAACGCAGTTTCTTGGCAGGCCTCAACTGGCTGAAGTAGAACTCCGGCTCTGGGTGTGCTCCATTGCCCTAGAGCTGCCAGGCCCCAAGTGCTGCCCTGTTTCCAAGGGGCAGAGAGGCCCAAAGCATCTTGCTTCCCGGTCTTTGCGAAGCTAAGAAACAACTGGCTCTGCCCAGTGCTCTTACACCTACCGGGAACATCTCTTACCAAGGCCTGTCAAACGCTGTTTCTTTGCAGGCCTGATCAGGCTGAAGTAGAACTCCTGCTCTGCGTGTGCTCCATTGGCCTAGAGCTTCCCGACCCAAAAGGCTGCCTTGTTCCCAAACGGGCAGAGGGGTCCCAAGCGTCTTGCTTCCAGCTTTTCAGGAAGGTAAGAAACAACTGGCTCTGCCCAGTGCTCTTACAGCCTACCGGGAACATCTCTTACCAAGGCCTGTGAAACGCAGTTTCTTGGCAGGCCTGATCTGGCTGAAGTAGAACTCCTGCTCTGGGCGTGCTACTTTGGCCTAGAGCTGCCAGGCCCAAAGGGCCGCCTTGTTTCCAAAGGGGCTGAGAGTCCCCAAAGTATCTTGCTTCCAAATCTTTGGGAAGCTAAGAAACAACTGGCTCTGCACAGTGCTCTCACAGCCTACCGGCAACGTGACAGAGAAAGGCCTGTGAGACGCAGTTTCTTGGAAGGCCTGATCTGGCTGAGGTAGAACTTCTGCTCTGGGTGTACTCCATTGGCCTAGGGCTGCCAGGCCCAAAGGGCTGCCTTTATTTCCAAAGTGTGAGAGAGGCCCCAAAGCATCTTGCTTCCTGCTCTCTGGGAAGCTAAAACAACTGGCTCTGCACAGTGCTCTCAAAGCCAACCGGGAACGTCACATACAAAGGCCTGTGAAACGCAGCTTCTTGACAGGCCTTTTCTGGCTGAGGTAGAACTTGTGCTCTGGGTGTGCTACTTTGGCCTAGAGCTGCCAGGCACAAAGGCTGCTTTGTTTCCAAAGGGGGAGAGAGGCCCCAAATCATGTTGCTTCCAGCTGTTTTTGAAGCTAAGAAACAACTCGCTCTGCCAGGTACTCTTACAGCCTTCCGGGAACACCTCTTACGAAGGCCTGTGAAAAGCAGTTTCTTGGCAGGCCTGATCTGGCTGAGGTAGAACTTCTGCTCTGGGTGTGCTCCATTGCCCTAGAGCTGAAAGGCCCAAAGGGATGCCTTGTTTGCAAAGGGGCAGAGAGGCCCCAAAGCATCTTGCTTCCAGCTCATTGGGAAGCTAAGAGACAACTGTCTCTGCCCAGTGCTCTGACAGAGTACCGGGAACATCTCTTACCAAAGCCTTTGAAACGCAGTTTCTTGGCAGGCCTTATCTGGCTGAGGTAGAACTTCTGCTCTGGGTGTGCTCCATTGGCCTAGAGCTGAAAGGCCCAAAGGTCGGCCTTGTTGGCAAAGGGGCAGGGAGCCCCCAAAGCATCTTGCTTCCAGCTCTTCGGGAAGCTAAGAAACAACTGGCTCTGCCCAGTGCTCTTACAGCCTGAGAGAAAATCTCTTACCAAGGCCTGTGAAACGCACTTTGTTGGTGGCCTGATCTAGCTGAAGTAGAACTTCTGCTCTGGGTGTGCTCCATTGGCCTAGAGCTGCCTGGCCCAAAGGGCCGCCTTGTTTGCAAAGGGGCAGAGAGGCCCCAAAGCATCTTGCTTCCAGCTCTTCGGGAAGCTAAGAAACATCTGGCGTTGCCCAGTGCTCTTACAGCCTACCGGGAACATCTCTTACCAAGGCCTGTGAAACGCAGTTTGTTGGTGGCCTGAACCGGCCGAAGTAGAACTTCTGCTCTGGGTGTGCTCCACTGGCCTGGAGCTACCTGCCCCAAAGGGCTGCCTTGATTCCAAAGTGAGAGAGTGGCACCAAAGCATCTTGCTTCCAGCTCTTCGGGAAGCTAAGAAACATCTGGCGTTGCCCAGTGCTCTTACAGCCTACCGGGAACATCTCTTACCAAGGCCTGTGAAACGCCGTTTCCTGGCAGGCCTGATTTGGCTGAAGTAGAACTTCTGCTCTGGGTGTGCTCCATTGCCCTAGAGCTGCCAGGCCCAAGGTGCTGCCTTGTTTCCAAAGGGGCAGAGAGGCCCCAAAGCCTCTTGCTTCCAGCTCTCTGGCAAGCTAAGAACCAACTCGCTCTGCCCCGTGCTCTTACAGCCTACCGGGAACATGTCTTTGAAAGGCCTGTGAAACGCAGTTTCTTGGCAGGCCTCATCTGGCTGAAGTAGAACTCCGGCTCTGGGTGTGCTCCATTGCCCTAGAGCTGCCAGGCCCCAAGTGCTGCCCTGTTTCCAAGGGGCAGAGAGGCCCAAAGCATCTTGCTTCCCGGTCTTTGCGAAGCTAAGAAACAACTGGCTCTGCCCAGTGCTCTTACACCTACCGGGAACATCTCTTACCAAGGCCTGTCAAACGCTGTTTCTTTGCAGGCCTGATCAGGCTGAAGTAGAACTCCTGCTCTGCGTGTGCTCCATTGGCCTAGAGCTTCCCGACCCAAAAGGCTGCCTTGTTCCCAAACGGGCAGAGGGGTCCCAAGCGTCTTGCTTCCAGCTTTTCAGGAAGGTAAGAAACAACTGGCTCTGCCCAGTGCTCTTACAGCCTACCGGGAACATCTCTTACCAAGGCCTGTGAAACGCAGTTTCTTGGCAGGCCTGATCTGGCTGAAGTAGAACTCCTGCTCTGGGCGTGCTACTTTGGCCTAGAGCTGCCAGGCCCAAAGGGCCGCCTTGTTTCCAAAGGGGCTGAGAGTCCCCAAAGTATCTTGCTTCCAAATCTTTGGGAAGCTAAGAAACAACTGGCTCTGCACAGTGCTCTCACAGCCTACCGGCAACGTGACAGAGACAGGCCTGTGAGACGCAGTTTCTTGGAAGGCCTGATCTGGCTGAGGTAGAACTTCTGCTCTGGGTGTACTCCATTGGCCTAGGGCTGCCAGGCCCAAAGGGCTGCCTTTATTTCCAAAGTGTGAGAGAGGCCCCAAAGCATCTTGCTTCCTGCTCTCTGGGAAGCTAAAACAACTGGCTCTGCACAGTGCTCTCAAAGCCAACCGGGAACGTCACATACAAAGGCCTGTGAAACGCAGCTTCGTGACAGGCCTTTTCTGGCTGAGGTAGAACTTGTGCTCTGGGTGTGCTACTTTGGCCTAGAGCTGCCAGGCACAAAGGCTGCTTTGTTTCCAAAGGGGGAGAGAGGCCCCAAATCATGTTGCTTCCAGCTGTTTTTGAAGCTAAGAAACAACTCGCTCTGCCAGGTACTCTTACAGCCTTCCGGGAACACCTCTTACGAAGGCCTGTGAAAAGCAGTTTCTTGGCAGGCCTGATCTGGCTGAGGTAGAACTTCTGCTCTGGGTGTGCTCCATTGCCCTAGAGCTGAAAGGCCCAAAGGGATGCCTTGTTTGCAAAGGGGCAGAGAGGCCCCAAAGCATCTTGCTTCCAGCTCATTGGGAAGCTAAGAGACAACTGTCTCTGCCCAGTGCTCTGACAGAGTACCGGGAACATCTCTTACCAAAGCCTTTGAAACGCAGTTTCTTCGCAGGCCTTATCTGGCTGAGGTAGAACTTCTGCTCTGGGTGTGCTCCATTGGCCTAGAGCTGAAAGGCCCAAAGGTCGGCCTTGTTGGCAAAGGGGCAGGGAGCCCCCAAAGCATCTTGCTTCCAGCTCTTCGGGAAGCTAAGAAACAACTGGCTCTGCCCAGTGCTCTTACAGCCTGAGAGAAAATCTCTTACCAAGGCCTGTGAAACGCACTTTGTTGGTGGCCTGATCTAGCTGAAGTAGAACTTCTGCTCTGGGTGTGCTCCATTGGCCTAGAGCTGCCTGGCCCAAAGGGCCGCCTTGTTTGCAAAGGGGCAGAGAGGCCCCAAAGCATCTTGCTTCCAGCTCTTCGGGAAGCTAAGAAACATCTGGCGTTGCCCAGTGCTCTTACAGCCTACCGGGAACATCTCTTACCAAGGCCTGTGAAACGCAGTTTGTTGGTGGCCTGAACCGGCCGAAGTAGAACTTCTGCTCTGGGTGTGCTCCACTGGCCTGGAGCTACCTGCCCCAAAGGGCTGCCTTGATTCCAAAGTGAGAGAGTGGCACCAAAGCATCTTGCTTCCAGCTCTTCGGGAAGCTAAGAAACATCTGGCGTTGCCCAGTGCTCTTACAGCCTACCGGGAACATCTCTTACCAAGGCCTGTGAAACGCCGTTTCCTGGCAGGCCTGATTTGGCTGAAGTAGAACTTCTGCTCTGGGTGTGCTCCATTGCCCTAGAGCTGCCAGGCCCAAGGTGCTGCCTTGTTTCCAAAGGGGCAGAGAGGCCCCAAAGCCTCTTGCTTCCAGCTCTCTGGCAAGCTAAGAACCAACTCGCTCTGCCCCGTGCTCTTACAGCCTACCGGGAACATGTCTTTGAAAGGCCTGTGAAACGCAGTTTCTTGGCAGGCCTCATCTGGCTGAAGTAGAACTCCGGCTCTGGGTGTGCTCCATTGCCCTAGAGCTGCCAGGCCCCAAGTGCTGCCCTGTTTCCAAGGGGCAGAGAGGCCCAAAGCATCTTGCTTCCCGGTCTTTGCGAAGCTAAGAAACAACTGGCTCTGCCCAGTGCTCTTACACCTACCGGGAACATCTCTTACCAAGGCCTGTCAAACGCTGTTTCTTTGCAGGCCTGATCAGGCTGAAGTAGAACTCCTGCTCTGCGTGTGCTCCATTGGCCTAGAGCTTCCCGACCCAAAAGGCTGCCTTGTTCCCAAACGGGCAGAGGGGTCCCAAGCGTCTTGCTTCCAGCTTTTCAGGAAGGTAAGAAACAACTGGCTCTGCCCAGTGCTCTTACAGCCTACCGGGAACATCTCTTACCAAGGCCTGTGAAACGCAGTTTCCTGGCAGGCCTGATCTGGCTGAAGTAGAACTCCTGCTCTGGGCGTGCTACTTTGGCCTAGAGCTGCCAGGCCCAAAGGGCCGCCTTGTTTCCAAAGGGGCTGAGAGTCCCCAAAGTATCTTGCTTCCAAATCTTTGGGAAGCTAAGAAACAACTGGCTCTGCACAGTGCTCTCACAGCCTACCGGCAACGTGACAGAGAAAGGCCTGTGAGACGCAGTTTCTTGGAAGGCCTGATCTGGCTGAGGTAGAACTTCTGCACTGGGTGTACTCCATTGGCCTAGGGCTGCCAGGCCCAAAGGGCTGCCTTTATTTCCAAAGTGTGAGAGAGGCCCCAAAGCATCTTGCTTCCTGCTCTCTGGGAAGCTAAAACAACTGGCTCTGCACAGTGCTCTCAAAGCCAACCGGGAACGTCACATACAAAGGCCTGTGAAACGCAGCTTCTTGACAGGCCTTTTCTGGCTGAGGTAGAACTTGTGCTCTGGGTGTGCTACTTTGGCCTAGAGCTGCCAGGCACAAAGGCTGCTTTGTTTCCAAAGGGGGAGAGAGGCCCCAAATCATGTTGCTTCCAGCTGTTTTTGAAGCTAAGAAACAACTCGCTCTGCCAGGTACTCTTACAGCCTTCCGGGAACACCTCTTACGAAGGCCTGTGAAAAGCAGTTTCTTGGCAGGCCTGATCTGGCTGAGGTAGAACTTCTGCTCTGGGTGTGCTCCATTGCCCTAGAGCTGAAAGGCCCAAAGGGATGCCTTGTTTGCAAAGGGGCAGAGAGGCCCCAAAGCATCTTGCTTCCAGCTCATTGGGAAGCTAAGAGACAACTGTCTCTGCCCAGTGCTCTGACAGAGTACCGGGAACATCTCTTACCAAAGCCTTTGAAACGCAGTTTCTTCGCAGGCCTTATCTGGCTGAGGTAGAACTTCTGCTCTGGGTGTGCTCCATTGGCCTAGAGCTGAAAGGCCCAAAGGTCGGCCTTGTTGGCAAAGGGGCAGGGAGCCCCCAAAGCATCTTGCTTCCAGCTCTTCGGGAATCTAAGAAACAACTGGCTCTGCCCAGTGCTCTTACAGCCTGAGAGAAAATCTCTTACCAAGGCCTGTGAAACGCACTTTGTTGGTGGCCTGATCTAGCTGAAGTAGAACTTCTGCTCTGGGTGTGCTCCATTGGCCTAGAGCTGCCTGGCCCAAAGGGCCGCCTTGTTTGCAAAGGGGCAGAGAGGCCCCAAAGCATCTTGCTTCCAGCTCTTCGGGAAGCTAAGAAACATCTGGCGTTGCCCAGTGCTCTTACAGCCTACCGGGAACATCTCTTACCAAGGCCTGTGAAACGCAGTTTGTTGGTGGCCTGAACCGGCCGAAGTAGAACTTCTGCTCTGGGTGTGCTCCACTGGCCTGGAGCTACCTGCCCCAAAGGGCTGCCTTGATTCCAAAGTGAGAGAGTGGCACCAAAGCATCTTGCTTCCAGCTCTTCGGGAAGCTAAGAAACATCTGGCGTTGCCCAGTGCTCTTACAGCCTACCGGGAACATCTCTTACCAAGGCCTGTGAAACGCCGTTTCCTGGCAGGCCTGATTTGGCTGAAGTAGAACTTCTGCTCTGGGTGTGCTCCATTGCCCTAGAGCTGCCAGGCCCAAGGTGCTGCCTTGTTTCCAAAGGGGCAGAGAGGCCCCAAAGCCTCTTGCTTCCAGCTCTCTGGCAAGCTAAGAACCAACTCGCTCTGCCCCGTGCTCTTACAGCCTACCGGGAACATGTCTTTGAAAGGCCTGTGAAACGCAGTTTCTTGGCAGGCCTCATCTGGCTGAAGTAGAACTCCGGCTCTGGGTGTGCTCCATTGCCCTAGAGCTGCCAGGCCCCAAGTGCTGCCCTGTTTCCAAGGGGCAGAGAGGCCCAAAGCATCTTGCTTCCCGGTCTTTGCGAAGCTAAGAAACAACTGGCTCTGCCCAGTGCTCTTACACCTACCGGGACCATCTCTTACCAAGGCCTGTCAAACGCTGTTTCTTTGCAGGCCTGATCAGGCTGAAGTAGAACTCCTGCTCTGCGTGTGCTCCATTGGCCTAGAGCTTCCCGACCCAAAAGGCTGCCTTGTTCCCAAACGGGCAGAGGGGTCCCAAGCGTCTTGCTTCCAGCTTTTCAGGAAGGTAAGAAACAACTGGCTCTGCCCAGTGCTCTTACAGCCTACCGGGAACATCTCTTACCAAGGCCTGTGAAACGCAGTTTCTTGGCAGGCCTGATCTGGCTGAAGTAGAACTCCTGCTCTGGGCGTGCTACTTTGGCCTAGAGCTGCCAGGCCCAAAGGGCCGCCTTGTTTCCAAAGGGGCTGAGAGTCCCCAAAGTATCTTGCTTCCAAATCTTTGGGAAGCTAAGAAACAACTGGCTCTGCACAGTGCTCTCACAGCCTACCGGCAACGTGACAGAGACAGGCCTGTGAGACGCAGTTTCTTGGAAGGCCTGATCTGGCTGAGGTAGAACTTCTGCTCTGGGTGTACTCCATTGGCCTAGGGCTGCCAGGCCCAAAGGGCTGCCTTTATTTCCAAAGTGTGAGAGAGGCCCCAAAGCATCTTGCTTCCTGCTCTCTGGGAAGCTAAAACAACTGGCTCTGCACAGTGCTCTCAAAGCCAACCGGGAACGTCACATACAAAGGCCTGTGAAACGCAGCTTCGTGACAGGCCTTTTCTGGCTGAGGTAGAACTTGTGCTCTGGGTGTGCTACTTTGGCCTAGAGCTGCCAGGCACAAAGGCTGCTTTGTTTCCAAAGGGGGAGAGAGGCCCCAAATCATGTTGCTTCCAGCTGTTTTTGAAGCTAAGAAACAACTCGCTCTGCCAGGTACTCTTACAGCCTTCCGGGAACACCTCTTACGAAGGCCTGTGAAAAGCAGTTTCTTGGCAGGCCTGATCTGGCTGAGGTAGAACTTCTGCTCTGGGTGTGCTCCATTGCCCTAGAGCTGAAAGGCCCAAAGGGATGCCTTGTTTGCAAAGGGGCAGAGAGGCCCCAAAGCATCTTGCTTCCAGCTCATTGGGAAGCTAAGAGACAACTGTCTCTGCCCAGTGCTCTGACAGAGTACCGGGAACATCTCTTACCAAAGCCTTTGAAACGCAGTTTCTTGGCAGGCCTTATCTGGCTGAGGTAGAACTTCTGCTCTGGGTGTGCTCCATTGGCCTAGAGCTGAAAGGCCCAAAGGTCGGCCTTGTTGGCAAAGGGGCAGGGAGCCCCCAAAGCATCTTGCTTCCAGCTCTTCGGGAAGCTAAGAAACAACTGGCTCTGCCCAGTGCTCTTACAGCCTGAGAGAAAATCTCTTACCAAGGCCTGTGAAACGCACTTTGTTGGTGGCCTGATCTAGCTGAAGTAGAACTTCTGCTCTGGGTGTGCTCCATTGGCCTAGAGCTGCCTGGCCCAAAGGGCCGCCTTGTTTGCAAAGGGGCAGAGAGGCCCCAAAGCATCTTGCTTCCAGCTCTTCGGGAAGCTAAGAAACATCTGGCGTTGCCCAGTGCTCTTACAGCCTACCGGGAACATCTCTTACCAAGGCCTGTGAAACGCAGTTTGTTGGTGGCCTGAACGGGCCGAAGTAGAACTTCTGCTCTGGGTGTGCTCCACTGGCCTGGAGCTACCTGCCCCAAAGGGCTGCCTTGATTCCAAAGTGAGAGAGTGGCACCAAAGCATCTTGCTTCCAGCTCTTCGGGAAGCTAAGAAACATCTGGCGTTGCCCAGTGCTCTTACAGCCTACCGGGAACATCTCTTACCAAGGCCTGTGAAACGCCGTTTCCTGGCAGGCCTGATTTGGCTGAAGTAGAACTTCTGCTCTGGGTGTGCTCCATTGCCCTAGAGCTGCCAGGCCCAAGGTGCTGCCTTGTTTCCAAAGGGGCAGAGAGGCCCCAAAGCCTCTTGCTTCCAGCTCTCTGGCAAGCTAAGAACCAACTCGCTCTGCCCCGTGCTCTTACAGCCTACCGGGAACATGTCTTTGAAAGGCCTGTGAAACGCAGTTTCTTGGCAGGCCTCATCTGGCTGAAGTAGAACTCCGGCTCTGGGTGTGCTCCATTGCCCTAGAGCTGCCAGGCCCCAAGTGCTGCCCTGTTTCCAAGGGGCAGAGAGGCCCAAAGCATCTTGCTTCCCGGTCTTTGCGAAGCTAAGAAACAACTGGCTCTGCCCAGTGCTCTTACACCTACCGGGAACATCTCTTACCAAGGCCTGTCAAACGCTGTTTCTTTGCAGGCCTGATCAGGCTGAAGTAGAACTCCTGCTCTGCGTGTGCTCCATTGGCCTAGAGCTTCCCGACCCAAAAGGCTGCCTTGTTCCCAAACGGGCAGAGGGGTCCCAAGCGTCTTGCTTCCAGCTTTTCAGGAAGGTAAGAAACAACTGGCTCTGCCCAGTGCTCTTACAGCCTACCGGGAACATCTCTTACCAAGGCCTGTGAAACGCAGTTTCTTGGCAGGCCTGATCTGGCTGAAGTAGAACTCCTGCTCTGGGCGTGCTACTTTGGCCTAGAGCTGCCAGGCCCAAAGGGCCGCCTTGTTTCCAAAGGGGCTGAGAGTCCCCAAAGTATCTTGCTTCCAAATCTTTGGGAAGCTAAGAAACAACTGGCTCTGCACAGTGCTCTCACAGCCTACCGGCAACGTGACAGAGAAAGGCCTGTGAGACGCAGTTTCTTGGAAGGCCTGATCTGGCTGAGGTAGAACTTCTGCTCTGGGTGTACTCCATTGGCCTAGGGCTGCCAGGCCCAAAGGGCTGCCTTTATTTCCAAAGTGTGAGAGAGGCCCCAAAGCATCTTGCTTCCTGCTCTCTGGGAAGCTAAAACAACTGGCTCTGCACAGTGCTCTCAAAGCCAACCGGGAACGTCACATACAAAGGCCTGTGAAACGCAGCTTCTTGACAGGCCTTTTCTGGCTGAGGTAGAACTTGTGCTCTGGGTGTGCTACTTTGGCCTAGAGCTGCCAGGCACAAAGGCTGCTTTGTTTCCAAAGGGGGAGAGAGGCCCCAAATCATGTTGCTTCCAGCTGTTTTTGAAGCTAAGAAACAACTCGCTCTGCCAGGTACTCTTACAGCCTTCCGGGAACACCTCTTACGAAGGCCTGTGAAAAGCAGTTTCTTGGCAGGCCTGATCTGGCTGAGGTAGAACTTCTGCTCTGGGTGTGCTCCATTGCCCTAGAGCTGAAAGGCCCAAAGGGATGCCTTGTTTGCAAAGGGGCAGAGAGGCCCCAAAGCATCTTGCTTCCAGCTCATTGGGAAGCTAAGAGACAACTGTCTCTGCCCAGTGCTCTGACAGAGTACCGGGAACATCTCTTACCAAAGCCTTTGAAACGCAGTTTCTTGGCAGGCCTTATCTGGCTGAGGTAGAACTTCTGCTCTGGGTGTGCTCCATTGGCCTAGAGCTGAAAGGCCCAAAGGTCGGCCTTGTTGGCAAAGGGGCAGGGAGCCCCCAAAGCATCTTGCTTCCAGCTCTTCGGGAAGCTAAGAAACAACTGGCTCTGCCCAGTGCTCTTACAGCCTGAGAGAAAATCTCTTACCAAGGCCTGTGAAACGCACTTTGTTGGTGGCCTGATCTAGCTGAAGTAGAACTTCTGCTCTGGGTGTGCTCCATTGGCCTAGAGCTGCCTGGCCCAAAGGGCCGCCTTGTTTGCAAAGGGGCAGAGAGGCCCCAAAGCATCTTGCTTCCAGCTCTTCGGGAAGCTAAGAAACATCTGGCGTTGCCCAGTGCTCTTACAGCCTACCGGGAACATCTCTTACCAAGGCCTGTGAAACGCAGTTTGTTGGTGGCCTGAACCGGCCGAAGTAGAACTTCTGCTCTGGGTGTGCTCCACTGGCCTGGAGCTACCTGCCCCAAAGGGCTGCCTTGATTCCAAAGTGAGAGAGTGGCACCAAAGCATCTTGCTTCCAGCTCTTCGGGAAGCTAAGAAACATCTGGCGTTGCCCAGTGCTCTTACAGCCTACCGGGAACATCTCTTACCAAGGCCTGTGAAACGCCGTTTCCTGGCAGGCCTGATTTGGCTGAAGTAGAACTTCTGCTCTGGGTGTGCTCCATTGCCCTAGAGCTGCCAGGCCCAAGGTGCTGCCTTGTTTCCAAAGGGGCAGAGAGGCCCCAAAGCCTCTTGCTTCCAGCTCTCTGGGAAGCTAAGAACCAACTCGCTCTGCCCCGTGCTCTTACAGCCTACCGGGAACATGTCTTTGAAAGGCCTGTGAAACGCAGTTTCTTGGCAGGCCTCATCTGGCTGAAGTAGAACTCCGGCTCTGGGTGTGCTCCATTGCCCTAGAGCTGCCAGGCCCCAAGTGCTGCCCTGTTTCCAAGGGGCAGAGAGGCCCAAAGCATCTTGCTTCCCGGTCTTTGCGAAGCTAAGAAACAACTGGCTCTGCCCAGTGCTCTTACACCTACCGGGAACATCTCTTACCAAGGCCTGTCAAACGCTGTTTCTTTGCAGGCCTGATCAGGCTGAAGTAGAACTCCTGCTCTGCGTGTGCTCCATTGGCCTAGAGCTTCCCGACCCAAAAGGCTGCCTTGTTCCCAAACGGGCAGAGGGGTCCCAAGCGTCTTGCTTCCAGCTTTTCAGGAAGGTAAGAAACAACTGGCTCTGCCCAGTGCTCTTACAGCCTACCGGGAACATCTCTTACCAAGGCCTGTGAAACGCAGTTTCTTGGCAGGCCTGATCTGGCTGAAGTAGAACTCCTGCTCTGGGCGTGCTACTTTGGCCTAGAGCTGCCAGGCCCAAAGGGCCGCCTTGTTTCCAAAGGGGCTGAGAGTCCCCAAAGTATCTTGCTTCCAAATCTTTGGGAAGCTAAGAAACAACTGGCTCTGCACAGTGCTCTCACAGCCTACCGGCAACGTGACAGAGACAGGCCTGTGAGACGCAGTTTCTTGGAAGGCCTGATCTGGCTGAGGTAGAACTTCTGCTCTGGGTGTACTCCATTGGCCTAGGGCTGCCAGGCCCAAAGGGCTGCCTTTATTTCCAAAGTGTGAGAGAGGCCCCAAAGCATCTTGCTTCCTGCTCTCTGGGAAGCTAAAACAACTGGCTCTGCACAGTGCTCTCAAAGCCAACCGGGAACGTCACATACAAAGGCCTGTGAAACGCAGCTTCGTGACAGGCCTTTTCTGGCTGAGGTAGAACTTGTGCTCTGGGTGTGCTACTTTGGCCTAGAGCTGCCAGGCACAAAGGCTGCTTTGTTTCCAAAGGGGGAGAGAGGCCCCAAATCATGTTGCTTCCAGCTGTTTTTGAAGCTAAGAAACAACTCGCTCTGCCAGGTACTCTTACAGCCTTCCGGGAACACCTCTTACGAAGGCCTGTGAAAAGCAGTTTCTTGGCAGGCCTGATCTGGCTGAGGTAGAACTTCTGCTCTGGGTGTGCTCCATTGCCCTAGAGCTGAAAGGCCCAAAGGGATGCCTTGTTTGCAAAGGGGCAGAGAGGCCCCAAAGCATCTTGCTTCCAGCTCATTGGGAAGCTAAGAGACAACTGTCTCTGCCCAGTGCTCTGACAGAGTACCGGGAACATCTCTTACCAAAGCCTTTGAAACGCAGTTTCTTGGCAGGCCTTATCTGGCTGAGGTAGAACTTCTGCTCTGGGTGTGCTCCATTGGCCTAGAGCTGAAAGGCCCAAAGGTCGGCCTTGTTGGCAAAGGGGCAGGGAGCCCCCAAAGCATCTTGCTTCCAGCTCTTCGGGAATCTAAGAAACAACTGGCTCTGCCCAGTGCTCTTACAGCCTGAGAGAAAATCTCTTACCAAGGCCTGTGAAACGCACTTTGTTGGTGGCCTGATCTAGCTGAAGTAGAACTTCTGCTCTGGGTGTGCTCCATTGGCCTAGAGCTGCCTGGCCCAAAGGGCCGCCTTGTTTGCAAAGGGGCAGAGAGGCCCCAAAGCATCTTGCTTCCAGCTCTTCGGGAAGCTAAGAAACATCTGGCGTTGCCCAGTGCTCTTACAGCCTACCGGGAACATCTCTTACCAAGGCCTGTGAAACGCAGTTTGTTGGTGGCCTGAACCGGCCGAAGTAGAACTTCTGCTCTGGGTGTGCTCCACTGGCCTGGAGCTACCTGCCCCAAAGGGCTGCCTTGATTCCAAAGTGAGAGAGTGGCACCAAAGCATCTTGCTTCCAGCTCTTCGGGAAGCTAAGAAACATCTGGCGTTGCCCAGTGCTCTTACAGCCTACCGGGAACATCTCTTACCAAGGCCTGTGAAACGCCGTTTCCTGGCAGGCCTGATTTGGCTGAAGTAGAACTTCTGCTCTGGGTGTGCTCCATTGCCCTAGAGCTGCCAGGCCCAAGGTGCTGCCTTGTTTCCAAAGGGGCAGAGAGGCCCCAAAGCCTCTTGCTTCCAGCTCTCTGGCAAGCTAAGAACCAACTCGCTCTGCCCCGTGCTCTTACAGCCTACCGGGAACATGTCTTTGAAAGGCCTGTGAAACGCAGTTTCTTGGCAGGCCTCATCTGGCTGAAGTAGAACTCCGGCTCTGGGTGTGCTCCATTGCCCTAGAGCTGCCAGGCCCCAAGTGCTGCCCTGTTTCCAAGGGGCAGAGAGGCCCAAAGCATCTTGCTTCCCGGTCTTTGCGAAGCTAAGAAACAACTGGCTCTGCCCAGTGCTCTTACACCTACCGGGAACATCTCTTACCAAGGCCTGTCAAACGCTGTTTCTTTGCAGGCCTGATCAGGCTGAAGTAGAACTCCTGCTCTGCGTGTGCTCCATTGGCCTAGAGCTTCCCGACCCAAAAGGCTGCCTTGTTCCCAAACGGGCAGAGGGGTCCCAAGCGTCTTGCTTCCAGCTTTTCAGGAAGGTAAGAAACAACTGGCTCTGCCCAGTGCTCTTACAGCCTACCGGGAACATCTCTTACCAAGGCCTGTGAAACGCAGTTTCTTGGCAGGCCTGATCTGGCTGAAGTAGAACTCCTGCTCTGGGCGTGCTACTTTGGCCTAGAGCTGCCAGGCCCAAAGGGCCGCCTTGTTTCCAAAGGGGCTGAGAGTCCCCAAAGTATCTTGCTTCCAAATCTTTGGGAAGCTAAGAAACAACTGGCTCTGCACAGTGCTCTCACAGCCTACCGGCAACGTGACAGAGAAAGGCCTGTGAGACGCAGCTTCTTGGAAGGCCTGATCTGGCTGAGGTAGAACTTCTGCTCTGGGTGTACTCCATTGGCCTAGGGCTGCCAGGCCCAAAGGGCTGCCTTTATTTCCAAAGTGTGAGAGAGGCCCCAAAGCATCTTGCTTCCTGCTCTCTGGGAAGCTAAAACAACTGGCTCTGCACAGTGCTCTCAAAGCCAACCGGGAACGTCACATACAAAGGCCTGTGAAACGCAGCTTCTTGACAGGCCTTATCTGGCTGAGGTAGAACTTGTGCTCTGGGTGTGCTACTTTGGCCTAGAGCTGCCAGGCACAAAGGCTGCTTTGTTTCCAAAGGGGGAGAGAGGCCCCAAATCATGTTGCTTCCAGCTGTTTTTGAAGCTAAGAAACAACTCGCTCTGCCAGGTACTCTTACAGCCTTCCGGGAACACCTCTTACGAAGGCCTGTGAAAAGCAGTTTCTTGGCAGGCCTGATCTGGCTGAGGTAGAACTTCTGCTCTGGGTGTGCTCCATTGCCCTAGAGCTGAAAGGCCCAAAGGGATGCCTTGTTTGCAAAGGGGCAGAGAGGCCCCAAAGCATCTTGCTTCCAGCTCATTGGGAAGCTAAGAGACAACTGTCTCTGCCCAGTGCTCTGACAGAGTACCGGGAACATCTCTTACCAAAGCCTTTGAAACGCAGTTTCTTGGCAGGCCTTATCTGGCTGAGGTAGAACTTCTGCTCTGGGTGTGCTCCATTGGCCTAGAGCTGAAAGGCCCAAAGGTCGGCCTTGTTGGCAAAGGGGCAGGGAGCCCCCAAAGCATCTTGCTTCCAGCTCTTTGGGAAGCTAAGAAACAAATGGCTCTGCCCAGTGCTCTTACAGCCTGAGAGAAAATCTCTTACCAAGGCCTGTGAAACGCACTTTGTTGGTGGCCTGATCTAGCTGAAGTAGAACTTCTGCTCTGGGTGTGCTCCATTGGCCTAGAGCTGCCTGGCCCAAAGGGCCGCCTTGTTTGCAAAGGGGCAGAGAGGCCCCAAAGCATCTTGCTTCCAGCTCTTCGGGAAGCTAAGAAACATCTGGCGTTGCCCAGTGCTCTTACAGCCTACCGGGAACATCTCTTACCAAGGCCTGTGAAACGCAGTTTGTTGGTGGCCTGAACTGGCCGAAGTAGAACTTCTGCTCTGGGTGTGCTCCACTGGCCTGGAGCTACCTGCCCCAAAGGGCTGCCTTGATTCCAAAGTGAGAGAGTGGCACCAAAGCATCTTGCTTCCAGCTCTTCGGGAAGCTAAGAAACATCTGGCGTTGCCCAGTGCTCTTACAGCCTACCGGGAACATCTCTTACCAAGGCCTGTGAAACGCCGTTTCCTGGCAGGCCTGATTTGGCTGAAGTAGAACTTCTGCTCTGGGTGTGCTCCATTGCCCTAGAGCTGCCAGGCCCAAGGTGCTGCCTTGTTTCCAAAGGGGCAGAGAGGCCCCAAAGCCTCTTGCTTCCAGCTCTCTGGGAAGCTAAGAACCAACTCGCTCTGCCCCGTGCTCTTACAGCCTACCGGGAACATGTCTTTGAAAGGCCTGTGAAACGCAGTTTCTTGGCAGGCCTCATCTGGCTGAAGTAGAACTCCGGCTCTGGGTGTGCTCCATTGCCCTAGAGCTGCCAGGCCCCAAGTGCTGCCCTGTTTCCAAGGGGCAGAGAGGCCCAAAGCATCTTGCTTCCCGGTCTTTGCGAAGCTAAGAAACAACTGGCTCTGCCCAGTGCTCTTACACCTACCGGGACCATCTCTTACCAAGGCCTGTCAAACGCTGTTTCTTTGCAGGCCTGATCAGGCTGAAGTAGAACTCCTGCTCTGCGTGTGCTCCATTGGCCTAGAGCTTCCCGACCCAAAAGGCTGCCTTGTTCCCAAACGGGCAGAGGGGTCCCAAGCGTCTTGCTTCCAGCTTTTCAGGAAGGTAAGAAACAACTGGCTCTGCCCAGTGCTCTTACAGCCTACCGGGAACATCTCTTACCAAGGCCTGTGAAACGCAGTTTCTTGGCAGGCCTGATCTGGCTGAAGTAGAACTCCTGCTCTGGGCGTGCTACTTTGGCCTAGAGCTGCCAGGCCCAAAGGGCCGCCTTGTTTCCAAAGGGGCTGAGAGTCCCCAAAGTATCTTGCTTCCAAATCTTTGGGAAGCTAAGAAACAACTGGCTCTGCACAGTGCTCTCACAGCCTACCGGCAACGTGACAGAGAAAGGCCTTTGAGACGCAGTTTCTTGGAAGGCCTGATCTGGCTGAGGTAGAACTTCTGCTCTGGGTGTACTCCATTGGCCTAGGGCTGCCAGGCCCAAAGGGCTGCCTTTATTTCCAAAGTGTGAGAGAGGCCCCAAAGCATCTTGCTTCCTGCTCTCTGGGAAGCTAAAACAACTGGCTCTGCACAGTGCTCTCAAAGCCAACCGGGAACGTCACATACAAAGGCCTGTGAAACGCAGCTTCTTGACAGGCCTTTTCTGGCTGAGGTAGAACTTGTGCTCTGGGTGTGCTACTTTGGCCTAGAGCTGCCAGGCACAAAGGCTGCTTTGTTTCCAAAGGGGGAGAGAGGCCCCAAATCATGTTGCTTCCAGCTGTTTTTGAAGCTAAGAAACAACTCGCTCTGCCAGGTACTCTTACAGCCTTCCGGGAACACCTCTTACGAAGGCCTGTGAAAAGCAGTTTCTTGGCAGGCCTGATCTGGCTGAGGTAGAACTTCTGCTCTGGGTGTGCTCCATTGCCCTAGAGCTGAAAGGCCCAAAGGGATGCCTTGTTTGCAAAGGGGCAGAGAGGCCCCAAAGCATCTTGCTTCCAGCTCATTGGGAAGCTAAGAGACAACTGTCTCTGCCCAGTGCTCTGACAGAGTACCGGGAACATCTCTTACCAAAGCCTTTGAAACGCAGTTTCTTGGCAGGCCTTATCTGGCTGAGGTAGAACTTCTGCTCTGGGTGTGCTCCATTGGCCTAGAGCTGAAAGGCCCAAAGGTCGGCCTTGTTGGCAAAGGGGCAGGGAGCCCCCAAAGCATCTTGCTTCCAGCTCTTCGGGAAGCTAAGAAACAACTGGCTCTGCCCAGTGCTCTTACAGCCTGAGAGAAAATCTCTTACCAAGGCCTGTGAAACGCACTTTGTTGGTGGCCTGATCTAGCTGAAGTAGAACTTCTGCTCTGGGTGTGCTCCATTGGCCTAGAGCTGCCTGGCCCAAAGGGCCGCCTTGTTTGCAAAGGGGCAGAGAGGCCCCAAAGCATCTTGCTTCCAGCTCTTCGGGAAGCTAAGAAACATCTGGCGTTGCCCAGTGCTCTTACAGCCTACCGGGAACATCTCTTACCAAGGCCTGTGAAACGCAGTTTGTTGGTGGCCTGAACCGGCCGAAGTAGAACTTCTGCTCTGGGTGTGCTCCACTGGCCTGGAGCTACCTGCCCCAAAGGGCTGCCTTGATTCCAAAGTGAGAGAGTGGCACCAAAGCATCTTGCTTCCAGCTCTTCGGGAAGCTAAGAAACATCTGGCGTTGCCCAGTGCTCTTACAGCCTACCGGGAACATCTCTTACCAAGGCCTGTGAAACGCCGTTTCCTGGCAGGCCTGATTTGGCTGAAGTAGAACTTCTGCTCTGGGTGTGCTCCATTGCCCTAGAGCTGCCAGGCCCAAGGTGCTGCCTTGTTTCCAAAGGGGCAGAGAGGCCCCAAAGCCTCTTGCTTCCAGCTCTCTGGGAAGCTAAGAACCAACTCGCTCTGCCCCGTGCTCTTACAGCCTACCGGGAACATGTCTTTGAAAGGCCTGTGAAACGCAGTTTCTTGGCAGGCCTCATCTGGCTGAAGTAGAACTCCGGCTCTGGGTGTGCTCCATTGCCCTAGAGCTGCCAGGCCCCAAGTGCTGCCCTGTTTCCAAGGGGCAGAGAGGCCCAAAGCATCTTGCTTCCCGGTCTTTGCGAAGCTAAGAAACAACTGGCTCTGCCCAGTGCTCTTACACCTACCGGGACCATCTCTTACCAAGGCCTGTCAAACGCTGTTTCTTTGCAGGCCTGATCAGGCTGAAGTAGAACTCCTGCTCTGCGTGTGCTCCATTGGCCTAGAGCTTCCCGACCCAAAAGGCTGCCTTGTTCCCAAACGGGCAGAGGGGTCCCAAGCGTCTTGCTTCCAGCTTTTCAGGAAGGTAAGAAACAACTGGCTCTGCCCAGTGCTCTTACAGCCTACCGGGAACATCTCTTACCAAGGCCTGTGAAACGCAGTTTCTTGGCAGGCCTGATCTGGCTGAAGTAGAACTCCTGCTCTGGGCGTGCTACTTTGGCCTAGAGCTGCCAGGCCCAAAGGGCCGCCTTGTTTCCAAAGGGGCTGAGAGTCCCCAAAGTATCTTGCTTCCAAATCTTTGGGAAGCTAAGAAACAACTGGCTCTGCACAGTGCTCTCACAGCCTACCGGCAACGTGACAGAGAAAGGCCTGTGAGACGCAGTTTCTTGGAAGGCCTGATCTGGCTGAGGTAGAACTTCTGCTCTGGGTGTACTCCATTGGCCTAGGGCTGCCAGGCCCAAAGGGCTGCCTTTATTTCCAAAGTGTGAGAGAGGCCCCAAAGCATCTTGCTTCCTGCTCTCTGGGAAGCTAAAACAACTGGCTCTGCACAGTGCTCTCAAAGCCAACCGGGAACGTCACATACAAAGGCCTGTGAAACGCAGCTTCTTGACAGGCCTTTTCTGGCTGAGGTAGAACTTGTGCTCTGGGTGTGCTACTTTGGCCTAGAGCTGCCAGGCACAAAGGCTGCTTTGTTTCCAAAGGGGGAGAGAGGCCCCAAATCATGTTGCTTCCAGCTGTTTTTGAAGCTAAGAAACAACTCGCTCTGCCAGGTACTCTTACAGCCTTCCGGGAACACCTCTTACGAAGGCCTGTGAAAAGCAGTTTCTTGGCAGGCCTGATCTGGCTGAGGTAGAACTTCTGCTCTGGGTGTGCTCCATTGCCCTAGAGCTGAAAGGCCCAAAGGGATGCCTTGTTTGCAAAGGGGCAGAGAGGCCCCAAAGCATCTTGCTTCCAGCTCATTGGGAAGCTAAGAGACAACTGTCTCTGCCCAGTGCTCTGACAGAGTACCGGGAACATCTCTTACCAAAGCCTTTGAAACGCAGTTTCTTGGCAGGCCTTATCTGGCTGAGGTAGAACTTCTGCTCTGGGTGTGCTCCATTGGCCTAGAGCTGAAAGGCCCAAAGGTCGGCCTTGTTGGCAAAGGGGCAGGGAGCCCCCAAAGCATCTTGCTTCCAGCTCTTCGGGAAGCTAAGAAACAACTGGCTCTGCCCAGTGCTCTTACAGCCTGAGAGAAAATCTCTTACCAAGGCCTGTGAAACGCACTTTGTTGGTGGCCTGATCTAGCTGAAGTAGAACTTCTGCTCTGGGTGTGCTCCATTGGCCTAGAGCTGCCTGGCCCAAAGGGCCGCCTTGTTTGCAAAGGGGCAGAGAGGCCCCAAAGCATCTTGCTTCCAGCTCTTCGGGAAGCTAAGAAACATCTGGCGTTGCCCAGTGCTCTTACAGCCTACCGGGAACATCTCTTACCAAGGCCTGTGAAACGCAGTTTGTTGGTGGCCTGAACCGGCCGAAGTAGAACTTCTGCTCTGGGTGTGCTCCACTGGCCTGGAGCTACCTGCCCCAAAGGGCTGCCTTGATTCCAAAGTGAGAGAGTGGCACCAAAGCATCTTGCTTCCAGCTCTTCGGGAAGCTAAGAAACATCTGGCGTTGCCCAGTGCTCTTACAGCCTACCGGGAACATCTCTTACCAAGGCCTGTGAAACGCCGTTTCCTGGCAGGCCTGATTTGGCTGAAGTAGAACTTCTGCTCTGGGTGTGCTCCATTGCCCTAGAGCTGCCAGGCCCAAGGTGCTGCCTTGTTTCCAAAGGGGCAGAGAGGCCCCAAAGCCTCTTGCTTCCAGCTCTCTGGGAAGCTAAGAACCAACTCGCTCTGCCCCGTGCTCTTACAGCCTACCGGGAACATGTCTTTGAAAGGCCTGTGAAACGCAGTTTCTTGGCAGGCCTCATCTGGCTGAAGTAGAACTCCGGCTCTGGGTGTGCTCCATTGCCCTAGAGCTGCCAGGCCCCAAGTGCTGCCCTGTTTCCAAGGGGCAGAGAGGCCCAAAGCATCTTGCTTCCCGGTCTTTGCGAAGCTAAGAAACAACTGGCTCTGCCCAGTGCTCTTACACCTACCGGGACCATCTCTTACCAAGGCCTGTCAAACGCTGTTTCTTTGCAGGCCTGATCAGGCTGAAGTAGAACTCCTGCTCTGCGTGTGCTCCATTGGCCTAGAGCTTCCCGACCCAAAAGGCTGCCTTGTTCCCAAACGGGCAGAGGGGTCCCAAGCGTCTTGCTTCCAGCTTTTCAGGAAGGTAAGAAACAACTGGCTCTGCCCAGTGCTCTTACAGCCTACCGGGAACATCTCTTACCAAGGCCTGTGAAACGCAGTTTCTTGGCAGGCCTGATCTGGCTGAAGTAGAACTCCTGCTCTGGGCGTGCTACTTTGGCCTAGAGCTGCCAGGCCCAAAGGGCCGCCTTGTTTCCAAAGGGGCTGAGAGTCCCCAAAGTATCTTGCTTCCAAATCTTTGGGAAGCTAAGAAACAACTGGCTCTGCACAGTGCTCTCACAGCCTACCGGCAACGTGACAGAGAAAGGCCTGTGAGACGCAGTTTCTTGGAAGGCCTGATCTGGCTGAGGTAGAACTTCTGCTCTGGGTGTACTCCATTGGCCTAGGGCTGCCAGGCCCAAAGGGCTGCCTTTATTTCCAAAGTGTGAGAGAGGCCCCAAAGCATCTTGCTTCCTGCTCTCTGGGAAGCTAAAACAACTGGCTCTGCACAGTGCTCTCAAAGCCAACCGGGAACGTCACATACAAAGGCCTGTGAAACGCAGCTTCTTGACAGGCCTTTTCTGGCTGAGGTAGAACTTGTGCTCTGGGTGTGCTACTTTGGCCTAGAGCTGCCAGGCACAAAGGCTGCTTTGTTTCCAAAGGGGGAGAGAGGCCCCAAATCATGTTGCTTCCAGCTGTTTTTGAAGCTAAGAAACAACTCGCTCTGCCAGGTACTCTTACAGCCTTCCGGGAACACCTCTTACGAAGGCCTGTGAAAAGCAGTTTCTTGGCAGGCCTGATCTGGCTGAGGTAGAACTTCTGCTCTGGGTGTGCTCCATTGCCCTAGAGCTGAAAGGCCCAAAGGGATGCCTTGTTTGCAAAGGGGCAGAGAGGCCCCAAAGCATCTTGCTTCCAGCTCATTGGGAAGCTAAGAGACAACTGTCTCTGCCCAGTGCTCTGACAGAGTACCGGGAACATCTCTTACCAAAGCCTTTGAAACGCAGTTTCTTGGCAGGCCTTATCTGGCTGAGGTAGAACTTCTGCTCTGGGTGTGCTCCATTGGCCTAGAGCTGAAAGGCCCAAAGGTCGGCCTTGTTGGCAAAGGGGCAGGGAGCCCCCAAAGCATCTTGCTTCCAGCTCTTCGGGAAGCTAAGAAACAACTGGCTCTGCCCAGTGCTCTTACAGCCTGAGAGAAAATCTCTTACCAAGGCCTGTGAAACGCACTTTGTTGGTGGCCTGATCTAGCTGAAGTAGAACTTCTGCTCTGGGTGTGCTCCATTGGCCTAGAGCTGCCTGGCCCAAAGGGCCGCCTTGTTTGCAAAGGGGCAGAGAGGCCCCAAAGCATCTTGCTTCCAGCTCTTCGGGAAGCTAAGAAACATCTGGCGTTGCCCAGTGCTCTTACAGCCTACCGGGAACATCTCTTACCAAGGCCTGTGAAACGCAGTTTGTTGGTGGCCTGAACCGGCCGAAGTAGAACTTCTGCTCTGGGTGTGCTCCACTGGCCTGGAGCTACCTGCCCCAAAGGGCTGCCTTGATTCCAAAGTGAGAGAGTGGCACCAAAGCATCTTGCTTCCAGCTCTTCGGGAAGCTAAGAAACATCTGGCGTTGCCCAGTGCTCTTACAGCCTACCGGGAACATCTCTTACCAAGGCCTGTGAAACGCCGTTTCCTGGCAGGCCTGATTTGGCTGAAGTAGAACTTCTGCTCTGGGTGTGCTCCATTGCCCTAGAGCTGCCAGGCCCAAGGTGCTGCCTTGTTTCCAAAGGGGCAGAGAGGCCCCAAAGCCTCTTGCTTCCAGCTCTCTGGGAAGCTAAGAACCAACTCGCTCTGCCCCGTGCTCTTACAGCCTACCGGGAACATGTCTTTGAAAGGCCTGTGAAACGCAGTTTCTTGGCAGGCCTCATCTGGCTGAAGTAGAACTCCGGCTCTGGGTGTGCTCCATTGCCCTAGAGCTGCCAGGCCCCAAGTGCTGCCCTGTTTCCAAGGGGCAGAGAGGCCCAAAGCATCTTGCTTCCCGGTCTTTGCGAAGCTAAGAAACAACTGGCTCTGCCCAGTGCTCTTACACCTACCGGGACCATCTCTTACCAAGGCCTGTCAAACGCTGTTTCTTTGCAGGCCTGATCAGGCTGAAGTAGAACTCCTGCTCTGCGTGTGCTCCATTGGCCTAGAGCTTCCCGACCCAAAAGGCTGCCTTGTTCCCAAACGGGCAGAGGGGTCCCAAGCATCTTGCTTCCAGCTTTTCAGGAAGGTAAGAAACAACTGGCTCTGCCCAGTGCTCTTACAGCCTACCGGGAACATCTCTTACCAAGGCCTGTGAAACGCAGTTTCTTGGCAGGCCTGATCTGGCTGAAGTAGAACTCCTGCTCTGGGCGTGCTACTTTGGCCTAGAGCTGCCAGGCCCAAAGGGCCGCCTTGTTTCCAAAGGGGCTGAGAGTCCCCAAAGTATCTTGCTTCCAAATCTTTGGGAAGCTAAGAAACAACTGGCTCTGCACAGTGCTCTCACAGCCTACCGGCAACGTGACAGAGAAAGGCCTGTGAGACGCAGTTTCTTGGAAGGCCTGATCTGGCTGAGGTAGAACTTCTGCTCTGGGTGTACTCCATTGGCCTAGGGCTGCCAGGCCCAAAGGGCTGCCTTTATTTCCAAAGTGTGAGAGAGGCCCCAAAGCATCTTGCTTCCTGCTCTCTGGGAAGCTAAAACAACTGGCTCTGCACAGTGCTCTCAAAGCCAACCGGGAACGTCACATACAAAGGCCTGTGAAACGCAGCTTCTTGACAGGCCTTATCTGGCTGAGGTAGAACTTGTGCTCTGGGTGTGCTACTTTGGCCTAGAGCTGCCAGGCACAAAGGCTGCTTTGTTTCCAAAGGGGGAGAGAGGCCCCAAATCATGTTGCTTCCAGCTGTTTTTGAAGCTAAGAAACAACTCGCTCTGCCAGGTACTCTTACAGCCTTCCGGGAACACCTCTTACGAAGGCCTGTGAAAAGCAGTTTCTTGGCAGGCCTGATCTGGCTGAGGTAGAACTTCTGCTCTGGGTGTGCTCCATTGCCCTAGAGCTGAAAGGCCCAAAGGGATGCCTTGTTTGCAAAGGGGCAGAGAGGCCCCAAAGCATCTTGCTTCCAGCTCATTGGGAAGCTAAGAGACAACTGTCTCTGCCCAGTGCTCTGACAGAGTACCGGGAACATCTCTTACCAAAGCCTTTGAAACGCAGTTTCTTGGCAGGCCTTATCTGGCTGAGGTAGAACTTCTGCTCTGGGTGTGCTCCATTGGCCTAGAGCTGAAAGGCCCAAAGGTCGGCCTTGTTGGCAAAGGGGCAGGGAGCCCCCAAAGCATCTTGCTTCCAGCTCTTTGGGAAGCTAAGAAACAAATGGCTCTGCCCAGTGCTCTTACAGCCTGAGAGAAAATCTCTTACCAAGGCCTGTGAAACGCACTTTGTTGGTGGCCTGATCTAGCTGAAGTAGAACTTCTGCTCTGGGTGTGCTCCATTGGCCTAGAGCTGCCTGGCCCAAAGGGCCGCCTTGTTTGCAAAGGGGCAGAGAGGCCCCAAAGCATCTTGCTTCCAGCTCTTCGGGAAGCTAAGAAACATCTGGCGTTGCCCAGTGCTCTTACAGCCTACCGGGAACATCTCTTACCAAGGCCTGTGAAACGCAGTTTGTTGGTGGCCTGAACTGGCCGAAGTAGAACTTCTGCTCTGGGTGTGCTCCACTGGCCTGGAGCTACCTGCCCCAAAGGGCTGCCTTGATTCCAAAGTGAGAGAGTGGCACCAAAGCATCTTGCTTCCAGCTCTTCGGGAAGCTAAGAAACATCTGGCGTTGCCCAGTGCTCTTACAGCCTACCGGGAACATCTCTTACCAAGGCCTGTGAAACGCCGTTTCCTGGCAGGCCTGATTTGGCTGAAGTAGAACTTCTGCTCTGGGTGTGCTCCATTGCCCTAGAGCTGCCAGGCCCAAGGTGCTGCCTTGTTTCCAAAGGGGCAGAGAGGCCCCAAAGCCTCTTGCTTCCAGCTCTCTGGGAAGCTAAGAACCAACTCGCTCTGCCCCGTGCTCTTACAGCCTACCGGGAACATGTCTTTGAAAGGCCTGTGAAACGCAGTTTCTTGGCAGGCCTCATCTGGCTGAAGTAGAACTCCGGCTCTGGGTGTGCTCCATTGCCCTAGAGCTGCCAGGCCCCAAGTGCTGCCCTGTTTCCAAGGGGCAGAGAGGCCCAAAGCATCTTGCTTCCCGGTCTTTGCGAAGCTAAGAAACAACTGGCTCTGCCCAGTGCTCTTACACCTACCGGGACCATCTCTTACCAAGGCCTGTCAAACGCTGTTTCTTTGCAGGCCTGATCAGGCTGAAGTAGAACTCCTGCTCTGCGTGTGCTCCATTGGCCTAGAGCTTCCCGACCCAAAAGGCTGCCTTGTTCCCAAACGGGCAGAGGGGTCCCAAGCGTCTTGCTTCCAGCTTTTCAGGAAGGTAAGAAACAACTGGCTCTGCCCAGTGCTCTTACAGCCTACCGGGAACATCTCTTACCAAGGCCTGTGAAACGCAGTTTCTTGGCAGGCCTGATCTGGCTGAAGTAGAACTCCTGCTCTGGGCGTGCTACTTTGGCCTAGAGCTGCCAGGCCCAAAGGGCCGCCTTGTTTCCAAAGGGGCTGAGAGTCCCCAAAGTATCTTGCTTCCAAATCTTTGGGAAGCTAAGAAACAACTGGCTCTGCACAGTGCTCTCACAGCCTACCGGCAACGTGACAGAGAAAGGCCTTTGAGACGCAGTTTCTTGGAAGGCCTGATCTGGCTGAGGTAGAACTTCTGCTCTGGGTGTACTCCATTGGCCTAGGGCTGCCAGGCCCAAAGGGCTGCCTTTATTTCCAAAGTGTGAGAGAGGCCCCAAAGCATCTTGCTTCCTGCTCTCTGGGAAGCTAAAACAACTGGCTCTGCACAGTGCTCTCAAAGCCAACCGGGAACGTCACATACAAAGGCCTGTGAAACGCAGCTTCTTGACAGGCCTTTTCTGGCTGAGGTAGAACTTGTGCTCTGGGTGTGCTACTTTGGCCTAGAGCTGCCAGGCACAAAGGCTGCTTTGTTTCCAAAGGGGGAGAGAGGCCCCAAATCATGTTGCTTCCAGCTGTTTTTGAAGCTAAGAAACAACTCGCTCTGCCAGGTACTCTTACAGCCTTCCGGGAACACCTCTTACGAAGGCCTGTGAAAAGCAGTTTCTTGGCAGGCCTGATCTGGCTGAGGTAGAACTTCTGCTCTGGGTGTGCTCCATTGCCCTAGAGCTGAAAGGCCCAAAGGGATGCCTTGTTTGCAAAGGGGCAGAGAGGCCCCAAAGCATCTTGCTTCCAGCTCATTGGGAAGCTAAGAGACAACTGTCTCTGCCCAGTGCTCTGACAGAGTACCGGGAACATCTCTTACCAAAGCCTTTGAAACGCAGTTTCTTGGCAGGCCTTATCTGGCTGAGGTAGAACTTCTGCTCTGGGTGTGCTCCATTGGCCTAGAGCTGAAAGGCCCAAAGGTCGGCCTTGTTGGCAAAGGGGCAGGGAGCCCCCAAAGCATCTTGCTTCCAGCTCTTCGGGAAGCTAAGAAACAACTGGCTCTGCCCAGTGCTCTTACAGCCTGAGAGAAAATCTCTTACCAAGGCCTGTGAAACGCACTTTGTTGGTGGCCTGATCTAGCTGAAGTAGAACTTCTGCTCTGGGTGTGCTCCATTGGCCTAGAGCTGCCTGGCCCAAAGGGCCGCCTTGTTTGCAAAGGGGCAGAGAGGCCCCAAAGCATCTTGCTTCCAGCTCTTCGGGAAGCTAAGAAACATCTGGCGTTGCCCAGTGCTCTTACAGCCTACCGGGAACATCTCTTACCAAGGCCTGTGAAACGCAGTTTGTTGGTGGCCTGAACCGGCCGAAGTAGAACTTCTGCTCTGGGTGTGCTCCACTGGCCTGGAGCTACCTGCCCCAAAGGGCTGCCTTGATTCCAAAGTGAGAGAGTGGCACCAAAGCATCTTGCTTCCAGCTCTTCGGGAAGCTAAGAAACATCTGGCGTTGCCCAGTGCTCTTACAGCCTACCGGGAACATCTCTTACCAAGGCCTGTGAAACGCCGTTTCCTGGCAGGCCTGATTTGGCTGAAGTAGAACTTCTGCTCTGGGTGTGCTCCATTGCCCTAGAGCTGCCAGGCCCAAGGTGCTGCCTTGTTTCCAAAGGGGCAGAGAGGCCCCAAAGCCTCTTGCTTCCAGCTCTCTGGGAAGCTAAGAACCAACTCGCTCTGCCCCGTGCTCTTACAGCCTACCGGGAACATGTCTTTGAAAGGCCTGTGAAACGCAGTTTCTTGGCAGGCCTCATCTGGCTGAAGTAGAACTCCGGCTCTGGGTGTGCTCCATTGCCCTAGAGCTGCCAGGCCCCAAGTGCTGCCCTGTTTCCAAGGGGCAGAGAGGCCCAAAGCATCTTGCTTCCCGGTCTTTGCGAAGCTAAGAAACAACTGGCTCTGCCCAGTGCTCTTACACCTACCGGGACCATCTCTTACCAAGGCCTGTCAAACGCTGTTTCTTTGCAGGCCTGATCAGGCTGAAGTAGAACTCCTGCTCTGCGTGTGCTCCATTGGCCTAGAGCTTCCCGACCCAAAAGGCTGCCTTGTTCCCAAACGGGCAGAGGGGTCCCAAGCGTCTTGCTTCCAGCTTTTCAGGAAGGTAAGAAACAACTGGCTCTGCCCAGTGCTCTTACAGCCTACCGGGAACATCTCTTACCAAGGCCTGTGAAACGCAGTTTCTTGGCAGGCCTGATCTGGCTGAAGTAGAACTCCTGCTCTGGGCGTGCTACTTTGGCCTAGAGCTGCCAGGCCCAAAGGGCCGCCTTGTTTCCAAAGGGGCTGAGAGTCCCCAAAGTATCTTGCTTCCAAATCTTTGGGAAGCTAAGAAACAACTGGCTCTGCACAGTGCTCTCACAGCCTACCGGCAACGTGACAGAGAAAGGCCTGTGAGACGCAGTTTCTTGGAAGGCCTGATCTGGCTGAGGTAGAACTTCTGCTCTGGGTGTACTCCATTGGCCTAGGGCTGCCAGGCCCAAAGGGCTGCCTTTATTTCCAAAGTGTGAGAGAGGCCCCAAAGCATCTTGCTTCCTGCTCTCTGGGAAGCTAAAACAACTGGCTCTGCACAGTGCTCTCAAAGCCAACCGGGAACGTCACATACAAAGGCCTGTGAAACGCAGCTTCTTGACAGGCCTTTTCTGGCTGAGGTAGAACTTGTGCTCTGGGTGTGCTACTTTGGCCTAGAGCTGCCAGGCACAAAGGCTGCTTTGTTTCCAAAGGGGGAGAGAGGCCCCAAATCATGTTGCTTCCAGCTGTTTTTGAAGCTAAGAAACAACTCGCTCTGCCAGGTACTCTTACAGCCTTCCGGGAACACCTCTTACGAAGGCCTGTGAAAAGCAGTTTCTTGGCAGGCCTGATCTGGCTGAGGTAGAACTTCTGCTCTGGGTGTGCTCCATTGCCCTAGAGCTGAAAGGCCCAAAGGGATGCCTTGTTTGCAAAGGGGCAGAGAGGCCCCAAAGCATCTTGCTTCCAGCTCATTGGGAAGCTAAGAGACAACTGTCTCTGCCCAGTGCTCTGACAGAGTACCGGGAACATCTCTTACCAAAGCCTTTGAAACGCAGTTTCTTGGCAGGCCTTATCTGGCTGAGGTAGAACTTCTGCTCTGGGTGTGCTCCATTGGCCTAGAGCTGAAAGGCCCAAAGGTCGGCCTTGTTGGCAAAGGGGCAGGGAGCCCCCAAAGCATCTTGCTTCCAGCTCTTCGGGAAGCTAAGAAACAACTGGCTCTGCCCAGTGCTCTTACAGCCTGAGAGAAAATCTCTTACCAAGGCCTGTGAAACGCACTTTGTTGGTGGCCTGATCTAGCTGAAGTAGAACTTCTGCTCTGGGTGTGCTCCATTGGCCTAGAGCTGCCTGGCCCAAAGGGCCGCCTTGTTTGCAAAGGGGCAGAGAGGCCCCAAAGCATCTTGCTTCCAGCTCTTCGGGAAGCTAAGAAACATCTGGCGTTGCCCAGTGCTCTTACAGCCTACCGGGAACATCTCTTACCAAGGCCTGTGAAACGCAGTTTGTTGGTGGCCTGAACCGGCCGAAGTAGAACTTCTGCTCTGGGTGTGCTCCACTGGCCTGGAGCTACCTGCCCCAAAGGGCTGCCTTGATTCCAAAGTGAGAGAGTGGCACCAAAGCATCTTGCTTCCAGCTCTTCGGGAAGCTAAGAAACATCTGGCGTTGCCCAGTGCTCTTACAGCCTACCGGGAACATCTCTTACCAAGGCCTGTGAAACGCCGTTTCCTGGCAGGCCTGATTTGGCTGAAGTAGAACTTCTGCTCTGGGTGTGCTCCATTGCCCTAGAGCTGCCAGGCCCAAGGTGCTGCCTTGTTTCCAAAGGGGCAGAGAGGCCCCAAAGCCTCTTGCTTCCAGCTCTCTGGGAAGCTAAGAACCAACTCGCTCTGCCCCGTGCTCTTACAGCCTACCGGGAACATGTCTTTGAAAGGCCTGTGAAACGCAGTTTCTTGGCAGGCCTCATCTGGCTGAAGTAGAACTCCGGCTCTGGGTGTGCTCCATTGCCCTAGAGCTGCCAGGCCCCAAGTGCTGCCCTGTTTCCAAGGGGCAGAGAGGCCCAAAGCATCTTGCTTCCCGGTCTTTGCGAAGCTAAGAAACAACTGGCTCTGCCCAGTGCTCTTACACCTACCGGGACCATCTCTTACCAAGGCCTGTCAAACGCTGTTTCTTTGCAGGCCTGATCAGGCTGAAGTAGAACTCCTGCTCTGCGTGTGCTCCATTGGCCTAGAGCTTCCCGACCCAAAAGGCTGCCTTGTTCCCAAACGGGCAGAGGGGTCCCAAGCGTCTTGCTTCCAGCTTTTCAGGAAGGTAAGAAACAACTGGCTCTGCCCAGTGCTCTTACAGCCTACCGGGAACATCTCTTACCAAGGCCTGTGAAACGCAGTTTCTTGGCAGGCCTGATCTGGCTGAAGTAGAACTCCTGCTCTGGGCGTGCTACTTTGGCCTAGAGCTGCCAGGCCCAAAGGGCCGCCTTGTTTCCAAAGGGGCTGAGAGTCCCCAAAGTATCTTGCTTCCAAATCTTTGGGAAGCTAAGAAACAACTGGCTCTGCACAGTGCTCTCACAGCCTACCGGCAACGTGACAGAGAAAGGCCTGTGAGACGCAGTTTCTTGGAAGGCCTGATCTGGCTGAGGTAGAACTTCTGCTCTGGGTGTACTCCATTGGCCTAGGGCTGCCAGGCCCAAAGGGCTGCCTTTATTTCCAAAGTGTGAGAGAGGCCCCAAAGCATCTTGCTTCCTGCTCTCTGGGAAGCTAAAACAACTGGCTCTGCACAGTGCTCTCAAAGCCAACCGGGAACGTCACATACAAAGGCCTGTGAAACGCAGCTTCTTGACAGGCCTTTTCTGGCTGAGGTAGAACTTGTGCTCTGGGTGTGCTACTTTGGCCTAGAGCTGCCAGGCACAAAGGCTGCTTTGTTTCCAAAGGGGGAGAGAGGCCCCAAATCATGTTGCTTCCAGCTGTTTTTGAAGCTAAGAAACAACTCGCTCTGCCAGGTACTCTTACAGCCTTCCGGGAACACCTCTTACGAAGGCCTGTGAAAAGCAGTTTCTTGGCAGGCCTGATCTGGCTGAGGTAGAACTTCTGCTCTGGGTGTGCTCCATTGCCCTAGAGCTGAAAGGCCCAAAGGGATGCCTTGTTTGCAAAGGGGCAGAGAGGCCCCAAAGCATCTTGCTTCCAGCTCATTGGGAAGCTAAGAGACAACTGTCTCTGCCCAGTGCTCTGACAGAGTACCGGGAACATCTCTTACCAAAGCCTTTGAAACGCAGTTTCTTGGCAGGCCTTATCTGGCTGAGGTAGAACTTCTGCTCTGGGTGTGCTCCATTGGCCTAGAGCTGAAAGGCCCAAAGGTCGGCCTTGTTGGCAAAGGGGCAGGGAGCCCCCAAAGCATCTTGCTTCCAGCTCTTCGGGAAGCTAAGAAACAACTGGCTCTGCCCAGTGCTCTTACAGCCTGAGAGAAAATCTCTTACCAAGGCCTGTGAAACGCACTTTGTTGGTGGCCTGATCTAGCTGAAGTAGAACTTCTGCTCTGGGTGTGCTCCATTGGCCTAGAGCTGCCTGGCCCAAAGGGCCGCCTTGTTTGCAAAGGGGCAGAGAGGCCCCAAAGCATCTTGCTTCCAGCTCTTCGGGAAGCTAAGAAACATCTGGCGTTGCCCAGTGCTCTTACAGCCTACCGGGAACATCTCTTACCAAGGCCTGTGAAACGCAGTTTGTTGGTGGCCTGAACCGGCCGAAGTAGAACTTCTGCTCTGGGTGTGCTCCACTGGCCTGGAGCTACCTGCCCCAAAGGGCTGCCTTGATTCCAAAGTGAGAGAGTGGCACCAAAGCATCTTGCTTCCAGCTCTTCGGGAAGCTAAGAAACATCTGGCGTTGCCCAGTGCTCTTACAGCCTACCGGGAACATCTCTTACCAAGGCCTGTGAAACGCCGTTTCCTGGCAGGCCTGATTTGGCTGAAGTAGAACTTCTGCTCTGGGTGTGCTCCATTGCCCTAGAGCTGCCAGGCCCAAGGTGCTGCCTTGTTTCCAAAGGGGCAGAGAGGCCCCAAAGCCTCTTGCTTCCAGCTCTCTGGGAAGCTAAGAACCAACTCGCTCTGCCCCGTGCTCTTACAGCCTACCGGGAACATGTCTTTGAAAGGCCTGTGAAACGCAGTTTCTTGGCAGGCCTCATCTGGCTGAAGTAGAACTCCGGCTCTGGGTGTGCTCCATTGCCCTAGAGCTGCCAGGCCCCAAGTGCTGCCCTGTTTCCAAGGGGCAGAGAGGCCCAAAGCATCTTGCTTCCCGGTCTTTGCGAAGCTAAGAAACAACTGGCTCTGCCCAGTGCTCTTACACCTACCGGGACCATCTCTTACCAAGGCCTGTCAAACGCTGTTTCTTTGCAGGCCTGATCAGGCTGAAGTAGAACTCCTGCTCTGCGTGTGCTCCATTGGCCTAGAGCTTCCCGACCCAAAAGGCTGCCTTGTTCCCAAACGGGCAGAGGGGTCCCAAGCGTCTTGCTTCCAGCTTTTCAGGAAGGTAAGAAACAACTGGCTCTGCCCAGTGCTCTTACAGCCTACCGGGAACATCTCTTACCAAGGCCTGTGAAACGCAGTTTCTTGGCAGGCCTGATCTGGCTGAAGTAGAACTCCTGCTCTGGGCGTGCTACTTTGGCCTAGAGCTGCCAGGCCCAAAGGGCCGCCTTGTTTCCAAAGGGGCTGAGAGTCCCCAAAGTATCTTGCTTCCAAATCTTTGGGAAGCTAAGAAACAACTGGCTCTGCACAGTGCTCTCACAGCCTACCGGCAACGTGACAGAGAAAGGCCTGTGAGACGCAGTTTCTTGGAAGGCCTGATCTGGCTGAGGTAGAACTTCTGCTCTGGGTGTACTCCATTGGCCTAGGGCTGCCAGGCCCAAAGGGCTGCCTTTATTTCCAAAGTGTGAGAGAGGCCCCAAAGCATCTTGCTTCCTGCTCTCTGGGAAGCTAAAACAACTGGCTCTGCACAGTGCTCTCAAAGCCAACCGGGAACGTCACATACAAAGGCCTGTGAAACGCAGCTTCTTGACAGGCCTTTTCTGGCTGAGGTAGAACTTGTGCTCTGGGTGTGCTACTTTGGCCTAGAGCTGCCAGGCACAAAGGCTGCTTTGTTTCCAAAGGGGGAGAGAGGCCCCAAATCATGTTGCTTCCAGCTGTTTTTGAAGCTAAGAAACAACTCGCTCTGCCAGGTACTCTTACAGCCTTCCGGGAACACCTCTTACGAAGGCCTGTGAAAAGCAGTTTCTTGGCAGGCCTGATCTGGCTGAGGTAGAACTTCTGCTCTGGGTGTGCTCCATTGCCCTAGAGCTGAAAGGCCCAAAGGGATGCCTTGTTTGCAAAGGGGCAGAGAGGCCCCAAAGCATCTTGCTTCCAGCTCATTGGGAAGCTAAGAGACAACTGTCTCTGCCCAGTGCTCTGACAGAGTACCGGGAACATCTCTTACCAAAGCCTTTGAAACGCAGTTTCTTGGCAGGCCTTATCTGGCTGAGGTAGAACTTCTGCTCTGGGTGTGCTCCATTGGCCTAGAGCTGAAAGGCCCAAAGGTCGGCCTTGTTGGCAAAGGGGCAGGGAGCCCCCAAAGCATCTTGCTTCCAGCTCTTCGGGAAGCTAAGAAACAACTGGCTCTGCCCAGTGCTCTTACAGCCTGAGAGAAAATCTCTTACCAAGGCCTGTGAAACGCACTTTGTTGGTGGCCTGATCTAGCTGAAGTAGAACTTCTGCTCTGGGTGTGCTCCATTGGCCTAGAGCTGCCTGGCCCAAAGGGCCGCCTTGTTTGCAAAGGGGCAGAGAGGCCCCAAAGCATCTTGCTTCCAGCTCTTCGGGAAGCTAAGAAACATCTGGCGTTGCCCAGTGCTCTTACAGCCTACCGGGAACATCTCTTACCAAGGCCTGTGAAACGCAGTTTGTTGGTGGCCTGAACCGGCCGAAGTAGAACTTCTGCTCTGGGTGTGCTCCACTGGCCTGGAGCTACCTGCCCCAAAGGGCTGCCTTGATTCCAAAGTGAGAGAGTGGCACCAAAGCATCTTGCTTCCAGCTCTTCGGGAAGCTAAGAAACATCTGGCGTTGCCCAGTGCTCTTACAGCCTACCGGGAACATCTCTTACCAAGGCCTGTGAAACGCCGTTTCCTGGCAGGCCTGATTTGGCTGAAGTAGAACTTCTGCTCTGGGTGTGCTCCATTGCCCTAGAGCTGCCAGGCCCAAGGTGCTGCCTTGTTTCCAAAGGGGCAGAGAGGCCCCAAAGCCTCTTGCTTCCAGCTCTCTGGGAAGCTAAGAACCAACTCGCTCTGCCCCGTGCTCTTACAGCCTACCGGGAACATGTCTTTGAAAGGCCTGTGAAACGCAGTTTCTTGGCAGGCCTCATCTGGCTGAAGTAGAACTCCGGCTCTGGGTGTGCTCCATTGCCCTAGAGCTGCCAGGCCCCAAGTGCTGCCCTGTTTCCAAGGGGCAGAGAGGCCCAAAGCATCTTGCTTCCCGGTCTTTGCGAAGCTAAGAAACAACTGGCTCTGCCCAGTGCTCTTACACCTACCGGGACCATCTCTTACCAAGGCCTGTCAAACGCTGTTTCTTTGCAGGCCTGATCAGGCTGAAGTAGAACTCCTGCTCTGCGTGTGCTCCATTGGCCTAGAGCTTCCCGACCCAAAAGGCTGCCTTGTTCCCAAACGGGCAGAGGGGTCCCAAGCGTCTTGCTTCCAGCTTTTCAGGAAGGTAAGAAACAACTGGCTCTGCCCAGTGCTCTTACAGCCTACCGGGAACATCTCTTACCAAGGCCTGTGAAACGCAGTTTCTTGGCAGGCCTGATCTGGCTGAAGTAGAACTCCTGCTCTGGGCGTGCTACTTTGGCCTAGAGCTGCCAGGCCCAAAGGGCCGCCTTGTTTCCAAAGGGGCTGAGAGTCCCCAAAGTATCTTGCTTCCAAATCTTTGGGAAGCTAAGAAACAACTGGCTCTGCACAGTGCTCTCACAGCCTACCGGCAACGTGACAGAGAAAGGCCTGTGAGACGCAGTTTCTTGGAAGGCCTGATCTGGCTGAGGTAGAACTTCTGCTCTGGGTGTACTCCATTGGCCTAGGGCTGCCAGGCCCAAAGGGCTGCCTTTATTTCCAAAGTGTGAGAGAGGCCCCAAAGCATCTTGCTTCCTGCTCTCTGGGAAGCTAAAACAACTGGCTCTGCACAGTGCTCTCAAAGCCAACCGGGAACGTCACATACAAAGGCCTGTGAAACGCAGCTTCTTGACAGGCCTTTTCTGGCTGAGGTAGAACTTGTGCTCTGGGTGTGCTACTTTGGCCTAGAGCTGCCAGGCACAAAGGCTGCTTTGTTTCCAAAGGGGGAGAGAGGCCCCAAATCATGTTGCTTCCAGCTGTTTTTGAAGCTAAGAAACAACTCGCTCTGCCAGGTACTCTTACAGCCTTCCGGGAACACCTCTTACGAAGGCCTGTGAAAAGCAGTTTCTTGGCAGGCCTGATCTGGCTGAGGTAGAACTTCTGCTCTGGGTGTGCTCCATTGCCCTAGAGCTGAAAGGCCCAAAGGGATGCCTTGTTTGCAAAGGGGCAGAGAGGCCCCAAAGCATCTTGCTTCCAGCTCATTGGGAAGCTAAGAGACAACTGTCTCTGCCCAGTGCTCTGACAGAGTACCGGGAACATCTCTTACCAAAGCCTTTGAAACGCAGTTTCTTGGCAGGCCTTATCTGGCTGAGGTAGAACTTCTGCTCTGGGTGTGCTCCATTGGCCTAGAGCTGAAAGGCCCAAAGGTCGGCCTTGTTGGCAAAGGGGCAGGGAGCCCCCAAAGCATCTTGCTTCCAGCTCTTCGGGAAGCTAAGAAACAACTGGCTCTGCCCAGTGCTCTTACAGCCTGAGAGAAAATCTCTTACCAAGGCCTGTGAAACGCACTTTGTTGGTGGCCTGATCTAGCTGAAGTAGAACTTCTGCTCTGGGTGTGCTCCATTGGCCTAGAGCTGCCTGGCCCAAAGGGCCGCCTTGTTTGCAAAGGGGCAGAGAGGCCCCAAAGCATCTTGCTTCCAGCTCTTCGGGAAGCTAAGAAACATCTGGCGTTGCCCAGTGCTCTTACAGCCTACCGGGAACATCTCTTACCAAGGCCTGTGAAACGCAGTTTGTTGGTGGCCTGAACCGGCCGAAGTAGAACTTCTGCTCTGGGTGTGCTCCACTGGCCTGGAGCTACCTGCCCCAAAGGGCTGCCTTGATTCCAAAGTGAGAGAGTGGCACCAAAGCATCTTGCTTCCAGCTCTTCGGGAAGCTAAGAAACATCTGGCTTTGCCCAGTGCTCTTACAGCCTACCGGGAACATCTCTTACCAAGGCCTGTGAAACGCCGTTTCCTGGCAGGCCTGATTTGGCTGAAGTAGAACTTCTGCTCTGGGTGTGCTCCATTGCCCTAGAGCTGCCAGGCCCAAGGTGCTGCCTTGTTTCCAAAGGGGCAGAGAGGCCCCAAAGCCTCTTGCTTCCAGCTCTCTGGGAAGCTAAGAACCAACTCGCTCTGCCCCGTGCTCTTACAGCCTACCGGGAACATGTCTTTGAAAGGCCTGTGAAACGCAGTTTCTTGGCAGGCCTCATCTGGCTGAAGTAGAACTCCGGCTCTGGGTGTGCTCCATTGCCCTAGAGCTGCCAGGCCCCAAGTGCTGCCCTGTTTCCAAGGGGCAGAGAGGCCCAAAGCATCTTGCTTCCCGGTCTTTGCGAAGCTAAGAAACAACTGGCTCTGCCCAGTGCTCTTACACCTACCGGGACCATCTCTTACCAAGGCCTGTCAAACGCTGTTTCTTTGCAGGCCTGATCAGGCTGAAGTAGAACTCCTGCTCTGCGTGTGCTCCATTGGCCTAGAGCTTCCCGACCCAAAAGGCTGCCTTGTTCCCAAACGGGCAGAGGGGTCCCAAGCGTCTTGCTTCCAGCTTTTCAGGAAGGTAAGAAACAACTGGCTCTGCCCAGTGCTCTTACAGCCTACCGGGAACATCTCTTACCAAGGCCTGTGAAACGCAGTTTCTTGGCAGGCCTGATCTGGCTGAAGTAGAACTCCTGCTCTGGGCGTGCTACTTTGGCCTAGAGCTGCCAGGCCCAAAGGGCCGCCTTGTTTCCAAAGGGGCTGAGAGTCCCCAAAGTATCTTGCTTCCAAATCTTTGGGAAGCTAAGAAACAACTGGCTCTGCACAGTGCTCTCACAGCCTACCGGCAACGTGACAGAGAAAGGCCTGTGAGACGCAGTTTCTTGGAAGGCCTGATCTGGCTGAGGTAGAACTTCTGCTCTGGGTGTACTCCATTGGCCTAGGGCTGCCAGGCCCAAAGGGCTGCCTTTATTTCCAAAGTGTGAGAGAGGCCCCAAAGCATCTTGCTTCCTGCTCTCTGGGAAGCTAAAACAACTGGCTCTGCACAGTGCTCTCAAAGCCAACCGGGAACGTCACATACAAAGGCCTGTGAAACGCAGCTTCTTGACAGGCCTTTTCTGGCTGAGGTAGAACTTGTGCTCTGGGTGTGCTACTTTGGCCTAGAGCTGCCAGGCACAAAGGCTGCTTTGTTTCCAAAGGGGGAGAGAGGCCCCAAATCATGTTGCTTCCAGCTGTTTTTGAAGCTAAGAAACAACTCGCTCTGCCAGGTACTCTTACAGCCTTCCGGGAACACCTCTTACGAAGGCCTGTGAAAAGCAGTTTCTTGGCAGGCCTGATCTGGCTGAGGTAGAACTTCTGCTCTGGGTGTGCTCCATTGCCCTAGAGCTGAAAGGCCCAAAGGGATGCCTTGTTTGCAAAGGGGCAGAGAGGCCCCAAAGCATCTTGCTTCCAGCTCATTGGGAAGCTAAGAGACAACTGTCTCTGCCCAGTGCTCTGACAGAGTACCGGGAACATCTCTTACCAAAGCCTTTGAAACGCAGTTTCTTGGCAGGCCTTATCTGGCTGAGGTAGAACTTCTGCTCTGGGTGTGCTCCATTGGCCTAGAGCTGAAAGGCCCAAAGGTCGGCCTTGTTGGCAAAGGGGCAGGGAGCCCCCAAAGCATCTTGCTTCCAGCTCTTCGGGAAGCTAAGAAACAACTGGCTCTGCCCAGTGCTCTTACAGCCTGAGAGAAAATCTCTTACCAAGGCCTGTGAAACGCACTTTGTTGGTGGCCTGATCTAGCTGAAGTAGAACTTCTGCTCTGGGTGTGCTCCATTGGCCTAGAGCTGCCTGGCCCAAAGGGCCGCCTTGTTTGCAAAGGGGCAGAGAGGCCCCAAAGCATCTTGCTTCCAGCTCTTCGGGAAGCTAAGAAACATCTGGCGTTGCCCAGTGCTCTTACAGCCTACCGGGAACATCTCTTACCAAGGCCTGTGAAACGCAGTTTGTTGGTGGCCTGAACCGGCCGAAGTAGAACTTCTGCTCTGGGTGTGCTCCACTGGCCTGGAGCTACCTGCCCCAAAGGGCTGCCTTGATTCCAAAGTGAGAGAGTGGCACCAAAGCATCTTGCTTCCAGCTCTTCGGGAAGCTAAGAAACATCTGGCGTTGCCCAGTGCTCTTACAGCCTACCGGGAACATCTCTTACCAAGGCCTGTGAAACGCCGTTTCCTGGCAGGCCTGATTTGGCTGAAGTAGAACTTCTGCTCTGGGTGTGCTCCATTGCCCTAGAGCTGCCAGGCCCAAGGTGCTGCCTTGTTTCCAAAGGGGCAGAGAGGCCCCAAAGCCTCTTGCTTCCAGCTCTCTGGGAAGCTAAGAACCAACTCGCTCTGCCCCGTGCTCTTACAGCCTACCGGGAACATGTCTTTGAAAGGCCTGTGAAACGCAGTTTCTTGGCAGGCCTCATCTGGCTGAAGTAGAACTCCGGCTCTGGGTGTGCTCCATTGCCCTAGAGCTGCCAGGCCCCAAGTGCTGCCCTGTTTCCAAGGGGCAGAGAGGCCCAAAGCATCTTGCTTCCCGGTCTTTGCGAAGCTAAGAAACAACTGGCTCTGCCCAGTGCTCTTACACCTACCGGGAACATCTCTTACCAAGGCCTGTCAAACGCTGTTTCTTTGCAGGCCTGATCAGGCTGAAGTAGAACTCCTGCTCTGCGTGTGCTCCATTGGCCTAGAGCTTCCCGACCCAAAAGGCTGCCTTGTTCCCAAACGGGCAGAGGGGTCCCAAGCGTCTTGCTTCCAGCTTTTCAGGAAGGTAAGAAACAACTGGCTCTGCCCAGTGCTCTTACAGCCTACCGGGAACATCTCTTACCAAGGCCTGTGAAACGCAGTTTCTTGGCAGGCCTGATCTGGCTGAAGTAGAACTCCTGCTCTGGGCGTGCTACTTTGGCCTAGAGCTGCCAGGCCCAAAGGGCCGCCTTGTTTCCAAAGGGGCTGAGAGTCCCCAAAGTATCTTGCTTCCAAATCTTTGGGAAGCTAAGAAACAACTGGCTCTGCACAGTGCTCTCACAGCCTACCGGCAACGTGACAGAGAAAGGCCTGTGAGACGCAGTTTCTTGGAAGGCCTGATCTGGCTGAGGTAGAACTTCTGCTCTGGGTGTACTCCATTGGCCTAGGGCTGCCAGGCCCAAAGGGCTGCCTTTATTTCCAAAGTGTGAGAGAGGCCCCAAAGCATCTTGCTTCCTGCTCTCTGGGAAGCTAAAACAACTGGCTCTGCACAGTGCTCTCAAAGCCAACCGGGAACGTCACATACAAAGGCCTGTGAAACGCAGCTTCTTGACAGGCCTTTTCTGGCTGAGGTAGAACTTGTGCTCTGGGTGTGCTACTTTGGCCTAGAGCTGCCAGGCACAAAGGCTGCTTTGTTTCCAAAGGGGGAGAGAGGCCCCAAATCATGTTGCTTCCAGCTGTTTTTGAAGCTAAGAAACAACTCGCTCTGCCAGGTACTCTTACAGCCTTCCGGGAACACCTCTTACGAAGGCCTGTGAAAAGCAGTTTCTTGGCAGGCCTGATCTGGCTGAGGTAGAACTTCTGCTCTGGGTGTGCTCCATTGCCCTAGAGCTGAAAGGCCCAAAGGGATGCCTTGTTTGCAAAGGGGCAGAGAGGCCCCAAAGCATCTTGCTTCCAGCTCATTGGGAAGCTAAGAGACAACTGTCTCTGCCCAGTGCTCTGACAGAGTACCGGGAACATCTCTTACCAAAGCCTTTGAAACGCAGTTTCTTGGCAGGCCTTATCTGGCTGAGGTAGAACTTCTGCTCTGGGTGTGCTCCATTGGCCTAGAGCTGAAAGGCCCAAAGGTCGGCCTTGTTGGCAAAGGGGCAGGGAGCCCCCAAAGCATCTTGCTTCCAGCTCTTCGGGAAGCTAAGAAACAACTGGCTCTGCCCAGTGCTCTTACAGCCTGAGAGAAAATCTCTTACCAAGGCCTGTGAAACGCACTTTGTTGGTGGCCTGATCTAGCTGAAGTAGAACTTCTGCTCTGGGTGTGCTCCATTGGCCTAGAGCTGCCTGGCCCAAAGGGCCGCCTTGTTTGCAAAGGGGCAGAGAGGCCCCAAAGCATCTTGCTTCCAGCTCTTCGGGAAGCTAAGAAACATCTGGCGTTGCCCAGTGCTCTTACAGCCTACCGGGAACATCTCTTACCAAGGCCTGTGAAACGCAGTTTGTTGGTGGCCTGAACCGGCCGAAGTAGAACTTCTGCTCTGGGTGTGCTCCACTGGCCTGGAGCTACCTGCCCCAAAGGGCTGCCTTGATTCCAAAGTGAGAGAGTGGCACCAAAGCATCTTGCTTCCAGCTCTTCGGGAAGCTAAGAAACATCTGGCGTTGCCCAGTGCTCTTACAGCCTACCGGGAACATCTCTTACCAAGGCCTGTGAAACGCCGTTTCCTGGCAGGCCTGATTTGGCTGAAGTAGAACTTCTGCTCTGGGTGTGCTCCATTGCCCTAGAGCTGCCAGGCCCAAGGTGCTGCCTTGTTTCCAAAGGGGCAGAGAGGCCCCAAAGCCTCTTGCTTCCAGCTCTCTGGGAAGCTAAGAACCAACTCGCTCTGCCCCGTGCTCTTACAGCCTACCGGGAACATGTCTTTGAAAGGCCTGTGAAACGCAGTTTCTTGGCAGGCCTCATCTGGCTGAAGTAGAACTCCGGCTCTGGGTGTGCTCCATTGCCCTAGAGCTGCCAGGCCCCAAGTGCTGCCCTGTTTCCAAGGGGCAGAGAGGCCCAAAGCATCTTGCTTCCCGGTCTTTGCGAAGCTAAGAAACAACTGGCTCTGCCCAGTGCTCTTACACCTACCGGGAACATCTCTTACCAAGGCCTGTCAAACGCTGTTTCTTTGCAGGCCTGATCAGGCTGAAGTAGAACTCCTGCTCTGCGTGTGCTCCATTGGCCTAGAGCTTCCCGACCCAAAAGGCTGCCTTGTTCCCAAACGGGCAGAGGGGTCCCAAGCGTCTTGCTTCCAGCTTTTCAGGAAGGTAAGAAACAACTGGCTCTGCCCAGTGCTCTTACAGCCTACCGGGAACATCTCTTACCAAGGCCTGTGAAACGCAGTTTCTTGGCAGGCCTGATCTGGCTGAAGTAGAACTCCTGCTCTGGGCGTGCTACTTTGGCCTAGAGCTGCCAGGCCCAAAGGGCCGCCTTGTTTCCAAAGGGGCTGAGAGTCCCCAAAGTATCTTGCTTCCAAATCTTTGGGAAGCTAAGAAACAACTGGCTCTGCACAGTGCTCTCACAGCCTACCGGCAACGTGACAGAGAAAGGCCTGTGAGACGCAGTTTCTTGGAAGGCCTGATCTGGCTGAGGTAGAACTTCTGCTCTGGGTGTACTCCATTGGCCTAGGGCTGCCAGGCCCAAAGGGCTGCCTTTATTTCCAAAGTGTGAGAGAGGCCCCAAAGCATCTTGCTTCCTGCTCTCTGGGAAGCTAAAACAACTGGCTCTGCACAGTGCTCTCAAAGCCAACCGGGAACGTCACATACAAAGGCCTGTGAAACGCAGCTTCTTGACAGGCCTTTTCTGGCTGAGGTAGAACTTGTGCTCTGGGTGTGCTACTTTGGCCTAGAGCTGCCAGGCACAAAGGCTGCTTTGTTTCCAAAGGGGGAGAGAGGCCCCAAATCATGTTGCTTCCAGCTGTTTTTGAAGCTAAGAAACAACTCGCTCTGCCAGGTACTCTTACAGCCTTCCGGGAACACCTCTTACGAAGGCCTGTGAAAAGCAGTTTCTTGGCAGGCCTGATCTGGCTGAGGTAGAACTTCTGCTCTGGGTGTGCTCCATTGCCCTAGAGCTGAAAGGCCCAAAGGGATGCCTTGTTTGCAAAGGGGCAGAGAGGCCCCAAAGCATCTTGCTTCCAGCTCATTGGGAAGCTAAGAAACAACTGTCTCTGCCCAGTGCTCTGACAGAGTACCGGGAACATCTCTTACCAAAGCCTTTGAAACGCAGTTTCTTGGCAGGCCTTATCTGGCTGAGGTAGAACTTCTGCTCTGGGTGTGCTCCATTGGCCTAGAGCTGAAAGGCCCAAAGGTCGGCCTTGTTGGCAAAGGGGCAGGGAGCCCCCAAAGCATCTTGCTTCCAGCTCTTCGGGAAGCTAAGAAACAACTGGCTCTGCCCAGTGCTCTTACAGCCTGAGAGAAAATCTCTTACCAAGGCCTGTGAAACGCACTTTGTTGGTGGCCTGATCTAGCTGAAGTAGAACTTCTGCTCTGGGTGTGCTCCATTGGCCTAGAGCTGCCTGGCCCAAAGGGCCGCCTTGTTTGCAAAGGGGCAGAGAGGCCCCAAAGCATCTTGCTTCCAGCTCTTCGGGAAGCTAAGAAACATCTGGCGTTGCCCAGTGCTCTTACAGCCTACCGGGAACATCTCTTACCAAGGCCTGTGAAACGCAGTTTGTTGGTGGCCTGAACGGGCCGAAGTAGAACTTCTGCTCTGGGTGTGCTCCACTGGCCTGGAGCTACCTGCCCCAAAGGGCTGCCTTGATTCCAAAGTGAGAGAGTGGCACCAAAGCATCTTGCTTCCAGCTCTTCGGGAAGCTAAGAAACATCTGGCGTTGCCCAGTGCTCTTACAGCCTACCGGGAACATCTCTTACCAAGGCCTGTGAAACGCCGTTTCCTGGCAGGCCTGATTTGGCTGAAGTAGAACTTCTGCTCTGGGTGTGCTCCATTGCCCTAGAGCTGCCAGGCCCAAGGTGCTGCCTTGTTTCCAAAGGGGCAGAGAGGCCCCAAAGCCTCTTGCTTCCAGCTCTCTGGGAAGCTAAGAACCAACTCGCTCTGCCCCGTGCTCTTACAGCCTACCGGGAACATGTCTTTGAAAGGCCTGTGAAACGCAGTTTCTTGGCAGGCCTCATCTGGCTGAAGTAGAACTCCGGCTCTGGGTGTGCTCCATTGCCCTAGAGCTGCCAGGCCCCAAGTGCTGCCCTGTTTCCAAGGGGCAGAGAGGCCCAAAGCATCTTGCTTCCCGGTCTTTGCGAAGCTAAGAAACAACTGGCTCTGCCCAGTGCTCTTACACCTACCGGGAACATCTCTTACCAAGGCCTGTCAAACGCTGTTTCTTTGCAGGCCTGATCAGGCTGAAGTAGAACTCCTGCTCTGCGTGTGCTCCATTGGCCTAGAGCTTCCCGACCCAAAAGGCTGCCTTGTTCCCAAACGGGCAGAGGGGTCCCAAGCGTCTTGCTTCCAGCTTTTCAGGAAGGTAAGAAACAACTGGCTCTGCCCAGTGCTCTTACAGCCTACCGGGAACATCTCTTACCAAGGCCTGTGAAACGCAGTTTCTTGGCAGGCCTGATCTGGCTGAAGTAGAACTCCTGCTCTGGGCGTGCTACTTTGGCCTAGAGCTGCCAGGCCCAAAGGGCCGCCTTGTTTCCAAAGGGGCTGAGAGTCCCCAAAGCATCTTGCTTCCAAATCTTTGGGAAGCTAAGAAACAACTGGCTCTGCACAGTGCTCTCACAGCCTACCGGCAACGTGACAGAGAAAGGCCTGTGAGACGCAGTTTCTTGGAAGGCCTGATCTGGCTGAGGTAGAACTTCTGCTCTGGGTGTACTCCATTGGCCTAGGGCTGCCAGGCCCAAAGGGCTGCCTTTATTTCCAAAGTGTGAGAGAGGCCCCAAAGCATCTTGCTTCCTGCTCTCTGGGAAGCTAAAACAACTGGCTCTGCACAGTGCTCTCAAAGCCAACCGGGAACGTCACATACAAAGGCCTGTGAAACGCAGCTTCTTGACAGGCCTTTTCTGGCTGAGGTAGAACTTGTGCTCTGGGTGTGCTACTTTGGCCTAGAGCTGCCAGGCACAAAGGCTGCTTTGTTTCCAAAGGGGGAGAGAGGCCCCAAATCATGTTGCTTCCAGCTGTTTTTGAAGCTAAGAAACAACTCGCTCTGCCAGGTACTCTTACAGCCTTCCGGGAACACCTCTTACGAAGGCCTGTGAAAAGCAGTTTCTTGGCAGGCCTGATCTGGCTGAGGTAGAACTTCTGCTCTGGGTGTGCTCCATTGCCCTAGAGCTGAAAGGCCCAAAGGGATGCCTTGTTTGCAAAGGGGCAGAGAGGCCCCAAAGCATCTTGCTTCCAGCTCATTGGGAAGCTAAGAAACAACTGTCTCTGCCCAGTGCTCTGACAGAGTACCGGGAACATCTCTTACCAAAGCCTTTGAAACGCAGTTTCTTGGCAGGCCTTATCTGGCTGAGGTAGAACTTCTGCTCTGGGTGTGCTCCATTGGCCTAGAGCTGAAAGGCCCAAAGGTCGGCCTTGTTGGCAAAGGGGCAGGGAGCCCCCAAAGCATCTTGCTTCCAGCTCTTCGGGAAGCTAAGAAACAACTGGCTCTGCCCAGTGCTCTTACAGCCTGAGAGAAAATCTCTTACCAAGGCCTGTGAAACGCACTTTGTTGGTGGCCTGATCTAGCTGAAGTAGAACTTCTGCTCTGGGTGTGCTCCATTGGCCTAGAGCTGCCTGGCCCAAAGGGCCGCCTTGTTTGCAAAGGGGCAGAGAGGCCCCAAAGCATCTTGCTTCCAGCTCTTCGGGAAGCTAAGAAACATCTGGCGTTGCCCAGTGCTCTTACAGCCTACCGGGAACATCTCTTACCAAGGCCTGTGAAACGCAGTTTGTTGGTGGCCTGAACGGGCCGAAGTAGAACTTCTGCTCTGGGTGTGCTCCACTGGCCTGGAGCTACCTGCCCCAAAGGGCTGCCTTGATTCCAAAGTGAGAGAGTGGCACCAAAGCATCTTGCTTCCAGCTCTTCGGGAAGCTAAGAAACATCTGGCGTTGCCCAGTGCTCTTACAGCCTACCGGGAACATCTCTTACCAAGGCCTGTGAAACGCCGTTTCCTGGCAGGCCTGATTTGGCTGAAGTAGAACTTCTGCTCTGGGTGTGCTCCATTGCCCTAGAGCTGCCAGGCCCAAGGTGCTGCCTTGTTTCCAAAGGGGCAGAGAGGCCCCAAAGCCTCTTGCTTCCAGCTCTCTGGGAAGCTAAGAACCAACTCGCTCTGCCCCGTGCTCTTACAGCCTACCGGGAACATGTCTTTGAAAGGCCTGTGAAACGCAGTTTCTTGGCAGGCCTCATCTGGCTGAAGTAGAACTCCGGCTCTGGGTGTGCTCCATTGCCCTAGAGCTGCCAGGCCCCAAGTGCTGCCCTGTTTCCAAGGGGCAGAGAGGCCCAAAGCATCTTGCTTCCCGGTCTTTGCGAAGCTAAGAAACAACTGGCTCTGCCCAGTGCTCTTACACCTACCGGGAACATCTCTTACCAAGGCCTGTCAAACGCTGTTTCTTTGCAGGCCTGATCAGGCTGAAGTAGAACTCCTGCTCTGCGTGTGCTCCATTGGCCTAGAGCTTCCCGACCCAAAAGGCTGCCTTGTTCCCAAACGGGCAGAGGGGTCCCAAGCGTCTTGCTTCCAGCTTTTCAGGAAGGTAAGAAACAACTGGCTCTGCCCAGTGCTCTTACAGCCTACCGGGAACATCTCTTACCAAGGCCTGTGAAACGCAGTTTCTTGGCAGGCCTGATCTGGCTGAAGTAGAACTCCTGCTCTGGGCGTGCTACTTTGGCCTAGAGCTGCCAGGCCCAAAGGGCCGCCTTGTTTCCAAAGGGGCTGAGAGTCCCCAAAGCATCTTGCTTCCAAATCTTTGGGAAGCTAAGAAACAACTGGCTCTGCACAGTGCTCTCACAGCCTACCGGCAACGTGACAGAGAAAGGCCTGTGAGACGCAGTTTCTTGGAAGGCCTGATCTGGCTGAGGTAGAACTTCTGCTCTGGGTGTACTCCATTGGCCTAGGGCTGCCAGGCCCAAAGGGCTGCCTTTATTTCCAAAGTGTGAGAGAGGCCCCAAAGCATCTTGCTTCCTGCTCTCTGGGAAGCTAAAACAACTGGCTCTGCACAGTGCTCTCAAAGCCAACCGGGAACGTCACATACAAAGGCCTGTGAAACGCAGCTTCTTGACAGGCCTTTTCTGGCTGAGGTAGAACTTGTGCTCTGGGTGTGCTACTTTGGCCTAGAGCTGCCAGGCACAAAGGCTGCTTTGTTTCCAAAGGGGGAGAGAGGCCCCAAATCATGTTGCTTCCAGCTGTTTTTGAAGCTAAGAAACAACTCGCTCTGCCAGGTACTCTTACAGCCTTCCGGGAACACCTCTTACGAAGGCCTGTGAAAAGCAGTTTCTTGGCAGGCCTGATCTGGCTGAGGTAGAACTTCTGCTCTGGGTGTGCTCCATTGCCCTAGAGCTGAAAGGCCCAAAGGGATGCCTTGTTTGCAAAGGGGCAGAGAGGCCCCAAAGCATCTTGCTTCCAGCTCATTGGGAAGCTAAGAAACAACTGTCTCTGCCCAGTGCTCTGACAGAGTACCGGGAACATCTCTTACCAAAGCCTTTGAAACTCAGTTTCTTGGCAGGCCTTATCTGGCTGAGGTAGAACTTCTGCTCTGGGTGTGCTCCATTGGCCTAGAGCTGAAAGGCCCAAAGGTCGGCCTTGTTGGCAAAGGGGCAGGGAGCCCCCAAAGCATCTTGCTTCCAGCTCTTCGGGAAGCTAAGAAACAACTGGCTCTGCCCAGTGCTCTTACAGCCTGAGAGAAAATCTCTTACCAAGGCCTGTGAAACGCACTTTGTTGGTGGCCTGATCTAGCTGAAGTAGAACTTCTGCTCTGGGTGTGCTCCATTGGCCTAGAGCTGCCTGGCCCAAAGGGCCGCCTTGTTTGCAAAGGGGCAGAGAGGCCCCAAAGCATCTTGCTTCCAGCTCTTCGGGAAGCTAAGAAACATCTGGCGTTGCCCAGTGCTCTTACAGCCTACCGGGAACATCTCTTACCAAGGCCTGTGAAACGCAGTTTGTTGGTGGCCTGAACGGGCCGAAGTAGAACTTCTGCTCTGGGTGTGCTCCACTGGCCTGGAGCTACCTGCCCCAAAGGGCTGCCTTGATTCCAAAGTGAGAGAGTGGCACCAAAGCATCTTGCTTCCAGCTCTTCGGGAAGCTAAGAAACATCTGGCGTTGCCCAGTGCTCTTACAGCCTACCGGGAACATCTCTTACCAAGGCCTGTGAAACGCCGTTTCCTGGCAGGCCTGATTTGGCTGAAGTAGAACTTCTGCTCTGGGTGTGCTCCATTGCCCTAGAGCTGCCAGGCCCAAGGTGCTGCCTTGTTTCCAAAGGGGCAGAGAGGCCCCAAAGCCTCTTGCTTCCAGCTCTCTGGGAAGCTAAGAACCAACTCGCTCTGCCCCGTGCTCTTACAGCCTACCGGGAACATGTCTTTGAAAGGCCTGTGAAACGCAGTTTCTTGGCAGGCCTCATCTGGCTGAAGTAGAACTCCGGCTCTGGGTGTGCTCCATTGCCCTAGAGCTGCCAGGCCCCAAGTGCTGCCCTGTTTCCAAGGGGCAGAGAGGCCCAAAGCATCTTGCTTCCCGGTCTTTGCGAAGCTAAGAAACAACTGGCTCTGCCCAGTGCTCTTACACCTACCGGGAACATCTCTTACCAAGGCCTGTCAAACGCTGTTTCTTTGCAGGCCTGATCAGGCTGAAGTAGAACTCCTGCTCTGCGTGTGCTCCATTGGCCTAGAGCTTCCCGACCCAAAAGGCTGCCTTGTTCCCAAACGGGCAGAGGGGTCCCAAGCGTCTTGCTTCCAGCTTTTCAGGAAGGTAAGAAACAACTGGCTCTGCCCAGTGCTCTTACAGCCTACCGGGAACATCTCTTACCAAGGCCTGTGAAACGCAGTTTCTTGGCAGGCCTGATCTGGCTGAAGTAGAACTCCTGCTCTGGGCGTGCTACTTTGGCCTAGAGCTGCCAGGCCCAAAGGGCCGCCTTGTTTCCAAAGGGGCTGAGAGTCCCCAAAGTATCTTGCTTCCAAATCTTTGGGAAGCTAAGAAACAACTGGCTCTGCACAGTGCTCTCACAGCCTACCGGCAACGTGACAGAGAAAGGCCTGTGAGACGCAGTTTCTTGGAAGGCCTGATCTGGCTGAGGTAGAACTTCTGCTCTGGGTGTACTCCATTGGCCTAGGGCTGCCAGGCCCAAAGGGCTGCCTTTATTTCCAAAGTGTGAGAGAGGCCCCAAAGCATCTTGCTTCCTGCTCTCTGGGAAGCTAAAACAACTGGCTCTGCACAGTGCTCTCCAAGCCAACCGGGAACGTCACATACAAAGGCCTGTGAAACGCAGCTTCTTGACAGGCCTTATCTGGCTGAGGTAGAACTTGTGCTCTGGGTGTGCTACTTTGGCCTAGAGCTGCCAGGCACAAAGGCTGCTTTGTTTCCAAAGGGGGAGAGAGGCCCCAAATCATGTTGCTTCCAGCTGTTTTTGAAGCTAAGAAACAACTCGCTCTGCCAGGTACTCTTACAGCCTTCCGGGAACACCTCTTACGAAGGCCTGTGAAAAGCAGTTTCTTGGCAGGCCTGATCTGGCTGAGGTAGAACTTCTGCTCTGGGTGTGCTCCATTGCCCTAGAGCTGAAAGGCCCAAAGGGATGCCTTGTTTGCAAAGGGGCAGAGAGGCCCCAAAGCATCTTGCTTCCAGCTCATTGGGAAGCTAAGAAACAACTGTCTCTGCCCAGTGCTCTGACAGAGTACCGGGAACATCTCTTACCAAAGCCTTTGAAACGCAGTTTCTTGGCAGGCCTTATCTGGCTGAGGTAGAACTTCTGCTCTGGGTGTGCTCCATTGGCCTAGAGCTGAAAGGCCCAAAGGTCGGCCTTGTTGGCAAAGGGGCAGGGAGCCCCCAAAGCATCTTGCTTCCAGCTCTTCGGGAAGCTAAGAAACAACTGGCTCTGCCCAGTGCTCTTACAGCCTGAGAGAAAATCTCTTACCAAGGCCTGTGAAACGCACTTTGTTGGTGGCCTGATCTAGCTGAAGTAGAACATCTGCTCTGGGTGTGCTCCATTGGCCTAGAGCTGCCTGGCCCAAAGGGCCGCCTTGTTTGCAAAGGGGCAGAGAGGCCCCAAAGCATCTTGCTTCCAGCTCTTCGGGAAGCTAAGAAACATCTGGCGTTGCCCAGTGCTCTTACAGCCTACCGGGAACATCTCTTACCAAGGCCTGTGAAACGCAGTTTGTTGGTGGCCTGAACCGGCCGAAGTAGAACTTCTGCTCTGGGTGTGCTCCACTGGCCTGGAGCTACCTGCCCCAAAGGGCTGCCTTGATTCCAAAGTGAGAGAGTGACACCAAAGCATCTTGCTTCCAGCTCTTCGGGAAGCTAAGAAACATCTGGCGTTGCCCAGTGCTCTTACAGCCTACCGGGAACATCTCTTACCAAGGCCTGTGAAACGCCGTTGCCTGGCAGGCCTGATTTGGCTGAAGTAGAACTTCTGCTCTGGGTGTGCTCCATTGCCCTAGAGCTGCCAGGCCCAAGGTGCTGCCTTGTTTCCAAAGGGGCAGAGAGGCCCCAAAGCATCTTGCTTCCAGCTCTCTGGGAAGCAAAGAACCAACTCGCTCTGGCCCGTGCTCTTACAGCCTACCGGGAACATGTCTTTGAAAGGCCTTTGAAACGCAGTTTCTTGTCAGGCCTCATCTGGCTGAAATAGAACTCCGGCTCTGGGTGTGCTCCATTGCCCTAGAGCTGCCAGGCCCCAAGTGCTGCCCTGTTTCCAAGGGGCAGAGAGGCCCAAAGCATCTTGCTTCCCGGTCTTTGCGAAGCTAAGAAACAACTGGCTCTGCCCAGTGCTCTTACACCTACCGGGAACATCTCTTACCAAGGCCTGTCAAACGCTGTTTCTTTGCAGGCCTGATCAGGCTGAAGTAGAACTCCTGCTCTGCGTGTGCTCCATTGGCCTAGAGCTTCCCGACCCAAAAGGCTGCCTTGTTCCCAAACGGGCAGAGGGGTCCCAAGCGTCTTGCTTCCAGCTTTTCAGGAAGGTAAGAAACAACTGGCTCTGCCCAGTGCTCTTACAGCCTACCGGGAACATCTCTTACCAAGGCCTGTGAAACGCAGTTTCTTGGCAGGCCTGATCTGGCTGAAGTAGAACTCCTGCTCTGGGCGTGCTACTTTGGCCTAGAGCTGCCAGGCACAAAGGCTGCTTTGTTTCCAAAGGGGGAGAGAGGCCCCAAATCATGTTGCTTCCAGCTGTTTTTGAAGCTAAGAAACAACTCGCTCTGCCAGGTACTCTTACAGCCTTCCGGGAACACCTCTTACGAAGGCCTGTGAAAAGCAGTTTCTTGGCAGGCCTGATCTGGCTGAGGTAGAACTTCTGCTCTGGGTGTGCTCCATTGCCCTAGAGCTGAAAGGCCCAAAGGGATGCCTTGTTTGCAAAGGGGCAGAGAGGCCCCAAAGCATCTTGCTTCCAGCTCATTGGGAAGCTAAGAAACAACTGTCTCTGCCCAGTGCTCTGACAGAGTACCGGGAACATCTCTTACCAAAGCCTTTGAAACGCAGTTTCTTGGCAGGCCTTATCTGGCTGAGGTAGAACTTCTGCTCTGGGTGTGCTCCATTGGCCTAGAGCTGAAAGGCCCAAAGGTCGGCCTTGTTGGCAAAGGGGCAGGGAGCCCCCAAAGCATCTTGCTTCCAGCTCTTCGGGAAGCTAAGAAACAACTGGCTCTGCCCAGTGCTCTTACAGCCTGAGAGAAAATCTCTTACCAAGGCCTGTGAAACGCACTTTGTTGGTGGCCTGATCTAGCTGAAGTAGAACTTCTGCTCTGGGTGTGCTCCATTGGCCTAGAGCTGCCTGGCCCAAAGGGCCGCCTTGTTTGCAAAGGGGCAGAGAGGCCCCAAAGCATCTTGCTTCCAGCTCTTCGGGAAGCTAAGAAACATCTGGCGTTGCCCAGTGCTCTTACAGCCTACCGGGAACATCTCTTACCAAGGCCTGTGAAACGCAGTTTGTTGGTGGCCTGAACGGGCCGAAGTAGAACTTCTGCTCTGGGTGTGCTCCACTGGCCTGGAGCTACCTGCCCCAAAGGGCTGCCTTGATTCCAAAGTGAGAGAGTGGCACCAAAGCATCTTGCTTCCAGCTCTTCGGGAAGCTAAGAAACATCTGGCGTTGCCCAGTGCTCTTACAGCCTACCGGGAACATCTCTTACCAAGGCCTGTGAAACGCCGTTTCCTGGCAGGCCTGATTTGGCTGAAGTAGAACTTCTGCTCTGGGTGTGCTCCATTGCCCTAGAGCTGCCAGGCCCAAGGTGCTGCCTTGTTTCCAAAGGGGCAGAGAGGCCCCAAAGCCTCTTGCTTCCAGCTCTCTGGGAAGCTAAGAACCAACTCGCTCTGCCCCGTGCTCTTACAGCCTACCGGGAACATGTCTTTGAAAGGCCTGTGAAACGCAGTTTCTTGGCAGGCCTCATCTGGCTGAAGTAGAACTCCGGCTCTGGGTGTGCTCCATTGCCCTAGAGCTGCCAGGCCCCAAGTGCTGCCCTGTTTCCAAGGGGCAGAGAGGCCCAAAGCATCTTGCTTCCCGGTCTTTGCGAAGCTAAGAAACAACTGGCTCTGCCCAGTGCTCTTACACCTACCGGGAACATCTCTTACCAAGGCCTGTCAAACGCTGTTTCTTTGCAGGCCTGATCAGGCTGAAGTAGAACTCCTGCTCTGCGTGTGCTCCATTGGCCTAGAGCTTCCCGACCCAAAAGGCTGCCTTGTTCCCAAACGGGCAGAGGGGTCCCAAGCGTCTTGCTTCCAGCTTTTCAGGAAGGTAAGAAACAACTGGCTCTGCCCAGTGCTCTTACAGCCTACCGGGAACATCTCTTACCAAGGCCTGTGAAACGCAGTTTCTTGGCAGGCCTGATCTGGCTGAAGTAGAACTCCTGCTCTGGGCGTGCTACTTTGGCCTAGAGCTGCCAGGCCCAAAGGGCCGCCTTGTTTCCAAAGGGGCTGAGAGTCCCCAAAGCATCTTGCTTCCAAATCTTTGGGAAGCTAAGAAACAACTGGCTCTGCACAGTGCTCTCACAGCCTACCGGCAACGTGACAGAGAAAGGCCTGTGAGACGCAGTTTCTTGGAAGGCCTGATCTGGCTGAGGTAGAACTTCTGCTCTGGGTGTACTCCATTGGCCTAGGGCTGCCAGGCCCAAAGGGCTGCCTTTATTTCCAAAGTGTGAGAGAGGCCCCAAAGCATCTTGCTTCCTGCTCTCTGGGAAGCTAAAACAACTGGCTCTGCACAGTGCTCTCAAAGCCAACCGGGAACGTCACATACAAAGGCCTGTGAAACGCAGCTTCTTGACAGGCCTTTTCTGGCTGAGGTAGAACTTGTGCTCTGGGTGTGCTACTTTGGCCTAGAGCTGCCAGGCACAAAGGCTGCTTTGTTTCCAAAGGGGGAGAGAGGCCCCAAATCATGTTGCTTCCAGCTGTTTTTGAAGCTAAGAAACAACTCGCTCTGCCAGGTACTCTTACAGCCTTCCGGGAACACCTCTTACGAAGGCCTGTGAAAAGCAGTTTCTTGGCAGGCCTGATCTGGCTGAGGTAGAACTTCTGCTCTGGGTGTGCTCCATTGCCCTAGAGCTGAAAGGCCCAAAGGGATGCCTTGTTTGCAAAGGGGCAGAGAGGCCCCAAAGCATCTTGCTTCCAGCTCATTGGGAAGCTAAGAAACAACTGTCTCTGCCCAGTGCTCTGACAGAGTACCGGGAACATCTCTTACCAAAGCCTTTGAAACTCAGTTTCTTGGCAGGCCTTATCTGGCTGAGGTAGAACTTCTGCTCTGGGTGTGCTCCATTGGCCTAGAGCTGAAAGGCCCAAAGGTCGGCCTTGTTGGCAAAGGGGCAGGGAGCCCCCAAAGCATCTTGCTTCCAGCTCTTCGGGAAGCTAAGAAACAACTGGCTCTGCCCAGTGCTCTTACAGCCTGAGAGAAAATCTCTTACCAAGGCCTGTGAAACGCACTTTGTTGGTGGCCTGATCTAGCTGAAGTAGAACTTCTGCTCTGGGTGTGCTCCATTGGCCTAGAGCTGCCTGGCCCAAAGGGCCGCCTTGTTTGCAAAGGGGCAGAGAGGCCCCAAAGCATCTTGCTTCCAGCTCTTCGGGAAGCTAAGAAACATCTGGCGTTGCCCAGTGCTCTTACAGCCTACCGGGAACATCTCTTACCAAGGCCTGTGAAACGCAGTTTGTTGGTGGCCTGAACGGGCCGAAGTAGAACTTCTGCTCTGGGTGTGCTCCACTGGCCTGGAGCTACCTGCCCCAAAGGGCTGCCTTGATTCCAAAGTGAGAGAGTGGCACCAAAGCATCTTGCTTCCAGCTCTTCGGGAAGCTAAGAAACATCTGGCGTTGCCCAGTGCTCTTACAGCCTACCGGGAACATCTCTTACCAAGGCCTGTGAAACGCCGTTTCCTGGCAGGCCTGATTTGGCTGAAGTAGAACTTCTGCTCTGGGTGTGCTCCATTGCCCTAGAGCTGCCAGGCCCAAGGTGCTGCCTTGTTTCCAAAGGGGCAGAGAGGCCCCAAAGCCTCTTGCTTCCAGCTCTCTGGGAAGCTAAGAACCAACTCGCTCTGCCCCGTGCTCTTACAGCCTACCGGGAACATGTCTTTGAAAGGCCTGTGAAACGCAGTTTCTTGGCAGGCCTCATCTGGCTGAAGTAGAACTCCGGCTCTGGGTGTGCTCCATTGCCCTAGAGCTGCCAGGCCCCAAGTGCTGCCCTGTTTCCAAGGGGCAGAGAGGCCCAAAGCATCTTGCTTCCCGGTCTTTGCGAAGCTAAGAAACAACTGGCTCTGCCCAGTGCTCTTACACCTACCGGGAACATCTCTTACCAAGGCCTGTCAAACGCTGTTTCTTTGCAGGCCTGATCAGGCTGAAGTAGAACTCCTGCTCTGCGTGTGCTCCATTGGCCTAGAGCTTCCCGACCCAAAAGGCTGCCTTGTTCCCAAACGGGCAGAGGGGTCCCAAGCGTCTTGCTTCCAGCTTTTCAGGAAGGTAAGAAACAACTGGCTCTGCCCAGTGCTCTTACAGCCTACCGGGAACATCTCTTACCAAGGCCTGTGAAACGCAGTTTCTTGGCAGGCCTGATCTGGCTGAAGTAGAACTCCTGCTCTGGGCGTGCTACTTTGGCCTAGAGCTGCCAGGCCCAAAGGGCCGCCTTGTTTCCAAAGGGGCTGAGAGTCCCCAAAGTATCTTGCTTCCAAATCTTTGGGAAGCTAAGAAACAACTGGCTCTGCACAGTGCTCTCACAGCCTACCGGCAACGTGACAGAGAAAGGCCTGTGAGACGCAGTTTCTTGGAAGGCCTGATCTGGCTGAGGTAGAACTTCTGCTCTGGGTGTACTCCATTGGCCTAGGGCTGCCAGGCCCAAAGGGCTGCCTTTATTTCCAAAGTGTGAGAGAGGCCCCAAAGCATCTTGCTTCCTGCTCTCTGGGAAGCTAAAACAACTGGCTCTGCACAGTGCTCTCCAAGCCAACCGGGAACGTCACATACAAAGGCCTGTGAAACGCAGCTTCTTGACAGGCCTTATCTGGCTGAGGTAGAACTTGTGCTCTGGGTGTGCTACTTTGGCCTAGAGCTGCCAGGCACAAAGGCTGCTTTGTTTCCAAAGGGGGAGAGAGGCCCCAAATCATGTTGCTTCCAGCTGTTTTTGAAGCTAAGAAACAACTCGCTCTGCCAGGTACTCTTACAGCCTTCCGGGAACACCTCTTACGAAGGCCTGTGAAAAGCAGTTTCTTGGCAGGCCTGATCTGGCTGAGGTAGAACTTCTGCTCTGGGTGTGCTCCATTGCCCTAGAGCTGAAAGGCCCAAAGGGATGCCTTGTTTGCAAAGGGGCAGAGAGGCCCCAAAGCATCTTGCTTCCAGCTCATTGGGAAGCTAAGAAACAACTGTCTCTGCCCAGTGCTCTGACAGAGTACCGGGAACATCTCTTACCAAAGCCTTTGAAACGCAGTTTCTTGGCAGGCCTTATCTGGCTGAGGTAGAACTTCTGCTCTGGGTGTGCTCCATTGGCCTAGAGCTGAAAGGCCCAAAGGTCGGCCTTGTTGGCAAAGGGGCAGGGAGCCCCCAAAGCATCTTGCTTCCAGCTCTTCGGGAAGCTAAGAAACAACTGGCTCTGCCCAGTGCTCTTACAGCCTGAGAGAAAATCTCTTACCAAGGCCTGTGAAACGCACTTTGTTGGTGGCCTGATCTAGCTGAAGTAGAACATCTGCTCTGGGTGTGCTCCATTGGCCTAGAGCTGCCTGGCCCAAAGGGCCGCCTTGTTTGCAAAGGGGCAGAGAGGCCCCAAAGCATCTTGCTTCCAGCTCTTCGGGAAGCTAAGAAACATCTGGCGTTGCCCAGTGCTCTTACAGCCTACCGGGAACATCTCTTACCAAGGCCTGTGAAACGCAGTTTGTTGGTGGCCTGAACCGGCCGAAGTAGAACTTCTGCTCTGGGTGTGCTCCACTGGCCTGGAGCTACCTGCCCCAAAGGGCTGCCTTGATTCCAAAGTGAGAGAGTGGCACCAAAGCATCTTGCTTCCAGCTCTTCGGGAAGCTAAGAAACATCTGGCGTTGCCCAGTGCTCTTACAGCCTACCGGGAACATCTCTTACCAAGGCCTGTGAAACGCCGTTTCCTGGCAGGCCTGATTTGGCTGAAGTAGAACTTCTGCTCTGGGTGTGCTCCATTGCCCTAGAGCTGCCAGGCCCAAGGTGCTGCCTTGTTTCCAAAGGGGCAGAGAGGCCCCAAAGCATCTTGCTTCCAGCTCTCTGGGAAGCTAAGAACCAACTCGCTCTGCCCCGTGCTCTTACAGCCTACCGGGAACATGTCTTTGAAAGGCCTGTGAAACGCAGTTTCTTGGCAGGCCTCATCTGGCTGAAGTAGAACTCCGGCTCTGGGTGTGCTCCATTGCCCTAGAGCTGCCAGGCCCCAAGTGCTGCCCTGTTTCCAAGGGGCAGAGAGGCCCAAAGCATCTTGCTTCCCGGTCTTTGCGAAGCTAAGAAACAACTGGCTCTGCCCAGTGCTCTTACACCTACCGGGAACATCTCTTACCAAGGCCTGTCAAACGCTGTTTCTTTGCAGGCCTGATCAGGCTGAAGTAGAACTCCTGCTCTGCGTGTGCTCCATTGGCCTAGAGCTTCCCGACCCAAAAGGCTGCCTTGTTCCCAAACGGGCAGAGGGGTCCCAAGCGTCTTGCTTCCAGCTTTTCAGGAAGGTAAGAAACAACTGGCTCTGCCCAGTGCTCTTACAGCCTACCGGGAACATCTCTTACCAAGGCCTGTGAAACGCAGTTTCTTGGCAGGCCTGATCTGGCTGAAGTAGAACTCCTGCTCTGGGCGTGCTACTTTGGCCTAGAGCTGCCAGGCCCAAAGGGCCGCCTTGTTTCCAAAGGGGCTGAGAGTCCCCAAAGTATCTTGCTTCCAAATCTTTGGGAAGCTAAGAAACAACTGGCTCTGCACAGTGCTCTCACAGCCTACCGGCAACGTGACAGAGAAAGGCCTGTGAGACGCAGTTTCTTGGAAGGCCTGATCTGGCTGAGGTAGAACTTCTGCTCTGGGTGTACTCCATTGGCCTAGGGCTGCCAGGCCCAAAGGGCTGCCTTTATTTCCAAAGTGTGAGAGAGGCCCCAAAGCATCTTGCTTCCTGCTCTCTGGGAAGCTAAAACAACTGGCTCTGCACAGTGCTCTCAAAGCCAACCGGGAACGTCACATACAAAGGCCTGTGAAACGCAGCTTCTTGACAGGCCTTTTCTGGCTGAGGTAGAACTTGTGCTCTGGGTGTGCTACTTTGGCCTAGAGCTGCCAGGCACAAAGGCTGCTTTGTTTCCAAAGGGGGAGAGAGGCCCCAAATCATGTTGCTTCCAGCTGTTTTTGAAGCTAAGAAACAACTCGCTCTGCCAGGTACTCTTACAGCCTTCCGGGAACACCTCTTACGAAGGCCTGTGAAAAGCAGTTTCTTGGCAGGCCTGATCTGGCTGAGGTAGAACTTCTGCTCTGGGTGTGCTCCATTGCCCTAGAGCTGAAAGGCCCAAAGGGATGCCTTGTTTGCAAAGGGGCAGAGAGGCCCCAAAGCATCTTGCTTCCAGCTCATTGGGAAGCTAAGAGACAACTGTCTCTGCCCAGTGCTCTGACAGAGTACCGGGAACATCTCTTACCAAAGCCTTTGAAACGCAGTTTCTTGGCAGGCCTTATCTGGCTGAGGTAGAACTTCTGCTCTGGGTGTGCTCCATTGGCCTAGAGCTGAAAGGCCCAAAGGTCGGCCTTGTTGGCAAAGGGGCAGGGAGCCCCCAAAGCATCTTGCTTCCAGCTCTTCGGGAAGCTAAGAAACAACTGGCTCTGCCCAGTGCTCTTACAGCCTGAGAGAAAATCTCTTACCAAGGCCTGTGAAACGCACTTTGTTGGTGGCCTGATCTAGCTGAAGTAGAACTTCTGCTCTGGGTGTGCTCCATTGGCCTAGAGCTGCCTGGCCCAAAGGGCCGCCTTGTTTGCAAAGGGGCAGAGAGGCCCCAAAGCATCTTGCTTCCAGCTCTTCGGGAAGCTAAGAAACATCTGGCGTTGCCCAGTGCTCTTACAGCCTACCGGGAACATCTCTTACCAAGGCCTGTGAAACGCAGTTTGTTGGTGGCCTGAACCGGCCGAAGTAGAACTTCTGCTCTGGGTGTGCTCCACTGGCCTGGAGCTACCTGCCCCAAAGGGCTGCCTTGATTCCAAAGTGAGAGAGTGGCACCAAAGCATCTTGCTTCCAGCTCTTCGGGAAGCTAAGAAACATCTGGCGTTGCCCAGTGCTCTTACAGCCTACCGGGAACATCTCTTACCAAGGCCTGTGAAACGCCGTTTCCTGGCAGGCCTGATTTGGCTGAAGTAGAACTTCTGCTCTGGGTGTGCTCCATTGCCCTAGAGCTGCCAGGCCCAAGGTGCTGCCTTGTTTCCAAAGGGGCAGAGAGGCCCCAAAGCCTCTTGCTTCCAGCTCTCTGGGAAGCTAAGAACCAACTCGCTCTGCCCCGTGCTCTTACAGCCTACCGGGAACATGTCTTTGAAAGGCCTGTGAAACGCAGTTTCTTGGCAGGCCTCATCTGGCTGAAGTAGAACTCCGGCTCTGGGTGTGCTCCATTGCCCTAGAGCTGCCAGGCCCCAAGTGCTGCCCTGTTTCCAAGGGGCAGAGAGGCCCAAAGCATCTTGCTTCCCGGTCTTTGCGAAGCTAAGAAACAACTGGCTCTGCCCAGTGCTCTTACACCTACCGGGAACATCTCTTACCAAGGCCTGTCAAACGCTGTTTCTTTGCAGGCCTGATCAGGCTGAAGTAGAACTCCTGCTCTGCGTGTGCTCCATTGGCCTAGAGCTTCCCGACCCAAAAGGCTGCCTTGTTCCCAAACGGGCAGAGGGGTCCCAAGCGTCTTGCTTCCAGCTTTTCAGGAAGGTAAGAAACAACTGGCTCTGCCCAGTGCTCTTACAGCCTACCGGGAACATCTCTTACCAAGGCCTGTGAAACGCAGTTTCTTGGCAGGCCTGATCTGGCTGAAGTAGAACTCCTGCTCTGGGCGTGCTACTTTGGCCTAGAGCTGCCAGGCCCAAAGGGCCGCCTTGTTTCCAAAGGGGCTGAGAGTCCCCAAAGTATCTTGCTTCCAAATCTTTGGGAAGCTAAGAAACAACTGGCTCTGCACAGTGCTCTCACAGCCTACCGGCAACGTGACAGAGAAAGGCCTGTGAGACGCAGTTTCTTGGAAGGCCTGATCTGGCTGAGGTAGAACTTCTGCTCTGGGTGTACTCCATTGGCCTAGGGCTGCCAGGCCCAAAGGGCTGCCTTTATTTCCAAAGTGTGAGAGAGGCCCCAAAGCATCTTGCTTCCTGCTCTCTGGGAAGCTAAAACAACTGGCTCTGCACAGTGCTCTCAAAGCCAACCGGGAACGTCACATACAAAGGCCTGTGAAACGCAGCTTCTTGACAGGCCTTTTCTGGCTGAGGTAGAACTTGTGCTCTGGGTGTGCTACTTTGGCCTAGAGCTGCCAGGCACAAAGGCTGCTTTGTTTCCAAAGGGGGAGAGAGGCCCCAAATCATGTTGCTTCCAGCTGTTTTTGAAGCTAAGAAACAACTCGCTCTGCCAGGTACTCTTACAGCCTTCCGGGAACACCTCTTACGAAGGCCTGTGAAAAGCAGTTTCTTGGCAGGCCTGATCTGGCTGAGGTAGAACTTCTGCTCTGGGTGTGCTCCATTGCCCTAGAGCTGAAAGGCCCAAAGGGATGCCTTGTTTGCAAAGGGGCAGAGAGGCCCCAAAGCATCTTGCTTCCAGCTCATTGGGAAGCTAAGAGACAACTGTCTCTGCCCAGTGCTCTGACAGAGTACCGGGAACATCTCTTACCAAAGCCTTTGAAACGCAGTTTCTTGGCAGGCCTTATCTGGCTGAGGTAGAACTTCTGCTCTGGGTGTGCTCCATTGGCCTAGAGCTGAAAGGCCCAAAGGTCGGCCTTGTTGGCAAAGGGGCAGGGAGCCCCCAAAGCATCTTGCTTCCAGCTCTTCGGGAAGCTAAGAAACAACTGGCTCTGCCCAGTGCTCTTACAGCCTGAGAGAAAATCTCTTACCAAGGCCTGTGAAACGCACTTTGTTGGTGGCCTGATCTAGCTGAAGTAGAACTTCTGCTCTGGGTGTGCTCCATTGGCCTAGAGCTGCCTGGCCCAAAGGGCCGCCTTGTTTGCAAAGGGGCAGAGAGGCCCCAAAGCATCTTGCTTCCAGCTCTTCGGGAAGCTAAGAAACATCTGGCGTTGCCCAGTGCTCTTACAGCCTACCGGGAACATCTCTTACCAAGGCCTGTGAAACGCAGTTTGTTGGTGGCCTGAACCGGCCGAAGTAGAACTTCTGCTCTGGGTGTGCTCCACTGGCCTGGAGCTACCTGCCCCAAAGGGCTGCCTTGATTCCAAAGTGAGAGAGTGGCACCAAAGCATCTTGCTTCCAGCTCTTCGGGAAGCTAAGAAACATCTGGCGTTGCCCAGTGCTCTTACAGCCTACCGGGAACATCTCTTACCAAGGCCTGTGAAACGCCGTTTCCTGGCAGGCCTGATTTGGCTGAAGTAGAACTTCTGCTCTGGGTGTGCTCCATTGCCCTAGAGCTGCCAGGCCCAAGGTGCTGCCTTGTTTCCAAAGGGGCAGAGAGGCCCCAAAGCCTCTTGCTTCCAGCTCTCTGGGAAGCTAAGAACCAACTCGCTCTGCCCCGTGCTCTTACAGCCTACCGGGAACATGTCTTTGAAAGGCCTGTGAAACGCAGTTTCTTGGCAGGCCTCATCTGGCTGAAGTAGAACTCCGGCTCTGGGTGTGCTCCATTGCCCTAGAGCTGCCAGGCCCCAAGTGCTGCCCTGTTTCCAAGGGGCAGAGAGGCCCAAAGCATCTTGCTTCCCGGTCTTTGCGAAGCTAAGAAACAACTGGCTCTGCCCAGTGCTCTTACACCTACCGGGAACATCTCTTACCAAGGCCTGTCAAACGCTGTTTCTTTGCAGGCCTGATCAGGCTGAAGTAGAACTCCTGCTCTGCGTGTGCTCCATTGGCCTAGAGCTTCCCGACCCAAAAGGCTGCCTTGTTCCCAAACGGGCAGAGGGGTCCCAAGCGTCTTGCTTCCAGCTTTTCAGGAAGGTAAGAAACAACTGGCTCTGCCCAGTGCTCTTACAGCCTACCGGGAACATCTCTTACCAAGGCCTGTGAAACGCAGTTTCTTGGCAGGCCTGATCTGGCTGAAGTAGAACTCCTGCTCTGGGCGTGCTACTTTGGCCTAGAGCTGCCAGGCCCAAAGGGCCGCCTTGTTTCCAAAGGGGCTGAGAGTCCCCAAAGTATCTTGCTTCCAAATCTTTGGGAAGCTAAGAAACAACTGGCTCTGCACAGTGCTCTCACAGCCTACCGGCAACGTGACAGAGAAAGGCCTGTGAGACGCAGTTTCTTGGAAGGCCTGATCTGGCTGAGGTAGAACTTCTGCTCTGGGTGTACTCCATTGGCCTAGGGCTGCCAGGCCCAAAGGGCTGCCTTTATTTCCAAAGTGTGAGAGAGGCCCCAAAGCATCTTGCTTCCTGCTCTCTGGGAAGCTAAAACAACTGGCTCTGCACAGTGCTCTCCAAGCCAACCGGGAACGTCACATACAAAGGCCTGTGAAACGCAGCTTCTTGACAGGCCTTATCTGGCTGAGGTAGAACTTGTGCTCTGGGTGTGCTACTTTGGCCTAGAGCTGCCAGGCACAAAGGCTGCTTTGTTTCCAAAGGGGGAGAGAGGCCCCAAATCATGTTGCTTCCAGCTGTTTTTGAAGCTAAGAAACAACTCGCTCTGCCAGGTACTCTTACAGCCTTCCGGGAACACCTCTTACGAAGGCCTGTGAAAAGCAGTTTCTTGGCAGGCCTGATCTGGCTGAGGTAGAACTTCTGCTCTGGGTGTGCTCCATTGCCCTAGAGCTGAAAGGCCCAAAGGGATGCCTTGTTTGCAAAGGGGCAGAGAGGCCCCAAAGCATCTTGCTTCCAGCTCATTGGGAAGCTAAGAGACAACTGTCTCTGCCCAGTGCTCTGACAGAGTACCGGGAACATCTCTTACCAAAGCCTTTGAAACGCAGTTTCTTGGCAGGCCTTATCTGGCTGAGGTAGAACTTCTGCTCTGGGTGTGCTCCATTGGCCTAGAGCTGAAAGGCCCAAAGGTCGGCCTTGTTGGCAAAGGGGCAGGGAGCCCCCAAAGCATCTTGCTTCCAGCTCTTCGGGAAGCTAAGAAACAACTGGCTCTGCCCAGTGCTCTTACAGCCTGAGAGAAAATCTCTTACCAAGGCCTGTGAAACGCACTTTGTTGGTGGCCTGATCTAGCTGAAGTAGAACTTCTGCTCTGGGTGTGCTCCATTGGCCTAGAGCTGCCTGGCCCAAAGGGCCGCCTTGTTTGCAAAGGGGCAGAGAGGCCCCAAAGCATCTTGCTTCCAGCTCTTCGGGAAGCTAAGAAACATCTGGCGTTGCCCAGTGCTCTTACAGCCTACCGGGAACATCTCTTACCAAGGCCTGTGAAACGCAGTTTGTTGGTGGCCTGAACCGGCCGAAGTAGAACTTCTGCTCTGGGTGTGCTCCACTGGCCTGGAGCTACCTGCCCCAAAGGGCTGCCTTGATTCCAAAGTGAGAGAGTGGCACCAAAGCATCTTGCTTCCAGCTCTTCGGGAAGCTAAGAAACATCTGGCGTTGCCCAGTGCTCTTACAGCCTACCGGGAACATCTCTTACCAAGGCCTGTGAAACGCCGTTTCCTGGCAGGCCTGATTTGGCTGAAGTAGAACTTCTGCTCTGGGTGTGCTCCATTGCCCTAGAGCTGCCAGGCCCAAGGTGCTGCCTTGTTTCCAAAGGGGCAGAGAGGCCCCAAAGCATCTTGCTTCCAGCTCTCTGGGAAGCTAAGAACCAACTCGCTCTGCCCCGTGCTCTTACAGCCTACCGGGAACATGTCTTTGAAAGGCCTGTGAAACGCAGTTTCTTGGCAGGCCTCATCTGGCTGAAGTAGAACTCCGGCTCTGGGTGTGCTCCATTGCCCTAGAGCTGCCAGGCCCCAAGTGCTGCCCTGTTTCCAAGGGGCAGAGAGGCCCAAAGCATCTTGCTTCCCGGTCTTTGCGAAGCTAAGAAACAACTGGCTCTGCCCAGTGCTCTTACACCTACCGGGAACATCTCTTACCAAGGCCTGTCAAACGCTGTTTCTTTGCAGGCCTGATCAGGCTGAAGTAGAACTCCTGCTCTGCGTGTGCTCCATTGGCCTAGAGCTTCCCGACCCAAAAGGCTGCCTTGTTCCCAAACGGGCAGAGGGGTCCCAAGCGTCTTGCTTCCAGCTTTTCAGGAAGGTAAGAAACAACTGGCTCTGCCCAGTGCTCTTACAGCCTACCGGGAACATCTCTTACCAAGGCCTGTGAAACGCAGTTTCTTGGCAGGCCTGATCTGGCTGAAGTAGAACTCCTGCTCTGGGCGTGCTACTTTGGCCTAGAGCTGCCAGGCCCAAAGGGCCGCCTTGTTTCCAAAGGGGCTGAGAGTCCCCAAAGTATCTTGCTTCCAAATCTTTGGGAAGCTAAGAAACAACTGGCTCTGCACAGTGCTCTCACAGCCTACCGGCAACGTGACAGAGAAAGGCCTGTGAGACGCAGTTTCTTGGAAGGCCTGATCTGGCTGAGGTAGAACTTCTGCTCTGGGTGTACTCCATTGGCCTAGGGCTGCCAGGCCCAAAGGGCTGCCTTTATTTCCAAAGTGTGAGAGAGGCCCCAAAGCATCTTGCTTCCTGCTCTCTGGGAAGCTAAAACAACTGGCTCTGCACAGTGCTCTCCAAGCCAACCGGGAACGTCACATACAAAGGCCTGTGAAACGCAGCTTCTTGACAGGCCTTATCTGGCTGAGGTAGAACTTGTGCTCTGGGTGTGCTACTTTGGCCTAGAGCTGCCAGGCACAAAGGCTGCTTTGTTTCCAAAGGGGGAGAGAGGCCCCAAATCATGTTGCTTCCAGCTGTTTTTGAAGCTAAGAAACAACTCGCTCTGCCAGGTACTCTTACAGCCTTCCGGGAACACCTCTTACGAAGGCCTGTGAAAAGCAGTTTCTTGGCAGGCCTGATCTGGCTGAGGTAGAACTTCTGCTCTGGGTGTGCTCCATTGCCCTAGAGCTGAAAGGCCCAAAGGGATGCCTTGTTTGCAAAGGGGCAGAGAGGCCCCAAAGCATCTTGCTTCCAGCTCATTGGGAAGCTAAGAAACAACTGTCTCTGCCCAGTGCTCTGACAGAGTACCGGGAACATCTCTTACCAAAGCCTTTGAAACGCAGTTTCTTGGCAGGCCTTATCTGGCTGAGGTAGAACTTCTGCTCTGGGTGTGCTCCATTGGCCTAGAGCTGAAAGGCCCAAAGGTCGGCCTTGTTGGCAAAGGGGCAGGGAGCCCCCAAAGCATCTTGCTTCCAGCTCTTCGGGAAGCTAAGAAACAACTGGCTCTGCCCAGTGCTCTTACAGCCTGAGAGAAAATCTCTTACCAAGGCCTGTGAAACGCACTTTGTTGGTGGCCTGATCTAGCTGAAGTAGAACTTCTGCTCTGGGTGTGCTCCATTGGCCTAGAGCTGCCTGGCCCAAAGGGCCGCCTTGTTTGCAAAGGGGCAGAGAGGCCCCAAAGCATCTTGCTTCCAGCTCTTCGGGAAGCTAAGAAACATCTGGCGTTGCCCAGTGCTCTTACAGCCTACCGGGAACATCTCTTACCAAGGCCTGTGAAACGCAGTTTGTTGGTGGCCTGAACCGGCCGAAGTAGAACTTCTGCTCTGGGTGTGCTCCACTGGCCTGGAGCTACCTGCCCCAAAGGGCTGCCTTGATTCCAAAGTGAGAGAGTGGCACCAAAGCATCTTGCTTCCAGCTCTTCGGGAAGCTAAGAAACATCTGGCGTTGCCCAGTGCTCTTACAGCCTACCGGGAACATCTCTTACCAAGGCCTGTGAAACGCCGTTTCCTGGCAGGCCTGATTTGGCTGAAGTAGAACTTCTGCTCTGGGTGTGCTCCATTGCCCTAGAGCTGCCAGGCCCAAGGTGCTGCCTTGTTTCCAAAGGGGCAGAGAGGCCCCAAAGCCTCTTGCTTCCAGCTCTCTGGGAAGCTAAGAACCAACTCGCTCTGCCCCGTGCTCTTACAGCCTACCGGGAACATGTCTTTGAAAGGCCTGTGAAACGCAGTTTCTTGGCAGGCCTCATCTGGCTGAAGTAGAACTCCGGCTCTGGGTGTGCTCCATTGCCCTAGAGCTGCCAGGCCCCAAGTGCTGCCCTGTTTCCAAGGGGCAGAGAGGCCCAAAGCATCTTGCTTCCCGGTCTTTGCGAAGCTAAGAAACAACTGGCTCTGCCCAGTGCTCTTACACCTACCGGGAACATCTCTTACCAAGGCCTGTCAAACGCTGTTTCTTTGCAGGCCTGATCAGGCTGAAGTAGAACTCCTGCTCTGCGTGTGCTCCATTGGCCTAGAGCTTCCCGACCCAAAAGGCTGCCTTGTTCCCAAACGGGCAGAGGGGTCCCAAGCGTCTTGCTTCCAGCTTTTCAGGAAGGTAAGAAACAACTGGCTCTGCCCAGTGCTCTTACAGCCTACCGGGAACATCTCTTACCAAGGCCTGTGAAACGCAGTTTCTTGGCAGGCCTGATCTGGCTGAAGTAGAACTCCTGCTCTGGGCGTGCTACTTTGGCCTAGAGCTGCCAGGCCCAAAGGGCCGCCTTGTTTCCAAAGGGGCTGAGAGTCCCCAAAGTATCTTGCTTCCAAATCTTTGGGAAGCTAAGAAACAACTGGCTCTGCACAGTGCTCTCACAGCCTACCGGCAACGTGACAGAGAAAGGCCTGTGAGACGCAGTTTCTTGGAAGGCCTGATCTGGCTGAGGTAGAACTTCTGCTCTGGGTGTACTCCATTGGCCTAGGGCTGCCAGGCCCAAAGGGCTGCCTTTATTTCCAAAGTGTGAGAGAGGCCCCAAAGCATCTTGCTTCCTGCTCTCTGGGAAGCTAAAACAACTGGCTCTGCACAGTGCTCTCCAAGCCAACCGGGAACGTCACATACAAAGGCCTGTGAAACGCAGCTTCTTGACAGGCCTTATCTGGCTGAGGTAGAACTTGTGCTCTGGGTGTGCTACTTTGGCCTAGAGCTGCCAGGCACAAAGGCTGCTTTGTTTCCAAAGGGGGAGAGAGGCCCCAAATCATGTTGCTTCCAGCTGTTTTTGAAGCTAAGAAACAACTCGCTCTGCCAGGTACTCTTACAGCCTTCCGGGAACACCTCTTACGAAGGCCTGTGAAAAGCAGTTTCTTGGCAGGCCTGATCTGGCTGAGGTAGAACTTCTGCTCTGGGTGTGCTCCATTGCCCTAGAGCTGAAAGGCCCAAAGGGATGCCTTGTTTGCAAAGGGGCAGAGAGGCCCCAAAGCATCTTGCTTCCAGCTCATTGGGAAGCTAAGAGACAACTGTCTCTGCCCAGTGCTCTGACAGAGTACCGGGAACATCTCTTACCAAAGCCTTTGAAACGCAGTTTCTTGGCAGGCCTTATCTGGCTGAGGTAGAACTTCTGCTCTGGGTGTGCTCCATTGGCCTAGAGCTGAAAGGCCCAAAGGTCGGCCTTGTTGGCAAAGGGGCAGGGAGCCCCCAAAGCATCTTGCTTCCAGCTCTTCGGGAAGCTAAGAAACAACTGGCTCTGCCCAGTGCTCTTACAGCCTGAGAGAAAATCTCTTACCAAGGCCTGTGAAACGCACTTTGTAGGTGGCCTGATCTAGCTGAAGTAGAACTTCTGCTCTGGGTGTGCTCCATTGGCCTAGAGCTGCCTGGCCCAAAGGGCCGCCTTGTTTGCAAAGGGGCAGAGAGGCCCCAAAGCATCTTGCTTCCAGCTCTTCGGGAAGCTAAGAAACATCTGGCGTTGCCCAGTGCTCTTACAGCCTACCGGGAACATCTCTTACCAAGGCCTGTGAAACGCAGTTTGTTGGTGGCCTGAACCGGCCGAAGTAGAACTTCTGCTCTGGGTGTGCTCCACTGGCCTGGAGCTACCTGCCCCAAAGGGCTGCCTTGATTCCAAAGTGAGAGAGTGGCACCAAAGCATCTTGCTTCCAGCTCTTCGGGAAGCTAAGAAACATCTGGCGTTGCCCAGTGCTCTTACAGCCTACCGGGAACATCTCTTACCAAGGCCTGTGAAACGCCGTTTCCTGGCAGGCCTGATTTGGCTGAAGTAGAACTTCTGCTCTGGGTGTGCTCCATTGCCCTAGAGCTGCCAGGCCCAAGGTGCTGCCTTGTTTCCAAAGGGGCAGAGAGGCCCCAAAGCATCTTGCTTCCAGCTCTCTGGGAAGCTAAGAACCAACTCGCTCTGCCCCGTGCTCTTACAGCCTACCGGGAACATGTCTTTGAAAGGCCTGTGAAACGCAGTTTCTTGGCAGGCCTCATCTGGCTGAAGTAGAACTCCGGCTCTGGGTGTGCTCCATTGCCCTAGAGCTGCCAGGCCCCAAGTGCTGCCCTGTTTCCAAGGGGCAGAGAGGCCCAAAGCATCTTGCTTCCCGGTCTTTGCGAAGCTAAGAAACAACTGGCTCTGCCCAGTGCTCTTACACCTACCGGGAACATCTCTTACCAAGGCCTGTCAAACGCTGTTTCTTTGCAGGCCTGATCAGGCTGAAGTAGAACTCCTGCTCTGCGTGTGCTCCATTGGCCTAGAGCTTCCCGACCCAAAAGGCTGCCTTGTTCCCAAACGGGCAGAGGGGTCCCAAGCGTCTTGCTTCCAGCTTTTCAGGAAGGTAAGAAACAACTGGCTCTGCCCAGTGCTCTTACAGCCTACCGGGAACATCTCTTACCAAGGCCTGTGAAACGCAGTTTCTTGGCAGGCCTGATCTGGCTGAAGTAGAACTCCTGCTCTGGGCGTGCTACTTTGGCCTAGAGCTGCCAGGCCCAAAGGGCCGCCTTGTTTCCAAAGGGGCTGAGAGTCCCCAAAGTATCTTGCTTCCAAATCTTTGGGAAGCTAAGAAACAACTGGCTCTGCACAGTGCTCTCACAGCCTACCGGCAACGTGACAGAGAAAGGCCTGTGAGACGCAGTTTCTTGGAAGGCCTGATCTGGCTGAGGTAGAACTTCTGCTCTGGGTGTACTCCATTGGCCTAGGGCTGCCAGGCCCAAAGGGCTGCCTTTATTTCCAAAGTGTGAGAGAGGCCCCAAAGCATCTTGCTTCCTGCTCTCTGGGAAGCTAAAACAACTGGCTCTGCACAGTGCTCTCCAAGCCAACCGGGAACGTCACATACAAAGGCCTGTGAAACGCAGCTTCTTGACAGGCCTTTTCTGGCTGAGGTAGAACTTGTGCTCTGGGTGTGCTACTTTGGCCTAGAGCTGCCAGGCACAAAGGCTGCTTTGTTTCCAAAGGGGGAGAGAGGCCCCAAATCATGTTGCTTCCAGCTGTTTTTGAAGCTAAGAAACAACTCGCTCTGCCAGGTACTCTTACAGCCTTCCGGGAACACCTCTTACGAAGGCCTGTGAAAAGCAGTTTCTTGGCAGGCCTGATCTGGCTGAGGTAGAACTTCTGCTCTGGGTGTGCTCCATTGCCCTAGAGCTGAAAGGCCCAAAGGGATGCCTTGTTTGCAAAGGGGCAGAGAGGCCCCAAAGCATCTTGCTTCCAGCTCATTGGGAAGCTAAGAGACAACTGTCTCTGCCCAGTGCTCTGACAGAGTACCGGGAACATCTCTTACCAAAGCCTTTGAAACGCAGTTTCTTGGCAGGCCTTATCTGGCTGAGGTAGAACTTCTGCTCTGGGTGTGCTCCATTGGCCTAGAGCTGAAAGGCCCAAAGGTCGGCCTTGTTGGCAAAGGGGCAGGGAGCCCCCAAAGCATCTTGCTTCCAGCTCTTCGGGAAGCTAAGAAACAACTGGCTCTGCCCAGTGCTCTTACAGCCTGAGAGAAAATCTCTTACCAAGGCCTGTGAAACGCACTTTGTAGGTGGCCTGATCTAGCTGAAGTAGAACTTCTGCTCTGGGTGTGCTCCATTGGCCTAGAGCTGCCTGGCCCAAAGGGCCGCCTTGTTTGCAAAGGGGCAGAGAGGCCCCAAAGCATCTTGCTTCCAGCTCTTCGGGAAGCTAAGAAACATCTGGCGTTGCCCAGTGCTCTTACAGCCTACCGGGAACATCTCTTACCAAGGCCTGTGAAACGCAGTTTGTTGGTGGCCTGAACCGGCCGAAGTAGAACTTCTGCTCTGGGTGTGCTCCACTGGCCTGGAGCTACCTGCCCCAAAGGGCTGCCTTGATTCCAAAGTGAGAGAGTGGCACCAAAGCATCTTGCTTCCAGCTCTTCGGGAAGCTAAGAAACATCTGGCGTTGCCCAGTGCTCTTACAGCCTACCGGGAACATCTCTTACCAAGGCCTGTGAAACGCCGTTTCCTGGCAGGCCTGATTTGGCTGAAGTAGAACTTCTGCTCTGGGTGTGCTCCATTGCCCTAGAGCTGCCAGGCCCAAGGTGCTGCCTTGTTTCCAAAGGGGCAGAGAGGCCCCAAAGCATCTTGCTTCCAGCTCTCTGGGAAGCTAAGAACCAACTCGCTCTGCCCCGTGCTCTTACAGCCTACCGGGAACATGTCTTTGAAAGGCCTGTGAAACGCAGTTTCTTGGCAGGCCTCATCTGGCTGAAGTAGAACTCCGGCTCTGGGTGTGCTCCATTGCCCTAGAGCTGCCAGGCCCCAAGTGCTGCCCTGTTTCCAAGGGGCAGAGAGGCCCAAAGCATCTTGCTTCCCGGTCTTTGCGAAGCTAAGAAACAACTGGCTCTGCCCAGTGCTCTTACACCTACCGGGAACATCTCTTACCAAGGCCTGTCAAACGCTGTTTCTTTGCAGGCCTGATCAGGCTGAAGTAGAACTCCTGCTCTGCGTGTGCTCCATTGGCCTAGAGCTTCCCGACCCAAAAGGCTGCCTTGTTCCCAAACGGGCAGAGGGGTCCCAAGCGTCTTGCTTCCAGCTTTTCAGGAAGGTAAGAAACAACTGGCTCTGCCCAGTGCTCTTACAGCCTACCGGGAACATCTCTTACCAAGGCCTGTGAAACGCAGTTTCTTGGCAGGCCTGATCTGGCTGAAGTAGAACTCCTGCTCTGGGCGTGCTACTTTGGCCTAGAGCTGCCAGGCCCAAAGGGCCGCCTTGTTTCCAAAGGGGCTGAGAGTCCCCAAAGTATCTTGCTTCCAAATCTTTGGGAAGCTAAGAAACAACTGGCTCTGCACAGTGCTCTCACAGCCTACCGGCAACGTGACAGAGAAAGGCCTGTGAGACGCAGTTTCTTGGAAGGCCTGATCTGGCTGAGGTAGAACTTCTGCTCTGGGTGTACTCCATTGGCCTAGGGCTGCCAGGCCCAAAGGGCTGCCTTTATTTCCAAAGTGTGAGAGAGGCCCCAAAGCATCTTGCTTCCTGCTCTCTGGGAAGCTAAAACAACTGGCTCTGCACAGTGCTCTCCAAGCCAACCGGGAACGTCACATACAAAGGCCTGTGAAACGCAGCTTCTTGACAGGCCTTTTCTGGCTGAGGTAGAACTTGTGCTCTGGGTGTGCTACTTTGGCCTAGAGCTGCCAGGCACAAAGGCTGCTTTGTTTCCAAAGGGGGAGAGAGGCCCCAAATCATGTTGCTTCCAGCTGTTTTTGAAGCTAAGAAACAACTCGCTCTGCCAGGTACTCTTACAGCCTTCCGGGAACACCTCTTACGAAGGCCTGTGAAAAGCAGTTTCTTGGCAGGCCTGATCTGGCTGAGGTAGAACTTCTGCTCTGGGTGTGCTCCATTGCCCTAGAGCTGAAAGGCCCAAAGGGATGCCTTGTTTGCAAAGGGGCAGAGAGGCCCCAAAGCATCTTGCTTCCAGCTCATTGGGAAGCTAAGAGACAACTGTCTCTGCCCAGTGCTCTGACAGAGTACCGGGAACATCTCTTACCAAAGCCTTTGAAACGCAGTTTCTTGGCAGGCCTTATCTGGCTGAGGTAGAACTTCTGCTCTGGGTGTGCTCCATTGGCCTAGAGCTGAAAGGCCCAAAGGTCGGCCTTGTTGGCAAAGGGGCAGGGAGCCCCCAAAGCATCTTGCTTCCAGCTCTTCGGGAAGCTAAGAAACAACTGGCTCTGCCCAGTGCTCTTACAGCCTGAGAGAAAATCTCTTACCAAGGCCTGTGAAACGCACTTTGTAGGTGGCCTGATCTAGCTGAAGTAGAACTTCTGCTCTGGGTGTGCTCCATTGGCCTAGAGCTGCCTGGCCCAAAGGGCCGCCTTGTTTGCAAAGGGGCAGAGAGGCCCCAAAGCATCTTGCTTCCAGCTCTTCGGGAAGCTAAGAAACATCTGGCGTTGCCCAGTGCTCTTACAGCCTACCGGGAACATCTCTTACCAAGGCCTGTGAAACGCAGTTTGTTGGTGGCCTGAACCGGCCGAAGTAGAACTTCTGCTCTGGGTGTGCTCCACTGGCCTGGAGCTACCTGCCCCAAAGGGCTGCCTTGATTCCAAAGTGAGAGAGTGGCACCAAAGCATCTTGCTTCCAGCTCTTCGGGAAGCTAAGAAACATCTGGCGTTGCCCAGTGCTCTTACAGCCTACCGGGAACATCTCTTACCAAGGCCTGTGAAACGCCGTTTCCTGGCAGGCCTGATTTGGCTGAAGTAGAACTTCTGCTCTGGGTGTGCTCCATTGCCCTAGAGCTGCCAGGCCCAAGGTGCTGCCTTGTTTCCAAAGGGGCAGAGAGGCCCCAAAGCATCTTGCTTCCAGCTCTCTGGGAAGCTAAGAACCAACTCGCTCTGGCCCGTGCTCTTACAGCCTACCGGGAACATGTCTTTGAAAGGCCTGTGAAACGCAGTTTCTTGGCAGGCCTCATCTGGCTGAAGTAGAACTCCGGCTCTGGGTGTGCTCCATTGCCCTAGAGCTGCCAGGCCCCAAGTGCTGCCCTGTTTCCAAGGGGCAGAGAGGCCCAAAGCATCTTGCTTCCCGGTCTTTGCGAAGCTAAGAAACAACTGGCTCTGCCCAGTGCTCTTACACCTACCGGGAACATCTCTTACCAAGGCCTGTCAAACGCTGTTTCTTTGCAGGCCTGATCAGGCTGAAGTAGAACTCCTGCTCTGCGTGTGCTCCATTGGCCTAGAGCTTCCCGACCCAAAAGGCTGCCTTGTTCCCAAACGGGCAGAGGGGTCCCAAGCGTCTTGCTTCCAGCTTTTCAGGAAGGTAAGAAACAACTGGCTCTGCCCAGTGCTCTTACAGCCTACCGGGAACATCTCTTACCAAGGCCTGTGAAACGCAGTTTCTTGGCAGGCCTGATCTGGCTGAAGTAGAACTCCTGCTCTGGGCGTGCTACTTTGGCCTAGAGCTGCCAGGCCCAAAGGGCCGCCTTGTTTCCAAAGGGGCTGAGAGTCCCCAAAGTATCTTGCTTCCAAATCTTTGGGAAGCTAAGAAACAACTGGCTCTGCACAGTGCTCTCACAGCCTACCGGCAACGTGACAGAGAAAGGCCTGTGAGACGCAGTTTCTTGGAAGGCCTGATCTGGCTGAGGTAGAACTTCTGCTCTGGGTGTACTCCATTGGCCTAGGGCTGCCAGGCCCAAAGGGCTGCCTTTATTTCCAAAGTGTGAGAGAGGCCCCAAAGCATCTTGCTTCCTGCTCTCTGGGAAGCTAAAACAACTGGCTCTGCACAGTGCTCTCCAAGCCAACCGGGAACGTCACATACAAAGGCCTGTGAAACGCAGCTTCTTGACAGGCCTTTTCTGGCTGAGGTAGAACTTGTGCTGTGGGTGTGCTACTTTGGCCTAGAGCTGCCAGGCACAAAGGCTGCTTTGTTTCCAAAGGGGGAGAGAGGCCCCAAATCATGTTGCTTCCAGCTGTTTTTGAAGCTAAGAAACAACTCGCTCTGCCAGGTACTCTTACAGCCTTCCGGGAACACCTCTTACGAAGGCCTGTGAAAAGCAGTTTCTTGGCAGGCCTGATCTGGCTGAGGTAGAACTTCTGCTCTGGGTGTGCTCCATTGCCCTAGAGCTGAAAGGCCCAAAGGGATGCCTTGTTTGCAAAGGGGCAGAGAGGCCCCAAAGCATCTTGCTTCCAGCTCATTGGGAAGCTAAGAGACAACTGTCTCTGCCCAGTGCTCTGACAGAGTACCGGGAACATCTCTTACCAAAGCCTTTGAAACGCAGTTTCTTGGCAGGCCTTATCTGGCTGAGGTAGAACTTCTGCTCTGGGTGTGCTCCATTGGCCTAGAGCTGAAAGGCCCAAAGGTCGGCCTTGTTGGCAAAGGGGCAGGGAGCCCCCAAAGCATCTTGCTTCCAGCTCTTCGGGAAGCTAAGAAACAACTGGCTCTGCCCAGTGCTCTTACAGCCTGAGAGAAAATCTCTTACCAAGGCCTGTGAAACGCACTTTGTAGGTGGCCTGATCTAGCTGAAGTAGAACTTCTGCTCTGGGTGTGCTCCATTGGCCTAGAGCTGCCTGGCCCAAAGGGCCGCCTTGTTTGCAAAGGGGCAGAGAGGCCCCAAAGCATCTTGCTTCCAGCTCTTCGGGAAGCTAAGAAACATCTGGCGTTGCCCAGTGCTCTTACAGCCTACCGGGAACATCTCTTACCAAGGCCTGTGAAACGCAGTTTGTTGGTGGCCTGAACCGGCCGAAGTAGAACTTCTGCTCTGGGTGTGCTCCACTGGCCTGGAGCTACCTGCCCCAAAGGGCTGCCTTGATTCCAAAGTGAGAGAGTGGCACCAAAGCATCTTGCTTCCAGCTCTTCGGGAAGCTAAGAAACATCTGGCGTTGCCCAGTGCTCTTACAGCCTACCGGGAACATCTCTTACCAAGGCCTGTGAAACGCCGTTTCCTGGCAGGCCTGATTTGGCTGAAGTAGAACTTCTGCTCTGGGTGTGCTCCATTGCCCTAGAGCTGCCAGGCCCAAGGTGCTGCCTTGTTTCCAAAGGGGCAGAGAGGCCCCAAAGCATCTTGCTTCCAGCTCTCTGGGAAGCTAAGAACCAACTCGCTCTGGCCCGTGCTCTTACAGCCTACCGGGAACATGTCTTTGAAAGGCCTGTGAAACGCAGTTTCTTGGCAGGCCTCATCTGGCTGAAGTAGAACTCCGGCTCTGGGTGTGCTCCATTGCCCTAGAGCTGCCAGGCCCCAAGTGCTGCCCTGTTTCCAAGGGGCAGAGAGGCCCAAAGCATCTTGCTTCCCGGTCTTTGCGAAGCTAAGAAACAACTGGCTCTGCCCAGTGCTCTTACACCTACCGGGAACATCTCTTACCAAGGCCTGTCAAACGCTGTTTCTTTGCAGGCCTGATCAGGCTGAAGTAGAACTCCTGCTCTGCGTGTGCTCCATTGGCCTAGAGCTTCCCGACCCAAAAGGCTGCCTTGTTCCCAAACGGGCAGAGGGGTCCCAAGCGTCTTGCTTCCAGCTTTTCAGGAAGGTAAGAAACAACTGGCTCTGCCCAGTGCTCTTACAGCCTACCGGGAACATCTCTTACCAAGGCCTGTGAAACGCAGTTTCTTGGCAGGCCTGATCTGGCTGAAGTAGAACTCCTGCTCTGGGCGTGCTACTTTGGCCTAGAGCTGCCAGGCCCAAAGGGCCGCCTTGTTTCCAAAGGGGCTGAGAGTCCCCAAAGTATCTTGCTTCCAAATCTTTGGGAAGCTAAGAAACAACTGGCTCTGCACAGTGCTCTCACAGCCTACCGGCAACGTGACAGAGAAAGGCCTGTGAGACGCAGTTTCTTGGAAGGCCTGATCTGGCTGAGGTAGAACTTCTGCTCTGGGTGTACTCCATTGGCCTAGGGCTGCCAGGCCCAAAGGGCTGCCTTTATTTCCAAAGTGTGAGAGAGGCCCCAAAGCATCTTGCTTCCTGCTCTCTGGGAAGCTAAAACAACTGGCTCTGCACAGTGCTCTCCAAGCCAACCGGGAACGTCACATACAAAGGCCTGTGAAACGCAGCTTCTTGACAGGCCTTTTCTGGCTGAGGTAGAACTTGTGCTCTGGGTGTGCTACTTTGGCCTAGAGCTGCCAGGCACAAAGGCTGCTTTGTTTCCAAAGGGGGAGAGAGGCCCCAAATCATGTTGCTTCCAGCTGTTTTTGAAGCTAAGAAACAACTCGCTCTGCCAGGTACTCTTACAGCCTTCCGGGAACACCTCTTACGAAGGCCTGTGAAAAGCAGTTTCTTGGCAGGCCTGATCTGGCTGAGGTAGAACTTCTGCTCTGGGTGTGCTCCATTGCCCTAGAGCTGAAAGGCCCAAAGGGATGCCTTGTTTGCAAAGGGGCAGAGAGGCCCCAAAGCATCTTGCTTCCAGCTCATTGGGAAGCTAAGAGACAACTGTCTCTGCCCAGTGCTCTGACAGAGTACCGGGAACATCTCTTACCAAAGCCTTTGAAACGCAGTTTCTTGGCAGGCCTTATCTGGCTGAGGTAGAACTTCTGCTCTGGGTGTGCTCCATTGGCCTAGAGCTGAAAGGCCCAAAGGTCGGCCTTGTTGGCAAAGGGGCAGGGAGCCCCCAAAGCATCTTGCTTCCAGCTCTTCGGGAAGCTAAGAAACAACTGGCTCTGCCCAGTGCTCTTACAGCCTGAGAGAAAATCTCTTACCAAGGCCTGTGAAACGCACTTTGTTGGTGGCCTGATCTAGCTGAAGTAGAACTTCTGCTCTGGGTGTGCTCCATTGGCCTAGAGCTGCCTGGCCCAAAGGGCCGCCTTGTTTGCAAAGGGGCAGAGAGGCCCCAAAGCATCTTGCTTCCAGCTCTTCGGGAAGCTAAGAAACATCTGGCGTTGCCCAGTGCTCTTACAGCCTACCGGGAACATCTCTTACCAAGGCCTGTGAAACGCAGTTTGTTGGTGGCCTGAACCGGCCGAAGTAGAACTTCTGCTCTGGGTGTGCTCCACTGGCCTGGAGCTACCTGCCCCAAAGGGCTGCCTTGATTCCAAAGTGAGAGAGTGGCACCAAAGCATCTTGCTTCCAGCTCTTCGGGAAGCTAAGAAACATCTGGCGTTGCCCAGTGCTCTTACAGCCTACCGGGAACATCTCTTACCAAGGCCTGTGAAACGCCGTTTCCTGGCAGGCCTGATTTGGCTGAAGTAGAACTTCTGCTCTGGGTGTGCTCCATTGCCCTAGAGCTGCCAGGCCCAAGGTGCTGCCTTGTTTCCAAAGGGGCAGAGAGGCCCCAAAGCATCTTGCTTCCAGCTCTCTGGGAAGCTAAGAACCAACTCGCTCTGGCCCGTGCTCTTACAGCCTACCGGGAACATGTCTTTGAAAGGCCTGTGAAACGCAGTTTCTTGGCAGGCCTCATCTGGCTGAAGTAGAACTCCGGCTCTGGGTGTGCTCCATTGCCCTAGAGCTGCCAGGCCCCAAGTGCTGCCCTGTTTCCAAGGGGCAGAGAGGCCCAAAGCATCTTGCTTCCCGGTCTTTGCGAAGCTAAGAAACAACTGGCTCTGCCCAGTGCTCTTACACCTACCGGGAACATCTCTTACCAAGGCCTGTCAAACGCTGTTTCTTTGCAGGCCTGATCAGGCTGAAGTAGAACTCCTGCTCTGCGTGTGCTCCATTGGCCTAGAGCTTCCCGACCCAAAAGGCTGCCTTGTTCCCAAACGGGCAGAGGGGTCCCAAGCGTCTTGCTTCCAGCTTTTCAGGAAGGTAAGAAACAACTGGCTCTGCCCAGTGCTCTTACAGCCTACCGGGAACATCTCTTACCAAGGCCTGTGAAACGCAGTTTCTTGGCAGGCCTGATCTGGCTGAAGTAGAACTCCTGCTCTGGGCGTGCTACTTTGGCCTAGAGCTGCCAGGCCCAAAGGGCCGCCTTGTTTCCAAAGGGGCTGAGAGTCCCCAAAGCATCTTGCTTCCAAATCTTTGGGAAGCTAAGAAACAACTGGCTCTGCACAGTGCTCTCACAGCCTACCGGCAACGTGACAGAGAAAGGCCTGTGAGACGCAGTTTCTTGGAAGGCCTGATCTGGCTGAGGTAGAACTTCTGCTCTGGGTGTACTCCATTGGCCTAGGGCTGCCAGGCCCAAAGGGCTGCCTTTATTTCCAAAGTGTGAGAGAGGCCCCAAAGCATCTTGCTTCCTGCTCTCTGGGAAGCTAAAACAACTGGCTCTGCACAGTGCTCTCCAAGCCAACCGGGAACGTCACATACAAAGGCCTGTGAAACGCAGCTTCTTGACAGGCCTTATCTGGCTGAGGTAGAACTTGTGCTCTGGGTGTGCTACTTTGGCCTAGAGCTGCCAGGCACAAAGGCTGCTTTGTTTCCAAAGGGGGAGAGAGGCCCCAAATCATGTTGCTTCCAGCTGTTTTTGAAGCTAAGAAACAACTCGCTCTGCCAGGTACTCTTACAGCCTTCCGGGAACACCTCTTACGAAGGCCTGTGAAAAGCAGTTTCTTGGCAGGCCTGATCTGGCTGAGGTAGAACTTCTGCTCTGGGTGTGCTCCATTGCCCTAGAGCTGAAAGGCCCAAAGGGATGCCTTGTTTGCAAAGGGGCAGAGAGGCCCCAAAGCATCTTGCTTCCAGCTCATTGGGAAGCTAAGAGACAACTGTCTCTGCCCAGTGCTCTGACAGAGTACCGGGAACATCTCTTACCAAAGCCTTTGAAACGCAGTTTCTTGGCAGGCCTTATCTGGCTGAGGTAGAACTTCTGCTCTGGGTGTGCTCCATTGGCCTAGAGCTGAAAGGCCCAAAGGTCGGCCTTGTTGGCAAAGGGGCAGGGAGCCCCCAAAGCATCTTGCTTCCAGCTCTTCGGGAAGCTAAGAAACAACTGGCTCTGCCCAGTGCTCTTACAGCCTGAGAGAAAATCTCTTACCAAGGCCTGTGAAACGCACTTTGTAGGTGGCCTGATCTAGCTGAAGTAGAACTTCTGCTCTGGGTGTGCTCCATTGGCCTAGAGCTGCCTGGCCCAAAGGGCCGCCTTGTTTGCAAAGGGGCAGAGAGGCCCCAAAGCATCTTGCTTCCAGCTCTTCGGGAAGCTAAGAAACATCTGGCGTTGCCCAGTGCTCTTACAGCCTACCGGGAACATCTCTTACCAAGGCCTGTGAAACGCAGTTTGTTGGTGGCCTGAACCGGCCGAAGTAGAACTTCTGCTCTGGGTGTGCTCCACTGGCCTGGAGCTACCTGCCCCAAAGGGCTGCCTTGATTCCAAAGTGAGAGAGTGGCACCAAAGCATCTTGCTTCCAGCTCTTCGGGAAGCTAAGAAACATCTGGCGTTGCCCAGTGCTCTTACAGCCTACCGGGAACATCTCTTACCAAGGCCTGTGAAACGCCGTTTCCTGGCAGGCCTGATTTGGCTGAAGTAGAACTTCTGCTCTGGGTGTGCTCCATTGCCCTAGAGCTGCCAGGCCCAAGGTGCTGCCTTGTTTCCAAAGGGGCAGAGAGGCCCCAAAGCATCTTGCTTCCAGCTCTCTGGGAAGCTAAGAACCAACTCGCTCTGCCCCGTGCTCTTACAGCCTACCGGGAACATGTCTTTGAAAGGCCTGTGAAACGCAGTTTCTTGGCAGGCCTCATCTGGCTGAAGTAGAACTCCGGCTCTGGGTGTGCTCCATTGCCCTAGAGCTGCCAGGCCCCAAGTGCTGCCCTGTTTCCAAGGGGCAGAGAGGCCCAAAGCATCTTGCTTCCCGGTCTTTGCGAAGCTAAGAAACAACTGGCTCTGCCCAGTGCTCTTACACCTACCGGGAACATCTCTTACCAAGGCCTGTCAAACGCTGTTTCTTTGCAGGCCTGATCAGGCTGAAGTAGAACTCCTGCTCTGCGTGTGCTCCATTGGCCTAGAGCTTCCCGACCCAAAAGGCTGCCTTGTTCCCAAACGGGCAGAGGGGTCCCAAGCGTCTTGCTTCCAGCTTTTCAGGAAGGTAAGAAACAACTGGCTCTGCCCAGTGCTCTTACAGCCTACCGGGAACATCTCTTACCAAGGCCTGTGAAACGCAGTTTCTTGGCAGGCCTGATCTGGCTGAAGTAGAACTCCTGCTCTGGGCGTGCTACTTTGGCCTAGAGCTGCCAGGCCCAAAGGGCCGCCTTGTTTCCAAAGGGGCTGAGAGTCCCCAAAGCATCTTGCTTCCAAATCTTTGGGAAGCTAAGAAACAACTGGCTCTGCACAGTGCTCTCACAGCCTACCGGCAACGTGACAGAGAAAGGCCTGTGAGACGCAGTTTCTTGGAAGGCCTGATCTGGCTGAGGTAGAACTTCTGCTCTGGGTGTACTCCATTGGCCTAGGGCTGCCAGGCCCAAAGGGCTGCCTTTATTTCCAAAGTGTGAGAGAGGCCCCAAAGCATCTTGCTTCCTGCTCTCTGGGAAGCTAAAACAACTGGCTCTGCACAGTGCTCTCCAAGCCAACCGGGAACGTCACATACAAAGGCCTGTGAAACGCAGCTTCTTGACAGGCCTTATCTGGCTGAGGTAGAACTTGTGCTCTGGGTGTGCTACTTTGGCCTAGAGCTGCCAGGCACAAAGGCTGCTTTGTTTCCAAAGGGGGAGAGAGGCCCCAAATCATGTTGCTTCCAGCTGTTTTTGAAGCTAAGAAACAACTCGCTCTGCCAGGTACTCTTACAGCCTTCCGGGAACACCTCTTACGAAGGCCTGTGAAAAGCAGTTTCTTGGCAGGCCTGATCTGGCTGAGGTAGAACTTCTGCTCTGGGTGTGCTCCATTGCCCTAGAGCTGAAAGGCCCAAAGGGATGCCTTGTTTGCAAAGGGGCAGAGAGGCCCCAAAGCATCTTGCTTCCAGCTCATTGGGAAGCTAAGAGACAACTGTCTCTGCCCAGTGCTCTGACAGAGTACCGGGAACATCTCTTACCAAAGCCTTTGAAACGCAGTTTCTTGGCAGGCCTTATCTGGCTGAGGTAGAACTTCTGCTCTGGGTGTGCTCCATTGGCCTAGAGCTGAAAGGCCCAAAGGTCGGCCTTGTTGGCAAAGGGGCAGGGAGCCCCCAAAGCATCTTGCTTCCAGCTCTTCGGGAAGCTAAGAAACAACTGGCTCTGCCCAGTGCTCTTACAGCCTGAGAGAAAATCTCTTACCAAGGCCTGTGAAACGCACTTTGTAGGTGGCCTGATCTAGCTGAAGTAGAACTTCTGCTCTGGGTGTGCTCCATTGGCCTAGAGCTGCCTGGCCCAAAGGGCCGCCTTGTTTGCAAAGGGGCAGAGAGGCCCCAAAGCATCTTGCTTCCAGCTCTTCGGGAAGCTAAGAAACATCTGGCGTTGCCCAGTGCTCTTACAGCCTACCGGGAACATCTCTTACCAAGGCCTGTGAAACGCAGTTTGTTGGTGGCCTGAACCGGCCGAAGTAGAACTTCTGCTCTGGGTGTGCTCCACTGGCCTGGAGCTACCTGCCCCAAAGGGCTGCCTTGATTCCAAAGTGAGAGAGTGGCACCAAAGCATCTTGCTTCCAGCTCTTCGGGAAGCTAAGAAACATCTGGCGTTGCCCAGTGCTCTTACAGCCTACCGGGAACATCTCTTACCAAGGCCTGTGAAACGCCGTTTCCTGGCAGGCCTGATTTGGCTGAAGTAGAACTTCTGCTCTGGGTGTGCTCCATTGCCCTAGAGCTGCCAGGCCCAAGGTGCTGCCTTGTTTCCAAAGGGGCAGAGAGGCCCCAAAGCATCTTGCTTCCAGCTCTCTGGGAAGCTAAGAACCAACTCGCTCTGCCCCGTGCTCTTACAGCCTACCGGGAACATGTCTTTGAAAGGCCTGTGAAACGCAGTTTCTTGGCAGGCCTCATCTGGCTGAAGTAGAACTCCGGCTCTGGGTGTGCTCCATTGCCCTAGAGCTGCCAGGCCCCAAGTGCTGCCCTGTTTCCAAGGGGCAGAGAGGCCCAAAGCATCTTGCTTCCCGGTCTTTGCGAAGCTAAGAAACAACTGGCTCTGCCCAGTGCTCTTACACCTACCGGGAACATCTCTTACCAAGGCCTGTCAAACGCTGTTTCTTTGCAGGCCTGATCAGGCTGAAGTAGAACTCCTGCTCTGCGTGTGCTCCATTGGCCTAGAGCTTCCCGACCCAAAAGGCTGCCTTGTTCCCAAACGGGCAGAGGGGTCCCAAGCGTCTTGCTTCCAGCTTTTCAGGAAGGTAAGAAACAACTGGCTCTGCCCAGTGCTCTTACAGCCTACCGGGAACATCTCTTACCAAGGCCTGTGAAACGCAGTTTCTTGGCAGGCCTGATCTGGCTGAAGTAGAACTCCTGCTCTGGGCGTGCTACTTTGGCCTAGAGCTGCCAGGCCCAAAGGGCCGCCTTGTTTCCAAAGGGGCTGAGAGTCCCCAAAGTATCTTGCTTCCAAATCTTTGGGAAGCTAAGAAACAACTGGCTCTGCACAGTGCTCTCACAGCCTACCGGCAACGTGACAGAGAAAGGCCTGTGAGACGCAGTTTCTTGGAAGGCCTGATCTGGCTGAGGTAGAACTTCTGCTCTGGGTGTGCTCCATTGGCCTAGAGCTGCCAGGCCCAAAGGGCTGCCTTGTTTCCAAAGGGGCAGAGAGGCCCCAAAGCATCTTGCTTCCAGCTCTTTGGGAAGCTAAGAAACAACTGGCTCTGCCCAGTGCTCTCACAGCCTACCGGGAACGTCTCTTACCAAGGCCTGTGAAACGCAGTTTCTTGGCAGGCCTTATCTGGCTGAGGTAGAACTTCTGCTCTGGGTGTGCTACTTTGGCCTAGAGCTGCCAGGCCCAAAGGGCTGCCTTGTTTCCAAAGGGGGAGAGAGGCCCCAAAGCATCTTGCTTCCAGCTCTTTGGGAAGCTAAGAAACAACTGGCTCTGCCCAGTGCTCTTACAGCCTACCGGGAACGTCTCTTACAAAGGCCTGTGAAACGCAGTTTCTTGGCAGGCCTGATCTGGCTGAGGTAGAACTTCTGCTCTGGGTGTGCTCCATTGGCCTAGAGCTGCCAGGCCCAAAGGGCTGCCTTGTTTGCAAAGGGGAGAGAGGCCCCAAAGCATCTTGCTTCCAGCTCTCGGGAAGCTAAGAAACAACTGGCTCTGCCCAGTGCTCTTACAGCCTACCGGGAACATCTCTTACCAAGGCCTGTGAAACGCAGTTTCTTGGCAGGCCTTATCTGGCTGAGGTAGAACTTCTGCTCTGGGTGTGCTCCATTGGCCTAGAGCTGCCAGGCCCAAAGGGCTGCCTTGTTTCCAAAGGGGCAGAGAGGCCCCAAAGCATCTTGCTTCCAGCTCTCTGGGAAGCTAAGAACCAACTCGCTCTGCCCAGTGCTCTTACAGCCTACCGGGAACATCTCTTACCAAGGCCTGTGAAACGCAGTTTCTTGGCAGGCCTGATCTGGCTGAGGTAGAACTTCTGCTCTGGGTGTGCTCCATTGCCCTAGAGCTGAAAGGCCCAAAGGGATGCCTTGTTTGCAAAGGGGCAGAGAGGCCCCAAAGCATCTTGCTTCCAGCTCTTTGGGAAGCTAAGAAACAACTGGCTCTGCCCAGTGCTCTTACAGCCTACCGGGAACATCTCTTACCAAGGCCTGTGAAACGCAGTTTCTTGGCAGGCCTGATCTGGCTGAAGTAGAACTTCTGCTCTGGGTGTGCTCCATTGGCCTAGAGCTGCCTGGCCCAAAGGCTGCCTTGTTGGCAAAGGGGCAGAGAGGCCCCCAAAGCATCTTGCTTCCAGCTCTTCGGGAAGCTAAGAAACAACTGGCTCTGCCCAGTGCTCTTACAGCCTACCGGGAACATCTCTTACCAAGGCCTGTGAAACGCAGTTTGTGGTGGCCTGATCTGGCTGAAGTAGAACTTCTGCTCTGGGTGTGCTCCATTGGCCTAGAGCTGCCTGGCCCAAAGGGCTGCCTTGTTTCCAAAGGGGCAGAGAGGCCCCAAAGCATCTTGCTTCCAGCTCTTCGGGAAGCTAAGAAACATCTGGCGTTGCCCAGTGCTCTTACAGCCTACCGGGAACATCTCTTACCAAGGCCTGTGAAACGCAGTTTCTTGGCAGGCCTGATCTGGCTGAAGTAGAACTTCTGCTCTGGGTGTGCTCCATTGGCCTAGAGCTGCCAGGCCCAAAGGGCCGCCTTGTTTCCAAAGGGGCAGAGAGGCCCCAAAGCATCTTGCTTCCAGCTCTTTGGGAAGCTAAGAAACAACTGGCTCTGCCCAGTGCTCTTACAGCCTACCGGGAACATCTCTTACCAAGGCCTGTGAAACACCGTTTCCTGGCAGGCCTGATCTGGCTGAAGTAGAACTTCTGCTCTGGGTGTGCTCCATTGCCCTAGAGCTGCCAGGCCCAAGGTGCTGCCTTGTTTCCAAAGGGGCAGAGAGGCCCCAAAGCATCTTGCTTCCAGCTCTCTGGGAAGCTAAGAAACAACTGGCTCTGCCCAGTGCTCTTACAGCCTACCGGGAACATCTCTTACCAAGGCCTGTGAAACGCAGTTTCTTGGCAGGCCTGATCTGGCTGAAGTAGAACTCCTGCTCTGGGTGTGCTCCATTGGCCTAGAGCTGCCTGGCCCAAAGGGCCGCCTTGTTTGCAAAGGGGCAGAGAGGCCCAAAGCATCTTGCTTCCCGGTCTTTGCGAAGCTAAGAAACAACTGGCTCTGCCCAGTGCTCTTACAGCCTACCGGGAACATCTCTTACCAAGGCCTGTGAAACGCAGTTTCTTGGCAGGCCTGATCTGGCTGAAGTAGAACTCCTGCTCTGGGTGTGCTCCATTGGCCTAGAGCTGCCAGGCCCAAAGGGCTGCCTTGTTTCCAAAGGGCAGAGAGGTCCCAAAGCATCTTGCTTCCAGCTCTTCAGGGAAGCTAAGAAACAACTGGCTCTGCCCAGTGCTCTTACAGCCTACCGGGAACATCTCTTACCAAGGCCTGTGAAACGCAGTTTCTTGGCAGGCCTGATCTGGCTGAAGTAGAACTCCTGCTCTGGGCGTGCTACTTTGGCCTAGAGCTGCCAGGCCCAAAGGGCTGCCTTGTTTCCAAAGGGGGAGAGAGGCCCCAAAGCATCTTGCTTCCAGCTCTTTGGGAAGCTAAGAAACAACTGGCTCTGCACAGTGCTCTCACAGCCTACCGGGAACGTGACTTAGAAGGCCTGTGAAACGCAGTTTCTTGGCAGGCCTGATCTGGCTGAGGTAGAACTTCTGCTCTGGGTGTGCTCCATTGGCCTAGAGCTGCCAGGCCCAAAGGGCTGCCTTGTTTCCAAAGGGGGAGAGAGGCCCCAAAGCATCTTGCTTCCAGCTCTTGGGAAGCTAAGAACAACTGGCTCTGCACAGTGCTCTCACAGCCAACCGGGAACGTCTCTTACAAAGGCCTGTGAAACGCAGTTCTTGGCAGGCCTTATCTGGCTGAGGTAGAACTTCTGCTCTGGGTGTGCTCCATTGGCCTAGAGCTGCCAGGCCCAAAGGCTGCCTTGTTTCCAAAGGGGCAGAGAGGCCCCAAATCATGTTGCTTCCAGCTGTTTTTGAAGCTAAGAAACAACTCGCTCTGCCCAGTGCTCTTACAGCCTTCCGGGAACACCTCTTACGAAGGCCTGTGAAACGCAGTTTCTTGGCAGGCCTGATCTGGCTGAGGTAGAACTTCTGCTCTGGGTGTGCTCCATTGGCCTAGAGCTGAAAGGCCCAAAGGGATGCCTTGTTTGCAAAGGGGCAGAGAGGCCCCAAAGCATCTTGCTTCCAGCTCATTGGGAAGCTAAGAAACAACTGTCTCTGCCCAGTGCTCTGACAGAGTACCGGGAACATCTCTTACCAAAGCCTTTGAAACGCAGTTTCTTGGCAGGCCTTATCTGGCTGAGGTAGAACTTCTGCTCTGGGTGTGCTCCATTGGCCTAGAGCTGAAAGGCCCAAAGGTCGGCCTTGTTGGCAAAGGGGCAGGGAGCCCCCAAAGCATCTTGCTTCCAGCTCTTCGGGAAGCTAAGAAACAACTGGCTCTGCCCAGTGCTCTTACAGCCTGAGAGAAAATCTCTTACCAAGGCCTGTGAAACGCACTTTGTAGGTGGCCTGATCTAGCTGAAGTAGAACTTCTGCTCTGGGTGTGCTCCATTGGCCTAGAGCTGCCTGGCCCAAAGGGCCGCCTTGTTTGCAAAGGGGCAGAGAGGCCCCAAAGCATCTTGCTTCCAGCTCTTCGGGAAGCTAAGAAACATCTGGCGTTGCCCAGTGCTCTTACAGCCTACCGGGAACATCTCTTACCAAGGCCTGTGAAACGCAGTTTGTTGGTGGCCTGAACCGGCCGAAGTAGAACTTCTGCTCTGGGTGTGCTCCACTGGCCTGGAGCTACCTGCCCCAAAGGGCTGCCTTGATTCCAAAGTGAGAGAGTGGCACCAAAGCATCTTGCTTCCAGCTCTTCGGGAAGCTAAGAAACATCTGGCGTTGCCCAGTGCTCTTACAGCCTACCGGGAACATCTCTTACCAAGGCCTGTGAAACGCCGTTTCCTGGCAGGCCTGATTTGGCTGAAGTAGAACTTCTGCTCTGGGTGTGCTCCATTGCCCTAGAGCTGCCAGGCCCAAGGTGCTGCCTTGTTTCCAAAGGGGCAGAGAGGCCCCAAAGCATCTTGCTTCCAGCTCTCTGGGAAGCTAAGAACCAACTCGCTCTGCCCCGTGCTCTTACAGCCTACCGGGAACATGTCTTTGAAAGGCCTGTGAAACGCAGTTTCTTGGCAGGCCTCATCTGGCTGAAGTAGAACTCCGGCTCTGGGTGTGCTCCATTGCCCTAGAGCTGCCAGGCCCCAAGTGCTGCCCTGTTTCCAAGGGGCAGAGAGGCCCAAAGCATCTTGCTTCCCGGTCTTTGCGAAGCTAAGAAACAACTGGCTCTGCCCAGTGCTCTTACACCTACCGGGAACATCTCTTACCAAGGCCTGTCAAACGCTGTTTCTTTGCAGGCCTGATCAGGCTGAAGTAGAACTCCTGCTCTGCGTGTGCTCCATTGGCCTAGAGCTTCCCGACCCAAAAGGCTGCCTTGTTCCCAAACGGGCAGAGGGGTCCCAAGCGTCTTGCTTCCAGCTTTTCAGGAAGGTAAGAAACAACTGGCTCTGCCCAGTGCTCTTACAGCCTACCGGGAACATCTCTTACCAAGGCCTGTGAAACGCAGTTTCTTGGCAGGCCTGATCTGGCTGAAGTAGAACTCCTGCTCTGGGCGTGCTACTTTGGCCTAGAGCTGCCAGGCCCAAAGGGCCGCCTTGTTTCCAAAGGGGCTGAGAGTCCCCAAAGTATCTTGCTTCCAAATCTTTGGGAAGCTAAGAAACAACTGGCTCTGCACAGTGCTCTCACAGCCTACCGGCAACGTGACAGAGAAAGGCCTGTGAGACGCAGTTTCTTGGAAGGCCTGATCTGGCTGAGGTAGAACTTCTGCTCTGGGTGTGCTCCATTGCCCTAGAGCTGAAAGGCCCAAAGGGATGCCTTGTTTGCAAAGGGGCAGAGAGGCCCCAAAGCATCTTGCTTCCAGCTCATTGGGAAGCTAAGAAACAACTGTCTCTGCCCAGTGCTCTGACAGAGTACCGGGAACATCTCTTACCAAAGCCTTTGAAACGCAGTTTCTTGGCAGGCCTTATCTGGCTGAGGTAGAACTTCTGCTCTGGGTGTGCTCCATTGGCCTAGAGCTGAAAGGCCCAAAGGTCGGCCTTGTTGGCAAAGGGGCAGGGAGCCCCCAAAGCATCTTGCTTCCAGCTCTTCGGGAAGCTAAGAAACAACTGGCTCTGCCCAGTGCTCTTACAGCCTGAGAGAAAATCTCTTACCAAGGCCTGTGAAACGCACTTTGTAGGTGGCCTGATCTAGCTGAAGTAGAACTTCTGCTCTGGGTGTGCTCCATTGGCCTAGAGCTGCCTGGCCCAAAGGGCCGCCTTGTTTGCAAAGGGGCAGAGAGGCCCCAAAGCATCTTGCTTCCAGCTCTTCGGGAAGCTAAGAAACATCTGGCGTTGCCCAGTGCTCTTACAGCCTACCGGGAACATCTCTTACCAAGGCCTGTGAAACGCAGTTTGTTGGTGGCCTGAACCGGCCGAAGTAGAACTTCTGCTCTGGGTGTGCTCCACTGGCCTGGAGCTACCTGCCCCAAAGGGCTGCCTTGATTCCAAAGTGAGAGAGTGGCACCAAAGCATCTTGCTTCCAGCTCTTCGGGAAGCTAAGAAACATCTGGCGTTGCCCAGTGCTCTTACAGCCTACCGGGAACATCTCTTACCAAGGCCTGTGAAACGCCGTTTCCTGGCAGGCCTGATTTGGCTGAAGTAGAACTTCTGCTCTGGGTGTGCTCCATTGCCCTAGAGCTGCCAGGCCCAAGGTGCTGCCTTGTTTCCAAAGGGGCAGAGAGGCCCCAAAGCATCTTGCTTCCAGCTCTCTGGGAAGCTAAGAACCAACTCGCTCTGCCCCGTGCTCTTACAGCCTACCGGGAACATGTCTTTGAAAGGCCTGTGAAACGCAGTTTCTTGGCAGGCCTCATCTGGCTGAAGTAGAACTCCGGCTCTGGGTGTGCTCCATTGCCCTAGAGCTGCCAGGCCCCAAGTGCTGCCCTGTTTCCAAGGGGCAGAGAGGCCCAAAGCATCTTGCTTCCCGGTCTTTGCGAAGCTAAGAAACAACTGGCTCTGCCCAGTGCTCTTACACCTACCGGGAACATCTCTTACCAAGGCCTGTCAAACGCTGTTTCTTTGCAGGCCTGATCAGGCTGAAGTAGAACTCCTGCTCTGCGTGTGCTCCATTGGCCTAGAGCTTCCCGACCCAAAAGGCTGCCTTGTTCCCAAACGGGCAGAGGGGTCCCAAGCGTCTTGCTTCCAGCTTTTCAGGAAGGTAAGAAACAACTGGCTCTGCCCAGTGCTCTTACAGCCTACCGGGAACATCTCTTACCAAGGCCTGTGAAACGCAGTTTCTTGGCAGGCCTGATCTGGCTGAAGTAGAACTCCTGCTCTGGGCGTGCTACTTTGGCCTAGAGCTGCCAGGCCCAAAGGGCCGCCTTGTTTCCAAAGGGGCTGAGAGTCCCCAAAGTATCTTGCTTCCAAATCTTTGGGAAGCTAAGAAACAACTGGCTCTGCACAGTGCTCTCACAGCCTACCGGCAACGTGACAGAGAAAGGCCTGTGAGACGCAGTTTCTTGGAAGGCCTGATCTGGCTGAGGTAGAACTTCTGCTCTGGGTGTACTCCATTGGCCTAGGGCTGCCAGGCCCAAAGGGCTGCCTTTATTTCCAAAGTGTGAGAGAGGCCCCAAAGCATCTTGCTTCCTGCTCTCTGGGAAGCTAAAACAACTGGCTCTGCACAGTGCTCTCCAAGCCAACCGGGAACGTCACATACAAAGGCCTGTGAAACGCAGCTTCTTGACAGGCCTTATCTGGCTGAGGTAGAACTTGTGCTCTGGGTGTGCTACTTTGGCCTAGAGCTGCCAGGCACAAAGGCTGCTTTGTTTCCAAAGGGGGAGAGAGGCCCCAAATCATGTTGCTTCCAGCTGTTTTTGAAGCTAAGAAACAACTCGCTCTGCCAGGTACTCTTACAGCCTTCCGGGAACACCTCTTACGAAGGCCTGTGAAAAGCAGTTTCTTGGCAGGCCTGATCTGGCTGAGGTAGAACTTCTGCTCTGGGTGTGCTCCATTGCCCTAGAGCTGAAAGGCCCAAAGGGATGCCTTGTTTGCAAAGGGGCAGAGAGGCCCCAAAGCATCTTGCTTCCAGCTCATTGGGAAGCTAAGAGACAACTGTCTCTGCCCAGTGCTCTGACAGAGTACCGGGAACATCTCTTACCAAAGCCTTTGAAACGCAGTTTCTTGGCAGGCCTTATCTGGCTGAGGTAGAACTTCTGCTCTGGGTGTGCTCCATTGGCCTAGAGCTGAAAGGCCCAAAGGTCGGCCTTGTTGGCAAAGGGGCAGGGAGCCCCCAAAGCATCTTGCTTCCAGCTCTTCGGGAAGCTAAGAAACAACTGGCTCTGCCCAGTGCTCTTACAGCCTGAGAGAAAATCTCTTACCAAGGCCTGTGAAACGCACTTTGTAGGTGGCCTGATCTAGCTGAAGTAGAACTTCTGCTCTGGGTGTGCTCCATTGGCCTAGAGCTGCCTGGCCCAAAGGGCCGCCTTGTTTGCAAAGGGGCAGAGAGGCCCCAAAGCATCTTGCTTCCAGCTCTTCGGGAAGCTAAGAAACATCTGGCGTTGCCCAGTGCTCTTACAGCCTACCGGGAACATCTCTTACCAAGGCCTGTGAAACGCAGTTTGTTGGTGGCCTGAACCGGCCGAAGTAGAACTTCTGCTCTGGGTGTGCTCCACTGGCCTGGAGCTACCTGCCCCAAAGGGCTGCCTTGATTCCAAAGTGAGAGAGTGGCACCAAAGCATCTTGCTTCCAGCTCTTCGGGAAGCTAAGAAACATCTGGCGTTGCCCAGTGCTCTTACAGCCTACCGGGAACATCTCTTACCAAGGCCTGTGAAACGCCGTTTCCTGGCAGGCCTGATTTGGCTGAAGTAGAACTTCTGCTCTGGGTGTGCTCCATTGCCCTAGAGCTGCCAGGCCCAAGGTGCTGCCTTGTTTCCAAAGGGGCAGAGAGGCCCCAAAGCATCTTGCTTCCAGCTCTCTGGGAAGCTAAGAACCAACTCGCTCTGGCCCGTGCTCTTACAGCCTACCGGGAACATGTCTTTGAAAGGCCTGTGAAACGCAGTTTCTTGGCAGGCCTCATCTGGCTGAAGTAGAACTCCGGCTCTGGGTGTGCTCCATTGCCCTAGAGCTGCCAGGCCCCAAGTGCTGCCCTGTTTCCAAGGGGCAGAGAGGCCCAAAGCATCTTGCTTCCCGGTCTTTGCGAAGCTAAGAACCAACTGGCTCTGCCCAGTGCTCTTACACCTACCGGGAACATCTCTTACCAAGGCCTGTCAAACGCTGTTTCTTTGCAGGCCTGATCAGGCTGAAGTAGAACTCCTGCTCTGCGTGTGCTCCATTGGCCTAGAGCTTCCCGACCCAAAAGGCTGCCTTGTTCCCAAACGGGCAGAGGGGTCCCAAGCGTCTTGCTTCCAGCTTTTCAGGAAGGTAAGAAACAACTGGCTCTGCCCAGTGCTCTTACAGCCTACCGGGAACATCTCTTACCAAGGCCTGTGAAACGCAGTTTCTTGGCAGGCCTGATCTGGCTGAAGTAGAACTCCTGCTCTGGGCGTGCTACTTTGGCCTAGAGCTGCCAGGCCCAAAGGGCCGCCTTGTTTCCAAAGGGGCTGAGAGTCCCCAAAGTATCTTGCTTCCAAATCTTTGGGAAGCTAAGAAACAACTGGCTCTGCACAGTGCTCTCACAGCCTACCGGCAACGTGACAGAGAAAGGCCTGTGAGACGCAGTTTCTTGGAAGGCCTGATCTGGCTGAGGTAGAACTTCTGCTCTGGGTGTACTCCATTGGCCTAGGGCTGCCAGGCCCAAAGGGCTGCCTTTATTTCCAAAGTGTGAGAGAGGCCCCAAAGCATCTTGCTTCCTGCTCTCTGGGAAGCTAAAACAACTGGCTCTGCACAGTGCTCTCCAAGCCAACCGGGAACGTCACATACAAAGGCCTGTGAAACGCAGCTTCTTGACAGGCCTTATCTGGCTGAGGTAGAACTTGTGCTCTGGGTGTGCTACTTTGGCCTAGAGCTGCCAGGCACAAAGGCTGCTTTGTTTCCAAAGGGGGAGAGAGGCCCCAAATCATGTTGCTTCCAGCTGTTTTTGAAGCTAAGAAACAACTCGCTCTGCCAGGTACTCTTACAGCCTTCCGGGAACACCTCTTACGAAGGCCTGTGAAAAGCAGTTTCTTGGCAGGCCTGATCTGGCTGAGGTAGAACTTCTGCTCTGGGTGTGCTCCATTGCCCTAGAGCTGAAAGGCCCAAAGGGATGCCTTGTTTGCAAAGGGGCAGAGAGGCCCCAAAGCATCTTGCTTCCAGCTCATTGGGAAGCTAAGAAACAACTGTCTCTGCCCAGTGCTCTGACAGAGTACCGGGAACATCTCTTACCAAAGCCTTTGAAACGCAGTTTCTTGGCAGGCCTTATCTGGCTGAGGTAGAACTTCTGCTCTGGGTGTGCTCCATTGGCCTAGAGCTGAAAGGCCCAAAGGTCGGCCTTGTTGGCAAAGGGGCAGGGAGCCCCCAAAGCATCTTGCTTCCAGCTCTTCGGGAAGCTAAGAAACAACTGGCTCTGCCCAGTGCTCTTACAGCCTGAGAGAAAATCTCTTACCAAGGCCTGTGAAACGCACTTTGTAGGTGGCCTGATCTAGCTGAAGTAGAACTTCTGCTCTGGGTGTGCTCCATTGGCCTAGAGCTGCCTGGCCCAAAGGGCCGCCTTGTTTGCAAAGGGGCAGAGAGGCCCCAAAGCATCTTGCTTCCAGCTCTTCGGGAAGCTAAGAAACATCTGGCGTTGCCCAGTGCTCTTACAGCCTACCGGGAACATCTCTTACCAAGGCCTGTGAAACGCAGTTTGTTGGTGGCCTGAACCGGCCGAAGTAGAACTTCTGCTCTGGGTGTGCTCCACTGGCCTGGAGCTACCTGCCCCAAAGGGCTGCCTTGATTCCAAAGTGAGAGAGTGGCACCAAAGCATCTTGCTTCCAGCTCTTCGGGAAGCTAAGAAACATCTGGCGTTGCCCAGTGCTCTTACAGCCTACCGGGAACATCTCTTACCAAGGCCTGTGAAACGCCGTTTCCTGGCAGGCCTGATTTGGCTGAAGTAGAACTTCTGCTCTGGGTGTGCTCCATTGCCCTAGAGCTGCCAGGCCCAAGGTGCTGCCTTGTTTCCAAAGGGGCAGAGAGGCCCCAAAGCATCTTGCTTCCAGCTCTCTGGGAAGCTAAGAACCAACTCGCTCTGCCCCGTGCTCTTACAGCCTACCGGGAACATGTCTTTGAAAGGCCTGTGAAACGCAGTTTCTTGGCAGGCCTCATCTGGCTGAAGTAGAACTCCGGCTCTGGGTGTGCTCCATTGCCCTAGAGCTGCCAGGCCCCAAGTGCTGCCCTGTTTCCAAGGGGCAGAGAGGCCCAAAGCATCTTGCTTCCCGGTCTTTGCGAAGCTAAGAAACAACTGGCTCTGCCCAGTGCTCTTACACCTACCGGGAACATCTCTTACCAAGGCCTGTCAAACGCTGTTTCTTTGCAGGCCTGATCAGGCTGAAGTAGAACTCCTGCTCTGCGTGTGCTCCATTGGCCTAGAGCTTCCCGACCCAAAAGGCTGCCTTGTTCCCAAACGGGCAGAGGGGTCCCAAGCGTCTTGCTTCCAGCTTTTCAGGAAGGTAAGAAACAACTGGCTCTGCCCAGTGCTCTTACAGCCTACCGGGAACATCTCTTACCAAGGCCTGTGAAACGCAGTTTCTTGGCAGGCCTGATCTGGCTGAAGTAGAACTCCTGCTCTGGGCGTGCTACTTTGGCCTAGAGCTGCCAGGCCCAAAGGGCCGCCTTGTTTCCAAAGGGGCTGAGAGTCCCCAAAGCATCTTGCTTCCAAATCTTTGGGAAGCTAAGAAACAACTGGCTCTGCACAGTGCTCTCACAGCCTACCGGCAACGTGACAGAGAAAGGCCTGTGAGACGCAGTTTCTTGGAAGGCCTGATCTGGCTGAGGTAGAACTTCTGCTCTGGGTGTACTCCATTGGCCTAGGGCTGCCAGGCCCAAAGGGCTGCCTTTATTTCCAAAGTGTGAGAGAGGCCCCAAAGCATCTTGCTTCCTGCTCTCTGGGAAGCTAAAACAACTGGCTCTGCACAGTGCTCTCCAAGCCAACCGGGAACGTCACATACAAAGGCCTGTGAAACGCAGCTTCTTGACAGGCCTTATCTGGCTGAGGTAGAACTTGTGCTCTGGGTGTGCTACTTTGGCCTAGAGCTGCCAGGCACAAAGGCTGCTTTGTTTCCAAAGGGGGAGAGAGGCCCCAAATCATGTTGCTTCCAGCTGTTTTTGAAGCTAAGAAACAACTCGCTCTGCCAGGTACTCTTACAGCCTTCCGGGAACACCTCTTACGAAGGCCTGTGAAAAGCAGTTTCTTGGCAGGCCTGATCTGGCTGAGGTAGAACTTCTGCTCTGGGTGTGCTCCATTGCCCTAGAGCTGAAAGGCCCAAAGGGATGCCTTGTTTGCAAAGGGGCAGAGAGGCCCCAAAGCATCTTGCTTCCAGCTCATTGGGAAGCTAAGAGACAACTGTCTCTGCCCAGTGCTCTGACAGAGTACCGGGAACATCTCTTACCAAAGCCTTTGAAACGCAGTTTCTTGGCAGGCCTTATCTGGCTGAGGTAGAACTTCTGCTCTGGGTGTGCTCCATTGGCCTAGAGCTGAAAGGCCCAAAGGTCGGCCTTGTTGGCAAAGGGGCAGGGAGCCCCCAAAGCATCTTGCTTCCAGCTCTTCGGGAAGCTAAGAAACAACTGGCTCTGCCCAGTGCTCTTACAGCCTGAGAGAAAATCTCTTACCAAGGCCTGTGAAACGCACTTTGTAGGTGGCCTGATCTAGCTGAAGTAGAACTTCTGCTCTGGGTGTGCTCCATTGGCCTAGAGCTGCCTGGCCCAAAGGGCCGCCTTGTTTGCAAAGGGGCAGAGAGGCCCCAAAGCATCTTGCTTCCAGCTCTTCGGGAAGCTAAGAAACATCTGGCGTTGCCCAGTGCTCTTACAGCCTACCGGGAACATCTCTTACCAAGGCCTGTGAAACGCAGTTTGTTGGTGGCCTGAACCGGCCGAAGTAGAACTTCTGCTCTGGGTGTGCTCCACTGGCCTGGAGCTACCTGCCCCAAAGGGCTGCCTTGATTCCAAAGTGAGAGAGTGGCACCAAAGCATCTTGCTTCCAGCTCTTCGGGAAGCTAAGAAACATCTGGCGTTGCCCAGTGCTCTTACAGCCTACCGGGAACATCTCTTACCAAGGCCTGTGAAACGCCGTTTCCTGGCAGGCCTGATTTGGCTGAAGTAGAACTTCTGCTCTGGGTGTGCTCCATTGCCCTAGAGCTGCCAGGCCCAAGGTGCTGCCTTGTTTCCAAAGGGGCAGAGAGGCCCCAAAGCATCTTGCTTCCAGCTCTCTGGGAAGCTAAGAACCAACTCGCTCTGCCCCGTGCTCTTACAGCCTACCGGGAACATGTCTTTGAAAGGCCTGTGAAACGCAGTTTCTTGGCAGGCCTCATCTGGCTGAAGTAGAACTCCGGCTCTGGGTGTGCTCCATTGCCCTAGAGCTGCCAGGCCCCAAGTGCTGCCCTGTTTCCAAGGGGCAGAGAGGCCCAAAGCATCTTGCTTCCCGGTCTTTGCGAAGCTAAGAAACAACTGGCTCTGCCCAGTGCTCTTACACCTACCGGGAACATCTCTTACCAAGGCCTGTCAAACGCTGTTTCTTTGCAGGCCTGATCAGGCTGAAGTAGAACTCCTGCTCTGCGTGTGCTCCATTGGCCTAGAGCTTCCCGACCCAAAAGGCTGCCTTGTTCCCAAACGGGCAGAGGGGTCCCAAGCGTCTTGCTTCCAGCTTTTCAGGAAGGTAAGAAACAACTGGCTCTGCCCAGTGCTCTTACAGCCTACCGGGAACATCTCTTACCAAGGCCTGTGAAACGCAGTTTCTTGGCAGGCCTGATCTGGCTGAAGTAGAACTCCTGCTCTGGGCGTGCTACTTTGGCCTAGAGCTGCCAGGCCCAAAGGGCCGCCTTGTTTCCAAAGGGGCTGAGAGTCCCCAAAGTATCTTGCTTCCAAATCTTTGGGAAGCTAAGAAACAACTGGCTCTGCACAGTGCTCTCACAGCCTACCGGCAACGTGACAGAGAAAGGCCTGTGAGACGCAGTTTCTTGGAAGGCCTGATCTGGCTGAGGTAGAACTTCTGCTCTGGGTGTACTCCATTGGCCTAGGGCTGCCAGGCCCAAAGGGCTGCCTTTATTTCCAAAGTGTGAGAGAGGCCCCAAAGCATCTTGCTTCCTGCTCTCTGGGAAGCTAAAACAACTGGCTCTGCACAGTGCTCTCCAAGCCAACCGGGAACGTCACATACAAAGGCCTGTGAAACGCAGCTTCTTGACAGGCCTTATCTGGCTGAGGTAGAACTTGTGCTCTGGGTGTGCTACTTTGGCCTAGAGCTGCCAGGCACAAAGGCTGCTTTGTTTCCAAAGGGGGAGAGAGGCCCCAAATCATGTTGCTTCCAGCTGTTTTTGAAGCTAAGAAACAACTCGCTCTGCCAGGTACTCTTACAGCCTTCCGGGAACACCTCTTACGAAGGCCTGTGAAAAGCAGTTTCTTGGCAGGCCTGATCTGGCTGAGGTAGAACTTCTGCTCTGGGTGTGCTCCATTGCCCTAGAGCTGAAAGGCCCAAAGGGATGCCTTGTTTGCAAAGGGGCAGAGAGGCCCCAAAGCATCTTGCTTCCAGCTCATTGGGAAGCTAAGAGACAACTGTCTCTGCCCAGTGCTCTGACAGAGTACCGGGAACATCTCTTACCAAAGCCTTTGAAACGCAGTTTCTTGGCAGGCCTTATCTGGCTGAGGTAGAACTTCTGCTCTGGGTGTGCTCCATTGGCCTAGAGCTGAAAGGCCCAAAGGTCGGCCTTGTTGGCAAAGGGGCAGGGAGCCCCCAAAGCATCTTGCTTCCAGCTCTTCGGGAAGCTAAGAAACAACTGGCTCTGCCCAGTGCTCTTACAGCCTGAGAGAAAATCTCTTACCAAGGCCTGTGAAACGCACTTTGTAGGTGGCCTGATCTAGCTGAAGTAGAACTTCTGCTCTGGGTGTGCTCCATTGGCCTAGAGCTGCCTGGCCCAAAGGGTCGCCTTGTTTGCAAAGGGGCAGAGAGGCCCCAAAGCATCTTGCTTCCAGCTCTTCAGGAAGCTAAGAAACATCTGGCGTTGCCCAGTGCTCTTACAGCCTACCGGGAACATCTCTTACCAAGGCCTGTGAAACGCAGTTTGTTGGTGGCCTGAACAGGCCGAAGTAGAACTTCTGCTCTGGGTGTGCTCCACTGGCCTGGAGCTACCTGCCCCAAAGGGCTGCCTTGATTCCAAAGTGAGAGAGTGGCACCAAAGCATCTTGCTTCCAGCTCTTCGGGAAGCTAAGAAACATCTGGCGTTGCCCAGTGCTCTTACAGCCTACCGGGAACATCTCTTACCAAGGCCTGTGAAACGCCGTTTCCTGGCAGGCCTGATTTGGCTGAAGTAGAACTTCTGCTCTGGGTGTGCTCCATTGCCCTAGAGCTGCCAGGCCCAAGGTGCTGCCTTGTTTCCAAAGGGGCAGAGAGGCCCCAAAGCATCTTGCTTCCAGCTCTCTGGGAAGCTAAGAACCAACTCGCTCTGCCCCGTGCTCTTACAGCCTACCGGGAACATGTCTTTGAAAGGCCTGTGAAACGCAGTTTCTTGGCAGGCCTCATCTGGCTGAAGTAGAACTCCGGCTCTGGGTGTGCTCCATTGCCCTAGAGCTGCCAGGCCCCAAGTGCTGCCCTGTTTCCAAGGGGCAGAGAGGCCCAAAGCATCTTGCTTCCCGGTCTTTGCGAAGCTAAGAAACAACTGGCTCTGCCCAGTGCTCTTACACCTACCGGGAACATCTCTTACGAGGGCCTGTCAAACGCTGTTTCTTTGCAGGCCTGATCAGGCTGAAGTAGAACTCCTGCTCTGCGTGTGCTCCATTGGCCTAGAGCTTCCCGACCCAAAAGGCTGCCTTGTTCCCAAACGGGCAGAGGGGTCCCAAGCGTCTTGCTTCCAGCTTTTCAGGAAGGTAAGAAACAACTGGCTCTGCCCAGTGCTCTTACAGCCTACCGGGAACATCTCTTACCAAGGCCTGTGAAACGCAGTTTCTTGGCAGGCCTGATCTGGCTGAAGTAGAACTCCTGCTCTGGGCGTGCTACTTTGGCCTAGAGCTGCCAGGCCCAAAGGGCCGCCTTGTTTCCAAAGGGGCTGAGAGTCCCCAAAGCATCTTGCTTCCAAATCTTTGGGAAGCTAAGAAACAACTGGCTCTGCACAGTGCTCTCACAGCCTACCGGCAACGTGACAGAGAAAGGCCTGTGAGACGCAGTTTCTTGGAAGGCCTGATCTGGCTGAGGTAGAACTTCTGCTCTGGGTGTACTCCATTGGCCTAGGGCTGCCAGGCCCAAAGGGCTGCCTTTATTTCCAAAGTGTGAGAGAGGCCCCAAAGCATCTTGCTTCCTGCTCTCTGGGAAGCTAAAACAACTGGCTCTGCACAGTGCTCTCAAAGCCAACCGGGAACGTCACATACAAAGGCCTGTGAAACGCAGCTTCTTGACAGGCCTTATCTGGCTGAGGTAGAACTTGTGCTCTGGGTGTGCTACTTTGGCCTAGAGCTGCCAGGCACAAAGGCTGCTTTGTTTCCAAAGGGGGAGAGAGGCCCCAAATCATGTTGCTTCCAGCTGTTTTTGAAGCTAAGAAACAACTCGCTCTGCCAGGTACTCTTACAGCCTTCCGGGAACACCTCTTACGAAGGCCTGTGAAAAGCAGTTTCTTGGCAGGCCTGATCTGGCTGAGGTAGAACTTCTGCTCTGGGTGTGCTACATAGGCCTAGAGCTACCAGGACCTAAGGGCTGCCTTGTTTCCAAAGGGTGAGAGAGGCCCCAAAGCATCTTGCCTCCAGCACTTTGGGAAGCTAAAAAACAACTTTTTCTGCCCAGTGCTCTCACAGCCTACCGTGAACATCTCTTACCAAGGGCTGTGAAACGCAGTTTCTGGGCAGGACTGATCTGCCTGAAGTAGAACTTCTGCTGTGGGTGTGCTCCATTGGCCTAGAGCTGCCAGGCCCAAACGGCTGCCTTGTGTCCAAAGGGAGAGAGAGGCCCCAAGGCATCTTGCTTCCAGCTCTGTGGGAAGCTAAAGCAACTGGCTCTCCACAGTGCTCTCACAGCCTACCGGGAACATCTCTTACCAAGGCCTGTGAAACGCAGTTTCTTGGCAGGCCTGATCTGGCTGAAGTAGAACTCCTGCTCTGGGCGTGCTACTTTGGCCTAGAGCTGCCAGGCCCAAAGGGCCGCCTTGTTTCCAAGGGGGCTGAGAGTCCCCAAAGCATCTTGCTTCCAAATCTTTGGGAAGCTAAGAAACAACTGGCTCTGCACAGTGCTCTCACAGCCTACCGGCAACGTGACAGAGAAAGGCCTGTGAGACGCAGTTTCTTGGAAGGCCTGATCTGGCTGAGGTAGAACTTCTGCTCTGGGTGTACTCCATTGGCCTAGGGCTGCCAGGCCCAAAGGGCTGCCTTTATTTCCAAAGTGTGAGAGAGGCCCCAAAGCATCTTGCTTCCTGCTCTCTGGGAAGCTAAAACAACTGGCTCTGCACAGTGCTCTCAAAGCCAACCGGGAACGTCACATACAAAGGCCTGTGAAACGCAGCTTCTTGACAGGCCTTATCTGGCTGAGGTAGAACTTGTGCTCTGGGTGTGCTACTTTGGCCTAGAGCTGCCAGGCACAAAGGCTGCTTTGTTTCCAAAGGGGGAGAGAGGCCCCAAATCATGTTGCTTCCAGCTGTTTTTGAAGCTAAGAAACAACTCGCTCTGCCAGGTACTCTTACAGCCTTCCGGGAACACCTCTTACGAAGGCCTGTGAAAAGCAGTTTCTTGGCAGGCCTGATCTGGCTGAGGTAGAACTTCTGCTCTGGGTGTGCTCCATTGCCCTAGAGCTGAAAGGCCCAAAGCGCTGCCTTGTTTCCAAAGGGGGAGAGAGGCCCCAAAGCATCTTGCTTCCACCTCTTGGGAAGCTAAGAAACAACTGGCTGTGCCCAGTGCTCTTATAGCCTAAGAGAACATCTCTTATCAAGGCCTGTGAAACGCACTGTCTAGGCAGGCCTGATCTGGAAGAAGTAGAACTTCGGCTCTGGTTGTGCTCCATTGCCCTAGAGCTGCCAGACCCAACGTGCTGCCTTGTTTCCAAAGGGGCAGAGAGGCCCCAAAGCGTCTTGCTTCCAGCTGTTTGGGAAACAAGGAAACAACTGGCTCTGCACCGTGCTCTCACAGCCTACCGGGAACGTCACATACAAAGGCCTCTGAAACGCAGTTCCTTGGTAGGCCTGATCTGGCTGAAGTAGGACTTCTGCTCTGGGTGTGCTCCATTGGCCTAGAGCTGAAAGGCCCAAAGGTCGCCCTTGTTGGCAAAGGGGCAGGGAGGCCCCAAAGCATCTTGCTTCCAGCTCTTTGGGAAGCTAAGAAACAACTGTCTCTGCCCAGTGCTCTTACAGCCTAAGAGACAATCTCTTACCAAGGCCTGTGAAACGCACTTTGTTGGTGGCCTGATCTAGCTGAAGTAGAACTGCTGCTCTGGGTGTGCTCCATTGGCCTAGAGCTGCCTGGCCCAAAGGGCCGCCTTGTTTGCAAAGGGGCTGAGAGTCCCCAAAGCATCTTGCATCCAGCTCTTCGGGAAGCTAAGAAACATCTGGCGTTACCCAGTGCTCTTACAGCCTACCGGGAACATCTCTTACCAAGGCCTGTGAAACGCCGTTTCCTGGCAGGCCTGATTTGGCTGAAGTAGAACTTCTGCTCTGGGTGTGCTCCATTGCCCTAGAGCTGCCAGGCCCAAGGTGCTGCCTTGTTTCCAAAGGGGCAGAGAGGCCCCAAAGCATCTTGCTTCCAGCTCTCTGGGAAGCTAAGAACCAACTCGCTCTGGCCCGTGCTCTTACAGCCTACCGGGAACATCTCTTTGAAAGGCCTGTAAAACGCAGTTTCTTGGCAGGCCTCATCTGGCTGAAGTAGAACTTCTGCTCTGGGTGTGCTCCATTGCCCTAGAGCTGCCTGGCCCAAAGGGCTGCCTTGTTTCCAAAGACGGAGAGTGGACCCAAAGCATCTTGCTCCCAGCTCTTCGGGAAGCTAAGAAACAGCTGGCTCTGCCCAGTGCTCTTACAGCCTAAGAGAACATCTCTTTGAAAGGCCTGTGAAACGCAGTTTCTTGGCAGGCCTGACCTGGCTGAAGTAGAACTTCTGTTCTGGTTGTGCTACATAGGCCTAGAGCTACCAGGACCTAAGGGCTGCCTTGTTTCCAAAGGGTGAGAGAGGCCCCAAAGCATCTTGCCTCCAGCACTTTGGGAAGCTAAAAAACAACTGGTTCTGCCCAGTGCTCTCACAGCCTACCCTGAACATCTCTTACCAAGGGCTGTGAAACGCAGTTTCTGGGCAGGACTGATCTGCCTGAAGTAGAACTTCTGCTGTGGGTGTGCTCCTTTGGCCTAGAGCTGCCAGGCCCAAACGGCTGCCTTGTGTCCAAAGGGAGAGAGAGGCCCCAAAGCATCTTGCTTCCAGCTCTGTGGGAAGCTAAAGCAACTGGCTCTCCACAGTGCTCTCACAGCCTACCGGGAACATCTCTTACCAAGGCCTGTGAAACGCAGTTTCTTGGCAGGCCTGATCTGGCTGAAGTAGAACTCCTGCTCTGGGCGTGCTACTTTGGCCTAGAGCTGCCAGGCCCAAAGGGCCGCCTTGTTTCCAAAGGGGCTGAGAGTCCCTAAAGCATCTTGCTTCCAAATCTTTGGGAAGCTAAGAAACAACTGGCTCTGCACAGTGCTCTCACAGCCTACCGGCAACGTGACAGAGAAAGGCCTGTGAGACGCAGTTTCTTGGAAGGCCTGATCTGGCTGAGGTAGAACTTCTGCTCTGGGTGTACTCCATTGGCCTAGGGCTGCCAGGCCCAAAGGGCTGCCTTTATTTCCAAAGTGTGAGAGAGGCCCCAAAGCATCTTGCTTCCTGCTCTCTGGGAAGCTAAAACAACTGGCTCTGCACAGTGCTCTCAAAGCCAACCGGGAACGTCACATACAAAGGCCTGTGAAACGCAGCTTCTTGACAGGCCTTATCTGGCTGAGGTAGAACTTGTGCTCTGGGTGTGCTACTTTGGCCTAGAGCTGCCAGGCACAAAGGCTGCTTTGTTTCCAAAGGGGGAGAGAGGCCCCAAATCATGTTGCTTCCAGCTGTTTTTGAAGCTAAGAAACAACTCGCTCTGCCAGGTACTCTTACAGCCTTCCGGGAACACCTCTTACGAAGGCCTGTGAAAAGCAGTTTCTTGGCAGGCCTGATCTGGCTGAGGTAGAACTTCTGCTCTGGGTGTGCTCCATTGCCCTAGAGCTGAAAGGCCCAAAGGGCTGCCTTGTTTCCAAAGGGGGAGAGAGGCCCCAAAGCATCTTGCTTCCACCTCTTGGGAAGCTAAGAAACAACTGGCTGTGCCCAGTGCTCTTATAGCCTAAGAGAACATCTCTTATCAAGGCCTGTGAAACGCACTGTCTAGGCAGGCGTGATCTGGAAGAAGTAGAACTTCGGCTCTGGTTGTGCTCCATTGTCCTAGAGCTGCCAGACCCAACGTGCTGCCTTGTTTCCAAAGGGGCAGAGAGGCCCCAAAGCGTCTTGCTTCCAGCTGTTTGGGAAACCAGGAAACAACTGGCTCTGCACCGTGCTCTCACAGCCTACCGGGAACGTCACATACAAAGGCCTCTGAAACGCAGTTCCTTGGCAGGCCTGATCTGGCTGAAGTAGGACTTCTGCTCTGGGTGTGCTCCATTGGCCTAGAGCTGAAAGGCCCAAAGGTCGCCCTTGTTGGCAAAGGGGCAGGGAGCCCCCAAAGCATCTTGCTTCCAGCTCTTTGGGAAGCTAAGAAACAACTGTCTCTGCCCAGTGCACTTACAGCCTAAGAGACAATCTCTTACCAAGGCCTGTGAAACGCACTTTGTTGGTGGCCTGATCTAGCTGAAGTAGAACTTCTGCTCTGGGTGTGCTCCATTGGCCTAGAGCTGCCTGGCCCAAAGGGCCGCCTTGTTTGCAAAGGGGCTGAGAGTCCCCAAAGCATCTTGCTTCCAGCTCTTCGGGAAGCTAAGAAACATCTGGCGTTACCCAGTGCTCTTACAGCCTACAGGGAACATCTCTTACCAAGGCCTGTGAAACGCCGTTTCCTGGCAGGCCTGATTTGGCTGAAGTAGAACTTCTGCTCTGGGTGTGCTCCATTGCCCTAGAGCTGCCAGGCCCAAGGTGCTGCCTTGTTTCCAAAGGGGCAGAGAGGCCCCAAAGCATCTTGCTTCCAGCTCTCTGGGAAGCTAAGAACCAACTCGCTCTGGCCCGTGCTCTTACAGCCTACCGGGAACATCTCTTTGAAAGGCCTGTGAAACGCAGTTTCTTGGCAGGCCTCATCTGCCTGAAGTAGAACTTCTGCTCTGGGTGTGCTCCATTGCCCTCGAGCTGCCTGGTCCAAAGGGCCGCCTTGTTTGCAAAGGGGATGAGAGGCCCCAAAGCATCTTGCTTCCAGCTTTTCAGGAAGGTAAGAAACAACTGGCTCTGCCCAGTGCTCTTACAGCCTACCGGGAACATCTCTTACCAAGGCCTGTGAAACGCAGTTTCCTGGAAGGCCTGATCTGGCTGAAGTAGAACTTCTGCTCTGGGCGTGCTCCATTGCCCTAGAGCTGCCAGGCCCAAAGGGCTGCCTTGTTTCCAAAGACGGAGAGTGGACCCAAAGCATCTTGCTCCCAGCTCTTCGGGAAGCTAAGAAACAGCTGGCTCTGCCCAGTGCTCTTACAGCCTAAGAGAACATCTCTTTGAAAGGCCTGTGAAACGCAGTTTCTTGGCAGGCCTGACCTGGCTGAAGTAGAACTTCTGTTCTGGTTGTGCTACATAGGCCTAGAGCTACCAGGACCTAAGGGCTGCCTTGTTTCCAAAGGGTGAGAGAGGCCCCAAAGCATCTTGCCTCCAGCACTTTGGGAAGCTAAAAAACAACTGGTTCTGCCCAGTGCTCTCACAGCCTACCGTGAACATCTCTTACCAAGGCCTGTGAAACGCCGTTTCCTGGCAGGCCTGATTTGGCTGAAGTAGAACTTCTGCTCTGGGTGTGCTCCATTGCCCTAGAGCTGCCAGGCCCAAGGAGCTGCCTTGTTTCCAAAGGGGCAGAGAGGCCCCAAAGCATCTTGCTTCCAGCTCTCTGGGAAGCTAAGAACCAACTCGCTCTGGCCCGTGCTCTTACAGCCTACCGGGAACATCTCTTACCAAGGCCTGTGAAACGCCGTTTCCTGGCAGGCCTGATTTGGCTGAAGTAGAACTTCTGCTCTGGGTGTGCTCCATTGCCCTAGAGCTGCCAGGCCCAAGGTGCTGCCTTGTTTCCAAAGGGGCAGAGAGGCCCCAAAGCATCTTGCTTCCAGCTCTCTGGGAAGCTAAGAACCAACTCGCTCTGCCCCGTGCTCTTACAGCCTACCGGGAACATCTCTTTGAAAGGCCTGTGAAACGCAGTTTCTTGGCAGGCCTCATCTGGCTGAAGTAGAACTTCTGCTCTGGGTGTGCTCCATTGCCCTAGAGCTGCCTGGCCCAAAGGGCCGCCTTGTTTGCAAAGGGGATGAGAGGCCCCAAAGCATCTTGCTTCCAGCTCTTCGGGAAGCTAAGAAACATCTGGCGTTGCCCAGTGCTCTTACAGCCTACCGGGAACATCTCTTACCAAGGCCTGTGAAACGCAGTTTGTTGGTGGCCTGAACTGGCCGAAGTAGAACTTCTGCTCTGGGTGTGCTCCACTGGCCTAGAGCTACCTGCCCCAAAGGGCTGCCTTGAGTCCAAAGTGAGAGAGTGGCACCAAAGCTTCTCGCTTCCAGCTTTCGGGAAGCTAAGAAACATCTGGCGTTGCCCAGTGCTCTTACAGCCTACCGGGAACATCTCTTACCAAGGCCTGTGAAACGCCGTTTCCTGGCAGGCCTGATTTGGCTGAAGTAGAACTTCTGCTCTGGGTGTGCTCCATTGCCCTAGAGCTGCCAGGCCCAAGGTGCTGCCTTGTTTCCAAAGGGGCAGAGAGGCCCCAAAGCATCTTGCTTCCAGCTCTCTGGGAAGCTAAGAACCAACTCGCTCTGCCCCGTGCTCTTACAGCCTACCGGGAACATGTCTTTGAAAGGCCTGTGAAACGCAGTTTCTTGGCAGGCCTCATCTGGCTGAAGTAGAACTCCGGCTCTGGGTGTGCTCCATTGCCCTAGGGCTGCCAGGCCCAAAGTGCTGCCCTGTTTCCAAGGGGCAGAGAGGCCCAAAGCATCTTGCTTCCCGGTCTTTGCGAAGCTAAGAAACAACTGGCTCTGCCCAGTGCTCTTACACCTACCGGGAACATCTCTTACCAAGGCCTGTCAAACGCTGTTTCTTTGCAGGCCTGATCAGGCTGAAGTAGAACTCCTGCTCTGCGTGTGCTCCATTGGCCTAGAGCTTCCCGACCCAAAAGGCTGCCTTGTTCCCAAACGGGCAGAGGGGTCCCAAGCATCTTGCTTCCAGCTTTTCAGGAAGGTAAGAAACAACTGGCTCTGCCCAGTGCTCTTACAGCCTACCGGGAACATCTCTTACCAAGGCCTGTGAAACGCAGTTTCCTGGCAGGCCTGATCTGGCTGAAGTAGAACTTCTGCTCTGGGTGTGCTCCATTGCCCTAGAGCTGCCAGGCCCAAAGGGCTGCCTTGTTTCCAAAGACGGAGAGTGGACCCAAAGCATCTTGCTCCCAGCTCTTCGGGAAGCTAAGAAACAGCTGGCTCTGCCCAGTGCTCTTACAGCCTAAGAGAACATCTCTTTGAAAGGCCTGTGAAACGCAGTTGCTTGGCAGGCCTGACCTGGCTGAAGTAGAACTTCTGTTCTGGTTGTGCTACATAGGCCTAGAGCTACCAGGACCTAAGGGCTGCCTTGTTTCCAAAGGGTGAGAGAGGCCCCAAAGCATCTTGCCTCCAGCACTTTGGGAAGCTAAAAAACAACTGGCTCTCCACAGTGCTCTCACAGCCTACCGGGAACATCTCTTACCAAGGCCTGTGAAACGCAGTTTCTTGGCAGGCCTGATCTGGCTGAAGTAGAACTCCTGCTCTGGGCGTGCTACTTTGGCCTAGAGCTGCCAGGCCCAAAGGGCCGCCTTGTTTCCAAAGGGGCTGAGAGTCCCCAAAGCATCTTGCTTCCAAATCTTTGGGAAGCTAAGAAACAACTGGCTCTGCACAGTGCTCTCACAGCCTACCGGCAACGTGACAGAGAAAGGCCTGTGAGACGCAGTTTCTTGGAAGGCCTGATCTGGCTGAGGTAGAACTTCTGCTCTGGGTGTACTCCATTGGCCTAGGGCTGCCAGGCCCAAAGGGCTGCCTTTATTTCCAAAGTGTGAGAGAGGCCCCAAAGCATCTTGCTTCCTGCTCTCTGGGAAGCTAAAACAACTGGCTCTGCACAGTGCTCTCAAAGCCAACCGGGAACGTCACATACAAAGGCCTGTGAAACGCAGCTTCTTGACAGGCCTTATCTGGCTGAGGTAGAACTTGTGCTCTGGGTGTGCTACTTTGGCCTAGAGCTGCCAGGCACAAAGGCTGCTTTGTTTCCAAAGGGGGAGAGAGGCCCCAAATCATGTTGCTTCCAGCTGTTTTTGAAGCTAAGAAACAACTCGCTCTGCCAGGTACTCTTACAGCCTTCCGGGAACACCTCTTACGAAGGCCTGTGAAAAGCAGTTTCTTGGCAGGCCTGATCTGGCTGAGGTAGAACTTCTGCTCTGGGTGTGCTCCATTGCCCTAGAGCTGAAAGGCCCAAAGGGCTGCCTTGTTTCCAAAGGGGGAGAGAGGCCCCAAAGCATCTTGCTTCCACCTCTTGGGAAGCTAAGAAACAACTGGCTGTGCCCAGTGCTCTTATAGCCTAAGAGAACATCTCTTATCAAGGCCTGTGAAACGCACTGTCTAGGCAGGCCTGATCTGGAAGAAGTAGAACTTCGGCTCTGGTTGTGCTCCATTGCCCTAGAGCTGCCAGACCCAACGTGCTGCCTTGTTTCCAAAGGGGCAGAGAGGCCCCAAAGCGTCTTGCTTCCAGCTGTTTGGGAAACAAGGAAACAACTGGCTCTGCACCGTGCTCTCACAGCCTACCGGGAACGTCACATACAAAGGCCTCTGAAACGCAGTTCCTTGGCAGGCCTGATCTGGCTGAAGTAGGACTTCTGCTCTGGGTGTGCTCCATTGGCCTAGAGCTGAAAGGCCCAAAGGTCGCCCTTGTTGGCAAAGGGGCAGGGAGCCCCCAAAGCATCTTGCTTCCAGCTCTTTGGGAAGCTAAGAAACAACTGTCTCTGCCCAGTGCTCTTACAGCCTAAGAGACAATCTCTTACCAAGGCCTGTGAAACGCACTTTGTTGGTGGCCTGATCTAGCTGAAGTAGAACTGCTGCTCTGGGTGTGCTCCATTGGCCTAGAGCTGCCTGGCCCAAAGGGCCGCCTTGTTTGCAAAGGGGCTGAGAGTCCCCAAAGCATCTTGCTTCCAGCTCTTCGGGAAGCTGAGAAACATCTGGCGTTACCCAGTGCTCTTACAGCCTACCGGGAACATCTCTTACCAAGGCCTGTGAAACGCCGTTTCCTGGCAGGCCTGATTTGGCTGAAGTAGAACTTCTGCTCTGGGTGTGCTCCATTGCCCTAGAGCTGCCAGGCCCAAGGTGCTGCCTTGTTTCCAAAGGGGCAGAGAGGCCCCAAAGCATCTTGCTTCCAGCTCTCTGGGAAGCTAAGAACCAACTCGCTCTGCCCCGTGCTCTTACAGCCTACCGGGAACATCTCTTTGAAAGGCCTGTGAAACGCAGTTTCTTGGCAGGCCTCATCTGGCTGAAGTAGAACTTCTGCTCTGGGTGTGCTCCATTGCCCTAGAGCTGCCTGGCCCAAAGGGCCGCCTTGTTTGCAAAGGGGATGAGAGGCCCCAAAGCATCTTGCTTCCAGCTCTTTGGGAAGCTAAGAAACATCTGGCGTTGCCCAGTGCTCTTACAGCCTACCGGGAACATCTCTTACCAAGGCCTGTGAAATGCAGTTTGTTGGTGGCCTGAACTGGCCGAAGTAGAACTTCTGCTCTGGGTGTGCTCCACTGGCCTAGAGCTACCTGCCCCAAAGTGCTGCCTTGAGTCCAAAGTGAGAGAGTGGCACCAAAGCTTCTCGCTTCCAGCTCTTCGGGAAGCTAAGAAGCATCTGTCGTTGCCCAGTGCTCTTACAGCCTACCGGGAACATCTCTTACCAAGGCCTGTGAAACGCCGTTTCCTGGCAGGCCTGATTTGGCTGAAGTAGAACTTCTGCTCTGGGTGTGCTCCATTGCCCTAGAGCTGCCAGGCCCAAGGTGCTGCCTTGTTTCCAAAGGGGCAGAGAGGCCCTAAAGCATCTTGCTTCCAGCTCTCTGGGAAGCTAAGAACCAACTCGCTCTGCCCCGTGCTCTTACAGCCTACCGGGAACATGTCTTTGAAAGGCCTGTGAAACGCAGTTTCTTGGCAGGCCTCATCTGGCTGAAGTAGAACTCCGGCTCTGGGTGTGCTCCATTGCCCTAGGGCTGCCAGGCCCAAAGTGCTGCCCTGTTTCCAAGGGGCAGAGAGGCCCAAAGCATCTTGCTTCCCGGTCTTTGCGAAGCTAAGAAACAACTGGCTCTGCCCAGTGCTCTTACACCTACCAGGAACATCTCTTACCAAGGCCTGTCAAACGCTGTTTCTTTGCAGGCCTGATCAGGCTGAAGTAGAACTCCTGCTCTGCGTGTGCTCCATTGGCCTAGAGCTTCCCGACCCAAAAGGCTGCCTTGTTCCCAAACGGGCAGAGGGGTCCCAAGCATCTTGCTTCCAGCTTTTCAGGAAGGTAAGAAACAACTGGCTCTGCCCAGTGCTCTTACAGCCTACCGGGAACATCTCTTACCAAGGCCTGTGAAACGCAGTTTCCTGGAAGGCCTGATCTGGCTGAAGTAGAACTTCTGCTCTGGGCGTGCTCCATTGCCCTAGAGCTGCCAGGCCCAAAGGGCTGCCTTGTTTCCAAAGACGGAGAGTGGACCCAAAGCATCTTGCTCCCAGCTCTTCGGGAAGCTAAGAAACAGCTGGCTCTGCCCAGTGCTCTTACAGCCTAAGAGAACATCTCTTTGAAAGGCCTGTGAAACGCAGTTTCTTGGCAGGCCTGACCTGGCTGAAGTAGAACTTCTGTTCTGGTTGTGCTACATAGGCCTAGAGCTACCAGGACCTAAGGGCTGCCTTGTTTCCAAAGGGTGAGAGAGGCCCCAAAGCATCTTGCCTCCAGCACTTTGGGAAGCTAAAAAACAACTGGTTCTGCCCAGTGCTCTCACAGCCTACCGTGAACATCTCTTACCAAGGGCTGTGAAACGCAGTTTCTGGGCAGGACTGATCTGCCTGAAGTAGAACTTCTGCTGTGGGTGTGCTCCATTGGCCTAGAGCTGCCAGGCCCAAACGGCTGCCTTGTGTCCAAAGGGAGAGAGAGGCCCCAAAGCATCTTGCTTCCAGCTCTGTGGGAAGCTAAAGCAACTGGCTCTCCACAGTGCTCTCATAGCCTACCGGGAACATCTCTTACCAAGGCCTGTGAAACGCAGTTTCTTGGCAGGCCTGATCTGGCTGAAGTAGAACTCCTGCTCTGGGCGTGCTACTTTGGCCTAGAGCTGCCAGGCCCAAAGGGCCGCCTTGTTTCCAAAGGGGCTGAGAGTCCCCAAAGCATCTTGCTTCCAAATCTTTGGGAAGCTAAGAAACAACTGGCTCTGCACAGTGCTCTCACAGCCTACCGGCAACGTGACAGAGAAAGGCCTGTGAGACGCAGTTTCTTGGAAGGCCTGATCTGGCTGAGGTAGAACTTCTGCTCTGGGTGTACTCCATTGGCCTAGGGCTGCCAGGCCCAAAGGGCTGCCTTTATTTCCAAAGTGTGAGAGAGGCCCCAAAGCATCTTGCTTCCTGCTCTCTGGGAAGCTAAAACAACTGGCTCTGCACAGTGCTCTCAAAGCCAACCGGGAACGTCACATACAAAGGCCTGTGAAACGCAGCTTCTTGACAGGCCTTATCTGGCTGAGGTAGAACTTGTGCTCTGGGTGTGCTACTTTGGCCTAGAGCTGCCAGGCACAAAGGCTGCTTTGTTTCCAAAGGGGGAGAGAGGCCCCAAATCATGTTGCTTCCAGCTGTTTTTGAAGCTAAGAAACAACTCGCTCTGCCAGGTACTCTTACAGCCTTCCGGGAACACCTCTTACGAAGGCCTGTGAAAAGCAGTTTCTTGGCAGGCCTGATCTGGCTGAGGTAGAACTTCTGCTCTGGGTGTGCTCCATTGCCCTAGAGCTGAAAGGCCCAAAGGGCTGCCTTGTTTCCAAAGGGGGAGAGAGGCCCCAAAGCATCTTGCTTCCACCTCTTGGGAAGCTAAGAAACAACTGGCTGTGCCCAGTGCTCTTATAGCCTAAGAGAACATCTCTTATCAAGGCCTGTGAAACGCACTGTCTAGGCAGGCCTGATCTGGAAGAAGTAGAACTTCGGCTCTGGTTGTGCTCCATTGCCCTAGAGCTGCCAGACCCAACGTGCTGCCTTGTTTCCAAAGGGGCAGAGAGGCCCCAAAGCGTCTTGCTTCCAGCTGTTTGGGAAACAAGGAAACAACTGGCTCTGCACCGTGCTCTCACAGCCTACCGGGAACGTCACATACAAAGGCCTCTGAAACGCAGTTCCTTGGCAGGCCTGATCTGGCTGAAGTAGGACTTCTGCTCTGGGTGTGCTCCATTGGCCTAGAGCTGAAAGGCCCAAAGGTCGCCCTTGTTGGCAAAGGGGCAGGGAGCCCCCAAAGCATCTTGCTTCCAGCTCTTTGGGAAGCTAAGAAACAACTGTCTCTGCCCAGTGCTCTTACAGCCTAAGAGACAATCTCTTACCAAGGCCTGTGAAACGCACTTTGTTGGTGGCCTGATCTAGCTGAAGTAGAACTGCTGCTCTGGGTGTGCTCCATTGGCCTAGAGCTGCCTGGCCCAAAGGGCCGCCTTGTTTGCAAAGGGGCTGAGAGTCCCCAAAGCATCTTGCTTCCAGCTCTTCGGGAAGCTGAGAAACATCTGGCGTTACCCAGTGCTCTTACAGCCTACCGGGAACATCTCTTACCAAGGCCTGTGAAACGCCGTTTCCTGGCAGGCCTGATTTGGCTGAAGTAGAACTTCTGCTCTGGGTGTGCTCCATTGCCCTAGAGCTGCCAGGCCCAAGGTGCTGCCTTGTTTCCAAAGGGGCAGAGAGGCCCCAAAGCATCTTGCTTCCAGCTCTCTGGGAAGCTAAGAACCAACTCGCTCTGCCCCGTGCTCTTACAGCCTACCGGGAACATGTCTTTGAAAGGCCTGTGAAACGCAGTTTCTTGGCAGGCCTCATCTGGCTGAAGTAGAACTTCTGCTCTGGGTGTGCTCCATTGCCCTAGAGCTGCCTGGCCCAAAGGGCCGCCTTGTTTGCAAAGGGGATGAGAGGCCCCAAAGCATCTTGCTTCCAGCTCTTTGGGAAGCTAAGAAACATCTGGCGTTGCCCAGTGCTCTTACAGCCTACCGGGAACATCTCTTACCAAGGCCTGTGAAACGCCGTTTCCTGGCAGGCCTGATTTGGCTGAAGTAGAACTTCTGCTCTGGGTGTGCTCCATTGCCCTAGAGCTGCCAGGCCCAAGGTGCTGCCTTGTTTCCAAAGGGGCAGAGAGGCCCCAAAGCATCTTGCTTCCAGCTCTCTGGGAAGCTAAGAACCAACTCGCTCTGCCCCGTGCTCTTACAGCCTACCGGGAACATGTCTTTGAAAGGCCTGTGAAACGCAGTTTCTTGGCAGGCCTCATCTGGCTGAAGTAGAACTCCGGCTCTGGGTGTGCTCCATTGCCCTAGGGCTGCCAGGCCCAAAGTGCTGCCCTGTTTCCAAGGGGCAGAGAGGCCCAAAGCATCTTGCTTCCCGGTCTTTGCGAAGCTAAGAAACAACTGGCTCTGCCCAGTGCTCTTACACCTACCGGGAACATCTCTTACCAAGGCCTGTCAAACGCTGTTTCTCTGCAGGCCTGATCAGGCTGAAGTAGAACTCCTGCTCTGCGTGTGCTCCATTGGCCTAGAGCTTCCCGACCCAAAAGGCTGCCTTGTTCCCAAACGGGCAGAGGGGTCCCAAGCATCTTGCTTCCAGCTTTTCAGGAAGGTAAGAAACAACTGGCTCTGCCCAGTGCTCTTACAGCCTACCGGGAACATCTCTTACCAAGGCCTGTGAAACGCAGTTTCCTGGAAGGCCTGATCTGGCTGAAGTAGAACTTCTGCTCTGGGCGTGCTCCATTGCCCTAGAGCTGCCAGGCCCAAAGGGCTGCCTTGTTTCCAAAGACGGAGAGTGGACCCAAAGCATCTTGCTCCCAGCTCTTCGGGAAGCTAAGAAACAGCTGGCTCTGCCCAGTGCTCTTACAGCCTAAGAGAACATCTCTTTGAAAGGCCTGTGAAACGCAGTTTCTTGGCAGGCCTGACCTGGCTGAAGTAGAACTTCTGTTCTGGTTGTGCTACATAGGCCTAGAGCTACCAGGACCTAAGGGCTGCCTTGTTTCCAAAGGGTGAGAGAGGCCCCAAAGCATCTTGCCTCCAGCACTTTGGGAAGCTAAAAAACAACTGGTTCTGCCCAGTGCTCTCACAGCCTACCGTGAACATCTCTTACCAAGGGCTGTGAAACGCAGTTTCTGGGCAGGACTGATCTGCCTGAAGTAGAACTTCTGCTGTGGGTGTGCTCCATTGGCCTAGAGCTGCCAGGCGCAAACGGCTGCCTTGTGTCCAAAGGGAGAGAGAGGCCCCAAAGCATCTTGCTTCCAGCTCTGTGGGAAGCTAAAGCAACTGGCTCTCCACAGTGCTCTCACAGCCTACCGGGAACATCTCTTACCAAGGCCTGTGAAACGCAGTTTCTTGGCAGGCCTGATCTGGCTGAAGTAGAACTCCTGCTCTGGGCGTGCTACTTTGGCCTAGAGCTGCCAGGCCCAAAGGGCCGCCTTGTTTCCAAAGGGGCTGAGAGTCCCCAAAGCATCTTGCTTCCAAATCTTTGGGAAGCTAAGAAACAACTGGCTCTGCACAGTGCTCTCACAGCCTACCGGCAACGTGACAGAGAAAGGCCTGTGAGACGCAGTTTCTTGGAAGGCCTGATCTGGCTGAGGTAGAACTTCTGCTCTGGGTGTACTCCATTGGCCTAGGGCTGCCAGGCCCAAAGGGCTGCCTTTATTTCCAAAGTGTGAGAGAGGCCCCAAAGCATCTTGCTTCCTGCTCTCTGGGAAGCTAAAACAACTGGCTCTGCACAGTGCTCTCAAAGCCAACCGGGAACGTCACATACAAAGGCCTGTGAAACGCAGCTTCTTGACAGGCCTTATCTGGCTGAGGTAGAAATTGTGCTCTGGGTGTGCTACTTTGGCCTAGAGCTGCCAGGCACAAAGGCTGCTTTGTTTCCAAAGGGGGAGAGAGGCCCCAAATCATGTTGCTTCCAGCTGTTTTTGAAGCTAAGAAACAACTCGCTCGCCAGGTACTCTTACAGCCTTCCGGGAACACCTCTTACGAAGGCCTGTGAAAAGCAGTTTCTTGGCAGGCCTGATCTGGCTGAGGTAGAACTTCTGCTCTGGGTGTGCTCCATTGCCCTAGAGCTGAAAGGCCCAAAGGGCTGCCTTGTTGGCAAAGGGGCAGGGAGCCCCCAAAGCATCTTGCTTCCAGCTCTTTGGGAAGCTAAGAAACAACTGGCTCTGCCCAGTGCTCTTACAGCCTGAGAGAAAATCTCTTACCAAGGCCTGTGAAACGCACTTTGTTGGCGGCCTGATCTAGCTGAAGTAGAACTTCTGCTCTGGGTGTGCTCCATTGGCCTAGAGCTGCCTGGCCCAAAGGGCCGCCTTGCTTGCAAAGGGGATGAGAGGCCCCAAAGCATCTTGCTTCCAGCTCTTCGGGAAGCTAAGAAACATCGGGCGTTGCCCAGTGCTCATACAGCCTACCGGGAACATCTCTTACCAAGGCCTGTGAAACGCAGTTTGTTGGTGGCCTGAACTGGCCGAAGTAGAACTTCTGCTCTGGGTGTGCTCCACTGGCCTAGAGCTACCTGCCCCAAAGGGCTGCCTTGATTCCAAACTGAGAGAGTGGCACCAAAGCATCTTGCTTCCAGGTCTTCGGGAAGCTAAGAAACAGCTGGCGTTGACCAGTGCTCTTACAGCCTACCGGGAACAACTCTTACCAAGGTCTTTGAAACGCCGTTTACTGGCAGGCCTGATTTGGATGAAGTAGAACTTCTGCTCTGGGTGTGCTCCATTAACCTAGAGCTGCCAGGCCCAAGGTGCTGCCTTGTTTCCAAAGGGGCAGAGAGGCCCCAAAGCATCTTGCTTCCGGCTTTCTGGGAAGCTAAGAACCAACTCGCTCTGCCCCGTGCTCTTACAGCCTACCGGGAACATGTCTTTGAAAGGCCTGTGAAACGCAGTTTCTTGGCAGGCCTCATCTGGCTGAAGTAGAACTCCGGCTCTGGGTGTGCTCCATTGCCCTAGGGCTGCCAGGCCCAAAGTGCTGCCCTGTTTCCAAGGGGCAGAGAGTCCCAAAGCATCTTGCTTCCCGGTCTTTGCAAAGCTAAGAAACAACTGGCTCTGCCCAGTGCTCTTACACCTACCGGGAATATCTCTTACCAAGGCCTGTCAAACGCTGTTTCTTTGCAGGCCTGATCAGGCTGAAGTAGAACTCCTGCTCTGCGTGTGCTCCATTGGCCTAGAGCTTCCCGACCCAAAAGGCTGCCTTGTTCCCAAACGGGCAGAGGGGTCCCAAGCGTCTTGCTTCCAGCTTTTCAGGAAGGTAAGAAACAACTGGCTCTGCCCAGTGCTCTTACAGCCTACCGGGAACATCTCTTACCAAGGCCTGTGAAACGCAGTTTCCTGGCAGGCCTGATCTGGCTGAAGTAGAACTTCTGCTCTGGGTGTGCTCCATTGCCCTAGAGCTGCCAGGCACAAAGGGCTGCCTTGTTTCCAAAGACGGAGATTGGACCCAAAGCATCTTGCTCCCAGCTCTTCGGGAAGCTAAGAAACAGCTGGCTCTGCCCAGTGCTCTTACAGCCTAAGAGAACATCTCTTTGAAAGGCCTGTGAAACGCAGTTTCTTGGCAGGCCTGACCTGGCTGAAGTAGAACTTCTGTTCTGGTTGTGCTACATAGGCCTAGAGCTACCAGGACCTAAGGGCTGCCTTGTTTCCAAAGGGTGAGAGAGGCCCCAAAGCATCTTGCCTCCAGCACTTTGGGAAGCTAAAAAACAACTGGTTCTGCCCAGTGCTCTCACAGCCTACCGTGAACATCTCTTACCAAGGGCTGTGAAACGCAGTTTCTGGGCAGGACTGATCTGGCTGAAGTAGAACTTCTGCTGTGGGTGTGCTCCATTGGCCTAGAGCTGCCAGGCGCAAACGGCTGCCTTGTGTCCAAAGGGAGAGAGAGGCCCCAAAGCATCTTGCTTCCAGCTCTGTGGGAAGCTAAAGCAACTGGCTCTCCACAGTGCTCTCACAGCCTACCGGGAACATCTCTTACCAAGGCCTGTGAAACGCAGTTTCTTGGCAGGCCTGATCTGGCTGAAGTAGAACTCCTGCTCTGGGCATGCTACTTTGGCCTAGAGCTGCCAGGCCCAAAGGGCCGCCTTGTTTCCAAAGGGGCTGAGAGTCCCCAAAGTATCTTGCTTCCAAAACTTTGGGAAGCTAAGAAACAACTGGCTCTGCACAGTGCTCTCACAGCCTACCGGCAACGTGACAGAGAAAGGCCTGTGAGACGCAGTTTCTTGGAAGGCCTGATCTGGCTGAGGTAGAACTTCTGCTCTGGGTGTACTCCATTGGCCTAGGGCTGCCAGGCCCAAAGGGCTGCCTTCATTTCCAAAGTGTGAGAGAGGCCCCAAAGCATCTTGCTTCCTGCTCTCTGGGAAGCTAAAACAACTGGCTCTGCACAGTGCTCTCAAAGCCAACCGGGAACGTCACATACAAAGGCCTGTGAAACGCAGCTTCTTGACAGGCCTTATCTGGCTGAGGTAGAACTTGTGCTCTGGGTGTGCTACTTTGGCCTAGAGCTGCCAGGCACAAAGGCTGCTTTGTTTCCAAAGGGGGAGAGAGGACCCAAATCATGTTGCTTCCAGCTGTTTTTGAAGCTAAGAAACAACTCGCTCTGCCAGGTACTCTTACAGCCTTCCGGGAACACCTCTTACGAAGGCCTGTGAAAAGCAGTTTCATGGCAGGCCTGATCTGGCTGAGGTAGAACTTCTGCTCTGGGTGTGCTCCATTGCCCTAGAGCTGCCAGGCCCAAAGGGCTGCCTTGATTCCAAAGACGGAGATTGGACTCAAAGCATCTTGCTCCCAGCTCTTCGGGAAGCTAAGAAACAGCTGGCTCTGCCCAGTGCTCTTACAGCCTAAGAGAACATCTCTTTGAAAGGCCTGTGAAACGCAGTTTCTTGGCAGGCCTGACCTGGCTGAAGTAGAACTTCTGTTCTGGTTGTGCTACATAGGCCTAGAGCTACCAGGACCTAAGGGCTGCCTTGTTTCCAAAGGGTGAGAGAGGCCCCAAAGCATCTTGCCTCCAGCACTTTGGGAAGCTAAAAAACAACTGGTTCTGCCCAGTGCTCTCACAGCCTACCGTGAACATCTCTTACCAAGGGCTGTGAAATGCAGTTTCTGGGCAGGACTGATCTGGCTGAAGTAGAACTTCTGCTGTGGGTGTGCTCCATTGGCCTAGAGCTGCCAGGCGCAAACGGCTGCCTTGTGTCCAAAGGGAGAGAGAGGCCCCAAAGCATCTTGCTTCCAGCTCTGTGGGAAGCTAAAGCAACTGGCTCTCCACAGTGCTCTCACAGCCTACCGGGAACATCTCTTACCAAGGCCTGTGAAACGCAGTTTCTTGGCAGGCCTGATCTGGCTGAAGTAGAACTCCTGCTCTGGGCATGCTACTTTGGCCTAGAGCTGCCAGGCCCAAAGGGCCGCCTTGTTTCCAAAGGGGCTGAGAGTCCCCAAAGTATCTTGCTTCCAAATCTTTGGGAAGCTAAGAAACAACTGGCTCTGCACAGTGCTCTCACAGCCTACCGGCAACGTGACAGAGAAAGGCCTGTGAGACGCAGTTTCTTGGAAGGCCTGATCTGGCTGAGGTAGAACTTCTGCTCTGGGTGTACTCCATTGGCCTAGGGCTGCCAGGCCCAAAGGGCTGCCTTTATTTCCAAAGTGTGAGAGAGGCCCCAAAGCATCTTGCTTCCTGCTCTCTGGGAAGCTAAAACAACTGGCTCTGCACAGTGCTCTCAAAGCCAACCGGGAACGTCACATACAAAGGCCTGTGAAACGCAGCTTCTTGACAGGCCTTATCTGGCTGAGGTAGAACTTGTGCTCTGGGTGTGCTACTTTGGCCTAGAGCTGCCAGGCACCAAGGCTGCTTTGTTTCCAAAGGGGGAGAGAGGCCCCAAATCATGTTGCTTCCAGCTGTTTTTGAAGCTAAGAAACAACTCGCTCTGCCAGGTACTCTTACAGCCTTCCGGGAACACCTCTTACGAAGGCCTGTGAAAAGCAGTTTCATGGCAGGCCTGATCTGGCTGAGGTAGAACTTCTGCTCTGGGTGTGCTCCATTGCCCTAGAGCTGCCAGGCCCAAAGGGCTGCCTTGATTCCAAAGACGGAGATTGGACTCAAAGCATCTTGCTCCCAGCTCTTCGGGAAGCTAAGAAACAGCTGGCTCTGCCCAGTGCTCTTACAGCCTAAGAGAACATCTCTTTGAAAGGCCTGTGAAACGCAGTTTCTTGGCAGGCCTGACCTGGCTGAAGTAGAACTTCTGTTCTGGTTGTGCTACATAGGCCTAGAGCTACCAGGACCTAAGGGCTGCCTTGTTTCCAAAGGGTGAGAGAGGCCCCAAAGCATCTTGCCTCCAGCACTTTGGGAAGCTAAAAAACAACTGGTTCTGCCCAGTGCTCTCACAGCCTACCGTGAACATCTCTTACCAAGGGCTGTGAAATGCAGTTTCTGGGCAGGACTGATCTGGCTGAAGTAGAACTTCTGCTGTGGGTGTGCTCCATTGGCCTAGAGCTGCCAGGCGCAAACGGCTGCCTTGTGTCCAAAGGGAGAGAGAGGCCCCAAAGCATCTTGCTTCCAGCTCTGTGGGAAGCTAAAGCAACTGGCTCTCCACAGTGCTCTCACAGCCTACCGGGAACATCTCTTACCAAGGCCTGTGAAACGCAGTTTCTTGGCAGGCCTGATCTGGCTGAAGTAGAACTCCTGCTCTGGGCATGCTACTTTGGCCTAGAGCTGCCAGGCCCAAAGGGCCGCCTTGTTTCCAAAGGGGCTGAGAGTCCCCAAAGTATCTTGCTTCCAAATCTTTGGGAAGCTAAGAAACAACTGGCTCTGCACAGTGCTCTCACAGCCTACCGGCAACGTGACAGAGAAAGGCCTGTGAGACGCAGTTTCTTGGAAGGCCTGATCTGGCTGAGGTAGAACTTCTGCTCTGGGTGTACTCCATTGGCCTAGGGCTGCCAGGCCCAAAGGGCTGCCTTTATTTCCAAAGTGTGAGAGAGGCCCCAAAGCATCTTGCTTCCTGCTCTCTGGGAAGCTAAAACAACTGGCTCTGCACAGTGCTCTCAAAGCCAACCGGGAACGTCACATACAAAGGCCTGTGAAACGCAGCTTCTTGACAGGCCTTATCTGGCTGAGGTAGAACTTGTGCTCTGGGTGTGCTACTTTGGCCTAGAGCTGCCAGGCACAAAGGCTGCTTTGTTTCCAAAGGGGGAGAGAGGCCCCAAATCATGTTGCTTCCAGCTGTTTTTGAAGCTAAGAAACAACTAGCTCTGCCAGGTACTCTTACAGCCTTCCGGGAACACCTCTTACGAAGGCCTGTGAAAAGCAGTTTCTTGGCAGGCCTGATCTGGCTGAGGTAGAACTTCTGCTCTGGGTGTGCTCCATTGCCCTAGAGCTGAAAGGCCCAAAGGGATGCCTTGTTTCCAAAGGGGCAGAGAGGCCCCAAAGCATCTTGCTTCCAGCTCATTGGGAAGCTAAGAAACAACTGGCTGTGCCCAGTGCTCTTATAGCCTAAGAGAACATCTCTTATCAAGGCCTGTGAAACGCAGTTTCTAGGCAGGCCTGATCTGGAAGAAGTAGAACTTCTGCTCTGGTTGTGCTCCATTGCCCTAGAGCTGCCAGACCCAACGTGCTGCCTTGTTTCCAAAGGGGCAGAGAGGCCCCTAAGCGTCTTGCTTCCAGCTGTTTGGGAAACAAGGAAACAACTGGCTCTGCACCGTGCTCTCACAGCCTACCGGGAACGTCACATACAAAGGCCTCTGAAACGCAGTTCCTTGGCAGGCCTGATCTGGCTGAAGTAGGACTTCTGCTCTGGCTGTGCTCCATTGGCCTAGAGCTGAAAGGCCCAAAGGGATGCCTTGTTTGCAAAGGGGCAGAGAGGCCCCAAAGCATCTTGCTTCCAGCTCTTTGGGAAGCTAAGAAACAACTGTCTCTGCCCAGTGCTCTGACAGAGTACCGGCAACATCTCTTACCAAAGCCTTTGAAACACAGTTTCTTGGCAGGCCTTATCTGGCTGAGGTAGAACTTCTGCTCTCGGTGTGCTCCATTGGCCTAGAGCTGAAAGGCCCAAAGGTCGGACTTGTTGGCAAAGGGGCAGGGAGCCCCCAAAGCATCTTGCTTCCAGCTCTTTGGGAAGCTAAGAAACAACTGGCTCTGCCCAGTGCTTTTACAGCCTGAGAGAAAATCTCTTACCAAGGCCTGTGAAACGCACTTTGTTGGTGGCCTGATCTAGCTGAAGTAGAACTTCTGCTCTGGGTGTGCTCCATTGGCCTAGAGCTGCCTGGCCCAAAGGGCCGCCTTGCTTGCAAAGGGGATGAGAGGCCCCAAAGCATCTTGCTTCCAGCTCTTCGGGAAGCTAAGAAACATCGGGCGTTGCCCAGTGCTCTTACAGCCTACTGGGAACATCTCTTACCAAGGCCTGTGAAACGCAGTTTGTTGGTGGCCTGAACTGGCCCAAGTAGAACTTCTGCTCTGGGTGTGCTCCAGTGGCCTAGAGCTACCTGCCCCAAAGGGCTGCCTTCATTCCAAAGTGAGAGAGTGGCACCAAAGCATCTTGCTTCCAGCTCTTCGGGAAGCTAAGAAACATCTGGCGTTGCCCAGTGCTCTTACAGCCTACCGGGAACATCTCTTACCAAGGCCTGTGATACGCCGTTTCCTGGCAGGCCTGATTTGGCTGAAGTAGAACTTCTGCTCTGGGTGTGCTCCATTGCCCTAGAGCTGCCAGGCCCAAGGTGCTGCCTTGTTTCCAAAGGGGCAGAGAGGCCCCAAAGCATCTTGCTTCCGGCTCTCTGGGAAGCTAAGAACCAAGTCGCTCTGCCCCGTGCTCTTACAGCCTACCGGGAACATGTCTTTGAAAGGCCTGTGAAACGCAGTTTCTTGGCAGGCCTCATCTGGCTGAAGTAGAACTCCGGCTCTGGGTGTGCTCCATTGCCCTAGGGCTGCCAGGCCCAAAGTGCTGCCCTGTTTCCAAGGGGCAGAGAGGCCCAAAGCATCTTGCTTCCCGGTCTTTGCAAAGCTAAGAAACAACTGGCTCTGCCCAGTGCTCTTACACCTACCGGGAACATCTCTTACCAAGGCCTGTCAAACGCTGTTTCTTTGCAGGCCTGATCAGGCTGAAGTAGAACTCCTGCTCTGCGTGTGCTCCATTGGCCTAGAACTTCCCGACCCAAAAGGCTGCCTTGTTCCCAAACGGGCAGAGGGGTCCCAAGCGTCTTGCTTCCAGCTTTTCAGGAAGGTAAGAAACAACTGGCTCTGCCCAGTGCTCTCACAGCCTACCGGGAACATCTCTTACCAAGGCCTGTGAAACGCAGTTTCCTGGCAGGCCTGATCTGGCTGAAGTAGAACTTCTGCTCTGGGTGTGCTCCATTGCCCTGGAGCTGCCAGGCCCAAAGGGCTGCCTTGTTTCGAAAGACGGAGAGTGGACCCAAAGCATCTTGCTCCCAGCTCTTCGGGAAGCTAAGAAACAGCTGGCTCTGCCCAGTGCTCTTACAGCCTAAGAGAACATCTCTTTGAAAGGCCTGTGAAACGCAGTTTCTTGGCAGGCCTGATCTGGCTGAAGTAGAACTCCTGCTCTGGGCGTGCTACTTTGGCCTAGAGCTGCCAGGCCCAAAGGGCCGCCTTGTTTCCAAAGGGGCTGAGAGTCCCCAAAGTATCTTGCTTCCAAATCTTTGGGAAGCTAAGAAACAACTGGCTCTGCACAGTGCTCTCACAGCCTACCGGCAACGTGACAGAGAAAGGCCTGTGAGACGCAGTTTCTTGGAAGGCCTGATCTGGCTGAGGTAGAACTTCTGCTCTGGGTGTACTCCATTGGCCTAGGGCTGCCAGGCCCAAAGGGCTGCCTTTATTTCCAAAGTGTGAGAGAGGCCCCAAAGCATCTTGCTTCCTGCTCTCTGGGAAGCTAAAACAACTGGCTCTGCACAGTGCTCTCAAAGCCAACCGGGAACGTCACATACAAAGGCCTGTGAAACGCAGCTTCTTGACAGGCCTTATCTGGCTGAGGTAGAACTTGTGCTCTGGGTGTGCTACTTTGGCCTAGAGCTGCCAGGCACAAAGGCTGCTTTGTTTCCAAAGGGGGAGAGAGGCCCCAAATCATGTTGCTTCCAGCTGTTTTTGAAGCTAAGAAACAACTCGCTCTGCCAGGTACTCTTACAGCCTTCCGGGAACACCTCTTACGAAGGCCTGTGAAAAGCAGTTTCTTGGCAGGCCTGATCTGGCTGAGGTAGAACTTCTGCTCTGGGTGTGCTCCATTGCCCTAGAGCTGAAAGGCCCAAAGGGCTGCCTTGTTTCCAAAGACGGAGAGTGGACCCAAAGCATCTTGCTTCCAGCTTTTCAGGAAGGTAAGAAACAACTGGCTCTGCCCAGTGCTCTTACAGCCTACCGGGAACATCTCTTACCAAGGCCTGTGAAACGCAGTTTCCTGGCAGGCCTGATCTGGCTGAAGTAGAACTCCTCCTCTGGGCGTGCTACTTTGGACTAGAGCTGCCAGGCCCAAAGGGCCGCCTTGTTTCCAAAGGGGGAGAGAGGCCCCAAAGCATCTTGCTTCCACCTCTTGGGAAGCTAAGAAACAACTGGCTGTGCCCAGTGCTCTTATAGCCTAAGAGAACATCTCTTATCAAGGCCTGTGAAACGCACTGTCTAGGCAGGCCTGATCTGGAAGAAGTAGAACTTCGGCTCTGGTTGTGCTCCATTGCCCTAGAGCTGCCAGACCCAACGTGCTGCCTTGTTTCCAAAGGGGCAGAGAGGCCCCAAAGCGTCTTGCTTCCAGCTGTTTGGGAAACAAGGAAACAACTGGCTCTGCACCGTGCTCTCACAGCCTACCGGGAACGTCACATACAAAGGCCTCTGAGACGCAGTTCCTTGGCAGGCCTGATCTGGCTGAAGTAGGACTTCTGCTCTGGGTGTGCTCCATTGGCCTAGAGCTGAAAGGCCCAAAGGTCGCCCTTGTTGGCAAAGGGGCAGGGAGCCCCCAAAGCATCTTGCTTCCAGCTCTTTGGGAAGCTAAGAAACAAATGGCTCTGCCCAGTGCTCTAACAGAGTACCGGGAACATCTCTTACCAAGGCCTTTGAAACGCAGTTTCTTGGCAGGCCTTATCTGGCTGAGGTAGAACTTCTGCTCTGGGTGTGCTCCATTGGCCTAGAGCTGCCTGGCCCAAAGGTCGGCCTTGTTTGCAAAGGGGATGAGAGGCCCCAAAGCATCTTGCTTCCAGCTCTTCGGGAAGCTAAGAAACATCTGGCATTGCCCAGTGCTCTTACAGCCTACCGGGAACATCTCTTGCCAAGGCCTGTGAAACGCAGTTTGTTGGTGGCCTGAACTGGCCGAAGTAGAACTTCTGCTCTGGGTGTGCTCCATTGGCCTAGAGCTGCCTGGCCCATAGGGCCGCCTTGTTTGCAAAGGGGATGAGAGGCCCCAAAGCATCTTGCTTCCAGCTCTTCGGGAAGCTAAGAAACATCTGGCGTTGCCCAGTGCTCTTACAGCCTACCGGGAACATCTCTTACCAAGGCCTGTGAAACGCAGTTTGTTGGTGGCCTGAACTGGCCCAAGTAGAACTTCTGCTCTGGGTGTGCTCCACTGGCCTAGATCTACCTGCCCCAAAGGGCTGCCTTGAGTCCAAAGTGAGAGAGTGGCACCAAAGCTTCTCGCTTCCAGCTCTTCGGGAAGCTAAGAAACATCTGGCGTTGCCCAGTGCTCTTACAGCCTACCGGGAACATCTCTTACCAAGGTCTTTGAAACGCCGTTTCCTGGCAGGCCTGATTTGGCTGAAGTAGAACTTCTGCTCTGGGTGTGCTCCATTGCCCTAGAGCTGCCAGGCCCAAGGTGCTGCCTTGTTTCCAAAGGGGCAGAGAGGCCCCAAAGCATCTTGCTTCCAGCTCTCTGGGAAGCTAAGAACCAACTCGCTCTGCCCCGTGCTCTTACAGCCTACCGGGAACATGTCTTTGAAAGGCCTGTGAAACGCAGTTTCTTGGCAGGCCTCATCTGGCTGAAGTAGAACTCCGGCTCTGGGTGTGCTCCATTGCCCTAGAGCTGCCAGGCCCAAAGTGCTGCCCTGTTTCCAAGGGGCAGAGAGGCCCAAAGCATCTTGCTTCCCGGTCTTTGCGAAGCTAAGACACAACTGGCTCTGCCCAGTGCTCTTACACCTACCGGGAACATCTCTTACCAAGGCCTGTCAAACGCTGTTTCTTTGCAGGCCTGATCAGGCTGAAGTAGAACTCCTGCTCTGCGTGTGCTCCATTGGCCTAGAGCTTCCCGACCCAAAAGGCTGCCTTGTTCCCAAACGGGCAGAGGGGTCCCAAGCATCTTGCTTCCAGCTTTTCAGGAAGGTAAGAAACAACTGGCTCTGCCCAGTGCTCTTACAGCCTACCGGGAACATCTCTTACCAAGGCCTGTGAAACGCAGTTTCCTGGCAGGCCTGATCTGGCTGAAGTAGAACTTCTGCTCTGGGTGTGCTCCACTGCCCTAGAGCTGCCAGGCCCAAAGGGCTGCCTTGTTTCCAAAGACGGAGAGTGGACCCAAAGCATCTTGCTCCCAGCTCTTCGGGAAGCTAAGAAACAGCTGGCTCTGCCCAGTGCTCTTACAGCCTAAGAGAACATCTCTTTGAAAGGCCTGTGAAACGCAGTTTCTTGGCAGGCCTGACCTGGCTGAAGTAGAACTTCTGTTCTGGTTGTGCTACATAGGCCTAGAGCTACCAGGACCTAAGGGCTGCCTTGTTTCCAAAGGGTGAGAGAGGCCCCAAAGCATCTTGCCTCCAGCACTTTGGGAAGCTAAAAAACAACTTGTTCTGCCCAGTGCTCTCACAGCCTACCGTGAACATCTCTTACCAAGGGCTGTGAAACGCAGTTTCTGGGCAGGACTGATCTGCCTGAAGTAGAACTTCTGCTGTGGGTGTGCTCCATTGGCCTAGAGCTGCCAGGCCCAAACGGCTGCCTTGTGTCCAAAGGGAGAGAGAGGCCCCAAAGCATCTTGCTTCCAGCTCTGTGGGAAGCTAAAGCAACTGGCTCTCCACAGTGCTCTCACAGCCTACCGGGAACATCTCTTACCAAGGCCTGTGAAACGCAGTTTCTTGGCAGGCCTGATCTGGCTGAAGTAGAACTCCTGCTCTGGGCGTGCTACTTTGGCCTAGAGCTGCCAGGCCCAAAGGGCCGCCTTGTTTCCAAAGGGGCTGAGAGTCCCCAAAGCATCTTGCTTCCAAATCTTTGGGAAGCTAAGAAACAACTGGCTCTGCACAGTGCTCTCACAGCCTACCGGCAACGTGACAGAGAAAGGCCTGTGAGACGCAGTTTCTTGGAAGGCCTGATCTGGCTGAGGTAGAACTTCTGCTCTGGGTGTAGTCCATTGGCCTAGGGCTGCCAGGCCCAAAGGGCTTCCTTTATTTCCAAAGTGTGAGAGAGGCCCCAAAGCATCTTGCTTCCAGCTCTGTGGGAAGCTAAAGCAACTGGCTCTCCACAGTGCTCTCACAGCCTACCGGGAACATCTCTTACCAAGGCCTGTGAAACGCAGTTTCTTGGCAGGCCTGATCTGGCTGAAGTAGAACTCCTGCTCTGGGCGTGCTACTTTGGCCTAGAGCTGCCAGGCCCAAAGGGCCGCCTTGTTTCCAAAGGGGCTGAGAGTCCCCAAAGCATCTTGCTTCCAAATCTTTGGGAAGCCAAGAAACAACTGGCTCTGCACAGTGCTCTCACAGCCTACCGGCAACGTGACAGAGAAAGGCCTGTGAGACGCAGTTTCTTGGAAGGCCTGATCTGGCTGAGGTAGAACTTCTGCTCTGGGTGTACTCCATTGGCCTAGGGCTGCCAGGCCCAAAGGGCTGCCTTTATTTCCAAAGTGTGAGAGAGGCCCCAAAGCATCTTGCTTCCTGCTCTCTGGGAAGCTAAAACAACTGGCTCTGCACAGTGCTCTCAAAGCCAACCGGGAACGTCACATACAAAGGCCTGTGAAACGCAGCTTCTTGACAGGCCTTATCTGGCTGAGGTAGAACTTGTGCTCTGGGTGTGCTACTTTGGCCTAGAGCTGCCAGGCACAAAGGCTGCTTTGTTTCCAAAGGGGGAGAGAGGCCCCAAATCATGTTGCTTCCAGCTGTTTTTGAAGCTAAGAAACAACTCGCTCTGCCAGGTACTCTTACAGCCTTCCGGGAACACCTCTTACGAAGGCCTGTGAAAAGCAGTTTCTTGGCAGGCCTGATCTGGCTGAGGTAGAACTTCTGCTCTGGGTGTGCTCCATTGCCCTAGAGCTGAAAGGCCCAAAGGGCTGCCTTGTTTCCAAAGGGGGAGAGAGGCCCCAAAGCATCTTGCTTCCACCTCTTGGGAAGCTAAGAAACAACTGGCTGTGCCCAGTGCTCTTATAGCCTAAGAGAACATCTCTTATCAAGGCCTGTGAAACGCACTGTCTAGGCAGGCCTGATGTGGAAGAAGTAGAACTTCGGCTCTGGTTGTGCTCCATTGCCCTAGAGCTGCCAGACCCAACGTGCTGCCTTGTTTCCAAAGGGTCAGAGAGGCCCCAAAGCGTCTTGCTTCCAGCTGTTTGGGAAACAAGGAAACAACTGGCTCTGCACCGTGCTCTCGCAGCCTACCGGGAACGTCACATACAAAGGCCTCTGAAACGCAGTTCCTTGGCAGGCCTGATCTGGCTGAAGTAGGACTTCTGCTCTGGGTGTGCTCCATTGGCCTAGAGCTGAAAGGCCCAAAGGTCGCCCTTGTTGGCAAAGGGGCAGGGAGCCCCCAAAGCATCTTGCTTCCAGCTCTTTGGGAAGCTAAGAAACAAATGGCTCTGCCCAGTGCTCTAACAGAGTACCGGGAACATCTCTTACCAAAGCCTTAGAAACGCAGTTTCTTGGCAGGCCTTATCTGGCTGAGGTAGAACTTCTGCTCTGGGTGTGCTCCATTGGCCTAGAGCTGCCTGGCCCAAAGGTCGGCCTTGTTTGCAAAGGGGATGAGAGGCCCCAAAGCATCTTGCTTCCAGCTCTTCGGGAAGCTGAGAAACATCTGGCGTTGCCCAGTGCTCTTACAGCCTACCGGGAACATCTCTTGCCAAGGCCTGTGAAACGCAGTTTGTTGGTGGCCTGAACTGGCCGAAGTAGAACTTCTGCTCTGGGTGTGCTCCATTGGCCTAGAGCTGCCTGGCCCATAGGGCCGCCTTGTTTGCAAAGGGGATGAGAGGCCCCAAAGCATCTTGCTTCCAGCTCTTCGGGAAGCTAAGAAACATCTGGCGTTGCCCAGTGCTCTTACAGCCTACCGGGAACATCTCTTACCAAGGCCTGTGAAACGCAGTTTGTTGGTGGCCTGAACTGGCCGAAGTAGAACTTCTGCTCTGGGTGTGCTCCACTGGCCTAGAGCTACCTGCCCCAAAGGGCTGCCTTGAGTCCAAAGTGAGAGAGTGGCACCAAAGCTTCTCGCTTCCAGCTCTTCGGGAAGCTAAGAAACATCTGGCGTTGCCCAGTGCTCTTACAGCCTACCGGGAACATCTCTTACCAAGGCCTGTGAAACGCCGTTTCCTGGCAGGCCTGATTTGGCTGAAGTAGAACTTCTGCTCTGGGTGTGCTCCATTGCCCTAGAGCTGCCAGGCCCAAGGTGCTGCCTTGTTTCCAAAGGGGCAGAGAGGCCCCAAAGCATCTTGCTTCCAGCTCTCTGGGAAGCTAAGAACCAACTCGCTCTGCCCCGTGCTCTTACAGCCTACCGGGAACATGTCTTTGAAAGGCCTGTGAAACGCAGTTTCTTGGCAGGCCTCATCTGGCTGAAGTAGAACTCCGGCTCTGGGTGTGCTCCATTGCCCTAGAGCTGCCAGGCCCAAAGTGCTGCCCTGTTTCCAAGGGGCAGAGAGGCCCAAAGCATCTTGCTTCCCGGTCTTTGCGAAGCTAAGAAACAACTGGCTCTGCCCAGTGCTCTTACACCTACCGGGAACATCTCTTACCAAGGCCTGTCAAACGCTGTTTCTCTGCAGGCCTGATCAGGCTGAAGTAGAACTCCTGCTCTGCGTGTGCTCCATTGGCCTAGAGCTTCCCGACCCAAAAGGCTGCCTTGTTCCCAAACGGGCAGAGGGGTCCCAAGCATCTTGCTTCCAGCTTTTCAGGAAGGTAAGAAACAACTGGCTCTGCCCAGTGCTCTGACAGCCTACCGGGAACATCTCTTACCAAGGCCTGTGAAACGCAGTTTCCTGGCAGGCCTGATCTGGCTGAAGTAGAACTTCTGCTCTGGGCGTGCTCCATTGCCCTAGAGCTGCCAGGCCCAAAGGGATGCCTTGTTTCCAAAGACGGAGAGTGGACCCAAAGCATCTTGCTCCCAGCTCTTCGGGAAGCTAAGAAACAGCTGGCTCTGCCCAGTGCTCTTACAGCCTAAGAGAACATCTCTTTGAAAGGCCTGTGAAACGCAGTTTCTTGGCAGGCCTGACCTGGCTGAAGTAGAACTTCTGTTCTGGTTGTGCTACATAGGCCTAGAGCTACCAGGACCTAAGGGCTGCCTTGTTTCCAAAGGGTGAGAGAGGCCCCAAAGCATCTTGCCTCCAGCACTTTGGGAAGCTAAAAAACAACTGGTTCTGCCCAGTGCTCTCACAGCCTACCGTGAACATCTCTTACCAAGGGCTGTGAAACGCAGTTTCTGGGCAGGACTGATCTGCCTGAAGTAGAACTTCTGCTGTGGGTGTGCTCCATTGGCCTAGAGCTGCCAGGCCCAAACGGCTGCCTTGTGTCCAAAGGGAGAGAGAGGCCCCAAAGCATCTTGCTTCCAGCTCTGTGGGAAGCTAAAGCAACTGGCTCTCCACAGTGCTCTCACAGCCTACCGGGAACATCTCTTACCAAGGCCTGTGAAACGCAGTTTCTTGGCAGGCCTGATCTGGCTGAAGTAGAACTCCTGCTCTGGGCGTGCTACTTTGGCCTAGAGCTGCCAGGCCCAAAGGGCCGCCTTGTTTCCAAAGGGGCTGAGAGTCCCCAAAGCATCTTGCTTCCAAATCTTTGGGAAGCTAAGAAACAACTGGCTCTGCACAGTGCTCTCACAGCCTACCGGCAACGTGACAGAGAAAGGCCTGTGAGACGCAGTTTCTTGGAAGGCCTGATCTGGCTGAGGTAGAACTTCTGCTCTGGGTGTACTCCATTGGCCTAGGGCTGCCAGGCCCAAAGGGCTGCCTTTATTTCCAAAGTGTGAGAGAGGCCCCAAAGCATCTTGCTTCCTGCTCTCTGGGAAGCTAAAACAACTGGCTCTGCACAGTGCTCTCAAAGCCAACCGGGAACGTCACATACAAAGGCCTGTGAAACGCAGCTTCTTGACAGGCCTTATCTGGCTGAGGTAGAACTTGTGCTCTGGGTGTGCTACTTTGGCCTAGAGCTGCCAGGCACAAAGGCTGCTTTGTTTCCAAAGGGGGAGAGAGGCCCCAAATCATGTTGCTTCCAGCTGTTTTTGAAGCTAAGAAACAACTCGCTCTGCCAGGTACTCTTACAGCCTTCCGGGAACACCTCTTACGAAGGCCTGTGAAAAGCAGTTTCTTGGCAGGCCTGATCTGGCTGAGGTAGAACTTCTGCTCTGGGTGTGCTCCATTGCCCTAGAGCTGAAAGGCCCAAAGGGATGCCTTGTTTCCACAGGGGCAGAGAGGCACCAAAGCATCTTGCTTCCAGCTCATTGGGAAGCTAAGAAACAACTGTCTCTGCCCAGTGCTCTGACAGAGTACCGGCAACATCTCTTACCAAAACCATTGAAACGCAGTTTCTTGGCAGGCCTTATCTGGCTGAGGTAGAACTTCTGCTCTGGGTGTGCTCCATTGGCCTAGAGCTGAAAGGCCGAAAGGTCGGCCTTGTTGGCAAAGGGGCAGGGAGCCCCCAAAGCATCTTGCTTCCAGCTCTTTGGGAAGCTAAGAAACAACTGGCTCTGCCCAGTGCTCTTACAGCCTGAGAGAAAATCTCTTACCAAGCCCTGTGAAACGCACTTTGTTGTTGGCCTGATCTAGCTGAAGTAGAACTTCTGCTCTGGGTGTGCTCCATTGGCCTAGAGCTGCCTGGCCCAAAGGGCCGCCTTGTTTGCAAAGGGGATGAGAGGCCCCAAAGCATCTTGCTTCCAGCTCTTCGGGAAGCTACGAAACATCTGGCGTTGCCCAGTGCTCTTACAGCCTACCGGGAACATCTCTTACCAAGGCCTGTGAAACGCAGTTTGTTGGTGGCCTGAACTGGCCGAAGTAGAACTTCTGCTCTGGGTGTGCTCCACTGGCCTAGAGCTACCTGCCCCAAAGGGCTGCCTTGATTCCAAAGTGAGAGAGTGGCACCAAAGCATCTTGCTTCCAGCTCTTCGGGAAGCTAATAAACATCTGGCGTTGCCCAGTGCTCTTACAGCCTACCGGGAACATCTCTTACCAAGGCCTGTGAAACGCCGTTTCCTGGCAGGCCTGATTTGGCTGAAGTAGAACTTCTGCTCTGGGTGTGCTCCATTGCCCTAGAGCTGCCAGGCCCAAGGTGCTGCCTTGTTTCCAAAGGGGCAGAGAGGCCCCAAAGCATCTTGCTTCCAGCTCTCTGGGAAGCTAAGAACCAACTCGCTCTGGCCCGTGCTCTTACAGCCTACCGGGAACATGTCTTTGAAAGGCCTGTGAAACGCAGTTTCTTGGCAGGCCTCATCTGGCTGAAGTAGAACTCCGGCTCTGGGTGTGCTCCATTGCCCTAGAGCTGCCAGGCCCCAAGTGCAGCCCTGTTTCCAAGGGGCAGAGAGGCCCAAAGCATCTTGCTTCCCGGTCTTTGCGAAGCTAAGAAACAACTGGCTCTGCCCAGTGCTCTTACACCTACCGGGAACATCTCTTACCAAGGCCTGTCAAACGCTGTTTCTCTGCAGGCCTGATCAGGCTGAAGTAGAACTCCTGCTCTGCGTGTGCTCCATTGGCCTAGAGCTTCCCGACCCAAAAGGCTGCCTTGTTCCCAAACGGGCAGAGGGGTCCCAAGCATCTTGCTTCCAGCTTTTCAGGAAGGTAAGAAACAACTGGCTCTGCCCAGTGCTCTGACAGCCTACCGGGAACATCTCTTACCAAGGCCTGTGAAACGCAGTTTCCTGGCAGGCCTGATCTGGCTGAAGTAGAACTTCTGCTCTGGGCGTGCTCCATTGCCCTAGAGCTGCCAGGCCCAAAGGGCTGCCTTGTTTCCAAAGACGGAGAGTGGACCCAAAGCATCTTGCTCCCAGCTCTTCGGGAAGCTAAGAAACAGCTGGCTCTGCCCAGTGCTCTTACAGCCTAAGAGAACATCTCTTTGAAAGGCCTGTGAAACGCAGTTTCTTGGCAGGCCTGACCTGGCTGAAGTAGAACTTCTGTTCTGGTTGTGCTACATAGGCCTAGAGCTACCAGGACCTAAGGGCTGCCTTGTTTCCAAAGGGTGAGAGAGGCCCCAAAGCATCTTGCCTCCAGCACTTTGGGAAGCTAAAAAACAACTGGTTCTGCCCAGTGCTCTCACAGCCTACCGTGAACATCTCTTACCAAGGGCTGTGAAACGCAGTTTCTGGGCAGGACTGATCTGCCTGAAGTAGAACTTCTGCTGTGGGTGTGCTCCATTGGCCTAGAGCTGCCAGGCCCAAACGGCTGCCTTGTGTCCAAAGGGAGAGAGAGGCCCCAAAGCATCTTGCTTCCAGCTCTGTGGGAAGCTAAAGCAACTGGCTCTCCACAGTGCTCTCACAGCCTACCGGGAACATCTCTTACCAAGGCCTGTGAAACGCAGTTTCTTGGCAGGCCTGATCTGGCTGAAGTAGAACTCCTGCTCTGGGCGTGCTACTTTGGCCTAGAGCTGCCAGGCCCAAAGGGCCGCCTTGTTTCCAAAGGGGCTGAGAGTCCCCAAAGCATCTTGCTTCCAAATCTTTGGGAAGTTAAGAAACAACTGGCTCTGCACAGTGCTCTCACAGCCTACCGGCAACGTGACAGAGAAAGGCCTGTGAGACGCAGTTTCTTGGAAGGCCTGATCTGGCTGAGGTAGAACTTCTGCTCTGGGTGTACTCCATTGGCCTAGGGCTGCCAGGCCCAAAGGGCTGCCTTTATTTCCAAAGTGTGAGAGAGGCCCCAAAGCATCTTGCTTCCTGCTCTCTGGGAAGCTAAAACAACTGGCTCTGCACAGTGCTCTCAAAGCCAACCGGGAACGTCACATACAAAGGCCTGTGAAACGCAGCTTCTTGACAGGCCTTATCTGGCTGAGGTAGAACTTGTGCTCTGGGTGTGCTACTTTGGCCTAGAGCTGCCAGGCACAAAGGCTGCTTTGTTTCCAAAGGGGGAGAGAGGCCCCAAATCATGTTGCTTCCAGCTGTTTTTGAAGCTAAGAAACAACTCGCTCTGCCAGGTACTCTTACAGCCTTCCGGGAACACCTCTTACGAAGGCCTGTGAAAAGCAGTTTCTTGGCAGGCCTGATCTGGCTGAGGTAGAACTTCTGCTCTGGGTGTGCTCCATTGCCCTAGAGCTGAAAGGCCCAAAGGGCTGCCTTGTTTCCAAAGGGGGAGAGAGGCCCCAAAGCATCTTTCTTCCAGCTGTTTGGGAAACAAGGAAACAACTGGCTCTGCACCGTGCTCTCGCAGAATACCGGGAACGTCACATACAAAGGCCTCTGAAACGCAGTTCCTTGGCAGGCCTGATCTGGCTGAAGTAGGACTTCTGCTCTGGGTGTGCTCCATTGGCCTAGAGCTGAAAGGCCCAAAGGTCGCCCGTGTTGGCAAAGGGGCAGGGAGCCCCCAAAGCATCTTGCTTCCAGCTCTTTGGGAAGCTAAGAAACAAATGGCTCTGCCCAGTGCTCTAACAGAGTACCGGGAACATATCTTACCAAAGCCTTTGAAACGCAGTTTCTTGGCAGGCCTTATCTGGCTGAGGTAGAACTTCTGCTCTGGGTGTGCTCCATTGGCCTAGAGCTGCCTGGCCCAAAGGTCGGCCTTGTTTGCAAAGGGGATGAGAGGCCCCAAAGCATCTTGCTTCCAGCTCTTCGGGAAGCTAAGAAACATCTGGCGTTGCCCAGTGCTCTTACAGCCTACCGGGAACATCTCTTGCCAAGGCCTGTGAAACGCAGTTTGTTGGTGGCCTGAACTGGCCGAAGTAGCACTTCTGTTCTGGGTGTGCTCCATTGGCCTAGAGCTGCCTGGCCCATAGGGCCGCCTTGTTTGCAAAGGGGATGAGAGGCCCCAAAGCATCTTGCTTCCAGCTCTTCGGGAAGCTAAGAAACATCTGGCGTTGCCCAGTGCTCTTACAGCCTACCGGGAACATCTCTTACCAAGGCCTGTGAAACGCAGTTTGTTGGTGGCCTGAACTGGCCGAAGTAGAACTTCTGCTCTGGGTGTGCTCCACTGGCCTAGAGCTACCTGCCCCAAAGGGCTGCCTTGAGTCCAAAGTGAGAGAGTTGCACCAAAGCTTCTCGCTTCCAGCTCTTCGGGAAGCTAAGAAACATCTGGCGTTGCCCAGTGCTCTTACAGCCTACCGGGAACATCTCTTACCAAGGCCTGTGAAACGCCGTTTCCTGGCAGGCCTGATTTGGCTGAAGTAGAACTTCTGCTCTGGGTGTGCTCCATTGCCCTAGAGCTGCCAGGCCCAAGGTGCTGCCTTGTTTCCAAAGGGGCAGAGAGGCCCCAAAGCATCTTGCTTCCAGCTCTCTGGGAAGCTAAGAACCAACTCGCTCTGCCCCGTGCTCTTACAGCCTACCGGGAACATGTCTTTGAAAGGCCTGTGAAACGCAGTTTCTTGGCAGGCCTCATCTGGCTGAAGTAGAACTCCAGCTCTGGGTGTGCTCCATTGCCCTAGAGCTGCCAGGCCCAAAGTGCTGCCCTGTTTCCAAGGGGCAGAGAGGCCCAAAGCATCTTGCTTCCCGGTCTTTGCGAAGCTAAGACACAACTGGCTCTGCCCAGTGCTCTTACACCTACCGGGAACATCTCTTACCAAGGCCTGTCAAACGCTGTTTCTTTGCAGGCCTGATCAGGCTGAAGTAGAACTCCTGCTCTGCGTGTGCTCCATTGGCCTAGAGCTTCCCGACCCAAAAGGCTGCCTTGTTCCCAAACGGGCAGAGGGGTCCCAAGCATCTTGCTTCCAGCTTTTCAGGAAGGTAAGAAACAACTGGCTCTGCCCAGTGCTCTTACAGCCTACCGGGAACATCTCTTACCAAGGCCTGTGAAACGCAGTTTCCTGGCAGGCCTGACCTGGCTGAAGTAGAACTTCTGTTCTGGTTGTGCTACATAGGCCTAGAGCTACCAGGACCTAAGGGCTGCCTTGTTTCCAAAGGGTGAGAGAGGCCCCAAAGCATCTTGCCTCCAGCACTTTGGGAAGCTAAAAAACAACTGGTTCTGCCCAGTGCTCTCACAGCCTACCGTGAACATCTCTTACCAAGGGCTGTGAAACGCAGTTTCTGGGCAGGACTGATCTGCCTGAAGTAGAACTTCTGCTGTGGGTGTGCTCCATTGGCCTAGAGCTGCCAGGCGCAAACGGCTGCCTTGTGTCCAAAGGGAGAGAGAGGCCCCAAGGCATCTTGCTTCCAGCTCTGTGGGAAGCTAAAGCAACTGGCTCTCCACAGTGCTCTCACAGCCTACCGGGAACATCTCTTACCAAGGCCTGTGAAACGCAGTTTCTTGGCAGGCCTGATCTGGCTGAAGTAGAACTCCTGCTCTGGGCGTGCTACTTTGGCCTAGAGCTGCCAGGCCCAAAGGGCCGCCTTGTTTCCAAAGGGGCTGAGAGTCCCCAAAGCATCTTGCTTCCAAATCTTTGGGAAGCTAAGAAACAACTGGCTCTGCACAGTGCTCTCACAGCCTACCGGCAACGTGACAGAGAAAGGCCTGTGAGACGCAGTTTCTTGGAAGGCCTGATCTGGCTGAGGTAGAACTTCTGCTCTGGGTGTACTCCATTGGCCTAGGGCTGCCAGGCCCAAAGGGCTGCCTTTATTTCCAAAGTGTGAGAGAGGCCCCAAAGCATCTTGCTTCCTGCTCTCTGGGAAGCTAAAACAACTGGCTCTGCACAGTGCTCTCAAAGCCAACCGGGAACGTCACATACAAAGGCCTGTGAAACGCAGCTTCTTGACAGGCCTTATCTGGCTGAGGTAGAACTTGTGCTCTGGGTGTGCTACTTTGGCCTAGAGCTGCCAGGCACAAAGGCTGCTTTGTTTCCAAAGGGGGAGAGAGGCCCAAATCAGGTTGCTTCCAGCTGTTTTTGAAGCTAAGAAACAACTCGCTCTGCCAGGTACTCTTACAGCCTTCCGGGAACACCTCTTACGAAGGCCTGTGAAAAGCAGTTTCTTGGCAGGCCTGATCTGGCTGAGGTAGAACTTCTGCTCTGGGTGTGCTCCATTGCCCTAGAGCTGAATGGCCCAAAGGGATGCCTTGTTTCCAAAGGGGCAGAGAGGCCCCAAAGCATCTTGCTTCCAGCTCATTGGGAAGCTAAGAAACAACTGTCTCTGCCCAGTGCTCTGACAGAGTACCGGCAACATCTCTTCCCAAAGCCATTGAAACGCAGTTTCTTGGCAGGCCTTATCTGGCTGAGGTAGAACTTCTGCTCTGGGTGTGCTCCATTGGCCTAGAGCTGAAAGGCCGAAAGGTCGGCCTTGTTGGCAAAGGGGCAGGGAGCCCCCAAAGCATCTTGCTTCCAGCTCTTTGGGAAGCTAAGAAACAACTGGCTCTACCCAGTGCTCTTACAGCCTGAGAGAAAATCTCTTACCAAGCCCTGTGAAACGCACTTTGTTGTTGGCCTGATCTAGCTGAAGTAGAACTGCTGCTCTGGGTGTGCTCCATTGGCCTAGAGCTGCCTGGCCCAAAGGGCCGCCTTGTTTGCAAAGGGGATGAGAGGCCCCAAAGCATCTTGCTTCCAGCTCTTCGGGAAGCTAAGAAACATCTGGCGTTGCCCAGTGCTCTTACAGCCTACCGGGAACATCTCTTACCAAGGCCTGTGAAACGCAGTTTGTTGGTGGCCTGAACTGGCCGAAGTAGAACTTCTGCTCTGGGTGTGCTCCACTGGCCTAGAGCTACCTGCCCCAAAGGGCTGCCTTGAGTCCAAAGTGAGAGAGTGGCACCAAAGCATCTTGCTTCCAGCTCTTCGGGAAGCTAAGAAACATCTGGCGTTGCCCAGTGCTCTTACAGCCTACCGGGAACATCTCTTACCAAGGCCTGTGAAACGCCGTTTCCTGGCAGGCCTGATTTGGCTGAAGTAGAACTTCTGCTCTGGGTGTGCTCCATTGCCCTAGAGCTGCCAGGCCCAAGGTGCTGCCTTGTTTCCAAAGGGGCAGAGAGGCCCCAAAGCATCTTGCTTCCAGCTCTCTGGGAAGCTAAGAACCAACTCGCTCTGGCCCGTGCTCTTACAGCCTACCGGGAACATGTCTTTGAAAGGCCTGTGAAACGCAGTTTCTTGGCAGGCCTCATCTGGCTGAAGTAGAACTCCGGCTCTGGGTGTGCTCCATTGCCCTAGAGCTGCCAGGCCCCAAGTGCTGCCCTGTTTCCAAGGGGCAGAGAGGCCCAAAGCATCTTGCTTCCCGGTCTTTGCGAAGCTAAGAAACAACTGGCTCTGCCCAGTGCTCTTACACCTACCGGGAACATCTCTTACCAAGGCCTGTCAAACGCTGTTTCTCTGCAGGCCTGATCAGGCTGAAGTAGAACTCCTGCTCTGCGTGTGCTCCATTGGCCTAGAGCTTCCCGACCCAAAAGGCTGCCTTGTTCCCAAACGGGCAGAGGGGTCCCAAGCATCTTGCTTCCAGCTTTTCAGGAAGGTAAGAAACAACTGGCTCTGCCCAGTGCTCTGACAGCCTACCGGGAACATCTCTTACCAAGGCCTTTGAAACGCAGTTTCCTGGCAGGCCTGATCTGGCTGAAGTAGAACTTCTGCTCTGGGCGTGCTCCATTGCCCTAGAGCTGCCAGGCCCAAAGGGCTGCCTTGTTTCCAAAGACGGAGAGTGGACCCAAAGCATCTTGCTCCCAGCTCTTTGGGAAGCTAAGAAACAGCTGGCTCTGCCCAGTGCTCTTACAGCCTAAGAGAACATCTCTTTGAAAGGCCTGTGAAACGCAGTTTCTTGGCAGGCCTGACCTGGCTGAAGTAGAACTTCTGTTCTGGTTGTGCTACATAGGCCTAGAGCTACCAGGACCTAAGGGCTGCCTTGTTTCCAAAGGGTGAGAGAGGCCCCAAAGCATCTTGCCTCCAGCACTTTGGGAAGCTAAAAAACAACTGGTTCTGCCCAGTGCTCTCACAGCCTACCGTGAACATCTCTTACCAAGGGCTGTGAAACGCAGTTTCTGGGCAGGACTGATCTGCCTGAAGTAGAACTTCTGCTGTGGGTGTGCTCCATTGGCCTAGAGCTGCCAGGCCCAAACGGCTGCCTTGTGTCCAAAGGGAGAGAGAGGCCCCAAAGCATCTTGCTTCCAGCTCTGTGGGAAGCTAAAGCAACTGGCTCTCCACAGTGCTCTCACAGCCTACCGGGAACATCTCTTACCAAGGCCTGTGAAACGCAGTTTCTTGGCAGGCCTGATCTGGCTGAGGTAGAACTTCTGCTCTGGGTGTACTCCATTGGCCTAGGGCTGCCAGGCCCAAAGGGCTGCCTTTATTTCCAAAGTGTGAGAGAGGCCCCAAAGCATCTTGCTTCCTGCTCTCTGGGAAGCTAAAACAACTGGCTCTGCACAGTGCTCTCAAAGCCAACCGGGAACGTCACATACAAAGGCCTGTGAAACGCAGCTTCTTGACAGGCCTTATCTGGCTGAGGTAGAACTTGTGCTCTGGGTGTGCTACTTTGGCCTAGAGCTGCCAGGCACAAAGGCTGCTTTGTTTCCAAAGGGGGAGAGAGGCCCCAAATCATGTTGCTTCCAGCTGTTTTTGAAGCTAAGAAACAACTCGCTCTGCCAGGTACTCTTACAGCCTTCCGGGAACACCTCTTACGAAGGCCTGTGAAAAGCAGTTTCTTGGCAGGCCTGATCTGGCTGAGGTAGAACTTCTGCTCTGGGTGTGCTCCATTGCCCTAGAGCTGAAAGGCCCAAAGGGCTGCCTTGTTTCCAAAGGGGGAGAGAGGCCCCAAAGCATCTTTCTTCCACCTCTTGGGAAGCTAAGAAACAACTGGCTGTGCCCAGTGCTCTTATAGCCTAAGAGAACATCTCTTATCAAGGCCTGTGAAACGCACTGTCTAGGCAGCCCTGATGTGGAAGAAGTAGAACTTCGGCTCTGGTTGTGCTCCATTGCCCTAGAGCTGCCAGACCCAACGTGCTGCCTTGTTTCCAAAGGGTCAGAGAGGCCCCAAAGCGTCTTGCTTCCAGCTGTTTGGGAAACAAGGAAACAACTGGCTCTGCACCGTGCTCTCGCAGAATACCGGGAACGTCACATACAAAGGCCTCTGAAACGCAGTTCCTTGGCAGGCCTGATCTGGCTGAAGTAGGACTTCTGCTCTGGGTGTGCTCCATTGACCTAGAGCTGAAAGGCCCAAAGGTCGCCCGTGTTGGCAAAGGGGCAGGGAGCCCCCAAAGCATCTTGCTTCCAGCTCTTTGGGAAGCTAAGAAACAAATGGCTCTGCCCAGTGCTCTAACAGAGTACCGGGAACATATCTTACCAAAGCCTTTGAAACGCAGTTTCTTGGCAGGCCTTATCTGGCTGAGGTAGAACTTCTGCTCTGGGTGTGCTCCATTGGCCTAGAGCTGCCTGGCCCAAAGGTCGGCCTTGTTTGCAAAGGGGATGAGAGGCCCCAAAGCATCTTGCTTCCAGCTCTTCGGGAAGCTAAGAAACATCTGGCGTTGCCCAGTGCTCTTACAGCCTACCGGGAACATCTCTTGCCAAGGCCTGTGAAACGCAGTTTGTTGGTGGCCTGAACTGGCCGAAGTAGAACTTCTGTTCTGGGTGTGCTCCATTGGCCTAGAGCTGCCTGGCCCATAGGGCCGCCTTGTTTGCAAAGGGGATGAGAGGCCCCAAAGCATCTTGCTTCCAGCTCTTCGGGAAGCTAAGAAACATCTGGCGTTGCCCAGTGCTCTTACAGCCTACCGGGAACATCTCTTACCAAGGCCTGTGAAACGCAGTTTGTTGGTGGCCTGAACTGGCCGAAGTAGAACTTCTGCTCTGGGTGTGCTCCACTGGCCTAGAGCTACCTGCCCCAAAGGGCTGCCTTGAGTCCAAAGTGAGAGAGTTGCACCAAAGCTTCTCGCTTCCAGCTCTTCGGGAAGCTAAGAAACATCTGGCGTTGCCCAGTGCTCTTACAGCCTACCGGGAACATCTCTTACCAAGGCCTGTGAAACGCCGTTTCCTGGCAGGCCTGATTTGGCTGAAGTAGAACTTCTGCTCTGGGTGTGCTCCATTGCCCTAGAGCTGCCAGGCCCAAGGTGCTGCCTTGTTTCCAAAGGGGCAGAGAGGCCCCAAAGCATCTTGCTTCCAGCTCTCTGGGAAGCTAAGAACCAACTCGCTCTGCCCCGTGCTCTTACAGCCTACCGGGAACATGTCTTTGAAAGGCCTGTGAAACGCAGTTTCTTGGCAGGCCTCATCTGGCTGAAGTAGAACTCCGGCTCTGGGTGTGCTCCATTGCCCTAGAGCTGCCAGGCCCAAAGTGCTGCCCTGTTTCCAAGGGGCAGAGAGGCCCAAAGCATCTTGCTTCCCGGTCTTTGCGAAGCTAAGACACAACTGGCTCTGCCCAGTGCTCTTACACCTACCGGGAACATCTCTTACCAAGGCCTGTCAAACGCTGTTTCTTTGCAGGCCTGATCAGGCTGAAGTAGAACTCCTGCTCTGCGTGTGCTCCATTGGCCTAGAGCTTCCCGACCCAAAAGGCTGCCTTGTTCCCAAACGGGCAGAGGGGTCCCAAGCATCTTGCTTCCAGCTTTTCAGGAAGGTAAGAAACAACTGGCTCTGCCCAGTGCTCTTACAGCCTACCGGGAACATCTCTTACCAAGGCCTGTGAAACGCAGTTTCCTGGCAGGCCTGACCTGGCTGAAGTAGAACTTCTGTTCTGGTTGTGCTACATAGGCCTAGAGCTGCCAGGCACAAAGGGCTGCCTTGTTTCCAAAGGGTGAGAGAGGCCCCAAAGCATCTTGCCTCCAGCACTTTGGGAAGCTAAAAAACAACTGGTTCTGCCCAGTGCTCTCACAGCCTACCGTGAACATCTCTTACCAAGGGCTGTGAAACGCAGTTTCTGGGCAGGACTGATCTGCCTGAAGTAGAACTTCTGCTGTGGGTGTGCTCCATTGGCCTAGAGCTGCCAGGCGCAAACGGCTGCCTTGTGTCCAAAGGGAGAGAGAGGCCCCAAGGCATCTTGCTTCCAGCTCTGTGGGAAGCTAAAGCAACTGGCTCTCCACAGTGCTCTCACAGCCTACCGGGAACATCTCTTACCAAGGCCTGTGAAACGCAGTTTCTTGGCAGGCCTGATCTGGCTGAAGTAGAACTCCTGCTCTGGGCGTGCTACTTTGGCCTAGAGCTGCCAGGCCCAAAGGGCCGCCTTGTTTCCAAAGGGGCTGAGAGTCCCCAAAGCATCTTGCTTCCTGCTCTCTGGGAAGCTAAAACAACTGGCTCTGCACAGTGCTCTCAAAGCCAACCGGGAACGTCACATACAAAGGCCTGTGAAACGCAGCTTCTTGACAGGCCTTATCTGGCTGAGGTAGAACTTGTGCTCTGGGTGTGCTACTTTGGCCTAGAGCTGCCAGGCACAAAGGCTGCTTTGTTTCCAAAGGGGGAGAGAGGCCCCAAATCATGTTGCTTCCAGCTGTTTTTGAAGCTAAGAAACAACTCGCTCTGCCAGGTACTCTTACAGCCTTCCGGGAACACCTCTTACGAAGGCCTGTGAAAAGCAGTTTCTTGGCAGGCCTGATCTGGCTGAGGTAGAACTTCTGCTCTGGGTGTGCTCCATTGCCCTAGAGCTGAAAGGCCCAAAGGGATGCCTTGTTTCCAAAGGGGCAGAGAGGCCCCAAAGCATCTTGCTTCCAGCTCATTGGGAAGCTAAGAAACAACTGTCTCTGCCCAGTGCTCTGACAGAGTACCGGCAACATCTCTTCCCAAAGCCATTGAAACGCAGTTTCTTGGCAGGCCTTATCTGGCTGAGGTAGAACTTCTGCTCTGGGTGTGCTCCATTGGCCTAGAGCTGAAAGGCCGAAAGGTCGGCCTTGTTGGCAAAGGGGCAGGGAGCCCCCAAAGTATCTTGCTTCCATCTCTTTGGGAAGCTAAGAAACAACTGGCTCTGCCCAGTGCTCTTACAGCCTGAGAGAAAATCTCTTACCAAGCCCTGTGAAACGCACTTTGTTGTTGGCCTGATCTAGCTGAAGTAGAACTGCTGCTCTGGGTGTGCTCCATTGGCCTAGAGCTGCCTGGCCCAAAGGGCCGCCTTGTTTGCAAAGGGGATGAGAGGCCCCAAAGCATCTTGCTTCCAGCTCTTCGGGAAGCTAAGAAACATCTGGCGTTGCCCAGTGCTCTTACAGCCTACCGGGAACATCTCTTACCAAGGCCTGTGAAACGCAGTTTGTTGGTGGCCTGAACTGGCCGAAGTAGAACTTCTGCTCTGGGTGTGCTCCACTGGCCTAGAGCTACCTGCCCCAAAGGGCTGCCTTGAGTCCAAAGTGAGAGAGTGGCACCAAAGCATCTTGCTTCCAGCTCTTCGGGAAGCTAAGAAACATCTGGCGTTGCCCAGTGCTCTTACAGCCATCGGGAACATCTCTTACCAAGGCCTGTGAAACGCCGTTTCCTGGCAGGCCTGATTTGGCTGAAGTAGAACTTCTGCTCTGGGTGTGCTCCATTGCCCTAGAGCTGCCAGGCCCAAGGTGCTGCCTTGTTTCCAAAGGGGCAGAGAGGCCCCAAAGCATCTTGCTTCCAGCTCTCTGGGAAGCTAAGAACCAACTCGCTCTGCCCCGTGCTCTTACAGCCTACCGGGAACATGTCTTTGAAAGGCCTGTGAAACGCAGTTTCTTGGCAGGCCTCATCTGGCTGAAGTAGAACTCCGGCTCTGGGTGTGCTCCATTGCCCTAGAGCTGCCAGGCCCCAAGTGCTGCCCTGTTTCCAAGGGGCAGAGAGGCCCAAAGCATCTTGCTTCCCGGTCTTTGCGAAGCTAAGACACAACTGGCTCTGCCCAGTGCTCTTACACCTACCGGGAACATCTCTTACCAAGGCCTGTCAAACGCTGTTTCTTTGCAGGCCTGATCAGGCTGAAGTAGAACTCCTGCTCTGCGTGTGCTCCATTGGCCTAGAGCTTCCCGACCCAAAAGGCTGCCTTGTTCCCAAACGGGCAGAGGGGTCCCAAGCATCTTGCTTCCAGCTTTTCAGGAAGGTAAGAAACAACTGGCTCTGCCCAGTGCTCTTACAGCCTACCGGGAACATCTCTTACCAAGGCCTGTGAAACGCAGTTTCCTGGCAGGCCTGATCTGGCTGAAGTAGAACTTCTGCTCTGGGCGTGCTCCATTGCCCTAGAGCTGCCAGGCCCAAAGGGCTGCCTTGTTTCCAAAGACGGAGAGTGGACCCAAAGCATCTTGCTCCCAGCTCTTCGGGAAGCTAAGAAACAGCTGGCTCTGCCCAGTGCTCTTACAGCCTAAGAGAACATCTCTTTGAAAGGCCTGTGAAACGCAGTTTCTTGGCAGGCCTGACCTGGCTGAAGTAGAACTTCTGTTCTGGTTGTGCTACATAGGCCTAGAGCTACCAGGACCTAAGGGCTGCCTTGTTTCCAAAGGGTGAGAGAGGCCCCAAAGCATCTTGCCTCCAGCACTTTGGGAAGCTAAAAAACAACTGGTTCTGCCCAGTGCTCTAACAGCCTACCGTGAACATCTCTTACCAAGGGCTGTGAAACGCAGTTTCTGGGCAGGACTGATCTGCCTGAAGTAGAACTTCTGCTGTGGGTGTGCTCCATTGGCCTAGAGCTGCCAGGCCCAAACGGCTGCCTTGTGTCCAAAGGGAGAGAGAGGCCCCAAAGCATCTTGCTTCCAGCTCTGTGGGAAGCTAAAGCAACTGGCTCTCCACAGTGCTCTCACAGCCTACCGGGAACATCTCTTACCAAGGCCTGTGAAACGCAGTTTCTTGGCAGGCCTGATCTGGCTGAAGTAGAACTCCTGCTCTGGGCGTGCTACTTTGGCCTAGAGCTGCCAGGCCCAAAGGGCCGCCTTGTTTCCAAAGGGGCTGAGAGTCCCCAAAGCATCTTGCTTCCAAATCTTTGGGAAGCTAAGAAACAACTGGCTCTGCACAGTGCTCTCACAGCCTACCGGCAACGTGACAGAGAAAGGCCTGTGAGACGCAGTTTCTTGGAAGGCCTGATCTGGCTGAGGTAGAACTTCTGCTCTGGGTGTACTCCATTGGCCTAGGGCTGCCAGGCCCAAAGGGCTGCCTTTATTTCCAAAGTGTGAGAGAGGCCCCAAAGCATCTTGCTTCCTGCTCTCTGGGAAGCTAAAACAACTGGCTCTGCACAGTGCTCTCAAAGCCAACCGGGAACGTCACATACAAAGGCCTGTGAAACGCAGCTTCTTGACAGGCCTTATCTGGCTGAGGTAGAACTTGTGCTCTGGGTGTGCTACTTTGGCCTAGAGCTGCCAGGCACAAAGGCTGCTTTGTTTCCAAAGGGGGAGAGAGGCCCCAAATCATGTTGCTTCCAGCTGTTTTTGAAGCTAAGAAACAACTCGCTCTGCCAGGTACTCTTACAGCCTTCCGGGAACACCTCTTACGAAGGCCTGTGAAAAGCAGTTTCTTGGCAGGCCTGATCTGGCTGAGGTAGAATTCTGCTCTGGGTGTGCACCATTGCCCTAGAGCTGAAAGGCCCAAAGGGATGCCTTGTTTCCAAAGGGGCAGAGAGGCCCCAAAGCATCTTGCTTCCAGCTCATTGGGAAGCTAAGAAACAACTGTCTCTGCCCAGTGCTCTGACAGAGTACCGGCAACATCTCTTCCCAAAGCCATTGAAACGCAGTTTCTTGGCAGGCCTTATCTGGCTGAGGTAGAACTTCTGCTCTGGGTGTGCTCCATTGGCCTAGAGCTGAAAGGCCGAAAGGTCGGCCTTGTTGGCAAAGGGGCAGGGAGCCCCCAAAGCATCTTGCTTCCAGCTCTTTGGGAAGCTAAGAAACAACTGGCTCTGCCCAGTGCTCTTACAGCCTGAGAGAAAATCTCTTACCAAGCCCTGTGAAACGCACTTTGTTGTTGGCCTGATCTAGCTGAAGTAGAACTGCTGCTCTGGGTGTGCTCCATTGGCCTAGAGCTGCCTGGCCCAAAGGGCCGCCTTGTTTGCAAAGGGGATGAGAGGCCCCAAAGCATCTTGCTTCCAGCTCTTCGGGAAGCTAAGAAACATCTGGCGTTGCCCAGTGCTCTTACAGCCTACCGGGAACATCTCTTACCAAGGCCTGTGAAACGCAGTTTGTTGGTGGCCTGAACTGGCCGAAGTAGAACTTCTGCTCTGGGTGTGCTCCACTGGCCTAGAGCTACCTGCCCCAAAGGGCTGCCTTGAGTCCAAAGTGAGAGAGTGGCACCAAAGCATCTTGCTTCCAGCTCTTCGGGAAGCTAAGAAACATCTGGCGTTGCCCAGTGCTCTTACAGCCTACCGGGAACATCTCTTACCAAGGCCTGTGAAACGCCGTTTCCTGGCAGGCCTGATTTGGCTGAAGTAGAACTTCTGCTCTGGGTGTGCTCCATTGCCCTAGAGCTGCCAGGCCCAAGGTGCTGCCTTGTTTCCAAAGGGGCAGAGAGGCCCCAAAGCATCTTGCTTCCAGCTCTCTGGGAAGCTAAGAACCAACTCGCTCTGCCCCGTGCTCTTACAGCCTACCGGGAACATGTCTTTGAAAGGCCTGTGAAACGCAGTTTCTTGGCAGGCCTCATCTGGCTGAAGTAGAACTCCGGCTCTGGGTGTGCTCCATTGCCCTAGAGCTGCCAGGCCCAAAGTGCTGCCCTGTTTCCAAGGGGCAGAGAGGCCCAAAGCATCTTGCTTCCCGGTCTTTGCGAAGCTAAGAAACAACTGGCTCTGCCCAGTGCTCTTACACCTACCGGGAACATCTCTTACCAAGGCCTGTCAAACGCTGTTTCTTTGCAGGCCTGATCAGGCTGAAGTAGAACTCCTGCTCTGCGTGTGCTCCATTGGCCTAGAGCTTCCCGACCCAAAAGGCTGCCTTGTTCCCAAACGGGCAGAGGGGTCCCAAGCATCTTGCTTCCAGCTTTTCAGGAAGGTAAGAAACAACTGGCTCTGCCCAGTGCTCTGACAGCCTACCGGGAACATCTCTTACCAAGGCCTGTGAAACGCAGTTTCCTGGCAGGCCTGATCTGGCTGAAGTAGAACTTCTGCTCTGGGCGTGCTCCATTGCCCTAGAGCTGCCAGGCCCAAAGGGCTGCCTTGTTTCCAAAGACGGAGAGTGGACCCAAAGCATCTTGCTCCCAGCTCTTCGGGAAGCTAAGAAACAGCTGGCTCTGCCCAGTGCTCTTACAGCCTAAGAGAACATCTCTTTGAAAGGCCTGTGAAACGCAGTTTCTTGGCAGGCCTGACCTGGCTGAAGTAGAACTTCTGTTCTGGTTGTGCTACATAGGCCTAGAGCTACCAGGACCTAAGGGCTGCCTTGTTTCCAAAGGGTGAGAGAGGCCCCAAAGCATCTTGCCTCCAGCACTTTGGGAAGCTAAAAAACAACTGGTTCTGCCCAGTGCTCTCACAGCCTACCGTGAACATCTCTTACCAAGGGCTGTGAAACGCAGTTTCTGGGCAGGACTGATCTGCCTGAAGTAGAACTTCTGCTGTGGGTGTGCTCCATTGGCCTAGAGCTGCCAGGCCCAAACGGCTGCCTTGTGTCCAAAGGGAGAGAGAGGCCCCAAAGCATCTTGCTTCCAGCTCTGTGGGAAGCTAAAGCAACTGGCTCTCCACAGTGCTCTCACAGCCTACCGGGAACATCTCTTACCAAGGCCTGTGAAACGCAGTTTCTTGGCAGGCCTGATCTGGCTGAAGTAGAACTCCTGCTCTGGGCGTGCTACTTTGGCCTAGAGCTGCCAGGCCCAAAGGGCCGCCTTGTTTCCAAAGGGGCTGAGAGTCCCCAAAGCATCTTGCTTCCAAATCTTTGGGAAGCTAAGAAACAACTGGCTCTGCACAGTGCTCTCACAGCCTACCGGCAACGTGACAGAGAAAGGCCTGTGAGACGCAGTTTCTTGGAAGGCCTGATCTGGCTGAGGTAGAACTTCTGCTCTGGGTGTACTCCATTGGCCTAGGGCTGCCAGGCCCAAAGGGCTGCCTTTATTTCCAAAGTGTGAGAGAGGCCCCAAAGCATCTTGCTTCCTGCTCTCTGGGAAGCTAAAACAACTGGCTCTGCACAGTGCTCTCAAAGCCAACCGGGAACGTCACATACAAAGGCCTGTGAAACGCAGCTTCTTGACAGGCCTTATCTGGCTGAGGTAGATCTTGTGCTCTGGGTGTGCTACTTTGGCCTAGAGCTGCCAGGCACAAAGGCTGCTTTGTTTCCAAAGGGGGAGAGAGGCCCCAAATCATGTTGCTTCCAGCTGTTTTTGAAGCTAAGAAACAACTCGCTCTGCCAGGTACTCTTACAGCCTTCCGGGAACACCTCTTACGAAGGCCTGTGAAAAGCAGTTTCTTGGCAGGCCTGATCTGGCTGAGGTAGAACTTCTGCTCTGGGTGTGCTCCATTGCCCTAGAGCTGAAAGGCCCAAAGGGCTGCCTTGTTTCCAAAGGGGGAGAGAGGCCCCAAAGCATCTTGCTTCCACCTCTTGGAAAGCTAAGAAACAACTGGCTGTGCCCAGTGCTCTTATAGCCTAAGAGAACATCTCTTATCAAGGCCTGTGAAACGCACTGTCTAGGCAGGCCTGATCTGGAAGAAGTAGAACTTCGGCTCTGGTTGTGCTCCATTGCCCTAGAGCTGCCAGACCCAACGTGCTGCCTTGTTTCCAAAGGGGCAGAGAGGCCCCAAAGCGTCTTGCTTCCAGCTGTTTGGGAAACAAGGAAACAACTGGCTCTGCACTGTGCTCTCACAGCCTACCGGGAACGTCACATACAAAGGCCTCTGAAAGGCAGTTCCTTGGCAGGCCTGATCTGGCTGAAGTAGGACTTCTGCTCTGGCTGTGCTCCATTGGCCTAGAGCTGAAAGGCCCAAAGGGATGCCTTGTTTGCAAAGGGGCAGAGAGGCCCCAAAGCATCTTGCTTCCAGCTCTTTGGGAAGCTAAGAAACAACTGTCTCTGCCCAGTGCTCTGACAGAGTACCGGCAACATCTCTTACCAAAGCCTTTGAAACGCTGTTTCTTGGCAGGCCTTATCTGGCTGAGGTAGAACTTCTGCTCTGGGTGTGCTCCATTGGCCTAGAGCTGAAAGGCCCAAAGGTCGGCCTTGTTGGCAAAGGGGCAGGGAGCCCCCAAAGCATCTTGCTTCCAGCTCTTTGGGAAGCTAAGAAACAACTGGCTCTGCCCGGTGCTCTTACAGCCTGAGAGAAAATCTCTTACCAAGGCCTGTGAAACGCACTTTGTTGGTGGCCTGATCTAGCTGAAGTAGAACTTCTGCTCTGGGTGTGCTCCATTGGCCTAGAGCTGCCTGGCCCAAAGGGCCGCCTTGTTTGCAAAGGGGCAGAGAGGCCCCAAAGCATCTTGCTTCCAGCTCTTCGGGAAGCTAAGAAACATCTGGCGTTGCCCAGTGCTCTTACAGCCTACCGGGAACATCTCTTACCAAGGCCTGTGAAACGCAGTTTGTTGGTGGCCTGAACTGGCCGAAGTAGAACTTCTGCTCTGGGTGTGCTCCACTGGCCTAGAGCTACCTGCCCCAAAGGGCTGCCTTGATTCCAAAGTGAGAGAGTGGCACCAAAGCATCTTGCTTCCAGCTCTTCGGGAAGCTAAGAAACATCTGGCGTTGCCCAGTGCTCTTACAGCCTACCGGGAACATCTCTTACCAAGGCCTGTGAAACGCCGTTTCCTGGCAGGCCTGATTTGGCTGAAGTAGAACTTCTGCTCTGGGTGTGCTCCATTGCCCTAGAGCTGCCAGGCCCAAGGTGCTGCCTTGTTTCCAAAGGGGCAGAGAGGCCCCAAAGCATCTTGCTTCCAGCTCTCTGGGAAGCTAAGAACCAACTCGCTCTGCCCCGTGCTCTTACAGCCTACCGGGAACATGTCTTTGAAAGGCCTGTGAAACGCAGTTTCTTGGCAGGCCTCATCTGGCTGAAGTAGAACTCCGGCTCTGGGTGTGCTCCATTGCCCTAGAGCTGCCAGGCCCCAAGTGCTGCCCTGTTTCCAAGGGGCAGAGAGGCCCAAAGCATCTTGCTTCCCGGTCTTTGCGAAGCTAAGAAACAACTGGCTCTGCCCAGTGCACTTACACCTACCGGGAACATCTCTTACCAAGGCGTGTCAAACGCTGTTTCTTTGCAGGCCTGATCAGGCTGAAGTAGAACTCCTGCTCTGCGTGTGCTCCATTGGCCTAGAGCTTCCCGACCCAAAAGGCTGCCTTGTTCCCAAACGGGCAGAGGGGTCCCAAGCGTCTTGCTTCCAGCTTTTCAGGAAGGTAAGAAACAACTGGCTCTGCCCAGTGCTCTTACAGCCTACCGGGAACATCTCTTACCAAGGCCTGTGAAACGCAGTTTCCTGGCAGGCCTGATCTGGCTGAAGTAGAACTTCTGCTCTGGGTGTGCTCCATTGCCCTAGAGCTGCCAGGCCCAATGGGCTGCCTTGTTTCCAAAGACGGAGAGTGGACCCAAAGCATCTTGCTCCCAGCTCTTCGGGAAGCTAAGAAACAGCTGGCTCTGCCCAGTGCTCTTACAGCCTAAGAGAACATCTCTTTGAAAGGCCTGTGAAACGCAGTTTCTTGGCAGGCCTGACCTGGCTGAAGTAGAACTTCTGTTCTGGTTGTGCTACATAGGCCTAGAGCTACCAGGACCTAAGGGCTGCCTTGTTTCCAAAGGGTGAGAGAGGCCCCAAAGCATCTTGCCTCCAGCACTTTGGGAAGCTAAAAAACAACTGGTTCTGCCCAGTGCTCTCACAGCCTACCGTGAACATCTCTTACCAAGGGCTGTGAAACGCAGTTTCTGGGCAGGACTGATCTGCCTGAAGTAGAACTTCTGCTGTGGGTGTGCTCCATTGGCCTAGAGCTGCCAGGCGCAAACGGCTGCCTTGTGTCCAAAGGGAGAGAGAGGCCCCAAAGCATCTTGCTTCCAGCTCTCTGGGAAGCTAAGAACCAACTCGCTCTGCCCCGTGCTCTTACAGCCTACCGGGAACATGTCTTTGAAAGGCCTGTGAAACGCAGTTTCTTGGCAGGCCTCATCTGGCTGAAGTAGAACTCCGGCTCTGGGTGTGCTCCATTGCCCTAGAGCTGCCAGGCCCCAAGTGCTGCCCTGTTTCCAAGGGGCAGAGAGGCCCAAAGCATCTTGCTTCCCGGTCTTTGCGAAGCTAAGAAACAACTGGCTCTGCCCAGTGCACTTACACCTACCGGGAACATCTCTTACCAAGGCCTGTCAAACGCTGTTTCTTTGCAGGCCTGATCAGGCTGAAGTAGAACTCCTGCTCTGCGTGTGCTCCATTGGCCTAGAGCTTCCCGACCCAAAAGGCTGCCTTGTTCCCAAACGGGCAGAGGGGTCCCAAGCATCTTGCTTCCAGCTTTTCAGGAAGGTAAGAAACAACTGGCTCTGCCCAGTGCTCTGACAGCCTACCGGGAACATCTCTTACCAAGGCCTGTGAAACGCAGTTTCCTGGCAGGCCTGATCTGGCTGAAGTAGAACTTCTGCTCTGGGCGTGCTCCATTGCCCTAGAGCTGCCAGGCCCAAAGGGCTGCCTTGTTTCCAAAGACGGAGAGTGGACCCAAAGCATCTTGCTCCCAGCTCTTCGGGAAGCTAAGAAACAGCTGGCTCTGCCCAGTGCTCTTACAGCCTAAGAGAACATCTCTTTGAAAGGCCTGTGAAACGCAGTTTCTTGGCAGGCCTGACCTGGCTGAAGTAGAACTTCTGTTCTGGTTGTGCTACATAGGCCTAGAGCTACCAGGACCTAAGGGCTGCCTTGTTTCCAAAGGGTGAGAGAGGCCCCAAAGCATCTTGCCTCCAGCACTTTGGGAAGCTAAAAAACAACTGGTTCTGCCCAGTGCTCTCACAGCCTACCGTGAACATCTCTTACCAAGGGCTGTGAAACGCAGTTTCTGGGCAGGACTGATCTGCCTGAAGTAGAACTTCTGCTGTGGGTGTGCTCCATTGGCCTAGAGCTGCCAGGCCCAAACGGCTGCCTTGTGTCCAAAGGGAGAGAGAGGCCCCAAAGCATCTTGCTTCCAGCTCTGTGGGAAGCTAAAGCAACTGGCTCTCCACAGTGCTCTCACAGCCTACCGGGAACATCTCTTACCAAGGCCTGTGAAACGCAGTTTCTTGGCAGGCCTGATCTGGCTGAAGTAGAACTCCTGCTCTGGGCGTGCTACTTTGGCCTAGAGCTGCCAGGCCCAAAGGGCCGCCTTGTTTCCAAAGGGGCTGAGAGTCCCCAAAGCATCTTGCTTCCAAATCTTTGGGAAGCTAAGAAACAACTGGCTCTGCACAGTGCTCTCACAGCCTACCGGCAACGTGACAGAGAAAGGCCTGTGAGACGCAGTTTCTTGGAAGGCCTGATCTGGCTGAGGTAGAACTTCTGCTCTGGGTGTACTCCATTGGCCTAGGGCTGCCAGGCCCAAAGGGCTGCCTTTATTTCCAAAGTGTGAGAGAGGCCCCAAAGCATCTTGCTTCCTGCTCTCTGGGAAGCTAAAACAACTGGCTCTGCACAGTGCTCTCAAAGCCAACCGGGAACGTCACATACAAAGGCCTGTGAAACGCAGCTTCTTGACAGGCCTTATCTGGCTGAGGTAGAACTTGTGCTCTGGGTGTGCTACTTTGGCCTAGAGCTGCCAGGCACAAAGGCTGCTTTGTTTCCAAAGGGGGAGAGAGGCCCCAAATCATGTTGCTTCCAGCTGTTTTTGAAGCTAAGAAACAACTCGCTCTGCCAGGTACTCTTACAGCCTTCCGGGAACACCTCTTACGAAGGCCTGTGAAAAGCAGTTTCTTGGCAGGCCTGATCTGGCTGAGGTAGAACTTCTGCTCTGGGTGTGCTCCATTGCCCTAGAGCTGAAAGGCCCAAAGGGCTGCCTTGTTTCCAAAGGGGGAGAGAGGCCCCAAAGCATCTTGCTTCCACCTCTTGGGAAGCTAAGAAACAACTGGCTGTGCCCAGTGCTCTTATAGCCTAAGAGAACATCTCTTATCAAGGCCTGTGAAACGCACTTTCTAGGCAGGCCTGATCTGGAAGAAGTAGAACTTCTGCTCTGGTTGTGCTCCATTGCCCTAGAGCTGCCAGACCCAACGTGCTGCCTTGTTTCCAAAGGGGCAGAGAGGCCCCAAAGCGTCTTGCTTCCAGCTGTTTGGGAAACAAGGAAACAACTGGCTCTGCACCGTGCTCCCACAGCCTACCGGGAACGTCACATACAAAGGCCTCTGAAACGCAGTTCCTTGGCAGGCCTGATCTGGCTGAAGTAGGACTTCTGCTCTGGCTGTGCTCCATTGGCCTAGAGCTGAAAGGCCCAAAGGGCTGCCTTGTTTCCAAAGGGTGAGAGAGGCCCCAACGCATCTTGCCTCCATCACTTTGGGAAGCTAAAAAACAACTTGTTCTTCCCAGTGCTCTCACAGCCTACCATGAACATCTCTTACCAAGGGCTGTGAAACGCAGTTTCTGGGCAGGACTGATCTGCCTGAAGTAGAACTTCTGCTGTGGGTGTGCTCCATTGGCCTAGAGCTGCCAGGCGCAAACGGCTGCCTTGTGTCCAAAGGGAGAGAGAGGCCCCAAAGCATCTTGCTTCCAGCTCTGTGGGAAGCTAAAGCAACTGGCTCTCCACAGTGCTCTCACAGCCTACCGGGAACATCTCTTACCAAGGCCTGTGAAACGCAGTTTCTTGGCAGGCCTGATCTGGCTGAAGTAGAACTCCTGCTCTGGGCGTGCTACTTTGGCCTAGAGCTGCCAGGCCCAAAGGGCCGCCTTGTTTCCAAAGGGGCTGAAGGTCCCCAAAGCATCTTGCTTCCAAATCTTTGGGAAGCTAAGAAACAACTGGCTCTGCACAGTGCTCTCACAGCCTACCGGCAACGTGACAGAGAAAGGCCTGTGAGACGCAGTTTCTTGGAAGGCCTGATCTGGCTGAGGTAGAACTTCTGCTCTGGGTGTACTCCATTGGCCTAGGGCTGCCAGGCCCAAAGGGCTGCCTTTATTTCCAAAGTGTGAGAGAGGCCCCAAAGCATCTTGCTTCCTGCTCTCTGGGAAGCTAAAACAACTGGCTCTGCACAGTGCTCTCAAAGCCAACCGGGAACGTCACATACAAAGGCCTGTGAAACGCAGCTTCTTGACAGGCCTTATCTGGCTGAGGTAGAACTTGTGCTCTGGGTGTGCTACTTTGGCCTAGAGCTGCCAGGCACAAAGGCTGCTTTGTTTCCAAAGGGGGAGAGAGGCCCCAAATCATGTTGCTTCCAGCTGTTTTTGAAGCTAAGAAACAACTCGCTCTGCCAGGTACTCTTACAGCCTTCCGGGAACACCTCTTACGAAGGCCTGTGAAAAGCAGTTTCTTGGCAGGCCTGATCTGGCTGAGGTAGAACTTCTGCTCTGGGTGTGCTCCATTGCCCTAGAGCTGAAAGGCCCAAAGGGCTGCCTTGTTTCCAAAGGGGGAGAGAGGCCCCAAAGCATCTTGCTTCCACCTCTTGGGAAGCTAAGAAACAACTGGCTGTGCCCAGTGCTCTTATAGCCTAAGAGAACATCTCTTATCAAGGCCTGTGAAACGCACTTTCTAGGCAGGCCTGATGTGGAAGAAGTAGAACTTCGGCTCTGGTTGTGCTCCATTGCCCTAGAGCTGCCAGACCCAACGTGCTGCCTTGTTTCCAAAGGGGCAGAGAGGCCCCAAAGCGTCTTGCTTCCAGCTCTTTGGGAAACAAGGAAACAACTGGCTCTGCACCGTGCTCTCACAGCCTACCGGGAACGTCACATACAAAGGCCTCTGAAACGCAGTTCCTTGGCAGGCCTGATCTGGCTGAAGTAGGACTTCTGCTCTGGCTGTGCTCCATTGGCCTAGAGCTGAAAGGCCCAAAGGGATGCCTTGTTTGCAAAGGGGCAGAGAGGCCCCAAAGCATCTTGCTTCCAGCTCTTTGGGAAGCTAAGAAACAACTGTCTCTGCCCAGTGCTCTGACAGAGTACCGGCAACATCTCTTACCAAAGCCTTTGAAACGCTGTTTCTTGGCAGGCCTTATCTGGCTGAGGTAGAACTTCTGCTCTGGGTGTGCTCCATTGGCCTAGAGCTGAAAGGCCCAAAGGTCGGCCTTGTTGGCAAAGGGGCAGGGAGCCCCCAAAGCATCTTGCTTCCAGCTCTTTGGGAAGCTAAGAAACAACTGGCTCTGCCCGGTGCTCTTACAGCCTGAGAGAAAATCTCTTACCAAGGCCTGTGAAACGCACTTTGTTGGTGGCCTGATCTAGCTGAAGTAGAACTTCTGCTCTGGGTGTGCTCCATTGGCCTAGAGCTGCCTGGCCCAAAGGGCCGCCTTGTTTGCAAAGGGGCAGAGAGGCCCCAAAGCATCTTGCTTCCAGCTCTTCGGGAAGCTAAGAAACATCTGGCGTTGCCCAGTGCTCTTACAGCCTACCGGGAACATCTCTTACCAAGGCCTGTGAAACGCAGTTTGTTGGTGGCCTGAACTGGCCGAAGTAGAACTTCTGCTCTGGGTGTGCTCCACTGGCCTAGAGCTACCTGCCCCAAAGGGCTGCCTTGATTCCAAAGTGAGAGAGTGGCACCAAAGCATCTTGCTTCCAGCTCTTCGGGAAGCTAAGAAACATCTGGCGTTGCCCAGTGCTCTTACAGCCTACCGGGAACATCTCTTACCAAGGCCTGTGAAACGCCGTTTCCTGGCAGGCCTGATTTGGCTGAAGTAGAACTTCTGCTCTGGGTGTGCTCCATTGCCCTAGAGCTGCCAGGCCCAAGGTGCTGCCTTGTTTCCAAAGGGGCAGAGAGGCCCCAAAGCATCTTGCTTCCAGCTCTCTGGGAAGCTAAGAACCAACTCGCTCTGGCCCGTGCTCTTACAGCCTACCGGGAACATGTCTTTGAAAGGCCTGTGAAACGCAGTTTCTTGGCAGGCCTCATCTGGCTGAAGTAGAACTCCGGCTCTGGGTGTGCTCCATTGCCCTAGAGCTGCCAGGCCCCAAGTGCTGCCCTGTTTCCAAGGGGCAGAGAGGCCCAAAGCATCTTGCTTCCCGGTCTTTGCGAAGCTAAGAAACAACTGGCTCTGCCCAGTGCACTTACACCTACCGGGAACATCTCTTACCAAGGCGTGTCAAACGCTGTTTCTTTGCAGGCCTGATCAGGCTGAAGTAGAACTCCTGCTCTGCGTGTGCTCCATTGGCCTAGAGCTTCCCGACCCAAAAGGCTGCCTTGTTCCCAAACGGGCAGAGGGGTCCCAAGCGTCTTGCTTCCAGCTTTTCAGGAAGGTAAGAAACAACTGGCTCTGCCCAGTGCTCTTACAGCCTACCGGGAACATCTCTTACCAAGGCCTGTGAAACGCAGTTTCCTGGCAGGCCTGATCTGGCTGAAGTAGAACTTCTGCTCTGGGTGTGCTCCATTGCCCTAGAGCTGCCAGGCCCAATGGGCTGCCTTGTTTCCAAAGACGGAGAGTGGACCCAAAGCATCTTGCTCCCAGCTCTTCGGGAAGCTAAGAAACAGCTGGCTCTGCCCAGTGCTCTTACAGCCTAAGAGAACATCTCTTTGAAAGGCCTGTGAAACGCAGTTTCTTGGCAGGCCTGACCTGGCTGAAGTAGAACTTCTGTTCTGGTTGTGCTACATAGGCCTAGAGCTACCAGGACCTAAGGGCTGCCTTGTTTCCAAAGGGTGAGAGAGGCCCCAAAGCATCTTGCCTCCAGCACTTTGGGAAGCTAAAAAACAACTGGTTCTGCCCAGTGCTCTCACAGCCTACCGTGAACATCTCTTACCAAGGGCTGTGAAACGCAGTTTCTGGGCAGGACTGATCTGCCTGAAGTAGAACTTCTGCTGTGGGTGTGCTCCATTGGCCTAGAGCTGCCAGGCCCAAACGGCTGCCTTGTGTCCAAAGGGAGAGAGAGGCCCCAAAGCATCTTGCTTCCAGCTCTGTGGGAAGCTAAAGCAACTGGCTCTCCACAGTGCTCTCACAGCCTACCGGGAACATCTCTTACCAAGGCCTGTGAAACGCAGTTTCTTGGCAGGCCTGATCTGGCTGAAGTAGAACTCCTGCTCTGGGCGTGCTACTTTGGCCTAGAGCTGCCAGGCCCAAAGGGCCGCCTTGTTTCCAAAGGGGCTGAGAGTCCCCAAAGCATCTTGCTTCCAAATCTTTGGGAAGCTAAGAAACAACTGGCTCTGCACAGTGCTCTCACAGCCTACCGGCAACGTGACAGAGAAAGGCCTGTGAGACGCAGTTTCTTGGAAGGCCTGATCTGGCTGAGGTAGAACTTCTGCTCTGGGTGTACTCCATTGGCCTAGGGCTGCCAGGCCCAAAGGGCTGCCTTTATTTCCAAAGTGTGAGAGAGGCCCCAAAGCATCTTGCTTCCTGCTCTCTGGGAAGCTAAAACAACTGGCTCTGCACAGTGCTCTCAAAGCCAACCGGGAACGTCACATACAAAGGCCTGTGAAACGCAGCTTCTTGACAGGCCTTATCTGGCTGAGGTAGAACTTGTGCTCTGGGTGTGCTACTTTGGCCTAGAGCTGCCAGGCACAAAGGCTGCTTTGTTTCCAAAGGGGGAGAGAGGCCCCAAATCATGTTGCTTCCAGCTGTTTTTGAAGCTAAGAAACAACTCGCTCTGCCAGGTACTCTTACAGCCTTCCGGGAACACCTCTTACGAAGGCCTGTGAAAAGCAGTTTCTTGGCAGGCCTGATCTGGCTGAGGTAGAACTTCTGCTCTGGGTGTGCTCCATTGCCCTAGAGCTGAAAGGCCCAAAGGGCTGCCTTGTTTCCAAAGGGGGAGAGAGGCCCCAAAGCATCTTGCTTCCACCTCTTGGGAAGCTAAGAAACAACTGGCTGTGCCCAGTGCTCTTATAGCCTAAGAGAACATCTCTTATCAAGGCCTGTGAAACGCACTGTCTATGCAGGCCTGATCTGGAAGAAGTAGAACTTCGGCTCTGGTTGTGCTCCATTGCCCTAGAGCTGCCAGACCCAACGTGCTGCCTTGTTTCCAAAGGGGCAGAGAGGCCCCAAAGCGTCTTGCTTCCAGCTGTTTGGGAAACAAGGAAACAACTGGCTCTGCACTGTGCTCTCACAGCCTACCGGGAACGTCACATACAAAGGCCTCTGAAACGCAGTTCCTTGGCAGGCCTGATCTGGCTGAAGTAGGACTTCTGCTCTGGCTGTGCTCCATTGGCCTAGAGCTGAAAGGCCCAAAGGGATGCCTTGTTTGCAAAGGGGCAGAGAGGCCCCAAAGCATCTTGCTTCCAGCTCTTTGGGAAGCTAAGAAACAACTGTCTCTGCCCAGTGCTCTGACAGAGTACCGGCAACATCTCTTACCAAAGCCTTTGAAACGCTGTTTCTTGGCAGGCCTTATCTGGCTGAGGTAGAACTTCTGCTCTGGGTGTGCTCCATTGGCCTAGAGCTGAAAGGCCCAAAGGTCGGCCTTGTTGGCAAAGGGGCAGGGAGCCCCCAAAGCATCTTGCTTCCAGCTCTTTGGGAAGCTAAGAAACAACTGGCTCTGCCCAGTGCTCTTACAGCCTGAGAGAAAATCTCTTACCAAGGCCTGTGAAATGCACTTTGTTGGTGGCCTGATCTAGCTGAAGTAGAACTTCTGCTCTGGGTGTGCTCCATTGGCCTAGAGCTGCCTGGCCCAAAGGGCCGCCTTGTTTGCAAAGGGGCAGATAGGCCCCAAAGCATCTTGCTTCCAGCTCTTCGGGAAGCTAAGAAACATCTGGCGTTGCCCAGTGCTCTTACAGCCTACCGGGAACATCTCTTACCAAGGCCTGTGAAACGCAGTTTGTTGGTGGCCTGAACTGGCCGAAGTAGAACTTCTGCTCTGGGTGTGCTCCACTGGCCTAGAGCTACCTGCCCCAAAGGGCTGCCTTGATTCCAAAGTGAGAGAGTGGCACCAAAGCATCTTGCTTCCAGCTCTTCGGGAAGCTAAGAAACATCTGGCGTTGCCCAGTGCTCTTACAGCCTACCGGGAACATCTCTTACCAAGGCCTGTGAAACGCCGTTTCCTGGCAGGCCTGATTTGGCTGAAGTAGAACTTCTGCTCTGGGTGTGCTCCATTGCCCTAGAGCTGCCAGGCCCAAGGTGCTGCCTTGTTTCCAAAGGGGCAGAGAGGCCCCAAAGCATCTTGCTTCCAGCTCTCTGGGAAGCTAAGAACCAACTCGCTCTGGCCCGTGCTCTTACAGCATACCGGGAACATGTCTTTGAAAGGCCTGTGAAACGCAGTTTCTTGGCAGGCCTCATCTGGCTGAAGTAGAACTCCGGCTCTGGGTGTGCTCCATTGCCCTAGAGCTGCCAGGCCCCAAGTGCTGCCCTGTTTCCAAGGGGCAGAGAGGCCCAAAGCATCTTACTTCCCGGTCTTTGCGAAGCTAAGAAACAACTGGCTCTGCCCAGTGCTCTTACACCTACCGGGAACATCTCTTACCAAGGCCTGTCAAACGCTGTTTCTTTGCAGGCCTGATCAGGCTGAAGTAGAACTCCTGCTCTGCGTGTGCTCCATTGGCCTAGAGCTTCCCGACCCAAAAGGCTGCCTTGTTCCCAAACGGGCAGAGGGGTCCCAAGCGTCTTGCTTCCAGCTTTTCAGGAAGGTAAGAAACAACTGGCTCTGCCCAGTGCTCTTACAGCCTACCGGGAACATCTCTTACCAAGGCCTGTGAAACGCAGTTTCCTGGCAGGCCTGATCTGGCTGAAGTAGAACTTCTGCTCTGGGTGTGCTCCATTGCCCTAGAGCTGCCAGGCCCAATGGGCTGCCTTGTTTCCAAAGACGGAGAGTGGACCCAAAGCATCTTGCTCCCAGCTCTTCGGGAAGCTAAGAAACAGCTGGCTCTGCCCAGTGCTCTTACAGCCTAAGAGAACATCTCTTTGAAAGGCCTGTGAAACGCAGTTTCTTGGCAGGCCTGACCTGGCTGAAGTAGAACTTCTGTTCTGGTTGTGCTACATAGGCCTAGAGCTACCAGGACCTAAGGGCTGCCTTGTTTCCAAAGGGTGAGAGAGGCCCCAAAGCATCTTGCCTCCAGCACTTTGGGAAGCTAAAAAACAACTTGTTCTGCCCAGTGCTCTCACAGCCTACCATGAACATCTCTTACCAAGGGCTGTGAAACGCAGTTTCTGGGCAGGACTGATCTGCCTGAAGTAGAACTTCTGCTGTGGGTGTGCTCCATTGGCCTAGAGCTGCCAGGCGCAAACGGCTGCCTTGTGTCCAAAGGGAGAGAGAGGCCCCAAAGCATCTTGCTTCCAGCTCTGTGGGAAGCTAAAGCAACTGGCTCTCCACAGTGCTCTCACAGCCTACCGGGAACATCTCTTACCAAGGCCTGTGAAACGCAGTTTCTTGGCAGGCCTGATCTGGCTGAAGTAGAACTCCTGCTCTGGGCGTGCTACTTTGGCCTAGAGCTGCCAGGCCCAAAGGGCCGCCTTGTTTCCAAAGGGGCTGAGAGTCCCCAAAGCATCTTGATTCCAAATCTTTGGGAAGCTAAGAAACAACTGGCTCTGCACAGTGCTCTCACAGCCTACCGGCAACGTGACAGAGAAAGGCCTGTGAGACGCAGTTTCTTGGAAGGCCTGATCTGGCTGAGGTAGAACTTCTGCTCTGGGTGTACTCCATTGGCCTAGGGCTGCCAGGCCCAAAGGGCTGCCTTTATTTCCAAAGTGTGAGAGAGGCCCCAAAGCATCTTGCTTCCTGCTCTCTGGGAAGCTAAAACAACTGGCTCTGCACAGTGCTCTCAAAGCCAACCGGGAACGTCACATACAAAGGCCTGTGAAACGCAGCTTCTTGACAGGCCTTATCTGGCTGAGGTAGAACTTGTGCTCTGGGTGTGCTACTTTGGCCTAGAGCTGCCAGGCACAAAGGCTGCTTTGTTTCCAAAGGGGGAGAGAGGCCCCAAATCATGTTGCTTCCAGCTGTTTTTGAAGCTAAGAAACAACTCGCCCTGCCAGGTACTCCTACAGCCTTCCGGGAACACCTCTTACGAAGGCCTGTGAAAAGCAGTTTCTTGGCAGGCCTGATCTGGCTGAGGTAGAACTTCTGCTCTGGGTGTGCTCCATTGCCCTAGAGCTGAAAGGCCCAAAGGGCTGCCTTGTTTCCAAAGGGGGAGAGAGGCCCCAAAGCATCTTGCTTCCACCTCTTGGGAAGCTAAGAAACAACTGGCTGTGCCCAGTGCTCTTATAGCCTAAGAGAACATCTCTTATCAAGGCCTGTGAAACGCACTTTCTAGGCAGGCCTGATGTGGAAGAAGTAGAACTTCGGCTCTGGTTGTGCTCCATTGCCCTAGAGCTGCCAGACCCAACGTGCTGCCTTGTTTCCAAAGGGGCAGAGAGGCCCCAAAGCGTCTTGCTTCCAGCTCTTTGGGAAACAAGGAAACAACTGGCTCTGCACCGTGCTCTCACAGCCTACCGGGAACGTCACATACAAAGGCCTCTGAAACGCAGTTCCTTGGCAGGCCTGATCTGGCTGAAGTAGGACTTCTGCTCTGGCTGTGCTCCATTGGCCTAGAGCTGAAAGGCCCAAAGGGATGCCTTGTTTGCAAAGGGGCAGAGAGGCCCCAAAGCATCTTGCTTCCAGCTCTTTGGGAAGCTAAGAAACAACTGTCTCTGCCCAGTGCTCTGACAGAGTACCGGCAACATCTCTTACCAAAGCCTTTGAAACGCTGTTTCTTGGCAGGCCTTATCTGGCTGAGGTAGAACTTCTGCTCTGGGTGTGCTCCATTGGCCTAGAGCTGAAAGGCCCAAAGGTCGGCCTTGTTGGCAAAGGGGCAGGGAGCCCCCAAAGCATCTTGCTTCCAGCTCTTTGGGAAGCTAAGAAACAACTGGCTCTGCCCGGTGCTCTTACAGCCTGAGAGAAAATCTCTTACCAAGGCCTGTGAAACGCACTTTGTTGGTGGCCTGATCTAGCTGAAGTAGAACTTCTGCTCTGGGTGTGCTCCATTGGCCTAGAGCTGCCTGGCCCAAAGGGCCGCCTTGTTTGCAAAGGGGCAGAGAGGCCCCAAAGCATCTTGCTTCCAGCTCTTCGGGAAGCTAAGAAACATCTGGCGTTGCCCAGTGCTCTTACAGCCTACCGGGAACATCTCTTACCAAGGCCTGTGAAACGCAGTTTGTTGGTGGCCTGAACTGGCCGAAGTAGAACTTCTGCTCTGGGTGTGCTCCACTGGCCTAGAGCTACCTGCCCCAAAGGGCTGCCTTGATTCCAAAGTGAGAGAGTGGCACCAAAGCATCTTGCTTCCAGCTCTTCGGGAAGCTAAGAAAAATCTGGCGTTGCCCAGTGCTCTTACAGCCTACCGGGAACATCTCTTACCAAGGCCTGTGAAACGCCGTTTCCTGGCAGGCCTGATTTGGCTGAAGTAGAACTTCTGCTCTGGGTGTGCTCCATTGCCCTAGAGCTGCCAGGCCCAAGGTGCTGCCTTGTTTCCAAAGGGGCAGAGAGGCCCTAAAGCATCTTGCTTCCAGCTCTCTGGGAAGCTAAGAACCAACTCGCTCTGCCCCGTGCTCTTACAGCCTACCGGGAACATGTCTTTGAAAGGCCTGTGAAACGCAGTTTCTTGGCAGGCCTCATCTGGCTGAAGTAGAACTCCGGCTCTGGGTGTGCTCCATTGCCCTAGAGCTGCCAGGCCCCAAGTGCTGCCCTGTTTCCAAGGGGCAGAGAGGCCCAAAGCATCTTGCTTCCCGGTCTTTGCGAAGCTAAGAAACAACTGGCTCTGCCCAGTGCACTTACACCTACCGGGAACATCTCTTACCAAGGCGTGTCAAACGCTGTTTCTTTGCAGGCCTGATCAGGCTGAAGTAGAACTCCTGCTCTGCGTGTGCTCCATTGGCCTAGAGCTTCCCGACCCAAAAGGCTGCCTTGTTCCCAAACGGGCAGAGGGGTCCCAAGCGTCTTGCTTCCAGCTTTTCAGGAAGGTAAGAAACAACTGGCTCTGCCCAGTGCTCTTACAGCCTACCGGGAACATCTCTTACCAAGGCCTGTGAAACGCAGTTTCCTGGCAGGCCTGATCTGGCTGAAGTAGAACTTCTGCTCTGGGTGTGCTCCATTGCCCTAGAGCTGCCAGGCCCAATGGGCTGCCTTGTTTCCAAAGACGGAGAGTGGACCCAAAGCATCTTGCTCCCAGCTCTTCGGGAAGCTAAGAAACAGCTGGCTCTGCCCAGTGCTCTTACAGCCTAAGAGAACATCTCTTTGAAAGGCCTGTGAAACGCAGTTTCTTGGCAGGCCTGACCTGGCTGAAGTAGAACTTCTGTTCTGGTTGTGCTACATAGGCCTAGAGCTACCAGGACCTAAGGGCTGCCTTGTTTCCAAAGGGTGAGAGAGGCCCCAAAGCATCTTGCCTCCAGCACTTTGGGAAGCTAAAAAACAACTGGTTCTGCCCAGTGCTCTCACAGCCTACCGTGAACATCTCTTACCAAGGGCTGTGAAACGCAGTTTCTGGGCAGGACTGATCTGCCTGAAGTAGAACTTCTGCTGTGGGTGTGCTCCATTGGCCTAGAGCTGCCAGGCGCAAACGGCTGCCTTGTGTCCAAAGGGAGAGAGAGGCCCCAAAGCATCTTGCTTCCAGCTCTCTGGGAAGCTAAGAACCAACTCGCTCTGCCCCGTGCTCTTACAGCCTACCGGGAACATGTCTTTGAAAGGCCTGTGAAACGCAGTTTCTTGGCAGGCCTCATCTGGCTGAAGTAGAACTCCGGCTCTGGGTGTGCTCCATTGCCCTAGAGCTGCCAGGCCCCAAGTGCTGCCCTGTTTCCAAGGGGCAGAGAGGCCCAAAGCATCTTGCTTCCCGGTCTTTGCGAAGCTAAGAAACAACTGGCTCTGCCCAGTGCACTTACACCTACCGGGAACATCTCTTACCAAGGCCTGTCAAACGCTGTTTCTTTGCAGGCCTGATCAGGCTGAAGTAGAACTCCTGCTCTGCGTGTGCTCCATTGGCCTAGAGCTTCCCGACCCAAAAGGCTGCCTTGTTCCCAAACGGGCAGAGGGGTCCCAAGCATCTTGCTTCCAGCTTTTCAGGAAGGTAAGAAACAACTGGCTCTGCCCAGTGCTCTGACAGCCTACCGGGAACATCTCTTACCAAGGCCTGTGAAACGCAGTTTCCTGGCAGGCCTGATCTGGCTGAAGTAGAACTTCTGCTCTGGGCGTGCTCCATTGCCCTAGAGCTGCCAGGCCCAAAGGGCTGCCTTGTTTCCAAAGACGGAGAGTGGACCCAAAGCATCTTGCTCCCAGCTCTTCGGGAAGCTAAGAAACAGCTGGCTCTGCCCAGTGCTCTTACAGCCTAAGAGAACATCTCTTTGAAAGGCCTGTGAAACGCAGTTTCTTGGCAGGCCTGACCTGGCTGAAGTAGAACTTCTGTTCTGGTTGTGCTACATAGGCCTAGAGCTACCAGGACCTAAGGGCTGCCTTGTTTCCAAAGGGTGAGAGAGGCCCCAAAGCATCTTGCCTCCAGCACTTTGGGAAGCTAAAAAACAACTGGTTCTGCCCAGTGCTCTCACAGCCTACCGTGAACATCTCTTACCAAGGGCTGTGAAACGCAGTTTCTGGGCAGGACTGATCTGCCTGAAGTAGAACTTCTGCTGTGGGTGTGCTCCATTGGCCTAGAGCTGCCAGGCCCAAACGGCTGCCTTGTGTCCAAAGGGAGAGAGAGGCCCCAAAGCATCTTGCTTCCAGCTCTGTGGGAAGCTAAAGCAACTGGCTCTCCACAGTGCTCTCACAGCCTACCGGGAACATCTCTTACCAAGGCCTGTGAAACGCAGTTTCTTGGCAGGCCTGATCTGGCTGAAGTAGAACTCCTGCTCTGGGCGTGCTACTTTGGCCTAGAGCTGCCAGGCCCAAAGGGCCGCCTTGTTTCCAAAGGGGCTGAGAGTCCCCAAAGCATCTTGCTTCCAAATCTTTGGGAAGCTAAGAAACAACTGGCTCTGCACAGTGCTCTCACAGCCTACCGGCAACGTGACAGAGAAAGGCCTGTGAGACGCAGTTTCTTGGAAGGCCTGATCTGGCTGAGGTAGAACTTCTGCTCTGGGTGTACTCCATTGGCCTAGGGCTGCCAGGCCCAAAGGGCTGCCTTTATTTCCAAAGTGTGAGAGAGGCCCCAAAGCATCTTGCTTCCTGCTCTCTGGGAAGCTAAAACAACTGGCTCTGCACAGTGCTCTCAAAGCCAACCGGGAACGTCACATACAAAGGCCTGTGAAACGCAGCTTCTTGACAGGCCTTATCTGGCTGAGGTAGAACTTGTGCTCTGGGTGTGCTACTTTGGCCTAGAGCTGCCAGGCACAAAGGCTGCTTTGTTTCCAAAGGGGGAGAGAGGCCCCAAATCATGTTGCTTCCAGCTGTTTTTGAAGCTAAGAAACAACTCGCTCTGCCAGGTACTCTTACAGCCTTCCGGGAACACCTCTTACGAAGGCCTGTGAAAAGCAGTTTCTTGGCAGGCCTGATCTGGCTGAGGTAGAACTTCTGCTCTGGGTGTGCTCCATTGCCCTAGAGCTGAAAGGCCCAAAGGGCTGCCTTGTTTCCAAAGGGGGAGAGAGGCCCCAAAGCATCTTGCTTCCACCTCTTGGGAAGCTAAGAAACAACTGGCTGTGCCCAGTGCTCTTATAGCCTAAGAGAACATCTCTTATCAAGGCCTGTGAAACGCACTGTCTAGGCAGGCCTGATCTGGAAGAAGTAGAACTTCGGCTCTGGTTGTGCTCCATTGCCCTAGAGCTGCCAGACCCAACGTGCTGCCTTGTTTCCAAAGGGGCAGAGAGGCCCCAAAGCGTCTTGCTTCCAGCTGTTTGGGAAACAAGGAAACAACTGGCTCTGCACTGTGCTCTCACAGCCTACCGGGAACGTCACATACAAAGGCCTCTGAAACGCAGTTCCTTGGCAGGCCTGATCTGGCTGAAGTAGGACTTCTGCTCTGGCTGTGCTCCATTGGCCTAGAGCTGAAAGGCCCAAAGGGATGCCTTGTTTGCAAAGGGGCAGAGAGGCCCCAAAGCATCTTGCTTCCAGCTCTTTGGGAAGCTAAGAAACAACTGTCTCTGCCCAGTGCTCTGACAGAGTACCGGCAACATCTCTTACCAAAGCCTTTGAAACGCTGTTTCTTGGCAGGCCTTATCTGGCTGAGGTAGAACTTCTGCTCTGGGTGTGCTCCATTGGCCTAGAGCTGAAAGGCCCAAAGGTCGGCCTTGTTGGCAAAGGGGCAGGGAGCCCCCAAAGCATCTTGCTTCCAGCTCTTTGGGAAGCTAAGAAACAACTGGCTCTGCCCAGTGCTCTTACAGCCTGAGAGAAAATCTCTTACCAAGGCCTGTGAAATGCACTTTGTTGGTGGCCTGATCTAGCTGAAGTAGAACTTCTGCTCTGGGTGTGCTCCATTGGCCTAGAGCTGCCTGGCCCAAAGGGCCGCCTTGTTTGCAAAGGGGCAGATAGGCCCCAAAGCATCTTGCTTCCAGCTCTTCGGGAAGCTACGAAACATCTGGCGTTGCCCAGTGCTCTTACAGCCTACCGGGAACATCTCTTACCAAGGCATGTGAAACGCAGTTTGTTGGTGGCCTGAACTGGCCGAAGTAGAACTTCTGCTCTGGGTGTGCTCCACTGGCCTAGAGCTACCTGCCCCAAAGGGCTGCCTTGATTCCAAAGTGAGAGAGTGGCACCAAAGCATCTTGCTTCCAGCTCTTCGGGAAGCTAAGAAACATCTGGCGTTGCCCAGTGCTCTTACAGCCTACCGGGAACATCTCTTACCAAGGCCTGTGAAACGCCGTTTCCTGGCAGGCCTGATTTGGCTGAAGTAGAACTTCTGCTCTGGGTGTGCTCCATTGCCCTAGAGCTGCCAGGCCCAAGGTGCTGCCTTGTTTCCAAAGGGGCAGAGAGGCCCCAAAGCATCTTGCTTCCAGCTCTCTGGGAAGCTAAGAACCAACTCGCTCTGGCCCGTGCTCTTACAGCATACCGGGAATATGTCTTTGAAAGGCCTGTGAAACGCAGTTTCTTGGCAGGCCTCATCTGGCTGAAGTAGAACTCCGGCTCTGGGTGTGCTCCATTGCCCTAGAGCTGCCAGGCCCCAAGTGCTGCCCTGTTTCCAAGGGGCAGAGAGGCCCAAAGCATCTTGCTTCCCGGTCTTTGCGAAGCTAAGAAACAACTGGCTCTGCCCAGTGCTCTTACACCTACCGGGAACATCTCTTACCAAGGCCTGTCAAACGCTGTTTCTTTGCAGGCCTGATCAGGCTGAAGTAGAACTCCTGCTCTGCGTGTGCTCCATTGGCCTAGAGCTTCCCGACCCAAAAGGCTGCCTTGTTCCCAAACGGGCAGAGGGGTCCCAAGCGTCTTGCTTCCAGCTTTTCAGGAAGGTAAGAAACAACTGGCTCTGCCCAGTGCTCTTACAGCCTACCGGGAACATCTCTTACCAAGGCCTGTGAAACGCAGTTTCCTGGCAGGCCTGATCTGGCTGAAGTAGAACTTCTGCTCTGGGTGTGCTCCATTGCCCTAGAGCTGCCAGGCCCAATGGGCTGCCTTGTTTCCAAAGACGGAGAGTGGACCCAAAGCATCTTGCTCCCAGCTCTTCGGGAAGCTAAGAAACAGCTGGCTCTGCCCAGTGCTCTTACAGCCTAAGAGAACATCTCTTTGAAAGGCCTGTGAAACGCAGTTTCTTGGCAGGCCTGACCTGGCTGAAGTAGAACTTCTGTTCTGGTTGTGCTACATAGGCCTAGAGCTACCAGGACCTAAGGGCTGCCTTGTTTCCAAAGGGTGAGAGAGGCCCCAAAGCATCTTGCCTCCAGCACTTTGGGAAGCTAAAAAACAACATGTTCTGCCCAGTGCTCTCACAGCCTACCATGAACATCTCTTACCAAGGGCTGTGAAACGCAGTTTCTGGGCAGGACTGATCTGCCTGAAGTAGAACTTCTGCTGTGGGTGTGCTCCATTGGCCTAGAGCTGCCAGGCGCAAACGGCTGCCTTGTGTCCAAAGGGAGAGAGAGGCCCCAAAGCATCTTGCTTCCAGCTCTGTGGGAAGCTAAAGCAACTGGCTCTCCACAGTGCTCTCACAGCCTACCGGGAACATCTCTTACCAAGGCCTGTGAAACGCAGTTTCTTGGCAGGCCTGATCTGGCTGAAGTAGAACTCCTGCTCTGGGCGTGCTACTTTGGCCTAGAGCTGCCAGGCCCAAAGGGCCGCCTTGTTTCCAAAGGGGCTGAGAGTCCCCAAAGCATCTTGATTCCAAATCTTTGGGAAGCTAAGAAACAACTGGCTCTGCACAGTGCTCTCACAGCCTACCGGCAACGTGACAGAGAAAGGCCTGTGAGACGCAGTTTCTTGGAAGGCCTGATCTGGCTGAGGTAGAACTTCTGCTCTGGGTGTACTCCATTGGCCTAGGGCTGCCAGGCCCAAAGGGCTGCCTTTATTTCCAAAGTGTGAGAGAGGCCCCAAAGCATCTTGCTTCCTGCTCTCTGGGAAGCTAAAACAACTGGCTCTGCACAGTGCTCTCAAAGCCAACCGGGAACGTCACATACAAAGGCCTGTGAAACGCAGCTTCTTGACAGGCCTTATCTGGCTGAGGTAGAACTTCTGCTCTGGGTGTGCTACTTTGGCCTAGAGCTGCCAGGCACAAAGGCTGCTTTGTTTCCAAAGGGGGAGAGAGGCCCCAAATCATGTTGCTTCCAGCTGTTTTTGAAGCTAAGAAACAACTCGCCCTGCCAGGTACTCTTACAGCCTTCCGGGAACACCTCTTATGAAGGCCTGTGAAAAGCAGTTTCTTGGCAGGCCTGATCTGGCTGAGGTAGAACTTCTGCTCTGGGTGTGCTCCATTGCCCTAGAGCTGAAAGGCCCAAAGGGCTGCCTTGTTTCCAAAGGGGGAGAGAGGCCCCAAAGCATCTTGCTTCCACCTCTTGGGAAGCTAAGAAACAACTGGCTGTGCCCAGTGCTCTTATAGCCTAAGAGAACATCTCTTATCAAGGCCTGTGAAACGCACTTTCTAGGCAGGCCTGATGTGGAAGAAGTAGAACTTCGGCTCTGGTTGTGCTCCATTGCCCTAGAGCTGCCAGACCCAACGTGCTGCCTTGTTTCCAAAGGGGCAGAGAGGCCCCAAAGCGTCTTGCTTCCAGCTGTTTGGGAAACAAGGAAACAACTGGCTCTGCACCGTGCTCTCACAGCCTACCGGGAACGTCACATACAAAGGCCTCTGAAAGGCAGTTCCTTGGCAGGCCTGTTCTGGCTGAAGTAGGACTTCTGCTCTGGCTGTGCTCCATTGGCCTAGAGCTGAAAGGCCCAAAGGGATGCCTTGTTTGCAAAGGGGCAGAGAGGCCCCAAAGCATCTTGCTTCCAGCTCTTTGGGAAGCTAAGAAACAACTGTCTCTGCCCAGTGCTCTGACAGAGTACCGGCAACATCTCTTACCAAAGCCTTTGAAACGCTGTTTCTTGGCAGGCCTTATCTGGCTGAGGTAGAACTTCTGCTCTGGGTGTGCTCCATTGGCCTAGAGCTGAAAGGCCCAAAGGTCGGCCTTGTTGGCAAAGGGGCAGGGAGCCCCCAAAGCATCTTGCTTCCAGCTCTTTGGGAAGCTAAGAAACAACTGGCTCTGCCCGGTGCTCTTACAGCCTGAGAGAAAATCTCTTACCAAGGCCTGTGAAACGCACTTTGTTGGTGGCCTGATCTAGCTGAAGTAGAACTTCTGCTCTGGGTGTGCTCCATTGGCCTAGAGCTGCCTGGCCCAAAGGGCCGCCTTGTTTGCAAAGGGGCAGAGAGGCCCCAAAGCATCTTGCTTCCAGCTCTTCGGGAAGCTAAGAAACATCTGGCGTTGCCCAGTGCTCTTACAGCCTACCGGGAACATCTCTTACCAAGGCCTGTGAAACGCAGTTTGTTGGTGGCCTGAACTGGCCGAAGTAGAACTTCTGCTCTGGGTGTGCTCCACTGGCCTAGAGCTACCTGCCCCAAAGGGCTGCCTTGATTCCAAAGTGAGAGAGTGGCACCAAAGCATCTTGCTTCCAGCTCTTCGGGAAGCTAAGAAACATCTGGCGTTGCCCAGTGCTCTTACAGCCTACCGGGAACATCTCTTACCAAGGCCTGTGAAACGCCGTTTCCTGGCAGGCCTGATTTGGCTGAAGTAGAACTTCTGCTCTGGGTGTGCTCCATTGCCCTAGAGCTGCCAGGCCCAAGGTGCTGCCTTGTTTCCAAAGGGGCAGAGAGGCCCCAAAGCATCTTGCTTCCAGCTCTCTGGGAAGCTAAGAACCAACTCGCTCTGCCCCGTGCTCTTACAGCCTACCGGGAACATGTCTTTGAAAGGCCTGTGAAACGCATTTTCTTGGCAGGCCTCATCTGGCTGAAGTAGAACTCCGGCTCTGGGTGTGCTCCATTGCCCTAGAGCTGCCAGGCCCCAAGTGCTGCCCTGTTTCCAAGGGGCAGAGAGGCCCAAAGCATCTTGCTTCCCGGTCTTTGCGAAGCTAAGAAACAACTGGCTCTGCCCAGTGCACTTACACCTACCGGGAACATCTCTTACCAAGGCGTGTCAAACGCTGTTTCTTTGCAGGCCTGATCAGGCTGAAGTAGAACTCCTGCTCTGCGTGTGCTCCATTGGCCTAGAGCTTCCCGACCCAAAAGGCTGCCTTGTTCCCAAACGGGCAGAGGGGTCCCAAGCGTCTTGCTTCCAGCTTTTCAGGAAGGTAAGAAACAACTGGCTCTGCCCAGTGCTCTTACAGCCTACCGGGAACATCTCTTACCAAGGCCTGTGAAACGCAGTTTCCTGGCAGGCCTGATCTGGCTGAAGTAGAACTTCTGCTCTGGGTGTGCTCCATTGCCCTAGAGCTGCCAGGCCCAAAGGGCTGCCTTGTTTCCAAAGACGGAGAGTGGACCCAAAGCATCTTGCTCCCAGCTCTTCGGGAAGCTAAGAAACAGCTGGCTCTGCCCAGTGCTCCTACAGCCTAAGAGAACATCTCTTTGAAAGGCCTGTGAAACGCAGTTTCTTGGCAGGCCTGACCTGGCTGAAGTAGAACTTCTGTTCTGGTTGTGCTACATAGGCCTAGAGCTACCAGGACCTAAGGGCTGCCTTGTTTCCAAAGGGTGAGAGAGGCCCCAAAGCATCTTGCCTCCAGCACTTTGGGAAGCTAAAAAACAACTGGTTCTGCCCAGTGCTCTCACAGCCTACCGTGAACATCTCTTACCAAGGGCTGTGAAACGCAGTTTCTGGGCAGGACTGATCTGCCTGAAGTAGAACTTCTGCTGTGGGTGTGCTCCATTGGCCTAGAGCTGCCAGGCGCAAACGGCTGCCTTGTGTCCAAAGGGAGAGAGAGGCCCCAAAGCATCTTTCTTCCAGCTCTGTGGGAAGCTAAAGCAACTGGCTCTCCACAGTGCTCTCACAGCCTACCGGGAACATCTCTTACCAAGGCCTGTGAAACGCAGTTTCTTGGCAGGCCTGATCTGGCTGAAGTAGAACTCCTGCTCTGGGCGTGCTACTTTGGCCTAGAGCTGCCAGGCCCAAAGGGCCGCCTTGTTTCCAAAGGGGCTGAGAGTCCCCAAAGCATCTTGCTTCCAAATCTTTGGGAAGCTAAGAAACAACTGGCTCTGCACAGTGCTCTCACAGCCTACCGGCAACGTGACAGAGAAAGGCCTGTGAGACGCAGTTTCTTGGAAGGCCTGATCTGGCTGAGGTAGAACTTCTGCTCTGGGTGTACTCCATTGGCCTAGGGCTGCCAGGCCCAAAGGGCTGCCTTTATTTCCAAAGTGTGAGAGAGGCCCCAAAGCATCTTGCTTCCTGCTCTCTGGGAAGCTAAAACAACTGGCTCTGCACAGTGCTCTCAAAGCCAACCGGGAACGTCACATACAAAGGCCTGTGAAACGCAGCTTCTTGACAGGCCTTATCTGGCTGAGGTAGAACTTGTGCTCTGGGTGTGCTACTTTGGCTTAGAGCTGCCAGGCACAAAGGCTGCTTTGTTTCCAAAGGGGGAGAGAGGACCCAAATCATGTTGCTTCCAGCTGTTTTTGAAGCTAAGAAACAACTCGCCCTGCCAGGTACTCTTACAGCCTTCCGGGAACACCTCTTACGAAGGCCTGTGAAAAGCAGTTTCTTGGCAGGCCTGATCTGGCTGAGGTAGAACTTCTGCTCTGGGTGTGCTCCATTGCCCTAGAGCTGAAAGGCCCAAAGGGCTGCCTTGTTTCCAAAGGGGGAGAGAGGCCCCAAAGCATCTTGCTTCCACCTCTTGGGAAGCTAAGAAACAACTGGCTGTGCCCAGTGCTCTTATAGCCTAAGAGAACATCTCTTATCAAGGCCTGTGAAACGCACTTTCTAGGCAGGCCTGATGTGGAAGAAGTAGAACTTCGGCTCTGGTTGTGCTCCATTGCCCTAGAGCTGCCAGACCCAACGTGCTGCCTTGTTTCCAAAGGGGCAGAGAGGCCCCAAAGCGTCTTGCTTCCAGCTCTTTGGGAAACAAGGAAACAACTGGCTCTGCACCGTGCTCTCACAGCCTACCGGGAACGTCACATACAAAGGCCTCTGAAACGCAGTTCCTTGGCAGGCCTGATCTGGCTGAAGTAGGACTTCTGCTCTGGCTGTGCTCCATTGGCCTAGAGCTGAAAGGCCCAAAGGGATGCCTTGTTTGCAAAGGGGCAGAGAGGCCCCAAAGCATCTTGCTTCCAGCTCTTTGGGAAGCTAAGAAACAACTGTCTCTGCCCAGTGCTCTGACAGAGTACCGGCAACATCTCTTACCAAAGCCTTTGAAACGCTGTTTCTTGGCAGGCCTTATCTGGCTGAGGTAGAACTTCTGCTCTGGGTGTGCTCCATTGGCCTAGAGCTGAAAGGCCCAAAGGTCGGCCTTGTTGGCAAAGGGGCAGGGAGCCCCCAAAGCATCTTGCTTCCAGCTCTTTGGGAAGCTAAGAAACAACTGGCTCTGCCCGGTGCTCTTACAGCCTGAGAGAAAATCTCTTACCAAGGCCTGTGAAACGCACTTTGTTGGTGGCCTGATCTAGCTGAAGTAGAACTTCTGCTCTGGGTGTGCTCCATTGGCCTAGAGCTGCCTGGCCCAAAGGGCCGCCTTGTTTGCAAAGGGGCAGAGAGGCCCCAAAGCATCTTGCTTCCAGCTCTTCGGGAAGCTAAGAAACATCTGGCGTTGCCCAGTGCTCTTACAGCCTACCGGGAACATCTCTTACCAAGGCCTGTGAAACGCAGTTTGTTGGTGGCCTGAACTGGCCGAAGTAGAACTTCTGCTCTGGGTGTGCTCCACTGGCCTAGAGCTACCTGCCCCAAAGGGCTGCCTTGATTCCAAAGTGAGAGAGTGGCACCAAAGCATCTTGCTTCCAGCTCTTCGGGAAGCTAAGAAACATCTGGCGTTGCCCAGTGCTCTTACAGCCTACCGGGAACATCTCTTACCAAGGCCTGTGAAACGCCGTTTCCTGGCAGGCCTGATTTGGCTGAAGTAGAACTTCTGCTCTGGGTGTGCTCCATTGCCCTAGAGCTGCCAGGCCCAAGGTGCTGCCTTGTTTCCAAAGGGGCAGAGAGGCCCCAAAGCATCTTGCTTCCAGCTCTCTGGGAAGCTAAGAACCAACTCGCTCTGCCCCGTGCTCTTACAGCCTACCGGGAACATGTCTTTGAAAGGCCTGTGAAACGCAGTTTCTTGGCAGGCCTCATCTGGCTGAAGTAGAACTCCGGCTCTGGGTGTGCTCCATTGCCCTAGAGCTGCCAGGCCCCAAGTGCTGCCCTGTTTCCAAGGGGCAGAGAGGCCCAAAGCATCTTGCTTCCCGGTCTTTGCGAAGCTAAGAAACAACTGGCTCTGCCCAGTGCACTTACACCTACCGGGAACATCTCTTACCAAGGCCTGTCAAACGCTGTTTCTTTGCAGGCCTGATCAGGCTGAAGTAGAACTCCTGCTCTGCGTGTGCTCCATTGGCCTAGAGCTTCCCGACCCAAAAGGCTGCCTTGTTCCCAAACGGGCAGAGGGGTCCCAAGCGTCTTGCTTCCAGCTTTTCAGGAAGGTAAGAAACAACTGGCTCTGCCCAGTGCTCTTACAGCCTACCGGGAACATCTCTTACCAAGGCCTGTGAAACGCAGTTTCCTGGCAGGCCTGATCTGGCTGAAGTAGAACTTCTGCTCTGGGTGTGCTCCATTGCCCTAGAGCTGCCAGGCCCAAAGGGCTGCCTTGTTTCCAAAGACGGAGAGTGGACCCAAAGCATCTTGCTCCCAGCTCTTCGGGAAGCTAAGAAACAGCTGGCTCTGCCCAGTGCTCCTACAGCCTAAGAGAACATCTCTTTGAAAGGCCTGTGAAACGCAGTTTCTTGGCAGGCCTGACCTGGCTGAAGTAGAACTTCTGTTCTGGTTGTGCTACATAGGCCTAGAGCTACCAGGACCTAAGGGCTGCCTTGTTTCCAAAGGGTGAGAGAGGCCCCAAAGCATCTTGCCTCCAGCACTTTGGGAAGCTAAAAAACAACTGGTTCTGCCCAGTGCTCTCACAGCCTACCGTGAACATCTCTTACCAAGGGCTGTGAAACGCAGTTTCTGGGCAGGACTGATCTGCCTGAAGTAGAACTTCTGCTGTGGGTGTGCTCCATTGGCCTAGAGCTGCCAGGCCCAAACGGCTGCCTTGTGTCCAAAGGGAGAGAGAGGCCCCAAAGCATCTTGCTTCCAGCTCTGTGGGAAGCTAAAGCAACTGGCTCTCCACAGTGCTCTCACAGCCTACCGGGAACATCTCTTACCAAGGCCTGTGAAACGCAGTTTCTTGGCAGGCCTGATCTGGCTGAAGTAGAACTCCTGCTCTGGGCGTGCTACTTTGGCCTAGAGCTGCCAGGCCCAAAGGGCCGCCTTGTTTCCAAAGGGGCTGAGAGTCCCCAAAGCATCTTGCTTCCAAATCTTTGGGAAGCTAAGAAACAACTGGCTCTGCACAGTGCTCTCACAGCCTACCGGCAACGTGACAGAGAAAGGCCTGTGAGACGCAGTTTCTTGGAAGGCCTGATCTGGCTGAGGTAGAACTTCTGCTCTGGGTGTACTCCATTGGCCTAGGGCTGCCAGGCCCAAAGGGCTGCCTTTATTTCCAAAGTGTGAGAGAGGCCCCAAAGCATCTTGCTTCCTGCTCTCTGGGAAGCTAAAACAACTGGCTCTGCACAGTGCTCTCAAAGCCAACCGGGAACGTCACATACAAAGGCCTGTGAAACGCAGCTTCTTGACAGGCCTTATCTGGCTGAGGTAGAACTTGTGCTCTGGGTGTGCTACTTTGGCCTAGAGCTGCCAGGCACAAAGGCTGCTTTGTTTCCAAAGGGGGAGAGAGGCCCCAAATCATGTTGCTTCCAGCTGTTTTTGAAGCTAAGAAACAACTCGCTCTGCCAGGTACTCTTACAGCCTTCCGGGAACACCTCTTACGAAGGCCTGTGAAAAGCAGTTTCTTGGCAGGCCTGATCTGGCTGAGGTAGAACTTCTGCTCTGGGTGTGCTCCATTGCCCTAGAGCTGAAAGGCCCAAAGGGCTGCCTTGTTTCCAAAGGGGGAGAGAGGCCCCAAAGCATCTTGCTTCCACCTCTTGGGAAGCTAAGAAACAACTGGCTGTGCCCAGTGCTCTTATAGCCTAAGAGAACATCTCTTATCAAGGCCTGTGAAACGCACTGTCTAGGCAGGCCTGATCTGGAAGAAGTAGAACTTCGGCTCTGGTTGTGCTCCATTGCCCTAGAGCTGCCAGACCCAACGTGCTGCCTTGTTTCCAAAGGGGCAGAGAGGCCCCAAAGCGTCTTGCTTCCAGCTGTTTGGGAAACAAGGAAACAACTGGCTCTGCACCGTGCTCTCACAGCCTACCGGGAACGTCACATACAAAGGCCTCTGAAACGCAGTTCCTTGGCAGGCCTGATCTGGCTGAAGTAGGACTTCTGCTCTGGCTGTGCTCCATTGGCCTAGAGCTGAAAGGCCCAAAGGGATGCCTTGTTTGCAAAGGGGCAGAGAGGCCCCAAAGCATCTTGCTTCCAGCTCTTTGGGAAGCTAAGAAACAACTGTCTCTGCCCAGTGCTCTGACAGAGTACCGGCAACATCTCTTACCAAAGCCTTTGAAACGCTGTTTCTTGGCAGGCCTTATCTGGCTGAGGTAGAACTTCTGCTCTGGGTGTGCTCCATTGGCCTAGAGCTGAAAGGCCCAAAGGTCGGCCTTGTTGGCAAAGGGGCAGGGAGCCCCCAAAGCATCTTGCTTCCAGCTCTTTGGGAAGCTAAGAAACAACTGGCTCTGCCCAGTGCTCTTACAGCCTGAGAGAAAATCTCTTACCAAGGCCTGTGAAACGCACTTTGTTGGTGGCCTGATCTAGCTGAAGTAGAACTTCTGCTCTGGGTGTGCTCCATTGGCCTAGAGCTGCCTGGCCCAAAGGGCCGCCTTGTTTGCAAAGGGGCAGATAGGCCCCAAAGCATCTTGCTTCCAGCTCTTCGGGAAGCTACGAAACATCTGGCGTTGCCCAGTGCTCTTACAGCCTACCGGGAACATCTCTTACCAAGGCATGTGAAACGCAGTTTGTTGGTGGCCTGAACTGGCCGAAGTAGAACTTCTGCTCTGGGTGTGCTCCACTGGCCTAGAGCTACCTGCCCCAAAGGGCTGCCTTGATTCCAAAGTGAGAGAGTGGCACCAAAGCATCTTGCTTCCAGCTCTTCGGGAAGCTAAGAAACATCTGGCGTTGCCCAGTGCTCTTACAGCCTACCGGGAACATCTCTTACCAAGGCCTGTGAAACGCCGTTTCCTGGCAGGCCTGATTTGGCTGAAGTAGAACTTCTGCTCTGGGTGTGCTCCATTGCCCTAGAGCTGCCAGGCCCAAGGTGCTGCCTTGTTTCCAAAGGGGCAGAGAGGCCCCAAAGCATCTTGCTTCCAGCTCTCTGGGAAGCTAAGAACCAACTCGCTCTGGCCCGTGCTCTTACAGCATACCGGGAACATGTCTTTGAAAGGCCTGTGAAACGCAGTTTCTTGGCAGGCCTCATCTGGCTGAAGTAGAACTCCGGCTCTGGGTGTGCTCCATTGCCCTAGAGCTGCCAGGCCCCAAGTGCTGCCCTGTTTCCAAGGGGCAGAGAGGCCCAAAGCATCTTGCTTCCCGGTCTTTGCGAAGCTAAGAAACAACTGGCTCTGCCCAGTGCTCTTACACCTACCGGGAACATCTCTTACCAAGGCCTGTCAAACGCTGTTTCTTTGCAGGCCTGATCAGGCTGAAGTAGAACTCCTGCTCTGCGTGTGCTCCATTGGCCTAGAGCTTCCCGACCCAAAAGGCTGCCTTGTTCCCAAACGGGCAGAGGGGTCCCAAGCGTCTTGCTTCCAGCTTTTCAGGAAGGTAAGAAACAACTGGCTCTGCCCAGTGCTCTTACAGCCTACCGGGAACATCTCTTACCAAGGCCTGTGAAACGCAGTTTCCTGGCAGGCCTGATCTGGCTGAAGTAGAACTTCTGCTCTGGGTGTGCTCCATTGCCCTAGAGCTGCCAGGCCCAATGGGCTGCCTTGTTTCCAAAGACGGAGAGTGGACCCAAAGCATCTTGCTCCCAGCTCTTCGGGAAGCTAAGAAACAGCTGGCTCTGCCCAGTGCTCTTACAGCCTAAGAGAACATCTCTTTGAAAGGCCTGTGAAACGCAGTTTCTTGGCAGGCCTGACCTGGCTGAAGTAGAACTTCTGTTCTGGTTGTGCTACATAGGCCTAGAGCTACCAGGACCTAAGGGCTGCCTTGTTTCCAAAGGGTGAGAGAGGCCCCAAAGCATCTTGCCTCCAGCACTTTGGGAAGCTAAAAAACAACATGTTCTGCCCAGTGCTCTCACAGCCTACCGTGAACATCTCTTACCAAGGGCTGTGAAACGCAGTTTCTGGGCAGGACTGATCTGCCTGAAGTAGAACTTCTGCTGTGGGTGTGCTCCATTGGCCTAGAGCTGCCAGGCGCAAACGGCTGCCTTGTGTCCAAAGGGAGAGAGAGGCCCCAAAGCATCTTGCTTCCAGCTCTGTGGGAAGCTAAAGCAACTGGCTCTCCACAGTGCTCTCACAGCCTACCGGGAACATCTCTTACCAAGGCCTGTGAAACGCAGTTTCTTGGCAGGCCTGATCTGGCTGAAGTAGAACTCCTGCTCTGGGCGTGCTACTTTGGCCTAGAGCTGCCAGGCCCAAAGGGCCGCCTTGTTTCCAAAGGGGCTGAGAGTCCCCAAAGCATCTTGATTCCAAATCTTTGGGAAGCTAAGAAACAACTGGCTCTGCACAGTGCTCTCACAGCCTACCGGCAACGTGACAGAGAAAGGCCTGTGAGACGCAGTTTCTTGGAAGGCCTGATCTGGCTGAGGTAGAACTTCTGCTCTGGGTGTACTCCATTGGCCTAGGGCTGCCAGGCCCAAAGGGCTGCCTTTATTTCCAAAGTGTGAGAGAGGCCCCAAAGCATCTTGCTTCCTGCTCTCTGGGAAGCTAAAACAACTGGCTCTGCACAGTGCTCTCCAAGCCAACCGGGAACGTCACATACAAAGGCCTGTGAAACGCAGCTTCTTGACAGGCCTTATCTGGCTGAGGTAGAACTTCTGCTCTGGGTGTGCTACTTTGGCCTAGAGCTGCCAGGCACAAAGGCTGCTTTGTTTCCAAAGGGGGAGAGAGGCCCCAAATCATGTTGCTTCCAGCTGTTTTTGAAGCTAAGAAACAACTCGCCCTGCCAGGTACTCTTACAGCCTTCCGGGAACACCTCTTACGAAGGCCTGTGAAAAGCAGTTTCTTGGCAGGCCTGATCTGGCTGAGGTAGAACTTCTGCTCTGGGTGTGCTCCATTGCCCTAGAGCTGAAAGGCCCAAAGGGCTGCCTTGTTTCCAAAGGGGGAGAGAGGCCCCAAAGCATCTTGCTTCCACCTCTTGGGAAGCTAAGAAACAACTGGCTGTGCCCAGTGCTCTTATAGCCTAAGAGAACATCTCTTATCAAGGCCTGTGAAACGCACTTTCTAGGCAGGCCTGATGTGGAAGAAGTAGAACTTCGGCTCTGGTTGTGCTCCATTGCCCTAGAGCTGCCAGACCCAACGTGCTGCCTTGTTTCCAAAGGGGCAGAGAGGCCCCAAAGCGTCTTGCTTCCAGCTGTTTGGGAAACAAGGAAACAACTGGCTCTGCACCGTGCTCTCACAGCCTACCGGGAACGTCACATACAAAGGCCTCTGAAACGCAGTTCCTTGGCAGGCCTGATCTGGCTGAAGTAGGACTTCTGCTCTGGCTGTGCTCCATTGGCCTAGAGCTGAAAGGCCCAAAGGGATGCCTTGTTTGCAAAGGGGCAGAGAGGCCCCAAAGCATCTTGCTTCCAGCTCTTTGGGAAGCTAAGAAACAACTGTCTCTGCCCAGTGCTCTGACAGAGTACCGGCAACATCTCTTACCAAAGCCTTTGAAACGCTGTTTCTTGGCAGGCCTTATCTGGCTGAGGTAGAACTTCTGCTCTGGGTGTGCTCCATTGGCCTAGAGCTGAAAGGCCCAAAGGTCGGCCTTGTTGGCAAAGGGGCAGGGAGCCCCCAAAGCATCTTGCTTCCAGCTCTTTGGGAAGCTAAGAAACAACTGGCTCTGCCCGGTGCTCTTACAGCCTGAGAGAAAATCTCTTACCAAGGCCTGTGAAACGCACTTTGTTGGTGGCCTGATCTAGCTGAAGTAGAACTTCTGCTCTGGGTGTGCTCCATTGGCCTAGAGCTGCCTGGCCCAAAGGGCCGCCTTGTTTGCAAAGGGGCAGAGAGGCCCCAAAGCATCTTGCTTCCAGCTCTTCGGGAAGCTAAGAAACATCTGGCGTTGCCCAGTGCTCTTACAGCCTACCGGGAACATCTCTTACCAAGGCCTGTGAAACGCAGTTTGTTGGTGGCCTGAACTGGCCGAAGTAGAACTTCTGCTCTGGGTGTGCTCCACTGGCCTAGAGCTACCTGCCCCAAAGGGCTGCCTTGATTCCAAAGTGAGAGAGTGGCACCAAAGCATCTTGCTTCCAGCTCTTCGGGAAGCTAAGAAACATCTGGCGTTGCCCAGTGCTCTTACAGCCTACCGGGAACATCTCTTACCAAGGCCTGTGAAACGCCGTTTCCTGGCAGGCCTGATTTGGCTGAAGTAGAACTTCTGCTCTGGGTGTGCTCCATTGCCCTAGAGCTGCCAGGCCCAAGGTGCTGCCTTGTTTCCAAAGGGGCAGAGAGGCCCCAAAGCATCTTGCTTCCAGCTCTCTGGGAAGCTAAGAACCAACTCGCTCTGCCCCGTGCTCTTACAGCCTACCGGGAACATGTCTTTGAAAGGCCTGTGAAACGCAGTTTCTTGGCAGGCCTCATCTGGCTGAAGTAGAACTCCGGCTCTGGGTGTGCTCCATTGCCCTAGAGCTGCCAGGCCCCAAGTGCTGCCCTGTTTCCAAGGGGCAGAGAGGCCCAAAGCATCTTGCTTCCCGGTCTTTGCGAAGCTAAGAAACAACTGGCTCTGCCCAGTGCACTTACACCTACCGGGAACATCTCTTACCAAGGCGTGTCAAACGCTGTTTCTTTGCAGGCCTGATCAGGCTGAAGTAGAACTCCTGCTCTGCGTGTGCTCCATTGGCCTAGAGCTTCCCGACCCAAAAGGCTGCCTTGTTCCCAAACGGGCAGAGGGGTCCCAAGCGTCTTGCTTCCAGCTTTTCAGGAAGGTAAGAAACAACTGGCTCTGCCCAGTGCTCTTACAGCCTACCGGGAACATCTCTTACCAAGGCCTGTGAAACGCAGTTTCCTGGCAGGCCTGATCTGGCTGAAGTAGAACTTCTGCTCTGGGTGTGCTCCATTGCCCTAGAGCTGCCAGGCCCAAAGGGCTGCCTTGTTTCCAAAGACGGAGAGTGGACCCAAAGCATCTTGCTCCCAGCTCTTCGGGAAGCTAAGAAACAGCTGGCTCTGCCCAGTGCTCCTACAGCCTAAGAGAACATCTCTTTGAAAGGCCTGTGAAACGCAGTTTCTTGGCAGGCCTGACCTGGCTGAAGTAGAACTTCTGTTCTGGTTGTGCTACATAGGCCTAGAGCTACCAGGACCTAAGGGCTGCCTTGTTTCCAAAGGGTGAGAGAGGCCCCAAAGCATCTTGCCTCCAGCACTTTGGGAAGCTAAAAAACAACTGGTTCTGCCCAGTGCTCTCACAGCCTACCGTGAACATCTCTTACCAAGGGCTGTGAAACGCAGTTTCTGGGCAGGACTGATCTGCCTGAAGTAGAACTTCTGCTGTGGGTGTGCTCCATTGGCCTAGAGCTGCCAGGCCCAAACGGCTGCCTTGTGTCCAAAGGGAGAGAGAGGCCCCAAAGCATCTTGCTTCCAGCTCTGTGGGAAGCTAAAGCAACTGGCTCTCCACAGTGCTCTCACAGCCTACCGGGAACATCTCTTACCAAGGCCTGTGAAACGCAGTTTCTTGGCAGGCCTGATCTGGCTGAAGTAGAACTCCTGCTCTGGGCGTGCTACTTTGGCCTAGAGCTGCCAGGCCCAAAGGGCCGCCTTGTTTCCAAAGGGGCTGAGAGTCCCCAAAGCATCTTGCTTCCAAATCTTTCGGAAGCTAAGAAACAACTGGCTCTGCACAGTGCTCTCACAGCCTACCGGCAACGTGACAGAGAAAGGCCTGTGAGACGCAGTTTCTTGGAAGGCCTGATCTGGCTGAGGTAGAACTTCTGCTCTGGGTGTACTCCATTGGCCTAGGGCTGCCAGGCCCAAAGGGCTGCCTTTATTTCCAAAGTGTGAGAGAGGCCCCAAAGCATCTTGCTTCCTGCTCTCTGGGAAGCTAAAACAACTGGCTCTGCACAGTGCTCTCCAAGCCAACCGGGAACGTCACATACAAAGGCCTGTGAAACGCAGCTTCTTGACAGGCCTTATCTGGCTGAGGTAGAACTTGTGCTCTGGGTGTGCTACTTTGGCCTAGAGCTGCCAGGCACAAAGGCTGCTTTGTTTCCAAAGGGGGAGAGAGGCCCCAAATCATGTTGCTTCCAGCTGTTTTTGAAGCTAAGAAACAACTCGCTCTGCCAGGTACTCTTACAGCCTTCCGGGAACACCTCTTACGAAGGCCTGTGAAAAGCAGTTTCTTGGCAGGCCTGATCTGGCTGAGGTAGAACTTCTGCTCTGGGTGTGCTCCATTGCCCTAGAGCTGAAAGGCCCAAAGGGCTGCCTTGTTTCCAAAGGGGGAGAGAGGCCCCAAAGCATCTTGCTTCCACCTCTTGGGAAGCTAAGAAACAACTGGCTGTGCCCAGTGCTCTTATAGCCTAAGAGAACATCTCTTATCAAGGCCTGTGAAACGCACTTTCTAGGCAGGCCTGATGTGGAAGAAGTAGAACTTCGGCTCTGGTTGTGCTCCATTGCCCTAGAGCTGCCAGACCCAACGTGCTGCCTTGTTTCCAAAGGGGCAGAGAGGCCCCAAAGCGTCTTGCTTCCAGCTCTTTGGGAAACAAGGAAACAACTGGCTCTGCACCGTGCTCTCACAGCCTACCGGGAACGTCACATACAAAGGCCTCTGAAACGCAGTTCCTTGGCAGGCCTGATCTGGCTGAAGTAGGACTTCTGCTCTGGCTGTGCTCCATTGGCCTAGAGCTGAAAGGCCCAAAGGGATGCCTTGTTTGCAAAGGGGCAGAGAGGCCCCAAAGCATCTTGCTTCCAGCTCTTTGGGAAGCTAAGAAACAACTGTCTCTGCCCAGTGCTCTGACAGAGTACCGGCAACATCTCTTACCAAAGCCTTTGAAACGCTGTTTCTTGGCAGGCCTTATCTGGCTGAGGTAGAACTTCTGCTCTGGGTGTGCTCCATTGGCCTAGAGCTGAAAGGCCCAAAGGTCGGCCTTGTTGGCAAAGGGGCAGGGAGCCCCCAAAGCATCTTGCTTCCAGCTCTTTGGGAAGCTAAGAAACAACTGGCTCTGCCCGGTGCTCTTACAGCCTGAGAGAAAATCTCTTACCAAGGCCTGTGAAACGCACTTTGTTGGTGGCCTGATCTAGCTGAAGTAGAACTTCTGCTCTGGGTGTGCTCCATTGGCCTAGAGCTGCCTGGCCCAAAGGGCCGCCTTGTTTGCAAAGGGGCAGAGAGGCCCCAAAGCATCTTGCTTCCAGCTCTTCGGGAAGCTAAGAAACATCTGGCGTTGCCCAGTGCTCTTACAGCCTACCGGGAACATCTCTTACCAAGGCCTGTGAAACGCAGTTTGTTGGTGGCCTGAACTGGCCGAAGTAGAACTTCTGCTCTGGGTGTGCTCCACTGGCCTAGAGCTACCTGCCCCAAAGGGCTGCCTTGATTCCAAAGTGAGAGAGTGGCACCAAAGCATCTTGCTTCCAGCTCTTCGGGAAGCTAAGAAACATCTGGCGTTGCCCAGTGCTCTTACAGCCTACCGGGAACATCTCTTACCAAGGCCTGTGAAACGCCGTTTCCTGGCAGGCCTGATTTGGCTGAAGTAGAACTTCTGCTCTGGGTGTGCTCCATTGCCCTAGAGCTGCCAGGCCCAAGGTGCTGCCTTGTTTCCAAAGGGGCAGAGAGGCCCCAAAGCATCTTGCTTCCAGCTCTCTGGGAAGCTAAGAACCAACTCGCTCTGCCCCGTGCTCTTACAGCCTACCGGGAACATGTCTTTGAAAGGCCTGTGAAACGCATTTTCTTGGCAGGCCTCATCTGGCTGAAGTAGAACTCCGGCTCTGGGTGTGCTCCATTGCCCTAGAGCTGCCAGGCCCCAAGTGCTGCCCTGTTTCCAAGGGGCAGAGAGGCCCAAAGCATCTTGCTTCCCGGTCTTTGCGAAGCTAAGAAACAACTGGCTCTGCCCAGTGCACTTACACCTACCGGGAACATCTCTTACCAAGGCGTGTCAAACGCTGTTTCTTTGCAGGCCTGATCAGGCTGAAGTAGAACTCCTGCTCTGCGTGTGCTCCATTGGCCTAGAGCTTCCCGACCCAAAAGGCTGCCTTGTTCCCAAACGGGCAGAGGGGTCCCAAGCGTCTTGCTTCCAGCTTTTCAGGAAGGTAAGAAACAACTGGCTCTGCCCAGTGCTCTTACAGCCTACCGGGAACATCTCTTACCAAGGCCTGTGAAACGCAGTTTCCTGGCAGGCCTGATCTGGCTGAAGTAGAACTTCTGCTCTGGGTGTGCTCCATTGCCCTAGAGCTGCCAGGCCCAAAGGGCTGCCTTGTTTCCAAAGACGGAGAGTGGACCCAAAGCATCTTGCTCCCAGCTCTTCGGGAAGCTAAGAAACAGCTGGCTCTGCCCAGTGCTCCTACAGCCTAAGAGAACATCTCTTTGAAAGGCCTGTGAAACGCAGTTTCTTGGCAGGCCTGACCTGGCTGAAGTAGAACTTCTGTTCTGGTTGTGCTACATAGGCCTAGAGCTACCAGGACCTAAGGGCTGCCTTGTTTCCAAAGGGTGAGAGAGGCCCCAAAGCATCTTGCCTCCAGCACTTTGGGAAGCTAAAAAACAACTGGTTCTGCCCAGTGCTCTCACAGCCTACCGTGAACATCTCTTACCAAGGGCTGTGAAACGCAGTTTCTGGGCAGGACTGATCTGCCTGAAGTAGAACTTCTGCTGTGGGTGTGCTCCATTGGCCTAGAGCTGCCAGGCCCAAACGGCTGCCTTGTGTCCAAAGGGAGAGAGAGGCCCCAAAGCATCTTGCTTCCAGCTCTGTGGGAAGCTAAAGCAACTGGCTCTCCACAGTGCTCTCACAGCCTACCGGGAACATCTCTTACCAAGGCCTGTGAAACGCAGTTTCTTGGCAGGCCTGATCTGGCTGAAGTAGAACTCCTGCTCTGGGCGTGCTACTTTGGCCTAGAGCTGCCAGGCCCAAAGGGCCGCCTTGTTTCCAAAGGGGCTGAGAGTCCCCAAAGCATCTTGCTTCCAAATCTTTCGGAAGCTAAGAAACAACTGGCTCTGCACAGTGCTCTCACAGCCTACCGGCAACGTGACAGAGAAAGGCCTGTGAGACGCAGTTTCTTGGAAGGCCTGATCTGGCTGAGGTAGAACTTCTGCTCTGGGTGTACTCCATTGGCCTAGGGCTGCCAGGCCCAAAGGGCTGCCTTTATTTCCAAAGTGTGAGAGAGGCCCCAAAGCATCTTGCTTCCTGCTCTCTGGGAAGCTAAAACAACTGGCTCTGCACAGTGCTCTCCAAGCCAACCGGGAACGTCACATACAAAGGCCTGTGAAACGCAGCTTCTTGACAGGCCTTATCTGGCTGAGGTAGAACTTGTGCTCTGGGTGTGCTACTTTGGCCTAGAGCTGCCAGGCACAAAGGCTGCTTTGTTTCCAAAGGGGGAGAGAGGCCCCAAATCATGTTGCTTCCAGCTGTTTTTGAAGCTAAGAAACAACTCGCTCTGCCAGGTACTCTTACAGCCTTCCGGGAACACCTCTTACGAAGGCCTGTGAAAAGCAGTTTCTTGGCAGGCCTGATCTGGCTGAGGTAGAACTTCTGCTCTGGGTGTGCTCCATTGCCCTAGAGCTGAAAGGCCCAAAGGGCTGCCTTGTTTCCAAAGGGGGAGAGAGGCCCCAAAGCATCTTGCTTCCACCTCTTGGGAAGCTAAGAAACAACTGGCTGTGCCCAGTGCTCTTATAGCCTAAGAGAACATCTCTTATCAAGGCCTGTGAAACGCACTTTCTAGGCAGGCCTGATGTGGAAGAAGTAGAACTTCGGCTCTGGTTGTGCTCCATTGCCCTAGAGCTGCCAGACCCAACGTGCTGCCTTGTTTCCAAAGGGGCAGAGAGGCCCCAAAGCGTCTTGCTTCCAGCTCTTTGGGAAACAAGGAAACAACTGGCTCTGCACCGTGCTCTCACAGCCTACCGGGAACGTCACATACAAAGGCCTCTGAAACGCAGTTCCTTGGCAGGCCTGATCTGGCTGAAGTAGGACTTCTGCTCTGGCTGTGCTCCATTGGCCTAGAGCTGAAAGGCCCAAAGGGATGCCTTGTTTGCAAAGGGGCAGAGAGGCCCCAAAGCATCTTGCTTCCAGCTCTTTGGGAAGCTAAGAAACAACTGTCTCTGCCCAGTGCTCTGACAGAGTACCGGCAACATCTCTTACCAAAGCCTTTGAAACGCTGTTTCTTGGCAGGCCTTATCTGGCTGAGGTAGAACTTCTGCTCTGGGTGTGCTCCATTGGCCTAGAGCTGAAAGGCCCAAAGGTCGGCCTTGTTGGCAAAGGGGCAGGGAGCCCCCAAAGCATCTTGCTTCCAGCTCTTTGGGAAGCTAAGAAACAACTGGCTCTGCCCGGTGCTCTTACAGCCTGAGAGAAAATCTCTTACCAAGGCCTGTGAAACGCACTTTGTTGGTGGCCTGATCTAGCTGAAGTAGAACTTCTGCTCTGGGTGTGCTCCATTGGCCTAGAGCTGCCTGGCCCAAAGGGCCGCCTTGTTTGCAAAGGGGCAGAGAGGCCCCAAAGCATCTTGCTTCCAGCTCTTCGGGAAGCTAAGAAACATCTGGCGTTGCCCAGTGCTCTTACAGCCTACCGGGAACATCTCTTACCAAGGCCTGTGAAACGCAGTTTGTTGGTGGCCTGAACTGGCCGAAGTAGAACTTCTGCTCTGGGTGTGCTCCACTGGCCTAGAGCTACCTGCCCCAAAGGGCTGCCTTGATTCCAAAGTGAGAGAGTGGCACCAAAGCATCTTGCTTCCAGCTCTTCGGGAAGCTAAGAAACATCTGGCGTTGCCCAGTGCTCTTACAGCCTACCGGGAACATCTCTTACCAAGGCCTGTGAAACGCCGTTTCCTGGCAGGCCTGATTTGGCTGAAGTAGAACTTCTGCTCTGGGTGTGCTCCATTGCCCTAGAGCTGCCAGGCCCAAGGTGCTGCCTTGTTTCCAAAGGGGCAGAGAGGCCCCAAAGCATCTTGCTTCCAGCTCTCTGGGAAGCTAAGAACCAACTCGCTCTGCCCCGTGCTCTTACAGCCTACCGGGAACATGTCTTTGAAAGGCCTGTGAAACGCATTTTCTTGGCAGGCCTCATCTGGCTGAAGTAGAACTCCGGCTCTGGGTGTGCTCCATTGCCCTAGAGCTGCCAGGCCCCAAGTGCTGCCCTGTTTCCAAGGGGCAGAGAGGCCCAAAGCATCTTGCTTCCCGGTCTTTGCGAAGCTAAGAAACAACTGGCTCTGCCCAGTGCACTTACACCTACCGGGAACATCTCTTACCAAGGCCTGTCAAACGCTGTTTCTTTGCAGGCCTGATCAGGCTGAAGTAGAACTCCTGCTCTGCGTGTGCTCCATTGGCCTAGAGCTTCCCGACCCAAAAGGCTGCCTTGTTCCCAAACGGGCAGAGGGGTCCCAAGCGTCTTGCTTCCAGCTTTTCAGGAAGGTAAGAAACAACTGGCTCTGCCCAGTGCTCTTACAGCCTACCGGGAACATCTCTTACCAAGGCCTGTGAAACGCAGTTTCCTGGCAGGCCTGATCTGGCTGAAGTAGAACTTCTGCTCTGGGTGTGCTCCATTGCCCTAGAGCTGCCAGGCCCAAAGGGCTGCCTTGTTTCCAAAGACGGAGAGTGGACCCAAAGCATCTTGCTCCCAGCTCTTCGGGAAGCTAAGAAACAGCTGGCTCTGCCCAGTGCTCCTACAGCCTAAGAGAACATCTCTTTGAAAGGCCTGTGAAACGCAGTTTCTTGGCAGGCCTGACCTGGCTGAAGTAGAACTTCTGTTCTGGTTGTGCTACATAGGCCTAGAGCTACCAGGACCTAAGGGCTGCCTTGTTTCCAAAGGGTGAGAGAGGCCCCAAAGCATCTTGCCTCCAGCACTTTGGGAAGCTAAAAAACAACTGGTTCTGCCCAGTGCTCTCACAGCCTACCGTGAACATCTCTTACCAAGGGCTGTGAAACGCAGTTTCTGGGCAGGACTGATCTGCCTGAAGTAGAACTTCTGCTGTGGGTGTGCTCCATTGGCCTAGAGCTGCCAGGCCCAAACGGCTGCCTTGTGTCCAAAGGGAGAGAGAGGCCCCAAAGCATCTTGCTTCCAGCTCTGTGGGAAGCTAAAGCAACTGGCTCTCCACAGTGCTCTCACAGCCTACCGGGAACATCTCTTACCAAGGCCTGTGAAACGCAGTTTCTTGGCAGGCCTGATCTGGCTGAAGTAGAACTCCTGCTCTGGGCGTGCTACTTTGGCCTAGAGCTGCCAGGCCCAAAGGGCCGCCTTGTTTCCAAAGGGGCTGAGAGTCCCCAAAGCATCTTGCTTCCAAATCTTTGGGAAGCTAAGAAACAACTGGCTCTGCACAGTGCTCTCACAGCCTACCGGCAACGTGACAGAGAAAGGCCTGTGAGACGCAGTTTCTTGGAAGGCCTGATCTGGCTGAGGTAGAACTTCTGCTCTGGGTGTACTCCATTGGCCTAGGGCTGCCAGGCCCAAAGGGCTGCCTTTATTTCCAAAGTGTGAGAGAGGCCCCAAAGCATCTTGCTTCCTGCTCTCTGGGAAGCTAAAACAACTGGCTCTGCACAGTGCTCTCCAAGCCAACCGGGAACGTCACATACAAAGGCCTGTGAAACGCAGCTTCTTGACAGGCCTTATCTGGCTGAGGTAGAACTTGTGCTCTGGGTGTGCTACTTTGGCCTAGAGCTGCCAGGCACAAAGGCTGCTTTGTTTCCAAAGGGGGAGAGAGGACCCAAATCATGTTGCTTCCAGCTGTTTTTGAAGCTAAGAAACAACTCGCTCTGCCAGGTACTCTTACAGCCTTCCGGGAACACCTCTTACGAAGGCCTGTGAAAAGCAGTTTCTTGGCAGGCCTGATCTGGCTGAGGTAGAACTTCTGCTCTGGGTGTGCTCCATTGCCCTAGAGCTGAAAGGCCCAAAGGGCTGCCTTGTTTCCAAAGGGGGAGAGAGGCCCCAAAGCATCTTGCTTCCACCTCTTGGGAAGCTAAGAAACAACTGGCTGTGCCCAGTGCTCTTATAGCCTAAGAGAACATCTCTTATCAAGGCCTGTGAAACGCACTTTCTAGGCAGGCCTGATGTGGAAGAAGTAGAACTTCGGCTCTGGTTGTGCTCCATTGCCCTAGAGCTGCCAGACCCAACGTGCTGCCTTGTTTCCAAAGGGGCAGAGAGGCCCCAAAGCGTCTTGCTTCCAGCTCTTTGGGAAACAAGGAAACAACTGGCTCTGCACCGTGCTCTCACAGCCTACCGGGAACGTCACATACAAAGGCCTCTGAAACGCAGTTCCTTGGCAGGCCTGATCTGGCTGAAGTAGGACTTCTGCTCTGGCTGTGCTCCATTGGCCTAGAGCTGAAAGGCCCAAAGGGATGCCTTGTTTGCAAAGGGGCAGAGAGGCCCCAAAGCATCTTGCTTCCAGCTCTTTGGGAAGCTAAGAAACAACTGTCTCTGCCCAGTGCTCTGACAGAGTACCGGCAACATCTCTTACCAAAGCCTTTGAAACGCTGTTTCTTGGCAGGCCTTATCTGGCTGAGGTAGAACTTCTGCTCTGGGTGTGCTCCATTGGCCTAGAGCTGAAAGGCCCAAAGGTCGGCCTTGTTGGCAAAGGGGCAGGGAGCCCCCAAAGCATCTTGCTTCCAGCTCTTTGGGAAGCTAAGAAACAACTGGCTCTGCCCGGTGCTCTTACAGCCTGAGAGAAAATCTCTTACCAAGGCCTGTGAAATGCACTTTGTTGGTGGCCTGATCTAGCTGAAGTAGAAATTCTGCTCTGGGTGTGCTCCATTGGCCTAGAGCTGCCTGGCCCAAAGGGCCGCCTTGTTTGCAAAGGGGCAGAGAGGCCCCAAAGCATCTTGCTTCCAGCTCTTCGGGAAGCTAAGAAACATCTGGCGTTGCCCAGTGCTCTTACAGCCTACCGGGAACATCTCTTACCAAGGCCTGTGAAACGCAGTTTGTTGGTGGCCTGAACTGGCCGAAGTAGAACTTCTGCTCTGGGTGTGCTCCACTGGCCTAGAGCTACCTGCCCCAAAGGGCTGCCTTGAGTCCAAAGTGAGAGAGTGGCACCAAAGCATCTTGCTTCCAGCTCTTCGGGAAGCTAAGAAACATCTGGCGTTGCCCAGTGCTCTTACAGCCTACCGGGAACATCTCTTACCAAGGCCTGTGAAACGCCGTTTCCTGGCAGGCCTGATTTGGCTGAAGTAGAACTTCTGCTCTGGGTGTGCTCCATTGCCCTAGAGCTGCCAGGCCCAAGGTGCTGCCTTGTTTCCAAAGGGGCAGAGAGGCCCCAAAGCATCTTGCTTCCAGCTCTCTGGGAAGCTAAGAACCAACTCGCTCTGCCCCGTGCTCTTACAGCCTACCGGGAACATGTCTTTGAAAGGCCTGTGAAACGCAGTTTCTTGGCAGGCCTCATCTGGCTGAAGTAGAACTCTGGCTCTGGGTGTGCTCCATTGCCCTAGAGCTGCCAGGCCCCAAGTGCTGCCCTGTTTCCAAGGGGCAGAGAGGCCCAAAGCATCTTGCTTCCCGGTCTTTGCGAAGCTAAGAAACAACTGGCTCTGCCCAGTGCACTTACACCTACCGGGAACATCTCTTACCAAGGCCTGTCAAACGCTGTTTCTTTGCAGGCCTGATCAGGCTGAAGTAGAACTCCTGCTCTGCGTGTGCTCCATTGGCCTAGAGCTTCCCGACCCAAAAGGCTGCCTTGTTCCCAAACGGGCAGAGGGGTCCCAAGCGTCTTGCTTCCAGCTTTTCAGGAAGGTAAGAAACAACTGGCTCTGCCCAGTGCTCTTACAGCCTACCGGGAACATCTCTTACCAAGGCCTGTGAAACGCAGTTTCCTGGCAGGCCTGATCTGGCTGAAGTAGAACTTCTGCTCTGGGTGTGCTCCATTGCCCTAGAGCTGCCAGGCCCAAAGGGCTGCCTTGTTTCCAAAGACGGAGAGTGGACCCAAAGCATCTTGCTCCCAGCTCTTCGGGAAGCTAAGAAACAGCTGGCTCTGCCCAGTGCTCTTACAGCCTAAGAGAACATCTCTTTGAAAGGCCTGTGAAACGCAGTTTCTTGGCAGGCCTGACCTGGCTGAAGTAGAACTTCTGTTCTGGTTGTGCTACATAGGCCTAGAGCTACCAGGACCTAAGGGCTGCCTTGTTTCCAAAGGGTGAGAGAGGCCCCAAAGCATCTTGCCTCCAGCACTTTGGGAAGCTAAAAAACAACTGGTTCTGCCCAGTGCTCTCACAGCCTACCGTGAACATCTCTTACCAAGGGCTGTGAAACGCAGTTTCTGGGCAGGACTGATCTGCCTGAAGTAGAACTTCTGCTGTGGGTGTGCTCCATTGGCCTAGAGCTGCCAGGCGCAAACGGCTGCCTTGTGTCCAAAGGGAGAGAGAGGCCCCAAAGCATCTTGCTTCCAGCTCTCTGGGAAGCTAAGAACCAACTCGCTCTGCCCCGTGCTCTTACAGCCTACCGGGAACATGTCTTTGAAAGGCCTGTGAAACGCAGTTTCTTGGCAGGCCTCATCTGGCTGAAGTAGAACTCCGGCTCTGGGTGTGCTCCATTGCCCTAGAGCTGCCAGGCCCCAAGTGCTGCCCTGTTTCCAAGGGGCAGAGAGGCCCAAAGCATCTTGCTTCCCGGTCTTTGCGAAGCTAAGAAACAACTGGCTCTGCCCAGTGCACTTACACCTACCGGGAACATCTCTTACCAAGGCCTGTCAAACGCTGTTTCTTTGCAGGCCTGATCAGGCTGAAGTAGAACTCCTGCTCTGCGTGTGCTCCATTGGCCTAGAGCTTCCCGACCCAAAAGGCTGCCTTGTTCCCAAACGGGCAGAGGGGTCCCAAGCGTCTTGCTTCCAGCTTTTCAGGAAGGTAAGAAACAACTGGCTCTGCCCAGTGCTCTTACAGCCTACCGGGAACATCTCTTACCAAGGCCTGTGAAACGCAGTTTCCTGGCAGGCCTGATCTGGCTGAAGTAGAACTTCTGCTCTGGGTGTGCTCCATTGCCCTAGAGCTGCCAGGCCCAAAGGGCTGCCTTGTTTCCAAAGACGGAGAGTGGACCCAAAGCATCTTGCTCCCAGCTCTTCGGGAAGCTAAGAAACAGCTGGCTCTGCCCAGTGCTCCTACAGCCTAAGAGAACATCTCTTTGAAAGGCCTGTGAAACGCAGTTTCTTGGCAGGCCTGACCTGGCTGAAGTAGAACTTCTGTTCTGGTTGTGCTACATAGGCCTAGAGCTACCAGGACCTAAGGGCTGCCTTGTTTCCAAAGGGTGAGAGAGGCCCCAAAGCATCTTGCCTCCAGCACTTTGGGAAGCTAAAAAACAACTGGTTCTGCCCAGTGCTCTCACAGCCTACCGTGAACATCTCTTACCAAGGGCTGTGAAACGCAGTTTCTGGGCAGGACTGATCTGCCTGAAGTAGAACTTCTGCTGTGGATGTGCTCCATTGGCCTAGAGCTGCCAGGCCCAAACGGCTGCCTTGTGTCCAAAGGGAGAGAGAGGCCCCAAGGCATCTTGCTTCCAGCTCTGTGGGAAGCTAAAGCAACTGGCTCTCCACAGTGCTCTCACAGCCTACCGGGAACATCTCTTACCAAGGCCTGTGAAACGCAGTTTCTTGGCAGGCCTGATCTGGCTGAAGTAGAACTCCTGCTCTGGGCGTGCTACTTTGGCCTAGAGCTGCCAGGCCCAAAGGGCCGCCTTGTTTCCAAAGGGGCTGAGAGTCCCCAAAGCATCTTGCTTCCAAATCTTTGGGAAGCTAAGAAACAACTGGCTCTGCACAGTGCTCTCACAGCCTACCGGCAACGTGACAGAGAAAGGCCTGTGAGACGCAGTTTCTTGGAAGGCCTGATCTGGCTGAGGTAGAACTTCTGCTCTGGGTGTACTCCATTGGCCTAGGGCTGCCAGGCCCAAAGGGCTGCCTTTATTTCCAAAGTGTGAGAGAGGCCCCAAAGCATCTTGCTTCCTGCTCTCTGGGAAGCTAAAACAACTGGCTCTGCACAGTGCTCTCAAAGCCAACCGGGAACGTCACATACAAAGGCCTGTGAAACGCAGCTTCTTGACAGGCCTTATCTGGCTGAGGTAGAACTTGTGCTCTGGGTGTGCTACTTTGGCCTAGAGCTGCCAGGCACAAAGGCTGCTTTGTTTCCAAAGGGGGAGAGAGGCCCCAAATCATGTTGCTTCCAGCTGTTTTTGAAGCTAAGAAACAACTCGCTCTGCCAGGTACTCTTACAGCCTTCCGGGAACACCTCTTACGAAGGCCTGTGAAAAGCAGTTTCTTGGCAGGCCTGATCTGGCTGAGGTAGAACTTCTGCTCTGGGTGTGCTCCATTGCCCTAGAGCTGAAAGGCCCAAAGGGCTGCCTTGTTTCCAAAGGGGGAGAGAGGCCCCAAAGCATCTTGCTTCCACCTCTTGGGAAGCTAAGAAACAACTGGCTGTGCCCAGTGCTCTTATAGCCTAAGAGAACATCTCTTATCAAGGCCTGTGAAACGCACTTTCTAGGCAGGCCTGATGTGGAAGAAGTAGAACTTCGGCTCTGGTTGTGCTCCATTGCCCTAGAGCTGTCAGACCCAACGTGCTGCCTTGTTTCCAAAGGGGCAGAGAGGCCCCAAAGCGTCTTGCTTCCAGCTCTTTGGGAAACAAGGAAACAACTGGCTCTGCACCGTGCTCTCACAGCCTACCGGGAACGTCACATACAAAGGCCTCTGAAACGCAGTTCCTTGGCAGGCCTGATCTGGCTGAAGTAGGACTTCTGCTCTGGCTGTGCTCCATTGGCCTAGAGCTGAAAGGCCCAAAGGGATGCCTTGTTTGCAAAGGGGCAGAGAGGCCCCAAAGCATCTTGCTTCCAGCTCTTTGGGAAGCTAAGAAACAACTGTCTCTGCCCAGTGCTCTGACAGAGTACCGGCAACATCTCTTACCAAAGCCTTTGAAACGCTGTTTCTTGGCAGGCCTTATCTGGCTGAGGTAGAACTTCTGCTCTGGGTGTGCTCCATTGGCCTAGAGCTGAAAGGCCCAAAGGTCGGCCTTGTTGGCAAAGGGGCAGGGAGCCCCCAAAGCATCTTGCTTCCAGCTCTTTGGGAAGCTAAGAAACAACTGGCTCTGCCCGGTGCTCTTACAGCCTGAGAGAAAATCTCTTACCAAGGCCTGTGAAATGCACTTTGTTGGTGGCCTGATCTAGCTGAAGTAGAAATTCTGCTCTGGGTGTGCTCCATTGGCCTAGAGCTGCCTGGCCCAAAGGGCCGCCTTGTTTGCAAAGGGGCAGAGAGGCCCCAAAGCATCTTGCTTCCAGCTCTTCGGGAAGCTAAGAAACATCTGGCGTTGCCCAGTGCTCTTACAGCCTACCGGGAACATCTCTTACCAAGGCCTGTGAAACGCAGTTTGTTGGTGGCCTGAACTGGCCGAAGTAGAACTTCTGCTCTGGGTGTGCTCCACTGGCCTAGAGCTACCTGCCCCAAAGGGCTGCCTTGAGTCCAAAGTGAGAGAGTGGCACCAAAGCATCTTGCTTCCAGCTCTTCGGGAAGCTAAGAAACATCTGGCGTTGCCCAGTGCTCTTACAGCCTACCGGGAACATCTCTTACCAAGGCCTGTGAAACGCCGTTTCCTGGCAGGCCTGATTTGGCTGAAGTAGAACTTCTGCTCTGGGTGTGCTCCATTGCCCTAGAGCTGCCAGGCCCAAGGTGCTGCCTTGTTTCCAAAGGGGCAGAGAGGCCCCAAAGCATCTTGCTTCCAGCTCTCTGGGAAGCTAAGAACCAACTCGCTCTGCCCCGTGCTCTTACAGCCTACCGGGGACATGTCTTTGAAAGGCCTGTGAAACGCAGTTTCTTGGCAGGCCTCATCTGGCTGAAGTAGAACTCCGGCTCTGGGTGTGCTCCATTGCCCTAGAGCTGCCAGGCCCCAAGTGCTGCCCTGTTTCCAAGGGGCAGAGAGGCCCAAAGCATCTTGCTTCCCGGTCTTTGCGAAGCTAAGAAACAACTGGCTCTGCCCAGTGCACTTACACCTACCGGGAACATCTCTTACCAAGGCGTGTCAAACGCTGTTTCTTTGCAGGCCTGATCAGGCTGAAGTAGAACTCCTGCTCTGCGTGTGCTCCATTGGCCTAGAGCTTCCCGACCCAAAAGGCTGCCTTGTTCCCAAACGGGCAGAGGGGTCCCAAGCGTCTTGCTTCCAGCTTTTCAGGAAGGTAAGAAACAACTGGCTCTGCCCAGTGCTCTTACAGCCTACCGGGAACATCTCTTACCAAGGCCTGTGAAACGCAGTTTCCTGGCAGGCCTGATCTGGCTGAAGTAGAACTTCTGCTCTGGGTGTGCTCCATTGCCCTAGAGCTGCCAGGCCCAATGGGCTGCCTTGTTTCCAAAGACGGAGAGTGGACCCAAAGCATCTTGCTCCCAGCTCTTCGGGAAGCTAAGAAACAGCTGGCTCTGCCCAGTGCTCTTACAGCCTAAGAGAACATCTCTTTGAAAGGCCTGTGAAACGCAGTTTCTTGGCAGGCCTGACCTGGCTGAAGTAGAACTTCTGTTCTGGTTGTGCTACATAGGCCTAGAGCTACCAGGACCTAAGGGCTGCCTTGTTTCCAAAGGGTGAGAGAGGCCCCAAAGCATCTTGCCTCCAGCACTTTGGGAAGCTAAAAAACAACTGGTTCTGCCCAGTGCTCTCACAGCCTACCGTGAACATCTCTTACCAAGGGCTGTGAAACGCAGTTTCTGGGCAGGACTGATCTGCCTGAAGTAGAACTTCTGCTGTGGGTGTGCTCCATTGGCCTAGAGCTGCCAGGCGCAAACGGCTGCCTTGTGTCCAAAGGGAGAGAGAGGCCCCAAAGCATCTTGCTTCCAGCTCTTGGGAAGCTAAGAACCAACTCGCTCTGCCCCGTGCTCTTACAGCCTACCGGGAACATGTCTTTGAAAGGCCTGTGAAACGCAGTTTCTTGGCAGGCCTCATCTGGCTGAAGTAGAACTCCGGCTCTGGGTGTGCTCCATTGCCCTAGAGCTGCCAGGCCCCAAGTGCTGCCCTGTTTCCAAGGGGCAGAGAGGCCCAAAGCATCTTGCTTCCCGGTCTTTGCGAAGCTAAGAAACAACTGGCTCTGCCCAGTGCACTTACACCTACCGGGAACATCTCTTACCAAGGCCTGTCAAACGCTGTTTCTTTGCAGGCCTGATCAGGCTGAAGTAGAACTCCTGCTCTGCGTGTGCTCCATTGGCCTAGAGCTTCCCGACCCAAAAGGCTGCCTTGTTCCCAAACGGGCAGAGGGGTCCCAAGCGTCTTGCTTCCAGCTTTTCAGGAAGGTAAGAAACAACTGGCTCTGCCCAGTGCTCTTACAGCCTACCGGGAACATCTCTTACCAAGGCCTGTGAAACGCAGTTTCCTGGCAGGCCTGATCTGGCTGAAGTAGAACTTCTGCTCTGGGTGTGCTCCATTGCCCTAGAGCTGCCAGGCCCAAAGGGCTGCCTTGTTTCCAAAGACGGAGAGTGGACCCAAAGCATCTTGCTCCCAGCTCTTCGGGAAGCTAAGAAACAGCTGGCTCTGCCCAGTGCTCCTACAGCCTAAGAGAACATCTCTTTGAAAGGCCTGTGAAACGCAGTTTCTTGGCAGGCCTGACCTGGCTGAAGTAGAACTTCTGTTCTGGTTGTGCTACATAGGCCTAGAGCTACCAGGACCTAAGGGCTGCCTTGTTTCCAAAGGGTGAGAGAGGCCCCAAAGCATCTTGCCTCCAGCACTTTGGGAAGCTAAAAAACAACTGGTTCTGCCCAGTGCTCTCACAGCCTACCGTGAACATCTCTTACCAAGGGCTGTGAAACGCAGTTTCTGGGCAGGACTGATCTGCCTGAAGTAGAACTTCTGCTGTGGGTGTGCTCCATTGGCCTAGAGCTGCCAGGCCCAAACGGCTGCCTTGTGTCCAAAGGGAGAGAGAGGCCCCAAAGCATCTTGCTTCCAGCTCTGTGGGAAGCTAAAGCAACTGGCTCTCCACAGTGCTCTCACAGCCTACCGGGAACATCTCTTACCAAGGCCTGTGAAACGCAGTTTCTTGGCAGGCCTGATCTGGCTGAAGTAGAACTCCTGCTCTGGGCGTGCTACTTTGGCCTAGAGCTGCCAGGCCCAAAGGGCCGCCTTGTTTCCAAAGGGGCTGAGAGTCCCCAAAGCATCTTGCTTCCAAATCTTTGGGAAGCTAAGAAACAACTGGCTCTGCACAGTGCTCTCACAGCCTACCGGCAACGTGACAGAGAAAGGCCTGTGAGACGCAGTTTCTTGGAAGGCCTGATCTGGCTGAGGTAGAACTTCTGCTCTGGGTGTACTCCATTGGCCTAGGGCTGCCAGGCCCAAAGGGCTGCCTTTATTTCCAAAGTGTGAGAGAGGCCCCAAAGCATCTTGCTTCCTGCTCTCTGGGAAGCTAAAACAACTGGCTCTGCACAGTGCTCTCAAAGCCAACCGGGAACGTCACATACAAAGGCCTGTGAAACGCAGCTTCTTGACAGGCCTTATCTGGCTGAGGTAGAACTTGTGCTCTGGGTGTGCTACTTTGGCCTAGAGCTGCCAGGCACAAAGGCTGCTTTGTTTCCAAAGGGGGAGAGAGGCCCCAAATCATGTTGCTTCCAGCTGTTTTTGAAGCTAAGAAACAACTCGCTCTGCCAGGTACTCTTACAGCCTTCCGGGAACACCTCTTACGAAGGCCTGTGAAAAGCAGTTTCTTGGCAGGCCTGATCTGGCTGAGGTAGAACTTCTGCTCTGGGTGTGCTCCATTGCCCTAGAGCTGAAAGGCCCAAAGGGCTGCCTTGTTTCCAAAGGGGGAGAGAGGCCCCAAAGCATCTTGCTTCCACCTCTTGGGAAGCTAAGAAACAACTGGCTGTGCCCAGTGCTCTTATAGCCTAAGAGAACATCTCTTATCAAGGCCTGTGAAACGCACTGTCTAGGCAGGCCTGATCTGGAAGAAGTAGAACTTCGGCTCTGGTTGTGCTCCATTGCCCTAGAGCTGCCAGACCCAACGTGCTGCCTTGTTTCCAAAGGGGCAGAGAGGCCCCAAAGCGTCTTGCTTCCAGCTCTTTGGGAAACAAGGAAACAACTGGCTCTGCACCGTGCTCTCACAGCCTACCGGGAACGTCACATACAAAGGCCTCTGAAACGCAGTTCCTTGGCAGGCCTGATCTGGCTGAAGTAGGACTTCTGCTCTGGCTGTGCTCCATTGGCCTAGAGCTGAAAGGCCCAAAGGGATGCCTTGTTTGCAAAGGGGCAGAGAGGCCCCAAAGCATCTTGCTTCCAGCTCTTTGGGAAGCTAAGAAACAACTGTCTCTGCCCAGTGCTCTGACAGAGTACCGGCAACATCTCTTACCAAAGCCTTTGAAACGCTGTTTCTTGGCAGGCCTTATCTGGCTGAGGTAGAACTTCTGCTCTGGGTGTGCTCCATTGGCCTAGAGCTGAAAGGCCCAAAGGTCGGCCTTGTTGGCAAAGGGGCAGGGAGCCCCCAAAGCATCTTGCTTCCAGCTCTTTGGGAAGCTAAGAAACAACTGGCTCTGCCCAGTGCTCTTACAGCCTGAGAGAAAATCTCTTACCAAGGCCTGTGAAATGCACTTTGTTGGTGGCCTGATCTAGCTGAAGTAGAACTTCTGCTCTGGGTGTGCTCCATTGGCCTAGAGCTGCCTGGCCCAAAGGGCCGCCTTGTTTGCAAAGGGGCAGAGAGGCCCCAAAGCATCTTGCTTCCAGCTCTTCGGGAAGCTAAGAAACATCTGGCGTTGCCCAGTGATCTTACAGCCTACCGGGAACATCTCTTACCAAGGCCTGTGAAACGCAGTTTGTTGGTGGCCTGAACTGGCCGAAGTAGAACTTCTGCTCTGGGTGTGCTCCACTGGCCTAGAGCTACCTGCCCCAAAGGGCTGCCTTGAGTCCAAAGTGAGAGAGTGGCACCAAAGCATCTTGCTTCCAGCTCTTCGGGAAGCTAAGAAACATCTGGCGTTGCCCAGTGCTCTTACAGCCTACCGGGAACATCTCTTACCAAGGCCTGTGAAACGCCGTTTCCTGGCAGGCCTGATTTGGCTGAAGTAGAACTTCTGCTCTGGGTGTGCTCCATTGCCCTAGAGCTGCCAGGCCCAAGGTGCTGCCTTGTTTCCAAAGGGGCAGAGAGGCCCCAAAGCATCTTGCTTCCAGCTCTCTGGGAAGCTAAGAACCAACTCGCTCTGCCCCGTGCTCTTACAGCCTACCGGGGACATGTCTTTGAAAGGCCTGTGAAATGCAGTTTCTTGGCAGGCCTCATCTGGCTGAAGTAGAACTCCGGCTCTGGGTGTGCTCCATTGCCCTACAGCTGCCAGGCCCCAAGTGCTGCCCTGTTTCCAAGGGGCAGAGAGTCCCAAAGCATCTTGCTTCCCGGTCTTTGCGAAGCTAAGAAACAACTGGCTCTGCCCAGTGCACTTACACCTACCGGGAACATCTCTTACCAAGGCCTGTCAAACGCTGTTTCTTTGCAGGCCTGATCAGGCTGAAGTAGAACTCCTGCTCTGCGTGTGCTCCATTGGCCTAGAGCTTCCCGACCCAAAAGGCTGCCTTGTTCCCAAACGGGCAGAGGGGTCCCAAGCGTCTTGCTTCCAGCTTTTCAGGAAGGTAAGAAACAACTGGCTCTGCCCAGTGCTCTTACAGCCTACCGGGAACATCTCTTACCAAGGCCTGTGAAACGCAGTTTCCTGGCAGGCCTGATCTGGCTGAAGTAGAACTTCTGCTCTGGGTGTGCTCCATTGCCCTAGAGCTGCCAGGCCCAAAGGGCTGCCTTGTTTCCAAAGACGGAGAGTGGACCCAAAGCATCTTGCTCCCAGCTCTTCGGGAAGCTAAGAAACAGCTGGCTCTGCCCAGTGCTCTTACAGCCTAAGAGAACATCTCTTTGAAAGGCCTGTGAAACGCAGTTTCTTGGCAGGCCTGACCTGGCTGAAGTAGAACTTCTGTTCTGGTTGTGCTACATAGGCCTAGAGCTACCAGGACCTAAGGGCTGCCTTTTTTCCAAAGGGTGAGAGAGGCCCCAAAGCATCTTGCCTCCAGCACTTTGGGAAGCTAAAAAACAACTGGTTCTGCCCAGTGCTCTCACAGCCTACCGTGAACATCTCTTACCAAGGGCTGTGAAACGCAGTTTCTGGGCAGGACTGATCTGCCTGAAGTAGAACTTCTGCTGTGGGTGTGCTCCATTGGCCTAGAGCTGCCAGGCCCAAACGGCTGCCTTGTGTCCAAAGGGAGAGAGAGGCCCCAAAGCATCTTGCTTCCAGCTCTGTGGGAAGCTAAAGCAACTGGCTCTCCACAGTGCTCTCACAGCCTACCGGGAACATCTCTTACCAAGGCCTGTGAAACGCAGTTTCTTGGCAGGCCTGATCTGGCTGAAGTAGAACTCCTGCTCTGGGCGTGCTACTTTGGCCTAGAGCTGCCAGGCCCAAAGGGCCGCCTTGTTTCCAAAGGGGCTGAGAGTCCCCAAAGCATCTTGCTTCCAAATCTTTGGGAAGCTAAGAAACAACTGGCTCTGCACAGTGCTCTCACAGCCTACCGGCAACGTGACAGAGAAAGGCCTGTGAGACGCAGTTTCTTGGAAGGCCTGATCTGGCTGAGGTAGAACTTCTGCTCTGGGTGTACTCCATTGGCCTAGGGCTGCCAGGCCCAAAGGGCTGCCTTTATTTCCAAAGTGTGAGAGAGGCCCCAAAGCATCTTGCTTCCTGCTCTCTGGGAAGCTAAAACAACTGGCTCTGCACAGTGCTCTCAAAGCCAACCGGGAACGTCACATACAAAGGCCTGTGAAACGCAGCTTCTTGACAGGCCTTATCTGGCTGAGGTAGAACTTGTGCTCTGGGTGTGCTACTTTGGCCTAGAGCTGCCAGGCACAAAGGCTGCTTTGTTTCCAAAGGGGGAGAGAGGCCCCAAATCATGTTGCTTCCAGCTGTTTTTGAAGCTAAGAAACAACTCGCTCTGCCAGGTACTCTTACAGCCTTCCGGGAACACCTCTTACGAAGGCCTGTGAAAAGCAGTTTCTTGGCAGGCCTGATCTGGCTGAGGTAGAACTTCTGCTCTGGGTGTGCTCCATTGCCCTAGAGCTGAAAGGCCCAAAGGGCTGCCTTGTTTCCAAAGGGGGAGAGAGGCCCCAAAGCATCTTGCTTCCACCTCTTGGGAAGCTAAGAAACAACTGGCTGTGCCCAGTGCTCTTATAGCCTAAGAGAACATCTCTTATCAAGGCCTGTGAAACGCACTGTCTAGGCAGGCCTGATCTGGAAGAAGTAGAACTTCGGCTCTGGTTGTGCTCCATTGCCCTAGAGCTGCCAGACCCAACGTGCTGCCTTGTTTCCAAAGGGGCAGAGAGGCCCCAAAGCGTCTTGCTTCCAGCTCTTTGGGAAACAAGGAAACAACTGGCTCTGCACCGTGCTCTCACAGCCTACCGGGAACGTCACATACAAAGGCCTCTGAAACGCAGTTCCTTGGCAGGCCTGATCTGGCTGAAGTAGGACTTCTGCTCTGGCTGTGCTCCATTGGCCTAGAGCTGAAAGGCCCAAAGGGATGCCTTGTTTGCAAAGGGGCAGAGAGGCCCCAAAGCATCTTGCTTCCAGCTCTTTGGGAAGCTAAGAAACAACTGTCTCTGCCCAGTGCTCTGACAGAGTACCGGCAACATCTCTTACCAAAGCCTTTGAAACGCTGTTTCTTGGCAGGCCTTATCTGGCTGAGGTAGAACTTCTGCTCTGGGTGTGCTCCATTGGCCTAGAGCTGAAAGGCCCAAAGGTCGGCCTTGTTGGCAAAGGGGCAGGGAGCCCCCAAAGCATCTTGCTTCCAGCTCTTTGGGAAGCTAAGAAACAACTGGCTCTGCCCAGTGCTCTTACAGCCTGAGAGAAAATCTCTTACCAAGGCCTGTGAAATGCACTTTGTTGGTGGCCTGATCTAGCTGAAGTAGAACTTCTGCTCTGGGTGTGCTCCATTGGCCTAGAGCTGCCTGGCCCAAAGGGCCGCCTTGTTTGCAAAGGGGCAGAGAGGCCCCAAAGCATCTTGCTTCCAGCTCTTCGGGAAGCTAAGAAACATCTGGCGTTGCCCAGTGATCTTACAGCCTACCGGGAACATCTCTTACCAAGGCCTGTGAAACGCAGTTTGTTGGTGGCCTGAACTGGCCGAAGTAGAACTTCTGCTCTGGGTGTGCTCCACTGGCCTAGAGCTACCTGCCCCAAAGGGCTGCCTTGAGTCCAAAGTGAGAGAGTGGCACCAAAGCATCTTGCTTCCAGCTCTTCGGGAAGCTAAGAAACATCTGGCGTTGCCCAGTGCTCTTACAGCCTACCGGGAACATCTCTTACCAAGGCCTGTGAAACGCCGTTTCCTGGCAGGCCTGATTTGGCTGAAGTAGAACTTCTGCTCTGGGTGTGCTCCATTGCCCTAGAGCTGCCAGGCCCAAGGTGCTGCCTTGTTTCCAAAGGGGCAGAGAGGCCCCAAAGCATCTTGCTTCCAGCTCTCTGGGAAGCTAAGAACCAACTCGCTCTGCCCCGTGCTCTTACAGCCTACCGGGGACATGTCTTTGAAAGGCCTGTGAAATGCAGTTTCTTGGCAGGCCTCATCTGGCTGAAGTAGAACTCCGGCTCTGGGTGTGCTCCATTGCCCTACAGCTGCCAGGCCCCAAGTGCTGCCCTGTTTCCAAGGGGCAGAGAGTCCCAAAGCATCTTGCTTCCCGGTCTTTGCGAAGCTAAGAAACAACTGGCTCTGCCCAGTGCACTTACACCTACCGGGAACATCTCTTACCAAGGCCTGTCAAACGCTGTTTCTTTGCAGGCCTGATCAGGCTGAAGTAGAACTCCTGCTCTGCGTGTGCTCCATTGGCCTAGAGCTTCCCGACCCAAAAGGCTGCCTTGTTCCCAAACGGGCAGAGGGGTCCCAAGCGTCTTGCTTCCAGCTTTTCAGGAAGGTAAGAAACAACTGGCTCTGCCCAGTGCTCTTACAGCCTACCGGGAACATCTCTTACCAAGGCCTGTGAAACGCAGTTTCCTGGCAGGCCTGATCTGGCTGAAGTAGAACTTCTGCTCTGGGTGTGCTCCATTGCCCTAGAGCTGCCAGGCCCAAAGGGCTGCCTTGTTTCCAAAGACGGAGAGTGGACCCAAAGCATCTTGCTCCCAGCTCTTCGGGAAGCTAAGAAACAGCTGGCTCTGCCCAGTGCTCTTACAGCCTAAGAGAACATCTCTTTGAAAGGCCTGTGAAACGCAGTTTCTTGGCAGGCCTGACCTGGCTGAAGTAGAACTTCTGTTCTGGTTGTGCTACATAGGCCTAGAGCTACCAGGACCTAAGGGCTGCCTTTTTTCCAAAGGGTGAGAGAGGCCCCAAAGCATCTTGCCTCCAGCACTTTGGGAAGCTAAAAAACAACTGGTTCTGCCCAGTGCTCTCACAGCCTACCGTGAACATCTCTTACCAAGGGCTGTGAAACGCAGTTTCTGGGCAGGACTGATCTGCCTGAAGTAGAACTTCTGCTGTGGGTGTGCTCCATTGGCCTAGAGCTGCCAGGCCCAAACGGCTGCCTTGTGTCCAAAGGGAGAGAGAGGCCCCAAAGCATCTTGCTTCCAGCTCTGTGGGAAGCTAAAGCAACTGGCTCTCCACAGTGCTCTCACAGCCTACCGGGAACATCTCTTACCAAGGCCTGTGAAACGCAGTTTCTTGGCAGGCCTGATCTGGCTGAAGTAGAACTCCTGCTCTGGGCGTGCTACTTTGGCCTAGAGCTGCCAGGCCCAAAGGGCCGCCTTGTTTCCAAAGGGGCTGAGAGTCCCCAAAGCATCTTGCTTCCAAATCTTTGGGAAGCTAAGAAACAACTGGCTCTGCACAGTGCTCTCACAGCCTACCGGCAACGTGACAGAGAAAGGCCTGTGAGACGCAGTTTCTTGGAAGGCCTGATCTGGCTGAGGTAGAACTTCTGCTCTGGGTGTACTCCATTGGCCTAGGGCTGCCAGGCCCAAAGGGCTGCCTTTATTTCCAAAGTGTGAGAGAGGCCCCAAAGCATCTTGCTTCCTGCTCTCTGGGAAGCTAAAACAACTGGCTCTGCACAGTGCTCTCAAAGCCAACCGGGAACGTCACATACAAAGGCCTGTGAAACGCAGCTTCTTGACAGGCCTTATCTGGCTGAGGTAGAACTTGTGCTCTGGGTGTGCTACTTTGGCCTAGAGCTGCCAGGCACAAAGGCTGCTTTGTTTCCAAAGGGGGAGAGAGGCCCCAAATCATGTTGCTTCCAGCTGTTTTTGAAGCTAAGAAACAACTCGCTCTGCCAGGTACTCTTACAGCCTTCCGGGAACACCTCTTACGAACGCCTGTGAAAAGCAGTTTCTTGGCAGGCCTGATCTGGCTGAGGTAGAACTTCTGCTCTGGGTGTGCTCCATTGCCCTAGAGCTGAAAGGCCCAAAGGGCTGCCTTGTTTCCAAAGGGGGAGAGAGGCCCCAAAGCATCTTTCTTCCACCTCTTGGGAAGCTAAGAAACAACTGGCTGTGCCCAGTGCTCTTATAGCCTAAGAGAACATCTCTTATCAAGGCCTGTGAAACGCACTTTCTAGGCAGGCCTGATGTGGAAGAAGTAGAACTTCGGCTCTGGTTGTGCTCCATTGCCCTAGAGCTGCCAGACCCAACGTGCTGCCTTGTTTCCAAAGGGGCAGAGAGGCCCCAAAGCGTCTTGCTTCCAGCTGTTTGGGAAACAAGGAAACAACTGGCTCTGCACCGTGCTCTCACAGCCTACCGGGAACGTCACATACAAAGGCCTCTGAAACGCAGTTCCTTGGCAGGCCTGATCTGGCTGAAGTAGGACTTCTGCTCTGGCTGTGCTCCATTGGCCTAGAGCTGAAAGGCCCAAAGGGATGCCTTGTTTGCAAAGGGGCAGAGAGGCCCCAAAGCATCTTGCTTCCAGCTCTTTGGGAAGCTAAGAAACAACTGTCTCTGCCCAGTGCTCTGACAGAGTACCGGCAACATCTCTTACCAAAGCCTTTGAAACGCTGTTTCTTGGCAGGCCTTATCTGGCTGAGGTAGAACTTCTGCTCTGGGTGTGCTCCATTGGCCTAGAGCTGAAAGGCCCAAAGGTCGGCCTTGTTGGCAAAGGGGCAGGGAGCCCCCAAAGCATCTTGCTTCCAGCTCTTTGGGAAGCTAAGAAACAACTGGCTCTGCCCGGTGCTCTTACAGCCTGAGAGAAAATCTCTTACCAAGGCCTGTGAAACGCACTTTGTTGGTGGCCTGATCTAGCTGAAGTAGAACTTCTGCTCTGGGTGTGCTCCATTGGCCTAGAGCTGCCTGGCCCAAAGGGCCGCCTTGTTTGCAAAGGGGCAGAGAGGCCCCAAAGCATCTTGCTTCCAGCTCTTCGGGAAGCTAAGAAACATCTGGTGTTGCCCAGTGCTCTTACAGCCTACCGGGAACATCTCTTACCAAGGCCTGTGAAACGCAGTTTGTTGGTGGCCTGAACTGGCCGAAGTAGAACTTCTGCTCTGGGTGTGCTCCACTGGCCTAGAGCTACCTGCCCCAAAGGGCTGCCTTGATTCCAAAGTGAGAGAGTGGCACCAAAGCATCTTGCTTCCAGCTCTTCGGGAACCTAAGAAACATCTGGCGTTGCCCAGTGCTCTTACAGCCTACCGGGAACATCTCTTACCAAGGCCTGTGAAACGCCGTTTCCTGGCAGGCCTGATTTGGCTGAAGTAGAACTTCTGCTCTGGGTGTGCTCCATTGCCCTAGAGCTGCCAGGCCCAAGGTGCTGCCTTGTTTCCAAAGGGGCAGAGAGGCCCCAAAGCATCTTGCTTCCAGCTCTCTGGGAAGCTAAGAACCAACTCGCTCTGCCCCGTGCTCTTACAGCCTACCGGGAACATGTCTTTGAAAGGCCTGTGAAACGCAGTTTCTTGGCAGGCCTCAACTGGCTGAAGTAGAACTCCGGCTCTGGGTGTGCTCCATTGCCCTAGAGCTGCCAGGCCCCAAGTGCTGCCCTGTTTCCAAGGGGCAGAGAGGCCCAAAGCATCTTGCTTCCCGGTCTTTGCGAAGCTAAGAAACAACTGGCTCTGCCCAGTGCTCTTACACCTACCGGGAACATCTCTTACCAAGGCCTGTCAAACGCTGTTTCTTTGCAGGCCTGATCAGGCTGAAGTAGAACTCCTGCTCTGCGTGTGCTCCATTGGCCTAGAGCTTCCCGACCCAAAAGGCTGCCTTGTTCCCAAACGGGCAGAGGGGTCCCAAGCGTCTTGCTTCCAGCTTTTCAGGAAGGTAAGAAACAACTGGCTCTGCCCAGTGCTCTTACAGCCTACCGGGAACATCTCTTACCAAGGCCTGTGAAACGCAGTTTCCTGGCAGGCCTGATCTGGCTGAAGTAGAACTTCTGCTCTGGGCGTGCTCCATTGCCCTAGAGCTGCCAGGCCCAAAGGGCTGCCTTGTTTCCAAAGACGGAGAGTGGACCCAAAGCATCTTGCTCCCAGCTCTTCGGGAAGCTAAGAAACAGCTGGCTCTGCCCAGTGCTCTTACAGCCTAAGAGAACATCTCTTTGAAAGGCCTGTGAAACGCAGTTTCTTGGCAGGCCTGACCTGGCTGAAGTAGAACTTCTGTTCTGGTTGTGCTACATAGGCCTAGAGCTACCAGGACCTAAGGGCTGCCTTGTTTCCAAAGGGTGAGAGAGGCCCCAAAGCATCTTGCCTCCAGCACTTTGGGAAGCTAAAAAACAACTGGTTCTGCCCAGTGCTCTCACAGCCTACCGTGAACATCTCTTACCAAGGGCTGTGAAACGCAGTTTCTGGGCAGGACTGATCTGCCTGAAGTAGAACTTCTGCTGTGGGTGTGCTCCATTGGCCTAGAGCTGCCAGGCGCAAACGGCTGCCTTGTGTCCAAAGGGAGAGAGAGGCCCCAAAGCATCTTGCTTCCAGCTCTGTGGGAAGCTAAAGCAACTGGCTCTCCACAGTGCTCTCACAGCCTACCGGGAACATCTCTTACCAAGGCCTGTGAAACGCAGTTTCTTGGCAGGCCTGATCTGGCTGAAGTAGAACTCCTGCTCTGGGCGTGCTACTTTGGCCTAGAGCTGCCAGGCCCAAAGGGCCGCCTTGTTTCCAAAGGGGCTGAGAGTCCCCAAAGCATCTTGCTTCCAAATCTTTGGGAAGCTAAGAAACAACTGGCTCTGCACAGTGCTCTCACAGCCTACCGGCAACGTGACAGAGAAAGGCCTGTGAGACGCAGTTTCTTGGAAGGCCTGATCTGGCTGAGGTAGAACTTCTGCTCTGGGTGTACTCCATTGGCCTAGGGCTGCCAGGCCCAAAGGGCTGCCTTTATTTCCAAAGTGTGAGAGAGGCCCCAAAGCATCTTGCTTCCTGCTCTCTGGGAAGCTAAAACAACTGGCTCTGCACAGTGCTCTCAAAGCCAACCGGGAACGTCACATACAAAGGCCTGTGAAACGCAGCTTCTTGACAGGCCTTATCTGGCTGAGGTAGAACTTGTGCTCTGGGTGTGCTACTTTGGCCTAGAGCTGCCAGGCACAAAGGCTGCTTTGTTTCCAAAGGGGGAGAGAGGCCCCAAATCATGTTGCTTCCAGCTGTTTTTGAAGCTAAGAAACAACTCGCTCTGCCAGGTACTCTTACAGCCTTCCGGGAACACCTCTTACGAACGCCTGTGAAAAGCAGTTTCTTGGCAGGCCTGATCTGGCTGAGGTAGAACTTCTGCTCTGGGTGTGCTCCATTGCCCTAGAGCTGAAAGGCCCAAAGGGCTGCCTTGTTTCCAAAGGGGGAGAGAGGCCCCAAAGCATCTTGCTTCCACCTCTTGGGAAGCTAAGAAACAACTGGCTGTGCCCAGTGCTCTTATAGCCTAAGAGAACATCTCTTATCAAGGCCTGTGAAACGCACTTTCTAGGCAGGCCTGATCTGGAAGAAGTAGAACTTCTGCTCTGGTTGTGCTCCATTGCCCTAGAGCTGCCAGACCCAACGTGCTGCCTTGTTTCCAAAGGGGCAGAGAGGCCCCAAAGCGTCTTGCTTCCAGCTGTTTGGGAAACAAGGAAACAACTGGCTCTGCACCGTGCTCTCACAGCCTACCGGGAACGTCACATACAAAGGCCTCTGAAACGCAGTTCCTTGGCAGGCCTGATCTGGCTGAAGTAGGACTTCTGCTCTGGCTGTGCTCCATTGGCCTAGAGCTGAAAGGCCCAAAGGGATGCCTTGTTTGCAAAGGGGCAGAGAGGCCCCAAAGCATCTTGCTTCCAGCTCTTTGGGAAGCTAAGAAACAACTGTCTCTGCCCAGTGCTCTGACAGAGTACCGGCAACATCTCTTACCAAAGCCTTTGAAACGCTGTTTCTTGGCAGGCCTTATCTGGCTGAGGTAGAACTTCTGCTCTGGGTGTGCTCCATTGGCCTAGAGCTGAAAGGCCCAAAGGTCGGCCTTGTTGGCAAAGGGGCATGGAGCCCCCAAAGCATCTTGCTTCCAGCTCTTTGGGAAGCTAAGAAACAACTGGCTCTGCCCGGTGCTCTTACAGCCTGAGAGAAAATCTCTTACCAAGGCCTGTGAAACGCACTTTGTTGGTGGCCTGATCTAGCTGAAGTAGAACTTCTGCTCTGGGTGTGCTCCATTGGCCTAGAGCTGCCTGGCCCAAAGGGCCGCCTTGTTTGCAAAGGGGCAGAGAGGCCCCAAAGCATCTTGCTTCCAGCTCTTCGGGAAGCTAAGAAACATCTGGCGTTGCCCAGTGCTCTTACAGCCTACCGGGAACATCTCTTACCAAGGCCTGTGAAACGCAGTTTGTTGGTGGCCTGAACTGGCCGAAGTAGAACTTCTGCTCTGGGTGTGCTCCACTGGCCTGGAGCTACCTGCCCCAAAGGGCTGCCTTGATTCCAAAGTGAGAGAGTGGCACCAAAGCATCTTGCTTCCAGCTCTTCGGGAAGCTAAGAAACATCTGGCGTTGCCCAGTGCTCTTACAGCCTACCGGGAACATCTCTTACCAAGGCCTGTGAAACGCCGTTTCCTGGCAGGCCTGATTTGGCTGAAGTAGAACTTCTGCTCTGGGTGTGCTCCATTGCCCTAGAGCTGCCAGGCCCAAGGTGCTGCCTTGTTTCCAAAGGGGCAGAGAGGCCCCAAAGCATCTTGCTTCCAGCTCTCTGGGAAGCTAAGAACCAACTCGCTCTGCCCCGTGCTCTTACAGCCTACCGGGAACATGTCTTTGAAAGGCCTGTGAAACGCAGTTTCTTGGCAGGCCTCAACTGGCTGAAGTAGAACTCCGGCTCTGGGTGTGCTCCATTGCCCTAGAGCTGCCAGGCCCCAAGTGCTGCCCTGTTTCCAAGGGGCAGAGAGGCCCAAAGCATCTTGCTTCCCGGTCTTTGCGAAGCTAAGAAACAACTGGCTCTGCCCAGTGCTCTTACACCTACCGGGAACATCTCTTACCAAGGCCTGTCAAACGCTGTTTCTTTGCAGGCCTGATCAGGCTGAAGTAGAACTCCTGCTCTGCGTGTGCTCCATTGGCCTAGAGCTTCCCGACCCAAAAGGCTGCCTTGTTCCCAAACGGGCAGAGGGGTCCCAAGCGTCTTGCTTCCAGCTTTTCAGGAAGGTAAGAAACAACTGGCTCTGCCCAGTGCTCTTACAGCCTACCGGGAACATCTCTTACCAAGGCCTGTGAAACGCAGTTTCCTGGCAGGCCTGATCTGGCTGAAGTAGAACTTCTGCTCTGGGCGTGCTCCATTGCCCTAGAGCTGCCAGGCCCAAAGGGCTGCCTTGTTTCCAAAGACGGAGAGTGGACCCAAAGCATCTTGCTCCCAGCTCTTCGGGAAGCTAAGAAACAGCTGGCTCTGCCCAGTGCTCTTACAGCCTAAGAGAACATCTCTTTGAAAGGCCTGTGAAACGCAGTTTCTTGGCAGGCCTGACCTGGCTGAAGTAGAACTTCTGTTCTGGTTGTGCTACATAGGCCTAGAGCTACCAGGACCTAAGGGCTGCCTTGTTTCCAAAGGGTGAGAGAGGCCCCAAAGCATCTTGCCTCCAGCACTTTGGGAAGCTAAAAAACAACTGGTTCTGCCCAGTGCTCTCACAGCCTACCGTGAACATCTCTTACCAAGGGCTGTGAAACGCAGTTTCTGGGCAGGACTGATCTGCCTGAAGTAGAACTTCTGCTGTGGGTGTGCTCCATTGGCCTAGAGCTGCCAGGCGCAAACGGCTGCCTTGTGTCCAAAGGGAGAGAGAGGCCCCAAAGCATCTTGCTTCCAGCTCTGTGGGAAGCTAAAGCAACTGGCTCTCCACAGTGCTCTCACAGCCTACCGGGAACATCTCTTACCAAGGCCTGTGAAACGCAGTTTCTTGGCAGGCCTGATCTGGCTGAAGTAGAACTCCTGCTCTGGGCGTGCTACTTTGGCCTAGAGCTGCCAGGCCCAAAGGGCCGCCTTGTTTCCAAAGGGGCTGAGAGTCCCCAAAGCATCTTGCTTCCAAATCTTTGGGAAGCTAAGAAACAACTGGCTCTGCACAGTGCTCTCACAGCCTACCGGCAACGTGACAGAGAAAGGCCTGTGAGACGCAGTTTCTTGGAAGGCCTGATCTGGCTGAGGTAGAACTTCTGCTCTGGGTGTACTCCATTGGCCTAGGGCTGCCAGGCCCAAAGGGCTGCCTTTATTTCCAAAGTGTGAGAGAGGCCCCAAAGCATCTTGCTTCCTGCTCTCTGGGAAGCTAAAACAACTGGCTCTGCACAGTGCTCTCAAAGCCAACCGGGAACGTCACATACAAAGGCCTGTGAAACGCAGCTTCTTGACAGGCCTTATCTGGCTGAGGTAGAACTTGTGCTCTGGGTGTGCTACTTTGGCCTAGAGCTGCCAGGCACAAAGGCTGCTTTGTTTCCAAAGGGGGAGAGAGGCCCCAAATCATGTTGCTTCCAGCTGTTTTTGAAGCTAAGAAACAACTCGCTCTGCCAGGTACTCTTACAGCCTTCCGGGAACACCTCTTACGAAGGCCTGTGAAAAGCAGTTTCTTGGCAGGCCTGATCTGGCTGAGGTAGAACTTCTGCTCTGGGTGTGCTCCATTGCCCTAGAGCTGAAAGGCCCAAAGGGCTGCCTTGTTTCCAAAGGGGGAGAGAGGCCCCAAAGCATCTTGCTTCCACCTCTTGGGAAGCTAAGAAACAACTGGCTGTGCCCAGTGCTCTTATAGCCTAAGAGAACATCTCTTATCAAGGCCTGTGAAACGCACTTTCTAGGCAGGCCTGATCTGGAAGAAGTAGAACTTCGGCTCTGGTTGTGCTCCATTGCCCTAGAGCTGCCAGACCCAACGTGCTGCCTTGTTTCCAAAGGGGCAGAGAGGCCCCAAAGCGTCTTGCTTCCAGCTGTTTGGGAAACAAGGAAACAACTGGCTCTGCACCGTGCTCTCACAGCCTACCGGGAACGTCACATACAAAGGCCTCTGAAACGCAGTTCCTTGGCAGGCCTGATCTGGCTGAAGTAGGACTTCTGCTCTGGCTGTGCTCCATTGGCCTAGAGCTGAAAGGCCCAAAGGGATGCCTTGTTTGCAAAGGGGCAGAGAGGCCCCAAAGCATCTTGCTTCCAGCTCTTTGGGAAGCTAAGAAACAACTGTCTCTGCCCAGTGCTCTGACAGAGTACCGGCAACATCTCTTACCAAAGCCTTTGAAACGCTGTTTCTTGGCAGGCCTTATCTGGCTGAGGTAGAACTTCTGCTCTGGGTGTGCTCCATTGGCCTAGAGCTGAAAGGCCCAAAGGTCGGCCTTGTTGGCAAAGGGGCATGGAGCCCCCAAAGCATCTTGCTTCCAGCTCTTTGGGAAGCTAAGAAACAACTGGCTCTGCCCGGTGCTCTTACAGCCTGAGAGAAAATCTCTTACCAAGGCCTGTGAAACGCACTTTGTTGGTGGCCTGATCTAGCTGAAGTAGAACTTCTGCTCTGGGTGTGCTCCATTGGCCTAGAGCTGCCTGGCCCAAAGGGCCGCCTTGTTTGCAAAGGGGCAGAGAGGCCCCAAAGCATCTTGCTTCCAGCTCTTCGGGAAGCTAAGAAACATCTGGCGTTGCCCAGTGCTCTTACAGCCTACCGGGAACATCTCTTACCAAGGCCTGTGAAACGCCGTTTCCTGGCAGGCCTGATTTGGCTGAAGTAGAACTTCTGCTCTGGGTGTGCTCCATTGCCCTAGAGCTGCCAGGCCCAAGGTGCTGCCTTGTTTCCAAAGGGGCAGAGAGGCCCCAAAGCATCTTGCTTCCAGCTCTCTGGGAAGCTAAGAACCAACTCGCTCTGCCCCGTGCTCTTACAGCCTACCGGGAACATGTCTTTGAAAGGCCTGTGAAACGCAGTTTCTTGGCAGGCCTCAACTGGCTGAAGTAGAACTCCGGCTCTGGGTGTGCTCCATTGCCCTAGAGCTGCCAGGCCCCAAGTGCTGCCCTGTTTCCAAGGGGCAGAGAGGCCCAAAGCATCTTGCTTCCCGGTCTTTGCGAAGCTAAGAAACAACTGGCTCTGCCCAGTGCTCTTACACCTACCGGGAACATCTCTTACCAAGGCCTGTCAAACGCTGTTTCTTTGCAGGCCTGATCAGGCTGAAGTAGAACTCCTGCTCTGCGTGTGCTCCATTGGCCTAGAGCTTCCCGACCCAAAAGGCTGCCTTGTTCCCAAACGGGCAGAGGGGTCCCAAGCGTCTTGCTTCCAGCTTTTCAGGAAGGTAAGAAACAACTGGCTCTGCCCAGTGCTCTTACAGCCTACCGGGAACATCTCTTACCAAGGCCTGTGAAACGCAGTTTCCTGGCAGGCCTGATCTGGCTGAAGTAGAACTTCTGCTCTGGGCGTGCTCCATTGCCCTAGAGCTGCCAGGCCCAAAGGGCTGCCTTGTTTCCAAAGACGGAGAGTGGACCCAAAGCATCTTGCTCCCAGCTCTTCGGGAAGCTAAGAAACAGCTGGCTCTGCCCAGTGCTCTTACAGCCTAAGAGAACATCTCTTTGAAAGGCCTGTGAAACGCAGTTTCTTGGCAGGCCTGACCTGGCTGAAGTAGAACTTCTGTTCTGGTTGTGCTACATAGGCCTAGAGCTACCAGGACCTAAGGGCTGCCTTGTTTCCAAAGGGTGAGAGAGGCCCCAAAGCATCTTGCCTCCAGCACTTTGGGAAGCTAAAAAACAACTGGTTCTGCCCAGTGCTCTCACAGCCTACCGTGAACATCTCTTACCAAGGGCTGTGAAACGCAGTTTCTGGGCAGGACTGATCTGCCTGAAGTAGAACTTCTGCTGTGGGTGTGCTCCATTGGCCTAGAGCTGCCAGGCGCAAACGGCTGCCTTGTGTCCAAAGGGAGAGAGAGGCCCCAAAGCATCTTGCTTCCAGCTCTGTGGGAAGCTAAAGCAACTGGCTCTCCACAGTGCTCTCACAGCCTACCGGGAACATCTCTTACCAAGGCCTGTGAAACGCAGTTTCTTGGCAGGCCTGATCTGGCTGAAGTAGAACTCCTGCTCTGGGCGTGCTACTTTGGCCTAGAGCTGCCAGGCCCAAAGGGCCGCCTTGTTTCCAAAGGGGCTGAGAGTCCCCAAAGCATCTTGCTTCCAAATCTTTGGGAAGCTAAGAAACAACTGGCTCTGCACAGTGCTCTCACAGCCTACCGGCAACGTGACAGAGAAAGGCCTGTGAGACGCAGTTTCTTGGAAGGCCTGATCTGGCTGAGGTAGAACTTCTGCTCTGGGTGTACTCCATTGGCCTAGGGCTGCCAGGCCCAAAGGGCTGCCTTTATTTCCAAAGTGTGAGAGAGGCCCCAAAGCATCTTGCTTCCTGCTCTCTGGGAAGCTAAAACAACTGGCTCTGCACAGTGCTCTCAAAGCCAACCGGGAACGTCACATACAAAGGCCTGTGAAACGCAGCTTCTTGACAGGCCTTATCTGGCTGAGGTAGAACTTGTGCTCTGGGTGTGCTACTTTGGCCTAGAGCTGCCAGGCACAAAGGCTGCTTTGTTTCCAAAGGGGGAGAGAGGCCCCAAATCATGTTGCTTCCAGCTGTTTTTGAAGCTAAGAAACAACTCGCTCTGCCAGGTACTCTTACAGCCTTCCGGGAACACCTCTTACGAAGGCCTGTGAAAAGCAGTTTCTTGGCAGGCCTGATCTGGCTGAGGTAGAACTTCTGCTCTGGGTGTGCTCCATTGCCCTAGAGCTGAAAGGCCCAAAGGGCTGCCTTGTTTCCAAAGGGGGAGAGAGGCCCCAAAGCATCTTGCTTCCACCTCTTGGGAAGCTAAGAAACAACTGGCTGTGCCCAGTGCTCTTATAGCCTAAGAGAACATCTCTTATCAAGGCCTGTGAAACGCACTTTCTAGGCAGGCCTGATCTGGAAGAAGTAGAACTTCTGCTCTGGTTGTGCTCCATTGCCCTAGAGCTGCCAGACCCAACGTGCTGCCTTGTTTCCAAAGGGGCAGAGAGGCCCCAAAGCGTCTTGCTTCCAGCTGTTTGGGAAACAAGGAAACAACTGGCTCTGCACCGTGCTCTCACAGCCTACCGGGAACGTCACATACAAAGGCCTCTGAAACGCAGTTCCTTGGCAGGCCTGATCTGGCTGAAGTAGGACTTCTGCTCTGGCTGTGCTCCATTGGCCTAGAGCTGAAAGGCCCAAAGGGATGCCTTGTTTGCAAAGGGGCAGAGAGGCCCCAAAGCATCTTGCTTCCAGCTCTTTGGGAAGCTAAGAAACAACTGTCTCTGCCCAGTGCTCTGACAGAGTACCGGCAACATCTCTTACCAAAGCCTTTGAAACGCTGTTTCTTGGCAGGCCTTATCTGGCTGAGGTAGAACTTCTGCTCTGGGTGTGCTCCATTGGCCTAGAGCTGAAAGGCCCAAAGGTCGGCCTTGTTGGCAAAGGGGCAGGGAGCCCCCAAAGCATCTTGCTTCCAGCTCTTTGGGAAGCTAAGAAACAACTGGCTCTGCCCGGTGCTCTTACAGCCTGAGAGAAAATCTCTTACCAAGGCCTGTGAAACGCACTTTGTTGGTGGCCTGATCTAGCTGAAGTAGAACTTCTGCTCTGGGTGTGCTCCATTGGCCTAGAGCTGCCTGGCCCAAAGGGCCGCCTTGTTTGCAAAGGGGCAGAGAGGCCCCAAAGCATCTTGCTTCCAGCTCTTCGGGAAGCTAAGAAACATCTGGCGTTGCCCAGTGCTCTTACAGCCTACCGGGAACATCTCTTACCAAGGCCTGTGAAACGCAGTTTGTTGGTGGCCTGAACTGGCCGAAGTAGAACTTCTGCTCTGGGTGTGCTCCACTGGCCTGGAGCTACCTGCCCCAAAGGGCTGCCTTGATTCCAAAGTGAGAGAGTGGCACCAAAGCATCTTGCTTCCAGCTCTTCGGGAACCTAAGAAACATCTGGCGTTGCCCAGTGCTCTTACAGCCTACCGGGAACATCTCTTACCAAGGCCTGTGAAACGCCGTTTCCTGGCAGGCCTGATTTGGCTGAAGTAGAACTTCTGCTCTGGGTGTGCTCCATTGCCCTAGAGCTGCCAGGCCCAAGGTGCTGCCTTGTTTCCAAAGGGGCAGAGAGGCCCCAAAGCATCTTGCTTCCAGCTCTCTGGGAAGCTAAGAACCAACTCGCTCTGCCCCGTGCTCTTACAGCCTACCGGGAACATGTCTTTGAAAGGCCTGTGAAACGCAGTTTCTTGGCAGGCCTCAACTGGCTGAAGTAGAACTCCGGCTCTGGGTGTGCTCCATTGCCCTAGAGCTGCCAGGCCCCAAGTGCTGCCCTGTTTCCAAGGGGCAGAGAGGCCCAAAGCATCTTGCTTCCCGGTCTTTGCGAAGCTAAGAAACAACTGGCTCTGCCCAGTGCTCTTACACCTACCGGGAACATCTCTTACCAAGGCCTGTCAAACGCTGTTTCTTTGCAGGCCTGATCAGGCTGAAGTAGAACTCCTGCTCTGCGTGTGCTCCATTGGCCTAGAGCTTCCCGACCCAAAAGGCTGCCTTGTTCCCAAACGGGCAGAGGGGTCCCAAGCGTCTTGCTTCCAGCTTTTCAGGAAGGTAAGAAACAACTGGCTCTGCCCAGTGCTCTTACAGCCTACCGGGAACATCTCTTACCAAGGCCTGTGAAACGCAGTTTCCTGGCAGGCCTGATCTGGCTGAAGTAGAACTTCTGCTCTGGGCGTGCTCCATTGCCCTAGAGCTGCCAGGCCCAAAGGGCTGCCTTGTTTCCAAAGACGGAGAGTGGACCCAAAGCATCTTGCTCCCAGCTCTTCGGGAAGCTAAGAAACAGCTGGCTCTGCCCAGTGCTCTTACAGCCTAAGAGAACATCTCTTTGAAAGGCCTGTGAAACGCAGTTTCTTGGCAGGCCTGACCTGGCTGAAGTAGAACTTCTGTTCTGGTTGTGCTACATAGGCCTAGAGCTACCAGGACCTAAGGGCTGCCTTGTTTCCAAAGGGTGAGAGAGGCCCCAAAGCATCTTGCCTCCAGCACTTTGGGAAGCTAAAAAACAACTGGTTCTGCCCAGTGCTCTCACAGCCTACCGTGAACATCTCTTACCAAGGGCTGTGAAACGCAGTTTCTGGGCAGGACTGATCTGCCTGAAGTAGAACTTCTGCTGTGGGTGTGCTCCATTGGCCTAGAGCTGCCAGGCGCAAACGGCTGCCTTGTGTCCAAAGGGAGAGAGAGGCCCCAAAGCATCTTGCTTCCAGCTCTGTGGGAAGCTAAAGCAACTGGCTCTCCACAGTGCTCTCACAGCCTACCGGGAACATCTCTTACCAAGGCCTGTGAAACGCAGTTTCTTGGCAGGCCTGATCTGGCTGAAGTAGAACTCCTGCTCTGGGCGTGCTACTTTGGCCTAGAGCTGCCAGGCCCAAAGGGCCGCCTTGTTTCCAAAGGGGCTGAGAGTCCCCAAAGCATCTTGCTTCCAAATCTTTGGGAAGCTAAGAAACAACTGGCTCTGCACAGTGCTCTCACAGCCTACCGGCAACGTGACAGAGAAAGGCCTGTGAGACGCAGTTTCTTGGAAGGCCTGATCTGGCTGAGGTAGAACTTCTGCTCTGGGTGTACTCCATTGGCCTAGGGCTGCCAGGCCCAAAGGGCTGCCTTTATTTCCAAAGTGTGAGAGAGGCCCCAAAGCATCTTGCTTCCTGCTCTCTGGGAAGCTAAAACAACTGGCTCTGCACAGTGCTCTCAAAGCCAACCGGGAACGTCACATACAAAGGCCTGTGAAACGCAGCTTCTTGACAGGCCTTATCTGGCTGAGGTAGAACTTGTGCCCTGGGTGTGCTACTTTGGCCTAGAGCTGCCAGGCACAAAGGCTGCTTTGTTTCCAAAGGGGGAGAGAGGCCCCAAATCATGTTGCTTCCAGCTGTTTTTGAAGCTAAGAAACAACTCGCTCTGCCAGGTACTCTTACAGCCTTCCGGGAACACCTCTTACGAAGGCCTGTGAAAAGCAGTTTCTTGGCAGGCCTGATCTGGCTGAGGTAGAACTTCTGCTCTGGGTGTGCTCCATTGCCCTAGAGCTGAAAGGCCCAAAGGGCTGCCTTGTTTCCAAAGGGGGAGAGAGGCCCCAAAGCATCTTGCTTCCACCTCTTGGGAAGCTAAGAAACAACTGGCTGTGCCCAGTGCTCTTATAGCCTAAGAGAACATCTCTTATCAAGGCCTGTGAAACGCACTTTCTAGGCAGGCCTGATCTGGAAGAAGTAGAACTTCTGCTCTGGTTGTGCTCCATTGCCCTAGAGCTGCCAGACCCAACGTGCTGCCTTGTTTCCAAAGGGGCAGAGAGGCCCCAAAGCGTCTTGCTTCCAGCTGTTTGGGAAACAAGGAAACAACTGGCTCTGCACCGTGCTCTCACAGCCTACCGGGAACGTCACATACAAAGGCCTCTGAAACGCAGTTCCTTGGCAGGCCTGATCTGGCTGAAGTAGGACTTCTGCTCTGGCTGTGCTCCATTGGCCTAGAGCTGAAAGGCCCAAAGGGATGCCTTGTTTGCAAAGGGGCAGAGAGGCCCCAAAGCATCTTGCTTCCAGCTCTTTGGGAAGCTAAGAAACAACTGTCTCTGCCCAGTGCTCTGACAGAGTACCGGCAACATCTCTTACCAAAGCCTTTGAAACGCTGTTTCTTGGCAGGCCTTATCTGGCTGAGGTAGAACTTCTGCTCTGGGTGTGCTCCATTGGCCTAGAGCTGAAAGGCCCAAAGGTCGGCCTTGTTGGCAAAGGGGCATGGAGCCCCCAAAGCATCTTGCTTCCAGCTCTTTGGGAAGCTAAGAAACAACTGGCTCTGCCCGGTGCTCTTACAGCCTGAGAGAAAATCTCTTACCAAGGCCTGTGAAACGCACTTTGTTGGTGGCCTGATCTAGCTGAAGTAGAACTTCTGCTCTGGGTGTGCTCCATTGGCCTAGAGCTGCCTGGCCCAAAGGGCCGCCTTGTTTGCAAAGGGGCAGAGAGGCCCCAAAGCATCTTGCTTCCAGCTCTTCGGGAAGCTAAGAAACATCTGGCGTTGCCCAGTGCTCTTACAGCCTACCGGGAACATCTCTTACCAAGGCCTGTGAAACGCAGTTTGTTGGTGGCCTGAACTGGCCGAAGTAGAACTTCTGCTCTGGGTGTGCTCCACTGGCCTGGAGCTACCTGCCCCAAAGGGCTGCCTTGATTCCAAAGTGAGAGAGTGGCACCAAAGCATCTTGCTTCCAGCTCTTCGGGAAGCTAAGAAACATCTGGCGTTGCCCAGTGCTCTTACAGCCTACCGGGAACATCTCTTACCAAGGCCTGTGAAACGCCGTTTCCTGGCAGGCCTGATTTGGCTGAAGTAGAACTTCTGCTCTGGGTGTGCTCCATTGCCCTAGAGCTGCCAGGCCCAAGGTGCTGCCTTGTTTCCAAAGGGGCAGAGAGGCCCCAAAGCATCTTGCTTCCAGCTCTCTGGGAAGCTAAGAACCAACTCGCTCTGCCCCGTGCTCTTACAGCCTACCGGGAACATGTCTTTGAAAGGCCTGTGAAACGCAGTTTCTTGGCAGGCCTCAACTGGCTGAAGTAGAACTCCGGCTCTGGGTGTGCTCCATTGCCCTAGAGCTTCCAGGCCCCAAGTGCTGCCCTGTTTCCAAGGGGCAGAGAGGCCCAAAGCATCTTGCTTCCCGGTCTTTGCGAAGCTAAGAAACAACTGGCTCTGCCCAGTGCTCTTACACCTACCGGGAACATCTCTTACCAAGGCCTGTCAAACGCTGTTTCTTTGCAGGCCTGATCAGGCTGAAGTAGAACTCCTGCTCTGCGTGTGCTCCATTGGCCTAGAGCTTCCCGACCCAAAAGGCTGCCTTGTTCCCAAACGGGCAGAGGGGTCCCAAGCGTCTTGCTTCCAGCTTTTCAGGAAGGTAAGAAACAACTGGCTCTGCCCAGTGCTCTTACAGCCTACCGGGAACATCTCTTACCAAGGCCTGTGAAACGCAGTTTCCTGGCAGGCCTGATCTGGCTGAAGTAGAACTTCTGCTCTGGGCGTGCTCCATTGCCCTAGAGCTGCCAGGCCCAAAGGGCTGCCTTGTTTCCAAAGACGGAGAGTGGACCCAAAGCATCTTGCTCCCAGCTCTTCGGGAAGCTAAGAAACAGCTGGCTCTGCCCAGTGCTCTTACAGCCTAAGAGAACATCTCTTTGAAAGGCCTGTGAAACGCAGTTTCTTGGCAGGCCTGACCTGGCTGAAGTAGAACTTCTGTTCTGGTTGTGCTACATAGGCCTAGAGCTACCAGGACCTAAGGGCTGCCTTGTTTCCAAAGGGTGAGAGAGGCCCCAAAGCATCTTGCCTCCAGCACTTTGGGAAGCTAAAAAACAACTGGTTCTGCCCAGTGCTCTCACAGCCTACCGTGAACATCTCTTACCAAGGGCTGTGAAACGCAGTTTCTGGGCAGGACTGATCTGCCTGAAGTAGAACTTCTGCTGTGGGTGTGCTCCATTGGGCTAGAGCTGCCAGGCGCAAACGGCTGCCTTGTGTCCAAAGGGAGAGAGAGGCCCCAAAGCATCTTGCTTCCAGCTCTGTGGGAAGCTAAAGCAACTGGCTCTCCACAGTGCTCTCACAGCCTACCGGGAACATCTCTTACCAAGGCCTGTGAAACGCAGTTTCTTGGCAGGCCTGATCTGGCTGAAGTAGAACTCCTGCTCTGGGCGTGCTACTTTGGCCTAGAGCTGCCAGGCCCAAAGGGCCGCCTTGTTTCCAAAGGGGCTGAGAGTCCCCAAAGCATCTTGCTTCCAAATCTTTGGGAAGCTAAGAAACAACTGGCTCTGCACAGTGCTCTCACAGCCTACCGGCAACGTGACAGAGAAAGGCCTGTGAGACGCAGTTTCTTGGAAGGCCTGATCTGGCTGAGGTAGAACTTCTGCTCTGGGTGTACTCCATTGGCCTAGGGCTGCCAGGCCCAAAGGGCTGCCTTTATTTCCAAAGTGTGAGAGAGGCCCCAAAGCATCTTGCTTCCTGCTCTCTGGGAAGCTAAAACAACTGGCTCTGCACAGTGCTCTCAAAGCCAACCGGGAACGTCACATACAAAGGCCTGTGAAACGCAGCTTCTTGACAGGCCTTATCTGGCTGAGGTAGAACTTGTGCTCTGGGTGTGCTACTTTGGCCTAGAGCTGCCAGGCACAAAGGCTGCTTTGTTTCCAAAGGGGGAGAGAGGCCCCAAATCATGTTGCTTCCAGCTGTTTTTGAAGCTAAGAAACAACTCGCTCTGCCAGGTACTCTTACAGCCTTCCGGGAACACCTCTTACGAAGGCCTGTGAAAAGCAGTTTCTTGGCAGGCCTGATCTGGCTGAGGTAGAACTTCTGCTCTGGGTGTGCTCCATTGCCCTAGAGCTGAAAGGCCCAAAGGGCTGCCTTGTTTCCAAAGGGGGAGAGAGGCCCCAAAGCATCTTGCTTCCACCTCTTGGGAAGCTAAGAAACAACTGGCTGTGCCCAGTGCTCTTATAGCCTAAGAGAACATCTCTTATCAAGGCCTGTGAAACGCACTTTCTAGGCAGGCCTGATCTGGAAGAAGTAGAACTTCTGCTCTGGTTGTGCTCCATTGCCCTAGAGCTGCCAGACCCAACGTGCTGCCTTGTTTCCAAAGGGGCAGAGAGGCCCCAAAGCGTCTTGCTTCCAGCTGTTTGGGAAACAAGGAAACAACTGGCTCTGCACCGTGCTCTCACAGCCTACCGGGAACGTCACATACAAAGGCCTCTGAAACGCAGTTCCTTGGCAGGCCTGATCTGGCTGAAGTAGGACTTCTGCTCTGGCTGTGCTCCATTGGCCTAGAGCTGAAAGGCCCAAAGGGATGCCTTGTTTGCAAAGGGGCAGAGAGGCCCCAAAGCATCTTGCTTCCAGCTCTTTGGGAAGCTAAGAAACAACTGTCTCTGCCCAGTGCTCTGACAGAGTACCGGCAACATCTCTTACCAAAGCCTTTGAAACGCTGTTTCTTGGCAGGCCTTATCTGGCTGAGGTAGAACTTCTGCTCTGGGTGTGCTCCATTGGCCTAGAGCTGAAAGGCCCAAAGGTCGGCCTTGTTGGCAAAGGGGCAGGGAGCCCCCAAAGCATCTTGCTTCCAGCTCTTTGGGAAGCTAAGAAACAACTGGCTCTGCCCGGTGCTCTTACAGCCTGAGAGAAAATCTCTTACCAAGGCCTGTGAAACGCACTTTGTTGGTGGCCTGATCTAGCTGAAGTAGAACTTCTGCTCTGGGTGTGCTCCATTGGCCTAGAGCTGCCTGGCCCAAAGGGCCGCCTTGTTTGCAAAGGGGCAGAGAGGCCCCAAAGCATCTTGCTTCCAGCTCTTCGGGAAGCTAAGAAACATCTGGCGTTGCCCAGTGCTCTTACAGCCTACCGGGAACATCTCTTACCAAGGCCTGTGAAACGCAGTTTGTTGGTGGCCTGAACTGGCCGAAGTAGAACTTCTGCTCTGGGTGTGCTCCACTGGCCTGGAGCTACCTGCCCCAAAGGGCTGCCTTGATTCCAAAGTGAGAGAGTGGCACCAAAGCATCTTGCTTCCAGCTCTTCGGGAAGCTAAGAAACATCTGGCGTTGCCCAGTGCTCTTACAGCCTACCGGGAACATCTCTTACCAAGGCCTGTGAAACGCCGTTTCCTGGCAGGCCTGATTTGGCTGAAGTAGAACTTCTGCTCTGGGTGTGCTCCATTGCCCTAGAGCTGCCAGGCCCAAGGTGCTGCCTTGTTTCCAAAGGGGCAGAGAGGCCCCAAAGCATCTTGCTTCCAGCTCTCTGGGAAGCTAAGAACCAACTCGCTCTGCCCCGTGCTCTTACAGCCTACCGGGAACATGTCTTTGAAAGGCCTGTGAAACGCAGTTTCTTGGCAGGCCTCAACTGGCTGAAGTAGAACTCCGGCTCTGGGTGTGCTCCATTGCCCTAGAGCTTCCAGGCCCCAAGTGCTGCCCTGTTTCCAAGGGGCAGAGAGGCCCAAAGCATCTTGCTTCCCGGTCTTTGCGAAGCTAAGAAACAACTGGCTCTGCCCAGTGCTCTTACACCTACCGGGAACATCTCTTACCAAGGCCTGTCAAACGCTGTTTCTTTGCAGGCCTGATCAGGCTGAAGTAGAACTCCTGCTCTGCGTGTGCTCCATTGGCCTAGAGCTTCCCGACCCAAAAGGCTGCCTTGTTCCCAAACGGGCAGAGGGGTCCCAAGCGTCTTGCTTCCAGCTTTTCAGGAAGGTAAGAAACAACTGGCTCTGCCCAGTGCTCTTACAGCCTACCGGGAACATCTCTTACCAAGGCCTGTGAAACGCAGTTTCCTGGCAGGCCTGATCTGGCTGAAGTAGAACTTCTGCTCTGGGCGTGCTCCATTGCCCTAGAGCTGCCAGGCCCAAAGGGCTGCCTTGTTTCCAAAGACGGAGAGTGGACCCAAAGCATCTTGCTCCCAGCTCTTCGGGAAGCTAAGAAACAGCTGGCTCTGCCCAGTGCTCTTACAGCCTAAGAGAACATCTCTTTGAAAGGCCTGTGAAACGCAGTTTCTTGGCAGGCCTGACCTGGCTGAAGTAGAACTTCTGTTCTGGTTGTGCTACATAGGCCTAGAGCTACCAGGACCTAAGGGCTGCCTTGTTTCCAAAGGGTGAGAGAGGCCCCAAAGCATCTTGCCTCCAGCACTTTGGGAAGCTAAAAAACAACTGGTTCTGCCCAGTGCTCTCACAGCCTACCGTGAACATCTCTTACCAAGGGCTGTGAAACGCAGTTTCTGGGCAGGACTGATCTGCCTGAAGTAGAACTTCTGCTGTGGGTGTGCTCCATTGGGCTAGAGCTGCCAGGCGCAAACGGCTGCCTTGTGTCCAAAGGGAGAGAGAGGCCCCAAAGCATCTTGCTTCCAGCTCTGTGGGAAGCTAAAGCAACTGGCTCTCCACAGTGCTCTCACAGCCTACCGGGAACATCTCTTACCAAGGCCTGTGAAACGCAGTTTCTTGGCAGGCCTGATCTGGCTGAAGTAGAACTCCTGCTCTGGGCGTGCTACTTTGGCCTAGAGCTGCCAGGCCCAAAGGGCCGCCTTGTTTCCAAAGGGGCTGAGAGTCCCCAAAGCATCTTGCTTCCAAATCTTTGGGAAGCTAAGAAACAACTGGCTCTGCACAGTGCTCTCACAGCCTACCGGCAACGTGACAGAGAAAGGCCTGTGAGACGCAGTTTCTTGGAAGGCCTGATCTGGCTGAGGTAGAACTTCTGCTCTGGGTGTACTCCATTGGCCTAGGGCTGCCAGGCCCAAAGGGCTGCCTTTATTTCCAAAGTGTGAGAGAGGCCCCAAAGCATCTTGCTTCCTGCTCTCTGGGAAGCTAAAACAACTGGCTCTGCACAGTGCTCTCAAAGCCAACCGGGAACGTCACATACAAAGGCCTGTGAAACGCAGCTTCTTGACAGGCCTTATCTGGCTGAGGTAGAACTTGTGCTCTGGGTGTGCTACTTTGGCCTAGAGCTGCCAGGCACAAAGGCTGCTTTGTTTCCAAAGGGGGAGAGAGGCCCCAAATCATGTTGCTTCCAGCTGTTTTTGAAGCTAAGAAACAACTCGCTCTGCCAGGTACTCTTACAGCCTTCCGGGAACACCTCTTACGAAGGCCTGTGAAAAGCAGTTTCTTGGCAGGCCTGATCTGGCTGAGGTAGAACTTCTGCTCTGGGTGTGCTCCATTGCCCTAGAGCTGAAAGGCCCAAAGGGCTGCCTTGTTTCCAAAGGGGGAGAGAGGCCCCAAAGCATCTTGCTTCCACCTCTTGGGAAGCTAAGAAACAACTGGCTGTGCCCAGTGCTCTTATAGCCTAAGAGAACATCTCTTATCAAGGCCTGTGAAACGCACTTTCTAGGCAGGCCTGATCTGGAAGAAGTAGAACTTCTGCTCTGGTTGTGCTCCATTGCCCTAGAGCTGCCAGACCCAACGTGCTGCCTTGTTTCCAAAGGGGCAGAGAGGCCCCAAAGCGTCTTGCTTCCAGCTGTTTGGGAAACAAGGAAACAACTGGCTCTGCACCGTGCTCTCACAGCCTACCGGGAACGTCACATACAAAGGCCTCTGAAACGCAGTTCCTTGGCAGGCCTGATCTGGCTGAAGTAGGACTTCTGCTCTGGCTGTGCTCCATTGGCCTAGAGCTGAAAGGCCCAAAGGGATGCCTTGTTTGCAAAGGGGCAGAGAGGCCCCAAAGCATCTTGCTTCCAGCTCTTTGGGAAGCTAAGAAACAACTGTCTCTGCCCAGTGCTCTGACAGAGTACCGGCAACATCTCTTACCAAAGCCTTTGAAACGCTGTTTCTTGGCAGGCCTTATCTGGCTGAGGTAGAACTTCTGCTCTGGGTGTGCTCCATTGGCCTAGAGCTGAAAGGCCCAAAGGTCGGCCTTGTTGGCAAAGGGGCAGGGAGCCCCCAAAGCATCTTGCTTCCAGCTCTTTGGGAAGCTAAGAAACAACTGGCTCTGCCCGGTGCTCTTACAGCCTGAGAGAAAATCTCTTACCAAGGCCTGTGAAACGCACTTTGTTGGTGGCCTGATCTAGCTGAAGTAGAACTTCTGCTCTGGGTGTGCTCCATTGGCCTAGAGCTGCCTGGCCCAAAGGGCCGCCTTGTTTGCAAAGGGGCAGAGAGGCCCCAAAGCATCTTGCTTCCAGCTCTTCGGGAAGCTAAGAAACATCTGGCGTTGCCCAGTGCTCTTACAGCCTACCGGGAACATCTCTTACCAAGGCCTGTGAAACGCAGTTTGTTGGTGGCCTGAACTGGCCGAAGTAGAACTTCTGCTCTGGGTGTGCTCCACTGGCCTGGAGCTACCTGCCCCAAAGGGCTGCCTTGATTCCAAAGTGAGAGAGTGGCACCAAAGCATCTTGCTTCCAGCTCTTCGGGAAGCTAAGAAACATCTGGCGTTGCCCAGTGCTCTTACAGCCTACCGGGAACATCTCTTACCAAGGCCTGTGAAACGCCGTTTCCTGGCAGGCCTGATTTGGCTGAAGTAGAACTTCTGCTCTGGGTGTGCTCCATTGCCCTAGAGCTGCCAGGCCCAAGGTGCTGCCTTGTTTCCAAAGGGGCAGAGAGGCCCCAAAGCATCTTGCTTCCAGCTCTCTGGGAAGCTAAGAACCAACTCGCTCTGCCCCGTGCTCTTACAGCCTACCGGGAACATGTCTTTGAAAGGCCTGTGAAACGCAGTTTCTTGGCAGGCCTCAACTGGCTGAAGTAGAACTCCGGCTCTGGGTGTGCTCCATTGCCCTAGAGCTGCCAGGCCCCAAGTGCTGCCCTGTTTCCAAGGGGCAGAGAGGCCCAAAGCATCTTGCTTCCCGGTCTTTGCGAAGCTAAGAAACAACTGGCTCTGCCCAGTGCTCTTACACCTACCGGGAACATCTCTTACCAAGGCCTGTCAAACGCTGTTTCTTTGCAGGCCTGATCAGGCTGAAGTAGAACTCCTGCTCTGCGTGTGCTCCATTGGCCTAGAGCTTCCCGACCCAAAAGGCTGCCTTGTTCCCAAACGGGCAGAGGGGTCCCAAGCGTCTTGCTTCCAGCTTTTCAGGAAGGTAAGAAACAACTGGCTCTGCCCAGTGCTCTTACAGCCTACCGGGAACATCTCTTACCAAGGCCTGTGAAACGCAGTTTCCTGGCAGGCCTGATCTGGCTGAAGTAGAACTTCTGCTCTGGGCGTGCTCCATTGCCCTAGAGCTGCCAGGCCCAAAGGGCTGCCTTGTTTCCAAAGACGGAGAGTGGACCCAAAGCATCTTGCTCCCAGCTCTTCGGGAAGCTAAGAAACAGCTGGCTCTGCCCAGTGCTCTTACAGCCTAAGAGAACATCTCTTTGAAAGGCCTGTGAAACGCAGTTTCTTGGCAGGCCTGACCTGGCTGAAGTAGAACTTCTGTTCTGGTTGTGCTACATAGGCCTAGAGCTACCAGGACCTAAGGGCTGCCTTGTTTCCAAAGGGTGAGAGAGGCCCCAAAGCATCTTGCCTCCAGCACTTTGGGAAGCTAAAAAACAACTGGTTCTGCCCAGTGCTCTCACAGCCTACCGTGAACATCTCTTACCAAGGGCTGTGAAACGCAGTTTCTGGGCAGGACTGATCTGCCTGAAGTAGAACTTCTGCTGTGGGTGTGCTCCATTGGCCTAGAGCTGCCAGGCGCAAACGGCTGCCTTGTGTCCAAAGGGAGAGAGAGGCCCCAAAGCATCTTGCTTCCAGCTCTGTGGGAAGCTAAAGCAACTGGCTCTCCACAGTGCTCTCACAGCCTACCGGGAACATCTCTTACCAAGGCCTGTGAAACGCAGTTTCTTGGCAGGCCTGATCTGGCTGAAGTAGAACTCCTGCTCTGGGCGTGCTACTTTGGCCTAGAGCTGCCAGGCCCAAAGGGCCGCCTTGTTTCCAAAGGGGCTGAGAGTCCCCAAAGCATCTTGCTTCCAAATCTTTGGGAAGCTAAGAAACAACTGGCTCTGCACAGTGCTCTCACAGCCTACCGGCAACGTGACAGAGAAAGGCCTGTGAGACGCAGTTTCTTGGAAGGCCTGATCTGGCTGAGGTAGAACTTCTGCTCTGGGTGTACTCCATTGGCCTAGGGCTGCCAGGCCCAAAGGGCTGCCTTTATTTCCAAAGTGTGAGAGAGGCCCCAAAGCATCTTGCTTCCTGCTCTCTGGGAAGCTAAAACAACTGGCTCTGCACAGTGCTCTCAAAGCCAACCGGGAACGTCACATACAAAGGCCTGTGAAACGCAGCTTCTTGACAGGCCTTATCTGGCTGAGGTAGAACTTGTGCTCTGGGTGTGCTACTTTGGCCTAGAGCTGCCAGGCACAAAGGCTGCTTTGTTTCCAAAGGGGGAGAGAGGCCCCAAATCATGTTGCTTCCAGCTGTTTTTGAAGCTAAGAAACAACTCGCTCTGCCAGGTACTCTTACAGCCTTCCGGGAACACCTCTTACGAAGGCCTGTGAAAAGCAGTTTCTTGGCAGGCCTGATCTGGCTGAGGTAGAACTTCTGCTCTGGGTGTGCTCCATTGCCCTAGAGCTGAAAGGCCCAAAGGGCTGCCTTGTTTCCAAAGGGGGAGAGAGGCCCCAAAGCATCTTGCTTCCACCTCTTGGGAAGCTAAGAAACAACTGGCTGTGCCCAGTGCTCTTATAGCCTAAGAGAACATCTCTTATCAAGGCCTGTGAAACGCACTTTCTAGGCAGGCCTGATCTGGAAGAAGTAGAACTTCTGCTCTGGTTGTGCTCCATTGCCCTAGAGCTGCCAGACCCAACGTGCTGCCTTGTTTCCAAAGGGGCAGAGAGGCCCCAAAGCGTCTTGCTTCCAGCTGTTTGGGAAACAAGGAAACAACTGGCTCTGCACCGTGCTCTCACAGCCTACCGGGAACGTCACATACAAAGGCCTCTGAAACGCAGTTCCTTGGCAGGCCTGATCTGGCTGAAGTAGGACTTCTGCTCTGGCTGTGCTCCATTGGCCTAGAGCTGAAAGGCCCAAAGGGATGCCTTGTTTGCAAAGGGGCAGAGAGGCCCCAAAGCATCTTGCTTCCAGCTCTTTGGGAAGCTAAGAAACAACTGTCTCTGCCCAGTGCTCTGACAGAGTACCGGCAACATCTCTTACCAAAGCCTTTGAAACGCTGTTTCTTGGCAGGCCTTATCTGGCTGAGGTAGAACTTCTGCTCTGGGTGTGCTCCATTGGCCTAGAGCTGAAAGGCCCAAAGGTCGGCCTTGTTGGCAAAGGGGCAGGGAGCCCCCAAAGCATCTTGCTTCCAGCTCTTTGGGAAGCTAAGAAACAACTGGCTCTGCCCGGTGCTCTTACAGCCTGAGAGAAAATCTCTTACCAAGGCCTGTGAAACGCACTTTGTTGGTGGCCTGATCTAGCTGAAGTAGAACTTCTGCTCTGGGTGTGCTCCATTGGCCTAGAGCTGCCTGGCCCAAAGGGCCGCCTTGTTTGCAAAGGGGCAGAGAGGCCCCAAAGCATCTTGCTTCCAGCTCTTCGGGAAGCTAAGAAACATCTGGCGTTGCCCAGTGCTCTTACAGCCTACCGGGAACATCTCTTACCAAGGCCTGTGAAACGCAGTTTGTTGGTGGCCTGAACTGGCCGAAGTAGAACTTCTGCTCTGGGTGTGCTCCACTGGCCTGGAGCTACCTGCCCCAAAGGGCTGCCTTGATTCCAAAGTGAGAGAGTGGCACCAAAGCATCTTGCTTCCAGCTCTTCGGGAACCTAAGAAACATCTGGCGTTGCCCAGTGCTCTTACAGCCTACCGGGAACATCTCTTACCAAGGCCTGTGAAACGCCGTTTCCTGGCAGGCCTGATTTGGCTGAAGTAGAACTTCTGCTCTGGGTGTGCTCCATTGCCCTAGAGCTGCCAGGCCCAAGGTGCTGCCTTGTTTCCAAAGGGGCAGAGAGGCCCCAAAGCATCTTGCTTCCAGCTCTCTGGGAAGCTAAGAACCAACTCGCTCTGCCCCGTGCTCTTACAGCCTACCGGGAACATGTCTTTGAAAGGCCTGTGAAACGCAGTTTCTTGGCAGGCCTCAACTGGCTGAAGTAGAACTCCGGCTCTGGGTGTGCTCCATTGCCCTAGAGCTGCCAGGCCCCAAGTGCTGCCCTGTTTCCAAGGGGCAGAGAGGCCCAAAGCATCTTGCTTCCCGGTCTTTGCGAAGCTAAGAAACAACTGGCTCTGCCCAGTGCTCTTACACCTACCGGGAACATCTCTTACCAAGGCCTGTCAAACGCTGTTTCTTTGCAGGCCTGATCAGGCTGAAGTAGAACTCCTGCTCTGCGTGTGCTCCATTGGCCTAGAGCTTCCCGACCCAAAAGGCTGCCTTGTTCCCAAACGGGCAGAGGGGTCCCAAGCGTCTTGCTTCCAGCTTTTCAGGAAGGTAAGAAACAACTGGCTCTGCCCAGTGCTCTTACAGCCTACCGGGAACATCTCTTACCAAGGCCTGTGAAACGCAGTTTCCTGGCAGGCCTGATCTGGCTGAAGTAGAACTTCTGCTCTGGGCGTGCTCCATTGCCCTAGAGCTGCCAGGCCCAAAGGGCTGCCTTGTTTCCAAAGACGGAGAGTGGACCCAAAGCATCTTGCTCCCAGCTCTTCGGGAAGCTAAGAAACAGCTGGCTCTGCCCAGTGCTCTTACAGCCTAAGAGAACATCTCTTTGAAAGGCCTGTGAAACGCAGTTTCTTGGCAGGCCTGACCTGGCTGAAGTAGAACTTCTGTTCTGGTTGTGCTACATAGGCCTAGAGCTACCAGGACCTAAGGGCTGCCTTGTTTCCAAAGGGTGAGAGAGGCCCCAAAGCATCTTGCCTCCAGCACTTTGGGAAGCTAAAAAACAACTGGTTCTGCCCAGTGCTCTCACAGCCTACCGTGAACATCTCTTACCAAGGGCTGTGAAACGCAGTTTCTGGGCAGGACTGATCTGCCTGAAGTAGAACTTCTGCTGTGGGTGTGCTCCATTGGCCTAGAGCTGCCAGGCGCAAACGGCTGCCTTGTGTCCAAAGGGAGAGAGAGGCCCCAAAGCATCTTGCTTCCAGCTCTGTGGGAAGCTAAAGCAACTGGCTCTCCACAGTGCTCTCACAGCCTACCGGGAACATCTCTTACCAAGGCCTGTGAAACGCAGTTTCTTGGCAGGCCTGATCTGGCTGAAGTAGAACTCCTGCTCTGGGCGTGCTACTTTGGCCTAGAGCTGCCAGGCCCAAAGGGCCGCCTTGTTTCCAAAGGGGCTGAGAGTCCCCAAAGCATCTTGCTTCCAAATCTTTGGGAAGCTAAGAAAGAACTGGCTCTGCACAGTGCTCTCACAGCCTACCGGCAACGTGACAGAGAAAGGCCTGTGAGACGCAGTTTCTTGGAAGGCCTGATCTGGCTGAGGTAGAACTTCTGCTCTGGGTGTACTCCATTGGCCTAGGGCTGCCAGGCCCAAAGGGCTGCCTTTATTTCCAAAGTGTGAGAGAGGCCCCAAAGCATCTTGCTTCCTGCTCTCTGGGAAGCTAAAACAACTGGCTCTGCACAGTGCTCTCAAAGCCAACCGGGAACGTCACATACAAAGGCCTGTGAAATGCAGCTTCTTGACAGGCCTTATCTGGCTGAGGTAGAACTTGTGCTCTGGGTGTGCTACTTTGGCCTAGAGCTGCCAGGCACAAAGGCTGCTTTGTTTCCAAAGGGGGAGAGAGGCCCCAAATCAGGTTGCTTCCAGCTGTTTTTGAAGCTAAGAAACAACTCGCTCTGCCAGGTACTCTTACAGCCTTCCGGGAACACCTCTTACGAAGGCCTGTGAAAAGCAGTTTCTTGGCAGGCCTGATCTGGCTGAGGTAGAACTTCTGCTCTGGGTGTGCTCCATTGGCCTAGAGCTGAAAGGCCCAAAGGGCTGCCTTGTTTCCAAAGGGGGAGAGAGGCCCCAAAGCATCTTGCTTCCACCTCTTGGGAAGCTAAGAAACAACTGGCTGTGCCCAGTGCTCTTATAGCCTAAGAGAACATCTCTTATCAAGGCCTGTGAAACGCACTTTCTAGGCAGGCCTGATCTGGAAGAAGTAGAACTTCTGCTCTGGTTGTGCTCCATTGCCCTAGAGCTGCCAGACCCAACGTGCTGCCTTGTTTCCAAAGGGGCAGAGAGGCCCCAAAGCGTCTTGCTTCCAGCTGTTTGGGAAACAAGGAAACAACTGGCTCTGCACCGTGCTCTCACAGCCTACCGGGAACGTCACATACAAAGGCCTCTGAAACGCAGTTCCTTGGCAGGCCTGATCTGGCTGAAGTAGGACTTCTGCTCTGGCTGTGCTCCATTGGCCTAGAGCTGAAAGGCCCAAAGGGATGCCTTGTTTGCAAAGGGGCAGAGAGGCCCCAAAGCATCTTGCTTCCAGCTCTTTGGGAAGCTAAGAAACAACTGTCTCTGCCCAGTGCTCTGACAGAGTACCGGCAACATCTCTTACCAAAGCCTTTGAAACGCTGTTTCTTGGCAGGCCTTATCTGGCTGAGGTAGAACTTCTGCTCTGGGTGTGCTCCATTGGCCTAGAGCTGAAAGGCCCAAAGGTCGGCCTTGTTGGCAAAGGGGCAGGGAGCCCCCAAAGCATCTTGCTTCCAGCTCTTTGGGAAGCTAAGAAACAACTGGCTCTGCCCGGTGCTCTTACAGCCTGAGAGAAAATCTCTTACCAAGGCCTGTGAAACGCACTTTGTTGGTGGCCTGATCTAGCTGAAGTAGAACTTCTGCTCTGGGTGTGCTCCATTGGCCTAGAGCTGCCTGGCCCAAAGGGCCGCCTTGTTTGCAAAGGGGCAGAGAGGCCCCAAAGCATCTTGCTTCCAGCTCTTCGGGAAGCTAAGAAACATCTGGCGTTGCCCAGTGCTCTTACAGCCTACCGGGAACATCTCTTACCAAGGCCTGTGAAACGCAGTTTGTTGGTGGCCTGAACTGGCCGAAGTAGAACTTCTGCTCTGGGTGTGCTCCACTGGCCTGGAGCTACCTGCCCCAAAGGGCTGCCTTGATTCCAAAGTGAGAGAGTGGCACCAAAGCATCTTGCTTCCAGCTCTTCGGGAACCTAAGAAACATCTGGCGTTGCCCAGTGCTCTTACAGCCTACCGGGAACATCTCTTACCAAGGCCTGTGAAACGCCGTTTCCTGGCAGGCCTGATTTGGCTGAAGTAGAACTTCTGCTCTGGGTGTGCTCCATTGCCCTAGAGCTGCCAGGCCCAAGGTGCTGCCTTGTTTCCAAAGGGGCAGAGAGGCCCCAAAGCATCTTGCTTCCAGCTCTCTGGGAAGCTAAGAACCAACTCGCTCTGCCCCGTGCTCTTACAGCCTACCGGGAACATGTCTTTGAAAGGCCTGTGAAACGCAGTTTCTTGGCAGGCCTCAACTGGCTGAAGTAGAACTCCGGCTCTGGGTGTGCTCCATTGCCCTAGAGCTGCCAGGCCCCAAGTGCTGCCCTGTTTCCAAGGGGCAGAGAGGCCCAAAGCATCTTGCTTCCCGGTCTTTGCGAAGCTAAGAAACAACTGGCTCTGCCCAGTGCTCTTACACCTACCGGGAACATCTCTTACCAAGGCCTGTCAAACGCTGTTTCTTTGCAGGCCTGATCAGGCTGAAGTAGAACTCCTGCTCTGCGTGTGCTCCATTGGCCTAGAGCTTCCCGACCCAAAAGGCTGCCTTGTTCCCAAACGGGCAGAGGGGTCCCAAGCGTCTTGCTTCCAGCTTTTCAGGAAGGTAAGAAACAACTGGCTCTGCCCAGTGCTCTTACAGCCTACCGGGAACATCTCTTACCAAGGCCTGTGAAACGCAGTTTCCTGGCAGGCCTGATCTGGCTGAAGTAGAACTTCTGCTCTGGGCGTGCTCCATTGCCCTAGAGCTGCCAGGCCCAAAGGGCTGCCTTGTTTCCAAAGACGGAGAGTGGACCCAAAGCATCTTGCTCCCAGCTCTTCGGGAAGCTAAGAAACAGCTGGCTCTGCCCAGTGCTCTTACAGCCTAAGAGAACATCTCTTTGAAAGGCCTGTGAAACGCAGTTTCTTGGCAGGCCTGACCTGGCTGAAGTAGAACTTCTGTTCTGGTTGTGCTACATAGGCCTAGAGCTACCAGGACCTAAGGGCTGCCTTGTTTCCAAAGGGTGAGAGAGGCCCCAAAGCATCTTGCCTCCAGCACTTTGGGAAGCTAAAAAACAACTGGTTCTGCCCAGTGCTCTCACAGCCTACCGTGAACATCTCTTACCAAGGGCTGTGAAACGCAGTTTCTGGGCAGGACTGATCTGCCTGAAGTAGAACTTCTGCTGTGGGTGTGCTCCATTGGCCTAGAGCTGCCAGGCGCAAACGGCTGCCTTGTGTCCAAAGGGAGAGAGAGGCCCCAAAGCATCTTGCTTCCAGCTCTGTGGGAAGCTAAAGCAACTGGCTCTCCACAGTGCTCTCACAGCCTACCGGGAACATCTCTTACCAAGGCCTGTGAAACGCAGTTTCTTGGCAGGCCTGATCTGGCTGAAGTAGAACTCCTGCTCTGGGCGTGCTACTTTGGCCTAGAGCTGCCAGGCCCAAAGGGCCGCCTTGTTTCCAAAGGGGCTGAGAGTCCCCAAAGCATCTTGCTTCCAAATCTTTGGGAAGCTAAGAAAGAACTGGCTCTGCACAGTGCTCTCACAGCCTACCGGCAACGTGACAGAGAAAGGCCTGTGAGACGCAGTTTCTTGGAAGGCCTGATCTGGCTGAGGTAGAACTTCTGCTCTGGGTGTACTCCATTGGCCTAGGGCTGCCAGGCCCAAAGGGCTGCCTTTATTTCCAAAGTGTGAGAGAGGCCCCAAAGCATCTTGCTTCCTGCTCTCTGGGAAGCTAAAACAACTGGCTCTGCACAGTGCTCTCAAAGCCAACCGGGAACGTCACATACAAAGGCCTGTGAAATGCAGCTTCTTGACAGGCCTTATCTGGCTGAGGTAGAACTTGTGCTCTGGGTGTGCTACTTTGGCCTAGAGCTGCCAGGCACAAAGGCTGCTTTGTTTCCAAAGGGGGAGAGAGGCCCCAAATCAGGTTGCTTCCAGCTGTTTTTGAAGCTAAGAAACAACTCGCTCTGCCAGGTACTCTTACAGCCTTCCGGGAACACCTCTTACGAAGGCCTGTGAAAAGCAGTTTCTTGGCAGGCCTGATCTGGCTGAGGTAGAACTTCTGCTCTGGGTGTGCTCCATTGGCCTAGAGCTGAAAGGCCCAAAGGGCTGCCTTGTTTCCAAAGGGGGAGAGAGGCCCCAAAGCATCTTGCTTCCACCTCTTGGGAAGCTAAGAAACAACTGGCTGTGCCCAGTGCTCTTATAGCCTAAGAGAACATCTCTTATCAAGGCCTGTGAAACGCACTTTCTAGGCAGGCCTGATCTGGAAGAAGTAGAACTTCTGCTCTGGTTGTGCTCCATTGCCCTAGAGCTGCCAGACCCAACGTGCTGCCTTGTTTCCAAAGGGGCAGAGAGGCCCCAAAGCGTCTTGCTTCCAGCTGTTTGGGAAACAAGGAAACAACTGGCTCTGCACCGTGCTCTCACAGCCTACCGGGAACGTCACATACAAAGGCCTCTGAAACGCAGTTCCTTGGCAGGCCTGATCTGGCTGAAGTAGGACTTCTGCTCTGGCTGTGCTCCATTGGCCTAGAGCTGAAAGGCCCAAAGGGATGCCTTGTTTGCAAAGGGGCAGAGAGGCCCCAAAGCATCTTGCTTCCAGCTCTTTGGGAAGCTAAGAAACAACTGTCTCTGCCCAGTGCTCTGACAGAGTACCGGCAACATCTCTTACCAAAGCCTTTGAAACGCTGTTTCTTGGCAGGCCTTATCTGGCTGAGGTAGAACTTCTGCTCTGGGTGTGCTCCATTGGCCTAGAGCTGAAAGGCCCAAAGGTCGGCCTTGTTGGCAAAGGGGCAGGGAGCCCCCAAAGCATCTTGCTTCCAGCTCTTTGGGAAGCTAAGAAACAACTGGCTCTGCCCGGTGCTCTTACAGCCTGAGAGAAAATCTCTTACCAAGGCCTGTGAAACGCACTTTGTTGGTGGCCTGATCTAGCTGAAGTAGAACTTCTGCTCTGGGTGTGCTCCATTGGCCTAGAGCTGCCTGGCCCAAAGGGCCGCCTTGTTTGCAAAGGGGCAGAGAGGCCCCAAAGCATCTTACTTCCAGCTCTTCGGGAAGCTAAGAAACATCTGGCGTTGCCCAGTGCTCTTACAGCCTACCGGGAACATCTCTTACCAAGGCCTGTGAAACGCAGTTTGTTGGTGGCCTGAACTGGCCGAAGTAGAACTTCTGCTCTGGGTGTGCTCCACTGGCCTGGAGCTACCTGCCCCAAAGGGCTGCCTTGATTCCAAAGTGAGAGAGTGGCACCAAAGCATCTTGCTTCCAGCTCTTCGGGAAGCTAAGAAACATCTGGCGTTGCCCAGTGCTCTTACAGCCTACCGGGAACATCTCTTACCAAGGCCTGTGAAACGCCGTTTCCTGGCAGGCCTGATTTGGCTGAAGTAGAACTTCTGCTCTGGGTGTGCTCCATTGCCCTAGAGCTGCCAGGCCCAAAGTGCTGCCTTGTTTCCAAAGGGGCAGAGAGGCCCCAAAGCATCTTGCTTCCAGCTCTCTGGGAAGCTAAGAACCAACTCGCTCTGCCCCGTGCTCTTACAGCCTACCGGGAACATGTCTTTGAAAGGCCTGTGAAACGCAGTTTCTTGGCAGGCCTCATCTGGCTGAAGTAGAACTCCGGCTCTGGGTGTGCTCCATTGCCCTAGAGCTGCCAGGCCCCAAGTGCTGCCCTGTTTCCAAGGGGCAGAGAGGCCCAAAGCATCTTGCTTCCCGGTCTTTGCGAAGCTAAGAAACAACTGGCTCTGCCCAGTGCTCTTACACCTACCGGGAACATCTCTTACCAAGGCCTGTCAAACGCTGTTTCTTTGCAGGCCTGATCAGGCTGAAGTAGAACTCCTGCTCTGCGTGTGCTCCATTGGCCTAGAGCTTCCCGACCCAAAAGGCTGCCTTGTTCCCAAACGGGCAGAGGGGTCCCAAGCGTCTTGCTTCCAGCTTTTCAGGAAGGTAAGAAACAACTGGCTCTGCCCAGTGCTCTTACAGCCTACCGGGAACATCTCTTACCAAGGCCTGTGAAACGCAGTTTCCTGGCAGGCCTGATCTGGCTGAAGTAGAACTTCTGCTCTGGGCGTGCTCCATTGCCCTAGAGCTGCCAGGCCCAAAGGGCTGCCTTGTTTCCAAAGACGGAGAGTGGACCCAAAGCATCTTGCTCCCAGCTCTTCGGGAAGCTAAGAAACAGCTGGCTCTGCCCAGTGCTCTTACAGCCTAAGAGAACATCTCTTTGAAAGGCCTGTGAAACGCAGTTTCTTGGCAGGCCTGACCTGGCTGAAGTAGAACTTCTGTTCTGGTTGTGCTACATAGGCCTAGAGCTACCAGGACCTAAGGGCTGCCTTGTTTCCAAAGGGTGAGAGAGGCCCCAAAGCATCTTGCCTCCAGCACTTTGGGAAGCTAAAAAACAACTGGTTCTGCCCAGTGCTCTCACAGCCTACCGTGAACATCTCTTACCAAGGGCTGTGAAACGCAGTTTCTGGGCAGGACTGATCTGCCTGAAGTAGAACTTCTGCTGTGGGTGTGCTCCATTGGCCTAGAGCTGCCAGGCGCAAACGGCTGCCTTGTGTCCAAAGGGAGAGAGAGGCCCCAAAGCATCTTGCTTCCAGCTCTGTGGGAAGCTAAAGCAACTGGCTCTCCACAGTGCTCTCACAGCCTACCGGGAACATCTCTTACCAAGGCCTGTGAAACGCAGTTTCTTGGCAGGCCTGATCTGGCTGAAGTAGAACTCCTGCTCTGGGCGTGCTACTTTGGCCTAGAGCTGCCAGGCCCAAAGGGCCGCCTTGTTTCCAAAGGGGCTGAGAGTCCCCAAAGCATCTTGCTTCCAAATCTTTGGGAAGCTAAGAAACAACTGGCTCTGCACAGTGCTCTCACAGCCTACCGGCAACGTGACAGAGAAAGGCCTGTGAGACGCAGTTTCTTGGAAGGCCTGATCTGGCTGAGGTAGAACTTCTGCTCTGGGTGTACTCCATTGGCCTAGGGCTGCCAGGCCCAAAGGGCTGCCTTTATTTCCAAAGTGTGAGAGAGGCCCCAAAGCATCTTGCTTCCTGCTCTCTGGGAAGCTAAAACAACTGGCTCTGCACAGTGCTCTCAAAGCCAACCGGGAACGTCACATACAAAGGCCTGTGAAACGCAGCTTCTTGACAGGCCTTATCTGGCTGAGGTAGAACTTGTGCTCTGGGTGTGCTACTTTGGCCTAGAGCTGCCAGGCACAAAGGCTGCTTTGTTTCCAAAGGGGGAGAGAGGCCCCAAATCAGGTTGCTTCCAGCTGTTTTTGAAGCTAAGAAACAACTCGCTCTGCCAGGTACTCTTACAGCCTTCCGGGAACACCTCTTACGAAGGCCTGTGAAAAGCAGTTTCTTGGCAGGCCTGATCTGGCTGAGGTAGAACTTCTGCTCTGGGTGTGCTCCATTGCCCTAGAGCTGAAAGGCCCAAAGGGCTGCCTTGTTTCCAAAGGGGGAGAGAGGCCCCAAAGCATCTTGCTTCCACCTCTTGGGAAGCTAAGAAACAACTGGCTGTGCCCAGTGCTCTTATAGCCTAAGAGAACATCTCTTATCAAGGCCTGTGAAACGCACTTTCTAGGCAGGCCTGATGTGGAAGAAGTAGAACTTCGGCTCTGGTTGTGCTCCATTGCCCTAGAGCTGCCAGACCCAACGTGCTGCCTTGTTTCCAAAGGGGCAGAGAGGCCCCAAAGCGTCTTGCTTCCAGCTGTTTGGGAAACAAGGAAACAACTGGCTCTGCACCGTGCTCTCACAGCCTACCGGGAACGTCACATACAAAGGCCTCTGAAACGCAGTTCCTCGGCAGGCCTGATCTGGCTGAGGTAGAACTTCTGCTCTGGGTGTGCTCCATTGGCCTAGAGCTGAAAGGCCCAAAGGTCGGCCTTGTTGGCAAAGGGGCAGGGAGCCCCCAAAGCATCTTGCTTCCAGCTCTTTGGGAAGCTAAGAAACAACTGGCTCTGCCCAGTGCTCTGACAGAGTACCGGCAACATCTCTTACCAAAGCCTTTGAAACGCTGTTTCTTGGCAGGCCTTATCTGGCTGAGGTAGAACTTCTGCTCTGGGTGTGCTCCATTGGCCTAGAGCTGAAAGGCCCAAAGGTCGGCCTTGTTGGCAAAGGGGCAGGGAGCCCCCAAAGCATCTTGCTTCCAGCTCTTTGGGAAGCTAAGAAACAACTGGCTCTGCCCGGTGCTCTTACAGCCTGAGAGAAAATCTCTTACCAAGGCCTGTGAAACGCACTTTGTTGGTGGCCTGATCTAGCTGAAGTAGAACTTCTGCTCTGGGTGTGCTCCATTGGCCTAGAGCTGCCTGGCCCAAAGGGCCGCCTTGTTTGCAAAGGGGCAGAGAGGCCCCAAAGCATCTTGCTTCCAGCTCTTCGGGAAGCTAAGAAACATCTGGCGTTGCCCAGTGCTCTTACAGCCTACCGGGAACATCTCTTACCAAGGCCTGTGAAACGCAGTTTGTTGGTGGCCTGAACTGGCCGAAGTAGAACTTCTGCTCTGGGTGTGCTCCACTGGCCTGGAGCTACCTGCCCCAAAGGGCTGCCTTGATTCCAAAGTGAGAGAGTGGCACCAAAGCATCTTGCTTCCAGCTCTTCGGGAAGCTAAGAAACATCTGGCGTTGCCCAGTGCTCTTACAGCCTACCGGGAACATCTCTTACCAAGGCCTGTGAAACGCCGTTTCCTGGCAGGCCTGATTTGGCTGAAGTAGAACTTCTGCTCTGGGTGTGCTCCATTGCCCTAGAGCTGCCAGGCCCAAGGTGCTGCCTTGTTTCCAAAGGGGCAGAGAGGCCCCAAAGCATCTTGCTTCCAGCTCTCTGGGAAGCTAAGAACCAACTCGCTCTGCCCCGTGCTCTTACAGCCTACCGGGAACATGTCTTTGAAAGGCCTGTGAAACGCAGTTTCTTGGCAGGCCTCATCTGGCTGAAGTAGAACTCCGGCTCTGGGTGTGCTCCATTGCCCTAGAGCTGCCAGGCCCCAAGTGCTGCCCTGTTTCCAAGGGGCAGAGAGGCCCAAAGCATCTTGCTTCCCGGTCTTTGCGAAGCTAAGAAACAACTGGCTCTGCCCAGTGCTCTTACACCTACCGGGAACATCTCTTACCAAGGCCTGTCAAACGCTGTTTCTTTGCAGGCCTGATCAGGCTGAAGTAGAACTCCTGCTCTGCGTGTGCTCCATTGGCCTAGAGCTTCCCGACCCAAAAGGCTGCCTTGTTCCCAAACGGGCAGAGGGGTCCCAAGCGTCTTGCTTCCAGCTTTTCAGGAAGGTAAGAAACAACTGGCTCTGCCCAGTGCTCTTACAGCCTACCGGGAACATCTCTTACCAAGGCCTGTGAAACGCAGTTTCCTGGCAGGCCTGATCTGGCTGAAGTAGAACTTCTGCTCTGGGCGTGCTCCATTGCCCTAGAGCTGCCAGGCCCAAAGGGCTGCCTTGTTTCCAAAGACGGAGAGTGGACCCAAAGCATCTTGCTCCCAGCTCTTCGGGAAGCTAAGAAACAGCTGGCTCTGCCCAGTGCTCTTACAGCCTAAGAGAACATCTCTTTGAAAGGCCTGTGAAACGCAGTTTCTTGGCAGGCCTGACCTGGCTGAAGTAGAACTTCTGTTCTGGTTGTGCTACATAGGCCTAGAGCTACCAGGACCTAAGGGCTGCCTTGTTTCCAAAGGGTGAGAGAGGCCCCAAAGCATCTTGCCTCCAGCACTTTGGGAAGCTAAAAAACAACTGGTTCTGCCCAGTGCTCTCACAGCCTACCGTGAACATCTCTTACCAAGGGCTGTGAAACGCAGTTTCTGGGCAGGACTGATCTGCCTGAAGTAGAACTTCTGCTGTGGGTGTGCTCCATTGGCCTAGAGCTGCCAGGCCCAAACGGCTGCCTTGTGTCCAAAGGGAGAGAGAGGCCCCAAAGCATCTTGCTTCCAGCTCTGTGGGAAGCTAAAGCAACTGGCTCTCCACAGTGCTCTCACAGCCTACCGGGAACATCTCTTACCAAGGCCTGTGAAACGCAGTTTCTTGGCAGGCCTGATCTGGCTGAAGTAGAACTCCTGCTCTGGGCGTGCTACTTTGGCCTAGAGCTGCCAGGCCCAAAGGGCCGCCTTGTTTCCAAAGGGGCTGAGAGTCCCCAAAGCATCTTGCTTCCAAATCTTTGGGAAGCTAAGAAACAACTGGCTCTGCACAGTGCTCTCACAGCCTACCGGCAACGTGACAGAGAAAGGCCTGTGAGACGCAGTTTCTTGGAAGGCCTGATCTGGCTGAGGTAGAACTTCTGCTCTGGGTGTACTCCATTGGCCTAGGGCTGCCAGGCCCAAAGGGCTGCCTTTATTTCCAAAGTGTGAGAGAGGCCCCAAAGCATCTTGCTTCCTGCTCTCTGGGAAGCTAAAACAACTGGCTCTGCACAGTGCTCTCAAAGCCAACCGGGAACGTCACATACAAAGGCCTGTGAAACGCAGCTTCTTGACAGGCCTTATCTGGCTGAGGTAGAACTTGTGCTCTGGGTGTGCTACTTTGGCCTAGAGCTGCCAGGCACAAAGGCTGCTTTGTTTCCAAAGGGGGAGAGAGGCCCCAAATCAGGTTGCTTCCAGCTGTTTTTGAAGCTAAGAAACAACTCGCTCTGCCAGGTACTCTTACAGCCTTCCGGGAACACCTCTTACGAAGGCCTGTGAAAAGCAGTTTCTTGGCAGGCCTGATCTGGCTGAGGTAGAACTTCTGCTCTGGGTGTGCTCCATTGCCCTAGAGCTGAAAGGCCCAAAGGGCTGCCTTGTTTCCAAAGGGGGAGAGAGGCCCCAAAGCATCTTGCTTCCACCTCTTGGGAAGCTAAGAAACAACTGGCTGTGCCCAGTGCTCTTATAGCCTAAGAGAACATCTCTTATCAAGGCCTGTGAAACGCACTTTCTAGGCAGGCCTGATGTGGAAGAAGTAGAACTTCGGCTCTGGTTGTGCTCCATTGCCCTAGAGCTGCCAGACCCAACGTGCTGCCTTGTTTCCAAAGGGGCAGAGAGGCCCCAAAGCGTCTTGCTTCCAGCTGTTTGGGAAACAAGGAAACAACTGGCTCTGCACCGTGCTCTCACAGCCTACCGGGAACGTCACATACAAAGGCCTCTGAAACGCAGTTCCTCGGCAGGCCTGATCTGGCTGAGGTAGAACTTCTGCTCTGGGTGTGCTCCATTGGCCTAGAGCTGAAAGGCCCAAAGGTCGGCCTTGTTGGCAAAGGGGCAGGGAGCCCCCAAAGCATCTTGCTTCCAGCTCTTTGGGAAGCTAAGAAACAACTGGCTCTGCCCAGTGCTCTGACAGAGTACCGGCAACATCTCTTACCAAAGCCTTTGAAACGCTGTTTCTTGGCAGGCCTTATCTGGCTGAGGTAGAACTTCTGCTCTGGGTGTGCTCCATTGGCCTAGAGCTGAAAGGCCCAAAGGTCGGCCTTGTTGGCAAAGGGGCAGGGAGCCCCCAAAGCATCTTGCTTCCAGCTCTTTGGGAAGCTAAGAAACAACTGGCTCTGCCCGGTGCTCTTACAGCCTGAGAGAAAATCTCTTACCAAGGCCTGTGAAACGCACTTTGTTGGTGGCCTGATCTAGCTGAAGTAGAACTTCTGCTCTGGGTGTGCTCCATTGGCCTAGAGCTGCCTGGCCCAAAGGGCCGCCTTGTTTGCAAAGGGGCAGAGAGGCCCCAAAGCATCTTGCTTCCAGCTCTTCGGGAAGCTAAGAAACATCTGGCGTTGCCCAGTGCTCTTACAGCCTACCGGGAACATCTCTTACCAAGGCCTGTGAAACGCAGTTTGTTGGTGGCCTGAACTGGCCGAAGTAGAACTTCTGCTCTGGGTGTGCTCCACTGGCCTGGAGCTACCTGCCCCAAAGGGCTGCCTTGATTCCAAAGTGAGAGAGTGGCACCAAAGCATCTTGCTTCCAACTCTTCGGGAAGCTAAGAAACATCTGGCGTTGCCCAGTGCTCTTACAGCCTACCGGGAACATCTCTTACCAAGGCCTGTGAAACGCCGTTTCCTGGCAGGCCTGATTTGGCTGAAGTAGAACTTCTGCTCTGGGTGTGCTCCATTGCCCTAGAGCTGCCAGGCCCAAGGTGCTGCCTTGTTTCCAAAGGGGCAGAGAGGCCCCAAAGCATCTTGCTTCCAGCTCTCTGGGAAGCTAAGAACCAACTCGCTCTGCCCCGTGCTCTTACAGCCTACCGGGAACATGTCTTTGAAAGGCCTGTGAAACGCAGTTTCTTGGCAGGCCTCATCTGGCTGAAGTAGAACTCCGGCTCTGGGTGTGCTCCACTGCCCTAGAGCTGCCAGGCCCAAAGTGCTGCCCTGTTTCCAAGGGGCAGAGAGGCCCAAAGCATCTTGCTTCCCGGTCTTTGCGAAGCTAAGAAACAACTGGCTCTGCCCAGTGCACTTACACCTACCGGGAACATCTCTTACCAAGGCCTGTCAAACGCTGTTTCTTTGCAGGCCTGATCAGGCTGAAGTAGAACTCCTGCTCTGCGTGTGCTCCATTGGCCTAGAGCTTCCCGACCCAAAAGGCTGCCTTGTTCCCAAACGGGCAGAGGGGTCCCAAGCGTCTTGCTTCCAGCTTTTCAGGAAGGTAAGAAACAACTGGCTCTGCCCAGTGCTCTTACAGCCTACCGGGAACATCTCTTACCAAGGCCTGTGAAACGCAGTTTCCTGGCAGGCCTGATCTGGCTGAAGTAGAACTTCTGCTCTGGGTGTGCTCCATTGCCCTAGAGCTGCCAGGCCCAAAGGGCTGCCTTGTTTCCAAAGACGGAGAGTGGACCCAAAGCATCTTGCTCCCAGCTCTTCGGGAAGCTAAGAAACAGCTGGCTCTGCCCAGTGCTCTTACAGCCTAAGAGAACATCTCTTTGAAAGGCCTGTGAAACGCAGTTTCTTGGCAGGCCTGACCTGGCTGAAGTAGAACTTCTGTTCTGGTTGTGCTACATAGGCCTAGAGCTACCAGGACCTAAGGGCTGCCTTGTTTCCAAAGGGTGAGAGAGGCCCCAAAGCATCTTGCCTCCAGCACTTTGGGAAGCTAAAAAACAACTGGTTCTGCCCAGTGCTCTCACAGCCTACCGTGAACATCTCTTACCAAGGGCTGTGAAACGCAGTTTCTGGGCAGGACTGATCTGCCTGAAGTAGAACTTCTGCTGTGGGTGTGCTCCATTGGCCTAGAGCTGCCAGGCCCAAACGGCTGCCTTGTGTCCAAAGGGAGAGAGAGGCCCCAAGGCATCTTGCTTCCAGCTCTGTGGGAAGCTAAAGCAACTGGCTCTCCACAGTGCTCTCACAGCCTACCGGGAACATCTCTTACCAAGGCCTGTGAAACGCAGTTTCTTGGCAGGCCTGATCTGGCTGAAGTAGAACTCCTGCTCTGGGCGTGCTACTTTGGCCTAGAGCTGCCAGGCCCAAAGGGCCGCCTTGTTTCCAAAGGGGCTGAGAGTCCCCAAAGCATCTTGCTTCCAAATCTTTGGGAAGCTAAGAAACAACTGGCTCTGCACAGTGCTCTCACAGCCTACCGGCAACGTGACAGAGAAAGGCCTGTGAGACGCAGTTTCTTGGAAGGCCTGATCTGGCTGAGGTAGAACTTCTGCTCTGGGTGTACTCCATTGGCCTAGGGCTGCCAGGCCCAAAGGGCTGCCTTTATTTCCAAAGTGTGAGAGAGGCCCCAAAGCATCTTGCTTCCTGCTCTCTGGGAAGCTAAAACAACTGGCTCTGCACAGTGCTCTCAAAGCCAACCGGGAACGTCACATACAAAGGCCTGTGAAACGCAGCTTCTTGACAGGCCTTATCTGGCTGAGGTAGAACTTGTGCTCTGGGTGTGCTACTTTGGCCTAGAGCTGCCAGGCACAAAGGCTGCTTTGTTTCCAAAGGGGGAGAGAGGCCCCAAATCAGGTTGCTTCCAGCTGTTTTTGAAGCTAAGAAACAACTCGCTCTGCCAGGTACTCTTACAGCCTTCCGGGAACACCTCTTACGAAGGCCTGTGAAAAGCAGTTTCTTGGCAGGCCTGATCTGGCTGAGGTAGAACTTCTGCTCTGGGTGTGCTCCATTGCCCTAGAGCTGAAAGGCCCAAAGGGCTGCCTTGTTTCCAAAGGGGGAGAGAGGCCCCAAAGCATCTTGCTTCCACCTCTTGGGAAGCTAAGAAACAACTGGCTGTGCCCAGTGCTCTTATAGCCTAAGAGAACATCTCTTATCAAGGCCTGGGAAACGCACTGTCTAGGCAGGCCTGATCTGGAAGAAGTAGAACTTCGGCTATGGTTGTGCTTCATTGCCCTAGAGCTGCCAGACCCAACGTGCTGCCTTGTTTCCAAAGGGGCATAGGGCCCCAAAGCGTCTTGCTTCCAGCTGTTTGGGAAACAAGGAAACAACTGGCTCTGCACCGTGCTCTCACAGCCTACCGGGAACGTCACATACAAAGGCCTCTGAAACGCAGTTCCTTGGCAGGCCTGATCTGGCTGAAGTAGGACTTCTGCTCTGGGTGTGCTCCATTGGCCTAGAGCTGAAAGGCCCAAAGGTCGCCCTTGTTGGCAAAGGGGCAGGGAGCCCCCAAAATATCTTGCTTCCAGCTCTTTGGGAAGCTAAGAAACAAATGGCTCTGCCCAGTGCTCTAAGAGAGTACCGGGAATATCTCTTACCAAAGCCTTTGAAACGCAGTTTCTTGGCAGGCCTTATCTGGCTGAGGTAGAACTTCTGCTCTGGGTGTGCTCCATTGGCCTAGAGCTGCCTGGCCCAAAGGTCGGCCTTGTTTGCAAAGGGGATGAGAGGCCCCAAAGCATCTTGCTTCCAGCTCTTCGGGAAGCTAAGAAACATCTGGCGTTGCCCAGTGCTCTTACAGCCTACCGGGAACATCTCTTACCAAGGCCTGTGAAACGCAGTTTGTTGGTGGCCTGAACTGGCCGAAGTAGAACTTCTGCTCTGGGTGTGCTCCATTGGCCTAGAGCTGCCTGGCCCATAGGGCCGCCTTGTTTGCAAAGGGGATGAGAGGCCCCAAAGCATCTTGCTTCCAGCTCTTCGGGAAGCTAAGAAACATCTGGCGTTGCCCAGTGCTCTTACAGCCTACCGGGAACATCTCTTACCAAGGCCTGTGAAACGCAGTTTGTTGGTGGCCTGAACTGGCCGAAGTAGAACTTCTGCTCTGGGTGTGCTCCACTGGCCTAGAGCTACCTGCCCCAAAGGGCTGCCTTGATTCCAAAGTGAGTGAGTGGCACCAAAGCATCTTGCTTCCAGCTCTTCGGGAAGCTAAGAAACATCTGGCGTTGCCCAGTGCTCTTACAGCCTACCGGGAGCATCTCTTACCAAGGTGTTTGAAACGCCGTTTCCTGGCAGGCCTGATTTGGCTGAAGTAGAACTTCTGCTCTGGGTATGCTCCATTGCCCTAGAGCTGCCAGGCCCAAGGTGCTGCCTTGTTTCCAAAGGGGCAGAGAGGCCCCAAAGCATCTTGCTTCCAGCTCTCTGGGAAGCTAAGAACCAACTCGCTCTGCCCCGTGCTCTTACAGCCTACCGGGAACATGTCTTTGAAAGGCCTGTGAAACGCAGTTTCTTGGCAGGCCTCATCTGGCTGAAGTAGAACTCCGGCTCTGGGTGTGCTCCATTGCCCTAGAGCTGCCAGGCCCAAAGTGCTGCCCTGTTTCCAAGGGGCAGAGAGGCCCAAAGCATCTTGCTTCCCGGTCTTTGCGAAGCTAAGACACAACTGGCTATGCCCAGTGCTCATACACCTACCGGGAACATCTCTTACCAAGGCCTGTCAAACGCTGTTTCTTTGCAGGCCTGATCAGGCTGAAGTAGAACTCCTGCTCTGCGTGTGCTCCATTGGCATAGAGCTTCCTGACCCAAAAGGCTGCCTTGTTCCCAAACGGGCAGAGGGGTCCCAAGCATCTTGCTTCCAGCTTTTCAGGAAGGTAAGAAACAACTGGCTCTGCCCAGTGCTCTTACAGCCTACCGGGAACATCTCTTACCAAGGCCTGTGAAACACAGTTTCCTGGCAGGCCTGATCTGGCTGAAGTAGAACTCCTGCTCTGGGCGTGCTACTTTGGCCTAGAGCTGCCAGGCCCAAAGGGCCGCCTTGTTTCCAAAGGGGCTGAGATTCCCCAAAGCATCTTGCTTCCAAATCTTTGGGAAGCTAAGAAACAACTGGCTCTGCACAGTGCTCTCACAGCCTACCGGCAACGTGACAGAGAAAGGCCTGTGAGACGCAGTTTCTTGGAAGGCCTGATCTGGCTGAGGTAGAACTTCTGCTCTGGGTGTACTCCATTGGCCTAGGGCTGCCAGGCCCAAAGGGCTGCCTTTATTTCCAAAGTGTGAGAGAGGCCCCAAAGCATCTTGCTTCCTGCTCTCTGGGAAGCTAAAACAACTGGCTCTGCACAGTGCTCTCAAAGCCAACCGGGAACGTCACATACAAAGGCCTGTGAAACGCAGCTTCTTGACAGGCCTTATCTGGCTGAGGTAGAACTTGTGCTCTGGGTGTGCTACTTTGGCCTAGAGCTGCCAGGCACAAAGGCTGCTTTGTTTCCAAAGGGGGAGAGAGGCCCCAAATCAGGTTGCTTCCAGCTGTTTTTGAAGCTAAGAAACAACTCGCTCTGCCAGGTACTCTTACAGCCTTCCGGGAACACCTCTTACGAAGGCCTGTGAAAAGCAGTTTCTTGGCAGGCCTGATCTGGCTGAGGTAGAACTTCTGCTCTGGGTGTGCTCCATTGCCCTAGAGCTGAAAGGCCCAAAGGGCTGCCTTGTTTCCAAAGGGGGAGAGAGGCCCCAAAGCATCTTGCTTCCACCTCTTGGGAAGCTAAGAAACAACTGGCTGTGCCCAGTGCTCTTATAGCCTAAGAGAACATCTCTTATCAAGGCCTGGGAAACGCACTGTCTAGGCAGGCCTGATCTGGAAGAAGTAGAACTTCGGCTATGGTTGTGCTTCATTGCCCTAGAGCTGCCAGACCCAACGTGCTGCCTTGTTTCCAAAGGGGCATAGGGCCCCAAAGCGTCTTGCTTCCAGCTGTTTGGGAAACAAGGAAACAACTGGCTCTGCACCGTGCTCTCACAGCCTACCGGGAACGTCACATACAAAGGCCTCTGAAACGCAGTTCCTTGGCAGGCCTGATCTGGCTGAAGTAGGACTTCTGCTCTGGGTGTGCTCCATTGGCCTAGAGCTGAAAGGCCCAAAGGTCGCCCTTGTTGGCAAAGGGGCAGGGAGCCCCCAAAATATCTTGCTTCCAGCTCTTTGGGAAGCTAAGAAACAAATGGCTCTGCCCAGTGCTCTAAGAGAGTACCGGGAATATCTCTTACCAAAGCCTTTGAAACGCAGTTTCTTGGCAGGCCTTATCTGGCTGAGGTAGAACTTCTGCTCTGGGTGTGCTCCATTGGCCTAGAGCTGCCTGGCCCAAAGGTCGGCCTTGTTTGCAAAGGGGATGAGAGGCCCCAAAGCATCTTGCTTCCAGCTCTTCGGGAAGCTAAGAAACATCTGGCGTTGCCCAGTGCTCTTACAGCCTACCGGGAACATCTCTTACCAAGGCCTGTGAAACGCAGTTTGTTGGTGGCCTGAACTGGCCGAAGTAGAACTTCTGCTCTGGGTGTGCTCCACTGGCCTAGATCTACCTGCCCCAAAGGGCTGCCTTGAGTCCAAAGTGAGAGAGTGGCACCAAAGCTTCTCGCTTCCAGCTCTTCGGGAAGCTAAGAAACATCTGGCGTTGCCCTGTGCTCTTACAGCCTACCGGGAACATCTCTTACCAAGGTCTTTGAAACGCCGTTTCCTGGCAGGCCTGATTTGGCTGAAGTAGAACTTCTGCTCTGGGTGTGCTCCATTGCCCTAGAGCTGCCAGGCCCAAGGTGCTGCCTTGTTTCCAAAGGGGCAGAGAGGCCCCAAAGCATCTTGCTTCCAGCTCTCTGGGAAGCTAAGAACCAACTCGCTCTGCCCCGTGCTCTTACAGCCTACCGGGAACATGTCTTTGAAAGGCCTGTGAAACGCAGTTTCTTGGCAGGCCTCATCTGGCTGAAGTAGAACTCCGGCTCTGGGTGTGCTCCATTGCCCTAGAGCTGCCAGGCCCAAAGTGCTGCCCTGTTTCCAAGGGGCAGAGAGGCCCAAAGCATCTTGCTTCCCGGTCTTTGCGAAGCTAAGAAACAACTGGCTCTGCCCAGTGCTCTTACACCTACCGGGAACATCTCTTACCAAGGCCTGTCAAACGCTGTTTCTTTGCAGGCCTGATCAGGCTGAAGTAGAACTCCTGCTCTGCGTGTGCTCCATTGGCCTAGAGCTTCCCGACCCAAAAGGCTGCCTTGTTCCCAAACGGGCAGAGGGGTCCCAAGCATCTTGCTTCCAGCTTTTCAGGAAGGTAAGAAACAACTGGCTCTGCCCAGTGCTCTTACAGCCTACCGGGAACATCTCTTACCAAGGCCTGTGAAACGCAGTTTCCTGGCAGGCCTGATCTGGCTGAAGTAGAACTTCTGCTCTGGGTGTGCTCCATTGCCCTAGAGCTGCCAGGCCCAAAGGGCTGCCTTGTTTCCAAAGACGGAGAGTGGACCCAAAGCATCTTGCTCCCAGCTCTTCGGGAAGCTAAGAAACAGCTGGCTCTGCCCAGTGCTCTTACAGCCTAAGAGAACATCTCTTTGAAAGGCCTGTGAAACGCAGTTTCTTGGCAGGCCTGACCTGGCTGAAGTAGAACTTCTGTTCTGGTTGTGCTACATAGGCCTAGAGCTACCAGGACCTAAGGGCTGCCTTGTTTCCAAAGGGTGAGAGAGGCCCCAAAGCATCTTGCCTCCAGCACTTTGGGAAGCTAAAAAACAACTGGTTCTGCCCAGTGCTCTCACAGCCTACCGTGAACATCTCTTACCAAGGGCTGTGAAACGCAGTTTCTGGGCAGGACTGATCTGCCTGAAGTAGAACTTCTGCTGTGGGTGTGCTCCATTGGCCTAGAGCTGCCAGGCCCAAACGGCTGCCTTGTGTCCAAAGGGAGAGAGAGGCCCCAAGGCATCTTGCTTCCAGCTCTGTGGGAAGCTAAAGCAACTGGCTCTCCACAGTGCTCTCACAGCCTACCGGGAACATCTCTTACCAAGGCCTGTGAAACGCAGTTTCTTGGCAGGCCTGATCTGGCTGAAGTAGAACTCCTGCTCTGGGCATGCTACTTTGGCCTAGAGCTGCCAGGCCCAAAGGGCCGCCTTGTTTCCAAAGGGGCTGAGAGTCCCCAAAGCATCTTGCTTCCAAATCTTTGGGAAGCTAAGAAACAACTGGCTCTGCACAGTGCTCTCACAGCCTACCGGCAACGTGACAGAGAAAGGCCTGTGAGACGCAGTTTCTTGGAAGGCCTGATCTGGCTGAGGTAGAACTTCTGCTCTGGGTGTACTCCATTGGCCTAGGGCTGCCAGGCCCAAAGGGCTGCCTTTATTTCCAAAGTGTGAGAGAGGCCCCAAAGCATCTTGCTTCCTGCTCTCTGGGAAGCTAAAACAACTGGCTCTGCACAGTGCTCTCAAAGCCAACCGGGAACGTCACATACAAAGGCCTGTGAAACGCAGCTTCTTGACAGGCCTTATCTGGCTGAGGTAGAACTTGTGCTCTGGGTGTGCTACTTTGGCCTAGAGCTGCCAGGCACAAAGGCTGCTTTGTTTCCAAAGGGGGAGAGAGGCCCCAAATCATGTTGCTTCCAGCTGTTTTTGAAGCTAAGAAACAACTCGCTCTGCCAGGTACTCTTACAGCCTTCCGGGAACACCTCTTACGAAGGCCTGTGAAAAGCAGTTTCTTGGCAGGCCTGATCTGGCTGAGGTAGAACTTCTGCTCTGGGTGTGCTCCATTGCCCTAGAGCTGAAAGGCCCAAAGGGCTGCCTTGTTTCCAAAGGGGGAGAGAGGCCCCAAAGCATCTTGCTTCCACCTCTTGGGAAGCTAAGAAACAACTGGCTGTGCCCAGTGCTCTTATAGCCTAAGAGAACATCTCTTATCAAGGCCTGGGAAACGCACTGTCTAGGCAGGCCTGATCTGGAAGAAGTAGAACTTCGGCTATGGTTGTGCTTCATTGCCCTAGAGCTGCCAGACCCAACGTGCTGCCTTGTTTCCAAAGGGGCATAGGGCCCCAAAGCGTCTTGCTTCCAGCTGTTTGGGAAACAAGGAAACAACTGGCTCTGCACCGTGCTCTCACAGCCTACCGGGAACGTCACATACAAAGGCCTCTGAAACGCAGTTCCTTGGCAGGCCTGATCTGGCTGAAGTAGGACTTCTGCTCTGGGTGTGCTCCATTGGCCTAGAGCTGAAAGGCCCAAAGGTCGCCCTTGTTGGCAAAGGGGCAGGGAGCCCCCAAAGCATCTTGCTTCCAGCTCTTTGGGAAGCTAAGAAACAAATGGCTCTGCCCAGTGCTCTAAGAGAGTACCGGGAACATCTCTTACCAAAGCCTTTGAAACGCAGTTTCTTGGCAGGCCTTATCTGGCTGAGGTAGAACTTCTGCTCTGGGTGTGCTCCATTGGCCTAGAGCTGCCTGGCCCAAAGGTCGGCCTTGTTTGCAAAGGGGATGAGAGGCCCCAAAGCATCTTGCTTCCAGCTCTTCGGGAAGCTAAGAAACATCTGGCGTTGCCCAGTGCTCTTACAGCCTACCGGGAACATCTCTTACCAAGGCCTGTGAAACGCAGTTTGTTGGTGGCCTGAACTGGCCGAAGTAGAACTTCTGCTCTGGGTGTGCTCCATTGGCCTAGAGCTGCCTGGCCCATAGGGCCGCCTTGTTTGCAAAGGGGATGAGAGGCCCCAAAGCATCTTGCTTCCAGCTCTTCGGGAAGCTAAGAAACATCTGGCGTTGCCCAGTGCTCTTACAGCCTACCGGGAACATCTCTTACCAAGGCCTGTGAAACGCAGTTTGTTGGTGGCCTGAACTGGCCGAAGTAGAACTTCTGCTCTGGGTGTGCTCCACTGGCCTAGAGCTACCTGCCCCAAAGGGCTGCCTTGATTCCAAAGTGAGTGAGTGGCACCAAAGCATCTTGCTTCCAGCTCTTCGGGAAGCTAAGAAACATCTGGCGTTGCCCAGTGCTCTTACAGCCTACCGGGAGCATCTCTTACCAAGGTCTTTGAAACGCCGTTTCCTGGCAGGCCTGATTTGGCTGAAGTAGAACTTCTGCTCTGGGTGTGCTCCATTGCCCTAGAGCTGCCAGGCCCAAGGTGCTGCCTTGTTTCCAAAGGGGCAGAGAGGCCCCAAAGCATCTTGCTTCCAGCTCTCTGGGAAGCTAAGAACCAACTCGCTCTGCCCCGTGCTCTTACAGCCTACCAGGAACATGTCTTTGAAAGGCCTGTGAAACGCAGTTTCTTGGCAGGCCTCATCTGGCTGAAGTAGAACTCCGGCTCTGGGTGTGCTCCATTGCCCTAGAGCTGCCAGGCCCAAAGTGCTGCCCTGTTTCCAAGGGGCAGAGAGGCCCAAAGCATCTTGCTTCCCGGTCTTTGCGAAGCTAAGACACAACTGGCTATGCCCAGTGCTCTTACACCTACCGGGAACATCTCTTACCAAGGCCTGTCAAACGCTGTTTCTTTGCAGGCCTGATCAGGCTGAAGTAGAACTCCTGCTCTGCGTGTGCTCCATTGGCCTAGAGCTTCCTGACCCAAAAGGCTGCCTTGTTCCCAAACGGGCAGAGGGGTCCCAAGCATCTTGCTTCCAGCTTTTCAGGAAGGTAAGAAACAACTGGCTCTGCCCAGTGCTCTTACAGCCTACCGGGAACATCTCTTACCAAGGCCTGTGAAACACAGTTTCCTGGCAGGCCTGATCTGGCTGAAGTAGAACTTCTGCTCTGGGTGTGCTCCATTGCCCTAGAGCTGCCAGGCCCAAAGGGCTGCCTTGTTTCCAAAGACGGAGAGTGGACCCAAAGCATCTTGCTCCCAGCTCTTCGGGAAGCTAAGAAACAGCTGGCTCTGCCCAGTGCTCTTACAGCCTAAGAGAACATCTCTTTGAAAGGCCTGTGAAACGCAGTTTCTTGGCAGGCCTGACCTGGCTGAAGTAGAACTTCTGTTCTGGTTGTGCTACATAGGCCTAGAGCTACCAGGACCTAAGGGCTGCCTTGTTTCCAAAGGGTGAGAGAGGCCCCAAAGCATCTTGCCTCCAGCACTTTGGGAAGCTAAAAAACAACTGGTTCTGCCCAGTGCTCTCACAGCCTACCGTGAACATCTCTTACCAAGGGCTGTGAAACGCAGTTTCTGGGCAGGACTGATCTGCCTGAAGTAGAACTTCTGCTGTGGGTGTGCTCCATTGGCCTAGAGCTGCCAGGCCCAAACGGCTGCCTTGTGTCCAAAGGGAGAGAGAGGCCCCAAGGCATCTTGCTTCCAGCTCTGTGGGAAGCTAAAGCAACTGGCTCTCCACAGTGCTCTCACAGCCTACCGGGAACATCTCTTACCAAGGCCTGTGAAACGCAGTTTCTTGGCAGGCCTGATCTGGCTGAGGTAGAACTTCTGCTCTGGGTGTACTCCATTGGCCTAGGGCTGCCAGGCCCAAAGGGCTGCCTTTATTTCCAAAGTGTGAGAGAGGCCCCAAAGCATCTTGCTTCCTGCTCTCTGGGAAGCTAAAACAACTGGCTCTGCACAGTGCTCTCAAAGCCAACCGGGAACGTCACATACAAAGGCCTGTGAAACGCAGCTTCTTGACAGGCCTTATCTGGCTGAGGTAGAACTTGTGCTCTGGGTGTGCTACTTTGGCCTAGAGCTGCCAGGCACAAAGGCTGCTTTGTTTCCAAAGGGGGAGAGAGGCCCCAAATCATGTTGCTTCCAGCTGTTTTTGAAGCTAAGAAACAACTCGCTCTGCCAGGTACTCTTACAGCCTTCCGGGAACACCTCTTACGAAGGCCTGTGAAAAGCAGTTTCTTGGCAGGCCTGATCTGGCTGAGGTAGAACTTCTGCTCTGGGTGTGCTCCATTGCCCTAGAGCTGAAAGGCCCAAAGGGCTGCCTTGTTTCCAAAGGGGGAGAGAGGCCCCAAAGCATCTTGCTTCCACCTCTTGGGAAGCTAAGAAACAACTGGCTGTGCCCAGTGCTCTTATAGCCTAAGAGAACATCTCTTATCAAGGCCTGGGAAACGCACTGTCTAGGCAGGCCTGATCTGGAAGAAGTAGAACTTCGGCTCTGGTTGTGCTTCATTGCCCTAGAGCTGCCAGACCCAACGTGCTGCCTTGTTTCCAAAGGGGCATAGAGGCCCCAAAGCGTCTTGCTTCCAGCTGTTTGGGAAACAAGGAAACAACTGGCTCTGCACCGTGCTCTCACAGCCTACCGGGAACGTCACATACAAAGGCCTCTGAAACGCAGTTCCTTGGCAGGCCTGATCTGGCTGAAGTAGGACTTCTGCTCTGGGTGTGCTCCATTGGCCTAGAGCTGAAAGGCCCAAAGGTCACCCTTGTTGGCAAAGGGGCAGGGAGCCCCAAAGCATCTTGCTTCCAGCTCTTTGGGAAGCTAAGAAACAAATGGCTCTGCCCAGTGCTCTAACAGAGTACTGGGAACATCTCTTACCAAAGCCTTTGAAACGCAGTTTCTTGGCAGGCCTTATCTGGCTGAGGTAGAACTTCTGCTCTGGGTGTGCTCCATTGGCCTAGAGCTGCCTGGCCCAAAGGTCGGCCTTGTTTGCAAAGGGGATGAGAGGCCCCAAAGCATCTTGCTTCCAGCTCTTCGGGAAGCTAAGAAACATCTGGCGTTGCCCAGTGCTCTTACAGCCTACCGGGAACATCTCTTACCAAGGCCTGTGAAACGCAGTTTGTTGGTGGCCTGAACTGGCCGAAGTAGAACTTCTGCTCTGGGTGTGCTCCATTGGCCTAGAGCTGCCTGGCCCATAGGGCCGCCTTGTTTGCAAAGGGGATGAGAGGCCCCAAAGCATCTTGCTTCCAGCTCTTCGGGAAGCTAAGAAACATCTGGCGTTGCCCAGTGCTCTTACAGCCTACCGGGAACATCTCTTACCAAGGCCTGTGAAACGCAGTTTGTTGGTGGCCTGAACTGGCCGAAGTAGAACTTCTGCTCTGGGTGTGCTCCACTGGCCTAGAGCTACCTGCCCCAAAGGGCTGCCTTGAGTCCAAAGTGAGAGAGTGGCACCAAAGCTTCTCGCTTCCAGCTCTTCGGGAAGCTAAGAAACATCTGGCGTTGCCCTGTGCTCTTACAGCCTACCGGGAACATCTCTTACCAAGGTCTTTGAAACACCGTTTCCTGGCAGGCCTGATTTGGCTGAAGTAGAACTTCTGCTCTGGGTGTGCTCCATTGCCCTAGAGCTGCCAGGCCCAAGGTGCTGCCTTGTTTCCAAAGGGGCAGAGAGGCCCCAAAGCATCTTGCTTCCAGCTCTCTGGGAAGCTAAGAACCAACTCGCTCTGCCCCGTGCTCTTACAGCCTACCGGGAACATGTCTTTGAAAGGCCTGTGAAACGCAGTTTCTTGGCAGGCCTCATCTGGCTGAAGTAGAACTCCGGCTCTGGGTGTGCTCCATTGCCCTAGAGCTGCCAGGCCCAAAGTGCTGCCCTGTTTCCAAGGGGCAGAGAGGCCCAAAGCATCTTGCTTCCCGGTCTTTGCGAAGCTAAGACACAACTGGCTCTGCCCAGTGCTCTTACACCTACCGGGAACATCTCTTACCAAGGCCTGTCAAACGCTGTTTCTTTGCAGGCCTCATCAGGCTGAAGTAGAACTCCTGCTCTGCGTGTGCTCCATTGGCCTAGAGCTTCCCGACCCAAAAGGCTGCCTTGTTCCCAAACGGGCAGAGCGGTCCCAAGCATCTTGCTTCCAGCTTTTCAGGAAGGTAAGAAACAACTGGCTCTGCCCAGTGCTCTTACAGCCTACCGGGAACATCTCTTACCAAGGCCTGTGAAACGCAGTTTCCTGGCAGGCCTGATCTGGCTGAAGTAGAACTCCTGCTCTGGGCGTGCTACTTTGGCCTAGAGCTGCCAGGCCCAAAGGGCCGCCTTGTTTCCAAAGGGGCTGAGAGTCCCCAAAGCATCTTGCTTCCAAATCTTTGGGAAGCTAAGAAACAACTGGCTCTGCACAGTGCTCTCACAGCCTACCGGCAACGTGACAGAGAAAGGCCTGTGAGACGCAGTTTCTTGGAAGGCCTGATCTGGCTGAGGTAGAACTTCTGCTCTGGGTGTACTCCATTGGCCTAGGGCTGCCAGGCCCAAAGGGCTGCCTTTATTTCCAAAGTGTGAGAGAGGCCCCAAAGCATCTTGCTTCCTGCTCTCTGGGAAGCTAAAACAACTGGCTCTGCACAGTGCTCTCAAAGCCAACCGGGAACGTCACATACAAAGGCCTGTGAAACGCAGCTTCTTGACAGGCCTTATCTGGCTGAGGTAGAACTTCTGCTCTGGGTGTGCTCCATTGGCCTAGAGCTGCCTGGCCCAAAGGTCGGCCTTGTTTGCAAAGGGGATGAGAGGCCCCAAAGCATCTTGCTTCCAGCTCTTCGGGAAGCTAAGAAACATCTGGCGTTGCCCAGTGCTCTTACAGCCTACCGGGAACATCTCTTACCAAGGCCTGTGAAACGCAGTTTGTTGGTGGCCTGAACTGGCCGAAGTAGAACTTCTGCTCTGGGTGTGCTCCATTGGCCTAGAGCTGCCTGGCCCGTAGGGCCGCCTTGTTTGCAAAGGGGATGAGAGGCCCCAAAGCATCTTGCTTCCAGCTCTTCGGGAAGCTAAGAAACATCTGGCATTGCCCAGTGCTCTTACAGCCTACCGGGAACATCTCTTACCAAGGCCTGTGAAACGCAGTTTGTTGGTGGCCTGAACTGGCCGAAGTAGAACTTCTGCTCTGGGTGTGCTCCACTGGCCTAGAGCTACCTGCCCCAAAGGGCTGCCTTGATTCCAAAGTGAGAGAGTGGCACCAAAGCATCTTGCTTCCAGCTCTTCGGGAAGCTAAGAAACATCTGGCGTTGCCCAGTGCTCTTACAGCCTACCGGGAACATCTCTTACCAAGGTCTTTGAAACGCCGTTTCCTGGCAGGCCTGATTTGGCTGAAGTAGAACTTCTGCTCTGGGTGTGCTCCATTGGCCTAGAGCTGCCAGGCCCAAGGTGCTGCCTTGTTTCCAAAGGGACAGAGAGGCCCCAAAGCATCTTCCTTCCAGCTCTCTGGGAAGCTAAGAACCAACTCGCTCTGCCCCGTGCTCTTACAGCCTACCGGGAACATGTCTTTGAAAGGCCTGTGAAACGCAGTTTCTTGGCAGGCCTGATCTGGCTGAAGTAGAACTCCGGCTCTGGGTGTGCTCCATTGCTCTAGAGCTGCCAGGCCCAAAGTGCTGCCCTGTTTCCAAGGGGCAGAGAGGCCCAAAGCATCTTGCTTCCCGGTCTTTGCGAAGCTAAGACACAACTGGCTCTGCCCAGTGCTCTTACACCTACCGGGAACATCTCTTACCAAGGCCTGTCAAACGCTGTTTCTTTGCAGGCCTGATCAGGCTGAAGTAGAACTCCTGCTCTGCATGTGCTCCATTGGCCTAGAGCTTCCCGACCCAAAAGGCTGCCTTGTTCCCAAACGGGCAGAGGGGTCCCAAGCATCTTGCTTCCAGCTTTTCAGGAAGGTAAGAAACAACTGGCTCTGCCCAGTGCTCTTACAGCCTACCGGGAACATCTCTTACCAAGGCCTGTGAAACGCAGTTTCCTGGCAGGCCTGATCTGGCTGAAGTAGAACTTCTGCTCTGGGTGTGCTCCATTGCCCTAGAGCTGCCAGGCCCAAAGGGCTGCCTTGTTTCCAAAGACGGAGAGTGGACCCAAAGCATCTTGCTCCCAGCTCTTCGGGAAGCTAAGAAACAGCTGGCTCTGCCCAGTGCTCTTACAGCCTAAGAGAACATCTCTTTGAAAGGCCTGTGAAACGCAGTTTCTTGGCAGGCCTGACCTGGCTGAAGTAGAACTTCTGTTCTGGTTGTGCTACATAGGCCTAGAGCTACCAGGACCTAAGGGCTGCCTTGTTTCCAAAGGGTGAGAGAGGCCCCAAAGCATCTTGCCTCCAGCACTTTGGGAAGCTAAAAAACAACTGGTTCTGCCCAGTGCTCTCACAGCCTACCGTGAACATCTCTTACCAAGGGCTGTGAAACGCAGTTTCTGGGCAGGACTGATCTGCCTGAAGTAGAACTTCTGCTGTGGGTGTGCTCCATTGGCCTAGAGCTGCCAGGCCCAAACGGCTGCCTTGTGTCCAAAGGGAGAGAGAGGCCCCAAGGCATCTTGCTTCCAGCTCTGTGGGAAGCTAAAGCAACTGGCTCTCCACAGTGCTCTCACAGCCTACCGGGAACATCTCTTACCAAGGCCTGTGAAACGCAGTTTCTTGGCAGGCCTGATCTGGCTGAAGTAGAACTCCTGCTCTGGGCGTGCTACTTTGGCCTAGAGCTGCCAGGCCCAAAGGGCCGCCTTGTTTCCAAAGGGGCTGAGAGTCCCCAAAGCATCTTGCTTCCAAATCTTTGGGAAGCTAAGAAACAACTGGCTCTGCACAGTGCTCTCACAGCCTACCGGCAACGTGACAGAGAAAGGCCTGTGAGACGCAGTTTCTTGGAAGGCCTGATCTGGCTGAGGTAGAACTTCTGCTCTGGGTGTACTCCATTGGCCTAGGGCTGCCAGGCCCAAAGGGCTGCCTTTATTTCCAAAGTGTGAGAGAGGCCCCAAAGCATCTTGCTTCCTGCTCTCTGGGAAGCTAAAACAACTGGCTCTGCACAGTGCTCTCAAAGCCAACCGGGAACGTCACATACAAAGGCCTGTGAAACGCAGCTTCTTGACAGGCCTTATCTGGCTGAGGTAGAACTTGTGCTCTGGGTGTGCTACTTTGGCCTAGAGCTGCCAGGCACAAAGGCTGCTTTGTTTCCAAAGGGGGAGAGAGGCCCCAAATCATGTTGCTTCCAGCTGTTTTTGAAGCTAAGAAACAACTCGCTCTGCCAGGTACTCTTACAGCCTTCCGGGAACACCTCTTACGAAGGCCTGTGAAAAGCAGTTTCTTGGCAGGCCTGATCTGGCTGAGGTAGAACTTCTGCTCTGGGTGTGCTCCATTGCCCTAGAGCTGAAAGGCCCAAAGGGCTGCCTTGTTTCCAAAGGGGGAGAGAGGCCCCAAAGCATCTTGCTTCCACCTCTTGGGAAGCTAAGAAACAACTGGCTGTGCCCAGTGCTCTTATAGCCTAAGAGAACATCTCTTATCAAGGCCTGTGAAACGCACTGTCTAGGCAGGCCTGATCTGGAAGAAGTAGAACTTCGGCTCTGGTTGTGCTTCATTGCCCTAGAGCTGTCAGACCCAACGTGCTGCCTTGTTTCCAAAGGGGCATAGAGGCCCCAAAGCGTCTTGCTTCCAGCTGTTTGGGAAACAAGGAAACAACTGGCTCTGCACCGTGCTCTCACAGCCTACCGGGAACGTCACATACAAAGGCCTCTGAAACGCAGTTCCTTGGCAGGCCTGATCTGGCTGAAGTAGGACTTCTGCTCTGGGTGTGCTCCATTGGCCTAGAGCTGAAAGGCCCAAAGTTCGCCCTTGTTGGCAAAGGGGCAGGGAGCCCCCAAAGCATCTTGCTTCCAGCTCTTTAGGAAGCTAAGAAACAAATGGCTCTGCCCAGTGCTCTAAGAGAGTACCGGGAACATCTCTTACCAAAGCCTTTGAAACGCAGTTTCTTGGCAGGCCTTATCTGGCTGAGGTAGAACTTCTGCTCTGGGTGTGCTCCATTGGCCTAGAGCTGTCTGGCCCATAGGGCCGCCTTGTTTGCAAAGGGGATGAGAGGCCCCAAAGCATCTTGCTTCCAGCTCTTCGGGAAGCTAAGAAACATCTGGCGTTGCCCAGTGCTCTTACAGCCTACCGGGAACATCTCTTACCAAGGCCTGTGAAACGCAGTTTGTTGGTGGCCTGAACTGGCCGAAGTAGAACTTCTGCTCTGGGTGTGCTCCACTGGCCTAGAGCTACCTGCCCCAAAGGGCTGCCTTGATTCCAAAGTGAGAGAGTGGCACCAAAGCATCTTGCTTCCAGCTCTTCGGGAAGCTAAGAAACATCTGGCGTTGCCCAGTGCTCTTACAGCCTACCGGGAACATCTCTTACCAAGGTCTTTGAAACGCCGTTTCCTGGCAGGCCTGATTTGGCTGAAGTAGAACTTCTGCTCTGGGTGTGCTCCATTGGCCTAGAGCTGCCAGGCCCAAGGTGCTGCCTTGTTTCCAAAGGGACAGAGAGGCCCCAAAGCATCTTCCTTCCAGCTCTCTGGGAAGCTAAGAACCAACTCGCTCTGCCCCGTGCTCTTACAGCCTACCGGGAACATGTCTTTGAAAGGCCTGTGAAACGCAGTTTCTTGGCAGGCCTGATCTGGCTGAAGTAGAACTCCGGCTCTGGGTGTGCTCCATTGCTCTAGAGCTGCCAGGCCCAAAGTGCTGCCCTGTTTCCAAGGGGCAGAGAGGCCCAAAGCATCTTGCTTCCCGGTCTTTGCGAAGCTAAGACACAACTGGCTCTGCCCAGTGCTCTTACACCTACCGGGAACATCTCTTACCAAGGCCTGTCAAACGCTGTTTCTTTGCAGGCCTGATCAGGCTGAAGTAGAACTCCTGCTCTGCATGTGCTCCATTGGCCTAGAGCTTCCCGACCCAAAAGGCTGCCTTGTTCCCAAACGGGCAGAGGGGTCCCAAGCATCTTGCTTCCAGCTTTTCAGGAAGGTAAGAAACAACTGGCTCTGCCCAGTGCTCTTACAGCCTACCGGGAACATCTCTTACCAAGGCCTGTGAAACGCAGTTTCCTGGCAGGCCTGATCTGGCTGAAGTAGAACTTCTGCTCTGGGTGTGCTCCATTGCCCTAGAGCTGCCAGGCCCAAAGGGCTGCCTTGTTTCCAAAGACGGAGAGTGGACCCAAAGCATCTTGCTCCCAGCTCTTCGGGAAGCTAAGAAACAGCTGGCTCTGCCCAGTGCTCTTACAGCCTAAGAGAACATCTCTTTGAAAGGCCTGTGAAACGCAGTTTCTTGGCAGGCCTGACCTGGCTGAAGTAGAACTTCTGTTCTGGTTGTGCTACATAGGCCTAGAGCTACCAGGACCTAAGGGCTGCCTTGTTTCCAAAGGGTGAGAGAGGCCCCAAAGCATCTTGCCTCCAGCACTTTGGGAAGCTAAAAAACAACTGGTTCTGCCCAGTGCTCTCACAGCCTACCGTGAACATCTCTTACCAAGGGCTGTGAAACGCAGTTTCTGGGCAGGACTGATCTGCCTGAAGTAGAACTTCTGCTGTGGGTGTGCTCCATTGGCCTAGAGCTGCCAGGCCCAAACGGCTGCCTTGTGTCCAAAGGGAGAGAGAGGCCCCAAGGCATCTTGCTTCCAGCTCTGTGGGAAGCTAAAGCAACTGGCTCTCCACAGTGCTCTCACAGCCTACCGGGAACATCTCTTACCAAGGCCTGTGAAACGCAGTTTCTTGGCAGGCCTGATCTGGCTGAAGTAGAACTCCTGCTCTGGGCGTGCTACTTTGGCCTAGAGCTGCCAGGCCCAAAGGGCCGCCTTGTTTCCAAAGGGGCTGAGAGTCCCCAAAGCATCTTGCTTCCAAATCTTTGGGAAGCTAAGAAACAACTGGCTCTGCACAGTGCTCTCACAGCCTACCGGCAACGTGACAGAGAAAGGCCTGTGAGACGCAGTTTCTTGGAAGGCCTGATCTGGCTGAGGTAGAACTTCTGCTCTGGGTGTACTCCATTGGCCTAGGGCTGCCAGGCCCAAAGGGCTGCCTTTATTTCCAAAGTGTGAGAGAGGCCCCAAAGCATCTTGCTTCCTGCTCTCTGGGAAGCTAAAACAACTGGCTCTGCACAGTGCTCTCAAAGCCAACCGGGAACGTCACATACAAAGGCCTGTGAAACGCAGCTTCTTGACAGGCCTTATCTGGCTGAGGTAGAACTTGTGCTCTGGGTGTGCTACTTTGGCCTAGAGCTGCCAGGCACAAAGGCTGCTTTGTTTCCAAAGGGGGAGAGAGGCCCCAAATCATGTTGCTTCCAGCTGTTTTTGAAGCTAAGAAACAACTCGCTCTGCCAGGTACTCTTACAGCCTTCCGGGAACACCTCTTACGAAGGCCTGTGAAAAGCAGTTTCTTGGCAGGCCTGATCTGGCTGAGGTAGAACTTCTGCTCTGGGTGTGCTCCATTGCCCTAGAGCTGAAAGGCCCAAAGGGCTGCCTTGTTTCCAAAGGGGGAGAGAGGCCCCAAAGCATCTTGCTTCCACCTCTTGGGAAGCTAAGAAACAACTGGCTGTGCCCAGTGCTCTTATAGCCTAAGAGAACATCTCTTATCAAGGCCTGTGAAACGCACTGTCTAGGCAGGCCTGATCTGGAAGAAGTAGAACTTCGGCTCTGGTTGTGCTTCATTGCCCTAGAGCTGCCAGACCCAACGTGCTGCCTTGTTTCCAAAGGGGCATAGAGGCCCCAAAGCGTCTTGCTTCCAGCTGTTTGGGAAACAAGGAAACAACTGGCTCTGCACCGTGCTCTCACAGCCTACCGGGAACGTCACATACAAAGGCCTCTGAAACGCAGTTCCTTGGCAGGCCTGATCTGGCTGAAGTAGGACTTCTGCTCTGGGTGTGCTCCATTGGCCTAGAGCTGAAAGGCCCAAAGTTCGCCCTTGTTGGCAAAGGGGCAGGGAGCCCCCAAAGCATCTTGCTTCCAGCTCTTTAGGAAGCTAAGAAACAAATGGCTCTGCCCAGTGCTCTAAGAGAGTACCGGGAACATCTCTTACCAAAGCCTTTGAAACGCAGTTTCTTGGCAGGCCTTATCTGGCTGAGGTAGAACTTCTGCTCTGGGTGTGCTCCATTGGCCTAGAGCTGTCTGGCCCATAGGGCCGCCTTGTTTGCAAAGGGGATGAGAGGCCCCAAAGCATCTTGCTTCCAGCTCTTCGGGAAGCTAAGAAACATCTGGCGTTGCCCAGTGCTCTTACAGCCTACCGGGAACATCTCTTACCAAGGCCTGTGAAACGCAGTTTGTTGGTGGCCTGAACTGGCCCAAGTAGAACTTCTGCTCTGGGTGTGCTCCACTGGCCTAGATCTACCTGCCCCAAAGGGCTGCCTTGAGTCCAAAGTGAGAGAGTGGCACCAAAGCTTCTCGCTTCCAGCTCTTCGGGAAGCTAAGAAACATCTGGCGTTGCCCAGTGCTCTTACAGCCTACCGGGAACATCTCTTACCAAGGTCTTTGAAACGCCGTTTCCTGGCAGGCCTGATTTGGCTGAAGTAGAACTTCTGCTCTGGGTGTGCTCCATTGCCCTAGAGCTGCCAGGCCCAAGGTGCTGCCTTGTTTCCAAAGGGGCAGAGAGGCCCCAAAGCATCTTGCTTCCAGCTCTCTGGGAAGCTAAGAACCAACTCGCTCTGCCCCGTGCTCTTACAGCCTACCGGGAACATGTCTTTGAAAGGCCTGTGAAACGCAGTTTCTTGGCAGGCCTCATCTGGCTGAAGTAGAACTCCGGCTCTGGGTGTGCTCCATTGCCCTAGAGCTGCCAGGCCCAAAGTGCTGCCCTGTTTCCAAGGGGCAGAGAGGCCCAAAGCATCTTGCTTCCCGGTCTTTGCGAAGCTAAGACACAACTGGCTATGCCCAGTGCTCTTACACCTACCGGGAACATCTCTTACCAAGGCCTGTCAAACGCTGTTTCTTTGCAGGCCTGATCAGGCTGAAGTAGAAGTCCTGCTCTGCGTGTGCTCCATTGGCCTAGAGCTTCCTGACCCAAAAGGCTGCCTTGTTCCCAAACGGGCAGAGGGGTCCCAAGCATCTTGCTTCCAGCTTTTCAGGAAGGTAAGAAACAACTGGCTCTGCCCAGTGCTCTTACAGCCTACCGGGAACATCTCTTACCAAGGCCTGTGAAACACAGTTTCCTGGCAGGCCTGATCTGGCTGAAGTAGAACTTCTGCTCTGGGTGTGCTCCATTGCCCTAGAGCTGCCAGGCCCAAAGGGCTGCCTTGTTTCCAAAGACGGAGAGTGGACCCAAAGCATCTTGCTCCCAGCTCTTCGGGAAGCTAAGAAACAGCTGGCTCTGCCCAGTGCTCTTACAGCCTAAGAGAACATCTCTTTGAAAGGCCTGTGAAACGCAGTTTCTTGGCAGGCCTGACCTGGCTGAAGTAGAACTTCTGTTCTGGTTGTGCTACATAGGCCTAGAGCTACCAGGACCTAAGGGCTGCCTTGTTTCCAAAGGGTGAGAGAGGCCCCAAAGCATCTTGCCTCCAGCACTTTGGGAAGCTAAAAAACAACTGGTTCTGCCCAGTGCTCTCACAGCCTACCGTGAACATCTCTTACCAAGGGCTGTGAAACGCAGTTTCTGGGCAGGACTGATCTGCCTGAAGTAGAACTTCTGCTGTGGGTGTGCTCCATTGGCCTAGAGCTGCCAGACCCAAACGGCTGCCTTGTGTCCAAAGGGAGAGAGAGGCCCCAAGGCATCTTGCTTCCAGCTCTGTGGGAAGCTAAAGCAACTGGCTCTCCACAGTGCTCTCACAGCCTACCGGGAACATCTCTTACCAAGGCCTGTGAAACGCAGTTTCTTGGCAGGCCTGATCTGGCTGAAGTAGAACTCCTGCTCTGGGCGTGCTACTTTGGCCTAGAGCTGCCAGGCCCAAAGGGCCGCCTTGTTTCCAAAGGGGCTGAGAGTCCCCAAAGCATCTTGCTTCCAAATCTTTGGGAAGCTAAGAAACAACTGGCTCTGCACAGTGCTCTCACAGCCTACCGGCAACGTGACAGAGAAAGGCCTGTGAGACGCAGTTTCTTGGAAGGCCTGATCTGGCTGAGGTAGAACTTCTGCTCTGGGTGTACTCCATTGGCCTAGGGCTGCCAGGCCCAAAGGGCTGCCTTTATTTCCAAAGTGTGAGAGAGGCCCCAAAGCATCTTGCTTCCTGCTCTCTGGGAAGCTAAAACAACTGGCTCTGCACAGTGCTCTCAAAGCCAACCGGGAACGTCACATACAAAGGCCTGTGAAACGCAGCTTCTTGACAGGCCTTATCTGGCTGAGGTAGAACTTGTGCTCTGGGTGTGCTACTTTGGCCTAGAGCTGCCAGGCACAAAGGCTGCTTTGTTTCCAAAGGGGGAGAGAGGCCCCAAATCATGTTGCTTCCAGCTGTTTTTGAAGCTAAGAAACAACTCGCTCTGCCAGGTACTCTTACAGCCTTCCGGGAACACCTCTTACGAAGGCCTGTGAAAAGCAGTTTCTTGGCAGGCCTGATCTGGCTGAGGTAGAACTTCTGCTCTGGGTGTGCTCCATTGCCCTAGAGCTGAAAGGCCCAAAGGGCTGCCTTGTTTCCAAAGGGGGAGAGAGGCCCCAAAGCATCTTGCTTCCACCTCTTGGGAAGCTAAGAAACAACTGGCTGTGCCCAGTGCTCTTATAGCCTAAGAGAACATCTCTTATCAAGGCCTGGGAAACGCACTGTCTAGGCAGGCCTGATCTGGAAGAAGTAGAACTTCGGCTCTGGTTGTGCTTCATTGCCCTAGAGCTGCCAGACCCAACGTGCTGCCTTGTTTCCAAAGGGGCATAGAGGCCCCAAAGCGTCTTGCTTCCAGCTGTTTGGGAAACAAGGAAACAACTGGCTCTGCACCGTGCTCTCACAGCCTACCGGGAACGTCACATACAAAGGCCTCTGAAACGCAGTTCCTTGGCAGGCCTGATCTGGCTGAAGTAGGACTTCTGCTCTGGGTGTGCTCCATTGGCCTAGAGCTGAAAGGCCCAAAGTTCGCCCTTGTTGGCAAAGGGGCAGGGAGCCCCCAAAGCATCTTGCTTCCAGCTCTTTAGGAAGCTAAGAAACAAATGGCTCTGCCCAGTGCTCTAAGAGAGTACCGGGAACATCTCTTACCAAAGCCTTTGAAACGCAGTTTCTTGGCAGGCCTTATCTGGCTGAGGTAGAACTTCTGCTCTGGGTGTGCTCCATTGGCCTAGAGCTGTCTGGCCCATAGGGCCGCCTTGTTTGCAAAGGGGATGAGAGGCCCCAAAGCATCTTGCTTCCAGCTCTTCGGGAAGCTAAGAAACATCTGGCGTTGCCCAGTGCTCTTACAGCCTACCGGGAACATCTCTTACCAAGGCCTGTGAAACGCAGTTTGTTGGTGGCCTGAACTGGCCCAAGTAGAACTTCTGCTCTGGGTGTGCTCCACTGGCCTAGATCTACCTGCCCCAAAGGGCTGCCTTGAGTCCAAAGTGAGAGAGTGGCACCAAAGCTTCTCGCTTCCAGCTCTTCGGGAAGCTAAGAAACATCTGGCGTTGCCCAGTGCTCTTACAGCCTACCGGGAACATCTCTTACCAAGGTCTTTGAAACGCCGTTTCCTGGCAGGCCTGATTTGGCTGAAGTAGAACTTCTGCTCTGGGTGTGCTCCATTGCCCTAGAGCTGCCAGGCCCAAGGTGCTGCCTTGTTTCCAAAGGGGCAGAGAGGCCCCAAAGCATCTTGCTTCCAGCTCTCTGGGAAGCTAAGAACCAACTCGCTCTGCCCCGTGCTCTTACAGCCTACCGGGAACATGTCTTTGAAAGGCCTGTGAAACGCAGTTTCTTGGCAGGCCTCATCTGGCTGAAGTAGAACTCCGGCTCTGGGTGTGCTCCATTGCCCTAGAGCTGCCAGGCCCAAAGTGCTGCCCTGTTTCCAAGGGGCAGAGAGGCCCAAAGCATCTTGCTTCCCGGTCTTTGCGAAGCTAAGACACAACTGGCTATGCCCAGTGCTCTTACACCTACCGGGAACATCTCTTACCAAGGCCTGTCAAACGCTGTTTCTTTGCAGGCCTGATCAGGCTGAAGTAGAAGTCCTGCTCTGCGTGTGCTCCATTGGCCTAGAGCTTCCTGACCCAAAAGGCTGCCTTGTTCCCAAACGGGCAGAGGGGTCCCAAGCATCTTGCTTCCAGCTTTTCAGGAAGGTAAGAAACAACTGGCTCTGCCCAGTGCTCTTACAGCCTACCGGGAACATCTCTTACCAAGGCCTGTGAAACACAGTTTCCTGGCAGGCCTGATCTGGCTGAAGTAGAACTTCTGCTCTGGGTGTGCTCCATTGCCCTAGAGCTGCCAGGCCCAAAGGGCTGCCTTGTTTCCAAAGACGGAGAGTGGACCCAAAGCATCTTGCTCCCAGCTCTTCGGGAAGCTAAGAAACAGCTGGCTCTGCCCAGTGCTCTTACAGCCTAAGAGAACATCTCTTTGAAAGGCCTGTGAAACGCAGTTTCTTGGCAGGCCTGACCTGGCTGAAGTAGAACTTCTGTTCTGGTTGTGCTACATAGGCCTAGAGCTACCAGGACCTAAGGGCTGCCTTGTTTCCAAAGGGTGAGAGAGGCCCCAAAGCATCTTGCCTCCAGCACTTTGGGAAGCTAAAAAACAACTGGTTCTGCCCAGTGCTCTCACAGCCTACCGTGAACATCTCTTACCAAGGGCTGTGAAACGCAGTTTCTGGGCAGGACTGATCTGCCTGAAGTAGAACTTCTGCTGTGGGTGTGCTCCATTGGCCTAGAGCTGCCAGACCCAAACGGCTGCCTTGTGTCCAAAGGGAGAGAGAGGCCCCAAGGCATCTTGCTTCCAGCTCTGTGGGAAGCTAAAGCAACTGGCTCTCCACAGTGCTCTCACAGCCTACCGGGAACATCTCTTACCAAGGCCTGTGAAACGCAGTTTCTTGGCAGGCCTGATCTGGCTGAAGTAGAACTCCTGCTCTGGGCGTGCTACTTTGGCCTAGAGCTGCCAGGCCCAAAGGGCCGCCTTGTTTCCAAAGGGGCTGAGAGTCCCCAAAGCATCTTGCTTCCAAATCTTTGGGAAGCTAAGAAACAACTGGCTCTGCACAGTGCTCTCACAGCCTACCGGCAACGTGACAGAGAAAGGCCTGTGAGACGCAGTTTCTTGGAAGGCCTGATCTGGCTGAGGTAGAACTTCTGCTCTGGGTGTACTCCATTGGCCTAGGGCTGCCAGGCCCAAAGGGCTGCCTTTATTTCCAAAGTGTGAGAGAGGCCCCAAAGCATCTTGCTTCCTGCTCTCTGGGAAGCTAAAACAACTGGCTCTGCACAGTGCTCTCAAAGCCAACCGGGAACGTCACATACAAAGGCCTGTGAAACGCAGCTTCTTGACAGGCCTTATCTGGCTGAGGTAGAACTTGTGCTCTGGGTGTGCTACTTTGGCCTAGAGCTGCCAGGCACAAAGGCTGCTTTGTTTCCAAAGGGGGAGAGAGGCCCCAAATCATGTTGCTTCCAGCTGTTTTTGAAGCTAAGAAACAACTCGCTCTGCCAGGTACTCTTACAGCCTTCCGGGAACACCTCTTACGAAGGCCTGTGAAAAGCAGTTTCTTGGCAGGCCTGATCTGGCTGAGGTAGAACTTCTGCTCTGGGTGTGCTCCATTGCCCTAGAGCTGAAAGGCCCAAAGGGCTGCCTTGTTTCCAAAGGGGGAGAGAGGCCCCAAAGCATCTTGCTTCCACCTCTTGGGAAGCTAAGAAACAACTGGCTGTGCCCAGTGCTCTTATAGCCTAAGAGAACATCTCTTATCAAGGCCTGGGAAACGCACTGTCTAGGCAGGCCTGATCTGGAAGAAGTAGAACTTCGGCTCTGGTTGTGCTTCATTGCCCTAGAGCTGCCAGACCCAACGTGCTGCCTTGTTTCCAAAGGGGCAGAGAGGCCCCAAAGCGTCTTGCTTCCAGCTGTTTGGGAAACAAGGAAACAACTGGCTCTGCACCGTGCTCTCACAGCCTACCGGGAACGTCACATACAAAGGCCTCTGAAACGCAGTTCCTTGGCAGGCCTGATCTGGCTGAAGTAGGACTTCTGCTCTGGGTGTGCTCCATTGGCCTAGAGCTGAAAGGCCCAAAGGTCACCCTTGTTGGCAAAGGGGCAGGGAGCCCCCAAAGCATCTTGCTTCCAGCTCTTTGGGAAGCTAAGAAACAAATGGCTCTGCCCAGTGCTCTAACAGAGTACTGGGAACATCTCTTACCAAAGCCTTTGAAACGCAGTTTCTTGGCAGGCCTTATCTGGCTGAGGTAGAACTTCTGCTCTGGGTGTGCTCCATTGGCCTAGAGCTGCCTGGCCCAAAGGTCGGCCTTGTTTGCAAAGGGGATGAGAGGCCCCAAAGCATCTTGCTTCCAGCTCTTCGGGAAGCTAAGAAACATCTGGCGTTGCCCAGTGCTCTTACAGCCTACCGGGAACATCTCTTACCAAGGCCTGTGAAACGCAGTTTGTTGGTGGCCTGAACTGGCCGAAGTAGAACTTCTGCTCTGGGTGTGCTCCATTGGCCTAGAGCTGCCTGGCCCATAGGGCCGCCTTGTTTGCAAAGGGGATGAGAGGCCCCAAAGCATCTTGCTTCCAGCTCTTCGGGAAGCTAAGAAACATCTGGCGTTGCCCAGTGCTCTTACAGCCTACCGGGAACATCTCTTACCAAGGCCTGTGAAACGCAGTTTGTTGGTGGCCTGAACTGGCCGAAGTAGAACTTCTGCTCTGGGTGTGCTCCACTGGCCTAGAGCTACCTGCCCCAAAGGGCTGCCTTGAGTCCAAAGTGAGAGAGTGGCACCAAAGCTTCTCGCTTCCAGCTCTTCGGGAAGCTAAGAAACATCTGGCGTTGCCCTGTGCTCTTACAGCCTACCGGGAACATCTCTTACCAAGGTCTTTGAAACGCCGTTTCCTGGCAGGCCTGATTTGGCTGAAGTAGAACTTCTGCTCTGGGTGTGCTCCATTGCCCTAGAGCTGCCAGGCCCAAGGTGCTGCCTTGTTTCCAAAGGGGCAGAGAGGCCCCAAAGCATCTTGCTTCCAGCTCTCTGGGAAGCTAAGAACCAACTCGCTCTGCCCCGTGCTCTTACAGCCTACCGGGAACATGTCTTTGAAAGGCCTGTGAAACGCAGTTTCTTGGCAGGCCTCATCTGGCTGAAGTAGAACTCCGGCTCTGGGTGTGCTCCATTGCCCTAGAGCTGCCAGGCCCAAAGTGCTGCCCTGTTTCCAAGGGGCAGAGAGGCCCAAAGCATCTTGCTTCCCGGTCTTTGCGAAGCTAAGACACAACTGGCTCTGCCCAGTGCTCTTACACCTACCGGGAACATCTCTTACCAAGGCCTGTCAAACGCTGTTTCTTTGCAGGCCTCATCAGGCTGAAGTAGAACTCCTGCTCTGCGTGTGCTCCATTGGCCTAGAGCTTCCCGACCCAAAAGGCTGCCTTGTTCCCAAACGGGCAGAGCGGTCCCAAGCATCTTGCTTCCAGCTTTTCAGGAAGGTAAGAAACAACTGGCTCTGCCCAGTGCTCTTACAGCCTACCGGGAACATCTCTTACCAAGGCCTGTGAAACGCAGTTTCCTGGCAGGCCTGATCTGGCTGAAGTAGAACTCCTGCTCTGGGCGTGCTACTTTGGCCTAGAGCTGCCAGGCCCAAAGGGCCGCCTTGTTTCCAAAGGGGCTGAGAGTCCCCAAAGCATCTTGCTTCCAAATCTTTGGGAAGCTAAGAAACAACTGGCTCTGCACAGTGCTCTCACAGCCTACCGGCAACGTGACAGAGAAAGGCCTGTGAGACGCAGTTTCTTGGAAGGCCTGATCTGGCTGAGGTAGAACTTCTGCTCTGGGTGTACTCCATTGGCCTAGGGCTGCCAGGCCCAAAGGGCTGCCTTTATTTCCAAAGTGTGAGAGAGGCCCCAAAGCATCTTGCTTCCTGCTCTCTGGGAAGCTAAAACAACTGGCTCTGCACAGTGCTCTCAAAGCCAACCGGGAACGTCACATACAAAGGCCTGTGAAACGCAGCTTCTTGACAGGCCTTATCTGGCTGAGGTAGAACTTCTGCTCTGGGTGTGCTCCATTGGCCTAGAGCTGCCTGGCCCAAAGGTCGGCCTTGTTTGCAAAGGGGATGAGAGGCCCCAAAGCATCTTGCTTCCAGCTCTTCGGGAAGCTAAGAAACATCTGGCGTTGCCCAGTGCTCTTACAGCCTACCGGGAACATCTCTTACCAAGGCCTGTGAAACGCAGTTTGTTGGTGGCCTGAACTGGCCGAAGTAGAACTTCTGCTCTGGGTGTGCTCCATTGGCCTAGAGCTGCCTGGCCCGTAGGGCCGCCTTGTTTGCAAAGGGGATGAGAGGCCCCAAAGCATCTTGCTTCCAGCTCTTCGGGAAGCTAAGAAACATCTGGCATTGCCCAGTGCTCTTACAGCCTACCGGGAACATCTCTTACCAAGGCCTGTGAAACGCAGTTTGTTGGTGGCCTGAACTGGCCGAAGTAGAACTTCTGCTCTGGGTGTGCTCCACTGGCCTAGAGCTACCTGCCCCAAAGGGCTGCCTTGATTCCAAAGTGAGAGAGTGGCACCAAAGCATCTTGCTTCCAGCTCTTCGGGAAGCTAAGAAACATCTGGCGTTGCCCAGTGCTCTTACAGCCTACCGGGAACATCTCTTACCAAGGTCTTTGAAACGCCGTTTCCTGGCAGGCCTGATTTGGCTGAAGTAGAACTTCTGCTCTGGGTGTGCTCCATTGGCCTAGAGCTGCCAGGCCCAAGGTGCTGCCTTGTTTCCAAAGGGACAGAGAGGCCCCAAAGCATCTTCCTTCCAGCTCTCTGGGAAGCTAAGAACCAACTCGCTCTGCCCCGTGCTCTTACAGCCTACCGGGAACATGTCTTTGAAAGGCCTGTGAAACGCAGTTTCTTGGCAGGCCTGATCTGGCTGAAGTAGAACTCCGGCTCTGGGTGTGCTCCATTGCTCTAGAGCTGCCAGGCCCAAAGTGCTGCCCTGTTTCCAAGGGGCAGAGAGGCCCAAAGCATCTTGCTTCCCGGTCTTTGCGAAGCTAAGACACAACTGGCTCTGCCCAGTGCTCTTACACCTACCGGGAACATCTCTTACCAAGGCCTGTCAAACGCTGTTTCTTTGCAGGCCTGATCAGGCTGAAGTAGAACTCCTGCTCTGCGTGTGCTCCATTGGCCTAGAGCTTCCCGACCCAAAAGGCTGCCTTGTTCCCAAACGGGCAGAGGGGTCCCAAGCATCTTGCTTCCAGCTTTTCAGGAAGGTAAGAAACAACTGGCTCTGCCCAGTGCTCTTACAGCCTACCGGGAACATCTCTTACCAAGGCCTGTGAAACGCAGTTTCCTGGCAGGCCTGATCTGGCTGAAGTAGAACTTCTGCTCTGGGTGTGCTCCATTGCCCTAGAGCTGCCAGGCCCAAAGGGCTGCCTTGTTTCCAAAGACGGAGAGTGGACCCAAAGCATCTTGCTCCCAGCTCTTCGGGAAGCTAAGAAACAGCTGGCTCTGCCCAGTGCTCTTACAGCCTAAGAGAACATCTCTTTGAAAGGCCTGTGAAACGCAGTTTCTTGGCAGGCCTGACCTGGCTGAAGTAGAACTTCTGTTCTGGTTGTGCTACATAGGCCTAGAGCTACCAGGACCTAAGGGCTGCCTTGTTTCCAAAGGGTGAGAGAGGCCCCAAAGCATCTTGCCTCCAGCACTTTGGGAAGCTAAAAAACAACTGGTTCTGCCCAGTGCTCTCACAGCCTACCGTGAACATCTCTTACCAAGGGCTGTGAAACGCAGTTTCTGGGCAGGACTGATCTGCCTGAAGTAGAACTTCTGCTGTGGGTGTGCTCCATTGGCCTAGAGCTGCCAGGCCCAAACGGCTGCCTTGTGTCCAAAGGGAGAGAGAGGCCCCAAGGCATCTTGCTTCCAGCTCTGTGGGAAGCTAAAGCAACTGGCTCTCCACAGTGCTCTCACAGCCTACCGGGAACATCTCTTACCAAGGCCTGTGAAACGCAGTTTCTTGGCAGGCCTGATCTGGCTGAAGTAGAACTCCTGCTCTGGGCGTGCTACTTTGGCCTAGAGCTGCCAGGCCCAAAGGGCCGCCTTGTTTCCAAAGGGGCTGAGAGTCCCCAAAGCATCTTGCTTCCAAATCTTTGGGAAGCTAAGAAACAACTGGCTCTGCACAGTGCTCTCACAGCCTACCGGCAACGTGACAGAGAAAGGCCTGTGAGACGCAGTTTCTTGGAAGGCCTGATCTGGCTGAGGTAGAACTTCTGCTCTGGGTGTACTCCATTGGCCTAGGGCTGCCAGGCCCAAAGGGCTGCCTTTATTTCCAAAGTGTGAGAGAGGCCCCAAAGCATCTTGCTTCCTGCTCTCTGGGAAGCTAAAACAACTGGCTCTGCACAGTGCTCTCAAAGCCAACCGGGAACGTCACATACAAAGGCCTGTGAAACGCAGCTTCTTGACAGGCCTTATCTGGCTGAGGTAGAACTTGTGCTCTGGGTGTGCTACTTTGGCCTAGAGCTGCCAGGCACAAAGGCTGCTTTGTTTCCAAAGGGGGAGAGAGGCCCCAAATCATGTTGCTTCCAGCTGTTTTTGAAGCTAAGAAACAACTCGCTCTGCCAGGTACTCTTACAGCCTTCCGGGAACACCTCTTACGAAGGCCTGTGAAAAGCAGTTTCTTGGCAGGCCTGATCTGGCTGAGGTAGAACTTCTGCTCTGGGTGTGCTCCATTGCCCTAGAGCTGAAAGGCCCAAAGGGCTGCCTTGTTTCCAAAGGGGGAGAGAGGCCCCAAAGCATCTTGCTTCCACCTCTTGGGAAGCTAAGAAACAACTGGCTGTGCCCAGTGCTCTTATAGCCTAAGAGAACATCTCTTATCAAGGCCTGGGAAACGCACTGTCTAGGCAGGCCTGATCTGGAAGAAGTAGAACTTCGGCTATGGTTGTGCTTCATTGCCCTAGAGCTGCCAGACCCAACGTGCTGCCTTGTTTCCAAAGGGGCATAGGGCCCCAAAGCGTCTTGCTTCCAGCTGTTTGGGAAACAAGGAAACAACTGGCTCTGCACCGTGCTCTCACAGCCTACCGGGAACGTCACATACAAAGGCCTCTGAAACGCAGTTCCTTGGCAGGCCTGATCTGGCTGAAGTAGGACTTCTGCTCTGGGTGTGCTCCATTGGCCTAGAGCTGAAAGGCCCAAAGGTCGCCCTTGTTGGCAAAGGGGCAGGGAGCCCCCAAAGCATCTTGCTTCCAGCTCTTTAGGAAGCTAAGAAACAAATGGCTCTGCCCAGTGCTCTAAGAGAGTACCGGGAACATCTCTTACCAAAGCCTTTGAAACGCAGTTTCTTGGCAGGCCTTATCTGGCTGAGGTAGAACTTCTGCTCTGGGTGTGCTCCATTGGCCTAGAGCTGTCTGGCCCATAGGGCCGCCTTGTTTGCAAAGGGGATGAGAGGCCCCAAAGCATCTTGCTTCCAGCTCTTCGGGAAGCTAAGAAACATCTGGCGTTGCCCAGTGCTCTTACAGCCTACCGGGAACATCTCTTACCAAGGCCTGTGAAACGCAGTTTGTTGGTGGCCTGAACTGGCCCAAGTAGAACTTCTGCTCTGGGTGTGCTCCACTGGCCTAGATCTACCTGCCCCAAAGGGCTGCCTTGAGTCCAAAGTGAGAGAGTGGCACCAAAGCTTCTCGCTTCCAGCTCTTCGGGAAGCTAAGAAACATCTGGCGTTGCCCAGTGCTCTTACAGCCTACCGGGAACATCTCTTACCAAGGTCTTTGAAACGCCGTTTCCTGGCAGGCCTGATTTGGCTGAAGTAGAACTTCTGCTCTGGGTGTGCTCCATTGCCCTAGAGCTGCCAGGCCCAAGGTGCTGCCTTGTTTCCAAAGGGGCAGAGAGGCCCCAAAGCATCTTGCTTCCAGCTCTCTGGGAAGCTAAGAACCAACTCGCTCTGCCCCGTGCTCTTACAGCCTACCGGGAACATGTCTTTGAAAGGCCTGTGAAACGCAGTTTCTTGGCAGGCCTCATCTGGCTGAAGTAGAACTCCGGCTCTGGGTGTGCTCCATTGCCCTAGAGCTGCCAGGCCCAAAGTGCTGCCCTGTTTCCAAGGGGCAGAGAGGCCCAAAGCATCTTGCTTCCCGGTCTTTGCGAAGCTAAGAAACAACTGGCTCTGCCCAGTGCTCTTACACCTACCGGGAACATCTCTTACCAAGGCCTGTCAAACGCTGTTTCTTTGCAGGCCTGATCAGGCTGAAGTAGAACTCCTGCTCTGCGTGTGCTCCATTGGCCTAGAGCTTCCCGACCCAAAAGGCTGCCTTGTTCCCAAACGGGCAGAGGGGTCCCAAGCATCTTGCTTCCAGCTTTTCAGGAAGGTAAGAAACAACTGGCTCTGCCCAGTGCTCTTACAGCCTACCGGGAACATCTCTTACCAAGGCCTGTGAAACGCAGTTTCCTGGCAGGCCTGATCTGGCTGAAGTAGAACTTCTGCTCTGGGTGTGCTCCATTGCCCTAGAGCTGCCAGGCCCAAAGGGCTGCCTTGTTTCCAAAGACGGAGAGTGGACCCAAAGCATCTTGCTCCCAGCTCTTCGGGAAGCTAAGAAACAGCTGGCTCTGCCCAGTGCTCTTACAGCCTAAGAGAACATCTCTTTGAAAGGCCTGTGAAACGCAGTTTCTTGGCAGGCCTGACCTGGCTGAAGTAGAACTTCTGTTCTGGTTGTGCTACATAGGCCTAGAGCTACCAGGACCTAAGGGCTGCCTTGTTTCCAAAGGGTGAGAGAGGCCCCAAAGCATCTTGCCTCCAGCACTTTGGGAAGCTAAAAAACAACTGGTTCTGCCCAGTGCTCTCACAGCCTACCGTGAACATCTCTTACCAAGGGCTGTGAAACGCAGTTTCTGGGCAGGACTGATCTGCCTGAAGTAGAACTTCTGCTGTGGGTGTGCTCCATTGGCCTAGAGCTGCCAGGCCCAAACGGCTGCCTTGTGTCCAAAGGGAGAGAGAGGCCCCAAGGCATCTTGCTTCCAGCTCTGTGGGAAGCTAAAGCAACTGGCTCTCCACAGTGCTCTCACAGCCTACCGGGAACATCTCTTACCAAGGCCTGTGAAACGCAGTTTCTTGGCAGGCCTGATCTGGCTGAAGTAGAACTCCTGCTCTGGGCGTGCTACTTTGGCCTAGAGCTGCCAGGCCCAAAGGGCCGCCTTGTTTCCAAAGGGGCTGAGAGTCCCCAAAGCATCTTGCTTCCAAATCTTTGGGAAGCTAAGAAACAACTGGCTCTGCACAGTGCTCTCACAGCCTACCAGCAACGTGACAGAGAAAGGCCTGTGAGACGCAGTTTCTTGGAAGGCCTGATCTGGCTGAGGTAGAACTTCTGCTCTGGGTGTACTCCATTGGCCTAGGGCTGCCAGGCCCAAAGGGCTGCCTTTATTTCCAAAGTGTGAGAGAGGCCCCAAAGCATCTTGCTTCCTGCTCTCTGGGAAGCTAAAACAACTGGCTCTGCACAGTGCTCTCAAAGCCAACCGGGAACGTCACATACAAAGGCCTGTGAAACGCAGCTTCTTGACAGGCCTTATCTGGCTGAGGTAGAACTTGTGCTCTGGGTGTGCTACTTTGCCTAGAGCTGCCAGGCACAAAGGCTGCTTTGTTTCCAAAGGGGGAGAGAGGCCCCAAATCATGTTGCTTCCAGCTGTTTTTGAAGCTAAGAAACAACTCGCTCTGCCAGGTACTCTTACAGCCTTCCGGGAACACCTCTTACGAAGGCCTGTGAAAAGCAGTTTCTTGGCAGGCCTGATCTGGCTGAGGTAGAACTTCTGCTCTGGGTGTGCTCCATTGCCCTAGAGCTGAAAGGCCCAAAGGGCTGCCTTGTTTCCAAAGGGGGAGAGAGGCCCCAAAGCATCTTGCTTCCACCTCTTGGGAAGCTAAGAAACAACTGGCTGTGCCCAGTGCTCTTATAGCCTAAGAGAACATCTCTTATCAAGGCCTGGGAAACGCACTGTCTAGGCAGGCCTGATCTGGAAGAAGTAGAACTTCGGCTATGGTTGTGCTTCATTGCCCTAGAGCTGCCAGACCCAACGTGCTGCCTTGTTTCCAAAGGGGCATAGGGCCCCAAAGCGTCTTGCTTCCAGCTGTTTGGGAAACAAGGAAACAACTGGCTCTGCACCGTGCTCTCACAGCCTACCTGGAACGTCACATACAAAGGCCTCTGAAACGCAGTTCCTTGGCAGGCCTGATCTGGCTGAAGTAGGACTTCTGCTCTGGGTGTGCTCCATTGGCCTAGAGCTGAAAGGCCCAAAGGTCGCCCTTGTTGGCAAAGGGGCAGGGAGCCCCCAAAATATCTTGCTTACAGCTCTTTGGGAAGCTAAGAAACAAATGGCTCTGCCCAGTGCTCTAAGAGAGTACCGGGAATATCTCTTACCAAAGCCTTTGAAACGCAGTTTCTTGGCAGGCCTTATCTGGCTGAGGTAGAACTTCTGCTCTGGGTGTGCTCCATTGGCCTAGAGCTGCCTGGCCCAAAGGTCGGCCTTGTTTGCAAAGGGGATGAGAGGCCCCAAAGCATCTTGCTTCCAGCTCTTCGGGAAGCTAAGAAACATCTGGCGTTGCCCAGTGCTCTTACAGCCTACCGGGAACATCTCTTACCAAGGCCTGTGAAACGCAGTTTGTTGGTGGCCTGAACTGGCCGAAGTAGAACTTCTGCTCTGGGTGTGCTCCATTGGCCTAGAGCTGCCTGGCCCATAGGGCCGCCTTGTTTGCAAAGGGGATGAGAGGCCCCAAAGCATCTTGCTTCCAGCTCTTCGGGAAGCTAAGAAACATCTGGCGTTGCCCAGTGCTCTTACAGCCTACCGGGAACATCTCTTACCAAGGCCTGTGAAACGCAGTTTGTTGGTGGCCTGAACTGGCCGAAGTAGAACTTCTGCTCTGGGTGTGCTCCACTGGCCTAGAGCTACCTGCCCCAAAGGGCTGCCTTGATTCCAAAGTGAGTGAGTGGCACCAAAGCATCTTGCTTCCAGCTCTTCGGGAAGCTAAGAAACATCTGGCGTTGCCCAGTGCTCTTACAGCCTACCGGGAGCATCTCTTACCAAGGTGTTTGAAACGCCGTTTCCTGGCAGGCCTGATTTGGCTGAAGTAGAACTTCTGCTCTGGGTATGCTCCATTGCCCTAGAGCTGCCAGGCCCAAGGTGCTGCCTTGTTTCCAAAGGGGCAGAGAGGCCCCAAAGCATCTTGCTTCCAGCTCTCTGGGAAGCTAAGAACCAACTCGCTCTGCCCCGTGCTCTTACAGCCTACCGGGAACATGTCTTTGAAAGGCCTGTGAAACGCAGTTTCTTGGCAGGCCTCATCTGGCTGAAGTAGAACTCCGGCTCTGGGTGTGCTCCATTGCCCTAGAGCTGCCAGGCCCAAAGTGCTGCCCTGTTTCCAAGGGGCAGAGAGGCCCAAAGCATCTTGCTTCCCGGTCTTTGCGAAGCTAAGACACAACTGGCTATGCCCAGTGCTCTTACACCTACCGGGAACATCTCTTACCAAGGCCTGTCAAACGCTGTTTCTTTGCAGGCCTGATCAGGCTGAAGTAGAACTCCTGCTCTGCGTGTGCTCCATTGGCATAGAGCTTCCTGACCCAAAAGGCTGCCTTGTTCCCAAACGGGCAGAGGGGTCCCAAGCATCTTGCTTCCAGCTTTTCAGGAAGGTAAGAAACAACTGGCTCTGCCCAGTGCTCTTACAGCCTACCGGGAACATCTCTTACCAAGGCCTGTGAAACGCAGTTTCCTGGCAGGCCTGATCTGGCTGAAGTAGAACTTCTGCTCTGGGTGTGCTCCATTGCCCTAGAGCTGCCAGGCCCAAAGGGCTGCCTTGTTTCCAAAGACGGAGAGTGGACCCAAAGCATCTTGCTCCCAGCTCTTCGGGAAGCTAAGAAACAGCTGGCTCTGCCCAGTGCTCTTACAGCCTAAGAGAACATCTCTTTGAAAGGCCTGTGAAACGCAGTTTCTTGGCAGGCCTGACCTGGCTGAAGTAGAACTTCTGTTCTGGTTGTGCTACATAGGCCTAGAGCTACCAGGACCTAAGGGCTGCCTTGTTTCCAAAGGGTGAGAGAGGCCCCAAAGCATCTTGCCTCCAGCACTTTGGGAAGCTAAAAAACAACTGGTTCTGCCCAGTGCTCTCACAGCCTACCGTGAACATCTCTTACCAAGGGCTGTGAAACGCAGTTTCTGGGCAGGACTGATCTGCCTGAAGTAGAACTTCTGCTGTGGGTGTGCTCCATTGGCCTAGAGCTGCCAGGCCCAAACGGCTGCCTTGTGTCCAAAGGGAGAGAGAGGCCCCAAGGCATCTTGCTTCCAGCTCTGTGGGAAGCTAAAGCAACTGGCTCTCCACAGTGCTCTCACAGCCTACCGGGAACATCTCTTACCAAGGCCTGTGAAACGCAGTTTCTTGGCAGGCCTGATCTGGCTGAAGTAGAACTCCTGCTCTGGGCGTGCTACTTTGGCCTAGAGCTGCCAGGCCCAAAGGGCCGCCTTGTTTCCAAAGGGGCTGAGAGTCCCCAAAGCATCTTGCTTCCAAATCTTTGGGAAGCTAAGAAACAACTGGCTCTGCACAGTGCTCTCACAGCCTACCGGCAACGTGACAGAGAAAGGCCTGTGAGACGCAGTTTCTTGGAAGGCCTGATCTGGCTGAGGTAGAACTTCTGCTCTGGGTGTACTCCATTGGCCTAGGGCTGCCAGGCCCAAAGGGCTGCCTTTATTTCCAAAGTGTGAGAGAGGCCCCAAAGCATCTTGCTTCCTGCTCTCTGGGAAGCTAAAACAACTGGCTCTGCACAGTGCTCTCAAAGCCAACCGGGAACGTCACATACAAAGGCCTGTGAAACGCAGCTTCTTGACAGGCCTTATCTGGCTGAGGTAGAACTTGTGCTCTGGGTGTGCTACTTTGGCCTAGAGCTGCCAGGCACAAAGGCTGCTTTGTTTCCAAAGGGGGAGAGAGGCCCCAAATCATGTTGCTTCCAGCTGTTTTTGAAGCTAAGAAACAACTCGCTCTGCCAGGTACTCTTACAGCCTTCCGGGAACACCTCTTACGAAGGCCTGTGAAAAGCAGTTTCTTGGCAGGCCTGATCTGGCTGAGGTAGAACTTCTGCTCTGGGTGTGCTCCATTGCCCTAGAGCTGAAAGGCCCAAAGGGCTGCCTTGTTTCCAAAGGGGGAGAGAGGCCCCAAAGCATCTTGCTTCCACCTCTTGGGAAGCTAAGAAACAACTGGCTGTGCCCAGTGCTCTTATAGCCTAAGAGAACATCTCTTATCAAGGCCTGTGAAATGCACTGTCTAGGCAGGCCTGATCTGGAAGAAGTAGAACTTCGGCTCTGGTTGTGCTTCATTGCCCTAGAGCTGCCAGACCCAACGTGCTGCCTTGTTTCCAAAGGGGCATAGAGGCCCCAAAGCGTCTTGCTTCCAGCTGTTTGGGAAACAAGGAAACAACTGGCTCTGCACCGTGCTCTCACAGCCTACCGGGAACGTCACATACAAAGGCCTCTGAAACGCAGTTCCTTGGCAGGCCTGATCTGGCTGAAGTAGGACTTCTGCTCTGGGTGTGCTCCATTGGCCTAGAGCTGAAAGGCCCAAAGGTCACCCTTGTTGGCAAAGGGGCAGGGAGCCCCCAAAGCATCTTGCTTCCAGCTCTTTGGGAAGCTAAGAAACAAATGGCTCTGCCCAGTGCTCTAACAGAGTACTGGGAACATCTCTTACCAAAGCCTTTGAAACGCAGTTTCTTGGCAGGCCTTATCTGGCTGAGGTAGAACTTCTGCTCTGGGTGTGCTCCATTGGCCTAGAGCTGCCTGGCCCAAAGGGCCGCCTTGTTTGCAAAGGGGATGAGAGGCCCCAAAGCATCTTGCTTCCAGCTCTTCGGGAAGCTAAGAAACATCTGGCGTTGCCCAGTGCTCTTACAGCCTACCGGGAACATCTCTTACCAAGGCCTGTGAAACGCAGTTTGTTGGTGGCCTGAACTGGCCCAAGTAGAACTTCTGCTCTGGGTGTGCTCCACTGGCCTAGATCTACCTGCCCCAAAGGGCTGCCTTGAGTCCAAAGTGAGAGAGTGGCACCAAAGCTTCTCGCTTCCAGCTCTTCGGGAAGCTAAGAAACATCTGGCGTTGCCCTGTGCTCTTACAGCCTACCGGGAACATCTCTTACCAAGGTCTTTGAAACGCCGTTTCCTGGCAGGCCTGATTTGGCTGAAGTAGAACTTCTGCTCTGGGTGTGCTCCATTGCCCTAGAGCTGCCAGGCCCAAGGTGCTGCCTTGTTTCCAAAGGGGCAGAGAGGCCCCAAAGCATCTTGCTTCCAGCTCTCTGGGAAGCTAAGAACCAACTCGCTCTGCCCCGTGCTCTTACAGCCTACCGGGAACATGTCTTTGAAAGGCCTGTGAAATGCAGTTTCTTGGCAGGCCTCATCTGGCTGAAGTAGAACTCCGGCTCTGGGTGTGCTCCATTGCCCTAGAGCTGCCAGGCCCAAAGTGCTGCCCTGTTTCCAAGGGGCAGAGAGGCCCAAAGCATCTTGCTTCCCGGTCTTTGCGAAGCTAAGACACAACTGGCTATGCCCAGTGCTCTTACACCTACCGGGAACATCTCTTACCAAGGCCTGTCAAACGCTGTTTCTTTGCAGGCCTGATCAGGCTGAAGTAGAACTCCTGCTCTGCGTGTGCTCCATTGGCATAGAGCTTCCTGACCCAAAAGGCTGCCTTGTTCCCAAACGGGCAGAGGGGTCCCAAGCATCTTGCTTCCAGCTTTTCAGGAAGGTAAGAAACAACTGGCTCTGCCCAGTGCTCTTACAGCCTACCGGGAACATCTCTTACCAAGGCCTGTGAAACGCAGTTTCCTGGCAGGCCTGATCTGGCTGAAGTAGAACTTCTGCTCTGGGTGTGCTCCATTGCCCTAGAGCTGCCAGGCCCAAAGGGCTGCCTTGTTTCCAAAGACGGAGAGTGGACCCAAAGCATCTTGCTCCCAGCTCTTCGGGAAGCTAAGAAACAGCTGGCTCTGCCCAGTGCTCTTACAGCCTAAGAGAACATCTCTTTGAAAGGCCTGTGAAACGCAGTTTCTTGGCAGGCCTGACCTGGCTGAAGTAGAACTTCTGTTCTGGTTGTGCTACATAGGCCTAGAGCTACCAGGACCTAAGGGCTGCCTTGTTTCCAAAGGGTGAGAGAGGCCCCAAAGCATCTTGCCTCCAGCACTTTGGGAAGCTAAAAAACAACTGGTTCTGCCCAGTGCTCTCACAGCCTACCGTGAACATCTCTTACCAAGGGCTGTGAAACGCAGTTTCTGGGCAGGACTGATCTGCCTGAAGTAGAACTTCTGCTGTGGGTGTGCTCCATTGGCCTAGAGCTGCCAGGCCCAAACGGCTGCCTTGTGTCCAAAGGGAGAGAGAGGCCCCAAGGCATCTTGCTTCCAGCTCTGTGGGAAGCTAAAGCAACTGGCTCTCCACAGTGCTCTCACAGCCTACCGGGAACATCTCTTACCAAGGCCTGTGAAACGCAGTTTCTTGGCAGGCCTGATCTGGCTGAAGTAGAACTCCTGCTCTGGGCGTGCTACTTTGGCCTAGAGCTGCCAGGCCCAAAGGGCCGCCTTGTTTCCAAAGGGGCTGAGAGTCCCCAAAGCATCTTGCTTCCAAATCTTTGGGAAGCTAAGAAACAACTGGCTCTGCACAGTGCTCTCACAGCCTACCGGCAACGTGACAGAGAAAGGCCTGTGAGACGCAGTTTCTTGGAAGGCCTGATCTGGCTGAGGTAGAACTTCTGCTCTGGGTGTACTCCATTGGCCTAGGGCTGCCAGGCCCAAAGGGCTGCCTTTATTTCCAAAGTGTGAGAGAGGCCCCAAAGCATCTTGCTTCCTGCTCTCTGGGAAGCTAAAACAACTGGCTCTGCACAGTGCTCTCCAAGCCAACCGGGAACGTCACATACAAAGGCCTGTGAAACGCAGCTTCTTGACAGGCCTTATCTGGCTGAGGTAGAACTTGTGCTCTGGGTGTGCTACTTTGGCCTAGAGCTGCCAGGCACAAAGGCTGCTTTGTTTCCAAAGGGGGAGAGAGGCCCCAAATCATGTTGCTTCCAGCTGTTTTTGAAGCTAAGAAACAACTCGCTCTGCCAGGTACTCTTACAGCCTTCCGGGAACACCTCTTACGAAGGCCTGTGAAAAGCAGTTTCTTGGCAGGCCTGATCTGGCTGAGGTAGAACTTCTGCTCTGGGTGTGCTCCATTGCCCTAGAGCTGAAAGGCCCAAAGGGCTGCCTTGTTTCCAAAGGGGGAGAGAGGCCCCAAAGCATCTTGCTTCCACCTCTTGGGAAGCTAAGAAACAACTGGCTGTGCCCAGTGCTCTTATAGCCTAAGAGAACATCTCTTATCAAGGCCTGGGAAACGCACTGTCTAGGCAGGCCTGATCTGGAAGAAGTAGAACTTCGGCTATGGTTGTGCTTCATTGCCCTAGAGCTGCCAGACCCAACGTGCTGCCTTGTTTCCAAAGGGGCATAGGGCCCCAAAGCGTCTTGCTTCCAGCTGTTTGGGAAACAAGGAAACAACTGGCTCTGCACCGTGCTCTCACAGCCTACCTGGAACGTCACATACAAAGGCCTCTGAAACGCAGTTCCTTGGCAGGCCTGATCTGGCTGAAGTAGGACTTCTGCTCTGGGTGTGCTCCATTGGCCTAGAGCTGAAAGGCCCAAAGGTCGCCCTTGTTGGCAAAGGGGCAGGGAGCCCCCAAAATATCTTGCTTCCAGCTCTTTGGGAAGCTAAGAAACAAATGGCTCTGCCCAGTGCTCTAAGAGAGTACCGGGAATATCTCTTACCAAAGCCTTTGAAACGCAGTTTCTTGGCAGGCCTTATCTGGCTGAGGTAGAACTTCTGCTCTGGGTGTGCTCCATTGGCCTAGAGCTGCCTGGCCCAAAGGTCGGCCTTGTTTGCAAAGGGGATGAGAGGCCCCAAAGCATCTTGCTTCCAGCTCTTCGGGAAGCTAAGAAACATCTGGCGTTGCCCAGTGCTCTTACAGCCTACCGGGAACATCTCTTACCAAGGCCTGTGAAACGCAGTTTGTTGGTGGCCTGAACTGGCCGAAGTAGAACTTCTGCTCTGGGTGTGCTCCATTGGCCTAGAGCTGCCTGGCCCATAGGGCCGCCTTGTTTGCAAAGGGGATGAGAGGCCCCAAAGCATCTTGCTTCCAGCTCTTCGGGAAGCTAAGAAACATCTGGCGTTGCCCAGTGCTCTTACAGCCTACCGGGAACATCTCTTACCAAGGCCTGTGAAACGCAGTTTGTTGGTGGCCTGAACTGGCCGAAGTAGAACTTCTGCTCTGGGTGTGCTCCACTGGCCTAGAGCTACCTGCCCCAAAGGGCTGCCTTGATTCCAAAGTGAGTGAGTGGCACCAAAGCATCTTGCTTCCAGCTCTTCGGGAAGCTAAGAAACATCTGGCGTTGCCCAGTGCTCTTACAGCCTACCGGGAGCATCTCTTACCAAGGTGTTTGAAACGCCGTTTCCTGGCAGGCCTGATTTGGCTGAAGTAGAACTTCTGCTCTGGGTATGCTCCATTGCCCTAGAGCTGCCAGGCCCAAGGTGCTGCCTTGTTTCCAAAGGGGCAGAGAGGCCCCAAAGCATCTTGCTTCCAGCTCTCTGGGAAGCTAAGAACCAACTCGCTCTGCCCCGTGCTCTTACAGCCTACCGGGAACATGTCTTTGAAAGGCCTGTGAAATGCAGTTTCTTGGCAGGCCTCATCTGGCTGAAGTAGAACTCCGGCTCTGGGTGTGCTCCATTGCCCTAGAGCTGCCAGGCCCAAAGTGCTGCCCTGTTTCCAAGGGGCAGAGAGGCCCAAAGCATCTTGCTTCCCGGTCTTTGCGAAGCTAAGACACAACTGGCTATGCCCAGTGCTCTTACACCTACCGGGAACATCTCTTACCAAGGCCTGTCAAACGCTGTTTCTTTGCAGGCCTGATCAGGCTGAAGTAGAACTCCTGCTCTGCGTGTGCTCCATTGGCATAGAGCTTCCTGACCCAAAAGGCTGCCTTGTTCCCAAACGGGCAGAGGGGTCCCAAGCATCTTGCTTCCAGCTTTTCAGGAAGGTAAGAAACAACTGGCTCTGCCCAGTGCTCTTACAGCCTACCGGGAACATCTCTTACCAAGGCCTGTGAAACGCAGTTTCCTGGCAGGCCTGATCTGGCTGAAGTAGAACTTCTGCTCTGGGTGTGCTCCATTGCCCTAGAGCTGCCAGGCCCAAAGGGCTGCCTTGTTTCCAAAGACGGAGAGTGGACCCAAAGCATCTTGCTCCCAGCTCTTCGGGAAGCTAAGAAACAGCTGGCTCTGCCCAGTGCTCTTACAGCCTAAGAGAACATCTCTTTGAAAGGCCTGTGAAACGCAGTTTCTTGGCAGGCCTGACCTGGCTGAAGTAGAACTTCTGTTCTGGTTGTGCTACATAGGCCTAGAGCTACCAGGACCTAAGGGCTGCCTTGTTTCCAAAGGGTGAGAGAGGCCCCAAAGCATCTTGCCTCCAGCACTTTGGGAAGCTAAAAAACAACTGGTTCTGCCCAGTGCTCTCACAGCCTACCGTGAACATCTCTTACCAAGGGCTGTGAAACGCAGTTTCTGGGCAGGACTGATCTGCCTGAAGTAGAACTTCTGCTGTGGGTGTGCTCCATTGGCCTAGAGCTGCCAGGCCCAAACGGCTGCCTTGTGTCCAAAGGGAGAGAGAGGCCCCAAGGCATCTTGCTTCCAGCTCTGTGGGAAGCTAAAGCAACTGGCTCTCCACAGTGCTCTCACAGCCTACCGGGAACATCTCTTACCAAGGCCTGTGAAACGCAGTTTCTTGGCAGGCCTGATCTGGCTGAAGTAGAACTCCTGCTCTGGGCGTGCTACTTTGGCCTAGAGCTGCCAGGCCCAAAGGGCCGCCTTGTTTCCAAAGGGGCTGAGAGTCCCCAAAGCATCTTGCTTCCAAATCTTTGGGAAGCTAAGAAACAACTGGCTCTGCACAGTGCTCTCACAGCCTACCGGCAACGTGACAGAGAAAGGCCTGTGAGACGCAGTTTCTTGGAAGGCCTGATCTGGCTGAGGTAGAACTTCTGCTCTGGGTGTACTCCATTGGCCTAGGGCTGCCAGGCCCAAAGGGCTGCCTTTATTTCCAAAGTGTGAGAGAGGCCCCAAAGCATCTTGCTTCCTGCTCTCTGGGAAGCTAAAACAACTGGCTCTGCACAGTGCTCTCAAAGCCAACCGGGAACGTCACATACAAAGGCCTGTGAAACGCAGCTTCTTGACAGGCCTTATCTGGCTGAGGTAGAACTTGTGCTCTGGGTGTGCTACTTTGGCCTAGAGCTGCCAGGCACAAAGGCTGCTTTGTTTCCAAAGGGGGAGAGAGGCCCCAAATCATGTTGCTTCCAGCTGTTTTTGAAGCTAAGAAACAACTCGCTCTGCCAGGTACTCTTACAGCCTTCCGGGAACACCTCTTACGAAGGCCTGTGAAAAGCAGTTTCTTGGCAGGCCTGATCTGGCTGAGGTAGAACTTCTGCTCTGGGTGTGCTCCATTGCCCTAGAGCTGAAAGGCCCAAAGGGCTGCCTTGTTTCCAAAGGGGGAGAGAGGCCCCAAAGCATCTTGCTTCCACCTCTTGGGAAGCTAAGAAACAACTGGCTGTGCCCAGTGCTCTTATAGCCTAAGAGAACATCTCTTATCAAGGCCTGTGAAATGCACTGTCTAGGCAGGCCTGATCTGGAAGAAGTAGAACTTCGGCTCTGGTTGTGCTTCATTGCCCTAGAGCTGCCAGACCCAACGTGCTGCCTTGTTTCCAAAGGGGCATAGAGGCCCCAAAGCGTCTTGCTTCCAGCTGTTTGGGAAACAAGGAAACAACTGGCTCTGCACCGTGCTCTCACAGCCTACCGGGAACGTCACATACAAAGGCCTCTGAAACGCAGTTCCTTGGCAGGCCTGATCTGGCTGAAGTAGGACTTCTGCTCTGGGTGTGCTCCATTGGCCTAGAGCTGAAAGGCCCAAAGGTCACCCTTGTTGGCAAAGGGGCAGGGAGCCCCCAAAGCATCTTGCTTCCAGCTCTTTGGGAAGCTAAGAAACAAATGGCTCTGCCCAGTGCTCTAACAGAGTACTGGGAACATCTCTTACCAAAGCCTTTGAAACGCAGTTTCTTGGCAGGCCTTATCTGGCTGAGGTAGAACTTCTGCTCTGGGTGTGCTCCATTGGCCTAGAGCTGCCTGGCCCAAAGGGCCGCCTTGTTTGCAAAGGGGATGAGAGGCCCCAAAGCATCTTGCTTCCAGCTCTTCGGGAAGCTAAGAAACATCTGGCGTTGCCCAGTGCTCTTACAGCCTACCGGGAACATCTCTTACCAAGGCCTGTGAAACGCAGTTTGTTGGTGGCCTGAACTGGCCCAAGTAGAACTTCTGCTCTGGGTGTGCTCCACTGGCCTAGATCTACCTGCCCCAAAGGGCTGCCTTGAGTCCAAAGTGAGAGAGTGGCACCAAAGCTTCTCGCTTCCAGATCTTCGGGAAGCTAAGAAACATCTGGCGTTGCCCTGTGCTCTTACAGCCTACCGGGAACATCTCTTACCAAGGTCTTTGAAACGCCGTTTCCTGGCAGGCCTGATTTGGCTGAAGTAGAACTTCTGCTCTGGGTGTGCTCCATTGCCCTAGAGCTGCCAGGCCCAAGGTGCTGCCTTGTTTCCAAAGGCGCAGAGAGGCCCCAAAGCATCTTGCTTCCAGCTCTCTGGGAAGCTAAGAACCAACTCGCTCTGCCCCGTGCTCTTACAGCCTACCGGGAACATGTCTTTGAAAGGCCTGTGAAACGCAGTTTCTTGGCAGGCCTCATCTGGCTGAAGTAGAACTCCGGCTCTGGGTGTGCTCCATTGCCCTAGAGCTGCCAGGCCCAAAGTGCTGCCCTGTTTCCAAGGGGCAGAGAGGCCCAAAGCATCTTGCTTCCCGGTCTTTGCGAAGCTAAGAAACAACTGGCTCTGCCCAGTGCTCTTACACCTACCGGGAACATCTCTTACCAAGGCCTGTCAAACGCTGTTTCTTTGCAGGCCTGATCAGGCTGAAGTAGAACTCCTGCTCTGCGTGTGCTCCATTGGCCTAGAGCTTCCCGACCCAAAAGGCTGCCTTGTTCCCAAACGGGCAGAGGGGTCCCAAGCATCTTGCTTCCAGCTTTTCAGGAAGGTAAGAAACAACTGGCTCTGCCCAGTGCTCTTACAGCCTACCGGGAACATCTCTTACCAAGGCCTGTGAAACGCAGTTTCCTGGCAGGCCTGATCTGGCTGAAGTAGAACTTCTGCTCTGGGTGTGCTCCATTGCCCTAGAGCTGCCAGGCCCAAAGGGCTGCCTTGTTTCCAAAGACGGAGAGTGGACCCAAAGCATCTTGCTCCCAGCTCTTCGGGAAGCTAAGAAACAGCTGGCTCTGCCCAGTGCTCTTACAGCCTAAGAGAACATCTCTTTGAAAGGCCTGTGAAACGCAGTTTCTTGGCAGGCCTGACCTGGCTGAAGTAGAACTTCTGTTCTGGTTGTGCTACATAGGCCTAGAGCTACCAGGACCTAAGGGCTGCCTTGTTTCCAAAGGGTGAGAGAGGCCCCAAAGCATCTTGCCTCCAGCACTTTGGGAAGCTAAAAAACAACTGGTTCTGCCCAGTGCTCTCACAGCCTACCGTGAACATCTCTTACCAAGGGCTGTGAAACGCAGTTTCTGGGCAGGACTGATCTGCCTGAAGTAGAACTTCTGCTGTGGGTGTGCTCCATTGGCCTAGAGCTGCCAGGCCCAAACGGCTGCCTTGTGTCCAAAGGGAGAGAGAGGCCCCAAGGCATCTTGCTTCCAGCTCTGTGGGAAGCTAAAGCAACTGGCTCTCCACAGTGCTCTCACAGCCTACCGGGAACATCTCTTACCAAGGCCTGTGAAACGCAGTTTCTTGGCAGGCCTGATCTGGCTGAAGTAGAACTCCTGCTCTGGGCGTGCTACTTTGGCCTAGAGCTGCCAGGCCCAAAGGGCCGCCTTGTTTCCAAAGGGGCTGAGAGTCCCCAAAGCATCTTGCTTCCAAATCTTTGGGAAGCTAAGAAACAACTGGCTCTGCACAGTGCTCTCACAGCCTACCGGCAACGTGACAGAGAAAGGCCTGTGAGACGCAGTTTCTTGGAAGGCCTGATCTGGCTGAGGTAGAACTTCTGCTCTGGGTGTACTCCATTGGCCTAGGGCTGCCAGGCCCAAAGGGCTGCCTTTATTTCCAAAGTGTGAGAGAGGCCCCAAAGCATCTTGCTTCCTGCTCTCTGGGAAGCTAAAACAACTGGCTCTGCACAGTGCTCTCCAAGCCAACCGGGAACGTCACATACAAAGGCCTGTGAAACGCAGCTTCTTGACAGGCCTTATCTGGCTGAGGTAGAACTTGTGCTCTGGGTGTGCTACTTTGGCCTAGAGCTGCCAGGCACAAAGGCTGCTTTGTTTCCAAAGGGGGAGAGAGGCCCCAAATCATGTTGCTTCCAGCTGTTTTTGAAGCTAAGAAACAACTCGCTCTGCCAGGTACTCTTACAGCCTTCCGGGAACACCTCTTACGAAGGCCTGTGAAAAGCAGTTTCTTGGCAGGCCTGATCTGGCTGAGGTAGAACTTCTGCTCTGGGTGTGCTCCATTGCCCTAGAGCTGAAAGGCCCAAAGGGCTGCCTTGTTTCCAAAGGGGGAGAGAGGCCCCAAAGCATCTTGCTTCCACCTCTTGGGAAGCTAAGAAACAACTGGCTGTGCCCAGTGCTCTTATAGCCTAAGAGAACATCTCTTATCAAGGCCTGGGAAACGCACTGTCTAGGCAGGCCTGATCTGGAAGAAGTAGAACTTCGGCTATGGTTGTGCTTCATTGCCCTAGAGCTGCCAGACCCAACGTGCTGCCTTGTTTCCAAAGGGGCATAGGGCCCCAAAGCGTCTTGCTTCCAGCTGTTTGGGAAACAAGGAAACAACTGGCTCTGCACCGTGCTCTCACAGCCTACCTGGAACGTCACATACAAAGGCCTCTGAAACGCAGTTCCTTGGCAGGCCTGATCTGGCTGAAGTAGGACTTCTGCTCTGGGTGTGCTCCATTGGCCTAGAGCTGAAAGGCCCAAAGGTCGCCCTTGTTGGCAAAGGGGCAGGGAGCCCCCAAAATATCTTGCTTCCAGCTCTTTGGGAAGCTTAGAAACAAATGGCTCTGCCCAGTGCTCTAAGAGAGTACCGGGAATATCTCTTACCAAAGCCTTTGAAACGCAGTTTCTTGGCAGGCCTTATCTGGCTGAGGTAGAACTTCTGCTCTGGGTGTGCTCCATTGGCCTAGAGCTGCCTGGCCCAAAGGTCGGCCTTGTTTGCAAAGGGGATGAGAGGCCCCAAAGCATCTTGCTTCCAGCTCTTCGGGAAGCTAAGAAACATCTGGCGTTGCCCAGTGCTCTTACAGCCTACCGGGAACATCTCTTACCAAGGCCTGTGAAACGCAGTTTGTTGGTGGCCTGAACTGGCCGAAGTAGAACTTCTGCTCTGGGTGTGCTCCATTGGCCTAGAGCTGCCTGGCCCATAGGGCCGCCTTGTTTGCAAAGGGGATGAGAGGCCCCAAAGCATCTTGCTTCCAGCTCTTCGGGAAGCTAAGAAACATCTGGCGTTGCCCAGTGCTCTTACAGCCTACCGGGAACATCTCTTACCAAGGCCTGTGAAACGCAGTTTGTTGGTGGCCTGAACTGGCCGAAGTAGAACTTCTGCTCTGGGTGTGCTCCACTGGCCTAGAGCTACCTGCCCCAAAGGGCTGCCTTGATTCCAAAGTGAGTGAGTGGCACCAAAGCATCTTGCTTCCAGCTCTTCGGGAAGCTAAGAAACATCTGGCGTTGCCCAGTGCTCTTACAGCCTACCGGGAGCATCTCTTACCAAGGTGTTTGAAACGCCGTTTCCTGGCAGGCCTGATTTGGCTGAAGTAGAACTTCTGCTCTGGGTATGCTCCATTGCCCTAGAGCTGCCAGGCCCAAGGTGCTGCCTTGTTTCCAAAGGGGCAGAGAGGCCCCAAAGCATCTTGCTTCCAGCTCTCTGGGAAGCTAAGAACCAACTCGCTCTGCCCCGTGCTCTTACAGCCTACCGGGAACATGTCTTTGAAAGGCCTGTGAAACGCAGTTTCTTGGCAGGCCTCATCTGGCTGAAGTAGAACTCCGGCTCTGGGTGTGCTCCATTGCCCTAGAGCTGCCAGGCCCAAAGTGCTGCCCTGTTTCCAAGGGGCAGAGAGGCCCAAAGCATCTTGCTTCCCGGTCTTTGCGAAGCTAAGACACAACTGGCTATGCCCAGTGCTCTTACACCTACCGGGAACATCTCTTACCAAGGCCTGTCAAACGCTGTTTCTTTGCAGGCCTGATCAGGCTGAAGTAGAACTCCTGCTCTGCGTGTGCTCCATTGGCATAGAGCTTCCTGACCCAAAAGGCTGCCTTGTTCCCAAACGGGCAGAGGGGTCCCAAGCATCTTGCTTCCAGCTTTTCAGGAAGGTAAGAAACAACTGGCTCTGCCCAGTGCTCTTACAGCCTACCGGGAACATCTCTTACCAAGGCCTGTGAAACACAGTTTCCTGGCAGGCCTGATCTGGCTGAAGTAGAACTTCTGCTCTGGGTGTGCTCCATTGCCCTAGAGCTGCCAGGCCCAAAGGGCTGCCTTGTTTCCAAAGACGGAGAGTGGACCCAAAGCATCTTGCTCCCAGCTCTTCGGGAAGCTAAGAAACAGCTGGCTCTGCCCAGTGCTCTTACAGCCTAAGAGAACATCTCTTTGAAAGGCCTGTGAAACGCAGTTTCTTGGCAGGCCTGACCTGGCTGAAGTAGAACTTCTGTTCTGGTTGTGCTACATAGGCCTAGAGCTACCAGGACCTAAGGGCTGCCTTGTTTCCAAAGGGTGAGAGAGGCCCCAAAGCATCTTGCCTCCAGCACTTTGGGAAGCTAAAAAACAACTGGTTCTGCCCAGTGCTCTCACAGCCTACCGTGAACATCTCTTACCAAGGGCTGTGAAACGCAGTTTCTGGGCAGGACTGATCTGCCTGAAGTAGAACTTCTGCTGTGGGTGTGCTCCATTGGCCTAGAGCTGCCAGGCCCAAACGGCTGCCTTGTGTCCAAAGGGAGAGAGAGGCCCCAAGGCATCTTGCTTCCAGCTCTGTGGGAAGCTAAAGCAACTGGCTCTCCACAGTGCTCTCACAGCCTACCGGGAACATCTCTTACCAAGGCCTGTGAAACGCAGTTTCTTGGCAGGCCTGATCTGGCTGAAGTAGAACTCCTGCTCTGGGCGTGCTACTTTGGCCTAGAGCTGCCAGGCCCAAAGGGCCGCCTTGTTTCCAAAGGGGCTGAGAGTCCCCAAAGCATCTTGCTTCCAAATCTTTGGGAAGCTAAGAAACAACTGGCTCTGCACAGTGCTCTCACAGCCTACCGGCAACGTGACAGAGAAAGGCCTGTGAGACGCAGTTTCTTGGAAGGCCTGATCTGGCTGAGGTAGAACTTCTGCTCTGGGTGTACTCCATTGGCCTAGGGCTGCCAGGCCCAAAGGGCTGCCTTTATTTCCAAAGTGTGAGAGAGGCCCCAAAGCATCTTGCTTCCTGCTCTCTGGGAAGCTAAAACAACTGGCTCTGCACAGTGCTCTCAAAGCCAACCGGGAACGTCACATACAAAGGCCTGTGAAACGCAGCTTCTTGACAGGCCTTATCTGGCTGAGGTAGAACTTGTGCTCTGGGTGTGCTACTTTGGCCTAGAGCTGCCAGGCACAAAGGCTGCTTTGTTTCCAAAGGGGGAGAGAGGCCCCAAATCATGTTGCTTCCAGCTGTTTTTGAAGCTAAGAAACAACTCGCTCTGCCAGGTACTCTTACAGCCTTCCGGGAACACCTCTTACGAAGGCCTGTGAAAAGCAGTTTCTTGGCAGGCCTGATCTGGCTGAGGTAGAACTTCTGCTCTGGGTGTGCTCCATTGCCCTAGAGCTGAAAGGCCCAAAGGGCTGCCTTGTTTCCAAAGGGGGAGAGAGTCCCCAAAGCATCTTGCTTCCACCTCTTGGGAAGCTAAGAAACAACTGGCTGTGCCCAGTGCTCTTATAGCCTAAGAGAACATCTCTTATCAAGGCCTGTGAAATGCACTGTCTAGGCAGGCCTGATCTGGAAGAAGTAGAACTTCGGCTCTGGTTGTGCTTCATTGCCCTAGAGCTGCCAGACCCAACGTGCTGCCTTGTTTCCAAAGGGGCATAGAGGCCCCAAAGCGTCTTGCTTCCAGCTGTTTGGGAAACAAGGAAACAACTGGCTCTGCACCGTGCTCTCACAGCCTACCGGGAACGTCACATACAAAGGCCTCTGAAACGCAGTTCCTTGGCAGGCCTGATCTGGCTGAAGTAGGACTTCTGCTCTGGGTGTGCTCCATTGGCCTAGAGCTGAAAAGCCCAAAGGTCACCCTTGTTGGCAAAGGGGCAGGGAGCCCCCAAAGCATCTTGCTTCCAGCTCTTTGGGAAGCTAAGAAACAAATGGCTCTGCCCAGTGCTCTAACAGAGTACTGGGAACATCTCTTACCAAAGCCTTTGAAACGCAGTTTCTTGGCAGGCCTTATCTGGCTGAGGTAGAACTTCTGCTCTGGGTGTGCTCCATTGGCCTAGAGCTGCCTGGCCCAAAGGGCCGCCTTGTTTGCAAAGGGGATGAGAGGCCCCAAAGCATCTTGCTTCCAGCTCTTCGGGAAGCTAAGAAACATCTGGCGTTGCCCAGTGCTCTTACAGCCTACCGGGAACATCTCTTACCAAGGCCTGTGAAACGCAGTTTGTTGGTGGCCTGAACTGGCCCAAGTAGAACTTCTGCTCTGGGTGTGCTCCACTGGCCTAGATCTACCTGCCCCAAAGGGCTGCCTTGAGTCCAAAGTGAGAGAGTGGCACCAAAGCTTCTCGCTTCCAGCTCTTCGGGAAGCTAAGAAACATCTGGCGTTGCCCTGTGCTCTTACAGCCTACCGGGAACATCTCTTACCAAGGTCTTTGAAACGCCGTTTCCTGGCAGGCCTGATTTGGCTGAAGTAGAACTTCTGCTCTGGGTGTGCTCCATTGCCCTAGAGCTGCCAGGCCCAAGGTGCTGCCTTGTTTCCAAAGGCGCAGAGAGGCCCCAAAGCATCTTGCTTCCAGCTCTCTGGGAAGCTAAGAACCAACTCGCTCTGCCCCGTGCTCTTACAGCCTACCGGGAACATGTCTTTGAAAGGCCTGTGAAACGCAGTTTCTTGGCAGGCCTCATCTGGCTGAAGTAGAACTCCGGCTCTGGGTGTGCTCCATTGCCCTAGAGCTGCCAGGCCCAAAGTGCTGCCCTGTTTCCAAGGGGCAGAGAGGCCCAAAGCATCTTGCTTCCCGGTCTTTGCGAAGCTAAGAAACAACTGGCTCTGCCCAGTGCTCTTACACCTACCGGGAACATCTCTTACCAAGGCCTGTCAAACGCTGTTTCTTTGCAGGCCTGATCAGGCTGAAGTAGAACTCCTGCTCTGCGTGTGCTCCATTGGCCTAGAGCTTCCCGACCCAAAAGGCTGCCTTGTTCCCAAACGGGCAGAGGGGTCCCAAGCATCTTGCTTCCAGCTTTTCAGGAAGGTAAGAAACAACTGGCTCTGCCCAGTGCTCTTACAGCCTACCGGGAACATCTCTTACCAAGGCCTGTGAAACGCAGTTTCCTGGCAGGCCTGATCTGGCTGAAGTAGAACTTCTGCTCTGGGTGTGCTCCATTGCCCTAGAGCTGCCAGGCCCAAAGGGCTGCCTTGTTTCCAAAGACGGAGAGTGGACCCAAAGCATCTTGCTCCCAGCTCTTCGGGAAGCTAAGAAACAGCTGGCTCTGCCCAGTGCTCTTACAGCCTAAGAGAACATCTCTTTGAAAGGCCTGTGAAACGCAGTTTCTTGGCAGGCCTGACCTGGCTGAAGTAGAACTTCTGTTCTGGTTGTGCTACATAGGCCTAGAGCTACCAGGACCTAAGGGCTGCCTTGTTTCCAAAGGGTGAGAGAGGCCCCAAAGCATCTTGCCTCCAGCACTTTGGGAAGCTAAAAAACAACTGGTTCTGCCCAGTGCTCTCACAGCCTACCGTGAACATCTCTTACCAAGGGCTGTGAAACGCAGTTTCTGGGCAGGACTGATCTGCCTGAAGTAGAACTTCTGCTGTGGGTGTGCTCCATTGGCCTAGAGCTGCCAGGCCCAAACGGCTGCCTTGTGTCCAAAGGGAGAGAGAGGCCCCAAGGCATCTTGCTTCCAGCTCTGTGGGAAGCTAAAGCAACTGGCTCTCCACAGTGCTCTCACAGCCTACCGGGAACATCTCTTACCAAGGCCTGTGAAACGCAGTTTCTTGGCAGGCCTGATCTGGCTGAAGTAGAACTCCTGCTCTGGGCGTGCTACTTTGGCCTAGAGCTGCCAGGCCCAAAGGGCCGCCTTGTTTCCAAAGGGGCTGAGAGTCCCCAAAGCATCTTGCTTCCAAATCTTTGGGAAGCTAAGAAACAACTGGCTCTGCACAGTGCTCTCACAGCCTACCGGCAACGTGACAGAGAAAGGCCTGTGAGACGCAGTTTCTTGGAAGGCCTGATCTGGCTGAGGTAGAACTTCTGCTCTGGGTGTACTCCATTGGCCTAGGGCTGCCAGGCCCAAAGGGCTGCCTTTATTTCCAAAGTGTGAGAGAGGCCCCAAAGCATCTTGCTTCCTGCTCTCTGGGAAGCTAAAACAACTGGCTCTGCACAGTGCTCTCAAAGCCAACCGGGAACGTCACATACAAAGGCCTGTGAAACGCAGCTTCTTGACAGGCCTTATCTGGCTGAGGTAGAACTTGTGCTCTGGGTGTGCTACTTTGGCCTAGAGCTGCCAGGCACAAAGGCTGCTTTGTTTCCAAAGGGGGAGAGAGGCCCCAAATCATGTTGCTTCCAGCTGTTTTTGAAGCTAAGAAACAACTCGCTCTGCCAGGTACTCTTACAGCCTTCCGGGAACACCTCTTACGAAGGCCTGTGAAAAGCAGTTTCTTGGCAGGCCTGATCTGGCTGAGGTAGAACTTCTGCTCTAGGTGTGCTCCATTGCCCTAGAGCTGAAAGGCCCAAAGGGCTGCCTTGTTTCCAAAGGGGGAGAGAGGCCCCAAAGCATCTTGCTTCCACCTCTTGGGAAGCTAAGAAACAACTGGCTGTGCCCAGTGCTCTTATAGCCTGAGAGAACATCTCTTATCAAGGCCTGGGAAACGCACTGTCTAGGCAGGCCTGATCTGGAAGAAGTAGAACTTCGGCTATGGTTGTGCTTCATTGCCCTAGAGCTGCCAGACCCAACGTGCTGCCTCGTTTCCAAAGGGGCATAGGGCCCCAAAGCGTCTTGCTTCCAGCTGTTTGGGAAACAAGGAAACAACTGGCTCTGCACCGTGCTCTCACAGCCTACCGGGAACGTCACATACAAAGGCCTCTGAAACGCAGTTCCTTGGCAGGCCTGATCTGGCTGAAGTAGGACTTCTGCTCTGGGTGTGCTCCATTGGCCTAGAGCTGAAAGGCCCAAAGTTCGCCCTTGTTGGCAAAGGGGCAGGGAGCCCCCAAAGCATCTTGCTTCCAGCTCTTTGGGAAGCTAAGAAACAAATGGCTCTGCCCAGTGCTCTAAGAGGCTACCGGGAACATCTCTTACCAAAGCCTTTGAAACGCAGTTTCTTGGCAGGCCTTATCTGGCTGAGGTAGAACTTCTGCTCTGGGTGTGCTCCATTGGCCTAGAGCTGCCTGGCCCAAAGGTCGGCCTTGTTTGCAAAGAGGATGAGAGGCCCCAAAGCATCTTGCTTCCAGCTCTTCGGGAAGCTAAGAAACATCTGGCGTTGCCCAGTGCTCTTACAGCCTACCGGGAACATCTCTTACCAAGGCCTGTGAAACGCAGTTTGTTGGTGGCCTGAACTGGCCGAAGTAGAACTTCTGCTCTGGGTGTGCTCCATTGGCCTAGAGCTGCCTGGCCCATAGGGCCGCCTTGTTTGCAAAGGGGATGAGAGGCCCCAAAGCATCTTGATTCCAGCTCTTCGGGAAGCTAAGAAACATCTGGCGTTGCCCAGTGCTCTTACAGCCTACCGGGAACATCTCTTACCAAGGCCTGTGAAACGCAGTTTGTTGGTTGCCTGAACTGGCCGAAGTAGAACTTCTGCTCTGGGTGTGCTCCACTGGGCTAGAGCTACCTGCCCCAAAGGGCTGCCTTGATTCCAAAGTGAGTGAGTGGCACCAAAGCATCTTGCTTCCAGCTCTTCGGGAAGCTAAGAAACATCTGGCGTTGCCCAGTGCTCTTACAGCCTACCGGGAGCATCTCTTACCAAGGTCTTTGAAACGCCGTTTCCTGGCAGGCCTGATTTGGCTGAAGTAGAACTTCTGCTCTGGGTGTGCTCCATTGCCCTAGAGCTGCCAGGCCCAAGGTGCTGCCTTGTTTCCAAAGGGGCAGAGAGGCCCCAAAGCATCTTGCTTCCAGCTCTCTGGGAAGCTAAGAACCAACTCGCTCTGCCCCGTGCTCTTACAGCCTACCGGGAACATGTCTTTGAAAGGCCTGTGAAACGCAGTTTCTTGGCAGGCCTCATCTGGCTGAAGTAGAACTCCGGCTCTGGGTGTGCTCCATTGCCCTAGAGCTGCCAGGCCCAAAGTGCTGCCCTGTTTCCAAGGGGCAGAGAGGCCCAAAGCATCTTGCTTCCCGGTCTTTGCGAAGCTAAGACACAACTGGCTATGCCCAGTGCTCTTACACCTACCGGGAACATCTCTTACCAAGGCCTGTCAAACGCTGTTTCTTTGCAGGCCTGATCAGGCTGAAGTAGAACTCCTGCTCTGCGTGTGCTCCATTGGCATAGAGCTTCCTGACCCAAAAGGCTGCCTTGTTCCCAAACGGGCAGAGGGGTCCCAAGCATCTTGCTTCCAGCTTTTCAGGAAGGTAAGAAACAACTGGCTCTGCCCAGTGCTCTTACAGCCTACCGGGAACATCTCTTACCAAGGCCTGTGAAACACAGTTTCCTGGCAGGCCTGATCTGGCTGAAGTAGAACTTCTGCTCTGGGTGTGCTCCATTGCCCTAGAGCTGCCAGGCCCAAAGGGCTGCCTTGTTTCCAAAGACGGAGAGTGGACCCAAAGCATCTTGCTCCCAGCTCTTCGGGAAGCTAAGAAACAGCTGGCTCTGCCCAGTGCTCTTACAGCCTAAGAGAACATCTCTTTGAAAGGCCTGTGAAACGCAGTTTCTTGGCAGGCCTGACCTGGCTGAAGTAGAACTTCTGTTCTGGTTGTGCTACATAGGCCTAGAGCTACCAGGACCTAAGGGCTGCCTTGTTTCCAAAGGGTGAGAGAGGCCCCAAAGCATCTTGCCTCCAGCACTTTGGGAAGCTAAAAAACAACTGGTTCTGCCCAGTGCTCTCACAGCCTACCGTGAACATCTCTTACCAAGGGCTGTGAAACGCAGTTTCTGGGCAGGACTGATCTGCCTGAAGTAGAACTTCTGCTGTGGGTGTGCTCCATTGGCCTAGAGCTGCCAGGCCCAAACGGCTGCCTTGTGTCCAAAGGGAGAGAGAGGCCCCAAGGCATCTTGCTTCCAGCTCTGTGGGAAGCTAAAGCAACTGGCTCTCCACAGTGCTCTCACAGCCTACCGGGAACATCTCTTACCAAGGCCTGTGAAACGCAGTTTCTTGGCAGGCCTGATCTGGCTGAAGTAGAACTCCTGCTCTGGGCGTGCTACTTTGGCCTAGAGCTGCCAGGCCCAAAGGGCCGCCTTGTTTCCAAAGGGGCTGAGAGTCCCCAAAGCATCTTGCTTCCAAATCTTTGGGAAGCTAAGAAACAACTGGCTCTGCACAGTGCTCTCACAGCCTACCGGCAACGTGACAGAGAAAGGCCTGTGAGACGCAGTTTCTTGGAAGGCCTGATCTGGCTGAGGTAGAACTTCTGCTCTGGGTGTACTCCATTGGCCTAGGGCTGCCAGGCCCAAAGGGCTGCCTTTATTTCCAAAGTGTGAGAGAGGCCCCAAAGCATCTTGCTTCCTGCTCTCTGGGAAGCTAAAACAACTGGCTCTGCACAGTGCTCTCAAAGCCAACCGGGAACGTCACATACAAAGGCCTGTGAAACGCAGCTTCTTGACAGGCCTTATCTGGCTGAGGTAGAACTTGTGCTCTGGGTGTGCTCCATTGGCCTAGAGCTGCCTGGCCCAAAGGTCGGCCTTGTTTGCAAAGGGGATGAGAGGCCCCAAAGCATCTTGCTTCCAGCTCTTCGGGAAGCTAAGAAACATCTGGCGTTGCCCAGTGCTCTTACAGCCTACCGGGAACATCTCTTACCAAGGCCTGTGAAACGCAGTTTGTTGGTGGCCTGAACTGGCCGAAGTAGAACTTCTGCTCTGGGTGTGCTCCACTGGCCTAGAGCTACCTGCCCCAAAGGGCTGCCTTGATTCCAAAGTGAGAGAGTGGCACCAAAGCATCTTGCTTCCAGCTCTTCGGGAAGCTAAGAAACATCTGGCGTTGCCCAGTGCTCTTACAGCCTACCGGGAACATCTCTTACCAAGGTCTTTGAAACGCCGTTTCCTGGCAGGCCTGATTTGGCTGAAGTAGAACTTCTGCTCTGGGTGTGCTCCATTGGCCTAGAGCTGCCAGGCCCAAGGTGCTGCCTTGTTTCCAAAGGGACAGAGAGGCCCCAAAGCATCTTCCTTCCAGCTCTCTGGGAAGCTAAGAACCAACTCGCTCTGCCCCGTGCTCTTACAGCCTACCGGGAACATGTCTTTGAAAGGCCTGTGAAACGCAGTTTCTTGGCAGGCCTCAACTGGCTGAAGTAGAACTCCGGCTCTGGGTGTGCTCCATTGCCCTAGAGCTGCCAGGCCCAAAGTGCTGCCCTGTTTCCAAGGGGCAGAGAGGCCCAAAGCATCTTGCTTCCCGGTCTTTGCGAAGCTAAGACACAACTGGCTCTGCCCAGTGCTCTTACACCTACCGGGAACATCTCTTACCAAGGCCTGTCAAACGCTGTTTCTTTGCAGGCCTGATCAGGCTGAAGTAGAACTCCTGCTCTGCATGTGCTCCATTGGCCTAGAGCTTCCCGACCCAAAAGGCTGCCTTGTTCCCAAACGGGCAGAGGGGTCCCAAGCATCTTGCTTCCAGCTTTTCAGGAAGGTAAGAAACAACTGGCTCTGCCCAGTGCTCTTACAGCCTACCGGGAACATCTCTTACCAAGGCCTGTGAAACGCAGTTTCCTGGCAGGCCTGATCTGGCTGAAGTAGAACTTCTGCTCTGGGTGTGCTCCATTGCCCTAGAGCTGCCAGGCCCAAAGGGCTGCCTTGTTTCCAAAGGGTGAGAGAGGCCCCAAAGCATCTTGCCTCCAGCACTTTGGGAAGCTAAAAAACAACTGGTTCTGCCCAGTGCTCTCACAGCCTACCGTGAACATCTCTTACCAAGGGCTGTGAAACACAGTTTCTGGGCAGGACTGATCTGCCTGAAGTAGAACTTCTGCTGTGGGTGTGCTCCATTGGCCTAGAGCTGCCAGGCCCAAACGGCTGCCTTGTGTCCAAAGGGAGAGAGAGGCCCCAAGGCATCTTGCTTCCAGCTCTGTGGGAAGCTAAAGCAACTGGCTCTCCACAGTGCTCTCACAGCCTACCGGGAACATCTCTTACCAAGGCCTGTGAAACGCAGTTTCTTGGCAGGCCTGATCTGGCTGAAGTAGAACTCCTGCTCTGGGCGTGCTACTTTGGCCTAGAGCTGCCAGGCCCAAAGGGCCGCCTTGTTTCCAAAGGGGCTGAGAGTCCCCAAAGCATCTTGCTTCCAAATCTTTGGGAAGCTAAGAAACAACTGGCTCTGCACAGTGCTCTCACAGCCTACCGGCAACGTGACAGAGAAAGGCCTGTGAGACGCAGTTTCTTGGAAGGCCTGATCTGGCTGAGGTAGAACTTGTGCTCTGGGTGTGCTACTTTGGCCTAGAGCTGCCAGGCACAAAGGCTGCTTTGTTTCCAAAGGGGGAGAGAGGCCCCAAATCATGTTGCTTCCAGCTGTTTTTGAAGCTAAGAAACAACTCGCTCTGCCAGGTACTCTTACAGCCTTCCGGGAACACCTGTTACGAAGGCCTGTGAAAAGCAGTTTCTTGGCAGGCCTGATCTGGCTGAGGTAGAACTTCTGCTCTGGGTGTGCTCCATTGCCCTAGAGCTGAAAGGCCCAAAGGGCTGCCTTGTTTCCAAAGGGGGAGAGAGGCCCCAAAGCATCTTGCTTCCACCTCTTGGGAAGCTAAGAAACAACTGGCTGTGCCCAGTGCTCTTATAGCCTAAGAGAACATCTCTTATCAAGGCCTGTGAAACGCACTGTCTAGGCAGGCCTGATCTGGAAGAAGTAGAACTTCGGCTCTGGTTGTGCTCCATTGCCCTAGAGCTGCCAGACCCAACGTGCTGCCTTGTTTCCAAAGGGGCAGAGAGGCCCCAAAGCGTCTTGCTTCCAGCTGTTTGGGAAACAAGGAAACAACTGGCTCTGCACCGTGCTCTCACAGCCTACCGGGAACGTCACATACAAAGGCCTCTGAAACGCAGTTCCTTGGCAGGCCTGATCTGGCTGAAGTAGGACTTCTGCTCTGGGTGTGCTCCATTGGCCTAGAGCTGAAAGGCCCAAAGGTCGCCCTTGTTGGCAAAGGGGCAGGGAGCCCCCAAAGCATCTTGCTTCCAGCTCTTTGGGAAGCTAAGAAACAAATGGCTCTGCCCAGTGCTGTAACAGAGTACCGGGAACATCTCTTACCAAAGCCTTTGAAACGCAGTTTCTTGGCAGGCCTTATCTGGCTGAGGTAGAACTTCTGCTCTGGGTGTGCTCCATTGGCCTAGAGCTGCCTGGCCCAAAGGTCGGCCTTGTTTGCAAAGGGGATGAGAGGCCCCAAAGCATCTTGCTTCCAGCTCTTCGGGAAGCTAAGAAACATCTGGCGTTGCCCAGTGCTCTTACAGCCTACCGGGAACATCTCTTACCAAGGCCTGTGAAACGCAGTTTGTTGGTGGCCTGAACTGGCCGAAGTAGAACTTGTGCTCTGGGTGTGCTCCATTGGCCTAGAGCTGCCAGGCCCAAGATGCTGCCTTGTTTCCAAAGGGGCAGAGAGGCCCCAAAGCATCTTGCTTCCAGCTCTCTGGGAAGCTAAGAACCAACTCGCTCTGCCCCGTGCTCTTACAGCCTACCGGGAACATGTCTTTGAAAGGCCTGTGAAACGCAGTTTCTTGGCAGGCCTCATCTGGCTGAAGTAGAACTCCGGCTCTGGGTGTGCTCCATTGCCCTAGAGCTGCCAGGCCCAAAGTGCTGCCCTGTTTCCAAGGGGCAGAGAGGCCCAAAGCATCTTGCTTCCCGGTCTTTGCGAAGCTAAGAAACAACTGGCTCTGCCCAGTGCTCTTACACCTACCGGGAACATCTCTTACCAAGGCCTGTCAAACGCTGTTTCTTTGCAGGCCTGATCAGGTGAAGTAGAACTCCTGCTCTGCGTGTGCTCCATTGGCCTAGAGCTTCCCGACCCAAAAGGCTGCCTTTTTCCCAAACGGGCAGAGGGCTCCCAAGCATCTTGCTTCCAGCTTTTCAGGAAGGTAAGAAACAACTGGCTCTGCCCAGTGCTCTTACAGCCTACCGGGAACATCTCTTACCAAGGCCTCTGAAACGCAGTTTCCTGGCAGGCCTGATCTGGCTGAAGTAGAACTTCTGCTCTGGGTGTGCTCCATTGCCCTAGAGCTGCCAGGCCCAAAGGGCTGCCTTGTTTCCAAAGACGGAGAGTGGACCCAAAGCATCTTGCTCCCAGCTCTTCGGGAAGCTAAGAAACAGCTGGCTCTGCCCAGTGCTCTTACAGCCTAAGAGAACATCTCTTTGAAAGGCCTGTGAAACGCAGTTTCTTGGCAGGCCTGACCTGGCTGAAGTAGAACTTCTGTTCTGGTTGTGCTACATAGGCCTAGAGCTACCAGGACCTAAGGGCTGCCTTGTTTCCAAAGGGTGAGAGAGGCCCCAAAGCATCTTGCCTCCAGCACTTTGGGAAGCTAAAAAACAACTGGTTCTGCCCAGTGCTCTCACAGCCTACCGTGAACATCTCTTACCAAGGGCTGTGAAACGCAGTTTCTGGGCAGGACTGATCTGCCTGAAGTAGAACTTCTGCTGTGGGTGTGCTCCATTGGCCTAGAGCTGCCAGGCCCAAACGGCTGCCTTGTTTCCAAAGGGAGAGAGAGGCCCCAAGGCATCTTGCTTCCAGCTCTGTGGGAAGCTAAAGCAACTGGCTCTCCACAGTGCTCTCACAGCCTACCGGGAACATCTCTTACCAAGGCCTGTGAAACGCAGTTTCTTGGCAGGCCTGATCTGGCTGAAGTAGAACTCCTGCTCTGGGCGTGCTACTTTGGCCTAGAGCTGCCAGGCCCAAAGGGCCGCCTTGTTTCCAAAGGGGCTGAGAGTCCCCAAAGCATCTTGCTTCCAAATCTTTGGGAAGCTAAGAAACAACTGGCTCTGCACAGTGCTCTCACAGCCTACCGGCAACGTGACAGAGAAAGGCCTGTGAGACGCAGTTTCTTGGAAGGCCTGATCTGGCTGAGGTAGAACTTGTGCTCTGGGTGTGCTACTTTGGCCTAGAGCTGCCAGGCACAAAGGCTGCTTTGTTTCCAAAGGGGGAGAGAGGCCCCAAATCATGTTGCTTCCAGCTGTTTTTGAAGCTAAGAAACAACTCGCTCTGCCAGGTACTCTTACAGCCTTCCGGGAACACCTGTTACGAAGGCCTGTGAAAAGCAGTTTCTTGGCAGGCCTGATCTGGCTGAGGTAGAACTTCTGCTCTGGGTGTGCTCCATTGCCCTAGAGCTGAAAGGCCCAAAGGGCTGCCTTGTTTCCAAAGGGGGAGAGAGGCCCCAAAGCATCTTGCTTCCACCTCTTGGGAAGCTAAGAAACAACTGGCTGTGCCCAGTGCTCTTATAGCCTAAGAGAACATCTCTTATCAAGGCCTGTGAAACACACTGTCTAGGCAGGCCTGATCTGGAAGAAGTAGAACTTCGGCTCTGGTTGTGCTCCATTGCCCTAGAGCTGCCAGACCCAACGTGCTGCCTTGTTTCCAAAGGGGCAGAGAGGCCCCAAAGCGTCTTGCTTCCAGCTGTTTGGGAAACAAGGAAACAACTGGCTCTGCACCGTGCTCTCACAGCCTACCGGGAACGTCACATACAAAGGCCTCTGAAACGCAGTTCCTTGGCAGGCCTGATCTGGCTGAAGTAGGACTTCTGCTCTGGGTGTGCTCCATTGGCCTAGAGCTGAAAGGCCCAAAGGTCGCCCTTGTTGGCAAAGGGGCAGGGAGCCCCCAAAGCATCTTGCTTCCAGCTCTTTGGGAAGCTAAGAAACAAATGGCTCTGCCCAGTGCTCTAACAGAGTACCGGGAACATCTCTTACCAAAGCCTTTGAAACGCAGTTTCTTGGCAGGCCTTATCTGGCTGAGGTAGAACTTCTGCTCTGGGTGTGCTCCATTGGCCTAGAGCTGCCTGGCCCAAAGGTCGGCCTTGTTTGCAAAGGGGATGAGAGGCCCCAAAGCATCTTGCTTCCAGCTCTTCGGGAAGCTAAGAAACATCTGGCGTTGCCCAGTGCTCTTACAGCCTACCGGGAACATCTCTTACCAAGGCCTGTGAAACGCAGTTTGTTGGTGGCCTGAACTGGCCGAAGTAGAACTTGTGCTCTGGGTGTGCTCCATTGGCCTAGAGCTGCCAGGCCCAAGGTGCTGCCTTGTTTCCAAAGGGGCAGAGAGGCCCCAAAGCATCTTGCTTCCAGCTCTCTGGGAAGCTAAGAACCAACTCGCTCTGCCCCGTGCTCTTACAGCCTACCGGGAACATGTCTTTGAAAGGCCTGTGAAACGCAGTTTCTTGGCAGGCCTCATCTGGCTGAAGTAGAACTCCGGCTCTGGGTGTGCTCCATTGCCCTAGAGCTGCCAGGCCCAAAGTGCTGCCCTGTTTCCAAGGGGCAGAGAGGCCCAAAGCATCTTGCTTCCCGGTCTTTGCGAAGCTAAGAAACAACTGGCTCTGCCCAGTGCTCTTACACCTACCGGGAACATCTCTTACCAAGGCCTGTCAAACGCTGTTTCTTTGCAGGCCTGATCAGGTGAAGTAGAACTCCTGCTCTGCGTGTGCTCCATTGGCCTAGAGCTTCCCGACCCAAAAGGCTGCCTTGTTCCCAAACGGGCAGAGGGCTCCCAAGCATCTTGCTTCCAGCTTTTCAGGAAGGTAAGAAACAACTGGCTCTGCCCAGTGCTCTTACAGCCTACCGGGAACATCTCTTACCAAGGCCTCTGAAACGCAGTTTCCTGGCAGGCCTGATCTGGCTGAAGTAGAACTTCTGCTCTGGGTGTGCTCCATTGCCCTAGAGCTGCCAGGCCCAAAGGGCTGCCTTGTTTCCAAAGACGGAGAGTGGACCCAAAGCATCTTGCTCCCAGCTCTTCGGGAAGCTAAGAAACAGCTGGCTCTGCCCAGTGCTCTTACAGCCTAAGAGAACATCTCTTTGAAAGGCCTGTGAAACGCAGTTTCTTGGCAGGCCTGACCTGGCTGAAGTAGAACTTCTGTTCTGGTTGTGCTACATAGGCCTAGAGCTACCAGGACCTAAGGGCTGCCTTGTTTCCAAAGGGTGAGAGAGGCCCCAAAGCATCTTGCCTCCAGCACTTTGGGAAGCTAAAAAACAACTGGTTCTGCCCAGTGCTCTCACAGCCTACCGTGAACATCTCTTACCAAGGGCTGTGAAACGCAGTTTCTGGGCAGGACTGATCTGCCTGAAGTAGAACTTCTGCTGTGGGTGTGCTCCATTGGCCTAGAGCTGCCAGGCCCAAACGGCTGCCTTGTGTCCAAAGGGAGAGAGAGGCCCCAAGGCATCTTGCTTCCAGCTCTGTGGGAAGCTAAAGCAACTGGCTCTCCACAGTGCTCTCACAGCCTACCGGGAACATCTCTTACCAAGGCCTGTGAAACGCAGTTTCTTGGCAGGCCTGATCTGGCTGAAGTAGAACTCCTGCTCTGGGCGTGCTACTTTGGCCTAGAGCTGCCAGGCCCAAAGGGCCGCCTTGTTTCCAAAGGGGCTGAGAGTCCCCAAAGCATCTTGCTTCCAAATCTTTGGGAAGCTAAGAAACAACTGGCTCTGCACAGTGCTCTCACAGCCTACCGGCAACGTGACAGAGAAAGGCCTGTGAGACGCAGTTTCTTGGAAGGCCTGATCTGGCTGAGGTAGAACTTCTGCTCTGGGTGTGCTCCATTGCCCTAGAGCTGAAAGGCCCAAAGGGCTGCCTTGTTTCCAAAGGGGGAGAGAGGCCCCAAAGCATCTTGCTTCCACCTCTTGGGAAGCTAAGAAACAACTGGCTGTGCCCAGTGCTCTTATAGCCTAAGAGAACATCTCTTATCAAGGCCTGTGAAACGCACTGTCTAGGCAGGCCTGATCTGGAAGAAGTAGAACTTCGGCTCTGGTTGTGCTCCATTGCCCTAGAGCTGCCAGACCCAACGTGCTGCCTTGTTTCCAAAGGGGCAGAGAGGCCCCAAAGCGTCTTGCTTCCAGCTGTTTGGGAAACAAGGAAACAACTGGCTCTGCACCGTGCTCTCACAGCCTACCGGGAACGTCACATACAAAGGCCTCTGAAACGCAGTTCCTTGGCAGGCCTGATCTGGCTGAAGTAGGACTTCTGCTCTGGGTGTGCTCCATTGGCCTAGAGCTGAAAGGCCCAAAGGTCGCCCTTGTTGGCAAAGGGGCAGGGAGCCCCCAAAGCATCTTGCTTCCAGCTCTTTGGGAAGCTAAGAAACAAATGGCTCTGCCCAGTGCTCTAACAGAGTACCGGGAACATCTCTTACCAAAGCCTTTGAAACGCAGTTTCTTGGCAGGCCTTATCTGGCTGAGGTAGAACTTCTGCTCTGGGTGTGCTCCATTGGCCTAGAGCTGCCTGGCCCAAAGGTCGGCCTTGTTTGCAAAGGGGATGAGAGGCCCCAAAGCATCTTGCTTCCAGCTCTTCGGGAAGCTAAGAAACATCTGGCGTTGCCCAGTGCTCTTACAGCCTACCGGGAACATCTCTTACCAAGGCCTGTGAAACGCAGTTTGTTGGTGGCCTGAACTGGCCGAAGTAGAACTTGTGCTCTGGGTGTGCTCCATTGGCCTAGAGCTGCCAGGCCCAAGGTGCTGCCTTGTTTCCAAAGGGGCAGAGAGGCCCCAAAGCATCTTGCTTCCAGCTCTCTGGGAAGCTAAGAACCAACTCGCTCTGCCCCGTGCTCTTACAGCCTACCGGGAACATGTCTTTGAAAGGCCTGTGAAACGCAGTTTCTTGGCAGGCCTCATCTGGCTGAAGTAGAACTCCGGCTCTGGGTGTGCTCCATTGCCCTAGAGCTGCCAGGCCCAAAGTGCTGCCCTGTTTCCAAGGGGCAGAGAGGCCCAAAGCATCTTGCTTCCCGGTCTTTGCGAAGCTAAGAAACAACTGGCTCTGCCCAGTGCTCTTACACCTACCGGGAACATCTCTTACCAAGGCCTGTCAAACGCTGTTTCTTTGCAGGCCTGATCAGGTGAAGTAGAACTCCTGCTCTGCGTGTGCTCCATTGGCCTAGAGCTTCCCGACCCAAAAGGCTGCCTTGTTCCCAAACGGGCAGAGGGCTCCCAAGCATCTTGCTTCCAGCTTTTCAGGAAGGTAAGAAACAACTGGCTCTGCCCAGTGCTCTTACAGCCTACCGGGAACATCTCTTACCAAGGCCTCTGAAACGCAGTTTCCTGGCAGGCCTGATCTGGCTGAAGTAGAACTTCTGCTCTGGGTGTGCTCCATTGCCCTAGAGCTGCCAGGCCCAAAGGGCTGCCTTGTTTCCAAAGACGGAGAGTGGACCCAAAGCATCTTGCTCCCAGCTCTTCGGGAAGCTAAGAAACAGCTGGCTCTGCCCAGTGCTCTTACAGCCTAAGAGAACATCTCTTTGAAAGGCCTGTGAAACGCAGTTTCTTGGCAGGCCTGACCTGGCTGAAGTAGAACTTCTGTTCTGGTTGTGCTACATAGGCCTAGAGCTACCAGGACCTAAGGGCTGCCTTGTTTCCAAAGGGTGAGAGAGGCCCCAAAGCATCTTGCCTCCAGCACTTTGGGAAGCTAAAAAACAACTGGTTCTGCCCAGTGCTCTCACAGCCTACCGTGAACATCTCTTACCAAGGGCTGTGAAACGCAGTTTCTGGGCAGGACTGATCTGCCTGAAGTAGAACTTCTGCTGTGGGTGTGCTCCATTGGCCTAGAGCTGCCAGGCCCAAACGGCTGCCTTGTTTCCAAAGGGTGAGAGAGGCCCCAAGGCATCTTGCTTCCAGCTCTGTGGGAAGCTAAAGCAACTGGCTCTCCACAGTGCTCTCACAGCCTACCGGGAACATCTCTTACCAAGGCCTGTGAAACGCAGTTTCTTGGCAGGCCTGATCTGGCTGAAGTAGAACTCCTGCTCTGGGCGTGCTACTTTGGCCTAGAGCTGCCAGGCCCAAAGGGCCGCCTTGTTTCCAAAGGGGCTGAGAGTCCCCAAAGCATCTTGCTTCCAAATCTTTGGGAAGCTAAGAAACAACTGGCTCTGCACAGTGCTCTCACAGCCTACCGGCAACGTGACAGAGAAAGGCCTGTGAGACGCAGTTTCTTGGAAGGCCTGATCTGGCTGAGGTAGAACTTCTGCTCTGGGTGTGCTCCATTGCCCTAGAGCTGAAAGGCCCAAAGGGCTGCCTTGTTTCCAAAGGGGGAGAGAGGCCCCAAAGCATTTTGCTTACACCTCTTGGGAAGCTAAGAAACAACTGGCTGTGCCCAGTGCTCTTATAGCCTAAGAGAACATCTCTTATCAAGGCCTGTGAAACGCACTGTCTAGGCAGGCCTGATCTGGAAGAAGTAGAACTTCGGCTCTGGTTGTGCTCCATTGCCCTAGAGCTGCCAGACCCAACGTGCTGCCTTGTTTCCAAAGGGGCAGAGAGGCCCCAAAGCGTCTTGCTTCCAGCTGTTTGGGAAACAAGGAAACAACTGGCTCTGCACCGTGCTCTCACAGCCTACCGGGAACGTCACATACAAAGGCCTCTGAAACGCAGTTCCTTGGCAGGCCTGATCTGGCTGAAGTAGGACTTCTGCTCTGGGTGTGCTCCATTGGCCTAGAGCTGAAAGGCCCAAAGGTCGCCCTTGTTGGCAAAGGGGCAGGGAGCCCCCAAAGCATCTTGCTTCCAGCTCTTTGGGAAGCTAAGAAACAAATGGCTCTGCCCAGTGCTCTAACAGAGTACCGGGAACATCTCTTACCAAAGCCTTTGAAACGCAGTTTCTTGGCAGGCCTTATCTGGCTGAGGTAGAACTTCTGCTCTGGGTGTGCTCCATTGGCCTAGAGCTGCCTGGCCCAAAGGTCGGCCTTGTTTGCAAAGGGGATGAGAGGCCCCAAAGCATCTTGCTTCCAGCTCTTCGGGAAGCTAAGAAACATCTGGCGTTGCCCAGTGCTCTTACAGCCTACCGGGAACATCTCTTACCAAGGCCTGTGAAACACAGTTTGTTGGTGGCCTGAACTGGCCGAAGTAGAACTTGTGCTCTGGGTGTGCTCCATTGGCCTAGAGCTGCCAGGCCCAAGGTGCTGCCTTGTTTCCAAAGGGGCAGAGAGGCCCCAAAGCATCTTGCTTCCAGCTCTCTGGGAAGCTAAGAACCAACTCGCTCTGCCCCGTGCTCTTACAGCCTACCGGGAACATGTCTTTGAAAGGCCTGTGAAACGCAGTTTCTTGGCAGGCCTCATCTGGCTGAAGTAGAACTCCGGCTCTGGGTGTGCTCCATTGCCCTAGAGCTGCCAGGCCCAAAGTGCTGCCCTGTTTCCAAGGGGCAGAGAGGCCCAAAGCATCTTGCTTCCCGGTCTTTGCGAAGCTAAGAAACAACTGGCTCTGCCCAGTGCTCTTACACCTACCGGGAACATCTCTTACCAAGGCCTGTCAAACGCTGTTTCTTTGCAGGCCTGATCAGGTGAAGTAGAACTCCTGCTCTGCGTGTGCTCCATTGGCCTAGAGCTTCCCGACCCAAAAGGCTGCCTTGTTCCCAAACGGGCAGAGGGCTCCCAAGCATCTTGCTTCCAGCTTTTCAGGAAGGTAAGAAACAACTGGCTCTGCCCAGTGCTCTTACAGCCTACCGGGAACATCTCTTACCAAGGCCTCTGAAACGCAGTTTCCTGGCAGGCCTGATCTGGCTGAAGTAGAACTTCTGCTCTGGGTGTGCTCCATTGCCCTAGAGCTGCCAGGCCCAAAGGGCTGCCTTGTTTCCAAAGACGGAGAGTGGACCCAAAGCATCTTGCTCCCAGCTCTTCGGGAAGCTAAGAAACAGCTGGCTCTGCCCAGTGCTCTTACAGCCTAAGAGAACATCTCTTTGAAAGGCCTGTGAAACGCAGTTTCTTGGCAGGCCTGACCTGGCTGAAGTAGAACTTCTGTTCTGGTTGTGCTACATAGGCCTAGAGCTACCAGGACCTAAGGGCTGCCTTGTTTCCAAAGGGTGAGAGAGGCCCCAAAGCATCTTGCCTCCAGCACTTTGGGAAGCTAAAAAACAACTGGTTCTGCCCAGTGCTCTCACAGCCTACCGTGAACATCTCTTACCAAGGGCTGTGAAACGCAGTTTCTGGGCAGGACTGATCTGCCTGAAGTAGAACTTCTGCTGTGGGTGTGCTCCATTGGCCTAGAGCTGCCAGGCCCAAAAGGCTGCCTTGTGTCCAAAGGGAGAGAGAGGCCCCAAGGCATCTTGCTTCCAGCTCTGTGGGAAGCTAAAGCAACTGGCTCTCCACAGTGCTCTCACAGCCTACCGGGAACATCTCTTACCAAGGCCTGTGAAACGCAGTTTCTTGGCAGGCCTGATCTGGCTGAAGTAGAACTCCTGCTCTGGGCGTGCTACTTTGGCCTAGAGCTGCCAGGCCCAAAGGGCCGCCTTGTTTCCAAAGGGGCTGAGAGTCCCCAAAGCATCTTGCTTCCAAATCTTTGGGAAGCTAAGAAACAACTGGCTCTGCACAGTGCTCTCACAGCCTACCGGCAACGTGACAGAGAAAGGCCTGTGAGACGCAGTGTCTTGGAAGGCCTGATCTGGCTGAGGTAGAACTTCTGCTCTGGGTGTGCTCCATTGCCCTAGAGCTGAAAGGCCCAAAGGGCTGCCTTGTTTCCAAAGGGGGAGAGAGGCCCCAAAGCATCTTGCTTACACCTCTTGGGAAGCTAAGAAACAACTGGCTGTGCCCAGTGCTCTTATAGCCTAAGAGAACATCTCTTATCAAGGCCTGTGAAACGCACTGTCTAGGCAGGCCTGATCTGGAAGAAGTAGAACTTCGGCTCTGGTTGTGCTCCATTGCCCTAGAGCTGCCAGACCCAACGTGCTGCCTTGTTTCCAAAGGGGCAGAGAGGCCCCAAAGCGTCTTGCTTCCAGCTGTTTGGGAAACAAGGAAACAACTGGCTCTGCACCGTGCTCTCACAGCCTACCGGGAACGTCACATACAAAGGCCTCTGAAACGCAGTTCCTTGGCAGGCCTGATCTGGCTGAAGTAGGACTTCTGCTCTGGGTGTGCTCCATTGGCCTAGAGCTGAAAGGCCCAAAGGTCGCCCTTGTTGGCAAAGGGGCAGGGAGCCCCCAAAGCATCTTGCTTCCAGCTCTTTGGGAAGCTAAGAAACAAATGGCTCTGCCCAGTGCTCTAACAGAGTACCGGGAACATCTCTTACCAAAGCCTTTGAAACGCAGTTTCTTGGCAGGCCTTATCTGGCTGAGGTAGAACTTCTGCTCTGGGTGTGCTCCATTGGCCTAGAGCTGCCTGGCCCAAAGGTCGGCCTTGTTTGCAAAGGGGATGAGAGGCCCCAAAGCATCTTGCTTCCAGCTCTTCGGGAAGCTAAGAAACATCTGGCGTTGCCCAGTGCTCTTACAGCCTACCGGGAACATCTCTTACCAAGGCCTGTGAAACACAGTTTGTTGGTGGCCTGAACTGGCCGAAGTAGAACTTGTGCTCTGGGTGTGCTCCATTGGCCTAGAGCTGCCAGGCCCAAGGTGCTGCCTTGTTTCCAAAGGGGCAGAGAGGCCCCAAAGCATCTTGCTTCCAGCTCTCTGGGAAGCTAAGAACCAACTCGCTCTGCCCCGTGCTCTTACAGCCTACCGGGAACATGTCTTTGAAAGGCCTGTGAAACGCAGTTTCTTGGCAGGCCTCATCTGGCTGAAGTAGAACTCCGGCTCTGGGTGTGCTCCATTGCCCTAGAGCTGCCAGGCCCAAAGTGCTGCCCTGTTTCCAAGGGGCAGAGAGGCCCAAAGCATCTTGCTTCCCGGTCTTTGCGAAGCTAAGAAACAACTGGCTCTGCCCAGTGCTCTTACACCTACCGGGAACATCTCTTACCAAGGCCTGTCAAACGCTGTTTCTTTGCAGGCCTGATCAGGTGAAGTAGAACTCCTGCTCTGCGTGTGCTCCATTGGCCTAGAGCTTCCCGACCCAAAAGGCTGCCTTGTTCCCAAACGGGCAGAGGGCTCCCAAGCATCTTGCTTCCAGCTTTTCAGGAAGGTAAGAAACAACTGGCTCTGCCCAGTGCTCTTACAGCCTACCGGGAACATCTCTTACCAAGGCCTCTGAAACGCAGTTTCCTGGCAGGCCTGATCTGGCTGAAGTAGAACTTCTGCTCTGGGTGTGCTCCATTGCCCTAGAGCTGCCAGGCCCAAAGGGCTGCCTTGTTTCCAAAGACGGAGAGTGGACCCAAAGCATCTTGCTCCCAGCTCTTCGGGAAGCTAAGAAACAGCTGGCTCTGCCCAGTGCTCTTACAGCCTAAGAGAACATCTCTTTGAAAGGCCTGTGAAACGCAGTTTCTTGGCAGGCCTGACCTGGCTGAAGTAGAACTTCTGTTCTGGTTGTGCTACATAGGCCTAGAGCTACCAGGACCTAAGGGCTGCCTTGTTTCCAAAGGGTGAGAGAGGCCCCAAAGCATCTTGCCTCCAGCACTTTGGGAAGCTAAAAAACAACTGGTTCTGCCCAGTGCTCTCACAGCCTACCGTGAACATCTCTTACCAAGGGCTGTGAAACGCAGTTTCTGGGCAGGACTGATCTGCCTGAAGTAGAACTTCTGCTGTGGGTGTGCTCCATTGGCCTAGAGCTGCCAGGCCCAAAAGGCTGCCTTGTGTCCAAAGGGAGAGAGAGGCCCCAAGGCATCTTGCTTCCAGCTCTGTGGGAAGCTAAAGCAACTGGCTCTCCACAGTGCTCTCACAGCCTACCGGGAACATCTCTTACCAAGGCCTGTGAAACGCAGTTTCTTGGCAGGCCTGATCTGGCTGAAGTAGAACTCCTGCTCTGGGCGTGCTACTTTGGCCTAGAGCTGCCAGGCCCAAAGGGCCGCCTTGTTTCCAAAGGGGCTGAGAGTCCCCAAAGCATCTTGCTTCCAAATCTTTGGGAAGCTAAGAAACAACTGGCTCTGCACAGTGCTCTCACAGCCTACCGGCAACGTGACAGAGAAAGGCCTGTGAGACGCAGTGTCTTGGAAGGCCTGATCTGGCTGAGGTAGAACTTCTGCTCTGGGTGTGCTCCATTGCCCTAGAGCTGAAAGGCCCAAAGGGCTGCCTTGTTTCCAAAGGGGGAGAGAGGCCCCAAAGCATCTTGCTTACACCTCTTGGGAAGCTAAGAAACAACTGGCTGTGCCCAGTGCTCTTATAGCCTAAGAGAACATCTCTTATCAAGGCCTGTGAAACGCACTGTCTAGGCAGGCCTGATCTGGAAGAAGTAGAACTTCGGCTCTGGTTGTGCTCCATTGCCCTAGAGCTGCCAGACCCAACGTGCTGCCTTGTTTCCAAAGGGGCAGAGAGGCCCCAAAGCGTCTTGCTTCCAGCTGTTTGGGAAACAAGGAAACAACTGGCTCTGCACCGTGCTCTCACAGCCTACCGGGAACGTCACATACAAAGGCCTCTGAAACGCAGTTCCTTGGCAGGCCTGATCTGGCTGAAGTAGGACTTCTGCTCTGGGTGTGCTCCATTGGCCTAGAGCTGAAAGGCCCAAAGGTCGCCCTTGTTGGCAAAGGGGCAGGGAGCCCCCAAAGCATCTTGCTTCCAGCTCTTTGGGAAGCTAAGAAACAAATGGCTCTGCCCAGTGCTCTAACAGAGTACCGGGAACATCTCTTACCAAAGCCTTTGAAACGCAGTTTCTTGGCAGGCCTTATCTGGCTGAGGTAGAACTTCTGCTCTGGGTGTGCTCCATTGGCCTAGAGCTGCCTGGCCCAAAGGTCGGCCTTGTTTGCAAAGGGGATGAGAGGCCCCAAAGCATCTTGCTTCCAGCTCTTCGGGAAGCTAAGAAACATCTGGCGTTGCCCAGTGCTCTTACAGCCTACCGGGAACATCTCTTACCAAGGCCTGTGAAACACAGTTTGTTGGTGGCCTGAACTGGCCGAAGTAGAACTTGTGCTCTGGGTGTGCTCCATTGGCCTAGAGCTGCCAGGCCCAAGGTGCTGCCTTGTTTCCAAAGGGGCAGAGAGGCCCCAAAGCATCTTGCTTCCAGCTCTCTGGGAAGCTAAGAACCAACTCGCTCTGCCCCGTGCTCTTACAGCCTACCGGGAACATGTCTTTGAAAGGCCTGTGAAACGCAGTTTCTTGGCAGGCCTCATCTGGCTGAAGTAGAACTCCGGCTCTGGGTGTGCTCCATTGCCCTAGAGCTGCCAGGCCCAAAGTGCTGCCCTGTTTCCAAGGGGCAGAGAGGCCCAAAGCATCTTGCTTCCCGGTCTTTGCGAAGCTAAGAAACAACTGGCTCTGCCCAGTGCTCTTACACCTACCGGGAACATCTCTTACCAAGGCCTGTCAAACGCTGTTTCTTTGCAGGCCTGATCAGGTGAAGTAGAACTCCTGCTCTGCGTGTGCTCCATTGGCCTAGAGCTTCCCGACCCAAAAGGCTGCCTTGTTCCCAAACGGGCAGAGGGCTCCCAAGCATCTTGCTTCCAGCTTTTCAGGAAGGTAAGAAACAACTGGCTCTGCCCAGTGCTCTTACAGCCTACCGGGAACATCTCTTACCAAGGCCTCTGAAACGCAGTTTCCTGGCAGGCCTGATCTGGCTGAAGTAGAACTTCTGCTCTGGGTGTGCTCCATTGCCCTAGAGCTGCCAGGCCCAAAGGGCTGCCTTGTTTCCAAAGACGGAGAGTGGACCCAAAGCATCTTGCTCCCAGCTCTTCGGGAAGCTAAGAAACAGCTGGCTCTGCCCAGTGCTCTTACAGCCTAAGAGAACATCTCTTTGAAAGGCCTGTGAAACGCAGTTTCTTGGCAGGCCTGACCTGGCTGAAGTAGAACTTCTGTTCTGGTTGTGCTACATAGGCCTAGAGCTACCAGGACCTAAGGGCTGCCTTGTTTCCAAAGGGTGAGAGAGGCCCCAAAGCATCTTGCCTCCAGCACTTTGGGAAGCTAAAAAACAACTGGTTCTGCCCAGTGCTCTCACAGCCTACCGTGAACATCTCTTACCAAGGGCTGTGAAACGCAGTTTCTGGGCAGGACTGATCTGCCTGAAGTAGAACTTCTGCTGTGGGTGTGCTCCATTGGCCTAGAGCTGCCAGGCCCAAAAGGCTGCCTTGTGTCCAAAGGGAGAGAGAGGCCCCAAGGCATCTTGCTTCCAGCTCTGTGGGAAGCTAAAGCAACTGGCTCTCCACAGTGCTCTCACAGCCTACCGGGAACATCTCTTACCAAGGCCTGTGAAACGCAGTTTCTTGGCAGGCCTGATCTGGCTGAAGTAGAACTCCTGCTCTGGGCGTGCTACTTTGGCCTAGAGCTGCCAGGCCCAAAGGGCCGCCTTGTTTCCAAAGGGGCTGAGAGTCCCCAAAGCATCTTGCTTCCAAATCTTTGGGAAGCTAAGAAACAACTGGCTCTGCACAGTGCTCTCACAGCCTACCGGCAACGTGACAGAGAAAGGCCTGTGAGACGCAGTGTCTTGGAAGGCCTGATCTGGCTGAGGTAGAACTTCTGCTCTGGGTGTGCTCCATTGCCCTAGAGCTGAAAGGCCCAAAGGGCTGCCTTGTTTCCAAAGGGGGAGAGAGGCCCCAAAGCATCTTGCTTACACCTCTTGGGAAGCTAAGAAACAACTGGCTGTGCCCAGTGCTCTTATAGCCTAAGAGAACATCTCTTATCAAGGCCTGTGAAACGCACTGTCTAGGCAGGCCTGATCTGGAAGAAGTAGAACTTCGGCTCTGGTTGTGCTCCATTGCCCTAGAGCTGCCAGACCCAACGTGCTGCCTTGTTTCCAAAGGGGCAGAGAGGCCCCAAAGCGTCTTGCTTCCAGCTGTTTGGGAAACAAGGAAACAACTGGCTCTGCACCGTGCTCTCACAGCCTACCGGGAACGTCACATACAAAGGCCTCTGAAACGCAGTTCCTTGGCAGGCCTGATCTGGCTGAAGTAGGACTTCTGCTCTGGGTGTGCTCCATTGGCCTAGAGCTGAAAGGCCCAAAGGTCGCCCTTGTTGGCAAAGGGGCAGGGAGCCCCCAAAGCATCTTGCTTCCAGCTCTTTGGGAAGCTAAGAAACAAATGGCTCTGCCCAGTGCTCTAACAGAGTACCGGGAACATCTCTTACCAAAGCCTTTGAAACGCAGTTTCTTGGCAGGCCTTATCTGGCTGAGGTAGAACTTCTGCTCTGGGTGTGCTCCATTGGCCTAGAGCTGCCTGGCCCAAAGGTCGGCCTTGTTTGCAAAGGGGATGAGAGGCCCCAAAGCATCTTGCTTCCAGCTCTTCGGGAAGCTAAGAAACATCTGGCGTTGCCCAGTGCTCTTACAGCCTACCGGGAACATCTCTTACCAAGGCCTGTGAAACGCAGTTTGTTGGTGGCCTGAACTGGCCGAAGTAGAACTTCTGCTCTGGGTGTGCTCCATTGGCCTAGAGCTGCCAGGCCCAAGGTGCTGCCTTGTTTCCAAAGGGGCAGAGAGGCCCCAAAGCATCTTGCTTCCAGCTCTCTGGGAAGCTAAGAACCAACTCGCTCTGCCCCGTGCTCTTACAGCCTACCGGGAACATGTCTTTGAAAGGCCTGTGACACGCAGTTTCTTGGCAGGCCTCATCTGGCTGAAGTAGAACTCCGGCTCTGGGTGTGCTCCATTGCCCTAGAGCTGCCAGGCCCAAAGTGCTGCCCTGTTTCCAAGGGGCAGAGAGGCCCAAAGCATCTTGCTTCCCGGTCTTTGCGAAGCTAAGAAACAACTGGCTCTGCCCAGTGCTCTTACACCTACCGGGAACATCTCTTACCAAGGCCTGTCAAACGCTGTTTCTTTGCAGGCCTGATCAGGCTGAAGTAGAACTCCTGCTCTGCGTGTGCTCCATTGGCCTAGAGCTTCCCGACCCAAAAGGCTGCCTTGTTCCCAAACGGGCAGAGGGGTCCCAAGCATCTTGCTTCCAGCTTTTCAGGAAGGTAAGAAACAACTGGCTCTGCCCAGTGCTCTTACAGCCTACCGGGAACATCTCTTACCAAGGCCTGTGAAACGCAGTTTCCTGGCAGGCCTGATCTGGCTGAAGTAGAACTTCTGCTCTGGGTGTGCTCCATTGCCCTAGAGCTGCCAGGCCCAAAGGGCTGCCTTGTTTCCAAAGACGGAGAGTGGACCCAAAGCATCTTGCTCCCAGCTCTTCGGGAAGCTAAGAAACAGCTGGCTCTGCCCAGTGCTCTTACAGCCTAAGAGAACATCTCTTTGAAAGGCCTGTGAAACGCAGTTTCTTGGCAGGCCTGACCTGGCTGAAGTAGAACTTCTGTTCTGGTTGTGCTACATAGGCCTAGAGCTACCAGGACCTAAGGGCTGCCTTGTTTCCAAAGGGTGAGAGAGGCCCCAAAGCATCTTGCCTCCAGCACTTTGGGAAGCTAAAAAACAACTGGTTCTGCCCAGTGCTCTCACAGCCTACCGTGAACATCTCTTACCAAGGGCTGTGAAACGCAGTTTCTGGGCAGGACTGATCTGCCTGAAGTAGAACTTCTGCTGTGGGTGTGCTCCATTGGCCTAGAGCTGCCAGGCCCAAACGGCTGCCTTGTGTCCAAAGGGAGAGAGAGGCCCCAAGGCATCTTGCTTCCAGCTCTGTGGGAAGCTAAAGCAACTGGCTCTCAACAGTGCTCTCACAGCCTACCGGGAACATCTCTTACCAAGGCCTGTGAAACGCAGTTTCTTGGCAGGCCTGATCTGGCTGAAGTAGAACTCCTGCTCTGGGCGTGCTACTTTGGCCTAGAGCTGCCAGGCCCAAAGGGCCGCCTTGTTTCCAAAGGGGCTGAGAGTCCCCAAAGCATCTTGCTTCCAAATCTTTGGGAAGCTAAGAAACAACTGGCTCTGCACAGTGCTCTCACAGCCTACCGGCAACGTGACAGAGAAAGGCCTGTGAGACGCAGTTTCTTGGAAGGCCTGATCTGGCTGAGGTAGAACTTCTGCTCTGGGTGTACTCCATTGGCCTAGGGCTGCCAGGCCCAAAGGGCTGCCTTTATTTCCAAAGTGTGAGAGAGGCCCCAAAGCATCTTGCTTCCTGCTCTCTGGGAAGCTAAAACAACTGGCTCTGCACAGTGCTCTCAAAGCCAACCGGGAACGTCACATACAAAGGCCTGTGAAACGCAGCTTCTTGACAGGCCTTATCTGGCTGAGGTAGAACTTGTGCTCTGGGTGTGCTACTTTGGCCTAGAGCTGCCAGGCACAAAGGCTGCTTTGTTTCCAAAGGGGGAGAGAGGCCCCAAATCATGTTGCTTCCAGCTGTTTTTGAAGCTAAGAAACAACTCGCTCTGCCAGGTACTCTTACAGCCTTCCGGGAACACCTCTTACGAAGGCCTGTGAAAAGCAGTTTCTTGGCAGGCCTGATCTGGCTGAGGTAGAACTTCTGCTCTGGGTGTGCTCCATTGCCCTAGAGCTGAAAGGCCCAAAGGGCTGCCTTGTTTCCAAAGGGGGAGAGAGGCCCCAAAGCATCTTGCTTCCACCTCTTGGGAAGCTAAGAAACAACTGGCTGTGCCCAGTGCTCTTATAGCCTAAGAGAACATCTCTTATCAAGGCCTGGGAAACGCACTGTCTAGGCAGGCCTGATCTGGAAGAAGTAGAACTTCGGCTCTGGTTGTGCTCCATTGCCCTAGAGCTGCCAGACCCAACGTGCTGCCTTGTTTCCAAAGGGGCAGAGAGGCCCCAAAGCGTCTTGCTTCCAGCTGTTTGGGAAACAAGGAAACAACTGGCTCTGCACCGTGCTCTCACAGCCTACCGGGAACGTCACATACAAAGGCCTCTGAAACGCAGTTCCTTGGCAGGCCTGATCTGGCTGAAGTAGGACTTCTGCTCTGGGTGTGCTCCATTGGCCTAGAGCTGAAAGGCCCAAAGGTCGCCCTTGTTGGCAAAGGGGCAGGGAGCCCCCAAAGCATCTTGCTTCCAGCTCTTTGGGAAGCTAAGAAACAAATGGCTCTGCCCAGTGCTCTAACAGAGTACCGGGAACATCTCTTACCAAAGCCTTTGAAACGCAGTTTCTTGGCAGGCCTTATCTGGCTGAGGTAGAACTTCTGCTCTGGGTGTGCTCCATTGGCCTAGAGCTGCCAGGCCCAAGGTGCTGCCTTGTTTCCAAAGGGGCAGAGAGGCCCCAAAGCATCTTGCTTCCAGCTCTCTGGGAAGCTAAGAACCAACTCGCTCTGCCCCGTGCTCTTACAGCCTACCGGGAACATGTCTTTGAAAGGCCTGTGAAACGCAGTTTCTTGGCAGGCCTCATCTGGCTGAAGTAGAACTCCGGCTCTGGGTGTGCTCCATTGCCCTAGAGCTGCCAGGCCCCAAGTGCTGCCCTGTTTCCAAGGGGCAGAGAGGCCCAAAGCATCTTGCTTCCCGGTCTTTGCGAAGCTAAGAAACAACTGGCTCTGCCCAGTGCTCTTACACCTACCGGGAACATCTCTTACCAAGGCCTGTCAAACGCTGTTTCTTTGCAGGCCTGATCAGGCTGAAGTAGAACTCCTGCTCTGCGTGTGCTCCATTGGCCTAGAGCTTCCCGACCCAAAAGGCTGCCTTGTTCCCAAACGGGCAGAGGGGTCCCAAGCATCTTGCTTCCAGCTTTTCAGGAAGGTAAGAAACAACTGGCTCTGCCCAGTGCTCTTACAGCCTACCGGGAACATCTCTTACCAAGGCCTGTGAAACGCAGTTTCCTGGCAGGCCTGATCTGGCTGAAGTAGAACTTCTGCTCTGGGTGTGCTCCATTGCCCTAGAGCTGCCAGGCCCAAAGGGCTGCCTTGTTTCCAAAGACGGAGAGTGGACCCAAAGCATCTTGCTCCCAGCTCTTCGGGAAGCTAAGAAACAGCTGGCTCTGCCCAGTGCTCTTACAGCCTAAGAGAACATCTCTTTGAAAGGCCTGTGAAACGCAGTTTCTTGGCAGGCCTGACCTGGCTGAAGTAGAACTTCTGTTCTGGTTGTGCTACATAGGCCTAGAGCTACCAGGACCTAAGGGCTGCCTTGTTTCCAAAGGGTGAGAGAGGCCCCAAAGCATCTTGCCTCCAGCACTTTGGGAAGCTAAAAAACAACTGGTTCTGCCCAGTGCTCTCACAGCCTACCGTGAACATCTCTTACCAAGGGCTGTGAAACGCAGTTTCTGGGCAGGACTGATCTGCCTGAAGTAGAACTTCTGCTGTGGGTGTGCTCCATTGGCCTAGAGCTGCCAGGCCCAAAAGGCTGCCTTGTGTCCAAAGGGAGAGAGAGGCCCCAAGGCATCTTGCTTCCAGCTCTGTGGGAAGCTAAAGCAACTGGCTCTCCACAGTGCTCTCACAGCCTACCGGGAACATCTCTTACCAAGGCCTGTGAAACGCAGTTTCTTGGCAGGCCTGATCTGGCTGAAGTAGAACTCCTGCTCTGGGCGTGCTACTTTGGCCTAGAGCTGCCAGGCCCAAAGGGCCGCCTTGTTTCCAAAGGGGCTGAGAGTCCCCAAAGCATCTTGCTTCCAAATCTTTGGGAAGCTAAGAAACAACTGGCTCTGCACAGTGCTCTCACAGCCTACCGGCAACGTGACAGAGAAAGGCCTGTGAGACGCAGTTTCTTGGAAGGCCTGATCTGGCTGAGGTAGAACTTCTGCTCTGGGTGTACTCCATTGGCCTAGGGCTGCCAGGCCCAAAGGGCTGCCTTTATTTCCAAAGTGTGAGAGAGGCCCCAAAGCATCTTGCTTCCTGCTCTCTGGGAAGCTAAAACAACTGGCTCTGCACAGTGCTCTCAAAGCCAACCGGGAACGTCACATACAAAGGCCTGTGAAACGCAGCTTCTTGACAGGCCTTATCTGGCTGAGGTAGAACTTGTGCTCTGGGTGTGCTACTTTGGCCTAGAGCTGCCAGGCACAAAGGCTGCTTTGTTTCCAAAGGGGGAGAGAGGCCCCAAATCATGTTGCTTCCAGCTGTTTTTGAAGCTAAGAAACAACTCGCTCTGCCAGGTACTCTTACAGCCTTCCGGGAACACCTCTTACGAAGGCCTGTGAAAAGCAGTTTCTTGGCAGGCCTGATCTGGCTGAGGTAGAACTTCTGCTCTGGGTGTGCTCCATTGCCCTAGAGCTGAAAGGCCCAAAGGGCTGCCTTGTTTCCAAAGGGGGAGAGAGGCCCCAAAGCATCTTGCTTCCACCTCTTGGGAAGCTAAGAAACAACTGGCTGTGCCCAGTGCTCTTATAGCCTAAGAGAACATCTCTTATCAAGGCCTGGGAAACGCACTGTCTAGGCAGGCCTGATCTGGAAGAAGTAGAACTTCGGCTCTGGTTGTGCTCCATTGCCCTAGAGCTGCCAGACCCAACGTGCTGCCTTGTTTCCAAAGGGGCAGAGAGGCCCCAAAGCGTCTTGCTTCCAGCTGTTTGGGAAACAAGGAAACAACTGGCTCTGCACCGTGCTCTCACAGCCTACCGGGAACGTCACATACAAAGGCCTCTGAAACGCAGTTCCTTGGCAGGCCTGATCTGGCTGAAGTAGGACTTCTGCTCTGGGTGTGCTCCATTGGCCTAGAGCTGAAAGGCCCAAAGGTCGCCCTTGTTGGCAAAGGGGCAGGGAGCCCCCAAAGCATCTTGCTTCCAGCTCTTTGGGAAGCTAAGAAACAAATGGCTCTGCCCAGTGCTCTAACAGAGTACCGGGAACATCTCTTACCAAAGCCTTTGAAACGCAGTTTCTTGGCAGGCCTTATCTGGCTGAGGTAGAACTTCTGCTCTGGGTGTGCTCCATTGGCCTAGAGCTGCCAGGCCCAAGGTGCTGCCTTGTTTCCAAAGGGGCAGAGAGGCCCCAAAGCATCTTGCTTCCAGCTCTCTGGGAAGCTAAGAACCAACTCGCTCTGCCCCGTGCTCTTACAGCCTACCGGGAACATGTCTTTGAAAGGCCTGTGAAACGCAGTTTCTTGGCAGGCCTCATCTGGCTGAAGTAGAACTCCGGCTCTGGGTGTGCTCCATTGCCCTAGAGCTGCCAGGCCCCAAGTGCTGCCCTGTTTCCAAGGGGCAGAGAGGCCCAAAGCATCTTGCTTCCCGGTCTTTGCGAAGCTAAGAAACAACTGGCTCTGCCCAGTGCTCTTACACCTACCGGGAACATCTCTTACCAAGGCCTGTCAAACGCTGTTTCTTTGCAGGCCTGATCAGGCTGAAGTAGAACTCCTGCTCTGCGTGTGCTCCATTGGCCTAGAGCTTCCCGACCCAAAAGGCTGCCTTGTTCCCAAACGGGCAGAGGGGTCCCAAGCATCTTGCTTCCAGCTTTTCAGGAAGGTAAGAAACAACTGGCTCTGCCCAGTGCTCTTACAGCCTACCGGGAACATCTCTTACCAAGGCCTGTGAAACGCAGTTTCCTGGCAGGCCTGATCTGGCTGAAGTAGAACTTCTGCTCTGGGTGTGCTCCATTGCCCTAGAGCTGCCAGGCCCAAAGGGCTGCCTTGTTTCCAAAGACGGAGAGTGGACCCAAAGCATCTTGCTCCCAGCTCTTCGGGAAGCTAAGAAACAGCTGGCTCTGCCCAGTGCTCTTACAGCCTAAGAGAACATCTCTTTGAAAGGCCTGTGAAACGCAGTTTCTTGGCAGGCCTGACCTGGCTGAAGTAGAACTTCTGTTCTGGTTGTGCTACATAGGCCTAGAGCTACCAGGACCTAAGGGCTGCCTTGTTTCCAAAGGGTGAGAGAGGCCCCAAAGCATCTTGCCTCCAGCACTTTGGGAAGCTAAAAAACAACTGGTTCTGCCCAGTGCTCTCACAGCCTACCGTGAACATCTCTTACCAAGGGCTGTGAAATGCAGTTTCTGGGCAGGACTGATCTGCCTGAAGTAGAACTTCTGCTGTGGGTGTGCTCCATTGGCCTAGAGCTGCCAGGCCCAAACGGCTGCCTTGTGTCCAAAGGGAGAGAGAGGCCCCAAGGCATCTTGCTTCCAGCTCTGTGGGAAGCTAAAGCAACTGGCTCTCCACAGTGCTCTCACAGCCTACCGGGAACATCTCTTACCAAGGCCTGTGAAACGCAGTTTCTTGGCAGGCCTGATCTGGCTGAAGTAGAACTCCTGCTCTGGGCGTGCTACTTTGGCCTAGAGCTGCCAGGCCCAAAGGGCCGCCTTGTTTCCAAAGGGGCTGAGAGTCTCCAAAGCATCTTGCTTCCAAATCTTTGGGAAGCTAAGAAACAACTGGCTCTGCACAGTGCTCTCACAGCCTACCGGCAACGTGACAGAGAAAGGCCTGTGAGACGCAGTTTCTTGGAAGGCCTGATCTGGCTGAGGTAGAACTTCTGCTCTGGGTGTACTCCATTGGCCTAGGGCTGCCAGGCCCAAAGGGCTGCCTCTATTTCCAAAGTGTGAGAGAGGCCCCAAAGCATCTTGCTTCCTGCTCTCTGGGAAGCTAAAACAACTGGCTCTGCACAGTGCTCTCAAAGCCAACCGGGAACGTCACATACAAAGGCCTGTGAAACGCAGCTTCTTGACAGGCCTTATCTGGCTGAGGTAGAACTTGTGCTCTGGGTGTGCTACTTTGGCCTAGAGCTGCCAGGCACAAAGGCTGCTTTGTTTCCAAAGGGGGAGAGAGGCCCCAAATCATGTTGCTTCCAGCTGTTTTTGAAGCTAAGAAACAACTCGCTCTGCCAGGTACTCTTACAGCCTTCCGGGAACACCTCTTACGAAGGCCTGTGAAAAGCAGTTTCTTGGCAGGCCTGATCTGGCTGAGGTAGAACTTCTGCTCTGGGTGTGCTCCATTGCCCTAGAGCTGAAAGGCCCAAAGGGCTGCCTTGTTTCCAAAGGGGGAGAGAGGCCCCAAAGCATCTTGCTTCCACCTCTTGGGAAGCTAAGAAACAACTGGCTGTGCCCAGTGCTCTTATAGCCTAAGAGAACATCTCTTATCAAGGCCTGGGAAACGCACTGTCTAGGCAGGCCTGATCTGGAAGAAGTAGAACTTCGGCTCTGGTTGTGCTCCATTGCCCTAGAGCTGCCAGACCCAACGTGCTGCCTTGTTTCCAAAGGGGCAGAGAGGCCCCAAAGCGTCTTGCTTCCAGCTGTTTGGGAAACAAGGAAACAACTGGCTCTGCACCGTGCTCTCACAGCCTACCGGGAACGTCACATACAAAGGCCTCTGAAACGCAGTTCCTTGGCAGGCCTGATCTGGCTGAAGTAGGACTTCTGCTCTGGGTGTGCTCCATTGGCCTAGAGCTGAAAGGCCCAAAGGTCGCCCTTGTTGGCAAAGGGGCAGGGAGCCCCCAAAGCATCTTGCTTCCAGCTCTTTGGGAAGCTAAGAAACAAATGGCTCTGCCCAGTGCTCTAACAGAGTACCGGGAACATCTCTTACCAAAGCCTTTGAAACGCAGTTTCTTGGCAGGCCTTATCTGGCTGAGGTAGAACTTCTGCTCTGGGTGTGCTCCATTGGCCTAGAGCTGCCTGGCCCAAAGGTCGGCCTTGTTTGCAAAGGGGATGAGAGGCCCCAAAGCATCTTGCTTCCAGCTCTTCGGGAAGCTAAGAAACATCTGGCGTTGCCCAGTGCTCTTACAGCCTACCGGGAACATCTCTTACCAAGGCCTGTGAAACACAGTTTGTTGGTGGCCTGAACTGGCCGAAGTAGAATTTCTGCTCTGGGTGTGCTCCATTGGCCTAGAGCTGCCAGGCCCAAGGTGCTGCCTTGTTTCCAAAGGGGCAGAGAGGCCCCAAAGCATCTTGCTTCCAGCTCTCTGGGAAGCTAAGAACCAACTCGCTCTGCCCCGTGCTCTTACAGCCTACCGGGAACATGTCTTTGAAAGGCCTGTGAAACGCAGTTTCTTGGCAGGCCTCATCTGGCTGAAGTAGAACTCCGGCTCTGGGTGTGCTCCATTGCCCTAGAGCTGCCAGGCCCAAAGTGCTGCCCTGTTTCCAAGGGGCAGAGAGGCCCAAAGCATCTTGCTTCCCGGTCTTTGCGAAGCTAAGAAACAACTGGCTCTGCCCAGTGCTCTTACACCTACCGGGAACATCTCTTACCAAGGCCTGTCAAACGCTGTTTCTTTGCAGGCCTGATCAGGCTGAAGTAGAACTCCTGCTCTGCGTGTGCTCCATTGGCCTAGAGCTTCCCGACCCAAAAGGCTGCCTTGTTCCCAAACGGGCAGAGGGGTCCCAAGCATCTTGCTTCCAGCTTTTCAGGAAGGTAAGAAACAACTGGCTCTGCCCAGTGCTCTTACAGCCTACCGGGAACATCTCTTACCAAGGCCTGTGAAACGCAGTTTCCTGGCAGGCCTGATCTGGCTGAAGTAGAACTTCTGCTCTGGGTGTGCTCCATTGCCCTAGAGCTGCCAGGCCCAAAGGGCTGCCTTGTTTCCAAAGACGGAGAGTGGACCCAAAGCATCTTGCTCCCAGCTCTTCGGGAAGCTAAGAAACAGCTGGCTCTGCCCAGTGCTCTTACAGCCTAAGAGAACATCTCTTTGAAAGGCCTGTGAAACGCAGTTTCTTGGCAGGCCTGACCTGGCTGAAGTAGAACTTCTGTTCTGGTTGTGCTACATAGGCCTAGAGCTACCAGGACCTAAGGGCTGCCTTGTTTCCAAAGGGTGAGAGAGGCCCCAAAGCATCTTGCCTCCAGCACTTTGGGAAGCTAAAAAACAACTGGTTCTGCCCAGTGCTCTCACAGCCTACCGTGAACATCTCTTACCAAGGGCTGTGAAACGCAGTTTCTGGGCAGGACTGATCTGCCTGAAGTAGAACTTCTGCTGTGGGTGTGCTCCATTGGCCTAGAGCTGCCAGGCCCAAACGGCTGCCTTGTGTCCAAAGGGAGAGAGAGGCCCCAAGGCATCTTGCTTCCAGCTCTGTGGGAAGCTAAAGCAACTGGCTCTCCACAGTGCTCTCACAGCCTACCGGGAACATCTCTTACCAAGGCCTGTGAAACGCAGTTTCTTGGCAGGCCTGATCTGGCTGAAGTAGAACTCCTGCTCTGGGCGTGCTACTTTGGCCTAGAGCTGCCAGGCCCAAAGGGCCGCCTTGTTTCCAAAGGGGCTGAGAGTCCCCAAAGCATCTTGCTTCCAAATCTTTGGGAAGCTAAGAAACAACTGGCTCTGCACAGTGCTCTCACAGCCTACCGGCAACGTGACAGAGAAAGGCCTGTGAGACGCAGTTTCTTGGAAGGCCTGATCTGGCTGAGGTAGAACTTGTGCTCTGGGTGTGCTACTTTGGCCTAGAGCTGCCAGGCACAAAGGCTGCTTTGTTTCCAAAGGGGGAGAGAGGCCCCAAATCATGTTGCTTCCAGCTGTTTTTGAAGCTAAGAAACAACTCGCTCTGCCAGGTACTCTTACAGCCTCCCGGGAACACCTCTTACGAAGGCCTGTGAAAAGCAGTTTCTTGGCAGGCCTGATCTGGCTGAGGTAGAACTTCTGCTCTGGGTGTGCTCCATTGCCCTAGAGCTGAAAGGCCCAAAGGGCTGCCTTGTTTCCAAAGGGGGAGAGAGGCCCCCAAGCATCTTGCTTCCACCTCTTGGGAAGCTAAGAAACAACTGGCTGTGCCCAGTGCTCTTATAGCCTAAGAGAACATCTCTTATCAAGGCCTGGGAAACGCACTGTCTAGGCAGGCCTGATCTGGAAGAAGTAGAACTTCGGCTCTGGTTGTGCTCCATTGCCCTAGAGCTGCCAGACCCAACGTGCTGCCTTGTTTCCAAAGGGGCAGAGAGGCCCCAAAGCGTCTTGCTTCCAGCTGTTTGGGAAACAAGGAAACAACTGGCTCTGCACTGTGCTCTCACAGCCTACCGGGAACGTCACATACAAAGGCCTCTGAAACGCAGTTCCTTGGCAGGCCTGATCTGGCTGAAGTAGGACTTCTGCTCTGGGTGTGCTCCATTGGCCTAGAGCTGAAAGGCCCAAAGGTCGCCCTTGTTGGCAAAGGGGCAGGGAGCCCCCAAAGCATCTTGCTTCCAGCTCTTTGGGAAGCTAAGAAACAAATGGCTCTGCCCAGTGCTCTAACAGAGTACCGGGAACATCTCTTACCAAAGCCTTTGAAACGCAGTTTCTTGGCAGGCCTTATCTGGCTGAGGTAGAACTTCTGCTCTGGGTGTGCTCCATTGGCCTAGAGCTGCCTGGCCCAAAGGTCGGCCTTGTTTGCAAAGGGGATGAGAGGCCCCAAAGCATCTTGCTTCCAGCTCTTCGGGAAGCTAAGAAACATCTGGCGTTGCCCAGTGCTCTTACAGCCTACCGGGAACATCTCTTACCAAGGCCTGTGAAACGCAGTTTGTTGGTGGCCTGAACTGGCCGAAGTAGAACTTCTGCTCTGGGTGTGCTCCATTGGCCTAGAGCTGCCTGGCCCATAGGGCCACCTTGTTTGCAAAGGGGATGAGAGGCCCCAAAGCATCTTGCTTCCAGCTCTTCGGGAAGCTAAGAAACATCTGGCGTTGCCCAGTGCTCTTACAGCCTACCGGGAACATCTCTTACCAAGGCCTGTGAAACGCAGTTTGTTGGTGGCCTGAACTGGCCGAAGTAGAACTTCTGCTCTGGGTCTGCTCCACTGGGCTAGAGCTACCTGCCCCAAAGGGCTGCCTTGAGTCCAAAGTGAGAGAGTGGCACCAAAGCTTCTCGCTTCCAGCTCTTCGGGAAGCTAAGAAACATCTGGCGTTGCCCAGTGCTCTTACAGCCTACCAGGAACATCTCTTACCAAGGCCTGTGAAACGCCGTTTCCTGGCAGGCCTGATTTGGCTGAAGTAGAACTTCTGCTCTGGGTGTGCTCCATTGCCCTAGAGCTGCCAGGCCCAAGGTGCTGCCTTGTTTCCAAAGGGGCAGAGAGGCCCCAAAGCATCTTGCTTCCAGCTCTCTGGGAAGCTAAGAACCAACTCGCTCTGCCCCGTGCTCTTACAGCCTACCGGGAACATGTCTTTGAAAGGCCTGTGAAACGCAGTTTCTTGGCAGGCCTCATCTGGCTGAAGTAGAACTCCGGCTCTGGGTGTGCTCCATTGCCCTAGAGCTGCCAGGCCCAAAGTGCTGCCCTGTTTCCAAGGGGCAGAGAGGCCCAAAGCATCTTGCTTCCCGGTCTTTGCGAAGCTAAGACACAACTGGCTCTGCCCAGTGCTCTTACACCTACCGGGAACATCTCTTACCAAGGCCTGTCAAACGCTGTTTCTTTGCAGGCCTGATCAGGCTGAAGTAGAACTCCTGCTCTGCGTGTGCTCCATTGGCCTAGAGCTTCCCGACCCAAAAGTCTGCCTTGTTCCCAAACGGGCAGAGGGGTCCCAAGCATCTTGCTTCCAGCTTTTCAGGAAGGTAAGAAACAACTGGCTCTGCCCAGTGCTCTTACAGCCTACCGGGAACATCTCTTACCAAGGCCTGTGAAACGCAGTTTCCTGGCAGGCCTGATCTGGCTGAAGTAGAACTTCTGCTCTGGGTGTGCTCCATTGCCCTAGAGCTGCCAGGCCCAAAGGGCTGCCTTGTTTCCAAAGACGGAGAGTGGACCCAAAGCATCTTGCTCCCAGCTCTTCGGGAAGCTAAGAAACAGCTGGCTCTGCCCAGTGCTCTTACAGCCTAAGAGAACATCTCTTTGAAAGGCCTGTGAAACGCAGTTTCTTGGCAGGCCTGACCTGGCTGAAGTAGAACTTCTGTTCTGGTTGTGCTACATAGGCCTAGAGCTACCAGGACCTAAGGGCTGCCTTGTTTCCAAAGGGTGAGAGAGGCCCCAAAGCATCTTGCCTCCAGCACTTTGGGAAGCTAAAAAACAACTGGTTCTGCCCAGTGCTCTCACAGCCTACCGTGAACATCTCTTACCAAGGGCTGTGAAACGCAGTTTCTGGGCAGGACTGATCTGCCTGAAGTAGAACTTCTGCTGTGGGTGTGCTCCATTGGCCTAGAGCTGCCAGGCCCAAACGGCTGCCTTGTGTCCAAAGGGAGAGAGAGGCCCCAAGGCATCTTGCTTCCAGCTCTGTGGGAAGCTAAAGCAACTGGCTCTCCACAGTGCTCTCACAGCCTACCGGGAACGTCTCTTACCAAGGCCTGTGAAACGCAGTTTCTTGGCAGGCCTGATCTGGCTGAAGTAGAACTCCTGCTCTGGGCGTGCTACTTTGGCCTAGAGCTGCCAGGCCCAAAGGGCCGCCTTGTTTCCAAAGGGGCTGAGAGTCCCCAAAGCATCTTGCTTCCAAATCTTTGGGAAGCTAAGAAACAACTGGCTCTGCACAGTGCTCTCACAGCCTACCGGCAACGTGACAGAGAAAGGCCTGTGAGACGCAGTTTCTTGGAAGGCCTGATCTGGCTGAGGTAGAACTTGTGCTCTGGGTGTGCTACTTTGGCCTAGAGCTGCCAGGCACAAAGGCTGCTTTGTTTCCAAAGGGGGAGAGAGGCCCCAAATCATGTTGCTTCCAGCTGTTTTTGAAGCTAAGAAACAACTCGCTCTGCCAGGTACTCTTACAGCCTTCCGGGAACACCTCTTACGAAGGCCTGTGAAAAGCAGTTTCTTGGCAGGCCTGATCTGGCTGAGGTAGAACTTCTGCTCTGGGTGTGCTCCATTGCCCTAGAGCTGAAAGGCCCAAAGGGCTGCCTTGTTTCCAAAGGGGGAGAGAGGCCCCAAAGCATCTTGCTTCCACCTCTTGGGAAGCTAAGAAACAACTGGCTGTGCCCAGTGCTCTTATAGCCTAAGAGAACATCTCTTATCAAGGCCTGGGAAACGCACTGTCTAGGCAGGCCTGATCTGGAAGAAGTAGAACTTCGGCTCTGGTTGTGCTCCATTGCCCTAGAGCTGCCAGACCCAGCGTGCTGCCTTGTTTCCAAAGGGGCAGAGAGGCCCCAAAGCGTCTTGCTTCCAGCTGTTTGGGAAACAAGGAAACAACTGGCTCTGCACCGTGCTCTCACAGCCTACCGGGAACGTCACATACAAAGGCCTCTGAAACGCAGTTCCTTGGCAGGCCTGATCTGGCTGAAGTAGGACTTCTGCTCTGGGTGTGCTCCATTGGCCTAGAGCTGAAAGGCCCAAAGGTCGCCCTTGTTGGCAAAGGGGCAGGGAGCCCCCAAAGCATCTTGCTTCCAGCTCTTTGGGAAGCTAAGAAACAAATGGCTCTGCCCAGTGCTGTAACAGAGTACCGGGAACATCTCTTACCAAAGCCTTTGAAACGCAGTTTCTTGGCAGGCCTTATCTGGCTGAGGTAGAACTTCTGCTCTGGGTGTGCTCCATTGGCCTAGAGCTGCCTGGCCCAAAGGTCGGCCTTGTTTGCAAAGGGGATGAGAGGCCCCAAAGCATCTTGCTTCCAGCTCTTCGGGAAGCTAAGAAACATCTGGCGTTGCCCAGTGCTCTTACAGCCTACCGGGAACATCTCTTACCAAGGCCTGTGAAACACAGTTTGTTGGTGGCCTGAACTGGCCGAAGTAGAATTTCTGCTCTGGGTGTGCTCCATTGGCCTAGAGCTGCCAGGCCCAAGGTGCTGCCTTGTTTCCAAAGGGGCAGAGAGGCCCCAAAGCATCTTGCTTCCAGCTCTCTGGGAAGCTAAGAACCAACTCGCTCTGCCCCGTGCTCTTACAGCCTACCGGGAACATGTCTTTGAAAGGCCTGTGAAACGCAGTTTCTTGGCAGGCCTCATCTGGCTGAAGTAGAACTCCGGCTCTGGGTGTGCTCCATTGCCCTAGAGCTGCCAGGCCCAAAGTGCTGCCCTGTTTCCAAGGGGCAGAGAGGCCCAAAGCATCTTGCTTCCCGGTCTTTGCGAAGCTAAGAAACAACTGGCTCTGCCCAGTGCTCTTACACCTACCGGGAACATCTCTTACCAAGGCCTGTCAAACGCTGTTTCTTTGCAGGCCTGATCAGGCTGAAGTAGAACTCCTGCTCTGCGTGTGCTCCATTGGCCTAGAGCTTCCCGACCCAAAAGGCTGCCTTGTTCCCAAACGGGCAGAGGGGTCCCAAGCATCTTGCTTCCAGCTTTTCAGGAAGGTAAGAAACAACTGGCTCTGCCCAGTGCTCTTACAGCCTACCGGGAACATCTCTTACCAAGGCCTGTGAAACGCAGTTTCCTGGCAGGCCTGATCTGGCTGAAGTAGAACTTCTGCTCTGGGTGTGCTCCATTGCCCTAGAGCTGCCAGGCCCAAAGGGCTGCCTTGTTTCCAAAGACGGAGAGTGGACCCAAAGCATCTTGCTCCCAGCTCTTCGGGAAGCTAAGAAACAGCTGGCTCTGCCCAGTGCTCTTACAGCCTAAGAGAACATCTCTTTGAAAGGCCTGTGAAACGCAGTTTCTTGGCAGGCCTGACCTGGCTGAAGTAGAACTTCTGTTCTGGTTGTGCTACATAGGCCTAGAGCTACCAGGACCTAAGGGCTGCCTTGTTTCCAAAGGGTGAGAGAGGCCCCAAAGCATCTTGCCTCCAGCACTTTGGGAAGCTAAAAAACAACTGGTTCTGCCCAGTGCTCTCACAGCCTACCGTGAACATCTCTTACCAAGGGCTGTGAAACGCAGTTTCTGGGCAGGACTGATCTGCCTGAAGTAGAACTTCTGCTGTGGGTGTGCTCCATTGGCCTAGAGCTGCCAGGCCCAAACGGCTGCCTTGTGTCCAAAGGGAGAGAGAGGCCCCAAGGCATCTTGCTTCCAGCTCTGTGGGAAGCTAAAGCAACTGGCTCTCCACAGTGCTCTCACAGCCTACCGGGAACATCTCTTACCAAGGCCTGTGAAACGCAGTTTCTTGGCAGGCCTGATCTGGCTGAAGTAGAACTCCTGCTCTGGGCGTGCTACTTTGGCCTAGAGCTGCCAGGCCCAAAGGGCCGCCTTGTTTCCAAAGGGGCTGAGAGTCCCCAAAGCATCTTGCTTCCAAATCTTTGGGAAGCTAAGAAACAACTGGCTCTGCACAGTGCTCTCACAGCCTACCGGCAACGTGACAGAGAAAGGCCTGTGAGACGCAGTTTCTTGGAAGGCCTGATCTGGCTGAGGTAGAACTTGTGCTCTGGGTGTGCTACTTTGGCCTAGAGCTGCCAGGCACAAAGGCTGCTTTGTTTCCAAAGGGGGAGAGAGGCCCCAAATCATGTTGCTTCCAGCTGTTTTTGAAGCTAAGAAACAACTCGCTCTGCCAGGTACTCTTACAGCCTCCCGGGAACACCTCTTACGAAGGCCTGTGAAAAGCAGTTTCTTGGCAGGCCTGATCTGGCTGAGGTAGAACTTCTGCTCTGGGTGTGCTCCATTGCCCTAGAGCTGAAAGGCCCAAAGGGCTGCCTTGTTTCCAAAGGGGGAGAGAGGCCCCCAAGCATCTTGCTTCCACCTCTTGGGAAGCTAAGAAACAACTGGCTGTGCCCAGTGCTCTTATAGCCTAAGAGAACATCTCTTATCAAGGCCTGGGAAACGCACTGTCTAGGCAGGCCTGATCTGGAAGAAGTAGAACTTCGGCTCTGGTTGTGCTCCATTGCCCTAGAGCTGCCAGACCCAACGTGCTGCCTTGTTTCCAAAGGGGCAGAGAGGCCCCAAAGCGTCTTGCTTCCAGCTGTTTGGGAAACAAGGAAACAACTGGCTCTGCACTGTGCTCTCACAGCCTACCGGGAACGTCACATACAAAGGCCTCTGAAACGCAGTTCCTTGGCAGGCCTGATCTGGCTGAAGTAGGACTTCTGCTCTGGGTGTGCTCCATTGGCCTAGAGCTGAAAGGCCCAAAGGTCGCCCTTGTTGGCAAAGGGGCAGGGAGCCCCCAAAGCATCTTGCTTCCAGCTCTTTGGGAAGCTAAGAAACAAATGGCTCTGCCCAGTGCTCTAACAGAGTACCGGGAACATCTCTTACCAAAGCCTTTGAAACGCAGTTTCTTGGCAGGCCTTATCTGGCTGAGGTAGAACTTCTGCTCTGGGTGTGCTCCATTGGCCTAGAGCTGCCTGGCCCAAAGGTCGGCCTTGTTTGCAAAGGGGATGAGAGGCCCCAAAGCATCTTGCTTCCAGCTCTTCGGGAAGCTAAGAAACATCTGGCGTTGCCCAGTGCTCTTACAGCCTACCGGGAACATCTCTTACCAAGGCCTGTGAAACGCAGTTTGTTGGTGGCCTGAACTGGCCGAAGTAGAACTTCTGCTCTGGGTGTGCTCCATTGGCCTAGAGCTGCCTGGCCCATAGGGCCACCTTGTTTGCAAAGGGGATGAGAGGCCCCAAAGCATCTTGCTTCCAGCTCTTCGGGAAGCTAAGAAACATCTGGCGTTGCCCAGTGCTCTTACAGCCTACCGGGAACATCTCTTACCAAGGCCTGTGAAACGCAGTTTGTTGGTGGCCTGAACTGGCCGAAGTAGAACTTCTGCTCTGGGTCTGCTCCACTGGGCTAGAGCTACCTGCCCCAAAGGGCTGCCTTGAGTCCAAAGTGAGAGAGTGGCACCAAAGCTTCTCGCTTCCAGCTCTTCGGGAAGCTAAGAAACATCTGGCGTTGCCCAGTGCTCTTACAGCCTACCAGGAACATCTCTTACCAAGGCCTGTGAAACGCCGTTTCCTGGCAGGCCTGATTTGGCTGAAGTAGAACTTCTGCTCTGGGTGTGCTCCATTGCCCTAGAGCTGCCAGGCCCAAGGTGCTGCCTTGTTTCCAAAGGGGCAGAGAGGCCCCAAAGCATCTTGCTTCCAGCTCTCTGGGAAGCTAAGAACCAACTCGCTCTGCCCCGTGCTCTTACAGCCTACCGGGAACATGTCTTTGAAAGGCCTGTGAAACGCAGTTTCTTGGCAGGCCTCATCTGGCTGAAGTAGAACTCCGGCTCTGGGTGTGCTCCATTGCCCTAGAGCTGCCAGGCCCAAAGTGCTGCCCTGTTTCCAAGGGGCAGAGAGGCCCAAAGCATCTTGCTTCCCGGTCTTTGCGAAGCTAAGACACAACTGGCTCTGCCCAGTGCTCTTACACCTACCGGGAACATCTCTTACCAAGGCCTGTCAAACGCTGTTTCTTTGCAGGCCTGATCAGGCTGAAGTAGAACTCCTGCTCTGCGTGTGCTCCATTGGCCTAGAGCTTCCCGACCCAAAAGTCTGCCTTGTTCCCAAACGGGCAGAGGGGTCCCAAGCATCTTGCTTCCAGCTTTTCAGGAAGGTAAGAAACAACTGGCTCTGCCCAGTGCTCTTACAGCCTACCGGGAACATCTCTTACCAAGGCCTGTGAAACGCAGTTTCCTGGCAGGCCTGATCTGGCTGAAGTAGAACTTCTGCTCTGGGTGTGCTCCATTGCCCTAGAGCTGCCAGGCCCAAAGGGCTGCCTTGTTTCCAAAGACGGAGAGTGGACCCAAAGCATCTTGCTCCCAGCTCTTCGGGAAGCTAAGAAACAGCTGGCTCTGCCCAGTGCTCTTACAGCCTAAGAGAACATCTCTTTGAAAGGCCTGTGAAACGCAGTTTCTTGGCAGGCCTGACCTGGCTGAAGTAGAACTTCTGTTCTGGTTGTGCTACATAGGCCTAGAGCTACCAGGACCTAAGGGCTGCCTTGTTTCCAAAGGGTGAGAGAGGCCCCAAAGCATCTTGCCTCCAGCACTTTGGGAAGCTAAAAAACAACTGGTTCTGCCCAGTGCTCTCACAGCCTACCGTGAACATCTCTTACCAAGGGCTGTGAAACGCAGTTTCTGGGCAGGACTGATCTGCCTGAAGTAGAACTTCTGCTGTGGGTGTGCTCCATTGGCCTAGAGCTGCCAGGCCCAAACGGCTGCCTTGTGTCCAAAGGGAGAGAGAGGCCCCAAGGCATCTTGCTTCCAGCTCTGTGGGAAGCTAAAGCAACTGGCTCTCCACAGTGCTCTCACAGCCTACCGGGAACGTCTCTTACCAAGGCCTGTGAAACGCAGTTTCTTGGCAGGCCTGATCTGGCTGAAGTAGAACTCCTGCTCTGGGCGTGCTACTTTGGCCTAGAGCTGCCAGGCCCAAAGGGCCGCCTTGTTTCCAAAGGGGCTGAGAGTCCCCAAAGCATCTTGCTTCCAAATCTTTGGGAAGCTAAGAAACAACTGGCTCTGCACAGTGCTCTCACAGCCTACCGGCAACGTGACAGAGAAAGGCCTGTGAGACGCAGTTTCTTGGAAGGCCTGATCTGGCTGAGGTAGAACTTGTGCTCTGGGTGTGCTACTTTGGCCTAGAGCTGCCAGGCACAAAGGCTGCTTTGTTTCCAAAGGGGGAGAGAGGCCCCAAATCATGTTGCTTCCAGCTGTTTTTGAAGCTAAGAAACAACTCGCTCTGCCAGGTACTCTTACAGCCTTCCGGGAACACCTCTTACGAAGGCCTGTGAAAAGCAGTTTCTTGGCAGGCCTGATCTGGCTGAGGTAGAACTTCTGCTCTGGGTGTGCTCCATTGCCCTAGAGCTGAAAGGCCCAAAGGGCTGCCTTGTTTCCAAAGGGGGAGAGAGGCCCCAAAGCATCTTGCTTCCACCTCTTGGGAAGCTAAGAAACAACTGGCTGTGCCCAGTGCTCTTATAGCCTAAGAGAACATCTCTTATCAAGGCCTGGGAAACGCACTGTCTAGGCAGGCCTGATCTGGAAGAAGTAGAACTTCGGCTCTGGTTGTGCTCCATTGCCCTAGAGCTGCCAGACCCAGCGTGCTGCCTTGTTTCCAAAGGGGCAGAGAGGCCCCAAAGCGTCTTGCTTCCAGCTGTTTGGGAAACAAGGAAACAACTGGCTCTGCACCGTGCTCTCACAGCCTACCGGGAACGTCACATACAAAGGCCTCTGAAACGCAGTTCCTTGGCAGGCCTGATCTGGCTGAAGTAGGACTTCTGCTCTGGGTGTGCTCCATTGGCCTAGAGCTGAAAGGCCCAAAGGTCGCCCTTGTTGGCAAAGGGGCAGGGAGCCCCCAAAGCATCTTGCTTCCAGCTCTTTGGGAAGCTAAGAAACAAATGGCTCTGCCCAGTGCTGTAACAGAGTACCGGGAACATCTCTTACCAAAGCCTTTGAAACGCAGTTTCTTGGCAGGCCTTATCTGGCTGAGGTAGAACTTCTGCTCTGGGTGTGCTCCATTGGCCTAGAGCTGCCTGGCCCAAAGGTCGGCCTTGTTTGCAAAGGGGATGAGAGGCCCCAAAGCATCTTGCTTCCAGCTCTTCGGGAAGCTAAGAAACATCTGGCGTTGCCCAGTGCTCTTACAGCCTACCGGGAACATCTCTTACCAAGGCCTGTGAAACGCAGTTTGTTGGTGGCCTGAACTGGCCGAAGTAGAACTTCTGCTCTGGGTGTGCTCCATTGCCCTAGAGCTGCCAGGCCCAAGGTGCTGCCTTGTTTCCAAAGGGGCAGAGAGGCCCCAAAGCATCTTGCTTCCTGCTCTCTGGGAAGCTAAGAACCAACTCGCTCTGCCCCGTGCTCTTACAGCCTACCGGGAACATGTCTTTGAAAGGCCTGTGAAACGCAGTTTCTTGGCAGGCCTCATCTGGCTGAAGTAGAACTCCGGCTCTGGGTGTGCTCCATTGCCCTAGAGCTGCCAGGCCCCAAGTGCTGCCCTGTTTCCAAGGGGCAGAGAGGCCCAAAGCATCTTGCTTCCCGGTCTTTGCGAAGCTAAGACACAACTGGCTCTGCCCAGTGCTCTTACACCTACCGGGAACATCTCTTACCAAGGCCTGTCAAACGCTGTTTCTTTGCAGGCCTGATCAGGCTGAAGTAGAACTCCTGCTCTGCGTGTGCTCCAATGGCCTAGAGCTTCCCGACCCAAAAGGCTGCCTTGTTCCCAAACGGGCAGAGGGGTCCCAAGCATCTTGCTTCCAGCTTTTCAGGAAGGTAAGAAACAACTGGCTCTGCCCAGTGCTCTTACAGCCTACCGGGAACATCTCTTACCAAGGCCTGTGAAACGCAGTTTCCTGGCAGGCCTGATCTGGCTGAAGTAGAACTTCTGCTCTGGGTGTGCTCCATTGCCCTAGAGCTGCCAGGCCCAAAGGGCTGCCTTGTTTCCAAAGACGGAGAGTGGACCCAAAGCATCTTGCTCCCAGCTCTTCGGGAAGCTAAGAAACAGCTGGCTCTGCCCAGTGCTCTTACAGCCTAAGAGAACATCTCTTTGAAAGGCCTGTGAAACGCAGTTTCTTGGCAGGCCTGACCTGGCTGAAGTAGAACTTCTGTTCTGGTTGTGCTACATAGGCCTAGAGCTACCAGGACCTAAGGGCTGCCTTGTTTCCAAAGGGTGAGAGAGGCCCCAAAGCATCTTGCCTCCAGCACTTTGGGAAGCTAAAAAACAACTGGTTCTGCCCAGTGCTCTCACAGCCTACCGTGAACATCTCTTACCAAGGGCTGTGAAACGCAGTTTCTGGGCAGGACTGATCTGCCTGAAGTAGAACTTCTGCTGTGGGTGTGCTCCATTGGCCTAGAGCTGCCAGGCCCAAACGGCTGCCTTGTGTCCAAAGGGAGAGAGAGGCCCCAAGGCATCTTGCTTCCAGCTCTGTGGGAAGCTAAAGCAACTGGCTCTCCACAGTGCTCTCACAGCCTACCGGGAACGTCTCTTACCAAGGCCTGTGAAACGCAGTTTCTTGGCAGGCCTGATCTGGCTGAAGTAGAACTCCTGCTCTGGGCGTGCTACTTTGGCCTAGAGCTGCCAGGCCCAAAGGGCCGCCTTGTTTCCAAAGGGGCTGAGAGTCCCCAAAGCATCTTGCTTCCAAATCTTTGGGAAGCTAAGAAACAACTGGCTCTGCACAGTGCTCTCACAGCCTACCGGCAACGTGACAGAGAAAGGCCTGTGAGACGCAGTTTCTTGGAAGGCCTGATCTGGCTGAGGTAGAACTTGTGCTCTGGGTGTGCTACTTTGGCCTAGAGCTGCCAGGCACAAAGGCTGCTTTGTTTCCAAAGGGGGAGAGAGGCCCCAAATCATGTTGCTTCCAGCTGTTTTTGAAGCTAAGAAACAACTCGCTCTGCCAGGTACTCTTACAGCCTTCCGGGAACACCTCTTACGAAGGCCTGTGAAAAGCAGTTTCTTGGCAGGCCTGATCTGGCTGAGGTAGAACTTCTGCTCTGGGTGTGCTCCATTGCCCTAGAGCTGAAAGGCCCAAAGGGCTGCCTTGTTTCCAAAGGGGGAGAGAGGCCCCAAAGCATCTTGCTTCCACCTCTTGGGAAGCTAAGAAACAACTGGCTGTGCCCAGTGCTCTTATAGCCTAAGAGAACATCTCTTATCAAGGCCTGGGAAACGCACTGTCTAGGCAGGCCTGATCTGGAAGAAGTAGAACTTCGGCTCTGGTTGTGCTCCATTGCCCTAGAGCTGCCAGACCCAGCGTGCTGCCTTGTTTCCAAAGGGGCAGAGAGGCCCCAAAGCGTCTTGCTTCCAGCTGTTTGGGAAACAAGGAAACAACTGGCTCTGCACCGTGCTCTCACAGCCTACCGGGAACGTCACATACAAAGGCCTCTGAAACGCAGTTCCTTGGCAGGCCTGATCTGGCTGAAGTAGGACTTCTGCTCTGGGTGTGCTCCATTGGCCTAGAGCTGAAAGGCCCAAAGGTCGCCCTTGTTGGCAAAGGGGCAGGGAGCCCCCAAAGCATCTTGCTTCCAGCTCTTTGGGAAGCTAAGAAACAAATGGCTCTGCCCAGTGCTGTAACAGAGTACCGGGAACATCTCTTACCAAAGCCTTTGAAACGCAGTTTCTTGGCAGGCCTGACCTGGCTGAAGTAGAACTTCTGTTCTGGTTGTGCTACATAGGCCTAGAGCTACCAGGACCTAAGGGCTGCCTTGTTTCCAAAGGGTGAGAGAGGCCCCAAAGCATCTTGCCTCCAGCACTTTGGGAAGCTAAAAAACAACTGGTTCTGCCCAGTGCTCTCACAGCCTACCGTGAACATCTCTTACCAAGGGCTGTGAAACGCAGTTTCTGGGCAGGACTGATCTGCCTGAAGTAGAACTTCTGCTGTGGGTGTGCTCCATTGGCCTAGAGCTGCCAGGCCCAAACGGCTGCCTTGTGTCCAAAGGGAGAGAGAGGCCCCAAGGCATCTTGCTTCCAGCTCTGTGGGAAGCTAAAGCAACTGGCTCTCCACAGTGCTCTCACAGCCTACCGGGAACGTCTCTTACCAAGGCCTGTGAAACGCAGTTTCTTGGCAGGCCTGATCTGGCTGAAGTAGAACTCCTGCTCTGGGCGTGCTACTTTGGCCTAGAGCTGCCAGGCCCAAAGGGCCGCCTTGTTTCCAAAGGGGCTGAGAGTCCCCAAAGCATCTTGCTTCCAAATCTTTGGGAAGCTAAGAAACAACTGGCTCTGCACAGTGCTCTCACAGCCTACCGGCAACGTGACAGAGAAAGGCCTGTGAGACGCAGTTTCTTGGAAGGCCTGATCTGGCTGAGGTAGAACTTGTGCTCTGGGTGTGCTACTTTGGCCTAGAGCTGCCAGGCACAAAGGCTGCTTTGTTTCCAAAGGGGGAGAGAGGCCCCAAATCATGTTGCTTCCAGCTGTTTTTGAAGCTAAGAAACAACTCGCTCTGCCAGGTACTCTTACAGCCTTCCGGGAACACCTCTTACGAAGGCCTGTGAAAAGCAGTTTCTTGGCAGGCCTGATCTGGCTGAGGTAGAACTTCTGCTCTGGGTGTGCTCCATTGCCCTAGAGCTGAAAGGCCCAAAGGGCTGCCTTGTTTCCAAAGGGGGAGAGAGGCCCCAAAGCATCTTGCTTCCACCTCTTGGGAAGCTAAGAAACAACTGGCTGTGCCCAGTGCTCTTATAGCCTAAGAGAACATCTCTTATCAAGGCCTGGGAAACGCACTGTCTAGGCAGGCCTGATCTGGAAGAAGTAGAACTTCGGCTCTGGTTGTGCTCCATTGCCCTAGAGCTGCCAGACCCAGCGTGCTGCCTTGTTTCCAAAGGGGCAGAGAGGCCCCAAAGCGTCTTGCTTCCAGCTGTTTGGGAAACAAGGAAACAACTGGCTCTGCACCGTGCTCTCACAGCCTACCGGGAACGTCACATACAAAGGCCTCTGAAACGCAGTTCCTTGGCAGGCCTGATCTGGCTGAAGTAGGACTTCTGCTCTGGGTGTGCTCCATTGGCCTAGAGCTGAAAGGCCCAAAGGTCGCCCTTGTTGGCAAAGGGGCAGGGAGCCCCCAAAGCATCTTGCTTCCAGCTCTTTGGGAAGCTAAGAAACAAATGGCTCTGCCCAGTGCTGTAACAGAGTACCGGGAACATCTCTTACCAAAGCCTTTGAAACGCAGTTTCTTGGCAGGCCTTATCTGGCTGAGGTAGAACTTCTGCTCTGGGTGTGCTCCATTGGCCTAGAGCTGCCTGGCCCAAAGGTCGGCCTTGTTTGCAAAGGGGATGAGAGGCCCCAAAGCATCTTGCTTCCAGCTCTTCGGGAAGCTAAGAAACATCTGGCGTTGCCCAGTGCTCTTACAGCCTACCGGGAACATCTCTTACCAAGGCCTGTGAAACGCAGTTTGTTGGTGGCCTGAACTGGCCGAAGTAGAACTTCTGCTCTGGGTGTGCTCCATTGCCCTAGAGCTGCCAGGCCCAAGGTGCTGCCTTGTTTCCAAAGGGGCAGAGAGGCCCCAAAGCATCTTGCTTCCTGCTCTCTGGGAAGCTAAGAACCAACTCGCTCTGCCCCGTGCTCTTACAGCCTACCGGGAACATGTCTTTGAAAGGCCTGTGAAACGCAGTTTCTTGGCAGGCCTCATCTGGCTGAAGTAGAACTCCGGCTCTGGGTGTGCTCCATTGCCCTAGAGCTGCCAGGCCCCAAGTGCTGCCCTGTTTCCAAGGGGCAGAGAGGCCCAAAGCATCTTGCTTCCCGGTCTTTGCGAAGCTAAGACACAACTGGCTCTGCCCAGTGCTCTTACACCTACCGGGAACATCTCTTACCAAGGCCTGTCAAACGCTGTTTCTTTGCAGGCCTGATCAGGCTGAAGTAGAACTCCTGCTCTGCGTGTGCTCCAATGGCCTAGAGCTTCCCGACCCAAAAGGCTGCCTTGTTCCCAAACGGGCAGAGGGGTCCCAAGCATCTTGCTTCCAGCTTTTCAGGAAGGTAAGAAACAACTGGCTCTGCCCAGTGCTCTTACAGCCTACCGGGAACATCTCTTACCAAGGCCTGTGAAACGCAGTTTCCTGGCAGGCCTGATCTGGCTGAAGTAGAACTTCTGCTCTGGGTGTGCTCCATTGCCCTAGAGCTGCCAGGCCCAAAGGGCTGCCTTGTTTCCAAAGACGGAGAGTGGACCCAAAGCATCTTGCTCCCAGCTCTTCGGGAAGCTAAGAAACAGCTGGCTCTGCCCAGTGCTCTTACAGCCTAAGAGAACATCTCTTTGAAAGGCCTGTGAAACGCAGTTTCTTGGCAGGCCTGACCTGGCTGAAGTAGAACTTCTGTTCTGGTTGTGCTACATAGGCCTAGAGCTACCAGGACCTAAGGGCTGCCTTGTTTCCAAAGGGTGAGAGAGGCCCCAAAGCATCTTGCCTCCAGCACTTTGGGAAGCTAAAAAACAACTGGTTCTGCCCAGTGCTCTCACAGCCTACCGTGAACATCTCTTACCAAGGGCTGTGAAACGCAGTTTCTGGGCAGGACTGATCTGCCTGAAGTAGAACTTCTGCTGTGGGTGTGCTCCATTGGCCTAGAGCTGCCAGGCCCAAACGGCTGCCTTGTGTCCAAAGGGAGAGAGAGGCCCCAAGGCATCTTGCTTCCAGCTCTGTGGGAAGCTAAAGCAACTGGCTCTCCACAGTGCTCTCACAGCCTACCGGGAACGTCTCTTACCAAGGCCTGTGAAACGCAGTTTCTTGGCAGGCCTGATCTGGCTGAAGTAGAACTCCTGCTCTGGGCGTGCTACTTTGGCCTAGAGCTGCCAGGCCCAAAGGGCCGCCTTGTTTCCAAAGGGGCTGAGAGTCCCCAAAGCATCTTGCTTCCAAATCTTTGGGAAGCTAAGAAACAACTGGCTCTGCACAGTGCTCTCACAGCCTACCGGCAACGTGACAGAGAAAGGCCTGTGAGACGCAGTTTCTTGGAAGGCCTGATCTGGCTGAGGTAGAACTTGTGCTCTGGGTGTGCTACTTTGGCCTAGAGCTGCCAGGCACAAAGGCTGCTTTGTTTCCAAAGGGGGAGAGAGGCCCCAAATCATGTTGCTTCCAGCTGTTTTTGAAGCTAAGAAACAACTCGCTCTGCCAGGTACTCTTACAGCCTTCCGGGAACACCTCTTACGAAGGCCTGTGAAAAGCAGTTTCTTGGCAGGCCTGATCTGGCTGAGGTAGAACTTCTGCTCTGGGTGTGCTCCATTGCCCTAGAGCTGAAAGGCCCAAAGGGCTGCCTTGTTTCCAAAGGGGGAGAGAGGCCCCAAAGCATCTTGCTTCCACCTCTTGGGAAGCTAAGAAACAACTGGCTGTGCCCAGTGCTCTTATAGCCTAAGAGAACATCTCTTATCAAGGCCTGGGAAACGCACTGTCTAGGCAGGCCTGATCTGGAAGAAGTAGAACTTCGGCTCTGGTTGTGCTCCATTGCCCTAGAGCTGCCAGACCCAGCGTGCTGCCTTGTTTCCAAAGGGGCAGAGAGGCCCCAAAGCGTCTTGCTTCCAGCTGTTTGGGAAACAAGGAAACAACTGGCTCTGCACCGTGCTCTCACAGCCTACCGGGAACGTCACATACAAAGGCCTCTGAAACGCAGTTCCTTGGCAGGCCTGATCTGGCTGAAGTAGGACTTCTGCTCTGGGTGTGCTCCATTGGCCTAGAGCTGAAAGGCCCAAAGGTCGCCCTTGTTGGCAAAGGGGCAGGGAGCCCCCAAAGCATCTTGCTTCCAGCTCTTTGGGAAGCTAAGAAACAAATGGCTCTGCCCAGTGCTGTAACAGAGTACCGGGAACATCTCTTACCAAAGCCTTTGAAACGCAGTTTCTTGGCAGGCCTTATCTGGCTGAGGTAGAACTTCTGCTCTGGGTGTGCTCCATTGGCCTAGAGCTGCCTGGCCCAAAGGTCGGCCTTGTTTGCAAAGGGGATGAGAGGCCCCAAAGCATCTTGCTTCCAGCTCTTCGGGAAGCTAAGAAACATCTGGCGTTGCCCAGTGCTCTTACAGCCTACCGGGAACATCTCTTACCAAGGCCTGTGAAACGCAGTTTGTTGGTGGCCTGAACTGGCCGAAGTAGAACTTCTGCTCTGGGTGTGCTCCATTGCCCTAGAGCTGCCAGGCCCAAGGTGCTGCCTTGTTTCCAAAGGGGCAGAGAGGCCCCAAAGCATCTTGCTTCCTGCTCTCTGGGAAGCTAAGAACCAACTCGCTCTGCCCCGTGCTCTTACAGCCTACCGGGAACATGTCTTTGAAAGGCCTGTGAAACGCAGTTTCTTGGCAGGCCTCATCTGGCTGAAGTAGAACTCCGGCTCTGGGTGTGCTCCATTGCCCTAGAGCTGCCAGGCCCCAAGTGCTGCCCTGTTTCCAAGGGGCAGAGAGGCCCAAAGCATCTTGCTTCCCGGTCTTTGCGAAGCTAAGAAACAACTGGCTCTGCCCAGTGCTCTTACACCTACCGGGAACATCTCTTACCAAGGCCTGTCAAACGCTGTTTCTTTGCAGGCCTGATCAGGCTGAAGTAGAACTCCTGCTCTGCGTGTGCTCCATTGGCCTAGAGCTTCCCGACCCAAAAGGCTGCCTTGTTCCCAAACGGGCAGAGGGGTCCCAAGCATCTTGCTTCCAGCTTTTCAGGAAGGTAAGAAACAACTGGCTCTGCCCAGTGCTCTTACAGCCTACCGGGAACATCTCTTACCAAGGCCTGTGAAACGCAGTTTCCTGGCAGGCCTGATCTGGCTGAAGTAGAACTTCTGCTCTGGGTGTGCTCCATTGCCCTAGAGCTGCCAGGCCCAAAGGGCTGCCTTGTTTCCAAAGACGGAGAGTGGACCCAAAGCATCTTGCTCCCAGCTCTTCGGGAAGCTAAGAAACAGCTGGCTCTGCCCAGTGCTCTTACAGCCTAAGAGAACATCTCTTTGAAAGGCCTGTGAAACGCAGTTTCTTGGCAGGCCTGACCTGGCTGAAGTAGAACTTCTGTTCTGGTTGTGCTACATAGGCCTAGAGCTACCAGGACCTAAGGGCTGCCTTGTTTCCAAAGGGTGAGAGAGGCCCCAAAGCATCTTGCCTCCAGCACTTTGGGAAGCTAAAAAACAACTGGTTCTGCCCAGTGCTCTCACAGCCTACCGTGAACATCTCTTACCAAGGGCTGTGAAACGCAGTTTCTGGGCAGGACTGATCTGCCTGAAGTAGAACTTCTGCTGTGGGTGTGCTCCATTGGCCTAGAGCTGCCAGGCGCAAACGGCTGCCTTGTGTCCAAAGGGAGAGAGAGGCCCCAAGGCATCTTGCTTCCAGCTCTGTGGGAAGCTAAAGCAACTGGCTCTCCACAGTGCTCTCACAGCCTACCGGGAACATCTCTTACCAAGGCCTGTGAAACGCAGTTTCTTGGCAGGCCTGATCTGGCTGAAGTAGAACTCCTGCTCTGGGCGTGCTACTTTGGCCTAGAGCTGCCAGGCCCAAAGGGCCGCCTTGTTTCCAAAGGGGCTGAGAGTCCCCAAAGTATCTTGCTTCCAAATCTTTGGGAAGCTAAGAAACAACTGGCTCTGCACAGTGCTCTCACAGCCTACCGGCAACGTGACAGAGAAAGGCCTGTGAGACGCAGTTTCTTGGAAGGCCTGATCTGGCTGAGGTAGAACTTCTGCTCTGGGTGTACTCCATTGGCCTAGGGCTGCCAGGCCCAAAGGGCTGCCTTTATTTCCAAAGTGTGAGAGAGGCCCCAAAGCATCTTGCTTCCTGCTCTCTGGGAAGCTAAAACAACTGGCTCTGCACAGTGCTCTCAAAGCCAACCGGGAACGTCACATACAAAGGCCTGTGAAACGCAGCTTCTTGACAGGCCTTATCTGGCTGAGGTAGAACTTGTGCTCTGGGTGTGCTACTTTGGCCTAGAGCTGCCAGGCACAAAGGCTGCTTTGTTTCCAAAGGGGGAGAGAGGCCCCAAATCATGTTGCTTCCAGCTGTTTTTGAAGCTAAGAAACAACTCGCTCTGCCAGGTACTCTTACAGCCTTCCGGGAACACCTCTTACGAAGGCCTGTGAAAAGCAGTTTCTTGGCAGGCCTGATCTGACTGAGGTAGAACTTCTGCTCTGGGTGTGCTCCATTGCCCTAGCGCTGAAAGGCCCAAAGGGCTGCCTTGTTTCCAAAGGGGGAGAGAGGCCCCAAATCATCTTGCTTCCACCTCTTGGGAAGCTAAGAAACAACTGGCTGTGCCCAGTGCTCTTATAGCCTAAGAGAACATCTCTTATCAAGGCCTGTGAAACGCACTTTCTAGGCAGGCCTGATCTGGAAGAAGTAGAACTTCTGCTCTGGTTGTGCTCCATTGCCCTAGAGCTGCCAGACCCAACGTGCTGCCTTGTTTCCAAAGGGGCAGAGAGGCCCCAAAGCGTCTTGCTTCCAGCTGTTTGGGAAACAAGGAAACATCTGGCTCTGCACCGTGCTCTCACAGCCTACCGGGAACGTCACATACAAAGGCCTCTGAAACGCAGTTCCTTGGCAGGCCTGATCTGGCTGAAGTAGGACTTCTGCTCTGGCTGTGCTCCATTGGCCTAGAGCTGAAAGGCCCAAAGGGATGCCTTGTTTGCAAAGGGGCAGAGAGGTCCCAAAGCATCTTGCTTCCAGCTCTTTGGGAAGCTAAGAAACAACTGTCTCTGCCCAGTGCTCTGACAGAGTACCGGCAACATCTCTTACCAAAGCCTTTGAAACGCAGTTTCTTGGCAGGCCTTATCTGGCTGAGGTAGAACTTCTGCTCTGGGTGTGCTCCATTGGCCTAGAGCTGAAAGGCCCAAAGGTCGGCCTTGTTGGCAAAGGGGCAGGGAGCCCCCAAAGCATCTTGCTTCCAGCTCTTTGGGAAGCTAAGAAACAACTGGCTCTGCCCAGTGCTCTTACAGCCTGAGAGAAAATCTCTTACCAAGGCCTGTGAAACGCACTTTGTTGGTGGCCTGATCTAGCTGAAGTAGAACTTCTGCTCCGGGTGTGCTCCATTGGCCTAGAGCTGCCTGGCCCAAAGGGCCGCCTTGTTTGCAAAGGGGATGAGAGGCCCCAAAGCATCTTGCTTCCAGCTCTTCGGGAAGCTAAGAAACATCTGGCGTTGCCCAGTGCTCTTACAGCCTACCGGGAACATCTCTTACCAAGGCCTGTGAAACGCAGTTTGTTGGTGGCCTGAATTGGCCGAAGTAGAACTTCTGCTCTGGGTGTGCTCCACTGGCCTAGAGCTACCTGCCCCAAAGGGCTGCCTTGATTCCAAAGTGAGAGAGTGGCACCAAAGCATCTTGCTTCCAGCTCTTCGGGAAGCTAAGAAACATCTGGCGTTGCCCAGTACTCTTACAGCCTACCGGGAACATCTCTTACCAAGGCCTGTGAAACGCCGTTTCCTGGCAGGCCTGATTTGGCTGAAGTAGAACTTCTGCTCTGGGTGTGCTCCATTGCCCTAGAGCTGCCAGGCCCAAGGTGCTGCCTTGTTTCCAAAGGGGCAGAGAGGCCCCAAAGCATCTTGCTTCCAGCTCTCTGGGAAGCTAAGAACCAACTCGCTCTGCCCCGTGCTCTTACAGCCTACCGGGAACATGTCTTTGAAAGGCCTGTGAAACGCAGTTTCTTGGCAGGCCTCATCTGGCTGAAGTAGAACTCCGGCTCTGGGTGTGCTCCATTGCCCTAGAGCTGCCAGGCCCCAAGTGCTGCCCTGTTTCCAAGGGGCAGAGAGGCCCAAAGAATCTTGCTTCCCGGTCTTTGCGAAGCTAAGAAACAACTGGCTCTGCCCAGTGCTATTACACCTACCGGGAACATCTCTTACCAAGGCCTGTCAAACGCTGTTTCTTTGCAGGCCTGATCAGGCTGAAGTAGAACTCCTGCTCTGCGTGTGCTCCATTGGCCTAGAGCTTCCCGACCCAAAAGGCTGCCTTGTTCCCAAACGGGCCGAGGGGTCCCAAGCATCTTGCTTCCAGCTTTTCAGGAAGGTAAGAAACAACTGGCTCTGCCCAGTGCTCTTACAGCCTACCGGGAACATCTCTTACCAAGGCCTGTGAAACGCAGTTTCCTGGCAGGCCTGATCTGGCTGAAGTAGAACTTCTGCTCTGGGCGTGCTCCATTGCCCTAGAGCTGCCAGGCCCAAAGGGCTGCCTTGTATCCAAAGACGGAGAGTGGACCCAAAGCATCTTGCTCCCAGCTCTTCGGGAAGCTAAGAAACAGCTGGCTCTGCCCAGTGCTCTCACAGCCTAAGAGAACATCTCTTTGAAAGGCCTGTGAAACGCAGTTTCTTGGCAGGCCTGACCTGGCTGAAGTAGAACTTCTGTTCTGGTTGTGCTACATAGGCCTTGAGCTACCAGGACCTAAGGGCTGCCTTGTTTCCAAAGGGTGAGAGAGGCCCCAAAGCATCTTGCCTCCAGCACTTTGGGAAGCTAAAAAACAACTGGTTCTGCCCAGTGCTCTCACAGCCTACCGTGAACATCTCTTACCAAGGGCTGTGAAACGCAGTTTCTGGGCTGGACTGATCTGCCTGAAGTAGAACTTCTGCTGTGGGTGTGCTCCTTTGGCCTAGAGCTGCCAGGCGCAAACGGCTGCCTTGTGTCCAAAGGGAGAGAGAGGCCCCAAAGCATCTTGCTTCCAGCTCTGTGGGAAGCTAAAGCAACTGGCTCTCCACAGTGCTCTCACAGCCTACCGGGAACATCTCTTACCAAGGCCTGTGAAACGCAGTTTCTTGGCAGGTCTGATCTGGCTGAAGTAGAACTCCTGCTCTGGGCGTGCTACTTTGGCCTAGAGCTGCCAGGCCCAAAGGGTCGCCTTGTTTCCAAAGGGGCTGAGAGTCCCCAAATTATCTTGCTTCCAAATCTTTGGGAAGCTAAGAAACAACTGGCTCTGCACAGTGCTCTCACAGCCTACCGGCAACGTGACAGAGAAAGGCCTGTGAGACGCAGTTTCTTGGAAGGCCTGATCTGGCTGAGGTAGAACTTCTGCTCTGGGTGTGCTCCATTGCCCTAGAGCTGAAAGGCCCAAAGGGATGCCTTGTTTGCAAAGGGGCAGAGAGGCCCCAAAGCATCTTGCTTCCAGCTCATTGGGAAGCTAAGAAACAACTGTCTCTGCCCAGTGCTCTGACAGAGTACCGGCAACATCTCTTACCAAAGCCTTTGAAACGCAGTTTCTTGGCAGGCCTTATCTGGCTGAGGTAGAACTTCTGCTCTGGGTGTGCTCCATTGGCCTAGAGCTGAAAGGCCCAAAGGTCGGCCTTGTTGGCAAAGGGGCAGGGAGCCCCCAAAGCATCTTGCTTCCAGCTCTTTGGGAAGCTAAGAAACAACTGGCTCTGCCCAGTGCTCTTACAGCCTGAGAGAAAATCTCTTACCAAGGCCTGTGAAACGCACTTTGTTGGTGGCCTGATCTAGCTGAAGTAGAACTTCTGCTCTGGGTCTGCTCCATTGGCCTAGAGCTGCCTGGCCCAAAGGGCCGCCTTGTTTGCAAAGGGGCAGAGAGGCCCCAAAGCATCTTGCTTCCAGCTCTTCGGGAAGCTAAGAAACATCTGGCGTTGCCCAGTGCTCTTACAGCCTACCGGGAACATCTCTTACCAAGGCCTGTGAAACGCAGTTTGTTGGTGGCCTGAACTGGCCGAAGTAGAACTTCTGCTCTGGGTGTGCTCCACTGGCCTAGAGCTACCTGCCCCAAGGGCTGCCTTGATTCCAAAGTGAGAGAGTGGCACCAAAGCATCTTGCTTCCAGCTCTTCGGGAAGCTAAGAAACATCTGGCGTTGCCCAGTGCTCTTACAGCCTACCGGGAACATCTCTTACCAAGGCCTGTGAAACGCCGTTTCCTGGCAGGCCTGATTTGGCTGAAGTAGAACTTCTGCTCTGGGTGTGCTCCATTGCCCTAGAGCTGCCAGGCCCAAGGTGCTGCCTTGTTTCCAAAGGGGCAGAGAGGCCCCAAAGCATCTTGCTTCCAGCTCTCTGGGAAGCTAAGAACCAACTCGCTCTGCCCCGTGCTCTTACAGCCTACCGGGAACATGTCTTTGAAAGGCCTGTGAAACGCAGTTTCTTGGCAGGCCTCATCTGGCTGAAGTAGAACTCCTGCTCTGGGCGTGCTACTTTGGCCTAGAGCTGCCAGGCCCAAAGGGCCGCCTTGTTTCCAAAGGGGCTGAGAGTCCCCAAAGCATCTTGCTTCCAAATCTTTGGGAAGCTAAGAAACAACTGGCTCTGCACAGTGCTCTCACAGCCTACCGGCAACGTGACAGAGATAGGCCTGTGAGACGCAGTTTCTTGGAAGGCCTGATCTGGCTGAGGTAGAACTTCTGCTCTGGGTGTGCTCCATTGCCCTAGAGCTGAAAGGCCCAAAGGGATGCCTTGTTTGCAAAGGGGCAGAGAGGCCCCAAAGCATCTTGCTTCCAGCTCATTGGGAAGCTAAGAAACAACTGTCTCTGCCCAGTGCTCTGACAGAGTACCGGCAACATCTCTTACCAAAGCCTTTGAAACGCAGTTTCTTGGCAGGCCTTATCTGGCTGAGGTAGAACTTCTGCTCTGGGTGTGCTCCATTGGCCTAGAGCTGAAAGGCCCAAAGGTCGGCCTTGTTGGCAAAGGGGCAGGGAGCCCCCAAAGCATCTTGCTTCCAGCTCTTTGGGAAGCTAAGAAACAACTGGCTCTGCCCAGTGCTCTTACAGCCTGAGAGAAAATCTCTTACCAAGGCCTGTGAAACGCACTTTGTTGGTGGCCTGATCTAGCTGAAGTAGAACTTCTGCTCTGGGTGTGCTCCATTGGCCTAGAGCTGCCTGGCCCAAAGGGCCGCCTTGTTTGCAAAGGGGCAGAGAGGCCCCAAAGCATCTTGCTTCCAGCTCTTCGGGAAGCTAAGAAACATCTGGCGTTGCCCAGTGCTCTTACAGCCTACTGGGAACATCTCTTACCAAGGCCTGTGAAACGCAGTTTGTTGGTGGCCTGAACTGGCCGAAGTAGAACTTCTGCTCTGGGTGTGCTCCACTGGCCTAGAGCTACCTGCCCCAAAGGGCTGCCTTGATTCCAAAGTGAGAGAGTGGCACCAAAGCATCTTGCTTCCAGCTCTTCGGGAACCTAAGAAACATCTGGCGTTGCCCAGTGCTCTTACAGCCTACCGGGAACATCTCTTACCAAGGCCTGTGAAACGCCGTTTCCTGGCAGGCCTGATTTGGCTGAAGTAGAACTTCTGCTCTGGGTGTGCTCCATTGCCCTAGAGCTGCCAGGCCCAAGGTGCTGCCTTGTTTCCAAAGGGGCAGAGAGGCCCCAAAGCATCTTGCTTCCAGCTCTCTGGGAAGCTAAGAACCAACTCGCTCTGCCCCGTGCTCTTACAGCCTACCGGGAACATGTCTTTGAAAGGCCTGTGAAACGCAGTTTCTTGGCAGGCCTCATCTGGCTGAAGTAGAACTCCGGCTCTGGGTGTGCTCCATTGCCCTAGAGCTGCCAGGCCCCAAGTGCTGCCCTGTTTCCAAGGGGCAGAGAGGCCCAAAGAATCTTGCTTCCCGGTCTTTGCGAAGCTAAGAAACAACTGGCTCTGCCCAGTGCTATTACACCTACCGGGAACATCTCTTACCAAGGCCTGTCAAACGCTGTTTCTTTGCAGGCCTGATCAGGCTGAAGTAGAACTCCTGCTCTGCGTGTGCTCCATTGGCCTAGAGCTTCCCGACCCAAAAGGCTGCCTTGTTCCCAAACGGGCAGAGGGGTCCCAAGCATCTTGCTTCCAGCTTTTCAGGAAGGTAAGAAACAACTGGCTCTGCCCAGTGCTCTTACAGCCTACCGGGAACATCTCTTACCAAGGCCTGTGAAACGCAGTTTCCTGGCAGGCCTGATCTGGCTGAAGTAGAACTTCTGCTCTGGGTGTGCTCCATTGCCCTAGAGCTGCCAGGCCCAAAGGGCTGCCTTGTTTCCAAAGACGGAGAGTGGACCCAAAGCATCTTGCTCCCAGCTCTTCGGGAAGCTAAGAAACAGCTGGCTCTGCCCAGTGCTCTTACAGCCTAAGAGAACATCTCTTTGAAAGGCCTGTGAAACGCAGTTTCTTGGCAGGCCTGACCTGGCTGAAGTAGAACTTCTGTTCTGGTTGTGCTACATAGGCCTAGAGCTACCAGGACCTAAGGGCTGCCTTGTTTCCAAAGGGTGAGAGAGGCCCCAAAGCATCTTGCCTCCAGCACTTTGGGAAGCTAAAAAACAACTGGTTCTGCCCAGTGCTCTCACAGCCTACCGTGAACATCTCTTACCAAGGGCTGTGAAACGCAGTTTCTGGGCAGGACTGATCTGCCTGAAGTAGAACTTCTGCTGTGGGTGTGCTCCATTGGCCTAGAGCTGCCAGGCCCAAAAGGCTGCCTTGTGTCCAAAGGGAGAGAGAGGCCCCAAGGCATCTTGCTTCCAGCTCTGTGGGAAGCTAAAGCAACTGGCTCTCCACAGTGCTCTCACAGCCTACCGGGAACATCTCTTACCAAGGCCTGTGAAACGCAGTTTCTTGGCAGGCCTGATCTGGCTGAAGTAGAACTCCTGCTCTGGGCGTGCTACTTTGGCCTAGAGCTGCCAGGCCCAAAGGGCCGCCTTGTTTCCAAAGGGGCTGAGAGTCCCCAAAGCATCTTGCTTCCAAATCTTTGGGAAGCTAAGAAACAACTGGCTCTGCACAGTGCTCTCACAGCCTACCGGCAACGTGACAGAGAAAGGCCTGTGAGACGCAGTTTCTTGGAAGGCCTGATCTGGCTGAGGTAGAACTTCTGCTCTGGGTGTACTCCATTGGCCTAGGGCTGCCAGGCCCAAAGGGCTGCCTTTATTTCCAAAGTGTGAGAGAGGCCCCAAAGCATCTTGCTTCCTGCTCTCTGGGAAGCTAAAACAACTGGCTCTGCACAGTGCTCTCAAAGCCAACCGGGAACGTCACATACAAAGGCCTGTGAAACGCAGCTTCTTGACAGGCCTTATCTGGCTGAGGTAGAACTTGTGCTCTGGGTGTGCTACTTTGGCCTAGAGCTGCCAGGCACAAAGGCTGCTTTGTTTCCAAAGGGGGAGAGAGGCCCCAAATCATGTTGCTTCCAGCTGTTTTTGAAGCTAAGAAACAACTCGCTCTGCCAGGTACTCTTACAGCCTTCCGGGAACACCTCTTACGAAGGCCTGTGAAAAGCAGTTTCTTGGCAGGCCTGATCTGGCTGAGGTAGAACTTCTGCTCTGGGTGTGCTCCATTGCCCTAGAGCTGAAAGGCCCAAAGGGCTGCCTTGTTTCCAAAGGGGGAGAGAGGCCCCAAAGCATCTTGCTTCCACCTCTTGGGAAGCTAAGAAACAACTGGCTGTGCCCAGTGCTCTTATAGCCTAAGAGAACATCTCTTATCAAGGCCTGGGAAACGCACTGTCTAGGCAGGCCTGATCTGGAAGAAGTAGAACTTCGGCTCTGGTTGTGCTCCATTGCCCTAGAGCTGCCAGACCCAACGTGCTGCCTTGTTTCCAAAGGGGCAGAGAGGCCCCAAAGCGTCTTGCTTCCAGCTGTTTGGGAAACAAGGAAACAACTGGCTCTGCACCGTGCTCTCACAGCCTACCGGGAACGTCACATACAAAGGCCTCTGAAACGCAGTTCCTTGGCAGGCCTGATCTGGCTGAAGTAGGACTTCTGCTCTGGGTGTGCTCCATTGGCCTAGAGCTGAAAGGCCCAAAGGTCGCCCTTGTTGGCAAAGGGGCAGGGAGCCCCCAAAGCATCTTGCTTCCAGCTCTTTGGGAAGCTAAGAAACAAATGGCTCTGCCCAGTGCTCTAACAGAGTACCGGGAACATCTCTTACCAAAGCCTTTGAAACGCAGTTTCTTGGCAGGCCTTATCTGGCTGAGGTAGAACTTCTGCTCTGGGTGTGCTCCATTGGCCTAGAGCTGCCAGGCCCAAGGTGCTGCCTTGTTTCCAAAGGGGCAGAGAGGCCCCAAAGCATCTTGCTTCCAGCTCTCTGGGAAGCTAAGAACCAACTCGCTCTGCCCCGTGCTCTTACAGCCTACCGGGAACATGTCTTTGAAAGGCCTGTGAAACGCAGTTTCTTGGCAGGCCTCATCTGGCTGAAGTAGAACTCCGGCTCTGGGTGTGCTCCATTGCCCTAGAGCTGCCAGGCCCCAAGTGCTGCCCTGTTTCCAAGGGGCAGAGAGGCCCAAAGCATCTTGCTTCCCGGTCTTTGCGAAGCTAAGAAACAACTGGCTCTGCCCAGTGCTCTTACACCTACCGGGAACATCTCTTACCAAGGCCTGTCAAACGCTGTTTCTTTGCAGGCCTGATCAGGCTGAAGTAGAACTCCTGCTCTGCGTGTGCTCCATTGGCCTAGAGCTTCCCGACCCAAAAGGCTGCCTTGTTCCCAAACGGGCAGAGGGGTCCCAAGCATCTTGCTTCCAGCTTTTCAGGAAGGTAAGAAACAACTGGCTCTGCCCAGTGCTCTTACAGCCTACCGGGAACATCTCTTACCAAGGCCTGTGAAACGCAGTTTCCTGGCAGGCCTGATCTGGCTGAAGTAGAACTTCTGCTCTGGGTGTGCTCCATTGCCCTAGAGCTGCCAGGCCCAAAGGGCTGCCTTGTTTCCAAAGACGGAGAGTGGACCCAAAGCATCTTGCTCCCAGCTCTTCGGGAAGCTAAGAAACAGCTGGCTCTGCCCAGTGCTCTTACAGCCTAAGAGAACATCTCTTTGAAAGGCCTGTGAAACGCAGTTTCTTGGCAGGCCTGACCTGGCTGAAGTAGAACTTCTGTTCTGGTTGTGCTACATAGGCCTAGAGCTACCAGGACCTAAGGGCTGCCTTGTTTCCAAAGGGTGAGAGAGGCCCCAAAGCATCTTGCCTCCAGCACTTTGGGAAGCTAAAAAACAACTGGTTCTGCCCAGTGCTCTCACAGCCTACCGTGAACATCTCTTACCAAGGGCTGTGAAACGCAGTTTCTGGGCAGGACTGATCTGCCTGAAGTAGAACTTCTGCTGTGGGTGTGCTCCATTGGCCTAGAGCTGCCAGGCCCAAAAGGCTGCCTTGTGTCCAAAGGGAGAGAGAGGCCCCAAGGCATCTTGCTTCCAGCTCTGTGGGAAGCTAAAGCAACTGGCTCTCCACAGTGCTCTCACAGCCTACCGGGAACATCTCTTACCAAGGCCTGTGAAACGCAGTTTCTTGGCAGGCCTGATCTGGCTGAAGTAGAACTCCTGCTCTGGGCGTGCTACTTTGGCCTAGAGCTGCCAGGCCCAAAGGGCCGCCTTGTTTCCAAAGGGGCTGAGAGTCCCCAAAGCATCTTGCTTCCAAATCTTTGGGAAGCTAAGAAACAACTGGCTCTGCACAGTGCTCTCACAGCCTACCGGCAACGTGACAGAGAAAGGCCTGTGAGACGCAGTTTCTTGGAAGGCCTGATCTGGCTGAGGTAGAACTTCTGCTCTGGGTGTACTCCATTGGCCTAGGGCTGCCAGGCCCAAAGGGCTGCCTTTATTTCCAAAGTGTGAGAGAGGCCCCAAAGCATCTTGCTTCCTGCTCTCTGGGAAGCTAAAACAACTGGCTCTGCACAGTGCTCTCAAAGCCAACCGGGAACGTCACATACAAAGGCCTGTGAAACGCAGCTTCTTGACAGGCCTTATCTGGCTGAGGTAGAACTTGTGCTCTGGGTGTGCTACTTTGGCCTAGAGCTGCCAGGCACAAAGGCTGCTTTGTTTCCAAAGGGGGAGAGAGGCCCCAAATCATGTTGCTTCCAGCTGTTTTTGAAGCTAAGAAACAACTCGCTCTGCCAGGTACTCTTACAGCCTTCCGGGAACACCTCTTACGAAGGCCTGTGAAAAGCAGTTTCTTGGTAGGCCTGATCTGGCTGAGGTAGAACTTCTGCTCTGGGTGTGCTCCATTGCCCTAGAGCTGAAAGGCCCAAAGGGCTGCCTTGTTTCCAAAGGGGGAGAGAGGCCCCAAAGCATCTTGCTTCCACCTCTTGGGAAGCTAAGAAACAACTGGCTGTGCCCAGTGCTCTTATAGCCTAAGAGAACATCTCTTATCAAGGCCTGGGAAACGCACTGTCTAGGCAGGCCTGATCTGGAAGAAGTAGAACTTCGGCTCTGGTTGTGCTCCATTGCCCTAGAGCTGCCAGACCCAACGTGCTGCCTTGTTTCCAAAGGGGCAGAGAGGCCCCAAAGCGTCTTGCTTCCAGCTGTTTGGGAAACAAGGAAACAACTGGCTCTGCACCGTGCTCTCACAGCCTACCGGGAACGTCACATACAAAGGCCTCTGAAACGCAGTTCCTTGGCAGGCCTGATCTGGCTGAAGTAGGACTTCTGCTCTGGGTGTGCTCCATTGGCCTAGAGCTGAAAGGCCCAAAGGTCGCCCTTGTTGGCAAAGGGGCAGGGAGCCCCCAAAGCATCTTGCTTCCAGCTCTTTGGGAAGCTAAGAAACAAATGGCTCTGCCCAGTGCTCTAACAGAGTACCGGGAACATCTCTTACCAAAGCCTTTGAAACGCAGTTTCTTGGCAGGCCTTATCTGGCTGAGGTAGAACTTCTGCTCTGGGTGTGCTCCATTGGCCTAGAGCTGCCAGGCCCAAGGTGCTGCCTTGTTTCCAAAGGGGCAGAGAGGCCCCAAAGCATCTTGCTTCCAGCTCTCTGGGAAGCTAAGAACCAACTCGCTCTGCCCCGTGCTCTTACAGCCTACCGGGAACATGTCTTTGAAAGGCCTGTGAAACGCAGTTTCTTGGCAGGCCTCATCTGGCTGAAGTAGAACTCCGGCTCTGGGTGTGCTCCATTGCCCTAGAGCTGCCAGGCCCCAAGTGCTGCCCTGTTTCCAAGGGGCAGAGAGGCCCAAAGCATCTTGCTTCCCGGTCTTTGCGAAGCTAAGAAACAACTGGCTCTGCCCAGTGCTCTTACACCTACCGGGAACATCTCTTACCAAGGCCTGTCAAACGCTGTTTCTTTGCAGGCCTGATCAGGCTGAAGTAGAACTCCTGCTCTGCGTGTGCTCCATTGGCCTAGAGCTTCCCGACCCAAAAGGCTGCCTTGTTCCCAAACGGGCAGAGGGGTCCCAAGCATCTTGCTTCCAGCTTTTCAGGAAGGTAAGAAACAACTGGCTCTGCCCAGTGCTCTTACAGCCTACCGGGAACATCTCTTACCAAGGCCTGTGAAACGCAGTTTCCTGGCAGGCCTGATCTGGCTGAAGTAGAACTTCTGCTCTGGGTGTGCTCCATTGCCCTAGAGCTGCCAGGCCCAAAGGGCTGCCTTGTTTCCAAAGACGGAGAGTGGACCCAAAGCATCTTGCTCCCAGCTCTTCGGGAAGCTAAGAAACAGCTGGCTCTGCCCAGTGCTCTTACAGCCTAAGAGAACATCTCTTTGAAAGGCCTGTGAAACGCAGTTTCTTGGCAGGCCTGACCTGGCTGAAGTAGAACTTCTGTTCTGGTTGTGCTACATAGGCCTAGAGCTACCAGGACCTAAGGGCTGCCTTGTTTCCAAAGGGTGAGAGAGGCCCCAAAGCATCTTGCCTCCAGCACTTTGGGAAGCTAAAAAACAACTGGTTCTGCCCAGTGCTCTCACAGCCTACCGTGAACATCTCTTACCAAGGGCTGTGAAACGCAGTTTCTGGGCAGGACTGATCTGCCTGAAGTAGAACTTCTGCTGTGGGTGTGCTCCATTGGCCTAGAGCTGCCAGGCCCAAAAGGCTGCCTTGTGTCCAAAGGGAGAGAGAGGCCCCAAGGCATCTTGCTTCCAGCTCTGTGGGAAGCTAAAGCAACTGGCTCTCCACAGTGCTCTCACAGCCTACCGGGAACATCTCTTACCAAGGCCTGTGAAACGCAGTTTCTTGGCAGGCCTGATCTGGCTGAAGTAGAACTCCTGCTCTGGGCGTGCTACTTTGGCCTAGAGCTGCCAGGCCCAAAGGGCCGCCTTGTTTCCAAAGGGGCTGAGAGTCCCCAAAGCATCTTGCTTCCAAATCTTTGGGAAGCTAAGAAACAACTGGCTCTGCACAGTGCTCTCACAGCCTGCCGGCAACGTGACAGAGAAAGGCCTGTGAGACGCAGTTTCTTGGAAGGCCTGATCTGGCTGAGGTAGAACTTCTGCTCTGGGTGTACTCCATTGGCCTAGGGCTGCCAGGCCCAAAGGGCTGCCTTTATTTCCAAAGTGTGAGAGAGGCCCCAAAGCATCTTGCTTCCTGCTCTCTGGGAAGCTAAAACAACTGGCTCTGCACAGTGCTCTCAAAGCCAACCGGGAACGTCACATACAAAGGCCTGTGAAACGCAGCTTCTTGACAGGCCTTATCTGGCTGAGGTAGAACTTGTGCTCTGGGTGTGCTACTTTGGCCTAGAGCTGCCAGGCACAAAGGCTGCTTTGTTTCCAAAGGGGGAGAGAGGCCCCAAATCATGTTGCTTCCAGCTGTTTTTGAAGCTAAGAAACAACTCGCTCTGCCAGGTACTCTTACAGCCTTCCGGGAACACCTCTTACGAAGGCCTGTGAAAAGCAGTTTCTTGGCAGGCCTGATCTGGCTGAGGTAGAACTTCTGCTCTGGGTGTGCTCCATTGCCCTAGAGCTGAAAGGCCCAAAGGGCTGCCTTGTTTCCAAAGGGGGAGAGAGGCCCCAAAGCATCTTGCTTCCACCTCTTGGGAAGCTAAGAAACAACTGGCTGTGCCCAGTGCTCTTATAGCCTAAGAGAACATCTCTTATCAAGGCCTGGGAAACGCACTGTCTAGGCAGGCCTGATCTGGAAGAAGTAGAACTTCGGCTATGGTTGTGCTTCATTGCCCTAGAGCTGCCAGACCCAACGTGCTGCCTTGTTTCCAAAGGGGCATAGGGCCCCAAAGCGTCTTGCTTCCAGCTGTTTGGGAAACAAGGAAACAACTGGCTCTGCACCGTGCTCTCACAGCCTACCTGGAACGTCACATACAAAGGCCTCTGAAACGCAGTTCCTTGGCAGGCCTGATCTGGCTGAAGTAGGACTTCTGCTCTGGGTGTGCTCCATTGGCCTAGAGCTGAAAGGCCCAAAGGTCGCCCTTGTTGGCAAAGGGGCAGGGAGCCCCCAAAGCATCTTGCTTCCAGCTCTTTGGGAAGCTAAGAAACAAATGGCTCTGCCCAGTGCTCTAACAGAGTACCGGGAACATCTCTTACCAAAGCCTTTGAAACGCAGTTTCTTGGCAGGCCTTATCTGGCTGAGGTAGAACTTCTGCTCTGGGTGTGCTCCATTGGCCTAGAGCTGCCAGGCCCAAGGTGCTGCCTTGTTTCCAAAGGGGCAGAGAGGCCCCAAAGCATCTTGCTTCCAGCTCTCTGGGAAGCTAAGAACCAACTCGCTCTGCCCCGTGCTCTTACAGCCTACCGGGAACATGTCTTTGAAAGGCCTGTGAAACGCAGTTTCTTGGCAGGCCTCATCTGGCTGAAGTAGAACTCCGGCTCTGGGTGTGCTCCATTGCCCTAGAGCTGCCAGGCCCCAAGTGCTGCCCTGTTTCCAAGGGGCAGAGAGGCCCAAAGCATCTTGCTTCCCGGTCTTTGCGAAGCTAAGAAACAACTGGCTCTGCCCAGTGCTCTTACACCTACCGGGAACATCTCTTACCAAGGCCTGTCAAACGCTGTTTCTTTGCAGGCCTGATCAGGCTGAAGTAGAACTCCTGCTCTGCGTGTGCTCCATTGGCCTAGAGCTTCCCGACCCAAAAGGCTGCCTTGTTCCCAAACGGGCAGAGGGGTCCCAAGCATCTTGCTTCCAGCTTTTCAGGAAGGTAAGAAACAACTGGCTCTGCCCAGTGCTCTTACAGCCTACCGGGAACATCTCTTACCAAGGCCTGTGAAACGCAGTTTCCTGGCAGGCCTGATCTGGCTGAAGTAGAACTTCTGCTCTGGGTGTGCTCCATTGCCCTAGAGCTGCCAGGCCCAAAGGGCTGCCTTGTTTCCAAAGACGGAGAGTGGACCCAAAGCATCTTGCTCCCAGCTCTTCGGGAAGCTAAGAAACAGCTGGCTCTGCCCAGTGCTCTTACAGCCTAAGAGAACATCTCTTTGAAAGGCCTGTGAAACGCAGTTTCTTGGCAGGCCTGACCTGGCTGAAGTAGAACTTCTGTTCTGGTTGTGCTACATAGGCCTAGAGCTACCAGGACCTAAGGGCTGCCTTGTTTCCAAAGGGTGAGAGAGGCCCCAAAGCATCTTGCCTCCAGCACTTTGGGAAGCTAAAAAACAACTGGTTCTGCCCAGTGCTCTCACAGCCTACCGTGAACATCTCTTACCAAGGGCTGTGAAACGCAGTTTCTGGGCAGGACTGATCTGCCTGAAGTAGAACTTCTGCTGTGGGTGTGCTCCATTGGCCTAGAGCTGCCAGGCCCAAAAGGCTGCCTTGTGTCCAAAGGGAGAGAGAGGCCCCAAGGCATCTTGCTTCCAGCTCTGTGGGAAGCTAAAGCAACTGGCTCTCCACAGTGCTCTCACAGCCTACCGGGAACATCTCTTACCAAGGCCTGTGAAACGCAGTTTCTTGGCAGGCCTGATCTGGCTGAAGTAGAACTCCTGCTCTGGGCGTGCTACTTTGGCCTAGAGCTGCCAGGCCCAAAGGGCCGCCTTGTTTCCAAAGGGGCTGAGAGTCCCCAAAGCATCTTGCTTCCAAATCTTTGGGAAGCTAAGAAACAACTGGCTCTGCACAGTGCTCTCACAGCCTACCGGCAACGTGACAGAGAAAGGCCTGTGAGACGCAGTTTCTTGGAAGGCCTGATCTGGCTGAGGTAGAACTTCTGCTCTGGGTGTACTCCATTGGCCTAGGGCTGCCAGGCCCAAAGGGCTGCCTTTATTTCCAAAGTGTGAGAGAGGCCCCAAAGCATCTTGCTTCCTGCTCTCTGGGAAGCTAAAACAACTGGCTCTGCACAGTGCTCTCAAAGCCAACCGGGAACGTCACATACAAAGGCCTGTGAAACGCAGCTTCTTGACAGGCCTTATCTGGCTGAGGTAGAACTTGTGCTCTGGGTGTGCTACTTTGGCCTAGAGCTGCCAGGCACAAAGGCTGCTTTGTTTCCAAAGGGGGAGAGAGGCCCCAAATCATGTTGCTTCCAGCTGTTTTTGAAGCTAAGAAACAACTCGCTCTGCCAGGTACTCTTACAGCCTTCCGGGAACACCTCTTACGAAGGCCTGTGAAAAGCAGTTTCTTGGCAGGCCTGATCTGGCTGAGGTAGAACTTCTGCTCTGGGTGTGCTCCATTGCCCTAGAGCTGAAAGGCCCAAAGGGCTGCCTTGTTTCCAAAGGGGGAGAGAGGCCCCAAAGCATCTTGCTTCCACCTCTTGGGAAGCTAAGAAACAACTGGCTGTGCCCAGTGCTCTTATAGCCTAAGAGAACATCTCTTATCAAGGCCTGGGAAACGCACTGTCTAGGCAGGCCTGATCTGGAAGAAGTAGAACTTCGGCTCTGGTTTTGCTCCATTGCCCTAGAGCTGCCAGACCCAACGTGCTGCCTTGTTTCCAAAGGGGCAGAGAGGCCCCAAAGCGTCTTGCTTCCAGCTGTTTGGGAAACAAGGAAACAACTGGCTCTGCACCGTGCTCTCACAGCCTACCGGGAACGTCACATACAAAGGCCTCTGAAACGCAGTTCCTTGGCAGGCCTGATCTGGCTGAAGTAGGACTTCTGCTCTGGGTGTGCTCCATTGGCCTAGAGCTGAAAGGCCCAAAGGTCGCCCTTGTTGGCAAAGGGGCAGGGAGCCCCCAAAGCATCTTGCTTCCAGCTCTTTGGGAAGCTAAGAAACAAATGGCTCTGCCCAGTGCTGTAACAGAGTACCGGGAACATCTCTTACCAAAGCCTTTGAAACGCAGTTTCTTGGCAGGCCTTATCTGGCTGAGGTAGAACTTCTGCTCTGGGTGTGCTCCATTGGCCTAGAGCTGAAAGGCCCAAAGGTCGGCCTTGTTTGCAAAGGGGATGAGAGGCCCCAAAGCATCTTGCTTCCAGCTCTTCGGGAAGCTAAGAAACATCTGGCGTTGCCCAGTGCTCTTACAGCCTACCGGGAACATCTCTTACCAAGGCCTGTGAAACACAGTTTGTTGGTGGCCTGAACTGGCCGAAGTAGAATTTCTGCTCTGGGTGTGCTCCATTGGCCTAGAGCTGCCAGGCCCAAGGTGCTGCCTTGTTTCCAAAGGGGCAGAGAGGCCCCAAAGCATCTTGCTTCCAGCTCTCTGGGAAGCTAAGAACCAACTCGCTCTGCCCCGTGCTCTTACAGCCTACCGGGAACATGTCTTTGAAAGGCCTGTGAAACGCAGTTTCTTGGCAGGCCTCATCTGGCTGAAGTAGAACTCCGGCTCTGGGTGTGCTCCATTGCCCTAGAGCTGCCAGGCCCCAAGTGCTGCCCTGTTTCCAAGGGGCAGAGAGGCCCAAAGCATCTTGCTTCCCGGTCTTTGCGAAGCTAAGAAACAACTGGCTCTGCCCAGTGCTCTTACACCTACCGGGAACATCTCTTACCAAGGCCTGTCAAACGCTGTTTCTTTGCAGGCCTGATCAGGCTGAAGTAGAACTCCTGCTCTGCGTGTGCTCCATTGGCCTAGAGCTTCCCGACCCAAAAGGCTGCCTTGTTCCCAAACGGGCAGAGGGGTCCCAAGCGTCTTGCTTCCAGCTTTTCAGGAAGGTAAGAAACAACTGGCTCTGCCCAGTGCTCTTACAGCCTACCGGGAACATCTCTTACCAAGGCCTGTGAAACGCAGTTTCCTGGCAGGCCTGATCTGGCTGAAGTAGAACTTCTGCTCTGGGTGTGCTCCATTGCCCTAGAGCTGCCAGGCCCAAAGGGCTGCCTTGTTTCCAAAGACGGAGAGTGGACCCAAAGCATCTTGCTCCCAGCTCTTCGGGAAGCTAAGAAACAGCTGGCTCTGCCCAGTGCTCTTACAGCCTAAGAGAACATCTCTTTGAAAGGCCTGTGAAACGCAGTTTCTTGGCAGGCCTGACCTGGCTGAAGTAGAACTTCTGTTCTGGTTGTGCTACATAGGCCTAGAGCTACCAGGACCTAAGGGCTGCCTTGTTTCCAAAGGGTGAGAGAGGCCCCAAAGCATCTTGCCTCCAGCACTTTGGGAAGCTAAAAAACAACTGGTTCTGCCCAGTGCTCTCACAGCCTACCGTGAACATCTCTTACCAAGGGCTGTGAAACGCAGTTTCTGGGCAGGACTGATCTGCCTGAAGTAGAACTTCTGCTGTGGGTGTGCTCCATTGGCCTAGAGCTGCCAGGCCCAAACGGCTGCCTTGTGTCCAAAGGGAGAGAGAGGCCCCAAGGCATCTTGCTTCCAGCTCTGTGGGAAGCTAAAGCAACTGGCTCTCCACAGTGCTCTCACAGCCTACCGGGAACATCTCTTACCAAGGCCTGTGAAACGCAGTTTCTTGGCAGGCCTGATCTGGCTGAAGTAGAACTCCTGCTCTGGGCGTGCTACTTTGGCCTAGAGCTGCCAGGCCCAAAGGGCCGCCTTGTTTCCAAAGGGGCTGAGAGTCCCCAAAGCATCTTGCTTCCAAATCTTTGGGAAGCTAAGAAACAACTGGCTCTGCACAGTGCTCTCACAGCCTACCGGCAACGTGACAGAGAAAGGCCTGTGAGACGCAGTTTCTTGGAAGGCCTGATCTGGCTGAGGTAGAACTTGTGCTCTGGGTGTGCTACTTTGGCCTAGAGCTGCCAGGCACAAAGGCTGCTTTGTTTCCAAAGGGGGAGAGAGGCCCCAAATCATGTTGCTTCCAGCTGTTTTTGAAGCTAAGAAACAACTCGCTCTGCCAGGTACTCTTACAGCCTCCCGGGAACACCTGTTACGAAGGCCTGTGAAAAGCAGTTTCTTGGCAGGCCTGATCTGGCTGAGGTAGAACTTCTGCTCTGGGTGTGCTCCATTGCCCTAGAGCTGAAAGGCCCAAAGGGCTGCCTTGTTTCCAAAGGGGGAGAGAGGCCCCCAAGCATCTTGCTTCCACCTCTTGGGAAGCTAAGAAACAACTGGCTGTGCCCAGTGCTCTTATAGCCTAAGAGAACATCTCTTATCAAGGCCTGGGAAACGCACTGTCTAGGCAGGCCTGATCTGGAAGAAGTAGAACTTCGGCTCTGGTTGTGCTCCATTGCCCTAGAGCTGCCAGACCCAACGTGCTGCCTTGTTTCCAAAGGGGCAGAGAGGCCCCAAAGCGTCTTGCTTCCAGCTGTTTGGGAAACAAGGAAACAACTGGCTCTGCACCGTGCTCTCACAGCCTACCGGGAACGTCACATACAAAGGCCTCTGAAACGCAGTTCCTTGGCAGGCCTGATCTGGCTGAAGTAGGACTTCTGCTCTGGGTGTGCTCCATTGGCCTAGAGCTGAAAGGCCCAAAGGTCGCCCTTGTTGGCAAAGGGGCAGGGAGCCCCCAAAGCATCTTGCTTCCAGCTCTTTGGGAAGCTAAGAAACAAATGGCTCTGCCCAGTGCTGTAACAGAGTACCGGGAACATCTCTTACCAAAGCCTTTGAAACGCAGTTTCTTGGCAGGCCTTATCTGGCTGAGGTAGAACTTCTGCTCTGGGTGTGCTCCATTGGCCTAGAGCTGCCTGGCCCAAAGGTCGGCCTTGTTTGCAAAGGGGATGAGAGGCCCCAAAGCATCTTGCTTCCAGCTCTTCGGGAAGCTAAGAAACATCTGGCGTTGCCCAGTGCTCTTACAGCCTACCGGGAACATCTCTTACCAAGGCCTGTGAAACGCAGTTTGTTGGTGGCCTGAACTGGCCGAAGTAGAACTTCTGCTCTGGGTGTGCTCCATTGGCCTAGAGCTGCCTGGCCCATAGGGCCACCTTGTTTGCAAAGGGGATGAGAGGCCCCAAAGCATCTTGCTTCCAGCTCTTCGGGAAGCTAAGAAACATCTGGCGTTGCCCAGTGCTCTTACAGCCTACCGGGAACATCTCTTACCAAGGCCTGTGAAACGCAGTTTGTTGGTGGCCTGAACTGGCCGAAGTAGAACTTCTGCTCTGGGTGTGCTCCACTGGGCTAGAGCTACCTGCCCCAAAGGGCTGCCTTGAGTCCAAAGTGAGAGAGTGGCACCAAAGCTTCTCGCTTCCAGCTCTTCGGGAAGCTAAGAAACATCTGGCGTTGCCCAGTGCTCTTACAGCCTACCAGGAACATCTCTTACCAAGGCCTGTGAAACGCCGTTTCCTGGCAGGCCTGATTTGGCTGAAGTAGAACTTCTGCTCTGGGTGTGCTCCATTGCCCTAGAGCTGCCAGGCCCAAAGGGCTGCCTTGTTTCCAAAGACGGAGAGTGGACCCAAAGCATCTTGCTCCCAGCTCTTCGGGAAGCTAAGAAACAGCTGGCTCTGCCCAGTGCTCTTACAGCCTAAGAGAACATCTCTTTGAAAGGCCTGTGAAACGCAGTTTCTTGGCAGGCCTGACCTGGCTGAAGTAGAACTTCTGTTCTGGTTGTGCTACATAGGCCTAGAGCTACCAGGACCTAAGGGCTGCCTTGTTTCCAAAGGGTGAGAGAGGCCCCAAAGCATCTTGCCTCCAGCACTTTGGGAAGCTAAAAAACAACTGGTTCTGCCCAGTGCTCTCACAGCCTACCGTGAACATCTCTTACCAAGGGCTGTGAAACGCAGTTTCTGGGCAGGACTGATCTGCCTGAAGTAGAACTTCTGCTGTGGGTGTGCTCCATTGGCCTAGAGCTGCCAGGCCCAAACGGCTGCCTTGTGTCCAAAGGGAGAGAGAGGCCCCAAGGCATCTTGCTTCCAGCTCTGTGGGAAGCTAAAGCAACTGGCTCTCCACAGTGCTCTCACAGCCTACCGGGAACGTCTCTTACCAAGGCCTGTGAAACGCAGTTTCTTGGCAGGCCTGATCTGGCTGAAGTAGAACTCCTGCTCTGGGCGTGCTACTTTGGCCTAGAGCTGCCAGGCCCAAAGGGCCGCCTTGTTTCCAAAGGGGCTGAGAGTCCCCAAAGCATCTTGCTTCCAAATCTTTGGGAAGCTAAGAAACAACTGGCTCTGCACAGTGCTCTCACAGCCTACCGGCAACGTGACAGAGAAAGGCCTGTGAGACGCAGTTTCTTGGAAGGCCTGATCTGGCTGAGGTAGAACTTGTGCTCTGGGTGTGCTACTTTGGCCTAGAGCTGCCAGGCACAAAGGCTGCTTTGTTTCCAAAGGGGGAGAGAGGCCCCAAATCATGTTGCTTCCAGCTGTTTTTGAAGCTAAGAAACAACTCGCTCTGCCAGGTACTCTTACAGCCTTCCGGGAACACCTCTTACGAAGGCCTGTGAAAAGCAGTTTCTTGGCAGGCCTGATCTGGCTGAGGTAGAACTTCTGCTCTGGGTGTGCTCCATTGCCCTAGAGCTGAAAGGCCCAAAGGGCTGCCTTGTTTCCAAAGGGGGAGAGAGGCCCCAAAGCATCTTGCTTCCACCTCTTGGGAAGCTAAGAAACAACTGGCTGTGCCCAGTGCTCTTATAGCCTAAGAGAACATCTCTTATCAAGGCCTGGGAAACGCACTGTCTAGGCAGGCCTGATCTGGAAGAAGTAGAACTTCGGCTCTGGTTGTGCTCCATTGCCCTAGAGCTGCCAGACCCAGCGTGCTGCCTTGTTTCCAAAGGGGCAGAGAGGCCCCAAAGCGTCTTGCTTCCAGCTGTTTGGGAAACAAGGAAACAACTGGCTCTGCACCGTGCTCTCACAGCCTACCGGGAACGTCACATACAAAGGCCTCTGAAACGCAGTTCCTTGGCAGGCCTGATCTGGCTGAAGTAGGACTTCTGCTCTGGGTGTGCTCCATTGGCCTAGAGCTGAAAGGCCCAAAGGTCGCCCTTGTTGGCAAAGGGGCAGGGAGCCCCCAAAGCATCTTGCTTCCAGCTCTTTGGGAAGCTAAGAAACAAATGGCTCTGCCCAGTGCTGTAACAGAGTACCGGGAACATCTCTTACCAAAGCCTTTGAAACGCAGTTTCTTGGCAGGCCTTATCTGGCTGAGGTAGAACTTCTGCTCTGGGTGTGCTCCATTGGCCTAGAGCTGCCTGGCCCAAAGGTCGGCCTTGTTTGCAAAGGGGATGAGAGGCCCCAAAGCATCTTGCTTCCAGCTCTTCGGGAAGCTAAGAAACATCTGGCGTTGCCCAGTGCTCTTACAGCCTACCGGGAACATCTCTTACCAAGGCCTGTGAAACGCAGTTTGTTGGTGGCCTGAACTGGCCGAAGTAGAACTTCTGCTCTGGGTGTGCTCCATTGCCCTAGAGCTGCCAGGCCCAAGGTGCTGCCTTGTTTCCAAAGGGGCAGAGAGGCCCCAAAGCATCTTGCTTCCTGCTCTCTGGGAAGCTAAGAACCAACTCGCTCTGCCCCGTGCTCTTACAGCCTACCGGGAACATGTCTTTGAAAGGCCTGTGAAACGCAGTTTCTTGGCAGGCCTCATCTGGCTGAAGTAGAACTCCGGCTCTGGGTGTGCTCCATTGCCCTAGAGCTGCCAGGCCCCAAGTGCTGCCCTGTTTCCAAGGGGCAGAGAGGCCCAAAGCATCTTGCTTCCCGGTCTTTGCGAAGCTAAGAAACAACTGGCTCTGCCCAGTGCTCTTACACCTACCGGGAACATCTCTTACCAAGGCCTGTCAAACGCTGTTTCTTTGCAGGCCTGATCAGGCTGAAGTAGAACTCCTGCTCTGCGTGTGCTCCATTGGCCTAGAGCTTCCCGACCCAAAAGGCTGCCTTGTTCCCAAACGGGCAGAGGGGTCCCAAGCATCTTGCTTCCAGCTTTTCAGGAAGGTAAGAAACAACTGGCTCTGCCCAGTGCTCTTACAGCCTACCGGGAACATCTCTTACCAAGGCCTGTGAAACGCAGTTTCCTGGCAGGCCTGATCTGGCTGAAGTAGAACTTCTGCTCTGGGTGTGCTCCATTGCCCTAGAGCTGCCAGGCCCAAAGGGCTGCCTTGTTTCCAAAGACGGAGAGTGGACCCAAAGCATCTTGCTCCCAGCTCTTCGGGAAGCTAAGAAACAGCTGGCTCTGCCCAGTGCTCTTACAGCCTAAGAGAACATCTCTTTGAAAGGCCTGTGAAACGCAGTTTCTTGGCAGGCCTGACCTGGCTGAAGTAGAACTTCTGTTCTGGTTGTGCTACATAGGCCTAGAGCTACCAGGACCTAAGGGCTGCCTTGTTTCCAAAGGGTGAGAGAGGCCCCAAAGCATCTTGCCTCCAGCACTTTGGGAAGCTAAAAAACAACTGGTTCTGCCCAGTGCTCTCACAGCCTGAGAGAAAATCTCTTACCAAGGCCTGTGAAACGCACTTTGTTGGTGGCCTGATCTAGCTGAAGTAGAACTTCTGCTCTGGGTGTGCTCCATTGGCCTAGAGCTGCCTGGCCCAAAGGGCCGCCTTGTTTGCAAAGGGGCAGACAGGCCCCAAAGCATCTTGCTTCCAGCTCTTCGGGAAGCTAAGAAACATCTGGCGTTGCCCAGTGCTCTTACAGCCTACCAGGAACATCTCTTACCAAGGCCTGTGAAACGCAGTTTGTTGGTGGCCTGAACTGGCCGAAGTAGAACTTCTGCTCTGGGTGTGCTACACTGGCCTAGAGCTACCTGCCCCAAAGGGCTGCCTTGATTCCAAAGTGAAAGAGTGGCACCAAAGCATCTTGCTTCCAGCTCTTCGGGAAGCCAAGAAACATCTGGCGTTGCCCAGTGCTCTTACAGCCTACCGGGAACATCTCTTACCAAGGCCTGTGAAACGCCGTTTCCTGGCAGGCCTGATTTGGCTGAAGTAGAACTTCTGCTCTGGGTGTGCTCCATTGCCCTAGAGCTGCCAGGCCCAAAGGGCTGCCTTGTTTCCAAAGACGGAGAGTGGACCCAAAGCATCTTGCTCCCAGCTCTTCGGGAAGCTAAGAAACAGCTGGCTCTGCCCAGTGCTCTTACAGCCTAAGAGAACATCTCTTTGAAAGGCCTGTGAAACGCAGTTTCTTGGCAGGCCTGACCTGGCTGAAGTAGAACTTCTGTTCTGGTTGTGCTACATAGGCCTAGAGCTACCAGGACCTAAGGGCTGCCTTGTTTCCAAAGGGTGAGAGAGGCCCCAAAGCATCTTGCCTCCAGCACTTTGGGAAGCTAAAAAACAACTGGTTCTGCCCAGTGCTCTCACAGCCTACCGTGAACATCTCTTACAAAGGGCTGTGAAACGCAGTTTCTGGGCAGGACTGATCTGCCTGAAGTAGAACTTCTGCTGTGGGTGTGCTCCATTACCTAGAGCTGCCAGGCGCAAACGGCTGCCTTGTGTCCAAAGGGAGAGAGAGGCCCCAAAGCATCTTGCTTCCAGCTCTGTGGGAAGCTAAAGCAACTGGCTCTCCACAGTGCTCTCACAGCCTACCGGGAACATCTCTTACCAAGGCCTGTGAAACGCAGTTTCTTGGCAGGCCTGATCTGGCTGAAGTAGAACTCCTGCTCTGGGTGTGCTACTTTGGCCTAGAGCTGCCAGGCCCAAAGGGCCGCCTTGTTTCCAAAGGGGCTGAGAGTCCCCAAAGTATCTTGCTTCCAAATCTTTGGGAAGCTAAGAAACAACTGGCTCTGCACAGTGCTCTCACAGCCTACCGGCAACGTGACAGAGAAAGGCCTGTGAGACGCAGTTTCTTGGAAGGCCTGATCTGGCTGAGGTAGAACTTGTGTTCTGGGTGTACTCCATTGGCCTAGGGCTGCCAGGCCCAAAGGGCTGCCTTTATTTCCAAAGTGTGAGAGAGGCCCCAAAGCATCTTGCTTCCTGCTCTCTGGGAAGCTAAAACAACTGGCTCTGCACAGTGCTCTCAAAGCCAACCGGGAACGTCACATACAAAGGCCTGTGAAACGCAGCTTCTTGACAGGCCTTATCTGGCTGAGGTAGAACTTGTGCTCTGGGTGTGCTACTTTGGCCTAGAGCTGCCAGGCACAAAGGCTGCTTTGTTTCCAAAGGGGGAGAGAGGCCCCAAATCATGTTGCTTCCAGCTGTTTTTGAAGCTAAGAAACAACTCGCTCTGCCAGGTACTCTTACAGCCTTCCGGGAACACCTCTTACGAAGGCCTGTGAAAAGCAGTTTCTTGGCAGGCCTGATCTGGCTGAGGTAGAACTTCTGCTCTGGGTGTGCTCCATTGCCCTAGAGCTGAAAGGCCCAAAGGGCTGCCTTGTTTCCAAAGGGGGAGAGAGGCCCCAAGGCATCTTGCTTCCACCTCTTGGGAAGCTAAGAAACAACTGGCTGTGCCCAGTGCTCTTATAGCCTAAGAGAACATCTCTTATCAAGGCCTGTGAAACGCACTTTCTAGGCAGGCCTGATCTGGAAGAAGTAGAACTTCGGCTCTGGTTGTGCTCCATTGCCCTAGAGCTGCCAGACCCAACGTGCTGCCTTGTTTCCAAAGGGGCAGAGAGGCCCCAAAGCGTCTTGATTCCAGCTGTTTGGGAAACAAGGAAACAACTGGCTCTGCACTGTGCTCTCACAGCCTACCGGGAAGGTCACATACAAAGGCCTCTGAAACGCAGTTCCTTGGCAGGCCTGATCTGGCTGAAGTAGGACTTCTGCTCTGGCTGTGCTCCATTGGCCTAGAGCTGAAAGGCCCAAAGGGATGCCTTGTTTGCAAAGGGGCAGAGAGGCCCCAAAGCATCTTGCTTCCAGCTCTTCGGGAAGCTAAGAAACATCTGGCGTTGCCCAGTGCTGTTACAGCCTACCGGGAACATCTCTTACCAAGGCCTGTGAAACGCCGTTTCCTGGCAGGCCTGATTTGGCTGAAGTAGAACTTCTGCTCTGGGTGTGCTCCATTGCCCTAGAGCTGCCAGGCCCAAAGGGCTGCCTTGTTTCCAAAGACGGAGAGTGGACCCAAAGCATCTTGCTCCCAGCTCTTCGGGAAGCTAAGAAACAGCTGGCTCTGCCCAGTGCTCTTACAGCCTAAGAGAACATCTCTTTGAAAGGCCTGTGAAACGCAGTTTCTTGGCAGGCCTGACCTGGCTGAAGTAGAACTTCTGTTCTGGTTGTGCTACATAGGCCTAGAGCTACCAGGACCTAAGGGCTGCCTTGTTTCCAAAGGGTGAGAGAGGCCCCAAAGCATCTTGCCTCCAGCACTTTGGGAAGCTAAAAAACAACTGGTTCTGCCCAGTGCTCTCACAGCCTACCGTGAACATCTCTTACCAAGGGCTGTGAAACGCAGTTTCTGGGCAGGACTGATCTGCCTGAAGTAGAACTTCTGCTGTGGGTGTGCTCCATTGGCCTAGAGCTGCCAGGCGCAAACGGCTGACTTGTGTCCAAAGGGAGAGAGAGGCCCCAAAGCATCTTGCTTCCAGCTCTGTGGGAAGCTAAAGCAACTGGCTCTCCACAGTGCTCTCACAGCCTACCGGGAACATCTCTTACCAAGGCCTGTGAAACGCAGTTTCTTGGCAGGCCTGATCTGGCTGAAGTAGAACTCCTGCTCTGGGCGTGCTACTTTGGCCTAGAGCTGCCAGGCCCAAAGGGCCGCCTTGTTTCCAAAGGGGCTGAGAGTCCCCAAAGTATCTTGCTTCCAAATCTTTGGGAAGCTAAGAAACAACTGGCTCTGCACAGTGCTCTCACAGCCTACCGGCAACGTGACAGAGAAAGGCCTGTGAGACGCAGTTTCTTGGAAGGCCTGATCTGGCTGAGGTAGAACTTCTGCTCTGGGTGTACTCCATTGGCCTAGGGCTGCCAGGCCCAAAGGGCTGCCTTTATTTCCAAAGTGTGAGAGAGGCCCCAAAGCATCTTGCTTCCTGCTCTCTGGGAAGCTAAAACAACTGGCTCTGCACAGTGCTCTCAAAGCCAACCGGGAACGTCACATACAAAGGCCTGTGAAACGCAGCTTCTTGACAGGCCTTATCTGGCTGAGGTAGAACTTGTGCTCTGGGTGTGCTACTTTGGCCTAGAGCTGCCAGGCACAAAGGCTGCTTTGTTTCCAAAGGGGGAGAGAGGCCCCAAATCATGTTGCTTCCAGCTGTTTTTGAAGCTAAGAAACAACTCGCTCTGCCAGGTACTCTTACAGCCTTCCGGGAACACCTCTTACGAAGGCCTGTGAAAAGCAGTTTCTTGGCAGGCCTGATCTGGCTAAGGTAGAACATCTGCTCTGGGTGTGCTACTTTGGCCTAGAGCTGCCAGGCACAAAGGCTGCTTTGTTTGCAAAGGGGCAGAGAGGCCCCAAATCATGTTGCTTCCAGCTGTTTTTGAAGCTAAGAAACAACTCGCTCTGCCAGGTACTCTTACAGCCTTCCGGGAACACCTCTTACGAAGGCCTGTGAAAAGCAGTTTCTTGGCAGGCCTGATCTGACTGAGGTAGAACTTCTGCTCTGGGTGTGCTCCATTGCCATAGCGCTGAAAGGCCCAAAGGGCTGCCTTGTTTCCATAGGGGGAGAGAGGCCCCAAAGCATCTTGCTTCCACCTCTTGGGAAGCTAAGAAACAACTGGCTGTGCCCAGTGCTCTTATAGCCTAAGAGAACATCTCTTATCAAGGCCTGTGAAACGCACTTTCTAGGCAGGCCTGATCTGGAAGAAGTAGAACTTCTGCTCTGGTTGTGCTCCATTGCCCTAGAGCTGCCAGACCCAACGTGCTGCCTTGTTTCCAAAGGGGCAGAGAGGCCCCAAAGCGTCTTGCTTCCAGCTGTTTGGGAAACAAGGAAACATCTGGCTCTGCACCGTGCTCTCACAGCCTACCGGGAACGTCACATACAAAGGCCTCTGAAACGCAGTTCCTTGGCAGGCCTGATCTGGCTGAAGTAGGACTTCTGCTCTGGCTGTGCTCCATTGGCCTAGAGCTGAAAGGCCCAAAGGGATGCCTTGTTTGCAAAGGGGCAGAGAGGTCCCAAAGCATCTTGCTTCCAGCTCTTTGGGAAGCTAAGAAACAACTGTCTCTGCCCAGTGCTCTGACAGAGTACCGGCAACATCTCTTACCAAAGCCTTTGAAACGCAGTTTCTTGGCAGGCCTTATCTGGCTGAGGTAGAACTTCTGCTCTGGGTGTGCTCCATTGGCCTAGAGCTGAAAGGCCCAAAGGTCGGCCTTGTTGGCAAAGGGGCAGGGAGCCCCCAAAGCATCTTGCTTCCAGCTCTTTGGGAAGCTAAGAAACAACTGGCTCTGCCCAGTGCTCTTACAGCCTGAGAGAAAATCTCTTACCAAGGCCTGTGAAACGCACTTTGTTGGTGGCCTGATGTAGCTGAAGTAGAACTTCTGCTCCGGGTGTGCTCCATTGGCCTAGAGCTGCCTGGCCCAAAGGGCCGCCTTGTTTGCAAAGGGGATGAGAGGCCCCAAAGCATCTTGCTTCCAGCTCTTCGGGAAGCTAAGAAACATCTGGCGTTGCCCAGTGCTCTTACAGCCTACCGGGAACATCTCTTACCAAGGCCTGTGAAACGCAGTTTGTTGGTGGCCTGAATTGGCCGAAGTAGAACTTCTGCTCTGGGTGTGCTCCACTGGCCTAGAGCTACCTGCCCCAAAGGGCTGCCTTGATTCCAAAGTGAGAGAGTGGCACCAAAGCATCTTGCTTCCAGCTCTTCGGGAAGCTAAGAAACATCTGGCGTTGCCCAGTACTCTTACAGCCTACCGGGAACATCTCTTACCAAGGCCTGTGAAACGCCGTTTCCTGGCAGGCCTGATTTGGCTGAAGTAGAACTTCTGCTCTGGGTGTGCTCCATTGCCCTAGAGCTGCCAGGCCCAAGGTGCTGCCTTGTTTCCAAAGGGGCAGAGAGGCCCCAAAGCATCTTGCTTCCAGCTCTCTGGGAAGCTAAGAACCAACTCGCTCTGCCCCGTGCTCTTACAGCCTACCGGGAACATGTCTTTGAAAGGCCTGTGAAACGCAGTTTCTTGGCAGGCCTCATCTGGCTGAAGTAGAACTCCGGCTCTGGGTGTGCTCCATTGCCCTAGAGCTGCCAGGCCCCAAGTGCTGCCCTGTTTCCAAGGGGCAGAGAGGCCCAAAGAATCTTGCTTCCCGGTCTTTGCGAAGCTAAGAAACAACTGGCTCTGCCCAGTGCTATTACACCTACCGGGAACATCTCTTACCAAGGCCTGTCAAACGCTGTTTCTTTGCAGGCCTGATCAGGCTGAAGTAGAACTCCTGCTCTGCGTGTGCTCCATTGGCCTAGAGCTTCCCGACCCAAAAGGCTGCCTTGTTCCCAAACGGGCCGAGGGGTCCCAAGCATCTTGCTTCCAGCTTTTCAGGAAGGTAAGAAACAACTGGCTCTGCCCAGTGCTCTTACAGCCTACCGGGAACATCTCTTACCAAGGCCTGTGAAACGCAGTTTCCTGGCAGGCCTGATCTGGCTGAAGTAGAACTTCTGCTCTGGGCGTGCTCCATTGCCCTAGAGCTGCCAGGCCCAAAGGGCTGCCTTGTATCCAAAGACGGAGAGTTGACCCAAAGCATCTTGCTCCCAGCTCTTCGGGAAGCTAAGAAACAGCTGGCTCTGCCCAGTGCTCTCACAGCCTAAGAGAACATCTCTTTGAAAGGCCTGTGAAACGCAGTTTCTTGGCAGGCCTGACCTGGCTGAAGTAGAACTTCTGTTCTGGTTGTGCTACATAGGCCTTGAGCTACCAGGACCTAAGGGCTGCCTTGTTTCCAAAGGGTGAGAGAGGCCCCAAAGCATCTTGCCTCCAGCACTTTGGGAAGCTAAAAAACAACTGGTTCTGCCCAGTGCTCTCACAGCCTACCGTGAACATCTCTTACCAAGGGCTGTGAAACGCAGTTTCTGGGCTGGACTGATCTGCCTGAAGTAGAACTTCTGCTGTGGGTGTGCTCCTTTGGCCTAGAGCTGCCAGGCGCAAACGGCTGCCTTGTGTCCAAAGGGAGAGAGAGGCCCCAAAGCATCTTGCTTCCAGCTCTGTGGGAAGCTAAAGCAACTGGCTCTCCACAGTGCTCTCACAGCCTACCGGGAACATCTCTTACCAAGGCCTGTGAAACGCAGTTTCTTGGCAGGTCTGATCTGGCTGAAGTAGAACTCCTGCTCTGGGCGTGCTACTTTGGCCTAGAGCTGCCAGGCCCAAAGGGTCGCCTTGTTTCCAAAGGGGCTGATAGTCCCCAAATTATCTTGCTTCCAAATCTTTGGGAAGCTAAGAAACAACTGGCTCTGCACAGTGCTCTCACAGCCTACCGGCAACGTGACAGAGAAAGGCCTGTGAGACGCAGTTTCTTGGAAGGCCTGATCTGGCTGAGGTAGAACTTCTGCTCTGGGTGTGCTCCATTGCCCTAGAGCTGAAAGGCCCAAAGGGATGCCTTGTTTGCAAAGGGGCAGAGAGGCCCCAAAGCATCTTGCTTCCAGCTCATTGGGAAGCTAAGAAACAACTGTCTCTGCCCAGTGCTCTGACAGAGTACCGGCAACATCTCTTACCAAAGCCTTTGAAACGCAGTTTCTTGGCAGGCCTTATCTGGCTGAGGTAGAACTTCTGCTCTGGGTGTGCTCCATTGGCCTAGAGCTGAAAGGCCCAAAGGTCGGCCTTGTTGGCAAAGGGGCAGGGAGCCCCCAAAGCATCTTGCTTCCAGCTCTTTGGGAAGCTAAGAAACAACTGGCTCTGCCCAGTGCTCTTACAGCCTGAGAGAAAATCTCTTACCAAGGCCTGTGAAACGCACTTTGTTGGTGGCCTGATCTAGCTGAAGTAGAACTTCTGCTCTGGGTCTGCTCCATTGGCCTAGAGCTGCCTGGCCCAAAGGGCCGCCTTGTTTGCAAAGGGGCAGAGAGGCCCCAAAGCATCTTGCTTCCAGCTCTTCGGGAAGCTAAGAAACATCTGGCGTTGCCCAGTGCTCTTACAGCCTACCGGGAACATCTCTTACCAAGGCCTGTGAAACGCAGTTTGTTGGTGGCCTGAACTGGCCGAAGTAGAACTTCTGCTCTGGGTGTGCTCCACTGGCCTAGAGCTACCTGCCCCAAAGGGCTGCCTTGATTCCAAAGTGAGAGAGTGGCACCAAAGCATCTTGCTTCCAGCTCTTCGGGAAGCTAAGAAACATCTGGCGTTGCCCAGTGCTCTTACAGCCTACCGGGAACATCTCTTACCAAGGCCTGTGAAACGCCGTTTCCTGGCAGGCCTGATTTGGCTGAAGTAGAACTTCTGCTCTGGGTGTGCTCCATTGCCCTAGAGCTGCCAGGCCCAAGGTGCTGCCTTGTTTCCAAAGGGGCAGAGAGGCCCCAAAGCATCTTGCTTCCAGCTCTCTGGGAAGCTAAGAACCAACTCGCTCTGCCCCGTGCTCTTACAGCCTACCGGGAACATGTCTTTGAAAGGCCTGTGAAACGCAGTTTCTTGGCAGGCCTCATCTGGCTGAAGTAGAACTCCTGCTCTGGGCGTGCTACTTTGGCCTAGAGCTGCCAGGCCCAAAGGGCCGCCTTGTTTCCATAGGGGCTGAGAGTCCCCAAAGCATCTTGCTTCCAAATCTTTGGGAAGCTAAGAAACAACTGGCTCTGCACAGTGCTCTCACAGCCTACCGGCAACGTGACAGAGATAGGCCTGTGAGACGCAGTTTCTTGGAAGGCCTGATCTGGCTGAGGTAGAACTTCTGCTCTGGGTGTGCTCCATTGCCCTAGAGCTGAAAGGCCCAAAGGGATGCCTTGTTTGCAAAGGGGCAGAGAGGCCCCAAAGCATCTTGCTTCCAGCTCATTGGGAAGCTAAGAAACAACTGTCTCTGCCCAGTGCTCTGACAGAGTACCGGCAACATCTCTTACCAAAGCCTTTGAAACGCAGTTTCTTGGCAGGCCTTATCTGGCTGAGGTAGAACTTCTGCTCTGGGTGTGCTCCATTGGCCTAGAGCTGAAAGGCCCAAAGGTCGGCCTTGTTGGCAAAGGGGCAGGGAGCCCCCAAAGCATCTTGCTTCCAGCTCTTTGGGAAGCTAAGAAACAACTGGCTCTGCCCAGTGCTCTTACAGCCTGAGAGAAAATCTCTTACCAAGGCCTGTGAAACGCACTTTGTTGGTGGCCTGATCTAGCTGAAGTAGAACTTCTGCTCTGGGTGTGCTCCATTGGCCTAGAGCTGCCTGGCCCAAAGGGCCGCCTTGTTTGCAAAGGGGCAGAGAGGCCCCAAAGCATCTTGCTTCCAGCTCTTCGGGAAGCTAAGAAACATCTGGCGTTGCCCAGTGCTCTTACAGCCTACTGGGAACATCTCTTACCAAGGCCGGTGAAACGCAGTTTGTTGGTGGCCTGAACTGGCCGAAGTAGAACTTCTGCTCTGGGTGTGCTCCACTGGCCTAGAGCTACCTGCCCCAAAGGGCTGCCTTGATTCCAAAGTGAGAGAGTGGCACCAAAGCATCTTGCTTCCAGCTCTTCGGGAAGCTAAGAAACATCTGGCGTTGCCCAGTGCTCTTACAGCCTACCGGGAACATCTCTTACCAAGGCCTGTGAAACGCCGTTTCCTGGCAGGCCTGATTTGGCTGAAGTAGAACTTCTGCTCTGGGTGTGCTCCATTGCCCTAGAGCTGCCAGGCCCAAGGTGCTGCCTTGTTTCCAAAGGGGCAGTGAGGCCACAAAGCATCTTGCTTCCAGCTCTCTGGGAAGCTAAGAACCAACTCGCTCTGGCCCGTGCTCTTACAGCCTACCGGGAACATGTCTTTGAAAGGCCTGTGAAACGCAGTTTCTTGGCAGGCCTCATCTGGCTGAAGTAGAACTCCGGCTCTGGGTGTGCTCCATTGCCCTAGAGCTGCCAGGCCCCAAGTGCTGCCCTGTTTCCAAGGGGCAGAGAGGCCCAAAGAATCTTGCTTCCCGGTCTTTGCGAAGCTAAGAAACAACTGGCTCTGCCCAGTGCTATTACACCTACCGGGAACATCTCTTACCAAGGCCTGTCAAACGCTGTTTCTTTGCAGGCCTGATCAGGCTGAAGTAGAACTCCTGCTCTGCGTGTGCTCCATTGGCCTAGAGCTTCCCGACCCAAAAGGCTGCCTTGTTCCCAAACGGGCAGAGGGGTCCCAAGCATCTTGCTTCCAGCTTTTCAGGAAGGTAAGAAACAACTGGCTCTGCCCAGTGCTCTTACAGCCTACCGGGAACATCTCTTACCAAGGCCTGTGAAACGCAGTTTCCTGGCAGGCCTGATCTGGCTGAAGTAGAACTTCTGCTCTGGGCGTGCTCCATTGCCCTAGAGCTGCCAGGCCCAAAGGGCTGCCTTGTTACCAAAGACGGAGAGTGGACCCAAAGCATCTTGCTCCCAGCTCTTCGGGAAGCTAAGAAACAGCTGGCTCTGCCCAGTGCTCTCACAGCCTAAGAGAACATCTCTTTGAAAGGCCTGTGAAACGCAGTTTCTTGGCAGGCCTGACCTGGCTGAAGTAGAACTTCTGTTCTGGTTGTGCTACATAGGCCTAGAGCTACCAGGACCTAAGGGCTGCCTTGTTTCCAAAGGGTGAGAGAGGCCCCAAAGCATCTTGCCTCCAGCACTTTGGGAAGCTAAAAAACAACTGGTTCTGCCCAGTGCTCTCACAGCCTACCGTGAACATCTCTTACCAAGGGCTGTGAAACGCAGTTTCTGGGCAGGACTGATCTGCCTGAAGTAGAACTTCTGCTGTGGGTGTGCTCCATTGGCCTAGAGCTGCCAGGCGCAAACGGCTGCCTTGTGTCCAAAGGGAGAGAGAGGCCCCAAAGCATCTTGCTTCCAGCTCTGTGGGAAGCTAAAGCAACTGGCTCTCCACAGTGCTCTCACAGCCTACCGGGAACATCTCTTACCAAGGCCTGTGAAACGCAGTTTCTTGGCAGGTCTGATCTGGCTGAAGTAGAACTCCTGCTCTGGGCGTGCTACTTTGGCCTAGAGCTGCCAGGCCCAAAGGGTCGCCTTGTTTCCAAAGGGGCTGAGAGTCCCCAAAGTATCTTGCTTCCAAATCTTTGGGAAGCTAAGAAACAACTGGCTCTGCACAGTGCTCTCACAGCCTACCGGCAACGTGACAGAGAAAGGCCTGTGAGACGCAGTTTCTTGGAAGGCCTGATCTGGCTGAGGTAGAACTTCTGCTCTGGGTGTGCTCCATTGCCCTAGAGCTGAAAGGCCCAAAGGGATGCCTTGTTTGCAAAGGGGCAGAGAGGCCCCAAAGCATCTTGCTTCCAGCTCATTGGGAAGCTAAGAAACAACTGTCTCTGCCCAGTGCTCTGACAGAGTACCGGCAACATCTCTTACCAAAGCCTTTGAAACGCAGTTTCTTGGCAGGCCTTATCTGGCTGAGGTAGAACTTCTGCTCTGGGTGTGCTCCATTGGCCTAGAGCTGAAAGGCCCAAAGGTCGGCCTTGTTGGCAAAGGGGCAGGGAGCCCCCAAAGCATCTTGCTTCCAGCTCTTTGGGAAGCTAAGAAACAACTGGCTCTGCCCAGTGCTCTTACAGCCTGAGAGAAAATCTCTTACCAAGGCCTGTGAAACGCACTTTGTTGGTGGCCTGATCTAGCTGAAGTAGAACTTCTGCTCTGGGTGTGCTCCATTGGCCTAGAGCTGCCTGGCCCAAAGGGCCGCCTTGTTTGCAAAGGGGCAGAGAGGCCCCAAAGCATCTTGCTTCCAGCTCTTCAGGAAGCTAAGAAACATCGGGCGTTGCCCAGTGCTCTTACAGCCTACCGGGAACATCTCTTACCAAGGCCTGTGAAACGCAGTTTGTTGGTGGCCTGAACTGGCCGAAGTAGAACTTCTGCTCTGGGTGTGCTCCACTGGCCTAGAGCTACCTGCCCCAAAGGGCTGCCTTGATTCCAAAGTGAGAGAGTGGCACCAAAGCATCTTGCTTCCAGCTCTTCGGGAAGCTAAGAAACATCTGGCGTTGCCCAGTGCTCTTACAGCCTACCGGGAACATCTCTTACCAAGGCCTGTGAAACGCCGTTTCCTGGCAGGCCTGATTTGGCTGAAGTAGAACTTCTGCTCTGGGTGTGCTCCATTGCCCTAGAGCTGCCAGGCCCAAGGTGCTGCCTTGTTTCCAAAGGGGCAGAGAGGCCCCAAAGCATCTTGCTTCCAGCTCTCTGGGAAGCTAAGAACCAACTCGCTCTGCCCCGTGCTCTTAGAGCCTACCGGGAACATGTCTTTGAAAGGCCTGTGAAACGCAGTTTCTTGGCAGGCCTCATCTGGCTGAAGTAGAACTCCTGCTCTGGGCGTGCTACTTTGGCCTAGAGCTGCCAGGCCCAAAGGGCCGCCTTGTTTCCAAAGGGGCTGAGAGTCCCCAAAGCATCTTGCTTCCAAATCTTTGGGAAGCTAAGAAACAACTGGCTCTGCACAGTGCTCTCACAGCCTACCGGCAACGTGACAGAGATAGGCCTGTGAGACGCAGTTTCTTGGAAGGCCTGATCTGGCTGAGGTAGAACTTCTGCTCTGGGTGTGCTCCATTGCCCTAGAGCTGAAAGGCCCAAAGGGATGCCTTGTTTGCAAAGGGGCAGAGAGGCCCCAAAGCATCTTGCTTCCAGCTCATTGGGAAGCTAAGAAACAACTGTCTCTGCCCAGTGCTCTGACAGAGTACCGGCAACATCTCTTACCAAAGCCTTTGAAACGCAGTTTCTTGGCAGGCCTTATCTGGCTGAGGTAGAACTTCTGCTCTGGGTGTGCTCCATTGGCCTAGAGCTGAAAGGCCCAAAGGTCGGCATTGTTGGCAAAGGGGCAGGGAGCCCCCAAAGCATCTTGCTTCCAGCTCTTTGGGAAGCTAAGAAACAACAGGCTCTGCCCAGTGCTCTTACAGCCTGAGAGAAAATCTCTTACCAAGGCCTGTGAAACGCACTTTGTTGGTGGCCTGATCTAGCTGAAGTAGAACTTCTGCTCTGGGTGTGCTCCATTGGCCTAGAGCTGCCTGGCCCAAAGGGCCGCCTTGTTTGCAAAGGGGATGAGAGGCCCCAAAGCATCTTGCTTCCAGCTCTTCGGGAAGCTAAGAAACATCGGGCGTTGCCCAGTGCTCTTACAGCCTACCGGGAACATCTCTTACCAAGGCCTGTGAAACGCAGTTTGTTGGTGGCCTGAACTGGCCGAAGTAGAACTTCTGCTCTGGGTGTGCTCCACTGGCCTAGAGCTACCTGCCCCAAAGGGCTGCCTTGATTCCAAAGTGAGAGAGTGGCACCAAAGCATCTTGCTTCCAGCTCTTCGGGAAGCTAAGAAACATCTGGCGTTGCCCAGTGCTCTTACAGCCTACCGGGAACATCTCTTACCAAGGCCTGTGAAACGCCGTTTCCTGGCAGGCCTGATTTGGCTGAAGTAGAACTTCTGCTCTGGGTGTGCTCCATTGCCCTAGAGCTGCCAGGCCCAAGGTGCTGCCTTGTTTCCAAAGGGGCAGAGAGGCCCCAAAGCATCTTGCTTCCAGCTCTCTGGGAAGCTAAGAACCAACTCGCTCTGCCCCGTGCTCTTACAGCCTACCGGGAACATGTCTTTGAAAGGCCTGTGAAACGCAGTTTCTTGGCAGGCCTCATCTGGCTGAAGTAGAACTCCGGCTCTGGGTGTGCTCCATTGCCCTAGAGCTGCCAGGCCCCAAGTGCTGCCCTGTTTCCAAGGGGCAGAGAGGCCCAAAGCATCTTGCTTTCCGGTCTTTGCGAAGCTAAGAAACAACTGGCTCTGCCCAGTGCTCTTACACCTACCGGGAACATCTCTTACCAAGGCCTGTCAAACGCTGTTTCTTTGCAGGCCTGATCAGGCTGAAGTAGAACTCCTGCTCTGCGTGTGCTCCATTGGCCTAGAGCTTCCCGACCCAAAAGGCTGCCTTGTTCCCAAACTGGCAGAGGGGTCCCAAGCGTCTTGCTTCCAGCTTTTCAGGAAGGTAAGAAACAACTGGCTCTGCCCAGTGCTCTTACAGCCTACCGGGAACATCTCTTACCAAGGCCTGTGAAACGCAGTTTCCTGGCAGGCCTGATCTGGCTGAAGTATAACTTCTGCTCTGGGTGTGCTCCATTGCCCTAGAGCTGCCAGGCCCAAAGGGCTGCCTTGTTTCCAAAGACGGAGAGTGGACCCAAAGCATCTTGCTCCCAGCTCTTCGGGAAGCTAAGAAACAGCTGGCTCTGCCCAGTGCTCTTACAGCCTAAGAGAACATCTCTTTGAAAGGCCTGTGAAACGCAGTTTCTTGGCAGGCCTGACCTGGCTGAAGTAGAACTTCTGTTCTGGTTGTGCTACATAGGCCTAGAGCTACCAGGACCTAAGGGCTGCCTTGTTTCCAAAGGGTGAGAGAGGCCCCAAAGCATCTTGCCTCCAGCACTTTGGGAAGCTAAAAAACAACTGGTTCTGCCCAGTGCTCTCACAGCCTACCGTGAACATCTCTTACCAAGGGCTGTGAAACGCAGTTTCTGGGCAGGACTGATCTGCCTGAAGTAGAACTTCTGCTGTGGGTGTGCTCCATTGGCCTAGAGCTGCCAGGCGCAAACGGCTGCCTTGTGTCCAAAGGGAGAGAGAGGCCCCAAAGCATCTTGCTTCCAGCTCTGTGGGAAGCTAAAGCAACTGGCTCTCCACAGTGCTCTCACAGCCTACCGGGAACATCTCTTACCAAGGCCTGTGAAACGCAGTTTCTTGGCAGGCCTGATCTGGCTGAAGTAGAACTCCTGCTCTGGGCGTGCTACTTTGGCCTAGAGCTGCCAGGCCCAAAGGGCCGCCTTGTTTCCAAAGGGGCTGAGAGTCCCCAAAGCATCTTGCTTCCAAATCTTTGGGAAGCTAAGAAACAACTGGCTCTGCACAGTGCTCTCACAGCCTACCGGCAACGTGACAGAGAAAGGCCTGTGAGACACAGTTTCTTGGAAGGCCTGATCTGGCTGAGGTAGAACTTCTGCTCTGGGTGTACTCCATTGGCCTAGGGCTGCCAGGCCCAAAGGGCTGCCTTTATTTCCAAAGTGTGAGAGAGGCCCCAAAGCATCTTGCTTCCTGCTCTCTGGGAAGCTAAAACAACTGGCTCTGCACAGTGCTCTCAAAGCCAACCGGGAACGTCACATACAAAGGCCTGTGAAACGCAGCTTCTTGACAGGCCTTATCTGGCTGAGGTAGAACTTGTGCTCTGGGTGTGCTACTTTGGCCTAGAGCTGCCAGGCACAAAGGCTGCTTTGTTTCCAAAGGGGGAGAGAGGCCCCAAATCATGTTGCTTCCAGCTGTTTTTGAAGCTAAGAAACAACTCGCTCTGCCAGGTACTCTTACAGCCTTCCGGGAACACCTCTTACGAAGGCCTGTGAAAAGCAGTTTCTTGGCAGGCCTGATCTGGCTGAGGTAGAACTTCTGCTCTGGGTGTGCTCCATTGCCCTAGAGCTGAAAGGCCCAAAGGGCTGCCTTGTTTCCAAAGGGGGAGAGAGGCCCCAAAGCATCTTGCTTCCACCTCTTGGGAAGCTAAGAAACAACTGGCTGTGCCCAGTGCTCTTATAGCCTAAGAGAACATCTCTTATCAAGGCCTGTGAAACGCACTTTCTAGCCAGGCCTGATCTGGAAGAAGTAGAACTTCTGCTCTGGTTGTGCTCCATTGCCCTAGAGCTGCCAGACCCAACGTGCTGCCTTGTTTCCAAAGGGGCAGAGAGGCCCCAAAGCGTCTTGCTTCCAGCTGTTTGGGAAACAAGGAAACAACTGGCTCTGCACCGTGCTCTCACAGCCTACCGGGAACGTCACATACAAAGGCCTCTGAAACGCAGTTCCTTGGCAGGCCTGATCTGGCTGAAGTAGGACTTCTGCTCTGGCTGTGCTCCATTGGCCTAGAGCTGAAAGGCCCAAAGGGATGCCTTGTTTGCAAAGGGGCAGAGAGGCCCCAACGCATCTTGCTTCCAGCTCTTTGGGAAGCTAAGAAACAACTGTCTCTTCCCAGTGCTCTGACAGAGTACCGGCAACATCTCTTACCAAAGCCTTTGAAACGCTGTTTCTTGGCAGGCCTTATCTGGCTGAGGTAGAACTTCTGCTCTGGGTGTGCTCCATTGGCCTAGAGCTGAAAGGCCCAAAGGTCGGCCTTGTTGGCAAAGGGGCAGGGAGCCCCCAAAGCATCTTGCTTCCAGCTCTTTGGGAAGCTAAGAAACAACTGGCTCTGCCCAGTGCTCTTACAGCCTGAGAGAAAATCTCTTACCAAGGCCTGTGAAACGCACTTTGTTGGTGGCCTGATCTAGCTGAAGTAGAACTTCTGCTCTGGGTGTGCTCCATTGGCCTAGAGCTGCCTGGCCCAAAGGGCCGCCTTGTTTGCAAAGGGGCAGACAGGCCCCAAAGCATCTTGCTTCCAGCTCTTCGGGAAGCTAAGAAACATCTGGCGTTGCCCAGTGCTCTTACAGCCTACCGGGAACATCTCTTACCAAGGCCTGTGAAACGCAGTTTGTTGGTGGCCTGAACTGGCCGAAGTAGAACTTCTGCTCTGGGTGTGCTCCACTGGCCTAGAGCTACCTGCCCCAAAGGGCTGCCTTGATTCCAAAGTGAGAGAGTGGCACCAAAGCATCTTGCTTCCAGCTCTTCGGGAAGCTAAGAAACATCTGGCGTTGCCCAGTGCTCTTACAGCCTACCGGGAACATCTCTTACCAAGGCCTGTGAAACGCCGTTTCCTGGCAGGCCTGATTTGGCTGAAGTAGAACTTCTGCTCTGGGTGTGCTCCATTGCCCTAGAGCTGCCAGGCCCAAGGTGCTGCCTTGTTTCCAAAGGGGCAGAGAGGCCCCAAAGCATCTTGCTTCCAGCTCTCTGGGAAGCTAAGAACCAACTCGCTCTGCCCCGTGCTCTTACAGCCTACCGGGAACATGTCTTTGAAAGGCCTGTGAAACGCAGTTTCTTGGCAGGCCTCATCTGGCTGAAGTAGAACTCCGGCTCTGGGTGTGCTCCATTGCCCTACAGCTGCCAGGCCCCAAGTGCTGCCCTGTTTCCAAGGGGCAGAGAGGCCCAAAGCATCTTGCTTCCCGGTCTTTGCGAAGCTAAGAAACAACTGGCTCTGCCCAGTGCTCTTACACCTACCGGGAACATCTCTTACCAAGGCCTGTCAAACGCTGTTTCTTTGCAGGCCTGATCAGGCTGAAGTAGAACTCCTGCTCTGCGTGTGCTCCATTGGCCTAGAGCTTCCCGACCCAAAAGGCTGCCTTGTTCCCAAACGGGCAGAGGGGTCCCAAGCGTCTTGCTTCCAGCTTTTCAGGAAGGTAAGAAACAACTGGCTCTGCCCAGTGCTCTTACAGCCTACCGGGAACATCTCTTACCAAGGCCTGTGAAACGCAGTTTCCTGGCAGGCCTGATCTGGCTGAAGTAGAACTTCTGCTCTGGGTGTGCTCCATTGCCCTAGAGCTGCCAGGCCCAAAGGGCTGCCTTGTTTCCAAAGACGGAGAGTGGACCCAAAGCATCTTGCTCCCAGCTCTTCGGGAAGCTAAGAAACAGCTGGCTCTGCCCAGTGCTCTTACAGCCTAAGAGAACATCTCTTTGAAAGGCCTGTGAAACGCAGTTTCTTGGCAGGCCTGACCTGGCTGAAGTAGAACTTCTGTTCTGGTTGTGCTACATAGGCCTAGAGCTACCAGGACCTAAGGGCTGCCTTGTTTCCAAAGGGTGAGAGAGGCCCCAAAGCATCTTGCCTCCAGCACTTTGGGAAGCTAAAAAACAACTGGTTCTGCCCAGTGCTCTCACAGCCTACCGTGAACATCTCTTACCAAGGGCTGTGAAACGCAGTTTCTGGGCAGGACTGATCTGCCTGAAGTAGAACTTCTGCTGTGGGTGTGCTCCATTGGCCTAGAGCTGCCAGGCGCAAACGGCTGCCTTGTGTCCAAAGGGAGAGAGAGGCCCCAAAGCATCTTGCTTCCAGCTCTGTGGGAAGCTAAAGCAACTGGCTCTCCACAGTGCTCTCACAGCCTACCGGGAACATCTCTTACCAAGGCCTGTGAAACGCAGTTTCTTGGCAGGCCTGATCTGGCTGAAGTAGAACTCCTGCTCTGGGCGTGCTACTTTGGCCTAGAGCTGCCAGGCCCAAAGGGCCGCCTTGTTTCCAAAGGGGCTGAGAGTCCCCAAAGCATCTTGCTTCCAAATCTTTGGGAAGCTAAGAAACAACTGGCTCTGCACAGTGCTCTCACAGCCTACCGGCAACGTGACAGAGAAAGTTCTGTGAGACGCAGTTTCTTGGAAGGCCTGATCTGGCTGAGGTAGAACTTCTGCTCTGGGTGTACTCCATTGGCCTAGGGCTGCCAGGCCCAAAGGGCTGCCTTTATTTCCAAAGTGTGAGAGAGGCCCCAAAGCATCTTGCTTCCTGCTCTCTGGGAAGCTAAAACAACTGGCTCTGCACAGTGCTCTCAAAGCCAACCGGGAACGTCACATACAAAGGCCTGTGAAACGCAGCTTCTTGACAGGCCTTATCTGGCTGAGGTAGAACTTGTGCTCTGGGTGTGCTACTTTGGCCTAGAGCTGCCAGGCACAAAGGCTGCTTTGTTTCCAAAGGGGGAGAGAGGCCCCAAATCATGTTGCTTCCAGCTGTTTTTGAAGCTAAGAAACAACTCGCTCTGCCAGGTACTCTTACAGCCTTCCGGGAACACCTCTTACGAAGGCCTGTGAAAAGCAGTTTCTTGGCAGGCCTGATCTGGCTGAGGTAGAACTTCAGCTCTGGGTGTGCTCCATTGCCCTAGAGCTGAAAGGCCCAAAGGGCTGCCTTGTTTCCAAAGGGGGAGAGAGGCCCCAAAGCATCTTGCTTCCACCTCTTGGGAAGCTAAGAAACAACTGGCTGTGCCCAGTGCTCTTATAGCCTAAGAGAACATCTCTTATCAAGGCCTGTGAAACGCACTTTCTAGCCAGGCCTGATCTGGAAGAAGTAGAACTTCTGCTCTGGTTGTGCTCCATTGCCCTAGAGCTGCCAGACCCAACGTGCTGCCTTGTTTCCAAAGGGGCAGAGAGGCCACAAAGCGTCTTGCTTCCAGCTGTTTGGGAAACAAGGAAACAACTGGCTCTGCACCATGCTCTCACAGCCTACCGGGAACGTCACATACAAAGGCCTCTGAAACGCAGTTCCTTGGCAGGCCTGATCTGGCTGAAGTAGGACTTCTGCTCTGGCTGTGCTCCATTGGCCTAGAGCTGAAAGGCCAAAAGGGATGCCTTGTTTGCAAAGGGGCAGAGAGGCCCCAACGCATCTTGCTTCCAGCTCTTTGGGAAGCTAAGAAACAACTGTCTCTTCCCAGTGCTCTGACAGAGTACCGGCAACATCTCTTACCAAAGCCTTTGAAACGCTGTTTCTTGGCAGGCCTTATCTGGCTGAGGTAGAACTTCTGCTCTGGGTGTGCTCCATTGGCCTAGAGCTGAAAGGCCCAAAGGTCGGCCTTGTTGGCAAAGGGGCAGGGAGCCCCCAAAGCATCTTGCTTCCAGCTCTTTGGGAAGCTAAGAAACAACTGGCTCTGCCCAGTGCTCTTACAGCCTGAGAGAAAATCTCTTACCAAGGCCTGTGAAACGCACTTTGTTGGTGGCCTGATCTAGCTGAAGTAGAACTTCTGCTCTGGGTGTGCTCCATTGGCCTAGAGCTGCCTGGCCCAAAGGGCCGCCTTGTTTGCAAAGGGGCAGAGAGGCCCCAAAGCATCTTGCTTCCAGCTCTTCGGGAAGCTAAGAAACATCTGGCGTTGCCCAGTGCTCTTACAGCCTACCGGGAACATCTCTTACCAAGGCCTGTGAAACGCAGTTTGTTGGTGGCCTGAACTGGCCGAAGTAGAACTTCTGCTCTGGGTGTGCTCCACTGGCCTAGAGCTAACTGCCCCAAAGGGCTGCCTTGATTCCAAAGTGAGAGAGTGGCACCAAAGCATCTTGCTTCCAGCTCTTCGGGAAGCTAAGAAACATCTGGCGTTGCCCAGTGCTCTTACAGCCTACCGGGAACATCTCTTACCAAGGCCTGTGAAACGCCGTTTCCTGGCAGGCCTGATTTGGCTGAAGTAGAACTTCTGCTCTGGGTGTGCTCCATTGCCCTAGAGCTGCCAGGCCCAAGGTGCTGCCTTGTTTCCAAAGGGGCAGAGAGGCCCCAAAGCATCTTGCTTCCAGCTCTCTGGGAAGCTAAGAACCAACTCGCTCTGCCCCGTGCTCTTACAGCCTACCGGGAACATGTCTTTGAAAGGCCTGTGAAACGCAGTTTCTTGGCAGGCCTCATCTGGCTGAAGTAGAACTCCGGCTCTGGGTGTGCTCCATTGCCCTACAGCTGCCAGGCCCCAAGTGCTGCCCTGTTTCCAAGGGGCAGAGAGGCCCAAAGCATCTTGCTTCCCGGTCTTTGCGAAGCTAAGAAACAACTGGCTCTGCCCAGTGCTCTTACACCTACCGGGAACATCTCTTACCAAGGCCTGTCAAACGCTGTTTCTTTGCAGGCCTGATCAGGCTGAAGTAGAACTCCTGCTCTGCGTGTGCTCCATTGGCCTAGAGCTTCCCGACCCAAAAGGCTGCCTTGTTCCCAAACGGGCAGAGGGGTCCCAAGCGTCTTGCTTCCAGCTTTTCAGGAAGGTAAGAAACAACTGGCTCTGCCCAGTGCTCTTACAGCCTACCGGGAACATCTCTTACCAAGGCCTGTGAAACGCAGTTTCCTGGCAGGCCTGATCTGGCTGAAGTAGAACTTCTGCTCTGGGTGTGCTCCATTGCCCTAGAGCTGCCAGGCCCAAAGGGCTGCCTTGTTTCCAAAGACGGAGAGTGGACCCAAAGCATCTTGCTCCCAGCTCTTCGGGAAGCTAAGAAACAGCTGGCTCTGCCCAGTGCTCTTACAGCCTAAGAGAACATCTCTTTGAAAGGCCTGTGAAACGCAGTTTCTTGGCAGGCCTGACCTGGCTGAAGTAGAACTTCTGTTCTGGTTGTGCTACATAGGCCTAGAGCTACCAGGACCTAAGGGCTGCCTTGTTTCCAAAGGGTGAGAGAGGCCCCAAAGCATCTTGCCTCCAGCACTTTGGGAAGCTAAAAAACAACTGGTTCTGCCCAGTGCTCTCACAGCCTACCGTGAACATCTCTTACCAAGGGCTGTGAAACGCAGTTTCTGGGCAGGACTGATCTGCCTGAAGTAGAACTTCTGCTGTGGGTGTGCTCCATTGGCCTAGAGCTGCCAGGCGCAAACGGCTGCCTTGTGTCCAAAGGGAGAGAGAGGCCCCAAAGCATCTTGCTTCCAGCTCTGTGGGAAGCTAAAGCAACTGGCTCTCCACAGTGCTCTCACAGCCTACCGGGAACATCTCTTACCAAGGCCTGTGAAACGCAGTTTCTTGGCAGGCCTGATCTGGCTGAAGTAGAACTCCTGCTCTGGGCGTGCTACTTTGGCCTAGAGCTGCCAGGCCCAAAGGGCCGCCTTGTTTCCAAAGGGGCTGAGAGTCCCCAAAGCATCTTGCTTCCAAATCTTTGGGAAGCTAAGAAACAACTGGCTCTGCACAGTGCTCTCACAGCCTACCGGCAACGTGACAGAGAAAGTTCTGTGAGACGCAGTTTCTTGGAAGGCCTGATCTGGCTGAGGTAGAACTTCTGCTCTGGGTGTACTCCATTGGCCTAGGGCTGCCAGGCCCAAAGGGCTGCCTTTATTTCCAAAGTGTGAGAGAGGCCCCAAAGCATCTTGCTTCCTGCTCTCTGGGAAGCTAAAACAACTGGCTCTGCACAGTGCTCTCAAAGCCAACCGGGAACGTCACATACAAAGGCCTGTGAAACGCAGCTTCTTGACAGGCCTTATCTGGCTGAGGTAGAACTTGTGCTCTGGGTGTGCTACTTTGGCCTAGAGCTGCCAGGCACAAAGGCTGCTTTGTTTCCAAAGGGGGAGAGAGGCCCCAAATCATGTTGCTTCCAGCTGTTTTTGAAGCTAAGAAACAACTCGCTCTGCCAGGTACTCTTACAGCCTTCCGGGAACACCTCTTACGAAGGCCTGTGAAAAGCAGTTTCTTGGCAGGCCTGATCTGGCTGAGGTAGAACTTCAGCTCTGGGTGTGCTCCATTGCCCTAGAGCTGAAAGGCCCAAAGGGCTGCCTTGTTTCCAAAGGGGGAGAGAGGCCCCAAAGCATCTTGCTTCCACCTCTTGGGAAGCTAAGAAACAACTGGCTGTGCCCAGTGCTCTTATAGCCTAAGAGAACATCTCTTATCAAGGCCTGTGAAACGCACTTTCTAGCCAGGCCTGATCTGGAAGAAGTAGAACTTCGGCTCTGGTTGTGCTCCATTGCCCTAGAGCTGCCAGACCCAACGTGCTGCCTTGTTTCCAAAGGGGCAGAGAGGCCACAAAGCGTCTTGCTTCCAGCTGTTTGGGAAACAAGGAAACAACTGGCTCTGCACCATGCTCTCACAGCCTACCGGGAACGTCACATACAAAGGCCTCTGAAACGCAGTTCCTTGGCAGGCCTGATCTGGCTGAAGTAGGACTTCTGCTCTGGCTGTGCTCCATTGGCCTAGAGCTGAAAGGCCAAAAGGGATGCCTTGTTTGCAAAGGGGCAGAGAGGCCCCAACGCATCTTGCTTCCAGCTCTTTGGGAAGCTAAGAAACAACTGTCTCTTCCCAGTGCTCTGACAGAGTACCGGCAACATCTCTTACCAAAGCCTTTGAAACGCTGTTTCTTGGCAGGCCTTATCTGGCTGAGGTAGAACTTCTGCTCTGGGTGTGCTCCATTGGCCTAGAGCTGAAAGGCCCAAAGGTCGGCCTTGTTGGCAAAGGGGCAGGGAGCCCCCAAAGCATCTTGCTTCCAGCTCTTTGGGAAGCTAAGAAACAACTGGCTCTGCCCAGTGCTCTTACAGCCTGAGAGAAAATCTCTTACCAAGGCCTGTGAAACGCACTTTGTTGGTGGCCTGATCTAGCTGAAGTAGAACTTCTGCTCTGGGTGTGCTCCATTGGCCTAGAGCTGCCTGGCCCAAAGGGCCGCCTTGTTTGCAAAGGGGCAGAGAGGCCCCAAAGCATCTTGCTTCCAGCTCTTCGGGAAGCTAAGAAACATCTGGCGTTGCCCAGTGCTCTTACAGCCTACCGGGAACATCTCTTACCAAGGCCTGTGAAACGCAGTTTGTTGGTGGCCTGAACTGGCCGAAGTAGAACTTCTGCTCTGGGTGTGCTCCACTGGCCTAGAGCTAACTGCCCCAAAGGGCTGCCTTGATTCCAAAGTGAGAGAGTGGCACCAAAGCATCTTGCTTCCAGCTCTTCGGGAAGCTAAGAAACATCTGGCGTTGCCCAGTGCTCTTACAGCCTACCGGGAACATCTCTTACCAAGGCCTGTGAAACGCCGTTTCCTGGCAGGCCTGATTTGGCTGAAGTAGAACTTCTGCTCTGGGTGTGCTCCATTGCCCTAGAGCTGCCAGGCCCAAGGTGCTGCCTTGTTTCCAAAGGGGCAGAGAGGCCCCAAAGCATCTTGCTTCCAGCTCTCTGGGAAGCTAAGAACCAACTCGCTCTGCCCCGTGCTCTTACAGCCTACCGGGAACATGTCTTTGAAAGGCCTGTGAAACGCAGTTTCTTGGCAGGCCTCATCTGGCTGAAGTAGAACTCCGGCTCTGGGTGTGCTCCATTGCCCTAGAGCTGCCAGGCCCCAAGTGCTGCCCTGTTTCCAAGGGGCAGAGAGGCCCAAAGCATCTTGCTTCCCGGTCTTTGCGAAGCTAAGAAACAACTGGCTCTGCCCAGTGCTCTTACACCTACCGGGAACATCTCTTACCAAGGCCTGTCAAACGCTGTTTCTTTGCAGGCCTGATCAGGCTGAAGTAGAACTCCTGCTCTGCGTGTGCTCCATTGCCCTAGAGCTGCCAGGCCCAAAGGGCTGCCTTGTTTCCAAAGACGGAGAGTGGACCCAAAGCATCTTGCTCCCAGCTCTTCGGGAAGCTAAGAAACAGCTGGCTCTGCCCAGTGCTCTTACAGCCTAAGAGAACATCTCTTTGAAAGGCCTGTGAAACGCAGTTTCTTGGCAGGCCTGACCTGGCTGAAGTAGAACTTCTGTTCTGGTTGTGCTACATAGGCCTAGAGCTACCAGGACCTAAGGGCTGCCTTGTTTCCAAAGGGTGAGAGAGGCCCCAAAGCATCTTGCCTCCAGCACTTTGGGAAGCTAAAAAACAACTGGTTCTGCCCAGTGCTCTCACAGCCTACCGTGAACATCTCTTACCAAGGGCTGTGAAACGCAGTTTCTGGGCAGGACTGATCTGCCTGAAGTAGAACTTCTGCTGTGGGTGTGCTCCATTGGCCTAGAGCTGCCAGGCGCAAACGGCTGCCTTGTGTCCAAAGGGAGAGAGAGGCCCCAAAGCATCTTGCTTCCAGCTCTGTGGGAAGCTAAAGCAACTGGCTCTCCACAGTGCTCTCACAGCCTACCGGGAACGTCTCTTACCAAGGCCTGTGAAACGCAGTTTCTTGGCAGGCCTGATCTGGCTGAAGTAGAACTCCTGCTCTGGGCGTGCTACTTTGGCCTAGAGCTGCCAGGCCCAAAGGGCCGCCTTGTTTCCAAAGGGGCTGAGAGTCCCCAAAGCATCTTGCTTCCAAATCTTTGGGAAGCTAAGAAACAACTGGCTCTGCACAGTGCTCTCACAGCCTACCGGCAACGTGACAGAGAAAGGCCTGTGAGACGCAGTTTCTTGGAAGGCCTGATCTGGCTGAGGTAGAACTTCTGCTCTGGGTGTACTCCATTGGCCTAGGGCTGCCAGGCCCAAAGGGCTGCCTTTATTTCCAAAGTGTGAGAGAGGCCCCAAAGCATCTTGCTTCCTGCTCTCTGGGAAGCTAAAACAACTGGCTCTGCACAGTGCTCTCAAAGCCAACCGGGAACGTCACATACAAAGGCCTGTGAAACGCAGCTTCTTGACAGGCCTTATCTGGCTGAGGTAGAACTTGTGCTCTGGGTGTGCTACTTTGGCCTAGAGCTGCCAGGCACAAAGGCTGCTTTGTTTCCAAAGGGGGAGAGAGGCCCCAAATCATGTTGCTTCCAGCTGTTTTTGAAGCTAAGAAACAACTCGCTCTGCCAGGTACTCTTACAGCCTTCCGGGAACACCTCTTACGAAGGCCTGTGAAAAGCAGTTTCTTGGCAGGCCTGATCTGGCTGAGGTAGAACTTCAGCTCTGGGTGTGCTCCATTGCCCTAGAGCTGAAAGGCCCAAAGGGCTGCCTTGTTTCCAAAGGGGGAGAGAGGCCCCAAAGCATCTTGCTTCCACCTCTTGGGAAGCTAAGAAACAACTGGCTGTGCCCAGTGCTCTTATAGCCTAAGAGAACATCTCTTATCAAGGCCTGTGAAACGCACTTTCTAGCCAGGCCTGATCTGGAAGAAGTAGAACTTCTGCTCTGGTTGTGCTCCATTGCCCTAGAGCTGCCAGACCCAACGTGCTGCCTTGTTTCCAAAGGGGCAGAGAGGCCACAAAGCGTCTTGCTTCCAGCTGTTTGGGAAACAAGGAAACAACTGGCTCTGCACCATGCTCTCACAGCCTACCGGGAACGTCACATACAAAGGCCTCTGAAACGCAGTTCCTTGGCAGGCCTGATCTGGCTGAAGTAGGACTTCTGCTCTGGCTGTGCTCCATTGGCCTAGAGCTGAAAGGCCAAAAGGGATGCCTTGTTTGCAAAGGGGCAGAGAGGCCCCAACGCATCTTGCTTCCAGCTCTTTGGGAAGCTAAGAAACAACTGTCTCTTCCCAGTGCTCTGACAGAGTACCGGCAACATCTCTTACCAAAGCCTTTGAAACGCTGTTTCTTGGCAGGCCTTATCTGGCTGAGGTAGAACTTCTGCTCTGGGTGTGCTCCATTGGCCTAGAGCTGAAAGGCCCAAAGGTCGGCCTTGTTGGCAAAGGGGCAGGGAGCCCCCAAAGCATCTTGCTTCCAGCTCTTTGGGAAGCTAAGAAACAACTGGCTCTGCCCAGTGCTCTTACAGCCTGAGAGAAAATCTCTTACCAAGGCCTGTGAAACGCACTTTGTTGGTGGCCTGATCTAGCTGAAGTAGAACTTCTGCTCTGGGTGTGCTCCATTGGCCTAGAGCTGCCTGGCCCAAAGGGCCGCCTTGTTTGCAAAGGGGCAGAGAGGCCCCAAAGCATCTTGCTTCCAGCTCTTCGGGAAGCTAAGAAACATCTGGCGTTGCCCAGTGCTCTTACAGCCTACCGGGAACATCTCTTACCAAGGCCTGTGAAACGCAGTTTGTTGGTGGCCTGAACTGGCCGAAGTAGAACTTCTGCTCTGGGTGTGCTCCACTGGCCTAGAGCTAACTGCCCCAAAGGGCTGCCTTGATTCCAAAGTGAGAGAGTGGCACCAAAGCATCTTGCTTCCAGCTCTTCGGGAAGCTAAGAAACATCTGGCGTTGCCCAGTGCTCTTACAGCCTACCGGGAACATCTCTTACCAAGGCCTGTGAAACGCCGTTTCCTGGCAGGCCTGATTTGGCTGAAGTAGAACTTCTGCTCTGGGTGTGCTCCATTGCCCTAGAGCTGCCAGGCCCAAGGTGCTGCCTTGTTTCCAAAGGGGCAGAGAGGCCCCAAAGCATCTTGCTTCCAGCTCTCTGGGAAGCTAAGAACCAACTCGCTCTGCCCCGTGCTCTTACAGCCTACCGGGAACATGTCTTTGAAAGGCCTGTGAAACGCAGTTTCTTGGCAGGCCTCATCTGGCTGAAGTAGAACTCCGGCTCTGGGTGTGCTCCATTGCCCTAGAGCTGCCAGGCCCCAAGTGCTGCCCTGTTTCCAAGGGGCAGAGAGGCCCAAAGCATCTTGCTTCCCGGTCTTTGCGAAGCTAAGAAACAACTGGCTCTGCCCAGTGCTCTTACACCTACCGGGAACATCTCTTACCAAGGCCTGTCAAACGCTGTTTCTTTGCAGGCCTGATCAGGCTGAAGTAGAACTTCTGCTCTGGGTGTGCTCCATTGCCCTAGAGCTGCCAGGCCCAAAGGGCTGCCTTGTTTCCAAAGACGGAGAGTGGACCCAAAGCATCTTGCTCCCAGCTCTTCGGGAAGCTAAGAAACAGCTGGCTCTGCCCAGTGCTCTTACAGCCTAAGAGAACATCTCTTTGAAAGGCCTGTGAAACGCAGTTTCTTGGCAGGCCTGACCTGGCTGAAGTAGAACTTCTGTTCTGGTTGTGCTACATAGGCCTAGAGCTACCAGGACCTAAGGGCTGCCTTGTTTCCAAAGGGTGAGAGAGGCCCCAAAGCATCTTGCCTCCAGCACTTTGGGAAGCTAAAAAACAACTGGTTCTGCCCAGTGCTCTCACAGCCTACCGTGAACATCTCTTACCAAGGGCTGTGAAACGCAGTTTCTGGGCAGGACTGATCTGCCTGAAGTAGAACTTCTGCTGTGGGTGTGCTCCATTGGCCTAGAGCTGCCAGGCGCAAACGGCTGCCTTGTGTCCAAAGGGAGAGAGAGGCCCCAAAGCATCTTGCTTCCAGCTCTGTGGGAAGCTAAAGCAACTGGCTCTCCACAGTGCTCTCACAGCCTACCGGGAACGTCTCTTACCAAGGCCTGTGAAACGCAGTTTCTTGGCAGGCCTGATCTGGCTGAAGTAGAACTCCTGCTCTGGGCGTGCTACTTTGGCCTAGAGCTGCCAGGCCCAAAGGGCCGCCTTGTTTCCAAAGGGGCTGAGAGTCCCCAAAGCATCTTGCTTCCAAATCTTTGGGAAGCTAAGAAACAACTGGCTCTGCACAGTGCTCTCACAGCCTACCGGCAACGTGACAGAGAAAGGCCTGTGAGACGCAGTTTCTTGGAAGGCCTGATCTGGCTGAGGTAGAACTTCTGCTCTGGGTGTACTCCATTGGCCTAGGGCTGCCAGGCCCAAAGGGCTGCCTTTATTTCCAAAGTGTGAGAGAGGCCCCAAAGCATCTTGCTTCCTGCTCTCTGGGAAGCTAAAACAACTGGCTCTGCACAGTGCTCTCAAAGCCAACCGGGAACGTCACATACAAAGGCCTGTGAAACGCAGCTTCTTGACAGGCCTTATCTGGCTGAGGTAGAACTTGTGCTCTGGGTGTGCTACTTTGGCCTAGAGCTGCCAGGCACAAAGGCTGCTTTGTTTCCAAAGGGGGAGAGAGGCCCCAAATCATGTTGCTTCCAGCTGTTTTTGAAGCTAAGAAACAACTCGCTCTGCCAGGTACTCTTACAGCCTTCCGGGAACACCTCTTACGAAGGCCTGTGAAAAGCAGTTTCTTGGCAGGCCTGATCTGGCTGAGGTAGAACTTCAGCTCTGGGTGTGCTCCATTGCCCTAGAGCTGAAAGGCCCAAAGGGCTGCCTTGTTTCCAAAGGGGGAGAGAGGCCCCAAAGCATCTTGCTTCCACCTCTTGGGAAGCTAAGAAACAACTGGCTGTGCCCAGTGCTCTTATAGCCTAAGAGAACATCTCTTATCAAGGCCTGTGAAACGCACTTTCTAGCCAGGCCTGATCTGGAAGAAGTAGAACTTCTGCTCTGGTTGTGCTCCATTGCCCTAGAGCTGCCAGACCCAACGTGCTGCCTTGTTTCCAAAGGGGCAGAGAGGCCACAAAGCGTCTTGCTTCCAGCTGTTTGGGAAACAAGGAAACAACTGGCTCTGCACCATGCTCTCACAGCCTACCGGGAACGTCACATACAAAGGCCTCTGAAACGCAGTTCCTTGGCAGGCCTGATCTGGCTGAAGTAGGACTTCTGCTCTGGCTGTGCTCCATTGGCCTAGAGCTGAAAGGCCAAAAGGGATGCCTTGTTTGCAAAGGGGCAGAGAGGCCCCAACGCATCTTGCTTCCAGCTCTTTGGGAAGCTAAGAAACAACTGTCTCTTCCCAGTGCTCTGACAGAGTACCGGCAACATCTCTTACCAAAGCCTTTGAAACGCTGTTTCTTGGCAGGCCTTATCTGGCTGAGGTAGAACTTCTGCTCTGGGTGTGCTCCATTGGCCTAGAGCTGAAAGGCCCAAAGGTCGGCCTTGTTGGCAAAGGGGCAGGGAGCCCCCAAAGCATCTTGCTTCCAGCTCTTTGGGAAGCTAAGAAACAACTGGCTCTGCCCAGTGCTCTTACAGCCTGAGAGAAAATCTCTTACCAAGGCCTGTGAAACGCACTTTGTTGGTGGCCTGATCTAGCTGAAGTAGAACTTCTGCTCTGGGTGTGCTCCATTGGCCTAGAGCTGCCTGGCCCAAAGGGCCGCCTTGTTTGCAAAGGGGCAGAGAGGCCCCAAAGCATCTTGCTTCCAGCTCTTCGGGAAGCTAAGAAACATCTGGCGTTGCCCAGTGCTCTTACAGCCTACCGGGAACATCTCTTACCAAGGCCTGTGAAACGCAGTTTGTTGGTGGCCTGAACTGGCCGAAGTAGAACTTCTGCTCTGGGTGTGCTCCACTGGCCTAGAGCTAACTGCCCCAAAGGGCTGCCTTGATTCCAAAGTGAGAGAGTGGCACCAAAGCATCTTGCTTCCAGCTCTTCGGGAAGCTAAGAAACATCTGGCGTTGCCCAGTGCTCTTACAGCCTACCGGGAACATCTCTTACCAAGGCCTGTGAAACGCCGTTTCCTGGCAGGCCTGATTTGGCTGAAGTAGAACTTCTGCTCTGGGTGTGCTCCATTGCCCTAGAGCTGCCAGGCCCAAGGTGCTGCCTTGTTTCCAAAGGGGCAGAGAGGCCCCAAAGCATCTTGCTTCCAGCTCTCTGGGAAGCTAAGAACCAACTCGCTCTGCCCCGTGCTCTTACAGCCTACCGGGAACATGTCTTTGAAAGGCCTGTGAAACGCAGTTTCTTGGCAGGCCTCATCTGGCTGAAGTAGAACTCCGGCTCTGGGTGTGCTCCATTGCCCTAGAGCTGCCAGGCCCCAAGTGCTGCCCTGTTTCCAAGGGGCAGAGAGGCCCAAAGCATCTTGCTTCCCGGTCTTTGCGAAGCTAAGAAACAACTGGCTCTGCCCAGTGCTCTTACACCTACCGGGAACATCTCTTACCAAGGCCTGTCAAACGCTGTTTCTTTGCAGGCCTGATCAGGCTGAAGTAGAACTTCTGCTCTGGGTGTGCTCCATTGCCCTAGAGCTGCCAGGCCCAAAGGGCTGCCTTGTTTCCAAAGACGGAGAGTGGACCCAAAGCATCTTGCTCCCAGCTCTTCGGGAAGCTAAGAAACAGCTGGCTCTGCCCAGTGCTCTTACAGCCTAAGAGAACATCTCTTTGAAAGGCCTGTGAAACGCAGTTTCTTGGCAGGCCTGACCTGGCTGAAGTAGAACTTCTGTTCTGGTTGTGCTACATAGGCCTAGAGCTACCAGGACCTAAGGGCTGCCTTGTTTCCAAAGGGTGAGAGAGGCCCCAAAGCATCTTGCCTCCAGCACTTTGGGAAGCTAAAAAACAACTGGTTCTGCCCAGTGCTCTCACAGCCTACCGTGAACATCTCTTACCAAGGGCTGTGAAACGCAGTTTCTGGGCAGGACTGATCTGCCTGAAGTAGAACTTCTGCTGTGGGTGTGCTCCATTGGCCTAGAGCTGCCAGGCGCAAACGGCTGCCTTGTGTCCAAAGGGAGAGAGAGGCCCCAAAGCATCTTGCTTCCAGCTCTGTGGGAAGCTAAAGCAACTGGCTCTCCACAGTGCTCTCACAGCCTACCGGGAACGTCTCTTACCAAGGCCTGTGAAACGCAGTTTCTTGGCAGGCCTGATCTGGCTGAAGTAGAACTCCTGCTCTGGGCGTGCTACTTTGGCCTAGAGCTGCCAGGCCCAAAGGGCCGCCTTGTTTCCAAAGGGGCTGAGAGTCCCCAAAGCATCTTGCTTCCAAATCTTTGGGAAGCTAAGAAACAACTGGCTCTGCACAGTGCTCTCACAGCCTACCGGCAACGTGACAGAGAAAGGCCTGTGAGACGCAGTTTCTTGGAAGGCCTGATCTGGCTGAGGTAGAACTTCTGCTCTGGGTGTACTCCATTGGCCTAGGGCTGCCAGGCCCAAAGGGCTGCCTTTATTTCCAAAGTGTGAGAGAGGCCCCAAAGCATCTTGCTTCCTGCTCTCTGGGAAGCTAAAACAACTGGCTCTGCACAGTGCTCTCAAAGCCAACCGGGAACGTCACATACAAAGGCCTGTGAAACGCAGCTTCTTGACAGGCCTTATCTGGCTGAGGTAGAACTTGTGCTCTGGGTGTGCTACTTTGGCCTAGAGCTGCCAGGCACAAAGGCTGCTTTGTTTCCAAAGGGGGAGAGAGGCCCCAAATCATGTTGCTTCCAGCTGTTTTTGAAGCTAAGAAACAACTCGCTCTGCCAGGTACTCTTACAGCCTTCCGGGAACACCTCTTACGAAGGCCTGTGAAAAGCAGTTTCTTGGCAGGCCTGATCTGGCTGAGGTAGAACTTCAGCTCTGGGTGTGCTCCATTGCCCTAGAGCTGAAAGGCCCAAAGGGCTGCCTTGTTTCCAAAGGGGGAGAGAGGCCCCAAAGCATCTTGCTTCCACCTCTTGGGAAGCTAAGAAACAACTGGCTGTGCCCAGTGCTCTTATAGCCTAAGAGAACATCTCTTATCAAGGCCTGTGAAACGCACTTTCTAGCCAGGCCTGATCTGGAAGAAGTAGAACTTCTGCTCTGGTTGTGCTCCATTGCCCTAGAGCTGCCAGACCCAACGTGCTGCCTTGTTTCCAAAGGGGCAGAGAGGCCACAAAGCGTCTTGCTTCCAGCTGTTTGGGAAACAAGGAAACAACTGGCTCTGCACCATGCTCTCACAGCCTACCGGGAACGTCACATACAAAGGCCTCTGAAACGCAGTTCCTTGGCAGGCCTGATCTGGCTGAAGTAGGACTTCTGCTCTGGCTGTGCTCCATTGGCCTAGAGCTGAAAGGCCAAAAGGGATGCCTTGTTTGCAAAGGGGCAGAGAGGCCCCAACGCATCTTGCTTCCAGCTCTTTGGGAAGCTAAGAAACAACTGTCTCTTCCCAGTGCTCTGACAGAGTACCGGCAACATCTCTTACCAAAGCCTTTGAAACGCTGTTTCTTGGCAGGCCTTATCTGGCTGAGGTAGAACTTCTGCTCTGGGTGTGCTCCATTGGCCTAGAGCTGAAAGGCCCAAAGGTCGGCCTTGTTGGCAAAGGGGCAGGGAGCCCCCAAAGCATCTTGCTTCCAGCTCTTTGGGAAGCTAAGAAACAACTGGCTCTGCCCAGTGCTCTTACAGCCTGAGAGAAAATCTCTTACCAAGGCCTGTGAAACGCACTTTGTTGGTGGCCTGATCTAGCTGAAGTAGAACTTCTGCTCTGGGTGTGCTCCATTGGCCTAGAGCTGCCTGGCCCAAAGGGCCGCCTTGTTTGCAAAGGGGCAGAGAGGCCCCAAAGCATCTTGCTTCCAGCTCTTCGGGAAGCTAAGAAACATCTGGCGTTGCCCAGTGCTCTTACAGCCTACCGGGAACATCTCTTACCAAGGCCTGTGAAACGCAGTTTGTTGGTGGCCTGAACTGGCCGAAGTAGAACTTCTGCTCTGGGTGTGCTCCACTGGCCTAGAGCTAACTGCCCCAAAGGGCTGCCTTGATTCCAAAGTGAGAGAGTGGCACCAAAGCATCTTGCTTCCAGCTCTTCGGGAAGCTAAGAAACATCTGGCGTTGCCCAGTGCTCTTACAGCCTACCGGGAACATCTCTTACCAAGGCCTGTGAAACGCCGTTTCCTGGCAGGCCTGATTTGGCTGAAGTAGAACTTCTGCTCTGGGTGTGCTCCATTGCCCTAGAGCTGCCAGGCCCAAGGTGCTGCCTTGTTTCCAAAGGGGCAGAGAGGCCCCAAAGCATCTTGCTTCCAGCTCTCTGGGAAGCTAAGAACCAACTCGCTCTGCCCCGTGCTCTTACAGCCTACCGGGAACATGTCTTTGAAAGGCCTGTGAAACGCAGTTTCTTGGCAGGCCTCATCTGGCTGAAGTAGAACTCCGGCTCTGGGTGTGCTCCATTGCCCTAGAGCTGCCAGGCCCCAAGTGCTGCCCTGTTTCCAAGGGGCAGAGAGGCCCAAAGCATCTTGCTTCCTGGTCTTTGCGAAGCTAAGAAACAACTGGCTCTGCCCAGTGCTCTTACACCTACCGGGAACATCTCTTACCAAGGCCTGTCAAACGCTGTTTCTTTGCAGGCCTGATCAGGCTGAAGTAGAACTTCTGCTCTGGGTGTGCTCCATTGCCCTAGAGCTGCCAGGCCCAAAGGGCTGCCTTGTTTCCAAAGACGGAGAGTGGACCCAAAGCATCTTGCTCCCAGCTCTTCGGGAAGCTAAGAAACAGCTGGCTCTGCCCAGTGCTCTTACAGCCTAAGAGAACATCTCTTTGAAAGGCCTGTGAAACGCAGTTTCTTGGCAGGCCTGACCTGGCTGAAGTAGAACTTCTGTTCTGGTTGTGCTACATAGGCCTAGAGCTACCAGGACCTAAGGGCTGCCTTGTTTCCAAAGGGTGAGAGAGGCCCCAAAGCATCTTGCCTCCAGCACTTTGGGAAGCTAAAAAACAACTGGTTCTGCCCAGTGCTCTCACAGCCTACCGTGAACATCTCTTACCAAGGGCTGTGAAACGCAGTTTCTGGGCAGGACTGATCTGCCTGAAGTAGAACTTCTGCTGTGGGTGTGCTCCATTGGCCTAGAGCTGCCAGGCGCAAACGGCTGCCTTGTGTCCAAAGGGAGAGAGAGGCCCCAAAGCATCTTGCTTCCAGCTCTGTGGGAAGCTAAAGCAACTGGCTCTCCACAGTGCTCTCACAGCCTACCGGGAACGTCTCTTACCAAGGCCTGTGAAACGCAGTTTCTTGGCAGGCCTGATCTGGCTGAAGTAGAACTCCTGCTCTGGGCGTGCTACTTTGGCCTAGAGCTGCCAGGCCCAAAGGGCCGCCTTGTTTCCAAAGGGGCTGAGAGTCCCCAAAGCATCTTGCTTCCAAATCTTTGGGAAGCTAAGAAACAACTGGCTCTGCACAGTGCTCTCACAGCCTACCGGCAACGTGACAGAGAAAGGCCTGTGAGACGCAGTTTCTTGGAAGGCCTGATCTGGCTGAGGTAGAACTTCTGCTCTGGGTGTACTCCATTGGCCTAGGGCTGCCAGGCCCAAAGGGCTGCCTTTATTTCCAAAGTGTGAGAGAGGCCCCAAAGCATCTTGCTTCCTGCTCTCTGGGAAGCTAAAACAACTGGCTCTGCACAGTGCTCTCAAAGCCAACCGGGAACGTCACATACAAAGGCCTGTGAAACGCAGCTTCTTGACAGGCCTTATCTGGCTGAGGTAGAACTTGTGCTCTGGGTGTGCTACTTTGGCCTAGAGCTGCCAGGCACAAAGGCTGCTTTGTTTCCAAAGGGGGAGAGAGGCCCCAAATCATGTTGCTTCCAGCTGTTTTTGAAGCTAAGAAACAACTCGCTCTGCCAGGTACTCTTACAGCCTTCCGGGAACACCTCTTACGAAGGCCTGTGAAAAGCAGTTTCTTGGCAGGCCTGATCTGGCTGAGGTAGAACTTCTGCTCTGGGTGTGCTCCATTGCCCTAGAGCTGAAAGGCCCAAAGGGATGCCTTGTTTGCAAAGGGGCAGAGAGGCCCCAAAGCATCTTGCTTCCAGCTCTTTGGGAAGCTAAGAAACAACTGGCTCTGCCCAGTGCTCTTACAGCCTGAGAGAAAATCTCTTACCAAGGCCTGTGAAACGCACTTTGTTGGTGGCCTGATCTAGCTGAAGTAGAACTTCTGCTCTGGGTGTGCTCCATTGGCCTAGAGCTGCCTGGCCCAAAGGGCCGCCTTGTTTGCAAAGGGGCAGAGAGGCCCCAAAGCATCTTGCTTCCAGCTCTTCGGGAAGCTAAGAAACATCGGGCGTTGCCCAGTGCTCTTACAGCCTACCGGGAACATCTCTTACCAAGGCCTGTGAAACGCAGTTTGTTGGTGGCCTGAACTGGCCGAAGTAGAACTTCTGCTCTGGGTGTGCTCCACTGGCCTAGAGCTACCTGCCCCAAAGGGCTGCCTTGATTCCAAAGACGGAGAGTGGACCCAAAGCATCTTGCTCCCAGCTCTTCGGGAAGCTAAGAAACAGCTGGCTCTGCCCAGTGCTCTTACAGCCTAAGAGAACATCTCTTTGAAAGGCCTGTGAAACGCAGTTTCTTGGCAGGCCTGACCTGGCTGAAGTAGAACTTCTGTTCTGGTTGTGCTACATAGGCCTAGAGCTACCAGGACCTAAGGGCTGCCTTGTTTCCAAAGGGTGAGAGAGGCCCCAAAGCATCTTGCCTCCAGCACTTTGGGAAGCTAAAAAACAACTGGTTCTGCCCAGTGCTCTCACAGCCTACAGTGAACATCTCTTACCAAGGGCTGTGAAACGCAGTTTCTGGGCAGGACTGATCTGCCTGAAGTAGAACTTCTGCTGTGGGTGTGCTCCATTGGCCTAGAGCTGCCAGGCGCAAACGGCTGCCTTGTGTCCAAAGGGAGAGAGAGGCCCCAAAGCAGCTTGCTTCCAGCTCTGTGGGAAGCTAAAGCAACTGGCTCTCCACAGTGCTCTCACAGCCTACCGGGAACGTCTCTTACCAAGGCCTGTGAAACGCAGTTTCTTGGCAGGCCTGATCTGGCTGAAGTAGAACTCCTGCTCTGGGCGTGCTACTTTGGCCTAGAGCTGCCAGGCCCAAAGGGTCGCCTTGTTTCCAAAGGGGCTGAGAGTCCCCAAAGCATCTTGCTTCCAAATCTTTGGGAAGCTAAGAAACAACTGGCTCTGCACAGTGCTCTCACAGCCTACCGGCAACGTGACAGAGAAAGGCCTGTGAGACGCAGTTTCTTGGAAGGCCTGATCTGGCTGAGGTAGAACTTCTGCTCTGGGTGTACTCCATTGGCCTAGGGCTGCCAGGCCCAAAGGGCTGCCTTTATTTCCAAAGTGTGAGAGAGGCCCCAAAGCATCTTGCTTCCTGCTCTCTGGGAAGCTAAAACAACTGGCTCTGCACAGTGCTCTCAAAGCCAACCGGGAACGTCACATACAAAGGCCTGTGAAACGCAGCTTCTTGACAGGCCTTATCTGGCTGAGGTAGAACTTGTGCTCTGGGTGTGCTACTTTGGCCTAGAGCTGCCAGGCACAAAGGCTGCTTTGTTTCCAAAGGGGGAGAGAGGCCCCAAATCATGTTGCTTCCAGCTGTTTTTGAAGCTAAGAAACAACTCGCTCTGCCAGGTACTCTTACAGCCTTCCGGGAACACCTCTTACGAAGGCCTGTGAAAAGCAGTTTCTTGGCAGGCCTGATCTGGCTGAGGTAGAACTTCTGCTCTGGGTGTGCTCCATTGCCCTAGAGCTGAAAGGCCCAAAGGGATGCCTTGTTTGCAAAGGGGCAGAGAGGCCCCAAAGCATCTTGCTTCCACCTCTTGGGAAGCTAAGAAACAACTGTCTCTGCCCAGTGCTCTGACAGAGTACTGGCAACATCTCTTACCAAAGCCTTTGAAACGCAGTTTCTTGGCAGGCCTTATCTGGCTGAGGTAGAACTTCTGCTCTGGGTGTGCTCCATTGGCCTAGAGCTGAAAGGCCCAAAGGTCGGCCTTGTTGGCAAAGGGGCAGGGAGCCCCCAAAGCATCTTGCTTCCAGCTCTTTGGGAAGCTAAGAAACAACTGGCTCTGCCCAGTGCTCTTACAGCCTGAGAGAAAATCTCTTACCAAGGCCTGTGAAACGCACTTTGTTGGTGGCCTGATCTAGCTGAAGTAGAACTTCTGCTCTGGGTGTGCTCCATTGGCCTAGAGCTGCCTGGCCCAAAGGGCCGCCTTGTTTGCAAAGGGGGTGAGAGGCCCCAAAGCATCTTGCTTCCAGCTCTTCGGGAAGCTAAGAAACATCGGGCGTTGCCCAGTGCTCTTACAGCCTACCGGGAACATCTCTTACCAAGGCCTGTGAAACGCAGTTTGTTGGTGGCCTGACCTGGCCGAAGTAGAACTTCTGCTCTGGGTGTGCTCCACTGGCCTAGAGCTACCTGCCCCAAAGGGCTGCCTTGATTCCAAAGACGGAGAGTGGACCCAAAGCATCTTGCTCCCAGCTCTTCGGGAAGCTAAGAAACAGCTGGCTCTGCCCAGTGCTCTTACAGCCTAAGAGAACATCTCTTTGAAAGGCCTGTGAAACGCAGTTTCTTGGCAGGCCTGACCTGGCTGAAGTAGAACTTCTGTTCTGGTTGTGCTACATAGGCCTAGAGCTACCAGGACCTAAGGGCTGCCTTGTTTCCAAAGGGTGAGAGAGGCCCCAAAGCATCTTGCCTCCAGCACTTTGGGAAGCTAAAAAACAACTGGTTCTGCCCAGTGCTCTCACAGCCTACAGTGAACATCTCTTACCAAGGGCTGTGAAACGCAGTTTCTGGGCAGGACTGATCTGCCTGAAGTAGAACTTCTGCTGTGGGTGTGCTCCATTGGCCTAGAGCTGCCAGGCGCAAACGGCTGCCTTGTGTCCAAAGGGAGAGAGAGGCCCCAAAGCAGCTTGCTTCCAGCTCTGTGGGAAGCTAAAGCAACTGGCTCTCCACAGTGCTCTCACAGCCTACCGGGAACGTCTCTTACCAAGGCCTGTGAAACGCAGTTTCTTGGCAGGCCTGATCTGGCTGAAGTAGAACTCCTGCTCTGGGCGTGCTACTTTGGCCTAGAGCTGCCAGGCCCAAAGGGTCGCCTTGTTTCCAAAGGGGCTGAGAGTCCCCAAAGCATCTTGCTTCCAAATCTTTGGGAAGCTAAGAAACAACTGGCTCTGCACAGTGCTCTCACAGCCTACCGGCAACGTGACAGAGAAAGGCCTGTGAGACGCAGTTTCTTGGAAGGCCTGATCTGGCTGAGGTAGAACTTCTGCTCTGGGTGTACTCCATTGGCCTAGGGCTGCCAGGCCCAAAGGGCTGCCTTTATTTCCAAAGTGTGAGAGAGGCCCCAAAGCATCTTGCTTCCTGCTCTCTGGGAAGCTAAAACAACTGGCTCTGCACAGTGCTCTCAAAGCCAACCGGGAACGTCACATACAAAGGCCTGTGAAACGCAGCTTCTTGACAGGCCTTATCTGGCTGAGGTAGAACTTGTGCTCTGGGTGTGCTACTTTGGCCTAGAGCTGCCAGGCACAAAGGCTGCTTTGTTTCCAAAGGGGGAGAGAGGCCCCAAATCATGTTGCTTCCAGCTGTTTTTGAAGCTAAGAAACAACTCGCTCTGCCAGGTACTCTTACAGCCTTCCGGGAACACCTCTTACGAAGGCCTGTGAAAAGCAGTTTCTTGGCAGGCCTGATCTGGCTGAGGTAGAACTTCTGCTCTGGGTGTGCTCCATTGCCCTAGAGCTGAAAGGCCCAAAGGGATGCCTTGTTTGCAAAGGGGCAGAGAGGCCCCAAAGCATCTTGCTTCCACCTCTTGGGAAGCTAAGAAACAACTATCTCTGCCCAGTGCTCTGACAGAGTACTGGCAACATCTCTTACCAAAGCCTTTGAAACGCAGTTTCTTGGCAGGCCTTATCTGGCTGAGGTAGAACTTCTGCTCTGGGTGTGCTCCATTGGCCTAGAGCTGAAAGGCCCAAAGGTCGGCCTTGTTGGCAAAGGGGCAGGGAGCCCCCAAAGCATCTTGCTTCCAGCTCTTTGGGAAGCTAAGAAACAACTGGCTCTGCCCAGTGCTCTTACAGCCTGAGAGAAAATCTCTTACCAAGGCCTGTGAAACGCACTTTGTTGGTGGCCTGATCTAGCTGAAGTAGAACTTCTGCTCTGGGTGTGCTCCATTGGCCTAGAGCTGCCTGGCCCAAAGGGCCGCCTTGTTTGCAAAGGGGGTGAGAGGCCCCAAAGCATCTTGCTTCCAGCTCTTCGGGAAGCTAAGAAACATCGGGCGTTGCCCAGTGCTCTTACAGCCTACCGGGAACATCTCTTACCAAGGCCTGTGAAACGCAGTTTGTTGGTGGCCTGACCTGGCCGAAGTAGAACTTCTGCTCTGGGTGTGCTCCACTGGCCTAGAGCTACCTGCCCCAAAGGGCTGCCTTGATTCCAAAGACGGAGAGTGGACCCAAAGCATCTTGCTCCCAGCTCTTCGGGAAGCTAAGAAACAGCTGGCTCTGCCCAGTGCTCTTACAGCCTAAGAGAACATCTCTTTGAAAGGCCTGTGAAACGCAGTTTCTTGGCAGGCCTGACCTGGCTGAAGTAGAACTTCTGTTCTGGTTGTGCTACATAGGCCTAGAGCTACCAGGACCTAAGGGCTGCCTTGTTTCCAAAGTGTGAGAGAGGCCCCAAAGCATCTTGCTTCTTGCTCTCTGGGAAGCTAAAACAACTGGCTCTGCACAGTGCTCTCAAAGCCAACCGGGAACGTCACATACAAAGGCCTGTGAAACGCAGCTTCTTGACAGGCCTTATCTGGCTGAGGTAGAACTTGTGCTCTGGGTGTGCTACTTTGGCCTAGAGCTGCCAGGCACAAAGGCTGCTTTGTTTCCAAAGGGGGAGAGAGGCCCCAAATCATGTTGCTTCCAGCTGTTTTTGAAGCTAAGAAACAACTCGCTCTGCCAGGTACTCTTACAGCCTTCCGGGAACACCTCTTACGAAGGCCTGTGAAAAGCAGTTTCTTGGCAGGCCTGATCTGGCTGAGGTAGAACTTCTGCTCTGGGTGTGCTCCATTGCCCTAGAGCTGAAAGGCCCAAAGGGATGCCTTGTTTGCAAAGGGGCAGAGAGGCCCCAAAGCATCTTGCTTCCAGCTCATTGGGAAGCTAAGAAACAACTGTCTCTGCCCAGTGCTCTGACAGAGTACCGGGAACATCTGTTACCAAAGCCTTTGAAACGCAGTTTCTTGGCAGTCCTTATCTGGCTGAGGTAGAACTTCTGCTCTGGGTGTGCTCCATTGGCCTAGAGCTGAAAGGCCCAAAGGTCGGCCTTGTTGGCAAAGGGGCAGGGAGCCCCGAAAGCATCTTGCTTCCAGCTCTTTGGGAAGCTAAGAAACAACTGGCTCTGCACAGTGCTCTCACAGCCTACCGGCAACGTGACAGAGAAAGGCCTGTGAGACGCAGTTTCTTGGAAGGCCTGATCTGGCTGAGGTAGAACTTCTGCTCTGGGTGTACTCCATTGGCCTAGGGCTGCCAGGCCCAAAGGGCTGCCTTTATTTCCAAAGTGTGAGAGAGGCCCCAAAGCATCTTGCTTCCTGCTCTCTGGGAAGCTAAAACAACTGGCTCTGCACAGTGCTCTCAAAGCCAACCGGGAACGTCACATACAAAGGCCTGTGAAACGCAGCTTCTTGACAGGCCTTATCTGGCTGAGGTAGAACTTGTGCTCTGGGTGTGCTACTTTGGCCTAGAGCTGCCAGGCACAAAGGCTGCTTTGTTTCCAAAGGGGGAGAGAGGCCCCAAATCATGTTGCTTCCAGCTGTTTTTGAAGCTAAGAAACAACTCGCTCTGCCAGGTACTCTTACAGCCTTCCGGGAACACCTCTTACGAAGGCCTGTGAAAAGCAGTTTCTTGGCAGGCCTGATCTGGCTGAGGTAGAACTTCTGCTCTGGGTGTGCTCCATTGCCCTAGAGCTGAAAGGCCCAAAGGGATGCCTTGTTTGCAAAGGGGCAGAGAGGCCCCAAAGCATCTTGCTTCCACCTCTTGGGAAGCTAAGAAACAACTGTCTCTGCCCAGTGCTCTGACAGAGTACTGGCAACATCTCTTACCAAAGCCTTTGAAACGCAGTTTCTTGGCAGGCCTTATCTGGCTGAGGTAGAACTTCTGCTCTGGGTGTGCTCCATTGGCCTAGAGCTGAAAGGCCCAAAGGTCGGCCTTGTTGGCAAAGGGGCAGGGAGCCCCCAAAGCATCTTGCTTCCAGCTCTTTGGGAAGCTAAGAAACAACTGGCTCTGCCCAGTGCTCTTACAGCCTGAGAGAAAATCTCTTACCAAGGCCTGTGAAACGCACTTTGTTGGTGGCCTGATCTAGCTGAAGTAGAACTTCTGCTCTGGGTGTGCTCCATTGGCCTAGAGCTGCCTGGCCCAAAGGGCCGCCTTGTTTGCAAAGGGGGTGAGAGGCCCCAAAGCATCTTGCTTCCAGCTCTTCGGGAAGCTAAGAAACATCGGGCGTTGCCCAGTGCTCTTACAGCCTACCGGGAACATCTCTTACCAAGGCCTGTGAAACGCAGTTTGTTGGTGGCCTGACCTGGCCGAAGTAGAACTTCTGCTCTGGGTGTGCTCCACTGGCCTAGAGCTACCTGCCCCAAAGGGCTGCCTTGATTCCAAAGACGGAGAGTGGACCCAAAGCATCTTGCTCCCAGCTCTTCGGGAAGCTAAGAAACAGCTGGCTCTGCCCAGTGCTCTTACAGCCTAAGAGAACATCTCTTTGAAAGGCCTGTGAAACGCAGTTTCTTGGCAGGCCTGACCTGGCTGAAGTAGAACTTCTGTTCTGGTTGTGCTACATAGGCCTAGAGCTACCAGGACCTAAGGGCTGCCTTGTTTCCAAAGTGTGAGAGAGGCCCCAAAGCATCTTGCTTCTTGCTCTCTGGGAAGCTAAAACAACTGGCTCTGCACAGTGCTCTCAAAGCCAACCGGGAACGTCACATACAAAGGCCTGTGAAACGCAGCTTCTTGACAGGCCTTATCTGGCTGAGGTAGAACTTGTGCTCTGGGTGTGCTACTTTGGCCTAGAGCTGCCAGGCACAAAGGCTGCTTTGTTTCCAAAGGGGGAGAGAGGCCCCAAATCATGTTGCTTCCAGCTGTTTTTGAAGCTAAGAAACAACTCGCTCTGCCAGGTACTCTTACAGCCTTCCGGGAACACCTCTTACGAAGGCCTGTGAAAAGCAGTTTCTTGGCAGGCCTGATCTGGCTGAGGTAGAACTTCTGCTCTGGGTGTGCTCCATTGCCCTAGAGCTGAAAGGCCCAAAGGGATGCCTTGTTTGCAAAGGGGCAGAGAGGCCCCAAAGCATCTTGCTTCCAGCTCATTGGGAAGCTAAGAAACAACTGTCTCTGCCCAGTGCTCTGACAGAGTACCGGGAACATCTGTTACCAAAGCCTTTGAAACGCAGTTTCTTGGCAGTCCTTATCTGGCTGAGGTAGAACTTCTGCTCTGGGTGTGCTCCATTGGCCTAGAGCTGAAAGGCCCAAAGGTCGGCCTTGTTGGCAAAGGGGCAGGGAGCCCCGAAAGCATCTTGCTTCCAGCTCTTTGGGAAGCTAAGAAACAACTGGCTCTGCACAGTGCTCTCACAGCCTACCGGCAACGTGACAGAGAAAGGCCTGTGAGACGCAGTTTCTTGGAAGGCCTGATCTGGCTGAGGTAGAACTTCTGCTCTGGGTGTACTCCATTGGCCTAGGGCTGCCAGGCCCAAAGGGCTGCCTTTATTTCCAAAGTGTGAGAGAGGCCCCAAAGCATCTTGCTTCCTGCTCTCTGGGAAGCTAAAACAACTGGCTCTGCACAGTGCTCTCAAAGCCAACCGGGAACGTCACATACAAAGGCCTGTGAAACGCAGCTTCTTGACAGGCCTTATCTGGCTGAGGTAGAACTTGTGCTCTGGGTGTGCTACTTTGGCCTAGAGCTGCCAGGCACAAAGGCTGCTTTGTTTCCAAAGGGGGAGAGAGGCCCCAAATCATGTTGCTTCCAGCTGTTTTTGAAGCTAAGAAACAACTCGCTCTGCCAGGTACTCTTACAGCCTTCCGGGAACACCTCTTACGAAGGCCTGTGAAAAGCAGTTTCTTGGCAGGCCTGATCTGGCTGAGGTAGAACTTCAGCTCTGGGTGTGCTCCATTGCCCTAGAGCTGAAAGGCCCAAAGGGCTGCCTTGTTTCCAAAGGGGGAGAGAGGCCCCAAAGCATCTTGCTTCCACCTCTTGGGAAGCTAAGAAACAACTGGCTGTGCCCAGTGCTCTTATAGCCTAAGAGAACATCTCTTATCAAGGCCTGTGAAACGCACTTTCTAGGCAGGCCTGATCTGGAAGAAGTAGAACTTCTGCTCTGGGTGTGCTCCATTGACCTAGAGCTGCCAGACCCAACGTGCTGCCTGGTTTCCAAAGGGGCAGAGAGGCCCCAAAGCGTCTTGCTTCCAGCTGTTTGGGAAACAAGGAAACAACTGGCTCTGCACCGTGCTCTCACAGCCTACCGGGAACGTCACATACAAAGGCCTCTGAAACGCAGTTCCTTGGCAGGCCTGATCTGGCTGAAGTAGGACTTCTGCTCTGGCTGTGCTCCATTGGCCTAGAGCTGAAAGGCCCAAAGGGATGACTTGTTTGCAAAGGGGCAGAGAGGCCCCAAAGCATCTTGCTTCCAGCTCTTTGGGAAGCTAAGAAACAACTGTCTCTGCCCAGTGCTCTGACAGAGTACCGAAAACATCTCTTACCAAAGCCTTTGAAACGCTGTTTCTTGGCAGGCCTTATCTGGCTGAGGTAGAACTTCTGCTCTGGGTGTGCTCCATTGGCCTAGAGCTGAAAGGCCCAAAGGTCGGCCTTGTTGGCAAAGGGGCAGGGAGCCCCCAAAGCATCTTGCTTCCAGCTCTTTGGGAAGCTAAGAAACAACTGGCTCTGCCCAGTGCTCTTACAGCCTGAGAGAAAATCTCTTACCAAGGCCTGTGAAACGCACTTTGTTGGTGGCCTGATCTAGCTGAAGTAGAACTTCTGCTCTGGGTGTGCTCCATTGGCCTAGAGCTGCCTGGCCCAAAGGGCCGCCTTGTTTGCAAAGGGGCAGAGAGGCCCCAAAGCATCTTGCTTCCAGCTCTTCGGGAAGCTAAGAAACATCTGGCGTTGCCCAGTGCTCTTACAGCCTACCGGGAACATCTCTTACCAAGGCCTGTGAAACGCAGTTTGTTGGTGGCCTGAACTGGCCGAAGTAGAACTTCTGCTCTGGGTGTGCTCCACTGGCCTAGAGCTACCTGCCCCAAAGGGCTGCCTTGATTCCAAAGTGAGAGAGTGGCACCAAAGCATCTTGCTTCCAGCTCTTCGGGAAGCTAAGAAACATCTGGCGTTGCCCAGTGCTCTTACAGCCTACCGGGAACATCTCTTACCAAGGCCTGTGAAACGCCGTTTCCTGGCAGGCCTGATTTGGCTGAAGTAGAACTTCTGCTCTGGGTGTGCTCCATTGCCCTAGAGCTGCCAGGCCCAAGGTGCTGCCTTGTTTCCAAAGGGGCAGAGAGGCCCCAAAGCATCTTGCTTCCAGCTCTCTGGGAAGCTAAGAACCAACTCGCTCTGCCCCGTGCTCTTACAGCCTACCGGGAACATGTCTTTGAAAGGCCTGTGAAACGCAGTTTCTTGGCAGGCCTCATCTGGCTGAAGTAGAACTCCGGCTCTGGGTGTGCTCCATTGCCCTAGAGCTGCCAGGCCCCAAGTGCTGCCCTGTTTCCAAGGGGCAGAGAGGCCCAAAGCATCTTGCTTCCCGGTCTTTGCGAAGCTAAGAAACAACTGGCTCTGCCCAGTGCTCTTACACCTACCGGGAACATCTCTTACCAAGGCCTGTCAAACGCTGTTTCTTTGCAGGCCTGATCAGGCTGAAGTAGAACTCCTGCTCTGCGTGTGCTCCATTGGCCTAGAGCTTCCCGACCCAAAAGGCTGCCTTGTTCCCAAACGGGCAGAGGGGTCCCAAGCGTCTTGCTTCCAGCTTTTCAGGAAGGTAAGAAACAACTGGCTCTGCCCAGTGCTCTTACAGCCTACCGGGAACATCTCTTACCAAGGCCTGTGAAACGCAGTTTCCTGGCAGGCCTGATCTGGCTGAAGTAGAACTTCTGCTCTGGGTGTGCTCCATTGCCCTAGAGCTGCCAGGCCCAAAGGGCTGCCTTGTTTCCAAAGACGGAGAGTGGACCCAAAGCATCTTGCTCCCAGCTCTTCGGGAAGCTAAGAAACAGCTGGCTCTGCCCAGTGCTCTTACAGCCTAAGAGAACATCTCTTTGAAAGGCCTGTGAAACGCAGTTTCTTGGCAGGCCTGACCTGGCTGAAGTAGAACTTCTGTTCTGGTTGTGCTACATAGGCCTAGAGCTACCAGGACCTAAGGGCTGCCTTGTTTCCAAAGGGTGAGAGAGGCCCCAAAGCATCTTGCCTCCAGCACTTTGGGAAGCTAAAAAACAACTGGTTCTGCCCAGTGCTCTCACAGCCTACCGTGAGCATCTCTTACCAAGGGCTGTGAAACGCAGTTTCTGGGCAGGACTGATCTGCCTGAAGTAGAACTTCTGCTGTGGGTGTGCTCCATTGGCCTAGAGCTGCCAGGCCCAAACGGCTGCCTTGTGTCCAAAGGGAGAGAGAGGCCCCAAGGCATCTTGCTTCCAGCTCTGTGGGAAGCTAAAGCAACTGGCTCTCCACAGTGCTCTCACAACCTACCGGGAACATCTCTTACCAAGGCCTGTGAAACGCAGTTTCTTGGCAGGCCTGATCTGGCTGAAGTAGAACTCCTGCTCTGGGCGTGCTACTTTGGCCTAGAGCTGCCAGGCCCAAAGGGCCGCCTTGTTTCCAAAGGGGCTGAGAGTCCCCAAAGCATCTTGCTTCCAAATCTTTGGGAAGCTAAGAAACAACTGGCTCTGCACAGTGCTCTCACAGCCTACCGGCAACGTGACAGAGAAAGGCCTGTGAGACGCAGTTTCTTGGAAGGCCTGATCTGGCTGAGGTAGAACTTCTGCTCTGGGTGTACTCCATTGGCCTAGGGCTGCCAGGCCCAAAGGGCTGCCTTTATTTCCAAAGTGTGAGAGAGGCCCCAAAGCATCTTGCTTCCTGCTCTCTGGGAAGCTAAAACAACTGGCTCTGCACAGTGCTCTCAAAGCCAACCGGGAACGTCACATACAAAGGCCTGTGAAACGCAGCTTCTTGACAGGCCTTATCTGGCTGAGGTAGAACTTGTGCTCTGGGTGTGCTACTTTGGCCTAGAGCTGCCAGGCACAAAGGCTGCTTTGTTTCCAAAGGGGGAGAGAGGCCCCAAATCATGTTGCTTCCAGCTGTTTTTGAAGCTAAGAAACAACTCGCTCTGCCAGGTACTCTTACAGCCTTCCGGGAACACCTCTTACGAAGGCCTGTGAAAAGCAGTTTCTTGGCAGGCCTGATCTGGCTGAGGTAGAACTTCAGCTCTGGGTGTGCTCCATTGCCCTAGAGCTGAAAGGCCCAAAGGGCTGCCTTGTTTCCAAAGGGGGAGAGAGGCCCCAAAGCATCTTGCTTCCACCTCTTGGGAAGCTAAGAAACAACTGGCTGTGCCCAGTGCTCTTATAGCCTAAGAGAACATCTCTTATCAAGGCCTGGGAAACGCACTTTCTAGGCAGGCCTGATCTGGAAGAAGTAGAACTTCGGCTCTGGTTGTGCTCCATTGCCCTAGAGCTGCCAGACCCAACGTGCTGCCTTGTTTCCAAAGGGGCAGAGAGGCCCCAAAGCGTCTTGCTTCCAGCTGTTTGGGAAACAAGGAAACAACTGGCTCTGCACCGTGCTCTCACAGCCTACCGGGAACGTCACATACAAAGGCCTCTGAAACGCAGTTCCTTGGCAGGCCTGATCTGGCTGAAGTAGGACTTCTGCTCTGGCTGTGCTCCATTGGCCTAGAGCTGAAAGGCCCAAAGAGATGCCTTGTTTGCAAAGGGGCAGAGAGGCCCCAACGCATCTTGCTTCCAGCTCTTTGGGAAGCTAAGAAACAACTGTCTCTGCCCAGTGCTCTGACAGAGTACCGGCAACATCTCTTACCAAAGCCTTTGAAACGCTGTTTCTTGGCAGGCCTTATCTGGCTGAGGTAGAACTTCTGCTCTGGGTGTGCTCCATTGGCCTAGAGCTGAAAGGCCCAAAGGTCGGCCTTGTTGGCAAAGGGGCAGGGAGCCCCCAAAGCATCTTGCTTCCAGCTCTTTGGGAAGCTAAGAAACAACTGGCTCTGCCCAGTGCTCTTACAGCCTGAGAGAAAATCTCTTACCAAGGCCTGTGAAACGCACTTTGTTGGTGGCCTGATCTAGCTGAAGTAGAACTTCTGCTCTGGGTGTGCTCCATTGGCCTAGAGCTGCCTGGCCCAAAGGGCCGCCTTGTTTGCAAAGGGGCAGAGAGGCCCCAAAGCATCTTGCTTCCAGCTCTTCGGGAAGCTAAGAAACATCTGGCGTTGCCCAGTGCTCTTACAGCCTTCCGGGAACATCTCTTACCAAGGCCTGTGAAACGCAGTTTGTTGGTGGCCTGAACTGGCCGAAGTAGAACTTCTGCTCTGGGTGTGCTCCACTGGCCTAGAGCTACCTGCCCCAAAGGGCTGCCTTGATTCCAAAGTGAGAGAGTGGCACCAAAGCATCTTGCTTCCAGCTCTTCGGGAAGCTAAGAAACATCTGGCGTTGCCCAGTGCTCTTACAGCCTACCGGGAACATCTCTTACCAAGGCCTGTGAAACGCCGTTTCCTGGCAGGCTTGATTTGGCTGAAGTAGAACTTCTGCTCTGGGTGTGCTCCATTGCCCTAGAGCTGCCAGGCCCAAGGTGCTTCCTTGTTTCCAAAGGGGCAGAGAGGCCCCAAAGCATCTTGCTTCCAGCTCTCTGGGAAGCTAAGAACCAACTCGCTCTGCCCCGTGCTCTTACAGCCTACCGGGAACATGTCTTTGAAAGGCCTGTGAAACGCAGTTTCTTGGCAGGCCTCATCTGGCTGAAGTAGAACTCCGGCTCTGGGTGTGCTCCATTGCCCTAGAGCTGCCAGGCCCCAAGTGCTGCCCTGTTTCCAAGGGGCAGAGAGGCCCAAAGCATCTTGCTTCCCGGTCTTTGCGAAGCTAAGAAACAACTGGCTCTGCCCAGTGCTCTTACACCTACCGGGAACATCTCTTACCAAGGCCTGTCAAACGCTGTTTCTTTGCAGGCCTGATCAGGCTGAAGTAGAACTCCTGCTCTGCGTGTGCTCCATTGGCCTAGAGCTTCCCGACCCAAAAGGCTGCCTTGTTCCCAAACGGGCAGAGGGGTCCCAAGCGTCTTGCTTCCAGCTTTTCAGGAAGGTAAGAAACAACTGGCTCTGCCCAGTGCTCTTACAGCCTACCGGGAACATCTCTTACCAAGGCCTGTGAAACGCAGTTTCCTGGCAGGCCTGATCTGGCTGAAGTAGAACTTCTGCTCTGGGTGTGCTCCATTGCCCTAGAGCTGCCAGGCCCAAAGGGCTGCCTTGTTTCCAAAGACGGAGAGTGGACCCAAAGCATCTTGCTCCCAGCTCTTCGGGAAGCTAAGAAACAGCTGGCTCTGCCCAGTGCTCTTACAGCCTAAGAGAACATCTCTTTGAAAGGCCTGTGAAACGCAGTTTCTTGGCAGGCCTGACCTGGCTGAAGTAGAACTTCTGTTCTGGTTGTGCTACATAGGCCTAGAGCTACCAGGACCTAAGGGCTGCCTTGTTTCCAAAGGGTGAGAGAGGCCCCAAAGCATCTTGCCTCCAGCACTTTGGGAAGCTAAAAAACAACTGGTTCTGCCCAGTGCTCTCACAGCCTACCGTGAACATCTCTTACCAAGGGCTGTGAAACGCAGTTTCTGGGCAGGACTGATCTGCCTGAAGTAGAACTTCTGCTGTGGGTGTGCTCCATTGGCCTAGAGCTGCCAGGCGCAAACGGCTGCCTTGTGTCCAAAGGGAGAGAGAGGCCCCAAGGCATCTTGCTTCCAGCTCTGTGGGAAGCTAAAGCAACTGGCTCTCCACAGTGCTCTCACAGCCTACCGGGAACGTCTCTTACCAAGGCCTGTGAAACGCAGTTTCTTGGCAGGCCTGATCTGGCTGAAGTAGAACTCCTGCTCTGGGCGTGCTACTTTGGCCTAGAGCTGCCAGGCCCAAAGGGCCGCCTTGTTTCCAAAGGGGCTGAGAGTCCCCAAAGCATCTTGCTTCCAAATCTTTGGGAAGCTAAGAAACAACTGGCTCTGCACAGTGCTCTCACAGCCTACCGGCAACGTGACAGAGAAAGGCCTGTGAGACGCAGTTTCTTGGAAGGCCTGATCTGGCTGAGGTAGAACTTCTGCTCTGGGTGTACTCCATTGGCCTAGGGCTGCCAGGCCCAAAGGGCTGCCTTTATTTCCAAAGTGTGAGAGAGGCCCCAAAGCATCTTGCTTCCTGCTCTCTGGGAAGCTAAAACAACTGGCTCTGCACAGTGCTCTCAAAGCCAACCGGGAACGTCACATACAAAGGCCTGTGAAACGCAGCTTCTTGACAGGCCTTATCTGGCTGAGGTAGAACTTGTGCTCTGGGTGTGCTACTTTGGCCTAGAGCTGCCAGGCACAAAGGCTGCTTTGTTTCCAAAGGGGGAGAGAGGCCCCAAATCATGTTGCTTCCAGCTGTTTTTGAAGCTAAGAAACAACTCGCTCTGCCAGGTACTCTTACAGCCTTCCGGGAACACCTCTTACGAAGGCCTGTGAAAAGCAGTTTCTTGGCAGGCCTGATCTGGCTGAGGTAGAACTTCTGCTCTGGGTGTGCTCCATTGCCCTAGAGCTGAAAGGCCCAAAGGGATGCCTTGTTTGCAAAGGGGCAGAGAGGCCCCAAAGCATCTTGCTTCCACCTCTTGGGAAGCTAAGAAACAACTGTCTCTGCCCAGTGCTCTGACAGAGTACTGGCAACATCTCTTACCAAAGCCTTTGAAACGCAGTTTCTTGGCAGGCCTTATCTGGCTGAGGTAGAACTTCTGCTCTGGGTGTGCTCCATTGGCCTAGAGCTGAAAGGCCCAAAGGTCGGCCTTGTTGGCAAAGGGGCAGGGAGCCCCCAAAGCATCTTGCTTCCAGCTCTTTGGGAAGCTAAGAAACAACTGGCTCTGCCCAGTGCTCTTACAGCCTGAGAGAAAATCTCTTACCAAGGCCTGTGAAACGCACTTTGTTGGTGGCCTGATCTAGCTGAAGTAGAACTTCTGCTCTGGGTGTGCTCCATTGGCCTAGAGCTGCCTGGCCCAAAGGGCCGCCTTGTTTGCAAAGGGGGTGAGAGGCCCCAAAGCATCTTGCTTCCAGCTCTTCGGGAAGCTAAGAAACATCGGGCGTTGCCCAGTGCTCTTACAGCCTACCGGGAACATCTCTTACCAAGGCCTGTGAAACGCAGTTTGTTGGTGGCCTGACCTGGCCGAAGTAGAACTTCTGCTCTGGGTGTGCTCCACTGGCCTAGAGCTACCTGCCCCAAAGGGCTGCCTTGATTCCAAAGACGGAGAGTGGACCCAAAGCATCTTGCTCCCAGCTCTTCGGGAAGCTAAGAAACAGCTGGCTCTGCCCAGTGCTCTTACAGCCTAAGAGAACATCTCTTTGAAAGGCCTGTGAAACGCAGTTTCTTGGCAGGCCTGACCTGGCTGAAGTAGAACTTCTGTTCTGGTTGTGCTACATAGGCCTAGAGCTACCAGGACCTAAGGGCTGCCTTGTTTCCAAAGTGTGAGAGAGGCCCCAAAGCATCTTGCTTCTTGCTCTCTGGGAAGCTAAAACAACTGGCTCTGCACAGTGCTCTCAAAGCCAACCGGGAACGTCACATACAAAGGCCTGTGAAACGCAGCTTCTTGACAGGCCTTATCTGGCTGAGGTAGAACTTGTGCTCTGGGTGTGCTACTTTGGCCTAGAGCTGCCAGGCACAAAGGCTGCTTTGTTTCCAAAGGGGGAGAGAGGCCCCAAATCATGTTGCTTCCAGCTGTTTTTGAAGCTAAGAAACAACTCGCTCTGCCAGGTACTCTTACAGCCTTCCGGGAACACCTCTTACGAAGGCCTGTGAAAAGCAGTTTCTTGGCAGGCCTGATCTGGCTGAGGTAGAACTTCTGCTCTGGGTGTGCTCCATTGCCCTAGAGCTGAAAGGCCCAAAGGGATGCCTTGTTTGCAAAGGGGCAGAGAGGCCCCAAAGCATCTTGCTTCCAGCTCATTGGGAAGCTAAGAAACAACTGTCTCTGCCCAGTGCTCTGACAGAGTACCGGGAACATCTGTTACCAAAGCCTTTGAAACGCAGTTTCTTGGCAGTCCTTATCTGGCTGAGGTAGAACTTCTGCTCTGGGTGTGCTCCATTGGCCTAGAGCTGAAAGGCCCAAAGGTCGGCCTTGTTGGCAAAGGGGCAGGGAGCCCCGAAAGCATCTTGCTTCCAGCTCTTTGGGAAGCTAAGAAACAACTGGCTCTGCACAGTGCTCTCACAGCCTACCGGCAACGTGACAGAGAAAGGCCTGTGAGACGCAGTTTCTTGGAAGGCCTGATCTGGCTGAGGTAGAACTTCTGCTCTGGGTGTACTCCATTGGCCTAGGGCTGCCAGGCCCAAAGGGCTGCCTTTATTTCCAAAGTGTGAGAGAGGCCCCAAAGCATCTTGCTTCCTGCTCTCTGGGAAGCTAAAACAACTGGCTCTGCACAGTGCTCTCAAAGCCAACCGGGAACGTCACATACAAAGGCCTGTGAAACGCAGCTTCTTGACAGGCCTTATCTGGCTGAGGTAGAACTTGTGCTCTGGGTGTGCTACTTTGGCCTAGAGCTGCCAGGCACAAAGGCTGCTTTGTTTCCAAAGGGGGAGAGAGGCCCCAAATCATGTTGCTTCCAGCTGTTTTTGAAGCTAAGAAACAACTCGCTCTGCCAGGTACTCTTACAGCCTTCCGGGAACACCTCTTACGAAGGCCTGTGAAAAGCAGTTTCTTGGCAGGCCTGATCTGGCTGAGGTAGAACTTCTGCTCTGGGTGTGCTCCATTGCCCTAGAGCTGTAAGGCCCAAAGGGATGCCTTGTTTCCAAAGGGGGAGAGAGGCCCCAAAGCATCTTGCTTCCACCTCTTGGGAAGCTAAGAAACAACTGGCTGTGCCCAGTGCTCTTATAGCCTAAGAGAACATCTCTTATCAAGGCCTGTGAAACGCACTGTCTAGGCAGGCCTGATCTGGAAGAAGTAGAACTTCATCTCTGGTTGTGCTCCATTGCCCTAGAGCTGCCAGGCCCAAGGTGCTGCCTTGTTTCCAAAGGGGCAGAGAGGCCCCAAAGCGTCTTGCTTCCAGCTATTTGGGAAACAAGGAAACAACTGGCTCTGCACCGTGCTCTCACAGCCTACCGGGAACGTCACATACAAAGGCCTCTGAAACGCAGTTCCTTGGCAGGCCTGATCTGGCTGAAGTAGGACTTCTGCTCTGGGTGTGCTCCATTGGCCTAGAGCTGAAAGGCCCAAAGGTCGGCCTTGTTGGCAAAGGGGCAGGGAGCCCCCAAAGCATCTTGCTTCCAGCTCTTTGGGAAGCTAAGAAACAACTGGCTCTGCCCATTGCTCTTACAGCCTGAGAGAAAATCTCTTACCAAGGCCTGTTAAACACACATTGTTGGTGGCCTGATCTAGCTGAAGTAGAACTTCTGCTCTGGGTGTGCTCCATTGGCCTAGAGCTGCCTGGCCCAAAGGGCCGCCTTGTTTGCAAAGGGGCAGAGAGGCCCCAAAGCATCTTGCTTCCAGCTCTTCGGGAAGCTAAGAAACATCTGGCGTTGCCCAGGGCTCTTACAGCCTACTGGGAACATCTCTTAGCAAGGCCTGTGAAACGCAGTCTGTTGGTGGCCTGAACTGGCCGAAGTAGAACTTCTGCTCTGGGTGTGCTCCACTGGCCTGGAGCTACCTGCCCCAAAGGGCTGCCTTGATTCCAAAGTGAGAGAGTGGCACCAAAGCATCTTGCTTCCAGCTCTTCGGGAAGCTAAGAAACATCTGGCGTTGCCCAGTGCTCTTACAGCCTACCGGGAACATCTCTTACCAAGGCCTGTGAAACGCCGTTTCCTGGCAGGCCTGATTTGGCTGAAGTAGAACTTCTGCTCTGGGTGTGCTCCATTGCCCTAGAGCTGCCAGGCCCAAGGTGCTGCCTTGTTTCCAAAGGGGCAGAGAGGCCCCAAAGCATCTTGCTTCCAGCTCTCTGGGAAGCTAAGAACCAACTCGCTCTGCCCCGTGCTCTTACAGCCTACCGGGAACATGTCTTCGAAAGGCCTGTGAAACGCAGTTTCTTGGCAGGCCTCATCTGGCTGAAGTAGAACTCCGGCTCTGGGTGTGCTCCGTTGCCCTAGAGCTGCCAGGCCCCAAGTGCTGCCCTGTTTCCAAGGGGCAGAGAGGCCCAAAGCATCTTGCTTCCCGGTCTTTGCGAAGCTAAGAAACAACTGGCTCTGCCCAGTGCTCTTACACCTACCGGGAACATCTCTTACCAAGGCCTGTCAAACGCTGTTTCTTTGCAGGCCTGATCAGGCTGAAGTAGAACTCCTGCTCTGCGTGTGCTCCATTGGCCTAGAGCTTCCCGACCCAAAAGGCTGCCTTGTTCCCAAACGGGCAGAGGGGTCCCAAGCGTCTTGCTTCCAGCTTTTCAGGAAGGTAAGAAACAACTGGCTCTGCCCAGTGCTCTTACAGCCTACCGGGAACATCTCTTACCAAGGCCTGTGAAACGCAGTTTCCTGGCAGGCCTGATCTGGCTGAAGTAGAACTCCTGCTCTGGGCGTGCTACTTTGGCCTAGAGCTGCCAGGCCCAAAGGGCCGCCTTGTTTCCAAAGGGGCTGAGAGTCCCCAAAGCATCTTGCTTCCAAATCTTTGGGAAGCTAAGAAACAACTGGCTCTGCACAGTGCTCTCACAGCCTACCGGCAACGTGACAGAGAAAGGACTGTGAGACGCAGTTTCTTGGAAGGCCTGATCTGGCTGAGGTAGAACTTCTGCTCTGGGTGTACTCCATTGGCCTAGGGCTGCCAGGCCCAAAGGGCTGCCTTTATTTCCAAAGTGTGAGAGAGGCCCCAAAGCATCTTGCTTCCTGCTCTCTGGGAAGCTAAAACAACTGGCTCTGCACAGTGCTCTCAAAGCCAACCGGGAACGTCACATACAAAGGCCTGTGAAACGCAGCTTCTTGACAGGCCTTATCTGGCTGAGGTAGAACTTGTGTTCTGGGTGTGCTACTTTGGCCTAGAGCTGCCAGGCACAAAGGCTGCTTTGTTTCCAAAGGGGGAGAGAGGCCCCAAATCATGTTGCTTCCAGCTGTTTTTGAAGCTAAGAAACAACTCGCTCTGCCAGGTACTTTTACAGCCTTCCGGGAACACCTCTTACGAAGGCCTGTGAAAAGCAGTTTCTTGGCAGGCCTGATCTGGGTGAGGTAGAACTTCTGCTCTGGGTGTGCTCCATTGCCCTAGAGCTGAAAGGCCCAAAGGGCTGCCTTGTTTCCAAAGGGGGAGAGAGGCCCCAAAGCATCTTGCTTCCACCTCTTGGGAAGCTAAGAAACAACTGGCTGTGCCCAGTGCTCTTATAGCCTAAGAGAACATCTCTTATCAAGGCCTGTGAAACGCACTTTCTAGGCAGGCCTGATCTGGAAGAAGTAGAACTTCTGCTCTGGGTGTGCTCCATTGACCTAGAGCTGCCAGACCCAACGTGCTGCCTGGTTTCCAAAGGGGCAGAGAGGCCCCAAAGCGTCTTGCTTCCAGCTGTTTGGGAAACAAGGAAACAACTGGCTCTGCACCGTGCTCTCACAGCCTACCGGGAACGTCACATACAAAGGCCTCTGAAACGCAGTTCCTTGGCAGGCCTGATCTGGCTGAAGTAGGACTTCTGCTCTGGCTGTGCTCCATTGGCCTAGAGCTGAAAGGCCCAAAGGGATGACTTGTTTGCAAAGGGGCAGAGAGGCCCCAAAGCATCTTGCTTCCAGCTCTTTGGGAAGCTAAGAAACAACTGTCTCTGCCCAGTGCTCTGACAGAGTACCGGCAACATCTCTTACCAAAGCCTTTGAAACGCTGTTTCTTGGCAGGCCTTATCTGGCTGAGGTAGAACTTCTGCTCTGGGTGTGCTCCATTGGCCTAGAGCTGAAAGGCCCAAAGGTCGGCCTTGTTGGCAAAGGGGCAGGGAGCCCCCAAAGCATCTTGCTTCCAGCTCTTTGGGAAGCTAAGAAACAACTGGCTCTGCCCAGTGCTCTTACAGCCTGAGAGAAAATCTCTTACCAAGGCCTGTGAAACGCACTTTGTTGGTGGCCTGATCTAGCTGAAGTAGAACTTCTGCTCTGGGTGTGCTCCATTGGCCTAGAGCTGCCTGGCCCAAAGGGCCGCCTTGTTTGCAAAGGGGCAGAGAGGCCCCAAAGCATCTTGCTTCCAGCTCTTCGGGAAGCTAAGAAACATCTGGCGTTGCCCAGTGCTCTTACAGCCTACCGGGAACATCTCTTACCAAGGCCTGTGAAACGCAGTTTGTTGGTGGCCTGAACTGGCCGAAGTAGAACTTCTGCTCTGGGTGTGCTCCACTGGCCTAGAGCTACCTGCCCCAAAGGGCTGCCTTGATTCCAAAGTGAGAGAGTGGCACCAAAGCATCTTGCTTCCAGCTCTTCGGGAAGCTAAGAAACATCTGGCGTTGCCCAGTGCTCTTACAGCCTACCGGGAACATCTCTTACCAAGGCCTGTGAAACGCCGTTTCCTGGCAGGCCTGATTTGGCTGAAGTAGAACTTCTGCTCTGGGTGTGCTCCATTGCCCTAGAGCTGCCAGGCCCAAGGTGCTGCCTTGTTTCCAAAGGGGCAGAGAGGCCCCAAAGCATCTTGCTTCCAGCTCTCTGGGAAGCTAAGAACCAACTCGCTCTGCCCCGTGCTCTTACAGCCTACCGGGAACATGTCTTTGAAAGGCCTGTGAAACGCAGTTTCTTGGCAGGCCTCATCTGGCTGAAGTAGAACTCCGGCTCTGGGTGTGCTCCATTGCCCTAGAGCTGCCAGGCCCCAAGTGCTGCCCTGTTTCCAAGGGGCAGAGAGGCCCAAAGCATCTTGCTTCCCGGTCTTTGCGAAGCTAAGAAACAACTGGCTCTGCCCAGTGCTCTTACACCTACCGGGAACATCTCTTACCAAGGCCTGTCAAACGCTGTTTCTTTGCAGGCCTGATCAGGCTGAAGTAGAACTCCTGCTCTGCGTGTGCTCCATTGGCCTAGAGCTTCCCGACCCAAAAGGCTGCCTTGTTCCCAAACGGGCAGAGGGGTCCCAAGCGTCTTGCTTCCAGCTTTTCAGGAAGGTAAGAAACAACTGGCTCTGCCCAGTGCTCTTACAGCCTACCGGGAACATCTCTTACCAAGGCCTGTGAAACGCAGTTTCCTGGCAGGCCTGATCTGGCTGAAGTAGAACTTCTGCTCTGGGTGTGCTCCATTGCCCTAGAGCTGCCAGGCCCAAAGGGCTGCCTTGTTTCCAAAGACGGAGAGTGGACCCAAAGCATCTTGCTCCCAGCTCTTCGGGAAGCTAAGAAACAGCTGGCTCTGCCCAGTGCTCTTACAGCCTAAGAGAACATCTCTTTGAAAGGCCTGTGAAACGCAGTTTCTTGGCAGGCCTGACCTGGCTGAAGTAGAACTTCTGTTCTGGTTGTGCTACATAGGCCTAGAGCTACCAGGACCTAAGGGCTGCCTTGTTTCCAAAGGGTGAGAGAGGCCCCAAAGCATCTTGCCTCCAGCACTTTGGGAAGCTAAAAAACAACTGGTTCTGCCCAGTGCTCTCACAGCCTACCGTGAGCATCTCTTACCAAGGGCTGTGAAACGCAGTTTCTGGGCAGGACTGATCTGCCTGAAGTAGAACTTCTGCTGTGGGTGTGCTCCATTGGCCTAGAGCTGCCAGGCCCAAACGGCTGCCTTGTGTCCAAAGGGAGAGAGAGGCCCCAAGGCATCTTGCTTCCAGCTCTGTGGGAAGCTAAAGCAACTGGCTCTCCACAGTGCTCTCACAACCTACCGGGAACATCTCTTACCAAGGCCTGTGAAACGCAGTTTCTTGGCAGGCCTGATCTGGCTGAAGTAGAACTCCTGCTCTGGGCGTGCTACTTTGGCCTAGAGCTGCCAGGCCCAAAGGGCCGCCTTGTTTCCAAAGGGGCTGAGAGTCCCCAAAGCATCTTGCTTCCAAATCTTTGGGAAGCTAAGAAACAACTGGCTCTGCACAGTGCTCTCACAGCCTACCGGCAACGTGACAGAGAAAGGCCTGTGAGACGCAGTTTCTTGGAAGGCCTGATCTGGCTGAGGTAGAACTTCTGCTCTGGGTGTACTCCATTGGCCTAGGGCTGCCAGGCCCAAAGGGCTGCCTTTATTTCCAAAGTGTGAGAGAGGCCCCAAAGCATCTTGCTTCCTGCTCTCTGGGATGCTAAAACAACTGGCTCTGCACAGTGCTCTCAAAGCCAACCGGGAACGTCACATACAAAGGCCTGTGAAACGCAGCTTCTTGACAGGCCTTATCTGGCTGAGGTAGAACTTGTGCTCTGGGTGTGCTACTTTGGCCTAGAGCTGCCAGGCACAAAGGCTGCTTTGTTTCCAAAGGGGGAGAGAGGCCCCAAATCATGTTGCTTCCAGCTGTTTTTGAAGCTAAGAAACAACTCGCTCTGCCAGGTACTCTTACAGCCTTCCGGGAACACCTCTTACGAAGGCCTGTGAAAAGCAGTTTCTTGGCAGGCCTGATCTGGCTGAGGTAGAACTTCAGCTCTGGGTGTGCTCCATTGCCCTAGAGCTGAAAGGCCCAAAGGGCTGCCTTGTTTCCAAAGGGGGAGAGAGGCCCCAAAGCATCTTGCTTCCACCTCTTGGGAAGCTAAGAAACAACTGGCTGTGCCCAGTGCTCTTATAGCCTAAGAGAACATCTCTTATCAAGGCCTGGGAAACGCACTTTCTAGGCAGGCCTGATCTGGAAGAAGTAGAACTTCGGCTCTGGTTGTGCTCCATTGCCCTAGAGCTGCCAGACCCAACGTGCTGCCTTGTTTCCAAAGGGGCAGAGAGGCCCCAAAGCGTCTTGCTTCCAGCTGTTTGGGAAACAAGGAAACAACTGGCTCTGCACCGTGCTCTCACAGCCTACCGGGAACGTCACATACAAAGGCCTCTGAAACGCAGTTCCTTGGCAGGCCTGATCTGGCTGAAGTAGGACTTCTGCTCTGGCTGTGCTCCATTGGCCTAGAGCTGAAAGGCCCAAAGAGATGCCTTGTTTGCAAAGGGGCAGAGAGGCCCCAACGCATCTTGCTTCCAGCTCTTTGGGAAGCTAAGAAACAACTGTCTCTGCCCAGTGCTCTGACAGAGTACCGGCAACATCTCTTACCAAAGCCTTTGAAACGCTGTTTCTTGGCAGGCCTTATCTGGCTGAGGTAGAACTTCTGCTCTGGGTGTGCTCCATTGGCCTAGAGCTGAAAGGCCCAAAGGTCGGCCTTGTTGGCAAAGGGGCAGGGAGCCCCCAAAGCATCTTGCTTCCAGCTCTTTGGGAAGCTAAGAAACAACTGGCTCTGCCCAGTGCTCTTACAGCCTGAGAGAAAATCTCTTACCAAGGCCTGTGAAACGCACTTTGTTGGTGGCCTGATCTAGCTGAAGTAGAACTTCTGCTCTGGGTGTGCTCCATTGGCCTAGAGCTGCCTGGCCCAAAGGGCCGCCTTGTTTGCAAAGGGGCAGAGAGGCCCCAAAGCATCTTGCTTCCAGCTCTTCGGGAAGCTAAGAAACATCTGGCGTTGCCCAGTGCTCTTACAGCCTTCCGGGAACATCTCTTACCAAGGCCTGTGAAACGCAGTTTGTTGGTGGCCTGAACTGGCCGAAGTAGAACTTCTGCTCTGGGTGTGCTCCACTGGCCTAGAGCTACCTGCCCCAAAGGGCTGCCTTGATTCCAAAGTGAGAGAGTGGCACCAAAGCATCTTGCTTCCAGCTCTTCGGGAAGCTAAGAAACATCTGGCGTTGCCCAGTGCTCTTACAGCCTACCGGGAACATCTCTTACCAAGGCCTGTGAAACGCCGTTTCCTGGCAGGCTTGATTTGGCTGAAGTAGAACTTCTGCTCTGGGTGTGCTCCATTGCCCTAGAGCTGCCAGGCCCAAGGTGCTTCCTTGTTTCCAAAGGGGCAGAGAGGCCCCAAAGCATCTTGCTTCCAGCTCTCTGGGAAGCTAAGAACCAACTCGCTCTGCCCCGTGCTCTTACAGCCTACCGGGAACATGTCTTTGAAAGGCCTGTGAAACGCAGTTTCTTGGCAGGCCTCATCTGGCTGAAGTAGAACTCCGGCTCTGGGTGTGCTCCATTGCCCTAGAGCTGCCAGGCCCCAAGTGCTGCCCTGTTTCCAAGGGGCAGAGAGGCCCAAAGCATCTTGCTTCCCGGTCTTTGCGAAGCTAAGAAACAACTGGCTCTGCCCAGTGCTCTTACACCTACCGGGAACATCTCTTACCAAGGCCTGTCAAACGCTGTTTCTTTGCAGGCCTGATCAGGCTGAAGTAGAACTCCTGCTCTGCGTGTGCTCCATTGGCCTAGAGCTTCCCGACCCAAAAGGCTGCCTTGTTCCCAAACGGGCAGAGGGGTCCCAAGCGTCTTGCTTCCAGCTTTTCAGGAAGGTAAGAAACAACTGGCTCTGCCCAGTGCTCTTACAGCCTACCGGGAACATCTCTTACCAAGGCCTGTGAAACGCAGTTTCCTGGCAGGCCTGATCTGGCTGAAGTAGAACTTCTGCTCTGGGTGTGCTCCATTGCCCTAGAGCTGCCAGGCCCAAAGGGCTGCCTTGTTTCCAAAGACGGAGAGTGGACCCAAAGCATCTTGCTCCCAGCTCTTCGGGAAGCTAAGAAACAGCTGTCTCTGCCCAGTGCTCTTACAGCCTAAGAGAACATCTCTTTGAAAGGCCTGTGAAACGCAGTTTCTTGGCAGGCCTGACCTGGCTGAAGTAGAACTTCTGTTCTGGTTGTGCTACATAGGCCTAGAGCTACCAGGACCTAAGGGCTGCCTTGTTTCCAAAGGGTGAGAGAGGCCCCAAAGCATCTTGCCTCCAGCACTTTGGGAAGCTAAAAAACAACTGGTTCTGCCCAGTGCTCTCACAGCCTACCGTGAACATCTCTTACCAAGGGCTGTGAAACGCAGTTTCTGGGCAGGACTGATCTGCCTGAAGTAGAACTTCTGCTGTGGGTGTGCTCCATTGGCCTAGAGCTGCCAGGCGCAAACGGCTGCCTTGTGTCCAAAGGGAGAGAGAGGCCCCAAGGCATCTTGCTTCCAGCTCTGTGGGAAGCTAAAGCAACTGGCTCTCCACAGTGCTCTCACAGCCTACCGGGAACGTCTCTTACCAAGGCCTGTGAAACGCAGTTTCTTGGCAGGCCTGATCTGGCTGAAGTAGAACTCCTGCTCTGGGCGTGCTACTTTGGCCTAGAGCTGCCAGGCCCAAAGGGCCGCCTTGTTTCCAAAGGGGCTGAGAGTCCCCAAAGCATCTTGCTTCCAAATCTTTGGGAAGCTAAGAAACAACTGGCTCTGCACAGTGCTCTCACAGCCTACCGGCAACGTGACAGAGAAAGGCCTGTGAGACGCAGTTTCTTGGAAGGCCTGATCTGGCTGAGGTAGAACTTCTGCTCTGGGTGTACTCCATTGGCCTAGGGCTGCCAGGCCCAAAGGGCTGCCTTTATTTCCAAAGTGTGAGAGAGGCCCCAAAGCATCTTGCTTCCTGCTCTCTGGGAAGCTAAAACAACTGGCTCTGCACAGTGCTCTCAAAGCCAACCGGGAACGTCACATACAAAGGCCTGTGAAACGCAGCTTCTTGACAGGCCTTATCTGGCTGAGGTAGAACTTGTGCTCTGGGTGTGCTACTTTGGCCTAGAGCTGCCAGGCACAAAGGCTGCTTTGTTTCCAAAGGGGGAGAGAGGCCCCAAATCATGTTGCTTCCAGCTGTTTTTGAAGCTAAGAAACAACTCGCTCTGCCAGGTACTCTTACAGCCTTCCGGGAACACCTCTTACGAAGGCCTGTGAAAAGCAGTTTCTTGGCAGGCCTGATCTGGCTGAGGTAGAACTTCTGCTCTGGGTGTGCTCCATTGCCCTAGAGCTGAAAGGCCCAAAGGGCTGCCTTGTTTCCAAAGGGGGAGAGAGGCCCCAAAGCATCTTGCTTCCACCTCTTGGGAAGCTAAGAAACAACTGGCTGTGCCCAGTGCTCTTATAGCCTAAGAGAACATCTCTTATCAAGGCCTGTGAAACGCACTGTCTAGGCAGGCCTGATCTGGAAGAAGTAGAACTTCATCTCTGGTTGTGCTCCATTGCCCTAGAGCTGCCAGGCCCAAGGTGCTGCCTTGTTTCCAAAGGGGCAGAGAGGCCCCAAAGCGTCTTGCTTCCAGCTGTTTGGGAAACAAGGAAACAACTGGCTCTGCACCGTGCTCTCACAGCCTACAGGGAACGTCACATACAAAGGCCTCTGAAACGCAGTTCCTTGGCAGGCCTGATCTGGCTGAAGTAGGACTTCTGCTCTGGCTGTGCTCCATTGGCCTAGAGCTGAAAGGCCCAAAGGGCCGCCTTGTTTGCAAAGGGGCAGAGAGGCCCCAAAGCAACTTGCTTCCAGCTCTTTGGGAAGCTAAGAAACAACTGTCTCTGCCCAGTGCTCTGACAGAGTACCGGCAACATCTCTTACCAAAGCCTTTGAAACGCAGTTTCTTGGCAGGCCTTATCTGGCTGAGGTAGAACTTCTGCTCTGGGTGTGCTCCATTGGCCTAGAGCTGAAAGGCCCAAAGGTCGGCCTTGTTGGCAAAGGGGCAGGGAGCCCCCAAAGCATCTTGCTTCCAGCTCTTTGGGAAGCTAAGAAACAACTGGCTCTGCCCAGTGCTCTTACAGCCTGAGAGAAAATCTCTTACCAAGGCCTGTGAAACGCACTTTGTTGGTGGCCTGATCTAGCTGAAGTAGAACTTCTGCTCTGGGTGTGCTCCATTGGCCTAGAGCTGCCTGGCCCAAAGGGCTGCCTTGTTTGCAAAGGGGATGAGAGGCCCCAAAGCATCTTGCTTCCAGCTCTTCGGGAAGCTAAGAAACATCTGGCGTTGCCCAGTGCTCTTACAGCCTACCGGGAACATCTCTTACCAAGGCCTGTGAAACGCAGTTTGTTGGTGGCCTGAACTGGCCGAAGTAGAACTTCTGCTCTGGGTGTGCTCCACTGGCCTGGAGCTACCTTCCCCAAAGGGCTGCCTTGATTCCAAAGTGAGAGAGTATCACCAAAGCATCTTGCTTCCAGCTCTTCGGGAAGCTAAGAAACATCTGGCGTTGCCCAGTGCTCTTACTGCCTACCGGGAACATCTCTTACCAAGGCCTGTGAAACGCCGTTTCCTGGCAGGCCTGATTTGGCTGAAGTAGAACTTCTGCTCTGGGTGTGCTCCATTGCCCTAGAGCTGCCAGGCCCAAGGTGCTGCCTTGTTTCCAAAGGGGCAGAGAGGCCCCAAAGCATCTTGCTTCCAGCTCTCTGGGAAGCTAAGAACCAACTCGCTCTGCCCCGTGCTCTTACAGCCTACCGGGAACATGTCTTTGAAAGGCCTGTGAAACGCAGTTTCTTGGCAGGCCTCATCTGGCTGAAGTAGAACTCCGGCTCTGGGTGTGCTCCATTGCCCTAGAGCTGCCAGGCCCCAAGTGCTGCCCTGTTTCCAAGGGGCAGAGAGGCCCAAAGCATCTTGCTTCCCGGTCTTTGCGAAGCTAAGAAACAACTGGCTCTGCCCAGTGCTCTTACACCTACCGGGAACATCTCTTACCAAGGCCTGTCAAACGCTGTTTCTTTGCAGGCCTGATCAGGCTGAAGTAGAACTCCTGCTCTGCGTGTGCTCCATTGGCCTAGAGCTTCCCGACCCAAAAGGCTGCCTTGTTCCCAAACGGGCAGAGGGGTCCCAAGCGTCTTGCTTCCAGCTTTTCAGGAAGGTAAGAAACAACTGGCTCTGCCCAGTGCTCTTACAGCCTACCGGGAACATCTCTTACCAAGGCCTGTGAAACGCAGTTTCTTGGCAGGCCTGATCTGGCTGAAGTAGAACTCCTGCTCTGGGCGTGCTACTTTGGCCTAGAGCTGCCAGGCCCAAAGGGCCGCCTTGTTTCCAAAGGGGCTGAGAGTCCCCAAAGCATCTTGCTTCCAAATCTTTGGGAAGCTAAGAAACAACTGGCTCTGCACAGTGCTCTCACAGCCTACCGGCAACGTGACAGAGAAAGGCCTGTGAGACGCAGTTTCTTGGAAGGCCTGATCTGGCTGAGGTAGAACTTCTGCTCTGGGTGTACTCCATTGGCCTAGGGCTGCCAGGCCCAAAGGGCTGCCTTTATTTCCAAAGTGTGAGAGAGGCCCCAAAGCATCTTGCTTCCTGCTCTCTGGGAAGCTAAAACAACTGGCTCTGCACAGTGCTCTCAAAGCCAACCGGGAACGTCACATACAAAGGCCTGTGAAACGCAGCTTCTTGACAGGCCTTATCTGGCTGAGGTAGAACTTGTGCTCTGGGTGTGCTACTTTGGCCTAGAGCTGCCAGGCACAAAGGCTGCTTTGTTTCCAAAGGGGGAGAGAGGCCCCAAATCATGTTGCTTCCAGCTGTTTTTGAAGCTAAGAAACAACTCGCTCTGCCAGGTACTCTTACAGCCTTCCGGGAACACCTCTTACGAAGGCCTGTGAAAAGCAGTTTCTTGGCAGGCCTGATCTGGCTGAGGTAGAACTTTTGCTCTGGGTGTGCTCCATTGCCCTAGAGCTGAAAGGCCCAAAGGGATGCCTTGTTTGCAAAGGGGCAGAGAGGCCCCAAAGCATCTTGCTTCCAGCTCTTTGGGAAGCTAAGAAACAACTGTCTCTGCCCAGTGCTCTGACAGAGTACCGGCAACATCTCTTACCAAAGCCTTTGAAACGCAGTTTCTTGGCAGGCCTTATCTGGCTGAGGTAGAACTTCTGCTCTGGGTGTGCTCCATTGGCCTAGAGCTGAAAGGCCCAAAGGTCAGCCTTGTTGGCAAAGGGGCAGGGAGCCCCCAAAGCATCTTGCTTCCAGCTCTTTGGGAAGCTAAGAAACAACTGGCTCTGCCCAGTGCTCTTACAGCCTGAGAGAAAATCTCTTACCAAGGCCTGTGAAACGCACTTTGTTGGTGGCCTGATCTAGCTGAAGTAGAACTTCTGCTCTGGGTGTGCTCCATGGCCTAGAGCTGCCTGGCCCAAAGGGCCGCCTTGTTTGCAAAGGGGCAGAGAGGCCCCAAAGCATCTTGCTTCCAGCTCTTCGGGAAGCTAAGAAACATCGGGCGTTGCCCAGTGCTCTTACAGCCTACCGGGAACATCTCTTACCAAGGCCTGTGAAACGCAGTTTGTTGGTGGCCTGAACTGGCCGAAGTAGAACTTCTGCTCTGGGTGTGCTCCACTGGCCTAGAGCTACCTGCCCCAAAGGGCTGCCTTGATTCCAAAGACGGAGAGTGGACCCAAAGCATCTTGCTCCCAGCTCTTCGGGAAGCTAAGAAACAGCTGGCTCTGCCCAGTGCTCTTACAGCCTAAGAGAACATCTCTTTGAAAGGCCTGTGAAACGCAGTTTCTTGGCAGGCCTGACCTGGCTGAAGTAGAACTTCTGTTCTGGTTGTGCTACATAGGCCTAGAGCTACCAGGACCTAAGGGCTGCCTTGTTTCCAAAGGGTGAGAGAGGCCCCAAAGCATCTTGCCTCCAGCACTTTGGGAAGCTAAAAAACAACTGGTTCTGCCCAGTGCTCTCACAGCCTACCGTGAACATCTCTTACCAAGGGCTGTGAAACGCAGTTTCTGGGCAGGACTGATCTGCCTGAAGTAGAACTTCTGCTGTGGGTGTGCTCCATTGGCCTAGAGCTGCCAGGCGCAAACGGCTGCCTTGTGTCCAAAGGGAGAGAGAGGCCCCAAAGCATCTTGCTTCCAGCTCTGTGGGAAGCTAAAGCAACTGGCTCTCCACAGTGCTCTCACAGCCTACCGGGAACGTCTCTTACCAAGGCCTGTGAAACGCAGTTTCTTGGCAGGCCTGATCTGGCTGAAGTAGAACTCCTGCTCTGGGCGTGCTACTTTGGCCTAGAGCTGCCAGGCCCAAAGGGCCGCCTTGTTTCCAAAGGGGCTGAGAGTCCCCAAAGCATCTTGCTTCCAAATCTTTGGGAAGCTAAGAAAGAACTGGCTCTGCACAGTGCTCTCACAGCCTACCGGCAACGTGACAGAGAAAGGCCTGTGAGACGCAGTTTCTTGGAAGGCCTGATCTGGCTGAGGTAGAACTTCTGCTCTGGTTGTGCTACATAGGCCTAGAGCTACCAGGACCTAAGGGCTGCCTTGTTTCCAAAGGGTGAGAGAGGCCCCAAAGCATCTTGCTTCCTGCTCTCTGGGAAGCTAAAACAACTGGCTCTGCACAGTGCTCTCAAAGCCAACCGGGAACGTCACATACAAAGGCCTGTGAAACGCAGCTTCTTGACAGGCCTTATCTGGCTGAGGTAGAACTTGTGCACTGGGTGTGCTACTTTGGCCTAGAGCTGCCAGGCACAAAGGCTGCTTTGTTTCCAAAGGGGGAGAGAGGCCCCAAATCATGTTGCTTCCAGCTGTTTTTGAAGCTAAGAAACAACTCGCTCTGCCAGGTACTCTTACAGCCTTCCGGGAACACCTCTTACGAAGGCCTGTGAAAAGCAGTTTCTTGGCAGGCCTGATCTGGCTGAGGTAGAACTTCTGCTCTGGGTGTGCTCCATTGCCCTAGAGCTGAAAGGCCCAAAGGGATGCCTTGTTTGCAAAGGGGCAGAGAGGCCCCAAAGCATCTTGCTTCCAGCTCTTTGGGAAGCTAAGAAACAACTGTCTCTGCCCAGTGCTCTGACAGAGTACCGGCAACATCTCTTACCAAAGCCTTTGAAACGCAGTTTCTTGGCAGGCCTTATCTGGCTGAGGTAGAACTTCTGCTCTGGGTGTGCTCCATTGGCCTAGAGCTGAAAGGCCCAAAGGTCGGCCTTGTTGGCAAAGGGGCAGGGAGCCCCCAAAGCATCTTGCTTCCAGCTCTTTGGGAAGCTAAGAAACAACTGGCTCTGCCCAGTGCTCTTACAGCCTGAGAGAAAATCTCTTACCAAGGCCTGTGAAACGCACTTTGTTGGTGGCCTGATCTAGCTGAAGTAGAACTTCTGCTCTGGGTGTGCTCCATTGGCCTAGAGCTGCCTGGCCCAAAGGGCCGCCTTGTTTGCAAAGGGGCAGAGAGGCCCCAAAGCATCTTGCTTCCAGCTCTTCGGGAAGCTAAGAAACATCGGGCGTTGCCCAGTGCTCTTACAGCCTACCGGGAACATCTCTTACCAAGGCCTGTGAAACGCAGTTTGTTGGTGGCCTGAACTGGCCGAAGTAGAACTTCTGCTCTGGGTGTGCTCCACTGGCCTAGAGCTACCTGCCCCAAAGGGCTGCCTTGATTCCAAAGACGGAGAGTGGACCCAAAGCATCTTGCTCCCAGCTCTTCGGGAAGCTAAGAAACAGCTGGCTCTGCCCAGTGCTCTTACAGCCTAAGAGAACATCTCTTTGAAAGGCCTGTGAAACGCAGTTTCTTGGCAGGCCTGACCTGGCTGAAGTAGAACTTCTGTTCTGGTTGTGCTACATAGGCCTAGAGCTACCAGGACCTAAGGGCTGCCTTGTTTCCAAAGGGTGAGAGAGGCCCCAAAGCATCTTGCCTCCAGCACTTTGGGAAGCTAAAAAACAACTGGTTCTGCCCAGTGCTCTCACAGCCTACCGTGAACATCTCTTACCAAGGGCTGTGAAACGCAGTTTCTGGGCAGGACTGATCTGCCTGAAGTAGAACTTCTGCTGTGGGTGTGCTCCATTGGCCTAGAGCTGCCAGGCGCAAACGGCTGCCTTGTGTCCAAAGGGAGAGAGAGGCCCCAAAGCATCTTGCTTCCAGCTCTGTGGGAAGCTAAAGCAACTGGCTCTCCACAGTGCTCTCACAGCCTACCGGGAACGTCTCTTACCAAGGCCTGTGAAACGCAGTTTCTTGGCAGGCCTGATCTGGCTGAAGTAGAACTCCTGCTCTGGGCGTGCTACTTTGGCCTAGAGCTGCCAGGCCCAAAGGGCCGCCTTGTTTCCAAAGGGGCTGAGAGTCCCCAAAGCATCTTGCTTCCAAATCTTTGGGAAGCTAAGAAACAACTGGCTCTGCACAGTGCTCTCACAGCCTACCGGCAACGTGACAGAGAAAGGCCTGTGAGACGCAGTTTCTTGGAAGGCCTGATCTGGCTGAGGTAGAACTTCTGCTCTGGGTGTACTCCATTGGCCTAGGGCTGCCAGGCCCAAAGGGCTGCCTTTATTTCCAAAGTGTGAGAGAGGCCCCAAAGCATCTTGCTTCCTGCTCTCTGGGAAGCTAAAACAACTGGCTCTGCACAGTGCTCTCAAAGCCAACCGGGAACGTCACATACAAAGGCCTGTGAAACGCAGCTTCTTGACAGGCCTTATCTGGCTGAGGTAGAACTTGTGCTCTGGGTGTGCTACTTTGGCCTAGAGCTGCCAGGCACAAAGGCTGCTTTGTTTCCAAAGGGGGAGAGAGGCCCCAAATCATGTTGCTTCCAGCTGTTTTTGAAGCTAAGAAACAACTCGCTCTGCCAGGTACTCTTACAGCCTTCCGGGAACACCTCTTACGAAGGCCTGTGAAAAGCAGTTTCTTGGCAGGCCTGATCTGGCTGAGGTAGAACTTCTGCTCTGGGTGTGCTCCATTGCCCTAGAGCTGAAAGGCCCAAAGGGATGCCTTGTTTGCAAAGGGGCAGAGAGGCCCCAAAGCATCTTGCTTCCAGCTCTTTGGGAAGCTAAGAAACAACTGTCTCTGCCCAGTGCTCTGACAGAGTACCGGCAACATCTCTTACCAAAGCCTTTGAAACGCAGTTTCTTGGCAGGCCTTATCTGGCTGAGGTAGAACTTCTGCTCTGGGTGTGCTCCATTGGCCTAGAGCTGAAAGGCCCAAAGGTCGGCCTTGTTGGCAAAGGGGCAGGGAGCCCCCAAAGCATCTTGCTTCCAGCTCTTTGGGAAGCTAAGAAACAACTGGCTCTGCCCAGTGCTCTTACAGCCTGAGAGAAAATCTCTTACCAAGGCCTGTGAAACGCACTTTGTTGGTGGCCTGATCTAGCTGAAGTAGAACTTCTGCTCTGGGTGTGCTCCATTGGCCTAGAGCTGCCTGGCCCAAAGGGCCGCCTTGTTTGCAAAGGGGCAGAGAGGCCCCAAAGCATCTTGCTTCCAGCTCTTCGGGAAGCTAAGAAACATCTGGCGTTGCCCAGTGCTCTTACAGCCTACCGGGAACATCTCTTACCAAGGCCTGTGAAACGCAGTTTGTTGGTGGCCTGAACTGGCCGAAGTAGAACTTCTGCTCTGGGTGTGCTCCACTGGCCTGGAGCTACCTGACCCAAAGGGCTGCCTTGATTCCAAAGTGAGAGAGTGGCACCAAAGCATCTTGCTTCCAGCTCTTCGGGAAGCTAAGAAACAACTGTCTCTGCCCAGTGCTCTGACAGAGTACCGGGAACATCTCTTACCAAAGCCTTTGAAACGCAGTTTCTTGCCAGGCCTTATCTGGCTGAGGTAGAACTTCTGCTCTGGGTGTGCTCCATTGGCCTAGAGCTGAAAGGCCCAAAGGTCGGCCTTGTTGGCAAAGGGGCAGGGAGCCCCCAAAGCATCTTGCTTCCAGCTCTTTGGGAAGCTAAGAAACAACTGGCTCTGCCCAGTGCTCTTACAGCCTGAGAGAAAATCTCTTACCAAGGCCTGTGAAACGCACTTTGTTGGTGGCCTGATCTAGCTGAAGTAGAACTTCTGCTCTGGGTGTGCTCCATTGGCCTAGAGCTGCCTGGCCCAAAGGGCCGCCTTGTTTGCAAAGGGGCAGAGAGGCCCCAAAGCATCTTGCTTCCAGCTCTTCGGGAAGCTAAGAAACATCTGGCGTTGCCCAGTGCTCTTACAGCCTACCTCGAACATCTCTTACCAAGGCCTGTGAAACGCAGTTTGTTGGTGGCCTGAACTGGCCGAAGTAGAACTTCTGCTCTGGGTGTGCTCCACTGGCCTGGAGCTACCTGCCCCAAAGGGCTGCCTTGATTCCAAAGTGAGAGAGTGGCACCAAAGCATCTTGCTTCCAGCTCTCCGGGAAGCTAAGAAACATCTGGCATTGCCCAGTGCTCTGACAGCCTACCGGGAACATCTCTTACCAAGGCCTGTGAAACGCCGTTTCCTGGCAGGCCTGATTTGGCTGAAGTAGAACTTCTGCTCTGGGTGTGCTCCATTGCCCTAGAGCTGCCAGGCCCAAGGTGCTGCCTTGTTTCCAAAGGGGCAGAGAGGCCCCAAAGCATCTTGCTTCCAGCTCTCTGGGAAGCTAAGAACCAACTCGCTCTGCCCCGTGCTCTTACAGCCTACCGGGAACATGTCTTTGAAAGGCCTGTGAAACGCAGTTTCTTGGCAGGCCTCATCTGGCTGAAGTAGAACTCCGGCTCTGGGTGTGCTCCATTGCCCTAGAGCTGCCAGGCCCCAAGTGCTGCCCTGTTTCCAAGGGGCAGAGAGGCCCAAAGCATCTTGCTTCCCGGTCTTTGCGAAGCTAAGAAACAACTGGCTCTGCCCAGTGCTCTTACACCTACCGGGAACATCTCTTACCAAGGCCTGTCAAACGCTGTTTCTTTGCAGGCCTGATCAGGCTGAAGTAGAACTTCTGCTCTGCGTGTGCTCCATTGGCCTAGAGCTTCCCGACCCAAAAGGCTGCCTTGTTCCCAAACGGGCAGAGGGGTCCCAAGCATCTTGCTTCCAGCTTTTCAGGAAGGTAAGAAACAACTGGCTCTGCCCAGTGCTCTTACAGCCTACCGGGAACATCTCTTACCAAGGCCTGTGAAACGCAGTTTCTTGGCAGGCCTGACCTGGCTGAAGTAGAACTTCTGTTCTGGTTGTGCTGCATAGGCCTAGAGCTACCTGGACCTAAGGGCTGCCTTGTTTCCAAAGGGTGAGAGAGGCCCCAAAGCATCTTGCCTCCAGCACTTTGGGAAGCTAAAAAACAACTGGTTCTGCCCAGTGCTCTCACAGCCTACCGTGAACATCTCTTACCAAGGGCTGTGAAACGCAGTTTCTGGGCAGGACTGATCTGCCTGAAGTAGAACTTCTGCTGTGGGTGTGCTCCATTGGCCTAGAGCTGCCAGGCGCAAACGGCTGCCTTGTGTCCAAAGGGAGAGAGAGGCCCCAAAGCATCTTGCTTCCAGCTCTGTGGGAAGCTAAAGCAACTGGCTCTCCACAGTGCTCTCACATCCTACCGGGAACGTCTCTTACCAAGGCCTGTGAAACGCAGTTTCTTGGCAGGCCTGATCTGGCTGAAGTAGAACTCCTGCTCTGGGCGTGCTACTTTGGCCTAGAGCTGCCAGGCCCAAAGGGCCGCCTTGTTTCCAAAGGGGCTGAGAGTCCCCAAAGCATCTTGCTTCCAAATCTTTGGGAAGCTAAGAAACAACTGGCTCTGCACAGTGCTCTCACAGCCTACCGGCAACGTGACAGAGAAAGGCCTGTGAGACGCAGTTTCTTGGAAGGCCTGATCTGGCTGAGGTAGAACTTCTGCTCTGGGTGTACTCCATTGGCCTAGGGCTGCCAGGCCCAAAGGGCTGCCTTTATTTCCAAAGTGTGAGAGAGGCCCCAAAGCATCTTGCTTCCTGCTCTCTGGGAAGCTAAAACAACTGGCTCTGCACAGTGCTCTCAAAGCCAACCGGGAACGTCACATACAAAGGCCTGTGAAACGCAGCTTCTTGACAGGCCTTATCTGGCTGAGGTAGAACTTGTGCTCTGGGTGTGCTACTTTGGCCTAGAGCTGCCAGGCACAAAGGCTGCTTTGTTTCCAAAGGGGGAGAGAGGCCCCAAATCATGTTGCTTCCAGCTGTTTTTGAAGCTAAGAAACAACTCGCTCTGCCAGGTACTCTTACAGCCTTCCGGGAACACCTCTTACGAAGGCCTGTGAAAAGCAGTTTCTTGGCAGGCCTGATCTGGCTGAGGTAGAACTTCTGCTCTGGGTGTGCTCCATTGCCCTAGAGCTGAAAGGCCCAAAGGGATGCCTTGTTTGCAAAGGGGCAGAGAGGCTCCAAAGCATCTTGCTTCCAGCTCATTGGGAAGCTAAGAAACAACTGTCTCTGCCCAGTGCTCTGACAGAGTACCGGCAACATCTCTTACCAAAGCCTTTGAAACGCAGTTTCTTGGCAGGCCTTATCTGGCTGAGGTAGAACTTCTGCTCTGGGTGTGCTCCATTGGCCTAGAGCTGAAAGGCCCAAAGGTCGGCCTTGTTGGCAAAGGGGCAGGGAGCCCCCAAAGCATCTTGCTTCCAGCTCTTTGGGAAGCTAAGAAACAACTGGCTCTGCCCAGTGCTCTTACAGCCTGAGAGAAAATCTCTTACCAAGGCCTGTGAAACGCACTTTGTTGGTGGCCTGATCTAGCTGAAGTAGAACTTCTGCTCTGGGTGTGCTCCATTGGCCTAGAGCTGCCTGGCCCAAAGGGCCGCCTTGTTTGCAAAGGGGCAGAGAGGCCCCAAAGCATCTTGCTTCCAGCTCTTCGGGAAGCTAAGAAACATCTGGCGTTGCCCAGTGCTCTCACAGCCTACCGGGAACATCTCTTACCAAGGCCTGTGAAACGCAGTTTGTTGGTGGCCTGAACTGGCCGAAGTAGAACTTCTGCTCTGGGTGTGCTCCACTGGCCTGGAGCTACCTGCCCCAAAGGGCTGCCTTGATTCCAAAGTGAGAGAGTGGCACCAAAGCATCTTGCTTCCAGCTCTTCGGGAAGCTAAGAAACAACTGTCTCTGCCCAGTGCTCTGACAGAGTACCGGGAACATCTCTTACCAAAGCCTTTGAAACGCAGTTTCTTGCCAGGCCTTATCTGGCTGAGGTAGAACTTCTGCTCTGGGTGTGCTCCATTGGCCTAGAGCTGAAAGGCCCAAAGGTCGGCCTTGTTGGCAAGGGGCAGGGAGCCCCCAAAGCATCTTGCTTCCAGCTCTTTGTGAAGCTAAGAAACAACTGGCTCTGCCCAGTGCTCTTACAGCCTGAGAGAAAATCTCTTACCAAGGCCTGTGAAACGCACTTTGTTGGTGGCCTGATCTAGCTGAAGTAGAACTTCTGCTCTGGGTGTGCTCCATTGGCCTAGAGCTGCCTGGCCCAAAGGGCCGCCTTGTTTGCAAAGGGGCAGAGAGGCCCCAAAGCATCTTGCTTCCAGCTCTTCGGGAAGCTAAGAAACATCTGGCGTTGCCCAGTGCTCTTACAGCCTACCTCGAACATCTCTTACCAAGGCCTGTGAAACGCAGTTTGTTGGTGGCCTGAACTGGCCGAAGTAGAACTTCTGCTCTGGGTGTGCTCCACTGGCCTGGAGCTACCTGCCCCAAAGTGCTGCCTTGATTCCAAAGTGAGAGAGTGGCACCAAAGCATCTTGCTTCCAGCTCTCCGGGAAGCTAAGAAACATCTGGCATTGCCCAGTGCTCTGACAGCCTACCGGGAACATCTCTTACCAAGGCCTGTGAAACGCCGTTTCCTGGCAGGCCTGATTTGGCTGAAGTAGAACTTCTGCTCTGGGTGTGCTCCATTGCCCTAGAGCTGACAGGCCCAAGGTGCTGCCTTGTTTCCAAAGGGGCAGAGAGGCCCCAAAGCATCTTGCTTCCAGCTCTCTGGGAAGCTAAGAACCAACTCGCTCTGCCCCGTGCTCTTACAGCCTACCGGGAACATGTCTTTGAAAGGCCTGTGAAACGCAGTTTCTTGGCAGGCCTCATCTGGCTGAAGTAGAACTCCGGCTCTGGGTGTGCTCCATTGCCCTAGAGCTGCCAGGCCCCAAGTGCTGCCCTGTTTCCAAGGGGCAGAGAGGCCCAAAGCATCTTGCTTCCCGGTCTTTGCGAAGCTAAGAAACAACTGGCTCTGCCCAGTGCTCTTACACCTACCGGGAACATCTCTTACCAAGGCCTGTCAAACGCTGTTTCTTTGCAGGCCTGATCAGGCTGAAGTAGAACTCCTGCTCTGCGTGTGCTCCATTGGCCTAGAGCTTCCCGACCCAAAAGGCTGCCTTGTTCCCAAACGGGCAGAGGGGTCCCAAGCGTCTTGCTTCCAGCTTTTCAGGAAGGTAAGAAACAACTGTCTCTGCCCAGTGCTCTTACAGCCTACCGGGAACATCTCTTACCAAGGCCTGTGAAACGCAGTTTCTTGGCAGGCCTGATCTGGCTGAAGTAGAACTCCTGCTCTGGGCGTGCTACTTTGGCCTAGAGCTGCCAGGCCCAAAGGGCCGCCTTGTTTCCAAAGGGGCTGAGAGTCCCCAAAGTATCTTGCTTCCAAATCTTTGGGAAGCTAAGAAACAACTGGCTCTGCACAGTGCTCTCACAGCCTACCGGCAACGTGACAGAGAAAGGCCTGTGAGACGCAGTTTCTTGGAAGGCCTGATCTGGCTGAGGTAGAACTTCTGCTCTGGGTGTACTCCATTGGCCTAGGGCTGCCAGGCCCAAAGGGCTGCCTTTATTTCCAAAGTGTGAGAGAGGCCCCAAAGCATCTTGCTTCCTGCTCTCTGGGAAGCTAAAACAACTGGCTCTGCACAGTGCTCTCAAAGCCAACCGGGAACGTCACATACAAAGGCCTGTGAAACGCAGCTTCTTGACAGGCCTTATCTGGCTGAGGTAGAACTTGTGCTCTGGGTGTGCTACTTTGGCCTAGAGCTGCCAGGCACAAAGGCTGCTTTGTTTCCAAAGGGGGAGAGAGGCCCCAAATCATGTTGCTTCCAGCTGTTTTTGAAGCTAAGAAACAACTCGCTCTGCCAGGTACTCTTACAGCCTTCCGGGAACACCTCTTACGAAGGCCTGTGAAAAGCAGTTTCTTGGCAGGCCTGATCTGGCTGAGGTAGAACTTCTGCTCTGGGTGTGCTCCATTGCCCTAGAGCTGAAAGGCCCAAAGGGATGCCTTGTTTGCAAAGGGGCAGAGAGGCTCCAAAGCATCTTGCTTCCAGCTCATTGGGAAGCTAAGAAACAACTGTCTCTGCCCAGTGCTCTGACAGAGTACCGGCAACATCTCTTACCAAAGCCTTTGAAACGCAGTTTCTTGGCAGGCCTTATCTGGCTGAGGTAGAACTTCTGCTCTGGGTGTGCTCCATTGGCCTAGAGCTGAAAGGCCCAAAGGTCGGCCTTGTTGGCAAAGGGGCAGGGAGCCCCCAAAGCATCTTGCTTCCAGCTCTTTGGGAAGCTAAGAAACAACTGGCTCTGCCCAGTGCTCTTACAGCCTGAGAGAAAATCTCTTACCAAAGCCTGTGAAACGCACTTTGTTGGTGGCCTGATCTAGCTGAAGTAGAACTTCTGCTCTGGGTGTGCTCCATTGGCCTAGAGCTGCCTGGCCCAAAGGGCCGCCTTGTTTGCAAAGGGGCAGAGAGGCCCCAAAGCATCTTGCTTCCAGCTCTTCGGGAAGCTAAGAAACATCTGGCGTTGCCCAGTGCTCTTACAGCCTACCGGGAACATCTCTTACCAAGGCCTGTGAAACGCAGTTTGTTGGTGGCCTGAACTGGCCGAAGTAGAACTTCTGCTCTGGGTGTGCTCCACTGGCCTGGAGCTACCTGCCCCAAAGGGCTGCCTTGATTCCAAAGTGAGAGAGTGGCACCAAAGCATCTTGCTTCCAGCTCTTCGGGAAGCTAAGAAACATCTGGCGTTGCCCAGTGCTCTGACAGCCTACCGGGAACATCTCTTATCAAGGCCTGTGAAACGCCGTTTCCTGGCAGGCCTGATTTGGCTGAAGTAGAACTTCTGCTCTGGGTGTGCTCCATTGCCCTAGAGCTGCCAGGCCCAAGGTGCTGCCTTGTTTCCAAAGGGGCAGAGAGGCCCCAAAGCATCTTGCTTCCAGCTCTCTGGGAAGCTAAGAACCAACTCGCTCTGCCCCGTGCTCTTACAGCCTACCGGGAACATGTCTTTGAAAGGCCTGTGAAACGCAGTTTCTTGGCAGGCCTCATCTGGCTGAAGTAGAACTCCGGCTCTGGGTGTGCTCCATTGCCCTAGAGCTGCCAGGCCCCAAGTGCTGCCCTGTTTCCAAGGGGCAGAGAGGCCCAAAGCATCTTGCTTCCCGGTCTTTGCGAAGCTAAGAAACAACTGGCTCTGCCCAGTGCTCTTACACCTACCGGGAACATCTCTTACCAAGGCCTGTCAAACGCTGTTTCTTTGCAGGCCTGATCAGGCTGAAGTAGAACTCCTGCTCTGCGTGTGCTCCATTGGCCTAGAGCTTCCCGACCCAAAAGGCTGCCTTGTTCCCAAACGGGCAGAGGGGTCCCAAGCGTCTTGCTTCCAGCTTTTCAGGAAGGTAAGAAACAACTGGCTCTGCCCAGTGCTCTTACAGCCTACCGGGAACATCTCTTACCAAGGCCTGTGAAACGCAGTTTCTTGGCAGGCCTGATCTGGCTGAAGTAGAACTCCTGCTCTGGGCGTGCTACTTTGGCCTAGAGCTGCCAGGCCCAAAGGGCCGCCTTGTTTCCAAAGGGGCTGAGAGTCCCCAAAGTATCTTGCTTCCAAATCTTCGGGAAGCTAAGAAACAACTGGCTCCGCACAGTGCTCTCACAGCCTACCGGCAACGTGACAGAGAAAGGCCTGTGAGACGCAGTTTCTTGGAAGGCCTGATCTGGCTGAGGTAGAACTTCTGCTCTGGGTGTACTCCATTGGCCTAGGGCTGCCAGGCCCAAAGGGCTGCCTTTATTTCCAAAGTGTGAGAGAGGCCCCAAAGCATCTTGCTTCCTGCTCTCTGGGAAGCTAAAACAACTGGCTCTGCACAGTGCTCTCAAAGCCAACGGGGAACGTCACATACAAAGGCCTGTGAAACGCAGCTTCTTGACAGGCCTTATCTGGCTGAGGTAGAACTTGTGCTCTGGGTGTGCTACTTTGGCCTAGAGCTGCCAGGCACAAAGGCTGCTTTGTTTCCAAAGGGGGAGAGAGGCCCCAAATCATGTTGCTTCCAGCTGTTTTTGAAGCTAAGAAACAACTCGCTCTGCCAGGTACTCTTACAGCCTTCCGGGAACACCTCTTACGAAGGCCTGTGAAAAGCAGTTTCTTGGCAGGCCTGATCTGGCTGAGGTAGAACTTCTGCTCTGGGTGTGCTCCATTGCCCTAGAGCTGAAAGGCCCAAAGGGATGCCTTGTTTGCAAAGGGGCAGAGAGGCTCCAAAGCATCTTGCTTCCAGCTCATTGGGAAGCTAAGAAACAACTGTCTCTGCCCAGTGCTCTGACAGAGTACCGGCAACATCTCTTACCAAAGCCTTTGAAACGCAGTTTCTTGGCAGGCCTTATCTGGCTGAGGTAGAACTTCTGCTCTGGGTGTGCTCCATTGGCCTAGAGCTGAAAGGCCCAAAGGTCGGCCTTGTTGGCAAAGGGGCAGGGAGCCCCCAAAGCATCTTGCTTCCAGCTCTTTGGGAAGCTAAGAAACAACTGGCTCTGCCCAGTGCTCTTACAGCCTGAGAGAAAATCTCTTACCAAAGCCTGTGAAACGCACTTTGTTGGTGGCCTGATCTAGCTGAAGTAGAACTTCTGCTCTGGGTGTGCTCCATTGGCCTAGAGCTGCCTGGCCCAAAGGGCCGCCTTGTTTGCAAAGGGGCAGAGAGGCCCCAAAGCATCTTGCTTCCAGCTCTTCGGGAAGCTAAGAAACATCTGGCGTTGCCCAGTGCTCTTACAGCCTACCTCGAACATCTCTTACCAAGGCCTGTGAAACGCAGTTTGTTGGTGGCCTGAACTGGCCGAAGTAGAACTTCTGCTCTGGGTGTGCTCCACTGGCCTGGAGCTACCTGCCCCAAAGGGCTGCCTTGATTCCAAAGTGAGAGAGTGGCACCAAAGCATCTTGCTTCCAGCTCTTCGGGAAGCTAAGAAACATCTGGCGTTGCCCAGTGCTCTGACAGCCTACCGGGAACATCTCTTATCAAGGCCTGTGAAACGCCGTTTCCTGGCAGGCCTGATTTGGCTGAAGTAGAACTTCTGCTCTGGGTGTGCTCCATTGCCCTAGAGCTGCCAGGCCCAAGGTGCTGCCTTGTTTCCAAAGGGGCAGAGAGGCCCCAAAGCATCTTGCTTCCAGCTCTCTGGGAAGCTAAGAACCAACTCGCTCTGCCCCGTGCTCTTACAGCCTACCGGGAACATGTCTTTGAAAGGCCTGTGAAACGCAGTTTCTTGGCAGGCCTCATCTGGCTGAAGTAGAACTCCGGCTCTGGGTGTGCTCCATTGCCCTAGAGCTGCCAGGCCCCAAGTGCTGCCCTGTTTCCAAGGGGCAGAGAGGCCCAAAGCATCTTGCTTCCCGGTCTTTGCGAAGCTAAGAAACAACTGGCTCTGCCCAGTGCTCTTACACCTACCGGGAACATCTCTTACCAAGGCCTGTCAAACGCTGTTTCTTTGCAGGCCTGATCAGGCTGAAGTAGAACTCCTGCTCTGCGTGTGCTCCATTGGCCTAGAGCTTCCCGACCCAAAAGGCTGCCTTGTTCCCAAACGGGCAGAGGGGTCCCAAGCGTCTTGCTTCCAGCTTTTCAGGAAGGTAAGAAACAACTGGCTCTGCCCAGTGCTCTTACAGCCTACCGGGAACATCTCTTACCAAGGCCTGTGAAACGCAGTTTCTTGGCAGGCCTGATCTGGCTGAAGTAGAACTCCTGCTCTGGGCGTGCTACTTTGGCCTAGAGCTGCCAGGCCCAAAGGGCCGCCTTGTTTCCAAAGGGGCTGAGAGTCCCCAAAGTATCTTGCTTCCAAATCTTCGGGAAGCTAAGAAACAACTGGCTCCGCACAGTGCTCTCACAGCCTACCGGCAACGTGACAGAGAAAGGCCTGTGAGACGCAGTTTCTTGGAAGGCCTGATCTGGCTGAGGTAGAACTTCTGCTCTGGGTGTACTCCATTGGCCTAGGGCTGCCAGGCCCAAAGGGCTGCCTTTATTTCCAAAGTGTGAGAGAGGCCCCAAAGCATCTTGCTTCCTGCTCTCTGGGAAGCTAAAACAACTGGCTCTGCACAGTGCTCTGAAAGCCAACGGGGAACGTCACATACAAAGGCCTGTGAAACGCAGCTTCTTGACAGGCCTTATCTGGCTGAGGTAGAACTTGTGCTCTGGGTGTGCTACTTTGGCCTAGAGCTGCCAGGCACAAAGGCTGCTTTGTTTCCAAAGGGGGAGAGAGGCCCCAAATCATGTTGCTTCCAGCTGTTTTTGAAGCTAAGAAACAACTCGCTCTGCCAGGTACTCTTACAGCCTTCCGGGAACACCTCTTACGAAGGCCTGTGAAAAGCAGTTTCTTGGCAGGCCTGATCTGGCTGAGGTAGAACTTCTGCTCTGGGTGTGCTCCATTGCCCTAGAGCTGAAAGGCCCAAAGGGATGCCTTGTTTGCAAAGGGGCAGAGAGGCCCCAAAGCATCTTGCTTCCAGCTCATTGGGAAGCTAAGAAACAACTGTCTCTGCCCAGTGCTCTGACAGAGTACCGGCAACATCTCTTACCAAAGCCTTTGAAACGCAGTTTCTTGGCAGGCCTTATCTGGCTGAGGTAGAACTTCTGCTCTGGGTGTGCTCCATTGGCCTAGAGCTGAAAGGCCCAAAGGTCGGCCTTGTTGGCAAAGGGGCAGGGAGCCCCCAAAGCATCTTGCTTCCAGCTCTTTGGGAAGCTAAGAAACAACTGGCTCTGCCCAGTGCTCTTACAGCCTGAGAGAAAATCTCTTACCAAAGCCTGTGAAACGCACTTTGTTGGTGGCCTGATCTAGCTGAAGTAGAACTTCTGCTCTGGGTGTGCTCCATTGGCCTAGAGCTGCCTGGCCCAAAGGGCCGCCTTGTTTGCAAAGGGGCAGAGAGGCCCCAAAGCATCTTGCTTCCAGCTCTTCGGGAAGCTAAGAAACATCTGGCGTTGCCCAGTGCTCTTACAGCCTACCGGGAACATCTCTTACCAAGGCCTGTGAAACGCAGTTTGTTGGTGGCCTGAACTGGCCGAAGTAGAACTTCTGCTCTGGGTGTGCTCCACTGGCCTGGAGCTACCTGCCCCAAAGGGCTGCCTTGATTCCAAAGTGAGAGAGTGGCACCAAAGCATCTTGCTTCCAGCTCTTCGGGAAGCTAAGAAACATCTGGCGTTGCCCAGTGCTCTGACAGCCTACCGGGAACATCTCTTATCAAGGCCTGTGAAACGCCGTTTCCTGGCAGGCCTGATTTGGCTGAAGTAGAACTTCTGCTCTGGGTGTGCTCCATTGCCCTAGAGCTGCCAGGCCCAAGGTGCTGCCTTGTTTCCAAAGGGGCAGAGAGGCCCCAAAGCATCTTGCTTCCAGCTCTCTGGGAAGCTAAGAACCAACTCGCTCTGCCCCGTGCTCTTACAGCCTACCGGGAACATGTCTTTGAAAGGCCTGTGAAACGCAGTTTCTTGGCAGGCCTCATCTGGCTGAAGTAGAACTCCGGCTCTGGGTGTGCTCCATTGCCCTAGAGCTGCCAGGCCCCAAGTGCTGCCCTGTTTCCAAGGGGCAGAGAGGCCCAAAGCATCTTGCTTCCCGGTCTTTGCGAAGCTAAGAAACAACTGGCTCTGCCCAGTGCTCTTACACCTACCGGGAACATCTCTTACCAAGGCCTGTCAAACGCTGTTTCTTTGCAGGCCTGATCAGGCTGAAGTAGAACTCCTGCTCTGCGTGTGCTCCATTGGCCTAGAGCTTCCCGACCCAAAAGGCTGCCTTGTTCCCAAACGGGCAGAGGGGTCCCAAGCGTCTTGCTTCCAGCTTTTCAGGAAGGTAAGAAACAACTGGCTCTGCCCAGTGCTCTTACAGCCTACCGGGAACATCTCTTACCAAGGCCTGTGAAACGCAGTTTCTTGGCAGGCCTGATCTGGCTGAAGTAGAACTCCTGCTCTGGGCGTGCTACTTTGGCCTAGAGCTGCCAGGCCCAAAGGGCCGCCTTGTTTCCAAAGGGGCTGAGAGTCCCCAAAGTATCTTGCTTCCAAATCTTCGGGAAGCTAAGAAACAACTGGCTCCGCACAGTGCTCTCACAGCCTACCGGCAACGTGACAGAGAAAGGCCTGTGAGACGCAGTTTCTTGGAAGGCCTGATCTGGCTGAGGTAGAACTTCTGCTCTGGGTGTACTCCATTGGCCTAGGGCTGCCAGGCCCAAAGGGCTGCCTTTATTTCCAAAGTGTGAGAGAGGCCCCAAAGCATCTTGCTTCCTGCTCTCTGGGAAGCTAAAACAACTGGCTCTGCACAGTGCTCTCAAAGCCAACGGGGAACGTCACATACAAAGGCCTGTGAAACGCAGCTTCTTGACAGGCCTTATCTGGCTGAGGTAGAACTTGTGCTCTGGGTGTGCTACTTTGGCCTAGAGCTGCCAGGCACAAAGGCTGCTTTGTTTCCAAAGGGGGAGAGAGGCCCCAAATCATGTTGCTTCCAGCTGTTTTTGAAGCTAAGAAACAACTCGCTCTGCCAGGTACTCTTACAGCCTTCCGGGAACACCTCTTACGAAGGCCTGTGAAAAGCAGTTTCTTGGCAGGCCTGATCTGGCTGAGGTAGAACTTCTGCTCTGGGTGTGCTCCATTGCCCTAGAGCTGAAAGGCCCAAAGGGATGCCTTGTTTGCAAAGGGGCAGAGAGGCCCCAAAGCATCTTGCTTCCAGCTCATTGGGAAGCTAAGAAACAACTGTCTCTGCCCAGTGCTCTGACAGAGTACCGGCAACATCTCTTACCAAAGCCTTTGAAACGCAGTTTCTTGGCAGGCCTTATCTGGCTGAGGTAGAACTTCTGCTCTGGGTGTGCTCCATTGGCCTAGAGCTGAAAGGCCCAAAGGTCGGCCTTGTTGGCAAAGGGGCAGGGAGCCCCCAAAGCATCTTGCTTCCAGCTCTTTGGGAAGCTAAGAAACAACTGGCTCTGCCCAGTGCTCTTACAGCCTGAGAGAAAATCTCTTACCAAAGCCTGTGAAACGCACTTTGTTGGTGGCCTGATCTAGCTGAAGTAGAACTTCTGCTCTGGGTGTGCTCCATTGGCCTAGAGCTGCCTGGCCCAAAGGGCCGCCTTGTTTGCAAAGGGGCAGAGAGGCCCCAAAGCATCTTGCTTCCAGCTCTTCGGGAAGCTAAGAAACATCTGGCGTTGCCCAGTGCTCTTACAGCCTACCGGGAACATCTCTTACCAAGGCCTGTGAAACGCAGTTTGTTGGTGGCCTGAACTGGCCGAAGTAGAACTTCTGCTCTGGGTGTGCTCCACTGGCCTGGAGCTACCTGCCCCAAAGGGCTGCCTTGATTCCAAAGTGAGAGAGTGGCACCAAAGCATCTTGCTTCCAGCTCTTCGGGAAGCTAAGAAACATCTGGCGTTGCCCAGTGCTCTGACAGCCTACCGGGAACATCTCTTATCAAGGCCTGTGAAACGCCGTTTCCTGGCAGGCCTGATTTGGCTGAAGTAGAACTTCTGCTCTGGGTGTGCTCCATTGCCCTAGAGCTGCCAGGCCCAAGGTGCTGCCTTGTTTCCAAAGGGGCAGAGAGGCCCCAAAGCATCTTGCTTCCAGCTCTCTGGGAAGCTAAGAACCAACTCGCTCTGCCCCGTGCTCTTACAGCCTACCGGGAACATGTCTTTGAAAGGCCTGTGAAACGCAGTTTCTTGGCAGGCCTCATCTGGCTGAAGTAGAACTCCGGCTCTGGGTGTGCTCCATTGCCCTAGAGCTGCCAGGCCCCAAGTGCTGCCCTGTTTCCAAGGGGCAGAGAGGCCCAAAGCATCTTGCTTCCCGGTCTTTGCGAAGCTAAGAAACAACTGGCTCTGCCCAGTGCTCTTACACCTACCGGGAACATCTCTTACCAAGGCCTGTCAAACGCTGTTTCTTTGCAGGCCTGATCAGGCTGAAGTAGAACTCCTGCTCTGCGTGTGCTCCATTGGCCTAGAGCTTCCCGACCCAAAAGGCTGCCTTGTTCCCAAACGGGCAGAGGGGTCCCAAGCGTCTTGCTTCCAGCTTTTCAGGAAGGTAAGAAACAACTGGCTCTGCCCAGTGCTCTTACAGCCTACCGGGAACATCTCTTACCAAGGCCTGTGAAACGCAGTTTCTTGGCAGGCCTGATCTGGCTGAAGTAGAACTCCTGCTCTGGGCGTGCTACTTTGGCCTAGAGCTGCCAGGCCCAAAGGGCCGCCTTGTTTCCAAAGGGGCTGAGAGTCCCCAAAGTATCTTGCTTCCAAATCTTCGGGAAGCTAAGAAACAACTGGCTCCGCACAGTGCTCTCACAGCCTACCGGCAACGTGACAGAGAAAGGCCTGTGAGACGCAGTTTCTTGGAAGGCCTGATCTGGCTGAGGTAGAACTTCTGCTCTGGGTGTACTCCATTGGCCTAGGGCTGCCAGGCCCAAAGGGCTGCCTTTATTTCCAAAGTGTGAGAGAGGCCCCAAAGCATCTTGCTTCCTGCTCTCTGGGAAGCTAAAACAACTGGCTCTGCACAGTGCTCTCAAAGCCAACGGGGAACGTCACATACAAAGGCCTGTGAAACGCAGCTTCTTGACAGGCCTTATCTGGCTGAGGTAGAACTTGTGCTCTGGGTGTGCTACTTTGGCCTAGAGCTGCCAGGCACAAAGGCTGCTTTGTTTCCAAAGGGGGAGAGAGGCCCCAAATCATGTTGCTTCCAGCTGTTTTTGAAGCTAAGAAACAACTCGCTCTGCCAGGTACTCTTACAGCCTTCCGGGAACACCTCTTACGAAGGCCTGTGAAAAGCAGTTTCTTGGCAGGCCTGATCTGGCTGAGGTAGAACTTCTGCTCTGGGTGTGCTCCATTGCCCTAGAGCTGAAAGGCCCAAAGGGATGCCTTGTTTGCAAAGGGGCAGAGAGGCCCCAAAGCATCTTGCTTCCAGCTCATTGGGAAGCTAAGAAACAACTGTCTCTGCCCAGTGCTCTGACAGAGTACCGGCAACATCTCTTACCAAAGCCTTTGAAACGCAGTTTCTTGGCAGGCCTTATCTGGCTGAGGTAGAACTTCTGCTCTGGGTGTGCTCCATTGGCCTAGAGCTGAAAGGCCCAAAGGTCGGCCTTGTTGGCAAAGGGGCAGGGAGCCCCCAAAGCATCTTGCTTCCAGCTCTTTGGGAAGCTAAGAAACAACTGGCTCTGCCCAGTGCTCTTACAGCCTGAGAGAAAATCTCTTACCAAAGCCTGTGAAACGCACTTTGTTGGTGGCCTGATCTAGCTGAAGTAGAACTTCTGCTCTGGGTGTGCTCCATTGGCCTAGAGCTGCCTGGCCCAAAGGGCCGCCTTGTTTGCAAAGGGGCAGAGAGGCCCCAAAGCATCTTGCTTCCAGCTCTTCGGGAAGCTAAGAAACATCTGGCGTTGCCCAGTGCTCTTACAGCCTACCGGGAACATCTCTTACCAAGGCCTGTGAAACGCAGTTTGTTGGTGGCCTGAACTGGCCGAAGTAGAACTTCTGCTCTGGGTGTGCTCCACTGGCCTGGAGCTACCTGCCCCAAAGGGCTGCCTTGATTCCAAAGTGAGAGAGTGGCACCAAAGCATCTTGCTTCCAGCTCTTCGGGAAGCTAAGAAACATCTGGCGTTGCCCAGTGCTCTGACAGCCTACCGGGAACATCTCTTATCAAGGCCTGTGAAACGCCGTTTCCTGGCAGGCCTGATTTGGCTGAAGTAGAACTTCTGCTCTGGGTGTGCTCCATTGCCCTAGAGCTGCCAGGCCCAAGGTGCTGCCTTGTTTCCAAAGGGGCAGAGAGGCCCCAAAGCATCTTGCTTCCAGCTCTCTGGGAAGCTAAGAACCAACTCGCTCTGCCCCGTGCTCTTACAGCCTACCGGGAACATGTCTTTGAAAGGCCTGTGAAACGCAGTTTCTTGGCAGGCCTCATCTGGCTGAAGTAGAACTCCGGCTCTGGGTGTGCTCCATTGCCCTAGAGCTGCCAGGCCCCAAGTGCTGCCCTGTTTCCAAGGGGCAGAGAGGCCCAAAGCATCTTGCTTCCCGGTCTTTGCGAAGCTAAGAAACAACTGGCTCTGCCCAGTGCTCTTACACCTACCGGGAACATCTCTTACCAAGGCCTGTCAAACGCTGTTTCTTTGCAGGCCTGATCAGGCTGAAGTAGAACTCCTGCTCTGCGTGTGCTCCATTGGCCTAGAGCTTCCCGACCCAAAAGGCTGCCTTGTTCCCAAACGGGCAGAGGGGTCCCAAGCGTCTTGCTTCCAGCTTTTCAGGAAGGTAAGAAACAACTGGCTCTGCCCAGTGCTCTTACAGCCTACCGGGAACATCTCTTACCAAGGCCTGTGAAACGCAGTTTCTTGGCAGGCCTGATCTGGCTGAAGTAGAACTCCTGCTCTGGGCGTGCTACTTTGGCCTAGAGCTGCCAGGCCCAAAGGGCCGCCTTGTTTCCAAAGGGGCTGAGAGTCCCCAAAGTATCTTGCTTCCAAATCTTTGGGAAGCTAAGAAACAACTGGCTCCGCACAGTGCTCTCACAGCCTACCGGCAACGTGACAGAGAAAGGCCTGTGAGACGCAGTTTCTTGGAAGGCCTGATCTGGCTGAGGTAGAACTTCTGCTCTGGGTGTACTCCATTGGCCTAGGGCTGCCAGGCCCAAAGGGCTGCCTTTATTTCCAAAGTGTGAGAGAGGCCCCAAAGCATCTTGCTTCCTGCTCTCTGGGAAGCTAAAACAACTGGCTCTGCACAGTGCTCTCAAAGCCAACCGGGAACGTCACATACAAAGGCCTGTGAAACGCAGCTTCTTGACAGGCCTTATCTGGCTGAGGTAGAACTTGTGCCCTGGGTGTGCTACTTTGGCCTAGAGCTGCCAGGCACAAAGGCTGCTTTGTTTCCAAAGGGGGAGAGAGGCCCCAAATCATGTTGCTTCCAGCTGTTTTTGAAGCTAAGAAACAACTCGCTCTGCCAGGTACTCTTACAGCCTTCCGGGAACACCTCTTACGAAGGCCTGTGAAAAGCAGTTTCTTGGCAGGCCTGATCTGGCTGAGGTAGAACTTCTGCTCTGGGTGTGCTCCATTGCCCTAGAGCTGAAAGGCCCAAAGGGATGCCTTGTTTGCAAAGGGGCAGAGAGGCCCCAAAGCATCTTGCTTCCAGCTCATTGGGAAGCTAAGAAACAACTGTCTCTGCCCAGTGCTCTGACAGAGTACCGGCAACATCTCTTACCAAAGCCTTTGAAACGCAGTTTCTTGGCAGGCCTTATCTGGCTGAGGTAGAACTTCTGCTCTGGGTGTGCTCCATTGGCCTAGAGCTGAAAGGCCCAAAGGTCGGCCTTGTTGGCAAAGGGGCAGGGAGCCCCCAAAGCATCTTGCTTCCAGCTCTTTGGGAAGCTAAGAAACAACTGGCTCTGCCCAGTGCTCTTACAGCCTGAGAGAAAATCTCTTACCAAAGCCTGTGAAACGCACTTTGTTGGTGGCCTGATCTAGCTGAAGTAGAACTTCTGCTCTGGGTGTGCTCCATTGGCCTAGAGCTGCCTGGCCCAAAGGGCCGCCTTGTTTGCAAAGGGGCAGAGAGGCCCCAAAGCATCTTGCTTCCAGCTCTTCGGGAAGCTAAGAAACATCTGGCGTTGCCCAGTGCTCTTACAGCCTTCCGGGAACATCTCTTACCAAGGCCTGTGAAACGCAGTTTGTTGGTGGCCTGAACTGGCCGAAGTAGAACTTCTGCTCTGGGTGTGCTCCACTGGCCTGGAGCTACCTGCCCCAAAGGGCTGCCTTGATTCCAAAGTGAGAGAGTGGCACCAAAGCATCTTGCTTCCAGCTCTTCGGGAAGCTAAGAAACATCTGGCGTTGCCCAGTGCTCTGACAGCCTACCGGGAACATCTCTTATCAAGGCCTGTGAAACGCCGTTTCCTGGCAGGCCTGATTTGGCTGAAGTAGAACTTCTGCTCTGGGTGTGCTCCATTGCCCTAGAGCTGCCAGGCCCAAGGTGCTGCCTTGTTTCCAAAGGGGCAGAGAGGCCCCAAAGCATCTTGCTTCCAGCTCTCTGGGAAGCTAAGAACCAACTCGCTCTGCCCCGTGCTCTTACAGCCTACCGGGAACATGTCTTTGAAAGGCCTGTGAAACGCAGTTTCTTGGCAGGCCTCATCTGGCTGAAGTAGAACTCCGGCTCTGGGTGTGCTCCATTGCCCTAGAGCTGCCAGGCCCCAAGTGCTGCCCTGTTTCCAAGGGGCAGAGAGGCCCAAAGCATCTTGCTTCCCGGTCTTTGCGAAGCTAAGAAACAACTGGCTCTGCCCAGTGCTCTTACACCTACCGGGAACATCTCTTACCAAGGCCTGTCAAACGCTGTTTCTTTGCAGGCCTGATCAGGCTGAAGTAGAACTCCTGCTCTGCGTGTGCTCCATTGGCCTAGAGCTTCCCGACCCAAAAGGCTGCCTTGTTCCCAAACGGGCAGAGGGGTCCCAAGCGTCTTGCTTCCAGCTTTTCAGGAAGGTAAGAAACAACTGGCTCTGCCCAGTGCTCTTACAGCCTACCGGGAACATCTCTTACCAAGGCCTGTGAAACGCAGTTTCTTGGCAGGCCTGATCTGGCTGAAGTAGAACTCCTGCTCTGGGCGTGCTACTTTGGCCTAGAGCTGCCAGGCCCAAAGGGCCGCCTTGTTTCCAAAGGGGCTGAGAGTCCCCAAAGTATCTTGCTTCCAAATCTTCGGGAAGCTAAGAAACAACTGGCTCCGCACAGTGCTCTCACAGCCTACCGGCAACGTGACAGAGAAAGGCCTGTGAGACGCAGTTTCTTGGAAGGCCTGATCTGGCTGAGGTAGAACTTCTGCTCTGGGTGTACTCCATTGGCCTAGGGCTGCCAGGCCCAAAGGGCTGCCTTTATTTCCAAAGTGTGAGAGAGGCCCCAAAGCATCTTGCTTCCTGCTCTCTGGGAAGCTAAAACAACTGGCTCTGCACAGTGCTCTCAAAGCCAACCGGGAACGTCACATACAAAGGCCTGTGAAACGCAGCTTCTTGACAGGCCTTATCTGGCTGAGGTAGAACTTGTGCTCTGGGTGTGCTACTTTGGCCTAGAGCTGCCAGGCACAAAGGCTGCTTTGTTTCCAAAGGGGGAGAGAGGCCCCAAATCATGTTGCTTCCAGCTGTTTTTGAAGCTAAGAAACAACTCGCTCTGCCAGGTACTCTTACAGCCTTCCGGGAACACCTCTTACGAAGGCCTGTGAAAAGCAGTTTCTTGGCAGGCCTGATCTGGCTGAGGTAGAACTTCTGCTCTGGGTGTGCTCCATTGCCCTAGAGCTGAAAGGCCCAAAGGGATGCCTTGTTTGCAAAGGGGCAGAGAGGCCCCAAAGCATCTTGCTTCCAGCTCATTGGGAAGCTAAGAAACAACTGTCTCTGCCCAGTGCTCTGACAGAGTACCGGCAACATCTCTTACCAAAGCCTTTGAAACGCAGTTTCTTGGCAGGCCTTATCTGGCTGAGGTAGAACTTCTGCTCTGGGTGTGCTCCATTGGCCTAGAGCTGAAAGGCCCAAAGGTCGGCCTTGTTGGCAAAGGGGCAGGGAGCCCCCAAAGCATCTTGCTTCCAGCTCTTTGGGAAGCTAAGAAACAACTGGCTCTGCCCAGTGCTCTTACAGCCTGAGAGAAAATCTCTTACCAAAGCCTGTGAAACGCACTTTGTTGGTGGCCTGATCTAGCTGAAGTAGAACTTCTGCTCTGGGTGTGCTCCATTGGCCTAGAGCTGCCTGGCCCAAAGGGCCGCCTTGTTTGCAAAGGGGCAGAGAGGCCCCAAAGCATCTTGCTTCCAGCTCTTCGGGAAGCTAAGAAACATCTGGCGTTGCCCAGTGCTCTTACAGCCTACCGGGAACATCTCTTACCAAGGCCTGTGAAACGCAGTTTGTTGGTGGCCTGAACTGGCCGAAGTAGAACTTCTGCTCTGGGTGTGCTCCACTGGCCTGGAGCTACCTGCCCCAAAGGGCTGCCTTGATTCCAAAGTGAGAGAGTGGCACCAAAGCATCTTGCTTCCAGCTCTTCGGGAAGCTAAGAAACATCTGGCGTTGCCCAGTGCTCTGACAGCCTACCGGGAACATCTCTTATCAAGGCCTGTGAAACGCCGTTTCCTGGCAGGCCTGATTTGGCTGAAGTAGAACTTCTGCTCTGGGTGTGCTCCATTGCCCTAGAGCTGCCAGGCCCAAGGTGCTGCCTTGTTTCCAAAGGGGCAGAGAGGCCCCAAAGCATCTTGCTTCCAGCTCTCTGGGAAGCTAAGAACCAACTCGCTCTGCCCCGTGCTCTTACAGCCTACCGGGAACATGTCTTTGAAAGGCCTGTGAAACGCAGTTTCTTGGCAGGCCTCATCTGGCTGAAGTAGAACTCCGGCTCTGGGTGTGCTCCATTGCCCTAGAGCTGCCAGGCCCCAAGTGCTGCCCTGTTTCCAAGGGGCAGAGAGGCCCAAAGCATCTTGCTTCCCGGTCTTTGCGAAGCTAAGAAACAACTGGCTCTGCCCAGTGCTCTTACACCTACCGGGAACATCTCTTACCAAGGCCTGTCAAACGCTGTTTCTTTGCAGGCCTGATCAGGCTGAAGTAGAACTCCTGCTCTGCGTGTGCTCCATTGGCCTAGAGCTTCCCGACCCAAAAGGCTGCCTTGTTCCCAAACGGGCAGAGGGGTCCCAAGCGTCTTGCTTCCAGCTTTTCAGGAAGGTAAGAAACAACTGGCTCTGCCCAGTGCTCTTACAGCCTACCGGGAACATCTCTTACCAAGGCCTGTGAAACGCAGTTTCTTGGCAGGCCTGATCTGGCTGAAGTAGAACTCCTGCTCTGGGCGTGCTACTTTGGCCTAGAGCTGCCAGGCCCAAAGGGCCGCCTTGTTTCCAAAGGGGCTGAGAGTCCCCAAAGTATCTTGCTTCCAAATCTTCGGGAAGCTAAGAAACAACTGGCTCCGCACAGTGCTCTCACAGCCTACCGGCAACGTGACAGAGAAAGGCCTGTGAGACGCAGTTTCTTGGAAGGCCTGATCTGGCTGAGGTAGAACTTCTGCTCTGGGTGTACTCCATTGGCCTAGGGCTGCCAGGCCCAAAGGGCTGCCTTTATTTCCAAAGTGTGAGAGAGGCCCCAAAGCATCTTGCTTCCTGCTCTCTGGGAAGCTAAAACAACTGGCTCTGCACAGTGCTCTCAAAGCCAACCGGGAACGTCACATACAAAGGCCTGTGAAACGCAGCTTCTTGACAGGCCTTATCTGGCTGAGGTAGAACTTGTGCCCTGGGTGTGCTACTTTGGCCTAGAGCTGCCAGGCACAAAGGCTGCTTTGTTTCCAAAGGGGGAGAGAGGCCCCAAATCATGTTGCTTCCAGCTGTTTTTGAAGCTAAGAAACAACTCGCTCTGCCAGGTACTCTTACAGCCTTCCGGGAACACCTCTTACGAAGGCCTGTGAAAAGCAGTTTCTTGGCAGGCCTGATCTGGCTGAGGTAGAACTTCTGCTCTGGGTGTGCTCCATTGCCCTAGAGCTGAAAGGCCCAAAGGGATGCCTTGTTTGCAAAGGGGCAGAGAGGCCCCAAAGCATCTTGCTTCCAGCTCATTGGGAAGCTAAGAAACAACTGTCTCTGCCCAGTGCTCTGACAGAGTACCGGCAACATCTCTTACCAAAGCCTTTGAAACGCAGTTTCTTGGCAGGCCTTATCTGGCTGAGGTAGAACTTCTGCTCTGGGTGTGCTCCATTGGCCTAGAGCTGAAAGGCCCAAAGGTCGGCCTTGTTGGCAAAGGGGCAGGGAGCCCCCAAAGCATCTTGCTTCCAGCTCTTTGGGAAGCTAAGAAACAACTGGCTCTGCCCAGTGCTCTTACAGCCTGAGAGAAAATCTCTTACCAAAGCCTGTGAAACGCACTTTGTTGGTGGCCTGATCTAGCTGAAGTAGAACTTCTGCTCTGGGTGTGCTCCATTGGCCTAGAGCTGCCTGGCCCAAAGGGCCGCCTTGTTTGCAAAGGGGCAGAGAGGCCCCAAAGCATCTTGCTTCCAGCTCTTCGGGAAGCTAAGAAACATCTGGCGTTGCCCAGTGCTCTTACAGCCTACCGGGAACATCTCTTACCAAGGCCTGTGAAACGCAGTTTGTTGGTGGCCTGAACTGGCCGAAGTAGAACTTCTGCTCTGGGTGTGCTCCACTGGCCTGGAGCTACCTGCCCCAAAGGGCTGCCTTGATTCCAAAGTGAGAGAGTGGCACCAAAGCATCTTGCTTCCAGCTCTTCGGGAAGCTAAGAAACATCTGGCGTTGCCCAGTGCTCTGACAGCCTACCGGGAACATCTCTTATCAAGGCCTGTGAAACGCCGTTTCCTGGCAGGCCTGATTTGGCTGAAGTAGAACTTCTGCTCTGGGTGTGCTCCATTGCCCTAGAGCTGCCAGGCCCAAGGTGCTGCCTTGTTTCCAAAGGGGCAGAGAGGCCCCAAAGCATCTTGCTTCCAGCTCTCTGGGAAGCTAAGAACCAACTCGCTCTGCCCCGTGCTCTTACAGCCTACCGGGAACATGTCTTTGAAAGGCCTGTGAAACGCAGTTTCTTGGCAGGCCTCATCTGGCTGAAGTAGAACTCCGGCTCTGGGTGTGCTCCATTGCCCTAGAGCTGCCAGGCCCCAAGTGCTGCCCTGTTTCCAAGGGGCAGAGAGGCCCAAAGCATCTTGCTTCCCGGTCTTTGCGAAGCTAAGAAACAACTGGCTCTGCCCAGTGCTCTTACACCTACCGGGAACATCTCTTACCAAGGCCTGTCAAACGCTGTTTCTTTGCAGGCCTGATCAGGCTGAAGTAGAACTCCTGCTCTGCGTGTGCTCCATTGGCCTAGAGCTTCCCGACCCAAAAGGCTGCCTTGTTCCCAAACGGGCAGAGGGGTCCCAAGCGTCTTGCTTCCAGCTTTTCAGGAAGGTAAGAAACAACTGGCTCTGCCCAGTGCTCTTACAGCCTACCGGGAACATCTCTTACCAAGGCCTGTGAAACGCAGTTTCTTGGCAGGCCTGATCTGGCTGAAGTAGAACTCCTGCTCTGGGCGTGCTACTTTGGCCTAGAGCTGCCAGGCCCAAAGGGCCGCCTTGTTTCCAAAGGGGCTGAGAGTCCCCAAAGTATCTTGCTTCCAAATCTTTGGGAAGCTAAGAAACAACTGGCTCCGCACAGTGCTCTCACAGCCTACCGGCAACGTGACAGAGAAAGGCCTGTGAGACGCAGTTTCTTGGAAGGCCTGATCTGGCTGAGGTAGAACTTCTGCTCTGGGTGTACTCCATTGGCCTAGGGCTGCCAGGCCCAAAGGGCTGCCTTTATTTCCAAAGTGTGAGAGAGGCCCCAAAGCATCTTGCTTCCTGCTCTCTGGGAAGCTAAAACAACTGGCTCTGCACAGTGCTCTCAAAGCCAACCGGGAACGTCACATACAAAGGCCTGTGAAACGCAGCTTCTTGACAGGCCTTATCTGGCTGAGGTAGAACTTGTGCCCTGGGTGTGCTACTTTGGCCTAGAGCTGCCAGGCACAAAGGCTGCTTTGTTTCCAAAGGGGGAGAGAGGCCCCAAATCATGTTGCTTCCAGCTGTTTTTGAAGCTAAGAAACAACTCGCTCTGCCAGGTACTCTTACAGCCTTCCGGGAACACCTCTTACGAAGGCCTGTGAAAAGCAGTTTCTTGGCAGGCCTGATCTGGCTGAGGTAGAACTTCTGCTCTGGGTGTGCTCCATTGCCCTAGAGCTGAAAGGCCCAAAGGGATGCCTTGTTTGCAAAGGGGCAGAGAGGCCCCAAAGCATCTTGCTTCCAGCTCATTGGGAAGCTAAGAAACAACTGTCTCTGCCCAGTGCTCTGACAGAGTACCGGCAACATCTCTTACCAAAGCCTTTGAAACGCAGTTTCTTGGCAGGCCTTATCTGGCTGAGGTAGAACTTCTGCTCTGGGTGTGCTCCATTGGCCTAGAGCTGAAAGGCCCAAAGGTCGGCCTTGTTGGCAAAGGGGCAGGGAGCCCCCAAAGCATCTTGCTTCCAGCTCTTTGGGAAGCTAAGAAACAACTGGCTCTGCCCAGTGCTCTTACAGCCTGAGAGAAAATCTCTTACCAAAGCCTGTGAAACGCACTTTGTTGGTGGCCTGATCTAGCTGAAGTAGAACTTCTGCTCTGGGTGTGCTCCATTGGCCTAGAGCTGCCTGGCCCAAAGGGCCGCCTTGTTTGCAAAGGGGCAGAGAGGCCCCAAAGCATCTTGCTTCCAGCTCTTCGGGAAGCTAAGAAACATCTGGCGTTGCCCAGTGCTCTTACAGCCTACCGGGAACATCTCTTACCAAGGCCTGTGAAACGCAGTTTGTTGGTGGCCTGAACTGGCCGAAGTAGAACTTCTGCTCTGGGTGTGCTCCACTGGCCTGGAGCTACCTGCCCCAAAGGGCTGCCTTGATTCCAAAGTGAGAGAGTGGCACCAAAGCATCTTGCTTCCAGCTCTTCGGGAAGCTAAGAAACATCTGGCGTTGCCCAGTGCTCTGACAGCCTACCGGGAACATCTCTTATCAAGGCCTGTGAAACGCCGTTTCCTGGCAGGCCTGATTTGGCTGAAGTAGAACTTCTGCTCTGGGTGTGCTCCATTGCCCTAGAGCTGCCAGGCCCAAGGTGCTGCCTTGTTTCCAAAGGGGCAGAGAGGCCCCAAAGCATCTTGCTTCCAGCTCTCTGGGAAGCTAAGAACCAACTCGCTCTGCCCCGTGCTCTTACAGCCTACCGGGAACATGTCTTTGAAAGGCCTGTGAAACGCAGTTTCTTGGCAGGCCTCATCTGGCTGAAGTAGAACTCCGGCTCTGGGTGTGCTCCATTGCCCTAGAGCTGCCAGGCCCCAAGTGCTGCCCTGTTTCCAAGGGGCAGAGAGGCCCAAAGCATCTTGCTTCCCGGTCTTTGCGAAGCTAAGAAACAACTGGCTCTGCCCAGTGCTCTTACACCTACCGGGAACATCTCTTACCAAGGCCTGTCAAACGCTGTTTCTTTGCAGGCCTGATCAGGCTGAAGTAGAACTCCTGCTCTGCGTGTGCTCCATTGGCCTAGAGCTTCCCGACCCAAAAGGCTGCCTTGTTCCCAAACGGGCAGAGGGGTCCCAAGCGTCTTGCTTCCAGCTTTTCAGGAAGGTAAGAAACAACTGGCTCTGCCCAGTGCTCTTACAGCCTACCGGGAACATCTCTTACCAAGGCCTGTGAAACGCAGTTTCTTGGCAGGCCTGATCTGGCTGAAGTAGAACTCCTGCTCTGGGCGTGCTACTTTGGCCTAGAGCTGCCAGGCCCAAAGGGCCGCCTTGTTTCCAAAGGGGCTGAGAGTCCCCAAAGTATCTTGCTTCCAAATCTTCGGGAAGCTAAGAAACAACTGGCTCCGCACAGTGCTCTCACAGCCTACCGGCAACGTGACAGAGAAAGGCCTGTGAGACGCAGTTTCTTGGAAGGCCTGATCTGGCTGAGGTAGAACTTCTGCTCTGGGTGTACTCCATTGGCCTAGGGCTGCCAGGCCCAAAGGGCTGCCTTTATTTCCAAAGTGTGAGAGAGGCCCCAAAGCATCTTGCTTCCTGCTCTCTGGGAAGCTAAAACAACTGGCTCTGCACAGTGCTCTCAAAGCCAACCGGGAACGTCACATACAAAGGCCTGTGAAACGCAGCTTCTTGACAGGCCTTATCTGGCTGAGGTAGAACTTGTGCCCTGGGTGTGCTACTTTGGCCTAGAGCTGCCAGGCACAAAGGCTGCTTTGTTTCCAAAGGGGGAGAGAGGCCCCAAATCATGTTGCTTCCAGCTGTTTTTGAAGCTAAGAAACAACTCGCTCTGCCAGGTACTCTTACAGCCTTCCGGGAACACCTCTTACGAAGGCCTGTGAAAAGCAGTTTCTTGGCAGGCCTGATCTGGCTGAGGTAGAACTTCTGCTCTGGGTGTGCTCCATTGCCCTAGAGCTGAAAGGCCCAAAGGGATGCCTTGTTTGCAAAGGGGCAGAGAGGCCCCAAAGCATCTTGCTTCCAGCTCATTGGGAAGCTAAGAAACAACTGTCTCTGCCCAGTGCTCTGACAGAGTACCGGCAACATCTCTTACCAAAGCCTTTGAAACGCAGTTTCTTGGCAGGCCTTATCTGGCTGAGGTAGAACTTCTGCTCTGGGTGTGCTCCATTGGCCTAGAGCTGAAAGGCCCAAAGGTCGGCCTTGTTGGCAAAGGGGCAGGGAGCCCCCAAAGCATCTTGCTTCCAGCTCTTTGGGAAGCTAAGAAACAACTGGCTCTGCCCAGTGCTCTTACAGCCTGAGAGAAAATCTCTTACCAAAGCCTGTGAAACGCACTTTGTTGGTGGCCTGATCTAGCTGAAGTAGAACTTCTGCTCTGGGTGTGCTCCATTGGCCTAGAGCTGCCTGGCCCAAAGGGCCGCCTTGTTTGCAAAGGGGCAGAGAGGCCCCAAAGCATCTTGCTTCCAGCTCTTCGGGAAGCTAAGAAACATCTGGCGTTGCCCAGTGCTCTTACAGCCTACCGGGAACATCTCTTACCAAGGCCTGTGAAACGCAGTTTGTTGGTGGCCTGAACTGGCCGAAGTAGAACTTCTGCTCTGGGTGTGCTCCACTGGCCTGGAGCTACCTGCCCCAAAGGGCTGCCTTGATTCCAAAGTGAGAGAGTGGCACCAAAGCATCTTGCTTCCAGCTCTTCGGGAAGCTAAGAAACATCTGGCGTTGCCCAGTGCTCTGACAGCCTACCGGGAACATCTCTTATCAAGGCCTGTGAAACGCCGTTTCCTGGCAGGCCTGATTTGGCTGAAGTAGAACTTCTGCTCTGGGTGTGCTCCATTGCCCTAGAGCTGCCAGGCCCAAGGTGCTGCCTTGTTTCCAAAGGGGCAGAGAGGCCCCAAAGCATCTTGCTTCCAGCTCTCTGGGAAGCTAAGAACCAACTCGCTCTGCCCCGTGCTCTTACAGCCTACCGGGAACATGTCTTTGAAAGGCCTGTGAAACGCAGTTTCTTGGCAGGCCTCATCTGGCTGAAGTAGAACTCCGGCTCTGGGTGTGCTCCATTGCCCTAGAGCTGCCAGGCCCCAAGTGCTGCCCTGTTTCCAAGGGGCAGAGAGGCCCAAAGCATCTTGCTTCCCGGTCTTTGCGAAGCTAAGAAACAACTGGCTCTGCCCAGTGCTCTTACACCTACCGGGAACATCTCTTACCAAGGCCTGTCAAACGCTGTTTCTTTGCAGGCCTGATCAGGCTGAAGTAGAACTCCTGCTCTGCGTGTGCTCCATTGGCCTAGAGCTTCCCGACCCAAAAGGCTGCCTTGTTCCCAAACGGGCAGAGGGGTCCCAAGCGTCTTGCTTCCAGCTTTTCAGGAAGGTAAGAAACAACTGGCTCTGCCCAGTGCTCTTACAGCCTACCGGGAACATCTCTTACCAAGGCCTGTGAAACGCAGTTTCTTGGCAGGCCTGATCTGGCTGAAGTAGAACTCCTGCTCTGGGCGTGCTACTTTGGCCTAGAGCTGCCAGGCCCAAAGGGCCGCCTTGTTTCCAAAGGGGCTGAGAGTCCCCAAAGTATCTTGCTTCCAAATCTTTGGGAAGCTAAGAAACAACTGGCTCCGCACAGTGCTCTCACAGCCTACCGGCAACGTGACAGAGAAAGGCCTGTGAGACGCAGTTTCTTGGAAGGCCTGATCTGGCTGAGGTAGAACTTCTGCTCTGGGTGTACTCCATTGGCCTAGGGCTGCCAGGCCCAAAGGGCTGCCTTTATTTCCAAAGTGTGAGAGAGGCCCCAAAGCATCTTGCTTCCTGCTCTCTGGGAAGCTAAAACAACTGGCTCTGCACAGTGCTCTCAAAGCCAACCGGGAACGTCACATACAAAGGCCTGTGAAACGCAGCTTCTTGACAGGCCTTATCTGGCTGAGGTAGAACTTGTGCCCTGGGTGTGCTACTTTGGCCTAGAGCTGCCAGGCACAAAGGCTGCTTTGTTTCCAAAGGGGGAGAGAGGCCCCAAATCATGTTGCTTCCAGCTGTTTTTGAAGCTAAGAAACAACTCGCTCTGCCAGGTACTCTTACAGCCTTCCGGGAACACCTCTTACGAAGGCCTGTGAAAAGCAGTTTCTTGGCAGGCCTGATCTGGCTGAGGTAGAACTTCTGCTCTGGGTGTGCTCCATTGCCCTAGAGCTGAAAGGCCCAAAGGGATGCCTTGTTTGCAAAGGGGCAGAGAGGCCCCAAAGCATCTTGCTTCCAGCTCATTGGGAAGCTAAGAAACAACTGTCTCTGCCCAGTGCTCTGACAGAGTACCGGCAACATCTCTTACCAAAGCCTTTGAAACGCAGTTTCTTGGCAGGCCTTATCTGGCTGAGGTAGAACTTCTGCTCTGGGTGTGCTCCATTGGCCTAGAGCTGAAAGGCCCAAAGGTCGGCCTTGTTGGCAAAGGGGCAGGGAGCCCCCAAAGCATCTTGCTTCCAGCTCTTTGGGAAGCTAAGAAACAACTGGCTCTGCCCAGTGCTCTTACAGCCTGAGAGAAAATCTCTTACCAAAGCCTGTGAAACGCACTTTGTTGGTGGCCTGATCTAGCTGAAGTAGAACTTCTGCTCTGGGTGTGCTCCATTGGCCTAGAGCTGCCTGGCCCAAAGGGCCGCCTTGTTTGCAAAGGGGCAGAGAGGCCCCAAAGCATCTTGCTTCCAGCTCTTCGGGAAGCTAAGAAACATCTGGCGTTGCCCAGTGCTCTTACAGCCTACCGGGAACATCTCTTACCAAGGCCTGTGAAACGCAGTTTGTTGGTGGCCTGAACTGGCCGAAGTAGAACTTCTGCTCTGGGTGTGCTCCACTGGCCTGGAGCTACCTGCCCCAAAGGGCTGCCTTGATTCCAAAGTGAGAGAGTGGCACCAAAGCATCTTGCTTCCAGCTCTTCGGGAAGCTAAGAAACATCTGGCGTTGCCCAGTGCTCTGACAGCCTACCGGGAACATCTCTTATCAAGGCCTGTGAAACGCCGTTTCCTGGCAGGCCTGATTTGGCTGAAGTAGAACTTCTGCTCTGGGTGTGCTCCATTGCCCTAGAGCTGCCAGGCCCAAGGTGCTGCCTTGTTTCCAAAGGGGCAGAGAGGCCCCAAAGCATCTTGCTTCCAGCTCTCTGGGAAGCTAAGAACCAACTCGCTCTGCCCCGTGCTCTTACAGCCTACCGGGAACATGTCTTTGAAAGGCCTGTGAAACGCAGTTTCTTGGCAGGCCTCATCTGGCTGAAGTAGAACTCCGGCTCTGGGTGTGCTCCATTGCCCTAGAGCTGCCAGGCCCCAAGTGCTGCCCTGTTTCCAAGGGGCAGAGAGGCCCAAAGCATCTTGCTTCCCGGTCTTTGCGAAGCTAAGAAACAACTGGCTCTGCCCAGTGCTCTTACACCTACCGGGAACATCTCTTACCAAGGCCTGTCAAACGCTGTTTCTTTGCAGGCCTGATCAGGCTGAAGTAGAACTCCTGCTCTGCGTGTGCTCCATTGGCCTAGAGCTTCCCGACCCAAAAGGCTGCCTTGTTCCCAAACGGGCAGAGGGGTCCCAAGCGTCTTGCTTCCAGCTTTTCAGGAAGGTAAGAAACAACTGGCTCTGCCCAGTGCTCTTACAGCCTACCGGGAACATCTCTTACCAAGGCCTGTGAAACGCAGTTTCTTGGCAGGCCTGATCTGGCTGAAGTAGAACTCCTGCTCTGGGCGTGCTACTTTGGCCTAGAGCTGCCAGGCCCAAAGGGCCGCCTTGTTTCCAAAGGGGCTGAGAGTCCCCAAAGTATCTTGCTTCCAAATCTTCGGGAAGCTAAGAAACAACTGGCTCCGCACAGTGCTCTCACAGCCTACCGGCAACGTGACAGAGAAAGGCCTGTGAGACGCAGTTTCTTGGAAGGCCTGATCTGGCTGAGGTAGAACTTCTGCTCTGGGTGTACTCCATTGGCCTAGGGCTGCCAGGCCCAAAGGGCTGCCTTTATTTCCAAAGTGTGAGAGAGGCCCCAAAGCATCTTGCTTCCTGCTCTCTGGGAAGCTAAAACAACTGGCTCCGCACAGTGCTCTCAAAGCCAACCGGGAACGTCACATACAAAGGCCTGTGAAACGCAGCTTCTTGACAGGCCTTATCTGGCTGAGGTAGAACTTGTGCTCTGGGTGTGCTACTTTGGCCTAGAGCTGCCAGGCACAAAGGCTGCTTTGTTTCCAAAGGGGGAGAGAGGCCCCAAATCATGTTGCTTCCAGCTGTTTTTGAAGCTAAGAAACAACTCGCTCTGCCAGGTACTCTTACAGCCTTCCGGGAACACCTCTTACGAAGGCCTGTGAAAAGCAGTTTCTTGGCAGGCCTGATCTGGCTGAGGTAGAACTTCTGCTCTGGGTGTGCTCCATTGCCCTAGAGCTGAAAGGCCCAAAGGGATGCCTTGTTTGCAAAGGGGCAGAGAGGCCCCAAAGCATCTTGCTTCCAGCTCATTGGGAAGCTAAGAAACAACTGTCTCTGCCCAGTGCTCTGACAGAGTACCGGCAACATCTCTTACCAAAGCCTTTGAAACGCAGTTTCTTGGCAGGCCTTATCTGGCTGAGGTAGAACTTCTGCTCTGGGTGTGCTCCATTGGCCTAGAGCTGAAAGGCCCAAAGGTCGGCCTTGTTGGCAAAGGGGCAGGGAGCCCCCAAAGCATCTTGCTTCCAGCTCTTTGGGAAGCTAAGAAACAACTGGCTCTGCCCAGTGCTCTTACAGCCTGAGAGAAAATCTCTTACCAAAGCCTGTGAAACGCACCTTGTTGGTGGCCTGATCTAGCTGAAGTAGAACTTCTGCTCTGGGTGTGCTCCATTGGCCTAGAGCTGCCTGGCCCAAAGGGCCGCCTTGTTTGCAAAGGGGCAGAGAGGCCCCAAAGCATCTTGCTTCCAGCTCTTCGGGAAGCTAAGAAACATCTGGCGTTGCCCAGTGCTCTTACAGCCTACCGGGAACATCTCTTACCAAGGCCTGTGAAACGCAGTTTGTTGGTGGCCTGAACTGGCCGAAGTAGAACTTCTGCTCTGGGTGTGCTCCACTGGCCTGGAGCTACCTGCCCCAAAGGGCTGCCTTGATTCCAAAGTGAGAGAGTGGCCCCAAAGCATCTTGCTTCCAGCTCTTCGGGAAGCTAAGAAACATCTGGCGTTGCCCAGTGCTCTGACAGCCTACCGGGAACATCTCTTATCAAGGCCTGTGAAACGCCGTTTCCTGGCAGGCCTGATTTGGCTGAAGTAGAACTTCTGCTCTGGGTGTGCTCCATTGCCCTAGAGCTGCCAGGCCCAAGGTGCTGCCTTGTTTCCAAAGGGGCAGAGAGGCCCCAAAGCATCTTGCTTCCAGCTCTCTGGGAAGCTAAGAACCAACTCGCTCTGCCCCGTGCTCTTACAGCCTACCGGGAACATGTCTTTGAAAGGCCTGTGAAACGCAGTTTCTTGGCAGGCCTCATCTGGCTGAAGTAGAACTCCGGCTCTGGGTGTGCTCCATTGCCCTAGAGCTGCCAGGCCCCAAGTGCTGCCCTGTTTCCAAGGGGCAGAGAGGCCCAAAGCATCTTGCTTCCCGGTCTTTGCGAAGCTAAGAAACAACTGGCTCTGCCCAGTGCTCTTACACCTACCGGGAACATCTCTTACCAAGGCCTGTCAAACGCTGTTTCTTTGCAGGCCTGATCAGGCTGAAGTAGAACTCCTGCTCTGCGTGTGCTCCATTGGCCTAGAGCTTCCCGACCCAAAAGGCTGCCTTGTTCCCAAACGGGCAGAGGGGTCCCAAGCGTCTTGCTTCCAGCTTTTCAGGAAGGTAAGAAACAACTGGCTCTGCCCAGTGCTCTTACAGCCTACCGGGAACATCTCTTACCAAGGCCTGTGAAACGCAGTTTCTTGGCAGGCCTGATCTGGCTGAAGTAGAACTCCTGCTCTGGGCGTGCTACTTTGGCCTAGAGCTGCCAGGCCCAAAGGGCCGCCTTGTTTCCAAAGGGGCTGAGAGTCCCCAAAGTATCTTGCTTCCAAATCTTTGGGAAGCTAAGAAACAACTGGCTCCGCACAGTGCTCTCACAGCCTACCGGCAACGTGACAGAGAAAGGCCTGTGAGACGCAGTTTCTTGGAAGGCCTGATCTGGCTGAGGTAGAACTTCTGCTCTGGGTGTACTCCATTGGCCTAGGGCTGCCAGGCCCAAAGGGCTGCCTTTATTTCCAAAGTGTGAGAGAGGCCCCAAAGCATCTTGCTTCCTGCTCTCTGGGAAGCTAAAACAACTGGCTCCGCACAGTGCTCTCAAAGCCAACAGGGAACGTCACATACAAAGGCCTGTGAAACGCAGCTTCTTGACAGGCCTTATCTGGCTGAGGTAGAACTTGTGCTCTGGGTGTGCTACTTTGGCCTAGAGCTGCCAGGCACAAAGGCTGCTTTGTTTCCAAAGGGGGAGAGAGGCCCCAAATCATGTTGCTTCCAGCTGTTTTTGAAGCTAAGAAACAACTCGCTCTGCCAGGTACTCTTACAGCCTTCCGGGAACACCTCTTACGAAGGCCTGTGAAAAGCAGTTTCTTGGCAGGCCTGATCTGGCTGAGGTAGAACTTCTGCTCTGGGTGTGCTCCATTGCCCTAGAGCTGAAAGGCCCAAAGGGATGCCTTGTTTGCAAAGGGGCAGAGAGGCCCCAAAGCATCTTGCTTCCAGCTCATTGGGAAGCTAAGAAACAACTGTCTCTGCCCAGTGCTCTGACAGAGTACCGGCAACATCTCTTACCAAAGCCTTTGAAACGCAGTTTCTTGGCAGGCCTTATCTGGCTGAGGTAGAACTTCTGCTCTGGGTGTGCTCCATTGGCCTAGAGCTGAAAGGCCCAAAGGTCGGCCTTGTTGGCAAAGGGGCAGGGAGCCCCCAAAGCATCTTGCTTCCAGCTCTTTGGGAAGCTAAGAAACAACTGGCTCTGCCCAGTGCTCTTACAGCCTGAGAGAAAATCTCTTACCAAAGCCTGTGAAACGCACTTTGTTGGTGGCCTGATCTAGCTGAAGTAGAACTTCTGCTCTGGGTGTGCTCCATTGGCCTAGAGCTGCCTGGCCCAAAGGGCCGCCTTGTTTGCAAAGGGGCAGAGAGGCCCCAAAGCATCTTGCTTCCAGCTCTTCGGGAAGCTAAGAAACATCTGGCGTTGCCCAGTGCTCTTACAGCCTACCGGGAACATCTCTTACCAAGGCCTGTGAAACGCAGTTTGTTGGTGGCCTGAACTGGCCGAAGTAGAACTTCTGCTCTGGGTGTGCTCCACTGGCCTGGAGCTACCTGCCCCAAAGGGCTGCCTTGATTCCAAAGTGAGAGAGTGGCACCAAAGCATCTTGCTTCCAGCTCTTCGGGAAGCTAAGAAACATCTGGCGTTGCCCAGTGCTCTGACAGCCTACCGGGAACATCTCTTACCAAGGCCTGTGAAACGCAGTTTGTTGGTGGCCTGAACTGGCCGAAGTAGAACTTCTGCTCTGGGTGTGCTCCACTGGCCTGGAGCTACCTGCCCCAAAGGGCTGCCTTGATTCCAAAGTGAGAGAGTGGCACCAAAGCATCTTGCTTCCAGCTCTTCGGGAAGCTAAGAAACATCTGGCGTTGCCCAGTGCTCTGACAGCCTACCGGGAACATCTCTTATCAAGGCCTGTGAAACGCCGTTTCCTGGCAGGCCTGATTTGGCTGAAGTAGAACTTCTGCTCTGGGTGTGCTCCATTGCCCTAGAGCTGCCAGGCCCAAGGTGCTGCCTTGTTTCCAAAGGGGCAGAGAGGCCCCAAAGCATCTTGCTTCCAGCTCTCTGGGAAGCTAAGAACCAACTCGCTCTGCCCCGTGCTCTTACAGCCTACCGGGAACATGTCTTTGAAAGGCCTGTGAAACGCAGTTTCTTGGCAGGCCTCATCTGGCTGAAGTAGAACTCCGGCTCTGGGTGTGCTCCATTGCCCTAGAGCTGCCAGGCCCCAAGTGCTGCCCTGTTTCCAAGGGGCAGAGAGGCCCAAAGCATCTTGCTTCCCGGTCTTTGCGAAGCTAAGAAACAACTGGCTCTGCCCAGTGCTCTTACACCTACCGGGAACATCTCTTACCAAGGCCTGTCAAACGCTGTTTCTTTGCAGGCCTGATCAGGCTGAAGTAGAACTCCTGCTCTGCGTGTGCTCCATTGGCCTAGAGCTTCCCGACCCAAAAGGCTGCCTTGTTCCCAAACGGGCAGAGGGGTCCCAAGCGTCTTGCTTCCAGCTTTTCAGGAAGGTAAGAAACAACTGGCTCTGCCCAGTGCTCTTACAGCCTACCGGGAACATCTCTTACCAAGGCCTGTGAAACGCAGTTTCTTGGCAGGCCTGATCTGGCTGAAGTAGAACTCCTGCTCTGGGCGTGCTACTTTGGCCTAGAGCTGCCAGGCCCAAAGGGCCGCCTTGTTTCCAAAGGGGCTGAGAGTCCCCAAAGTATCTTGCTTCCAAATCTTTGGGAAGCTAAGAAACAACTGGCTCCGCACAGTGCTCTCACAGCCTACCGGCAACGTGACAGAGAAAGGCCTGTGAGACGCAGTTTCTTGGAAGGCCTGATCTGGCTGAGGTAGAACTTCTGCTCTGGGTGTACTCCATTGGCCTAGGGCTGCCAGGCCCAAAGGGCTGCCTTTATTTCCAAAGTGTGAGAGAGGCCCCAAAGCATCTTGCTTCCTGCTCTCTGGGAAGCTAAAACAACTGGCTCCGCACAGTGCTCTCAAAGCCAACCGGGAACGTCACATACAAAGGCCTGTGAAACGCAGCTTCTTGACAGGCCTTATCTGGCTGAGGTAGAACTTGTGCTCTGGGTGTGCTACTTTGGCCTAGAGCTGCCAGGCACAAAGGCTGCTTTGTTTCCAAAGGGGGAGAGAGGCCCCAAATCATGTTGCTTCCAGCTGTTTTTGAAGCTAAGAAACAACTCGCTCTGCCAGGTACTCTTACAGCCTTCCGGGAACACCTCTTACGAAGGCCTGTGAAAAGCAGTTTCTTGGCAGGCCTGATCTGGCTGAGGTAGAACTTCTGCTCTGGGTGTGCTCCATTGCCCTAGAGCTGAAAGGCCCAAAGGGATGCCTTGTTTGCAAAGGGGCAGAGAGGCCCCAAAGCATCTTGCTTCCAGCTCATTGGGAAGCTAAGAAACAACTGTCTCTGCCCAGTGCTCTGACAGAGTACCGGCAACATCTCTTACCAAAGCCTTTGAAACGCAGTTTCTTGGCAGGCCTTATCTGGCTGAGGTAGAACTTCTGCTCTGGGTGTGCTCCATTGGCCTAGAGCTGAAAGGCCCAAAGGTCGGCCTTGTTGGCAAAGGGGCAGGGAGCCCCCAAAGCATCTTGCTTCCAGCTCTTTGGGAAGCTAAGAAACAACTGGCTCTGCCCAGTGCTCTTACAGCCTGAGAGAAAATCTCTTACCAAAGCCTGTGAAACGAACCTTGTTGGTGGCCTGATCTAGCTGAAGTAGAACTTCTGCTCTGGGTGTGCTCCATTGGCCTAGAGCTGCCTGGCCCAAAGGGCCGCCTTGTTTGCAAAGGGGCAGAGAGGCCCCAAAGCATCTTGCTTCCAGCTCTTCGGGAAGCTAAGAAACATCTGGCGTTGCCCAGTGCTCTTACAGCCTACCGGGAACATCTCTTACCAAGGCCTGTGAAACGCAGTTTGTTGGTGGCCTGAACTGGCCGAAGTAGAACTTCTGCTCTGGGTGTGCTCCACTGGCCTGGAGCTACCTGCCCCAAAGGGCTGCCTTGATTCCAAAGTGAGAGAGTGGCACCAAAGCATCTTGCTTCCAGCTCTTCGGGAAGCTAAGAAACATCTGGCGTTGCCCAGTGCTCTGACAGCCTACCGGGAACATCTCTTATCAAGGCCTGTGAAACGCCGTTTCCTGGCAGGCCTGATTTGGCTGAAGTAGAACTTCTGCTCTGGGTGTGCTCCATTGCCCTAGAGCTGCCAGGCCCAAGGTGCTGCCTTGTTTCCAAAGGGGCAGAGAGGCCCCAAAGCATCTTGCTTCCAGCTCTCTGGGAAGCTAAGAACCAACTCGCTCTGCCCCGTGCTCTTACAGCCTACCGGGAACATGTCTTTGAAAGGCCTGTGAAACGCAGTTTCTTGGCAGGCCTCATCTGGCTGAAGTAGAACTCCGGCTCTGGGTGTGCTCCATTGCCCTAGAGCTGCCAGGCCCCAAGTGCTGCCCTGTTTCCAAGGGGCAGAGAGGCCCAAAGCATCTTGCTTCCCGGTCTTTGCGAAGCTAAGAAACAACTGGCTCTGCCCAGTGCTCTTACACCTACCGGGAACATCTCTTACCAAGGCCTGTCAAACGCTGTTTCTTTGCAGGCCTGATCAGGCTGAAGTAGAACTCCTGCTCTGCGTGTGCTCCATTGGCCTAGAGCTTCCCGACCCAAAAGGCTGCCTTGTTCCCAAACGGGCAGAGGGGTCCCAAGCGTCTTGCTTCCAGCTTTTCAGGAAGGTAAGAAACAACTGGCTCTGCCCAGTGCTCTTACAGCCTACCGGGAACATCTCTTACCAAGGCCTGTGAAACGCAGTTTCTTGGCAGGCCTGATCTGGCTGAAGTAGAACTCCTGCTCTGGGCGTGCTACTTTGGCCTAGAGCTGCCAGGCCCAAAGGGCCGCCTTGTTTCCAAAGGGGCTGAGAGTCCCCAAAGTATCTTGCTTCCAAATCTTCGGGAAGCTAAGAAACAACTGGCTCCGCACAGTGCTCTCACAGCCTACCGGCAACGTGACAGAGAAAGGCCTGTGAGACGCAGTTTCTTGGAAGGCCTGATCTGGCTGAGGTAGAACTTCTGCTCTGGGTGTACTCCATTGGCCTAGGGCTGCCAGGCCCAAAGGGCTGCCTTTATTTCCAAAGTGTGAGAGAGGCCCCAAAGCATCTTGCTTCCTGCTCTCTGGGAAGCTAAAACAACTGGCTCCGCACAGTGCTCTCAAAGCCAACCGGGAACGTCACATACAAAGGCCTGTGAAACGCAGCTTCTTGACAGGCCTTATCTGGCTGAGGTAGAACTTGTGCTCTGGGTGTGCTACTTTGGCCTAGAGCTGCCAGGCACAAAGGCTGCTTTGTTTCCAAAGGGGGAGAGAGGCCCCAAATCATGTTGCTTCCAGCTGTTTTTGAAGCTAAGAAACAACTCGCTCTGCCAGGTACTCTTACAGCCTTCCGGGAACACCTCTTACGAAGGCCTGTGAAAAGCAGTTTCTTGGCAGGCCTGATCTGGCTGAGGTAGAACTTCTGCTCTGGGTGTGCTCCATTGCCCTAGAGCTGAAAGGCCCAAAGGGATGCCTTGTTTGCAAAGGGGCAGAGAGGCCCCAAAGCATCTTGCTTCCAGCTCATTGGGAAGCTAAGAAACAACTGTCTCTGCCCAGTGCTCTGACAGAGTACCGGCAACATCTCTTACCAAAGCCTTTGAAACGCAGTTTCTTGGCAGGCCTTATCTGGCTGAGGTAGAACTTCTGCTCTGGGTGTGCTCCATTGGCCTAGAGCTGAAAGGCCCAAAGGTCGGCCTTGTTGGCAAAGGGGCAGGGAGCCCCCAAAGCATCTTGCTTCCAGCTCTTTGGGAAGCTAAGAAACAACTGGCTCTGCCCAGTGCTCTTACAGCCTGAGAGAAAATCTCTTACCAAAGCCTGTGAAACGCACTTTGTTGGTGGCCTGATCTAGCTGAAGTAGAACTTCTGCTCTGGGTGTGCTCCATTGGCCTAGAGCTGCCTGGCCCAAAGGGCCGCCTTGTTTGCAAAGGGGCAGAGAGGCCCCAAAGCATCTTGCTTCCAGCTCTTCGGGAAGCTAAGAAACATCTGGCGTTGCCCAGTGCTCTTACAGCCTACCGGGAACATCTCTTACCAAGGCCTGTGAAACGCAGTTTGTTGGTGGCCTGAACTGGCCGAAGTAGAACTTCTGCTCTGGGTGTGCTCCACTGGCCTGGAGCTACCTGCCCCAAAGGGCTGCCTTGATTCCAAAGTGAGAGAGTGGCACCAAAGCATCTTGCTTCCAGCTCTTCGGGAAGCTAAGAAACATCTGGCGTTGCCCAGTGCTCTGACAGCCTACCGGGAACATCTCTTATCAAGGCCTGTGAAACGCCGTTTCCTGGCAGGCCTGATTTGGCTGAAGTAGAACTTCTGCTCTGGGTGTGCTCCATTGCCCTAGAGCTGCCAGGCCCAAGGTGCTGCCTTGTTTCCAAAGGGGCAGAGAGGCCCCAAAGCATCTTGCTTCCAGCTCTCTGGGAAGCTAAGAACCAACTCGCTCTGCCCCGTGCTCTTACAGCCTACCGGGAACATGTCTTTGAAAGGCCTGTGAAACGCAGTTTCTTGGCAGGCCTCATCTGGCTGAAGTAGAACTCCGGCTCTGGGTGTGCTCCATTGCCCTAGAGCTGCCAGGCCCCAAGTGCTGCCCTGTTTCCAAGGGGCAGAGAGGCCCAAAGCATCTTGCTTCCCGGTCTTTGCGAAGCTAAGAAACAACTGGCTCTGCCCAGTGCTCTTACACCTACCGGGAACATCTCTTACCAAGGCCTGTCAAACGCTGTTTCTTTGCAGGCCTGATCAGGCTGAATTAGAACTCCTGCTCTGCGTGTGCTCCATTGGCCTAGAGCTTCCCGACCCAAAAGGCTGCCTTGTTCCCAAACGGGCAGAGGGGTCCCAAGACTCTTGCTTCCAGCTTTTCAGGAAGGTAAGAAACAACTGGCTCTGCCCAGTGCTCTTACAGCCTACCGGGAACATCTCTTACCAAGGCCTGTGAAACGCAGTTTCTTGGCAGGCCTGATCTGGCTGAAGTAGAACTCCTGCTCTGGGCGTGCTACTTTGGCCTAGAGCTGCCAGGCCCAAAGGGCCGCCTTGTTTCCAAAGGGGCTGAGAGTCCCCAAAGTATCTTGCTTCCAAATCTTTGGGAAGCTAAGAAACAACTGGCTCTGCACAGTGCTCTCACAGCCTACCGGCAACGTGACAGAGAAAGGCCTGTGAGACGCAGTTTCTTGGAAGGCCTGATCTGGCTGAGGTAGAACTTCTGCTCTGGGTGTACTCCATTGGCCTAGGGCTGCCAGGCCCAAAGGGCTGCCTTTATTTCCAAAGTGTGAGAGAGGCCCCAAAGCATCTTGCTTCCTGCTCTCTGGGAAGCTAAAACAACTGGCTCTGCACAGTGCTCTCAAAGCCAACCGGGAACGTCACATACAAAGGCCTGTGAAACGCAGCTTCTTGACAGGCCTTATCTGGCTGAGGTAGAACTTGTGCTCTGGGTGTGCTACTTTGGCCTAGAGCTGCCAGGCACAAAGGCTGCTTTGTTTCCAAAGGGGGAGAGAGGCCCCAAATCATGTTGCTTCCAGCTGTTTTTGAAGCTAAGAAACAACTCGCTCTGCCAGGTACTCTTACAGCCTTCCGGGAACACCTCTTACGAAGGCCTGTGAAAAGCAGTTTCTTGGCAGGCCTGATCTGGCTGAGGTAGAACTTCTGCTCTGGGTGTGCTCCATTGCCCTAGAGCTGTAAGGCCCAAAGGGATGCCTTGTTTCCAAAGGGGGAGAGAGGCCCCAAAGCATCTTGCTTCCACCTCTTGGGAAGCTAAGAAACAACTGGCTGTGCCCAGTGCTCTTATAGCCTAAGAGAACATCTCTTATCAAGGCCTGTGAAACGCACTGTCTAGGCAGGCCTGATCTGGAAGAAGTAGAACTTCATCTCTGGTTGTGCTCCATTGCCCTAGAGCTGCCAGGCCCAAGGTGCTGCCTTGTTTCCAAAGGGGCAGAGAGGCCCCAAAGCGTCTTGCTTCCAGCTGTTTGGGAAACAAGGAAACAACTGGCTCTGCACCGTGCTCTCACAGCCTACCGGGAACGTCACATACAAAGGCCTCTGAAACGCAGTTCCTTGGCAGGCCTGATCTGGCTGAAGTAGGACTTCTGCTCTGGGTGTGCTCCATTGGCCTAGAGCTGAAAGGCCCAAAGGTCGGCCTTGTTGGCAAAGGGGCAGGGAGCCCCCAAAGCATCTTGCTTCCAGCTCTTTGGGAAGCTAAGAAACAACTGGCTCTGCCCATTGCTCTTACAGCCTGAGAGAAAATCTCTTACCAAGGCCTGTTAAACACACATTGTTGGTGGCCTGATCTAGCTGAAGTAGAACTTCTGCTCTGGGTGTGCTCCATTGGCCTAGAGCTGCCTGGCCCAAAGGGCCGCCTTGTTTGCAAAGGGGCAGAGAGGCCCCAAAGCATCTTGCTTCCAGCTCTTCGGGAAGCTAAGAAACATCTGGCGTTGCCCAGGGCTCTTACAGCCTACTGGGAACATCTCTTAGCAAGGCCTGTGAAACGCAGTCTGTTGGTGGCCTGAACTGGCCGAAGTAGAACTTCTGCTCTGGGTGTGCTCCACTGGCCTGGAGCTACCTGCCCCAAAGGGCTGCCTTGATTCCAAAGTGAGAGAGTGGCACCAAAGCATCTTGCTTCCAGCTCTTCGGGAAGCTAAGAAACATCTGGCGTTGCCCAGTGCTCTTACAGCCTACCGGGAACATCTCTTACCAAGGCCTGTGAAACGCCGTTTCCTGGCAGGCCTGATTTGGCTGAAGTAGAACTTCTGCTCTGGGTGTGCTCCATTGCCCTAGAGCTGCCAGGCCCAAGGTGCTGCCTTGTTTCCAAAGGGGCAGAGAGGCCCCAAAGCATCTTGCTTCCAGCTCTCTGGGAAGCTAAGAACCAACTCGCTCTGCCCCGTGCTCTTACAGCCTACCGGGAACATGTCTTTGAAAGGCCTGTGAAACGCAGTTTCTTGGCAGGCCTCATCTGGCTGAAGTAGAACTCCGGCTCTGGGTGTGCTCCATTGCCCTAGAGCTGCCAGGCCCCAAGTGCTGCCCTGTTTCCAAGGGGCAGAGAGGCCCAAAGCATCTTGCTTCCCGGTCTTTGCGAAGCTAAGAAACAACTGGCTCTGCCCAGTGCTCTTACACCTACCGGGAACATCTCTTACCAAGGCCTGTCAAACGCTGTTTCTTTGCAGGCCTGATCAGGCTGAAGTAGAACTCCTGCTCTGCGTGTGCTCCATTGGCCTAGAGCTTCCCGACCCAAAAGGCTGCCTTGTTCCCAAACGGGCAGAGGGGTCCCAAGCGTCTTGCTTCCAGCTTTTCAGGAAGGTAAGAAACAACTGGCTCTGCCCAGTGCTCTTACAGCCTACCGGGAACATCTCTTACCAAGGCCTGTGAAACGCAGTTTCTTGGCAGGCCTGATCTGGCTGAAGTAGAACTCCTGCTCTGTGCGTGCTACTTTGGCCTAGAGCTGCCAGGCCCAAAGGGCCGCCTTGTTTCCAAAGGGGCTGAGAGTCCCCAAAGTATCTTGCTTCCAAATCTTTGGGAAGCTAAGAAACAACTGGCTCTGCACAGTGCTCTCACAGCCTACCGGCAACGTGACAGAGAAAGGCCTGTGAGACGCAGTTTCTTGGAAGGCCTGATCTGGCTGAGGTAGAACTTCTGCTCTGGGTGTACTCCATTGGCCTAGGGCTGCCAGGCCCAAAGGGCTGCCTTTATTTCCAAAGTGTGAGAGAGGCCCCAAAGCATCTTGCTTCCTGCTCTCTGGGAAGCTAAAACAACTGGCTCTGCACAGTGCTCTCAAAGCCAACCGGGAACGTCACATACAAAGGCCTGTGAAACGCAGCTTCTTGACAGGCCTTATCTGGCTGAGGTAGAACTTGTGCTCTGGGTGTGCTACTTTGGCCTAGAGCTGCCAGGCACAAAGGCTGCTTTGTTTCCAAAGGGGGAGAGAGGCCCCAAATCATGTTGCTTCCAGCTGTTTTTGAAGCTAAGAAACAACTCGCTCTGCCAGGTACTCTTACAGCCTTCCGGGAACACCTCTTACGAAGGCCTGTGAAAAGCAGTTTCTTGGCAGGCCTGATCTGGCTGAGGTAGAACTTCTGCTCTGGGTGTGCTCCATTGCCCTAGAGCTGTAAGGCCCAAAGGGATGCCTTGTTTCCAAAGGGGGAGAGAGGCCCCAAAGCATCTTGCTTCCACCTCTTGGGAAGCTAAGAAACAACTGGCTGTGCCCAGTGCTCTTATAGCCTAAGAGAACATCTCTTATCAAGGCCTGTGAAACGCACTGTCTAGGCAGGCCTGATCTGGAAGAAGTAGAACTTCATCTCTGGTTGTGCTCCATTGCCCTAGAGCTGCCAGGCCCAAGGTGCTGCCTTGTTTCCAAAGGGGCAGAGAGGCCCCAAAGCGTCTTGCTTCCAGCTGTTTGGGAAACAAGGAAACAACTGGCTCTGCACCGTGCTCTCACAGCCTACCGGGAACGTCACATACAAAGGCCTCTGAAACGCAGTTCCTTGGCAGGCCTGATCTGGCTGAAGTAGGACTTCTGCTCTGGGTGTGCTCCATTGGCCTAGAGCTGAAAGGCCCAAAGGTCGGCCTTGTTGGCAAAGGGGCAGGGAGCCCCCAAAGCATCTTGCTTCCAGCTCTTTGGGAAGCTCAGAAACAACTGGCTCTGCCCATTGCTCTTACAGCCTGAGAGAAAATCTCTTACCAAGGCCTGTTAAACACACATTGTTGGTGGCCTGATCTAGCTGAAGTAGAACTTCTGCTCTGGGTGTGCTCCATTGGCCTAGAGCTGCCTGGCCCAAAGGGCCGCCTTGTTTGCAAAGGGGCAGAGAGGCCCCAAAGCATCTTGCTTCCAGCTCTTCGGGAAGCTAAGAAACATCTGGCGTTGCCCAGGGCTCTTACAGCCTACTGGGAACATCTCTTAGCAAGGCCTGTGAAACGCAGTCTGTTGGTGGCCTGAACTGGCCGAAGTAGAACTTCTGCTCTGGGTGTGCTCCACTGGCCTGGAGCTACCTGCCCCAAAGGGCTGCCTTGATTCCAAAGTGAGAGAGTGGCACCAAAGCATCTTGCTTCCAGCTCTTCGGGAAGCTAAGAAACATCTGGCGTTGCCCAGTGCTCTTACAGCCTACCGGGAACATCTCTTACCAAGGCCTGTGAAACGCCGTTTCCTGGCAGGCCTGATTTGGCTGAAGTAGAACTTCTGCTCTGGGTGTGCTCCATTGCCCTAGAGCTGCCAGGCCCAAGGTGCTGCCTTGTTTCCAAAGGGGCAGAGAGGCCCCAAAGCATCTTGCTTCCAGCTCTCTGGGAAGCTAAGAACCAACTCGCTCTGCCCCGTGCTCTTACAGCCTACCGGGAACATGTCTTTGAAAGGCCTGTGAAACGCAGTTTCTTGGCAGGCCTCATCTGGCTGAAGTAGAACTCCGGCTCTGGGTGTGCTCCATTGCCCTAGAGCTGCCAGGCCCCAAGTGCTGCCCTGTTTCCAAGGGGCAGAGAGGCCCAAAGCATCTTGCTTCCCGGTCTTTGCGAAGCTAAGAAACAACTGGCTCTGCCCAGTGCTCTTACACCTACCGGGAACATCTCTTACCAAGGCCTGTCAAACGCTGTTTCTTTGCAGGCCTGATCAGGCTGAAGTAGAACTCCTGCTCTGCGTGTGCTCCATTGGCCTAGAGCTTCCCGACCCAAAAGGCTGCCTTGTTCCCAAACGGGCAGAGGGGTCCCAAGCGTCTTGCTTCCAGCTTTTCAGGAAGGTAAGAAACAACTGGCTCTGCCCAGTGCTCTTACAGCCTACCGGGAACATCTCTTACCAAGGCCTGTGAAACGCAGTTTCTTGGCAGGCCTGATCTGGCTGAAGTAGAACTCCTGCTCTGGGCGTGCTACTTTGGCCTAGAGCTGCCAGGCCCAAAGGGCCGCCTTGTTTCCAAAGGGGCTGAGAGTCCCCAAAGTATCTTGCTTCCAAATCTTTGGGAAGCTAAGAAACAACTGGCTCTGCACAGTGCTCTCACAGCCTACCGGCAACGTGACAGAGAAAGGCCTGTGAGACGCAGTTTCTTGGAAGGCCTGATCTGGCTGAGGTAGAACTTCTGCTCTGGGTGTACTCCATTGGCCTAGGGCTGCCAGGCCCAAAGGGCTGCCTTTATTTCCAAAGTGTGAGAGAGGCCCCAAAGCATCTTGCTTCCTGCTCTCTGGGAAGCTAAAACAACTGGCTCTGCACAGTGCTCTCAAAGCCAACCGGGAACGTCACATACAAAGGCCTGTGAAACGCAGCTTCTTGACAGGCCTTATCTGGCTGAGGTAGAACTTGTGCTCTGGGTGTGCTACTTTGGCCTAGAGCTGCCAGGCACAAAGGCTGCTTTGTTTCCAAAGGGGGAGAGAGGCCCCAAATCATGTTGCTTCCAGCTGTTTTTGAAGCTAAGAAACAACTCGCTCTGCCAGGTACTCTTACAGCCTTCCGGGAACACCTCTTACGAAGGCCTGTGAAAAGCAGTTTCTTGGCAGGCCTGATCTGGCTGAGGTAGAACTTCTGCTCTGGGTGTGCTCCATTGCCCTAGAGCTGAAAGGCCCAAAGGGCTGCCTTGTTTCCAAAGGGGGAGAGAGGCCCCAAAGCATCTTGCTTCCACCTCTTGGGAAGCTAAGAAACAACTGGCTGTGCCCAGTGCTCTTATAGCCTAAGAGAACATCTCTTATCAAGGCCTGTGAAACGCACTGTCTAGGCAGGCCTGATCTGGAAGAAGTAGAACTTCATCTCTGGTTGTGCTCCATTGCCCTAGAGCTGCCAGGCCCAAGGTGCTGCCTTGTTTCCAAAGGGGCAGAGAGGCCCCAAAGCGTCTTGCTTCCAGCTGTTTGGGAAACAAGGAAACAACTGGCTCTGCACCGTGCTCTCACAGCCTACCGGGAACGTCACATACAAAGGCCTCTGAAACGCAGTTCCTTGGCAGGCCTGATCTGGCTGAAGTAGGACTTCTGCTCTGGGTGTGCTCCATTGGCCTAGAGCTGAAAGGCCCAAAGGTCGGCCTTGTTGGCAAAGGGGCAGGGAGCCCCCAAAGCATCTTGCTTCCAGCTCTTTGGGAAGCTAAGAAACAACTGGCTCTGCCCATTGCTCTTACAGCCTGAGAGAAAATCTCTTACCAAGGCCTGTTAAACACACATTGTTGGTGGCCTGATCTAGCTGAAGTAGAACTTCTGCTCTGGGTGTGCTCCATTGGCCTAGAGCTGCCTGGCCCAAAGGGCCGCCTTGTTTGCAAAGGGGCAGAGAGGCCCCAAAGCATCTTGCTTCCAGCTCTTCGGGAAGCTAAGAAACATCTGGCGTTGCCCAGGGCTCTTACAGCCTACTGGGAACATCTCTTAGCAAGGCCTGTGAAACGCAGTCTGTTGGTGGCCTGAACTGGCCGAAGTAGAACTTCTGCTCTGGGTGTGCTCCACTGGCCTGGAGCTACCTGCCCCAAAGGGCTGCCTTGATTCCAAAGTGAGAGAGTGGCACCAAAGCATCTTGCTTCCAGCTCTTCGGGAAGCTAAGAAACATCTGGCGTTGCCCAGTGCTCTTACAGCCTACCGGGAACATCTCTTACCAAGGCCTGTGAAACGCCGTTTCCTGGCAGGCCTGATTTGGCTGAAGTAGAACTTCTGCTCTGGGTGTGCTCCATTGCCCTAGAGCTGCCAGGCCCAAGGTGCTGCCTTGTTTCCAAAGGGGCAGAGAGGCCCCAAAGCATCTTGCTTCCAGCTCTCTGGGAAGCTAAGAACCAACTCGCTCTGCCCCGTGCTCTTACAGCCTACCGGGAACATGTCTTTGAAAGGCCTGTGAAACGCAGTTTCTTGGCAGGCCTCATCTGGCTGAAGTAGAACTCCGGCTCTGGGTGTGCTCCATTGCCCTAGAGCTGCCAGGCCCCAAGTGCTGCCCTGTTTCCAAGGGGCAGAGAGGCCCAAAGCATCTTGCTTCCCGGTCTTTGCGAAGCTAAGAAACAACTGGCTCTGCCCAGTGCTCTTACACCTACCGGGAACATCTCTTACCAAGGCCTGTCAAACGCTGTTTCTTTGCAGGCCTGATCAGGCTGAAGTAGAACTCCTGCTCTGCGTGTGCTCCATTGGCCTAGAGCTTCCCGACCCAAAAGGCTGCCTTGTTCCCAAACGGGCAGAGGGGTCCCAAGCGTCTTGCTTCCAGCTTTTCAGGAAGGTAAGAAACAACTGGCTCTGCCCAGTGCTCTTACAGCCTACCGGGAACATCTCTTACCAAGGCCTGTGAAACGCAGTTTCTTGGCAGGCCTGATCTGGCTGAAGTAGAACTCCTGCTCTGGGCGTGCTACTTTGGCCTAGAGCTGCCAGGCCCAAAGGGCCGCCTTGTTTCCAAAGGGGCTGAGAGTCCCCAAAGTATCTTGCTTCCAAATCTTTGGGAAGCTAAGAAACAACTGGCTCTGCACAGTGCTCTCACAGCCTACCGGCAACGTGACAGAGAAAGGCCTGTGAGACGCAGTTTCTTGAAAGGCCTGATCTGGCTGAGGTAGAACTTCTGCTCTGGGTGTACTCCATTGGCCTAGGGCTGCCAGGCCCAAAGGGCTGCCTTTATTTCCAAAGTGTGAGAGAGGCCCCAAAGCATCTTGCTTCCTGCTCTCTGGGAAGCTAAAACAACTGGCTCTGCACAGTGCTCTCAAAGCCAACCGGGAACGTCACATACAAAGGCCTGTGAAACGCAGCTTCTTGACAGGCCTTATCTGGCTGAGGTAGAACTTGTGCTCTGGGTGTGCTACTTTGGCCTAGAGCTGCCAGGCACAAAGGCTGCTTTGTTTCCAAAGGGGGAGAGAGGCCCCAAATCATGTTGCTTCCAGCTGTTTTTGAAGCTAAGAAACAACTCGCTCTGCCAGGTACTCTTACAGCCTTCCGGGAACACCTCTTACGAAGGCCTGTGAAAAGCAGTTTCTTGGCAGGCCTGATCTGGCTGAGGTAGAACTTCTGCTCTGGGTGTGCTCCATTGCCCTAGAGCTGAAAGGCCCAAAGGGATGCCTTGTTTGCAAAGGGGCAGAGAGGCCCCAAAGCATCTTGCTTCCAGCTCATTGGGAAGCTAAGAAACAACTGTCTCTGCCCAGTGCTCTGACAGAGTACCGGGAACATCTCTTACCAAAGCCTTTGAAACGCAGTTTCTTGGCAGGCCTTATCTGGCTGAGGTAGAACTTCTGCTCTGGGTGTGCTCCATTGGCCTAGAGCTGAAAGGCCCAAAGGTCGGCCTTGTTGGCAAAGGGGCAGGGAGCCCCCAAAGCATCTTGCTTCCAGCTCTTTGGGAAGCTAAGAAACAACTGGCTCTGCCCAGTGCTCTTACAGCCTGTGAGAAAATCTCTTACCAAGGCCTGTGAAACGCACTTTGTTGGTGGCCTGATCTAGCTGAAGTAGAACTTCTGCTCTGGGTGTGCTCCATTGGCCTAGAGCTGCCTGGCCCAAAGGGCCGCCTTGTTTGCAAAGGGGCAGAGAGGCCCAAAAGCATCTTGCTTCCAGCTCTTCGGGAAGCTAAGAAACATCTGGCGTTGCCCAGTGCTCTTACAGCCTACCGGGAACATCTCTTACCAAGGCCTGTGAAACGCAGTTTGTTGGTGGCCTGAACTGGCCGAAGTAGAACTTCTGCTCTGGGTGTGCTCCACTGGCCTGGAGCTACCTGCCCCAAAGGGCTGCCTTGATTCCAAAGTGAGAGAGTGGCACCAAAGCATCTTGCTTCCAGCTCTTCGGGAAGCTAAGAAACATCTGGCGTTGCCCAGTGCTCTTACAGCCTACCGGGAACATCTCTTACCAAGGCCTGTGAAACGCCGTTTCCTGGCAGGCCTGATTTGGCTGAAGTAGAACTTCTGCTCTGGGTGTGCTCCATTGCCCTAGAGCTGCCAGGCCCAAGGTGCTGCCTTGTTTCCAAAGGGGCAGAGAGGCCCCAAAGCATCTTGCTTCCAGCTCTCTGGGAAGCTAAGAACCAACTCGCTCTGCCCCGTGCTCTTACAGCCTACCGGGAACATGTCTTTGAAAGGCCTGTGACACGCAGTTTCTTGGCAGGCCTCATCTGGCTGAAGTAGAACTCCGGCTCTGGGTGTGCTCCATTGCCCTAGAGCTGCCAGGCCCCAAGTGCTGCCCTGTTTCCAAGGGGCAGAGAGGCCCAAAGCATCTTGCTTCCCGGTCTTTGCGAAGCTAAGAAACAACTGGCTCTGCCCAGTGCTCTTACACCTACCGGGAACATCTCTTACCAAGGCCTGTCAAACGCTGTTTCTTTGCAGGCCTGATCAGGCTGAAGTAGAACTCCTGCTCTGCGTGTGCTCCATTGGCCTAGAGCTTCCCGACCCAAAAGGCTGCCTTGTTCCCAAACGGGCAGAGGGGTCCCAAGCGTCTTGCTTCCAGCTTTTCAGGAAGGTAAGAAACAACTGGCTCTGCCCAGTGCTCTTACAGCCTACCGGGAACATCTCTTACCAAGGCCTGTGAAACGCAGTTTCTTGGCAGGCCTGATCTGGCTGAAGTAGAACTCCTGCTCTGGGCGTGCTACTTTGGCCTAGAGCTGCCAGGCCCAAAGGGCCGCCTTGTTTCCAAAGGGGCTGAGAGTCCCCAAAGTATCTTGCTTCCAAATCTTTGGGAAGCTAAGAAACAACTGGCTCTGCACAGTGCTCTCACAGCCTACCGGCAACGTGACAGAGAAAGGCCTGTGAGACGCAGTTTCTTGGAAGGCCTGATCTGGCTGAGGTAGAACTTCTGCTCTGGGTGTACTCCATTGGCCTAGGGCTGCCAGGCCCAAAGGGCTGCCTTTATTTCCAAAGTGTGAGAGAGGCCCCAAAGCATCTTGCTTCTTGCTCTCTGGGAAGCTAAAACAACTGGCTCTGCACAGTGCTCTCAAAGCCAACCGGGAACGTCACATACAAAGGCCTGTGAAACGCAGCTTCTTGACAGGCCTTATCTGGCTGAGGTAGAACTTGTGCTCTGGGTGTGCTACTTTGGCCTAGAGCTGCCAGGCACAAAGGCTGCTTTGTTTCCAAAGGGGGAGAGAGGCCCCAAATCATGTTGCTTCCAGCTGTTTTTGAAGCTAAGAAACAACTCGCTCTGCCAGGTACTCTTACAGCCTTCCGGGAACACCTCTTACGAAGGCCTGTGAAAAGCAGTTTCTTGGCAGGCCTGATCTGGCTGAGGTAGAACTTCTGCTCTGGGTGTGCTCCATTGCCCTAGAGCTGAAAGGCCCAAAGGGCTGCCTTGTTTCCAAAGGGGGAGAGAGGCCCCAAAGCATCTTGCTTCCACCTCTTGGGAAGCTAAGAAACAACTGGCTGTGCCCAGTGCTCTTATAGCCTAAGAGAACATCTCTTATCAAGGCCTGTGAAACGCACTGTCTAGGCAGGCCTGATCTGGAAGAAGTAGAACTTCATCTCTGGTTGTGCTCCATTGCCCTAGAGCTGCCAGGCCCAAGGTGCTGCCTTGTTTCCAAAGGGGCAGAGAGGCCCCAAAGCGTCTTGCTTCCAGCTGTTTGGGAAACAAGGAAACAACTGGCTCTGCACCGTGCTCTCACAGCCTACCGGGAACGTCACATACAAAGGCCTCTGAAACGCAGTTCCTTGGCAGGCCTGATCTGGCTGAAGTAGGACTTCTGCTCTGGGTGTGCTCCATTGGCCTAGAGCTGAAAGGCCCAAAGGTCGGCCTTGTTGGCAAAGGGGCAGGGAGCCCCCAAAGCATCTTGCTTCCAGCTCTTTGGGAAGCTAAGAAACAACTGGCTCTGCCCAGTGCTCTTACAGCCTGAGAGAAAATCTCTTACCAAGGCCTGTGAAACGCACTTTGTTGGTGGCCTGATCTAGCTGAAGTAGGACTTCTGCTCTGGCTGTGCTCCATTGGCCTAGAGCTGCCTGGCCCAAAGGGCCGCCTTGTTTGCAAAGGGGCAGAGAGGCCCCAAAGCATCTTGCTTCCAGCTCTTCGGGAAGCTAAGAAACATCTGGCGTTGCCCAGGGCTCTTACAGCCTACTGGGAACATCTCTTAGCAAGGCCTGTGAAACGCAGTTTGTTGGTGGCCTGAACTGGACGAAGTAGAACTTCTGCTCTGGGTGTGCTCCACTGGCCTGGAGCTACCTGCCCCAAAGGGCTGCCTTGATTCCAAAGTGAGAGAGTGGCACCAAAGCATCTTGCTTCCAGCTCTTCGGGAAGCTAAGAATCATCTGGCGTTGCCCAGTGCTCTTACAGCCTACCGGGAACATCTCTTACCAAGGCCTGTGAAACGCAGTTTCCTGGCAGGCCTGATTTGGCTGAAGTAGAACTTCTGCTCTGGGTGTGCTCCATTGCCCTAGAGCTGCCAGGCCCAAGGTGCTGCCTTGTTTCCAAAGGGGCAGAGAGGCCCCAAAGCATCTTGCTTCCAGCTCTCTGGGAAGCTAAGAACCAACTCGCTCTGCCCCGTGCTCTTACAGCCTACCGGGAACATGTCTTTGAAAGGCCTGTGAAACGCAGTTTCTTGGCAGGCCTCATCTGGCTGAAGTAGAACTCCGGCTCTGGGTGTGCTCCATTGCCCTAGAGCTGCCAGGCCCCAAGTGCTGCCCTGTTTCCAAGGGGCAGAGAGGCCCAAAGCATCTTGCTTCCCGGTCTTTGCGAAGCTAAGAAACAACTGGCTCTGCCCAGTGCTCTTACACCTACCGGGAACATCTCTTACCAAGGCCTGTCAAACGCTGTTTCTTTGCAGGCCTGATCAGGCTGAAGTAGAACTCCTGCTCTGCGTGTGCTCCATTGGCCTAGAGCTTCCCGACCCAAAAGGCTGCCTTGTTCCCAAACGGGCAGAGGGGTCCCAAGCGTCTTGCTTCCAGCTTTTCAGGAAGGTAAGAAACAACTGGCTCTGCCCAGTGCTCTTACAGCCTACCGGGAACATCTCTTACCAAGGCCTGTGAAACGCAGTTTCTTGGCAGGCCTGATCTGGCTGAAGTAGAACTCCTGCTCTGGGCGTGCTACTTTGGCCTAGAGCTGCCAGGCCCAAAGGGCCGCCTTGTTTCCAAAGGGGCTGAGAGTCCCCAAAGTATCTTGCTTCCAAATCTTTGGGAAGCTAAGAAACAACTGGCTCTGCACAGTGCTCTCACAGCCTACCGGCAACGTGACAGAGAAAGGCCTGTGAGACGCAGTTTCTTGGAAGGCCTGATCTGGCTGAGGTAGAACTTCTGCTCTGGGTGTACTCCATTGGCCTAGGGCTGCCAGGCCCAAAGGGCTGCCTTTATTTCCAAAGTGTGAGAGAGGCCCCAAAGCATCTTGCTTCCTGCTCTCTGGGAAGCTAAAACAACTGGCTCTGCACAGTGCTCTCAAAGCCAACCGGGAACGTCACATACAAAGGCCTGTGAAACGCAGCTTCTTGACAGGCCTTATCTGGCTGAGGTAGAACTTGTGCTCTGGGTGTGCTACTTTGGCCTAGAGCTGCCAGGCACAAAGGCTGCTTTGTTTCCAAAGGGGGAGAGAGGCCCCAAATCATGTTGCTTCCAGCTGTTTTTGAAGCTAAGAAACAACTCGCTCTGCCAGGTACTCTTACAGCCTTCCGGGAACACCTCTTACGAAGGCCTGTGAAAAGCAGTTTCTTGGCAGGCCTGATCTGGCTGAGGTAGAACTTCTGCTCTGGGTGTGCTCCATTGCCCTAGAGCTGAAAGGCCCAAAGGGCTGCCTTGTTTCCAAAGGGGGAGAGAGGCCCCAAAGCATCTTGCTTCCACCTCTTGGGAAGCTAAGAAACAACTGGCTGTGCCCAGTGCTCTTATAGCCTAAGAGAACATCTCTTATCAAGGCCTGTGAAACGCACTGTCTAGGCAGGCCTGATCTGGAAGAAGTAGAACTTCATCTCTGGTTGTGCTCCATTGCCCTAGAGCTGCCAGGCCCAAGGTGCTGCCTTGTTTCCAAAGGGGCAGAGAGGCCCCAAAGCGTCTTGCTTCCAGCTGTTTGGGAAACAAGGAAACAACTGGCTCTGCACCGTGCTCTCACAGCCTACCGGGAACGTCACATACAAAGGCCTCTGAAACGCAGTTCCTTGGCAGGCCTGATCTGGCTGAAGTAGGACTTCTGCTCTGGGTGTGCTCCATTGGCCTAGAGCTGAAAGGCCCAAAGGTCGGCCTTGTTGGCAAAGGGGCAGGGAGCCCCCAAAGCATCTTGCTTCCAGCTCTTTGGGAAGCTAAGAAACAACTGGCTCTGCCCAGTGCTCTTACAGCCTGAGAGAAAATCTCTTACCAAGGCCTGTTAAACACACATTGTTGGTGGCCTGATCTAGCTGAAGTAGAACTTCTGCTCTGGGTGTGCTCCATTGGCCTAGAGCTGCCTGGCCCAAAGGGCCGCCTTGTTTGCAAAGGGGCAGAGAGGCCCCAAAGCATCTTGCTTCCAGCTCTTCGGGAAGCTAAGAAACATCTGGCGTTGCCCAGGGCTCTTACAGCCTACTGGGAACATCTCTTAGCAAGGCCTGTGAAACGCAGTTTGTTGGTGGCCTGAACTGGACGAAGTAGAACTTCTGCTCTGGGTGTGCTCCACTGGCCTGGAGCTACCTGCCCCAAAGGGCTGCCTTGATTCCAAAGTGAGAGAGTGGCACCAAAGCATCTTGCTTCCAGCTCTTCGGGAAGCTAAGAAACATCTGGCGTTGCCCAGTGCTCTTACAGCCTACCGGGAACATCTCTTACCAAGGCCTGTGAAACGCCGTTTCCTGGCAGGCCTGATTTGGCTGAAGTAGAACTTCTGCTCTGGGTGTGCTCCATTGCCCTAGAGCTGCCAGGCCCAAGGTGCTGCCTTGTTTCCAAAGGGGCAGAGAGGCCCCAAAGCATCTTGCTTCCAGCTCTCTGAGAAGCTAAGAACCAACTCGCTCTGCCCCGTGCTCTTACAGCCTACCGGGAACATGTCTTTGAAAGGCCTGTGAAACGCAGTTTCTTGGCAGGCCTCATCTGGCTGAAGTAGAACTCCGGCTCTGGGTGTGCTCCATTGCCCTAGAGCTGCCAGGCCCCAAGTGCTGCCCTGTTTCCAAGGGGCAGAGAGGCCCAAAGCATCTTGCTTCCCGGTCTTTGCGAAGCTAAGAAACAACGGGCTCTGCCCAGTGCTCTTACACCTACCGGGAACATCTCTTACCAAGGCCTGTCAAACGCTGTTTCTTTGCAGGCCTGATCAGGCTGAAGTAGAACTCCTGCTCTGCGTGTGCTCCATTGGCCTAGAGCTTCCCGACCCAAAAGGCTGCCTTGTTCCCAAACGGGCAGAGGGGTCCCAAGCATCTTGCTGCCAGCTTTTCAGGAAGGTAAGAAACAACTGGCTCTGCCCAGTGCTCTTACAGCCTACCGGGAACATCTCTTACCAAGGCCTGTGAAACGCAGTTTCCTGGCAGGCCTGATCTGGCTGAAGTAGAACTTCTGCTCTGGGTGTGCTCCATTGCCCTAGAGCTGCCAGGCCCAAAGGGCTGCCTTGTTTCCAAAGACGGAGAGTGGACCCAAAGCATCTTGCTCCCAGCTCTTCGGGAAGCTAAGAAACAGCTGGCTCTGCCCAGTGCTCTTACAGCCTAAGAGAACATCTCTTTGAAAGGCCTGTGAAACGCAGTTTCTTGGCAGGCCTGACCTGGCTGAAGTAGAACTTCTGTTCTGGTTGTGCTACATAGGCCTAGAGCTACCAGGACCTAAGGGCTGCCTTGTTTCCAAAGGGTGAGAGAGGCCCCAAAGCATCTTGCCTCCAGCACTTTGGGAAGCTAAAAAGCAACTGGTTCTGCCCAGTGCTCTCACAGCCTACCGTGAACATCTCTTACCAAGGGCTGTGAAACGCAGTTTCTGGGCAGGACTGATCTGCCTGAAGTAGAACTTCTGCTGTGGGTGTGCTCCATTGGCCTAGAGCTGCCAGGCCCAAACGGCTGCCTTGTGTCCAAAGGGAGAGAGAGGCCCCAAAGCATCTTGCTTCCAGCTCTGTGGGAAGCTAAAGCAACTGGCTCTCCACAGTGCTCTCACAGCCTACCGGGAACATCTCTTACCAAGGCCTGTGAAACGCAGTTTCTTGGCAGGCCTGATCTGGCTGAAGTAGAACTCCTGCTCTGGGCGTGCTACTTTGGCCTAGAGCTGCCAGGCCCAAAGGGCCGCCTTGTTTCCAAAGGGGCTGAGAGTCCCCAAAGTATCTTGCTTCCAAATCTTTGGGAAGCTAAGAAACAACTGGCTCTGCACAGTGCTCTCACAGCCTACCGGCAACGTGACAGAGAAAGGCCTGTGAGACGCAGTTTCTTGGAAGGCCTGATCTGGCTGAGGTAGAACTTCTGCTCTGGGTGTACTCCATTGGCCTAGGGCTGCCAGGCCCAAAGGGCTGCCTTTATTTCCAAAGTGTGAGAGAGGCCCCAAAGCATCTTGCTTCCTGCTCTCTGGGAAGCTAAAACAACTGGCTCTGCACAGTGCTCTCAAAGCCAACCGGGAACGTCACATACAAAGGCCTGTGAAACGCAGCTTCTTGACAGGCCTTATCTGGCTGAGGTAGAACTTGTGCTCTGGGTGTGCTACTTTGGCCTAGAGCTGCCAGGCACAAAGGCTGCTTTGTTTCCAAAGAGGGAGAGAGGCCCCAAATCATGTTGCTTCCAGCTGTTTTTGAAGCTAAGAAACAACTCGCTCTGCCAGGTACTCTTACAGCCTTCCGGGAACACCTCTTACGAAGGCCTGTGAAAAGCAGTTTCTTGGCAGGCCTGATCTGGCTGAGGTAGAACTTCTGCTCTGGGTGTGCTCCATTGCCCTAGAGCTGAAAGGCCCAAAGGGATGCCTTGTTTGCAAAGGGGCAGAGAGGCCCCAAAGCATCTTGCTTCCAGCTCATTGGGAAGCTAAGAAACAACTGGCTGTGCCCAGTGCTCTTATAGCCTAAGAGAACATCTCTTATCAAGGCCTGTGAAACGCACTTTCTAGGCAGGCCTGATCTGGAAGAAGTAGAACTTCGGCTCTGGTTGTGCTCCATTGCCCTAGAGCTGCCAGACCCAACGTGCTGCCTTGTTTCCAAAGGGGCAGAGAGGCCCCAAAGCGTCTTGCTTCCAGCTGTTTGGGAAACAAGGAAACAACTGGCTCTGCACCGTGCTCTCACAGCCTACCGGGAACGTCACATACAAAGGCCTCTGAAATGCAGTTCCTTGGCAGGCCTGATCTGGCTGAAGTAGGACTTCTGCTCTGGCTGTGCTCCATTGGCCTAGAGCTGAAAGGCCCAAAGGGATGCCTTGTTTGCAAAGGGGCAGAGAGGTCCCAAAGCATCTTGCTTCCAGCTCTTTGGGAAGCTAAGAAACAACTGTCTCTGCCCAGTGCTCTGACAGAGTACCGGGAACATCTCTTACCAAAGCCTTTGATACGCAGTTTCTTGGCAGGCCTTATCTGGCTGAGGTAGAACTTCTGCTCTCGGTGTGCTCCATTGGCCTAGAGCTGAAAGGCCCAAAGGTCGGCCTTGGTGGCAATGGGGCCGGGAGCCCCCAAAGCATCTTGCTTCCAGCTCTTTGGGAAGCTAAGAAACAACTGGCTCTGCCCAGTGCTCTTACAGCCTGAGAGAAAATCTCTTACCAAGGCCTGTGAAACGCACTTTGTTGGTGGCCTGATCTAGCTGAAGTAGAATTTCTGCTCTGGGTGTGCTCCATTGGCCTAGAGCTGCCTGGCCCAAAGGGCCGCCTTGTTTGCAAAGGGGATGAGAGGCCCCAAAGCATCTTGCTTCCAGCTCTTCGGGAAGCTAAGAAACATCTGGCGTTGCCCAGTGCTCTTACAGCCTACCGGGAACATCTCTTACCAAGGCCTGTGAAACGCCGTTTCCTGGCAGGCCTGATTTGGCTGAAGTAGAACTTCTGCTCTGGGTGTGCTCCATTGCCCTAGAGCTGCCAGGCCCAAGGTGCTGCCTTGTTTCCAAAGGGGCAGAGAGGCCCCAAATCATCTTGCTTCCAGCTCTCTGGGAAGCTAAGAAGCAACTCGCTCTGCCCTGTGCTCTTACAGCCTACCGGGAACATGTCTTTGAAAGGCCTGTGAAACGCAGTTTCTTGGCAGGCCTCATCTGGCTGAAGTAGAACTCCGGCTCTGGGTGTGCTCCATTGCCCTAGAGCTGCCAGGCCCAAAGTGCTGCCCTGTTTCCAAGGGGCAGAGAGGCCCAAAGCATCTTGCTTCCCGGTCTTTGCGAAGCTAAGAAACAACTGGCTCTGCCCAGTGCTCTTACACCTACCGGGAACATCTCTTACCAAGGCCTGTCAAACGCTGTTTCTTTGCAGGCCTGATCAGGCTGAAGTAGAACTCCTGCTCTGCGTGTGCTCCATTGGCCTAGAGCTTCCCGACCCAAAAGGCTGCCTTGTTCCCAAACGGGCAGAGGGGTCCCAAGCATCTTGCTTCCAGCTTTTCAGGAAGGTAAGAAACAACTGGCTCTGCCCAGTGCTCTTACAGCCTACCGGGAACATCTCTTACCAAGGCCTGTGAAACGCAGTTTCCTGGCAGGCCTGATCTGGCTGAAGTAGAACTTCTGCTCTGGGTGTGCTCCATTGCCCTAGAGCTGCCAGGCCCAAAGGGCTGCCTTGTTTCCAAAGACGGAGAGTGGACCCAAAGCATCTTGCTCCCAGCTCTTCGGGAAGCTAAGAAACAGCTGGCTCTGCCCAGTGCTCTTACAGCCTAAGAGAACATCTCTTTGAAAGGCCTGTGAAACGCAGTTTCTTGGCAGGCCTGACCTGGCTGAAGTAGAACTTCTGTTCTGGTTGTGCTACATAGGCCTAGAGCTACCAGGACCTAAGGGCTGCCTTGTTTCCAAAGGGTGAGAGAGGCCCCAAAGCATCTTGCCTCCAGCACTTTGGGAAGCTAAAAAACAACTGGTTCTGCCCAGTGCTCTCACAGCCTACCGTGAACATCTCTTACCAAGGGCTGTGAAACGCAGTTTCTGGGCAGGACTGATCTGCCTGAAGTAGAACTTCTGCTGTGGGTGTGCTCCATTGGCCTAGAGCTGCCAGGCCCAAACGGCTGCCTTGTGTCCAAAGGGAGAGAGAGGCCCCAAGGCATCTTGCTTCCAGCTCTGTGGGAAGCTAAAGCAACTGGCTCTCCACAGTGCTCTCACAGCCTACCGGGAACATCTCTTACCAAGGCCTGTGAAACGCAGTTTCTTGGCAGGCCTGATCTGGCTGAAGTAGAACTCCTGCTCTGGGCGTGCTACTTTGGCCTAGAGCTGCCAGGCCCAAAGGGCCGCCTTGTTTCCAAAGGGGCTGAGAGTCCCCAAAGCATCTTGCTTCCAAATCTTTGGGAAGCTAAGAAACAACTGGCTCTGCACAGTGCTCTCACAGCCTACCGGCAACGTGACAGAGAAAGGCCTGTGAGACGCAGTTTCTTGGAAGGCCTGATCTGGCTGAGGTAGAACTTCTGCTCTGGGTGTACTCCATTGGCCTAGGGCTGCCAGGCCCAAAGGGCTGCCTTTATTTCCAAAGTGTGAGAGAGGCCCCAAAGCATCTTGCTTCCTGCTCTCTGGGAAGCTAAAACAACTGGCTCTGCACAGTGCTCTCAAAGCCAACCGGGAACGTCACATACAAAGGCCTGTGAAACGCAGCTTCTTGACAGGCCTTATCTGGCTGAGGTAGAACTTGTGCTCTGGGTGTGCTACTTTGGCCTAGAGCTGCCAGGCACAAAGGCTGCTTTGTTTCCAAAGAGGGAGAGAGGCCCCAAATCATGTTGCTTCCAGCTGTTTTTGAAGCTAAGAAACAACTCGCTCTGCCAGGTACTCTTACAGCCTTCCGGGAACACCTCTTACGAAGGCCTGTGAAAAGCAGTTTCTTGGCAGGCCTGATCTGGCTGAGGTAGAACTTCTGCTCTGGGTGTGCTCCATTGCCCTAGAGCTGAAAGGCCCAAAGGGATGCCTTGTTTGCAAAGGGGCAGAGAGGCCCCAAAGCATCTTGCTTCCAGCTCATTGGGAAGCTAAGAAACAACTGGCTGTGCCCAGTGCTCTTATAGCCTAAGAGAACATCTCTTATCAAGGCCTGTGAAACGCACTTTCTAGGCAGGCCTGATCTGGAAGAAGTAGAACTTCGGCTCTGGTTGTGCTCCATTGCCCTAGAGCTGCCAGACCCAACGTGCTGCCTTGTTTCCAAAGGGGCAGAGAGGCCCCAAAGCGTCTTGCTTCCAGCTGTTTGGGAAACAAGGAAACAACTGGCTCTGCACCGTGCTCTCACAGCCTACCGGGAACGTCACATACAAAGGCCTCTGAAACGCAGTTCCTTGGCAGGCCTGATCTGGCTGAAGTAGGACTTCTGCTCTGGCTGTGCTCCATTGGCCTAGAGCTGAAAGGCCCAAAGGGATGCCTTGTTTGCAAAGGGGCAGAGAGGTCCCAAAGCATCTTGCTTCCAGCTCTTTGGGAAGCTAAGAAACAACTGTCTCTGCCCAGTGCTCTGACAGAGTACCGGGAACATCTCTTACCAAAGCCTTTGATACGCAGTTTCTTGGCAGGCCTTATCTGGCTGAGGTAGAACTTCTGCTCTCGGTGTGCTCCATTGGCCTAGAGCTGAAAGGCCCAAAGGTCGGCCTTGGTGGCAATGGGGCCGGGAGCCCCCAAAGCATCTTGCTTCCAGCTCTTTGGGAAGCTAAGAAACAACTGGCTCTGCCCAGTGCTCTTACAGCCTGAGAGAAAATCTCTTACCAAGGCCTGTGAAACGCACTTTGTTGGTGGCCTGATCTAGCTGAAGTAGAATTTCTGCTCTGGGTGTGCTCCATTGGCCTAGAGCTGCCTGGCCCAAAGGGCCGCCTTGTTTGCAAAGGGGATGAGAGGCCCCAAAGCATCTTGCTTCCAGCTCTTCGGGAAGCTAAGAAACATCTGGCGTTGCCCAGTGCTCTTACAGCCTACCGGGAACATCTCTTACCAAGGCCTGTGAAACGCCGTTTCCTGGCAGGCCTGATTTGGCTGAAGTAGAACTTCTGCTCTGGGTGTGCTCCATTGCCCTAGAGCTGCCAGGCCCAAGGTGCTGCCTTGTTTCCAAAGGGGCAGAGAGGCCCCAAATCATCTTGCTTCCAGCTCTCTGGGAAGCTAAGAACCAACTCGCTCTGCCCCGTGCTCTTACAGCCTACCGGGAACATGTCTTTGAAAGGCCTGTGAAACGCAGTTTCTTGGCAGGCCTCATCTGGCTGAAGTAGAACTCCGGCTCTGGGTGTGCTCCATTGCCCTAGAGCTGCCAGGCCCAAAGTGCTGCCCTGTTTCCAAGGGGCAGAGAGGCCCAAAGCATCTTGCTTCCCGGTCTTTGCGAAGCTAAGAAACAACTGGCTCTGCCCAGTGCTCTTACACCTACCGGGAACATCTCTTACCAAGGCCTGTCAAACGCTGTTTCTTTGCAGGCCTGATCAGGCTGAAGTAGAACTCCTGCTCTGCGTGTGCTCCATTGGCCTAGAGCTTCCCGACCCAAAAGGCTGCCTTGTTCCCAAACGGGCAGAGGGGTCCCAAGCATCTTGCTTCCAGCTTTTCAGGAAGGTAAGAAACAACTGGCTCTGCCCAGTGCTCTTACAGCCTACCGGGAACATCTCTTACCAAGGCCTGTGAAACGCAGTTTCCTGGCAGGCCTGATCTGGCTGAAGTAGAACTTCTGCTCTGGGTGTGCTCCATTGCCCTAGAGCTGCCAGGCCCAAAGGGCTGCCTTGTTTCCAAAAACGGAGAGTGGACCCAAAGCATCTTGCTCCCAGCTCTTCGGGAAGCTAAGAAACAGCTGGCTCTGCCCAGTGCTCTTACAGCCTAAGAGAACATCTCTTTGAAAGGCCTGTGAAACGCAGTTTCTTGGCAGGCCTGACCTGGCTGAAGTAGAACTTCTGTTCTGGTTGTGCTACATAGGCCTAGAGCTACCAGGACCTAAGGGCTGCCTTGTTTCCAAAGGGTGAGAGAGGCCCCAAAGCATCTTGCCTCCAGCACTTTGGGAAGCTAAAAAACAACTGGTTCTGCCCAGTGCTCTCACAGCCTACCGTGAACATCTCTTACCAAGGGCTGTGAAACGCAGTTTCTGGGCAGGACTGATCTGCCTGAAGTAGAACTTCTGCTGTGGGTGTGCTCCATTGGCCTAGAGCTGCCAGGCCCAAACGGCTGCCTTGTGTCCAAAGGGAGAGAGAGGCCCCAAGGCATCTTGCTTCCAGCTCTGTGGGAAGCTAAAGCAACTGGCTCTCCACAGTGCTCTCACAGCCTACCGGGAACATCTCTTACCAAGGCCTGTGAAACGCAGTTTCTTGGCAGGCCTGATCTGGCTGAAGTAGAACTCCTGCTCTGGGCGTGCTACTTTGGCCTAGAGCTGCCAGGCCCAAAGGGCCGCCTTGTTTCCAAAGGGGCTGAGAGTCCCCAAAGCATCTTGCTTCCAAATCTTTGGGAAGCTAAGAAACAACTGGCTCTGCACAGTGCTCTCACAGCCTACCGGCAACGTGACAGAGAAAGGCCTGTGAGACGCAGTTTCTTGGAAGGCCTGATCTGGCTGAGGTAGAACTTCTGCTCTGGGTGTACTCCATTGGCCTAGGGCTGCCAGGCCCAAAGGGCTGCCTTTATTTCCAAAGTGTGAGAGAGGCCCCAAAGCATCTTGCTTCCTGCTCTCTGGGAAGCTAAAACAACTGGCTCTGCACAGTGCTCTCAAAGCCAACCGGGAACGTCACATACAAAGGCCTGTGAAACGCAGCTTCTTGACAGGCCTTATCTGGCTGAGGTAGAACTTGTGCTCTGGGTGTGCTACTTTGGCCTAGAGCTGCCAGGCACAAAGGCTGCTTTGTTTCCAAAGGGGGAGAGAGGCCCCAAATCATGTTGCTTCCAGCTGTTTTTGAAGCTAAGAAACAACTCGCTCTGCCAGGTACTCTTACAGCCTTCCGGGAACACCTCTTACGAAGGCCTGTGAAAAGCAGTTTCTTGGCAGGCCTGATCTGGCTGAGGTAGAACTTCTGCTCTGGGTGTGCTCCATTGCCCTAGAGCTGAAAGGCCCAAAGGGCTGCCTTGTTTCCAAAGGGGGAGAGAGGCCCCAAAGCATCTTGCTTCCACCTCTTGGGAAGCTAAGAAACAACTGGCTGTGCCCAGTGCTCTTATAGCCTAAGAGAACATCTCTTATCAAGGCCTGTGAAACGCACTGTCTAGGCAGGCCTGATCTGGAAGAAGTAGAACTTCGGCTCTGGTTGTGCTCCATTGCCCTAGAGCTGCCAGACCCAACGTGCTGCCTTGTTTCCAAAGGGGCAGAGAGGCCCCAAAGCGTCTTGCTTCCAGCTGTTTGGGAAACAAGGAAACAACTGGCTCTGCACCGTGCTCTCACAGCCTACCGGGAACGTCACATACAAAGGCCTCTGAAACGCAGTTCCTTGGCAGGCCTGATCTGGCTGAAGTAGGACTTCTGCTCTGGGTGTGCTCCATTGGCCTAGAGCTGAAAGGCCCAAAGGTCGCCCTTGTTGGCAAAGGGGCAGGGAGCCCCCAAAGCATCTTGCTTCCAGCTCTTTGGGAAGCTAAGAAACAAATGGCTCTGCCCAGTGCTCTAACAGAGTACCGGGAACATCTCTTACCAAAGCCTTTGAAACGCAGTTTCTTGGCAGGCCTTATCTGGCTGAGGTAGAACTTCTGCTCTGGGTGTGCTCCATTGGCCTAGAGCTGCCTGGCCCAAAGGTCGGCCTTGTTTGCAAAGGGGATGAGAGGCCCCAAAGCATCTTGCTTCCAGCTCTTCGGGAAGCTAAGAAACATCTGGCGTTGCCCAGTGCTCTTACAGCCTACCGGGAACATCTCTTACCAAGGCCTGTGAAACGCAGTTTGTTGGTGGCCTGAACTGGCCGAAGTAGAACTTCTGCTCTGGGTGTGCTCCATTGGCCTAGAGCTGCCAGGCCCAAGGTGCTGCCTTGTTTCCAAAGGGGCAGAGAGGCCCCAAAGCATCTTGCTTCCAGCTCTCTGGGAAGCTAAGAACCAACTCGCTCTGCCCCGTGCTCTTACAGCCTACCGGGAACATGTCTTTGAAAGGCCTGTGAAACGCAGTTTCTTGGCAGGCCTCATCTGGCTGAAGTAGAACTCCGGCTCTGGGTGTGCTCCATTGCCCTAGAGCTGCCAGGCCCAAAGTGCTGCCCTGTTTCCAAGGGGCAGAGAGGCCCAAAGCATCTTGCTTCCCGGTCTTTGCGAAGCTAAGAAACAACTGGCTCTGCCCAGTGCTCTTACACCTACCGGGAACATCTCTTACCAAGGCCTGTCAAACGCTGTTTCTTTGCAGGCCTGATCAGGCTGAAGTAGAACTCCTGCTCTGCGTGTGCTCCATTGGCCTAGAGCTTCCCGACCCAAAAGGCTGCCTTGTTCCCAAACGGGCAGAGGGGTCCCAAGCATCTTGCTTCCAGCTTTTCAGGAAGGTAAGAAACAACTGGCTCTGCCCAGTGCTCTTACAGCCTACCGGGAACATCTCTTACCAAGGCCTGTGAAACGCAGTTTCCTGGCAGGCCTGATCTGGCTGAAGTAGAACTTCTGCTCTGGGTGTGCTCCATTGCCCTAGAGCTGCCAGGCCCAAAGGGCTGCCTTGTTTCCAAAGACGGAGAGTGGACCCAAAGCATCTTGCTCCCAGCTCTTCGGGAAGCTAAGAAACAGCTGGCTCTGCCCAGTGCTCTTACAGCCTAAGAGAACATCTCTTTGAAAGGCCTGTGAAACGCAGTTTCTTGGCAGGCCTGACCTGGCTGAAGTAGAACTTCTGTTCTGGTTGTGCTACATAGGCCTAGAGCTACCAGGACCTAAGGGCTGCCTTGTTTCCAAAGGGTGAGAGAGGCCCCAAAGCATCTTGCCTCCAGCACTTTGGGAAGCTAAAAAACAACTGGTTCTGCCCAGTGCTCTCACAGCCTACCGTGAACATCTCTTACCAAGGGCTGTGAAACGCAGTTTCTGGGCAGGACTGATCTGCCTGAAGTAGAACTTCTGCTGTGGGTGTGCTCCATTGGCCTAGAGCTGCCAGGCCCAAACGGCTGCCTTGTGTCCAAAGGGAGAGAGAGGCCCCAAGGCATCTTGCTTCCAGCTCTGTGGGAAGCTAAAGCAACTGGCTCTCCACAGTGCTCTCACAGCCTACCGGGAACATCTCTTACCAAGGCCTGTGAAACGCAGTTTCTTGGCAGGCCTGATCTGGCTGAAGTAGAACTCCTGCTCTGGGCGTGCTACTTTGGCCTAGAGCTGCCAGGCCCAAAGGGCCGCCTTGTTTCCAAAGGGGCTGAGAGTCCCCAAAGCATCTTGCTTCCAAATCTTTGGGAAGCTAAGAAACAACTGGCTCTGCACAGTGCTCTCACAGCCTACCGGCAACGTGACAGAGAAAGGCCTGTGAGACGCAGTTTCTTGGAAGGCCTGATCTGGCTGAGGTAGAACTTCTGCTCTGGGTGTACTCCATTGGCCTAGGGCTGCCAGGCCCAAAGGGCTGCCTTTATTTCCAAAGTGTGAGAGAGGCCCCAAAGCATCTTGCTTCCTGCTCTCTGGGAAGCTAAAACAACTGGCTCTGCACAGTGCTCTCAAAGCCAACCGGGAACGTCACATACAAAGGCCTGTGAAACGCAGCTTCTTGACAGGCCTTATCTGGCTGAGGTAGAACTTGTGCTCTGGGTGTGCTACTTTGGCCTAGAGCTGCCAGGCACAAAGGCTGCTTTGTTTCCAAAGGGGGAGAGAGGCCCCAAATCATGTTGCTTCCAGCTGTTTTTGAAGCTAAGAAACAACTCGCTCTGCCAGGTACTCTTACAGCCTTCCGGGAACACCTCTTACGAAGGCCTGTGAAAAGCAGTTTCTTGGCAGGCCTGATCTGGCTGAGGTAGAACTTCTGCTCTGGGTGTGCTCCATTGCCCTAGAGCTGAAAGGCCCAAAGGGCTGCCTTGTTTCCAAAGGGGGAGAGAGGCCCCAAAGCATCTTGCTTCCACCTCTTGGGAAGCTAAGAAACAACTGGCTGTGCCCAGTGCTCTTATAGCCTAAGAGAACATCTCTTATCAAGGCCTGTGAAACGCACTGTCTAGGCAGGCCTGATCTGGAAGAAGTAGAACTTCGGCTCTGGTTGTGCTCCATTGCCCTAGAGCTGCCAGACCCAACGTGCTGCCTTGTTTCCAAAGGGGCAGAGAGGCCCCAAAGCGTCTTGCTTCCAGCTGTTTGGGAAACAAGGAAACAACTGGCTCTGCACCGTGCTCTCACAGCCTACCGGGAACGTCACATACAAAGGCCTCTGAAACGCAGTTCCTTGGCAGGCCTGATCTGGCTGAAGTAGGACTTCTGCTCTGGGTGTGCTCCATTGGCCTAGAGCTGAAAGGCCCAAAGGTCGCCCTTGTTGGCAAAGGGGCAGGGAGCCCCCAAAGCATCTTGCTTCCAGCTCTTTGGGAAGCTAAGAAACAAATGGCTCTGCCCAGTGCTCTAACAGAGTACCGGGAACATCTCTTACCAAAGCCTTTGAAACGCAGTTTCTTGGCAGGCCTTATCTGGCTGAGGTAGAACTTCTGCTCTGGGTGTGCTCCATTGGCCTAGAGCTGCCTGGCCCAAAGGTCGGCCTTGTTTGCAAAGGGGATGAGAGGCCCCAAAGCATCTTGCTTCCAGCTCTTCGGGAAGCTAAGAAACATCTGGCGTTGCCCAGTGCTCTTACAGCCTACCGGGAACATCTCTTACCAAGGCCTGTGAAACGCAGTTTGTTGGTGGCCTGAACTGGCCGAAGTAGAACTTCTGCTCTGGGTGTGCTCCATTGGCCTAGAGCTGCCAGGCCCAAGGTGCTGCCTTGTTTCCAAAGGGGCAGAGAGGCCCCAAAGCATCTTGCTTCCAGCTCTCTGGGAAGCTAAGAACCAACTCGCTCTGCCCCGTGCTCTTACAGCCTACCGGGAACATGTCTTTGAAATGCCTGTGAAACGCAGTTTCTTGGCAGGCCTCATCTGGCTGAAGTAGAACTCCGGCTCTGGGTGTGCTCCATTGCCCTAGAGCTGCCAGGCCCAAAGTGCTGCCCTGTTTCCAAGGGGCAGAGAGGCCCAAAGCATCTTGCTTCCCGGTCTTTGCGAAGCTAAGAAACAACTGGCTCTGCCCAGTGCTCTTACACCTACCGGGAACATCTCTTACCAAGGCCTGTCAAACGCTGTTTCTTTGCAGGCCTGATCAGGCTGAAGTAGAACTCCTGCTCTGCGTGTGCTCCATTGGCCTAGAGCTTCCCGACCCAAAAGGCTGCCTTGTTCCCAAACGGGCAGAGGGGTCCCAAGCATCTTGCTTCCAGCTTTTCAGGAAGGTAAGAAACAACTGGCTCTGCCCAGTGCTCTTACAGCCTACCGGGAACATCTCTTACCAAGGCCTGTGAAACGCAGTTTCCTGGCAGGCCTGATCTGGCTGAAGTAGAACTTCTGCTCTGGGTGTGCTCCATTGCCCTAGAGCTGCCAGGCCCAAAGGGCTGCCTTGTTTCCAAAGACGGAGAGTGGACCCAAAGCATCTTGCTCCCAGCTCTTCGGGAAGCTAAGAAACAGCTGGCTCTGCCCAGTGCTCTTACAGCCTAAGAGAACATCTCTTTGAAAGGCCTGTGAAACGCAGTTTCTTGGCAGGCCTGACCTGGCTGAAGTAGAACTTCTGTTCTGGTTGTGCTACATAGGCCTAGAGCTACCAGGACCTAAGGGCTGCCTTGTTTCCAAAGGGTGAGAGAGGCCCCAAAGCATCTTGCCTCCAGCACTTTGGGAAGCTAAAAAACAACTGGTTCTGCCCAGTGCTCTCACAGCCTACCGTGAACATCTCTTACCAAGGGCTGTGAAACGCAGTTTCTGGGCAGGACTGATCTGCCTGAAGTAGAACTTCTGCTGTGGGTGTGCTCCATTGGCCTAGAGCTGCCAGGCCCAAACGGCTGCCTTGTGTCCAAAGGGAGAGAGAGGCCCCAAGGCATCTTGCTTCCAGCTCTGTGGGAAGCTAAAGCAACTGGCTCTCCACAGTGCTCTCACAGCCTACCGGGAACATCTCTTACCAAGGCCTGTGAAACGCAGTTTCTTGGCAGGCCTGATCTGGCTGAAGTAGAACTCCTGCTCTGGGCGTGCTACTTTGGCCTAGAGCTGCCAGGCCCAAAGGGCCGCCTTGTTTCCAAAGGGGCTGAGAGTCCCCAAAGCATCTTGCTTCCAAATCTTTGGGAAGCTAAGAAACAACTGGCTCTGCACAGTGCTCTCACAGCCTACCGGCAACGTGACAGAGAAAGGCCTGTGAGACGCAGTTTCTTGGAAGGCCTGATCTGGCTGAGGTAGAACTTCTGCTCTGGGTGTACTCCATTGGCCTAGGGCTGCCAGGCCCAAAGGGCTGCCTTTATTTCCAAAGTGTGAGAGAGGCCCCAAAGCATCTTGCTTCCTGCTCTCTGGGAAGCTAAAACAACTGGCTCTGCACAGTGCTCTCAAAGCCAACCGGGAACGTCACATACAAAGGCCTGTGAAACGCAGCTTCTTGACAGGCCTTATCTGGCTGAGGTAGAACTTGTGCTCTGGGTGTGCTACTTTGGCCTAGAGCTGCCAGGCACAAAGGCTGCTTTGTTTCCAAAGGGGGAGAGAGGCCCCAAATCATGTTGCTTCCAGCTGTTTTTGAAGCTAAGAAACAACTCGCTCTGCCAGGTACTCTTACAGCCTTCCGGGAACACCTCTTACGAAGGCCTGTGAAAAGCAGTTTCTTGGCAGGCCTGATCTGGCTGAGGTAGAACTTCTGCTCTGGGTGTGCTCCATTGCCCTAGAGCTGAAAGGCCCAAAGGGCTGCCTTGTTTCCAAAGGGGGAGAGAGGCCCCAAAGCATCTTGCTTCCACCTCTTGGGAAGCTAAGAAACAACTGGCTGTGCCCAGTGCTCTTATAGCCTAAGAGAACATCTCTTATCAAGGCCTGTGAAACGCACTGTCTAGGCAGGCCTGATCTGGAAGAAGTAGAACTTCGGCTCTGGTTGTGCTCCATTGCCCTAGAGCTGCCAGACCCAACGTGCTGCCTTGTTTCCAAAGGGGCAGAGAGGCCCCAAAGCGTCTTGCTTCCAGCTGTTTGGGAAACAAGGAAACAACTGGCTCTGCACCGTGCTCTCACAGCCTACCGGGAACGTCACATACAAAGGCCTCTGAAACGCAGTTCCTTGGCAGGCCTGATCTGGCTGAAGTAGGACTTCTGCTCTGGGTGTGCTCCATTGGCCTAGAGCTGAAAGGCCCAAAGGTCGCCCTTGTTGGCAAAGGGGCAGGGAGCCCCCAAAGCATCTTGCTTCCAGCTCTTTGGGAAGCTAAGAAACAAATGGCTCTGCCCAGTGCTCTAACAGAGTACCGGGAACATCTCTTACCAAAGCCTTTGAAACGCAGTTTCTTGGCAGGCCTTATCTGGCTGAGGTAGAACTTCTGCTCTGGGTGTGCTCCATTGGCCTAGAGCTGCCTGGCCCAAAGGTCGGCCTTGTTTGCAAAGGGGATGAGAGGCCCCAAAGCATCTTGCTTCCAGCTCTTCGGGAAGCTAAGAAACATCTGGCGTTGCCCAGTGCTCTTACAGCCTACCGGGAACATCTCTTACCAAGGCCTGTGAAACGCAGTTTGTTGGTGGCCTGAACTGGCCGAAGTAGAACTTCTGCTCTGGGTGTGCTCCATTGGCCTAGAGCTGCCAGGCCCAAGGTGCTGCCTTGTTTCCAAAGGGGCAGAGAGGCCCCAAAGCATCTTGCTTCCAGCTCTCTGGGAAGCTAAGAACCAACTCGCTCTGCCCCGTGCTCTTACAGCCTACCGGGAACATGTCTTTGAAAGGCCTGTGAAACGCAGTTTCTTGGCAGGCCTCATCTGGCTGAAGTAGAACTCCGGCTCTGGGTGTGCTCCATTGCCCTAGAGCTGCCAGGCCCAAAGTGCTGCCCTGTTTCCAAGGGGCAGAGAGGCCCAAAGCATCTTGCTTCCCGGTCTTTGCGAAGCTAAGAAACAACTGGCTCTGCCCAGTGCTCTTACACCTACCGGGAACATCTCTTACCAAGGCCTGTCAAACGCTGTTTCTTTGCAGGCCTGATCAGGCTGAAGTAGAACTCCTGCTCTGCGTGTGCTCCATTGGCCTAGAGCTTCCCGACCCAAAAGGCTGCCTTGTTCCCAAACGGGCAGAGGGGTCCCAAGCATCTTGCTTCCAGCTTTTCAGGAAGGTAAGAAACAACTGGCTCTGCCCAGTGCTCTTACAGCCTACCGGGAACATCTCTTACCAAGGCCTGTGAAACGCAGTTTCCTGGCAGGCCTGATCTGGCTGAAGTAGAACTTCTGCTCTGGGTGTGCTCCATTGCCCTAGAGCTGCCAGGCCCAAAGGGCTGCCTTGTTTCCAAAGACGGAGAGTGGACCCAAAGCATCTTGCTCCCAGCTCTTCGGGAAGCTAAGAAACAGCTGGCTCTGCCCAGTGCTCTTACAGCCTAAGAGAACATCTCTTTGAAAGGCCTGTGAAACGCAGTTTCTTGGCAGGCCTGACCTGGCTGAAGTAGAACTTCTGTTCTGGTTGTGCTACATAGGCCTAGAGCTACCAGGACCTAAGGGCTGCCTTGTTTCCAAAGGGTGAGAGAGGCCCCAAAGCATCTTGCCTCCAGCACTTTGGGAAGCTAAAAAACAACTGGTTCTGCCCAGTGCTCTCACAGCCTACCGTGAACATCTCTTACCAAGGGCTGTGAAACGCAGTTTCTGGGCAGGACTGATCTGCCTGAAGTAGAACTTCTGCTGTGGGTGTGCTCCATTGGCCTAGAGCTGCCAGGCCCAAACGGCTGCCTTGTGTCCAAAGGGAGAGAGAGGCCCCAAGGCATCTTGCTTCCAGCTCTGTGGGAAGCTAAAGCAACTGGCTCTCCACAGTGCTCTCACAGCCTACCGGGAACATCTCTTACCAAGGCCTGTGAAACGCAGTTTCTTGGCAGGCCTGATCTGGCTGAAGTAGAACTCCTGCTCTGGGCGTGCTACTTTGGCCTAGAGCTGCCAGGCCCAAAGGGCCGCCTTGTTTCCAAAGGGGCTGAGAGTCCCCAAAGCATCTTGCTTCCAAATCTTTGGGAAGCTAAGAAACAACTGGCTCTGCACAGTGCTCTCACAGCCTACCGGCAACGTGACAGAGAAAGGCCTGTGAGACGCAGTTTCTTGGAAGGCCTGATCTGGCTGAGGTAGAACTTCTGCTCTGGGTGTACTCCATTGGCCTAGGGCTGCCAGGCCCAAAGGGCTGCCTTTATTTCCAAAGTGTGAGAGAGGCCCCAAAGCATCTTGCTTCCTGCTCTCTGGGAAGCTAAAACAACTGGCTCTGCACAGTGCTCTCAAAGCCAACCGGGAACGTCACATACAAAGGCCTGTGAAACGCAGCTTCTTGACAGGCCTTATCTGGCTGAGGTAGAACTTGTGCTCTGGGTGTGCTACTTTGGCCTAGAGCTGCCAGGCACAAAGGCTGCTTTGTTTCCAAAGGGGGAGAGAGGCCCCAAATCATGTTGCTTCCAGCTGTTTTTGAAGCTAAGAAACAACTCGCTCTGCCAGGTACTCTTACAGCCTTCCGGGAACACCTCTTACGAAGGCCTGTGAAAAGCAGTTTCTTGGCAGGCCTGATCTGGCTGAGGTAGAACTTCTGCTCTGGGTGTGCTCCATTGCCCTAGAGCTGAAAGGCCCAAAGGGCTGCCTTGTTTCCAAAGGGGGAGAGAGGCCCCAAAGCATCTTGCTTCCACCTCTTGGGAAGCTAAGAAACAACTGGCTGTGCCCAGTGCTCTTATAGCCTAAGAGAACATCTCTTATCAAGGCCTGTGAAACGCACTGTCTAGGCAGGCCTGATCTGGAAGAAGTAGAACTTCGGCTCTGGTTGTGCTCCATTGCCCTAGAGCTGCCAGACCCAACGTGCTGCCTTGTTTCCAAAGGGGCAGAGAGGCCCCAAAGCGTCTTGCTTCCAGCTGTTTGGGAAACAAGGAAACAACTGGCTCTGCACCGTGCTCTCACAGCCTACCGGGAACGTCACATACAAAGGCCTCTGAAACGCAGTTCCTTGGCAGGCCTGATCTGGCTGAAGTAGGACTTCTGCTCTGGGTGTGCTCCATTGGCCTAGAGCTGAAAGGCCCAAAGGTCGCCCTTGTTGGCAAAGGGGCAGGGAGCCCCCAAAGCATCTTGCTTCCAGCTCTTTGGGAAGCTAAGAAACAAATGGCTCTGCCCAGTGCTCTAACAGAGTACCGGGAACATCTCTTACCAAAGCCTTTGAAACGCAGTTTCTTGGCAGGCCTTATCTGGCTGAGGTAGAACTTCTGCTCTGGGTGTGCTCCATTGGCCTAGAGCTGCCTGGCCCAAAGGTCGGCCTTGTTTGCAAAGGGGATGAGAGGCCCCAAAGCATCTTGCTTCCAGCTCTTCGGGAAGCTAAGAAACATCTGGCGTTGCCCAGTGCTCTTACAGCCTACCGGGAACATCTCTTACCAAGGCCTGTGAAACGCAGTTTGTTGGTGGCCTGAACTGGCCGAAGTAGAACTTCTGCTCTGGGTGTGCTCCATTGGCCTAGAGCTGCCAGGCCCAAGGTGCTGCCTTGTTTCCAAAGGGGCAGAGAGGCCCCAAAGCATCTTGCTTCCAGCTCTCTGGGAAGCTAAGAAGCAACTCGCTCTGCCCCGTGCTCTTACAGCCTACCGGGAACATGTCTTTGAAAGGCCTGTGAAACGCAGTTTCTTGGCAGGCCTCATCTGGCTGAAGTAGAACTCCGGCTCTGGGTGTGCTCCATTGCCCTAGAGCTGCCAGGCCCAAAGTGCTGCCCTGTTTCCAAGGGGCAGAGAGGCCCAAAGCATCTTGCTTCCCGGTCTTTGCGAAGCTAAGAAACAACTGGCTCTGCCCAGTGCTCTTACACCTACCGGGAACATCTCTTACCAAGGCCTGTCAAACGCTGTTTCTTTGCAGGCCTGATCAGGCTGAAGTAGAACTCCTGCTCTGCGTGTGCTCCATTGGCCTAGAGCTTCCCGACCCAAAAGGCTGCCTTGTTCCCAAACGGGCAGAGGGGTCCCAAGCATCTTGCTTCCAGCTTTTCAGGAAGGTAAGAAACAACTGGCTCTGCCCAGTGCTCTTACAGCCTACCGGGAACATCTCTTACCAAGGCCTGTGAAACGCAGTTTCCTGGCAGGCCTGATCTGGCTGAAGTAGAACTTCTGCTCTGGGTGTGCTCCATTGCCCTAGAGCTGCCAGGCCCAAAGGGCTGCCTTGTTTCCAAAGACGGAGAGTGGACCCAAAGCATCTTGCTCCCAGCTCTTCGGGAAGCTAAGAAACAGCTGGCTCTGCCCAGTGCTCTTACAGCCTAAGAGAACATCTCTTTGAAAGGCCTGTGAAACGCAGTTTCTTGGCAGGCCTGACCTGGCTGAAGTAGAACTTCTGTTCTGGTTGTGCTACATAGGCCTAGAGCTACCAGGACCTAAGGGCTGCCTTGTTTCCAAAGGGTGAGAGAGGCCCCAAAGCATCTTGCCTCCAGCACTTTGGGAAGCTAAAAAACAACTGGTTCTGCCCAGTGCTCTCACAGCCTACCGTGAACATCTCTTACCAAGGGCTGTGAAACGCAGTTTCTGGGCAGGACTGATCTGCCTGAAGTAGAACTTCTGCTGTGGGTGTGCTCCATTGGCCTAGAGCTGCCAGGCCCAAACGGCTGCCTTGTGTCCAAAGGGAGAGAGAGGCCCCAAGGCATCTTGCTTCCAGCTCTGTGGGAAGCTAAAGCAACTGGCTCTCCACAGTGCTCTCACAGCCTACCGGGAACATCTCTTACCAAGGCCTGTGAAACGCAGTTTCTTGGCAGGCCTGATCTGGCTGAAGTAGAACTCCTGCTCTGGGCGTGCTACTTTGGCCTAGAGCTGCCAGGCCCAAAGGGCCGCCTTGTTTCCAAAGGGGCTGAGAGTCCCCAAAGCATCTTGCTTCCAAATCTTTGGGAAGCTAAGAAACAACTGGCTCTGCACAGTGCTCTCACAGCCTACCGGCAACGTGACAGAGAAAGGCCTGTGAGACGCAGTTTCTTGGAAGGCCTGATCTGGCTGAGGTAGAACTTCTGCTCTGGGTGTACTCCATTGGCCTAGGGCTGCCAGGCCCAAAGGGCTGCCTTTATTTCCAAAGTGTGAGAGAGGCCCCAAAGCATCTTGCTTCCTGCTCTCTGGGAAGCTAAAACAACTGGCTCTGCACAGTGCTCTCAAAGCCAACCGGGAACGTCACATACAAAGGCCTGTGAAACGCAGCTTCTTGACAGGCCTTATCTGGCTGAGGTAGAACTTGTGCTCTGGGTGTGCTACTTTGGCCTAGAGCTGCCAGGCACAAAGGCTGCTTTGTTTCCAAAGGGGGAGAGAGGCCCCAAATCATGTTGCTTCCAGCTGTTTTTGAAGCTAAGAAACAACTCGCTCTGCCAGGTACTCTTACAGCCTTCCGGGAACACCTCTTACGAAGGCCTGTGAAAAGCAGTTTCTTGGCAGGCCTGATCTGGCTGAGGTAGAACTTCTGCTCTGGGTGTGCTCCATTGCCCTAGAGCTGAAAGGCCCAAAGGGCTGCCTTGTTTCCAAAGGGGGAGAGAGGCCCCAAAGCATCTTGCTTCCACCTCTTGGGAAGCTAAGAAACAACTGGCTGTGCCCAGTGCTCTTATAGCCTAAGAGAACATCTCTTATCAAGGCCTGTGAAACGCACTGTCTAGGCAGGCCTGATCTGGAAGAAGTAGAACTTCGGCTCTGGTTGTGCTCCATTGCCCTAGAGCTGCCAGACCCAACGTGCTGCCTTGTTTCCAAAGGGGCAGAGAGGCCCCAAAGCGTCTTGCTTCCAGCTGTTTGGGAAACAAGGAAACAACTGGCTCTGCACCGTGCTCTCACAGCCTACCGGGAACGTCACATACAAAGGCCTCTGAAACGCAGTTCCTTGGCAGGCCTGATCTGGCTGAAGTAGGACTTCTGCTCTGGGTGTGCTCCATTGGCCTAGAGCTGAAAGGCCCAAAGGTCGCCCTTGTTGGCAAAGGGGCAGGGAGCCCCCAAAGCATCTTGCTTCCAGCTCTTTGGGAAGCTAAGAAACAAATGGCTCTGCCCAGTGCTCTAACAGAGTACCGGGAACATCTCTTACCAAAGCCTTTGAAACGCAGTTTCTTGGCAGGCCTTATCTGGCTGAGGTAGAACTTCTGCTCTGGGTGTGCTCCATTGGCCTAGAGCTGCCTGGCCCAAAGGTCGGCCTTGTTTGCAAAGGGGATGAGAGGCCCCAAAGCATCTTGCTTCCAGCTCTTCGGGAAGCTAAGAAACATCTGGCGTTGCCCAGTGCTCTTAAAGCCTACCGGGAACATCTCTTACCAAGGCCTGTGAAACGCAGTTTGTTGGTGGCCTGAACTGGCCGAAGTAGAACTTCTGCTCTGGGTGTGCTCCATTGGCCTAGAGCTGCCAGGCCCAAGATGCTGCCTTGTTTCCAAAGGGGCAGAGAGGCCCCAAAGCATCTTGCTTCCAGCTCTCTGGGAAGCTAAGAAGCAACTCGCTCTGCCCCGTGCTCTTACAGCCTACCGGGAACATGTCTTTGAAAGGCCTGTGAAACGCAGTTTCTTGGCAGGCCTCATCTGGCTGAAGTAGAACTCCGGCTCTGGGTGTGCTCCATTGCCCTAGAGCTGCCAGGCCCCAAGTGCTGCCCTGTTTCCAAGGGGCAGAGAGGCCCAAAGCATCTTGCTTCCCGGTCTTTGCGAAGCTAAGAAACAACTGGCTCTGCCCAGTGCTCTTACACCTACCGGGAACATCTCTTACCAAGGCCTGTCAAACGCTGTTTCTTTGCAGGCCTGATCAGGCTGAAGTAGAACTCCTGCTCTGCGTGTGCTCCATTGGCCTAGAGCTTCCCGACCCAAAAGGCTGCCTTGTTCCCAAACGGGCAGAGGGGTCCCAAGCATCTTGCTTCCTGCTTTTCAGGAAGGTAAGAAACAACTGGCTCTGCCCAGTGCTCTTACAGCCTACCGGGAACATCTCTTACCAAGGCCTGTGAAACGCAGTTTCCTGGCAGGCCTGATCTGGCTGAAGTAGAACTTCTGCTCTGGGTGTGCTCCATTGCCCTAGAGCTGGCAGGCCCAAAGGGCTGCCTTGTTTCCAAAGACGGAGAGTGGACCCAAAGCATCTTGCTCCCAGCTCTTCGGGAAGCTAAGAAACAGCTGGCTCTGCCCAGTGCTCTTACAGCCTAAGAGAACATCTCTTTGAAAGGCCTGTGAAACGCAGTTTCTTGGCAGGCCTGACCTGGCTGAAGTAGAACTTCTGTTCTGGTTGTGCTACATAGGCCTAGAGCTACCAGGACCTAAGGGCTGCCTTGTTTCCAAAGGGTGAGAGAGGCCCCAAAGCATCTTGCCTCCAGCACTTTGGGAAGCTAAAAAACAACTGGTTCTGCCCAGTGCTCTCACAGCCTACCGTGAACATCTCTTACCAAGGGCTGTGAAACGCAGTTTCTGGGCAGGACTGATCTGCCTGAAGTAGAACTTCTGCTGTGGGTGTGCTCCATTGGCCTAGAGCTGCCAGGCCCAAACGGCTGCCTTGTGTCCAAAGGGAGAGAGAGGCCCCAAGGCATCTTGCTTCCAGCTCTGTGGGAAGCTAAAGCAACTGGCTCTCCACAGTGCTCTCACAGCCTACCGGGAACATCTCTTACCAAGGCCTGTGAAACGCAGTTTCTTGGCAGGCCTGATCTGGCTGAAGTAGAACTCCTGCTCTGGGCGTGCTACTTTGGCCTAGAGCTGCCAGGCCCAAAGGGCCGCCTTGTTTCCAAAGGGGCTGAGAGTCCCCAAAGCATCTTGCTTCCAAATCTTTGGGAAGCTAAGAAACAACTGGCTCTGCACAGTGCTCTCACAGCCTACCGGCAACGTGACAGAGAAAGGCCTGTGAGACGCAGTTTCTTGGAAGGCCTGGTCTGGCTGAGGTAGAACTTGTGCTCTGGGTGTACTCCATTGGCCTAGGGCTGCCAGGCCCAAAGGGCTGCCTTTATTTCCAAAGTGTGAGAGAGGCCCCAAAGCATCTTGCTTCCTGCTCTCTGGGAAGCTAAAACAACTGGCTCTGCACAGTGCTCTCAAAGCCAACCGGGAACGTCACATACAAAGGCCTGTGAAACGCAGCTTCTTGACAGGCCTTATCTGGCTGAGGTAGAACTTGTGCTCTGGGTGTGCTACTTTGGCCTAGAGCTGCCAGGCACAAAGGCTGCTTTGTTTCCAAAGGGGGAGAGAGGCCCCAAATCATGTTGCTTCCAGCTGTTTTTGAAGCTAAGAAACAACTCGCTCTGCCAGGTACTCTTACAGCCTTCCGGGAACACCTCTTACGAAGGCCTGTGAAAAGCAGTTTCTTGGCAGGCCTGATCTGGCTGAGGTAGAACTTCTGCTCTGGGTGTGCTCCATTGCCCTAGAGCTGAAAGGCCCAAAGGGCTGCCTTGTTTCCAAAGGGGGAGAGAGGCCCCAAAGCATCTTGCTTCCACCTCTTGGGAAGCTAAGAAACAACTGGCTGTGCCCAGTGCTCTTATAGCCTAAGAGAACATCTCTTATCAAGGCCTGTGAAACGCACTGTCTAGGCAGGCCTGATCTGGAAGAAGTAGAACTTCGGCTCTGGTTGTGCTCCATTGCCCTAGAGCTGCCAGACCCAACGTGCTGCCTTGTTTCCAAAGGGGCAGAGAGGCCCCAAAGCGTCTTGCTTCCAGCTGTTTGGGAAACAAGGAAACAACTGGCTCTGCACCGTGCTCTCACAGCCTACCGGGAACGTCACATACAAAGGCCTCTGAAACGCAGTTCCTTGGCAGGCCTGATCTGGCTGAAGTAGGACTTCTGCTCTGGGTGTGCTCCATTGGCCTAGAGCTGAAAGGCCCAAAGGTCGCCCTTGTTGGCAAAGGGGCAGGGAGCCCCCAAAGCATCTTGCTTCCAGCTCTTTGGGAAGCTAAGAAACAAATGGCTCTGCCCAGTGCTCTAACAGAGTACCGGGAACATCTCTTACCAAAGCCTTTGAAACGCAGTTTCTTGGCAGGCCTTATCTGGCTGAGGTAGAACTTCTGCTCTGGGTGTGCTCCATTGGCCTAGAGCTGCCTGGCCCAAAGGTCGGCCTTGTTTGCAAAGGGGATGAGAGGCCCCAAAGCATCTTGCTTCCAGCTCTTCGGGAAGCTAAGAAACATCTGGCGTTGCCCAGTGCTCTTACAGCCTACCGGGAACATCTCTTACCAAGGCCTGTGAAACGCAGTTTGTTGGTGGCCTGAACTGGCCGAAGTAGAACTTCTGCTCTGGGTGTGCTCCATTGGCCTAGAGCTGCCAGGCCCAAGGTGCTGCCTTGTTTCCAAAGGGGCAGAGAGGCCCCAAAGCATCTTGCTTCCAGCTCTCTGGGAAGCTAAGAAGCAACTCGCTCTGCCCCGTGCTCTTACAGCCTACCGGGAACATGTCTTTGAAAGGCCTGTGAAACGCAGTTTCTTGGCAGGCCTCATCTGGCTGAAGTAGAACTCCGGCTCTGGGTGTGCTCCATTGCCCTAGAGCTGCCAGGCCCCAAGTGCTGCCCTGTTTCCAAGGGGCAGAGAGGCCCAAAGCATCTTGCTTCCCGGTCTTTGCGAAGCTAAGAAACAACTGGCTCTGCCCAGTGCTCTTACACCTACCGGGAACATCTCTTACCAAGGCCTGTCAAACGCTGTTTCTTTGCAGGCCTGATCAGGCTGAAGTAGAACTCCTGCTCTGCGTGTGCTCCATTGGCCTAGAGCTTCCCGACCCAAAAGGCTGCCTTGTTCCCAAACGGGCAGAGGGGTCCCAAGCATCTTGCTTCCAGCTTTTCAGGAAGGTAAGAAACAACTGGCTCTGCCCAGTGCTCTTACAGCCTACCGGGAACATCTCTTACCAAGGCCTGTGAAACGCAGTTTCCTGGCAGGCCTGATCTGGCTGAAGTAGAACTTCTGCTCTGGGTGTGCTCCATTGCCCTAGAGCTGCCAGGCCCAAAGGGCTGCCTTGTTTCCAAAGACGGAGAGTGGACCCAAAGCATCTTGCTCCCAGCTCTTCGGGAAGCTAAGAAACAGCTGGCTCTGCCCAGTGCTCTTACAGCCTAAGAGAACATCTCTTTGAAAGGCCTGTGAAACGCAGTTTCTTGGCAGGCCTGACCTGGCTGAAGTAGAACTTCTGTTCTGGTTGTGCTACATAGGCCTAGAGCTACCAGGACCTAAGGGCTGCCTTGTTTCCAAAGGGTGAGAGAGGCCCCAAAGCATCTTGCCTCCAGCACTTTGGGAAGCTAAAAAACAACTGGTTCTGCCCAGTGCTCTCACAGCCTACCGTGAACATCTCTTACCAAGGGCTGTGAAACGCAGTTTCTGGGCAGGACTGATCTGCCTGAAGTAGAACTTCTGCTGTGGGTGTGCTCCATTGGCCTAGAGCTGCCAGGCCCAAACGGCTGCCTTGTGTCCAAAGGGAGAGAGAGGCCCCAAGGCATCTTGCTTCCAGCTCTGTGGGAAGCTAAAGCAACTGGCTCTCCACAGTGCTCTCACAGCCTACCGGGAACATCTCTTACCAAGGCCTGTGAAACGCAGTTTCTTGGCAGGCCTGATCTGGCTGAAGTAGAACTCCTGCTCTGGGCGTGCTACTTTGGCCTAGAGCTGCCAGGCCCAAAGGGCCGCCTTGTTTCCAAAGGGGCTGAGAGTCCCCAAAGCATCTTGCTTCCAAATCTTTGGGAAGCTAAGAAACAACTGGCTCTGCACAGTGCTCTCACAGCCTACCGGCAACGTGACAGAGAAAGGCCTGTGAGACGCAGTTTCTTGGAAGGCCTGATCTGGCTGAGGTAGAACTTCTGCTCTGGGTGTACTCCATTGGCCTAGGGCTGCCAGGCCCAAAGGGCTGCCTTTATTTCCAAAGTGTGAGAGAGGCCCCAAAGCATCTTGCTTCCTGCTCTCTGGGAAGCTAAAACAACTGGCTCTGCACAGTGCTCTCAAAGCCAACCGGGAACGTCACATACAAAGGCCTGTGAAACGCAGCTTCTTGACAGGCCTTATCTGGCTGAGGTAGAACTTGTGCTCTGGGTGTGCTACTTTGGCCTAGAGCTGCCAGGCACAAAGGCTGCTTTGTTTCCAAAGGGGGAGAGAGGCCCCAAATCATGTTGCTTCCAGCTGTTTTTGAAGCTAAGAAACAACTCGCTCTGCCAGGTACTCTTACAGCCTTCCGGGAACACCTCTTACGAAGGCCTGTGAAAAGCAGTTTCTTGGCAGGCCTGATCTGGCTGAGGTAGAACTTCTGCTCTGGGTGTGCTCCATTGCCCTAGAGCTGAAAGGCCCAAAGGGCTGCCTTGTTTCCAAAGGGGGAGAGAGGCCCCAAAGCATCTTGCTTCCACCTCTTGGGAAGCTAAGAAACAACTGGCTGTGCCCAGTGCTCTTATAGCCTAAGAGAACATCTCTTATCAAGGCCTGTGAAACGCACTGTCTAGGCAGGCCTGATCTGGAAGAAGTAGAACTTCGGCTCTGGTTGTGCTCCATTGCCCTAGAGCTGCCAGACCCAACGTGCTGCCTTGTTTCCAAAGGGGCAGAGAGGCCCCAAAGCGTCTTGCTTCCAGCTGTTTGGGAAACAAGGAAACAACTGGCTCTGCACCGTGCTCTCACAGCCTACCGGGAACGTCACATACAAAGGCCTCTGAAACGCAGTTCCTTGGCAGGCCTGATCTGGCTGAAGTAGGACTTCTGCTCTGGGTGTGCTCCATTGGCCTAGAGCTGAAAGGCCCAAAGGTCGCCCTTGTTGGCAAAGGGGCAGGGAGCCCCCAAAGCATCTTGCTTCCAGCTCTTTGGGAAGCTAAGAAACAAATGGCTCTGCCCAGTGCTCTAACAGAGTACCGGGAACATCTCTTACCAAAGCCTTTGAAACGCAGTTTCTTGGCAGGCCTTATCTGGCTGAGGTAGAACTTCTGCTCTGGGTGTGCTCCATTGGCCTAGAGCTGCCTGGCCCAAAGGTCGGCCTTGTTTGCAAAGGGGATGAGAGGCCCCAAAGCATCTTGCTTCCAGCTCTTCGGGAAGCTAAGAAACATCTGGCGTTGCCCAGTGCTCTTAAAGCCTACCGGGAACATCTCTTACCAAGGCCTGTGAAACGCAGTTTGTTGGTGGCCTGAACTGGCCGAAGTAGAACTTCTGCTCTGGGTGTGCTCCATTGGCCTAGAGCTGCCAGGCCCAAGATGCTGCCTTGTTTCCAAAGGGGCAGAGAGGCCCCAAAGCATCTTGCTTCCAGCTCTCTGGGAAGCTAAGAAGCAACTCGCTCTGCCCCGTGCTCTTACAGCCTACCGGGAACATGTCTTTGAAAGGCCTGTGAAACGCAGTTTCTTGGCAGGCCTCATCTGGCTGAAGTAGAACTCCGGCTCTGGGTGTGCTCCATTGCCCTAGAGCTGCCAGGCCCCAAGTGCTGCCCTGTTTCCAAGGGGCAGAGAGGCCCAAAGCATCTTGCTTCCCGGTCTTTGCGAAGCTAAGAAACAACTGGCTCTGCCCAGTGCTCTTACACCTACCGGGAACATCTCTTACCAAGGCCTGTCAAACGCTGTTTCTTTGCAGGCCTGATCAGGCTGAAGTAGAACTCCTGCTCTGCGTGTGCTCCATTGGCCTAGAGCTTCCCGACCCAAAAGGCTGCCTTGTTCCCAAACGGGCAGAGGGGTCCCAAGCATCTTGCTTCCTGCTTTTCAGGAAGGTAAGAAACAACTGGCTCTGCCCAGTGCTCTTACAGCCTACCGGGAACATCTCTTACCAAGGCCTGTGAAACGCAGTTTCCTGGCAGGCCTGATCTGGCTGAAGTAGAACTTCTGCTCTGGGTGTGCTCCATTGCCCTAGAGCTGCCAGGCCCAAAGGGCTGCCTTGTTTCCAAAGACGGAGAGTGGACCCAAAGCATCTTGCTCCCAGCTCTTCGGGAAGCTAAGAAACAGCTGGCTCTGCCCAGTGCTCTTACAGCCTAAGAGAACATCTCTTTGAAAGGCCTGTGAAACGCAGTTTCTTGGCAGGCCTGACCTGGCTGAAGTAGAACTTCTGTTCTGGTTGTGCTACATAGGCCTAGAGCTACCAGGACCTAAGGGCTGCCTTGTTTCCAAAGGGTGAGAGAGGCCCCAAAGCATCTTGCCTCCAGCACTTTGGGAAGCTAAAAAACAACTGGTTCTGCCCAGTGCTCTCACAGCCTACCGTGAACATCTCTTACCAAGGGCTGTGAAACGCAGTTTCTGGGCAGGACTGATCTGCCTGAAGTAGAACTTCTGCTGTGGGTGTGCTCCATTGGCCTAGAGCTGCCAGGCCCAAACGGCTGCCTTGTGTCCAAAGGGAGAGAGAGGCCCCAAGGCATCTTGCTTCCAGCTCTGTGGGAAGCTAAAGCAACTGGCTCTCCACAGTGCTCTCACAGCCTACCGGGAACATCTCTTACCAAGGCCTGTGAAACGCAGTTTCTTGGCAGGCCTGATCTGGCTGAAGTAGAACTCCTGCTCTGGGCGTGCTACTTTGGCCTAGAGCTGCCAGGCCCAAAGGGCCGCCTTGTTTCCAAAGGGGCTGAGAGTCCCCAAAGCATCTTGCTTCCAAATCTTTGGGAAGCTAAGAAACAACTGGCTCTGCACAGTGCTCTCACAGCCTACCGGCAACGTGACAGAGAAAGGCCTGTGAGACGCAGTTTCTTGGCAGGCCTGATCTGGCTGTGGTAGAACTACTGCTCTGGGTGTGCTACTTTGGCCTAGAGCTGCCAGGCACAAAGGCTGCTTTGTTTCCAAAGGGGGAGAGAGGCCCCAAATCATGTTGCTTCCAGCTGTTTTTGAAGCTAAGAAACAACTCGCTCTGCCAGGTACTCTTACAGCCTTCCGGGAACACCTCTTACGAAGGCCTGTGAAAAGCAGTTTCTTGGCAGGCCTGATCTGGCTGAGGTAGAACTTCTGCTCTGGGTGTGCTCCATTGCCCTAGAGCTGAAAGGCCCAAAGGGCTGCCTTGTTTCCAAAGGGGGAGAGAGGCCCCAAAGCATCTTGCTTCCACCTCTTGGGAAGCTAAGAAACAACTGGCTGTGCCCAGTGCTCTTATAGCCTAAGAGAACATCTCTTATCAAGGCCTGGGAAACGCACTGTCTAGGCAGGCCTGATCTGGAAGAAGTAGAACTTCGGCTCTGGTTGTGCTCCATTGCCCTAGAGCTGCCAGACCCAACGTGCTGCCTTGTTTCCAAAGGGGCAGAGAGGCCCCAAAGCGTCTTGCTTCCAGCTGTTTGGGAAACAAGGAAACAACTGGCTCTGCACCGTGCTCTCACAGCCTACCGGGAACGTCACATACAAAGGCCTCTGAAACGCAGTTCCTTGGCAGGCCTGATCTGGCTGAAGTAGGACTTCTGCTCTGGGTGTGCTCCATTGGCCTAGAGCTGAAAGGCCCAAAGGTCGCCCTTGTTGGCAAAGGGGCAGGGAGCCCCCAAAGCATCTTGCTTCCAGCTCTTTGGGAAGCTAAGAAACAAATGGCTCTGCCCAGTGCTCTAACAGAGTACCGGGAACATCTCTTACCAAAGCCTTTGAAACGCAGTTTCTTGGCAGGCCTTATCTGGCTGAGGTAGAACTTCTGCTCTGGGTGTGCTCCATTGGCCTAGAGCTGCCTGGCCCAAAGGTCGGCCTTGTTTGCAAAGGGGATGAGAGGCCCCAAAGCATCTTGCTTCCAGCTCTTCGGGAAGCTAAGAAACATCTGGCGTTGCCCAGTGCTCTTACAGCCTACCGGGAACATCTCTTACCAAGGCCTGTGAAACGCAGTTTGTTGGTGGCCTGAACTGGCCGAAGTAGAACTTCTGCTCTGGGTGTGCTCCATTGGCCTAGAGCTGCCAGGCCCAAGGTGCTGCCTTGTTTCCAAAGGGGCAGAGAGGCCCCAAAGCATCTTGCTTCCAGCTCTCTGGGAAGCTAAGAACCAACTCGCTCTGCCCCGTGCTCTTACAGCCTACCGGGAACATGTCTTTGAAAGGCCTGTGACACGCAGTTTCTTGGCAGGCCTCATCTGGCTGAAGTAGAACTCCGGCTCTGGGTGTGCTCCATTGCCCTAGAGCTGCCAGGCCCAAAGTGCTGCCCTGTTTCCAAGGGGCAGAGAGGCCCAAAGCATCTTGCTTCCCGGTCTTTGCGAAGCTAAGAAACAACTGGCTCTGCCCAGTGCTCTTACACCTACCGGGAACATCTCTTACCAAGGCCTGTCAAACGCTGTTTCTTTGCAGGCCTGATCAGGCTGAAGTAGAACTCCTGCTCTGCGTGTGCTCCATTGGCCTAGAGCTTCCCGACCCAAAAGGCTGCCTTGTTCCCAAACGGGCAGAGGGGTCCCAAGCATCTTGCTTCCAGCTTTTCAGGAAGGTAAGAAACAACTGGCTCTGCCCAGTGCTCTTACAGCCTACCGGGAACATCTCTTACCAAGGCCTGTGAAACGCAGTTTCCTGGCAGGCCTGATCTGGCTGAAGTAGAACTTCTGCTCTGGGTGTGCTCCATTGCCCTAGAGCTGCCAGGCCCAAAGGGCTGCCTTGTTTCCAAAGACGGAGAGTGGACCCAAAGCATCTTGCTCCCAGCTCTTCGGGAAGCTAAGAAACAGCTGGCTCTGCCCAGTGCTCTTACAGCCTAAGAGAACATCTCTTTGAAAGGCCTGTGAAACGCAGTTTCTTGGCAGGCCTGACCTGGCTGAAGTAGAACTTCTGTTCTGGTTGTGCTACATAGGCCTAGAGCTACCAGGACCTAAGGGCTGCCTTGTTTCCAAAGGGTGAGAGAGGCCCCAAAGCATCTTGCCTCCAGCACTTTGGGAAGCTAAAAAACAACTGGTTCTGCCCAGTGCTCTCACAGCCTACCGTGAACATCTCTTACCAAGGGCTGTGAAACGCAGTTTCTGGGCAGGACTGATCTGCCTGAAGTAGAACTTCTGCTGTGGGTGTGCTCCATTGGCCTAGAGCTGCCAGGCCCAAACGGCTGCCTTGTGTCCAAAGGGAGAGAGAGGCCCCAAGGCATCTTGCTTCCAGCTCTGTGGGAAGCTAAAGCAACTGGCTCTCCACAGTGCTCTCACAGCCTACCGGGAACATCTCTTACCAAGGCCTGTGAAACGCAGTTTCTTGGCAGGCCTGATCTGGCTGAAGTAGAACTCCTGCTCTGGGCGTGCTACTTTGGCCTAGAGCTGCCAGGCCCAAAGGGCCGCCTTGTTTCCAAAGGGGCTGAGAGTCCCCAAAGCATCTTGCTTCCAAATCTTTGGGAAGCTAAGAAACAACTGGCTCTGCACAGTGCTCTCACAGCCTACCGGCAACGTGACAGAGAAAGGCCTGTGAGACGCAGTTTCTTGGAAGGCCTGATCTGGCTGAGGTAGAACTTGTGCTCTGGGTGTGCTACTTTGGCCTAGAGCTGCCAGGCACAAAGGCTGCTTTGTTTCCAAAGGGGGAGAGAGGCCCCAAATCATGTTGCTTCCAGCTGTTTTTGAAGCTAAGAAACAACTCGCTCTGCCAGGTACTCTTACAGCCTTCCGGGAACACCTCTTACGAAGGCCTGTGAAAAGCAGTTTCTTGGCAGGCCTGATCTGGCTGAGGTAGAACTTCTGCTCTGGGTGTGCTCCATTGCCCTAGAGCTGAAAGGCCCAAAGGGCTGCCTTGTTTCCAAAGGGGGAGAGAGGCCCCAAAGCATCTTGCTTCCACCTCTTGGGAAGCTAAGAAACAACTGGCTGTGCCCAGTGCTCTTATAGCCTAAGAGAACATCTCTTATCAAGGCCTGTGAAACGCACTGTCTAGGCAGGCCTGATCTGGAAGAAGTAGAACTTCGGCTCTGGTTGTGCTCCATTGCCCTAGAGCTGCCAGACCCAACGTGCTGCCTTGTTTCCAAAGGGGCAGAGAGGCCCCAAAGCGTCTTGCTTCCAGCTGTTTGGGAAACAAGGAAACAACTGGCTCTGCACCGTGCTCTCACAGCCTACCGGGAACGTCACATACAAAGGCCTCTGAAACGCAGTTCCTTGGCAGGCCTGATCTGGCTGAAGTAGGACTTCTGCTCTGGGTGTGCTCCATTGGCCTAGAGCTGAAAGGCCCAAAGGTCGCCCTTGTTGGCAAAGGGGCAGGGAGCCCCCAAAGCATCTTGCTTCCAGCTCTTTGGGAAGCTAAGAAACAAATGGCTCTGCCCAGTGCTCTAACAGAGTACCGGAACATCTCTTACCAAAGCCTTTGAAACGCAGTTTCTTGGCAGGCCTTATCTGGCTGAGGTAGAACTTCTGCTCTGGGTGTGCTCCATTGGCCTAGAGCTGCCTGGCCCAAAGGTCGGCCTTGTTTGCAAAGGGGATGAGAGGCCCCAAAGCATCTTGCTTCCAGCTCTTCGGGAAGCTAAGAAACATCTGGCGTTGCCCAGTGCTCTTACAGCCTACCGGGAACATCTCTTACCAAGGCCTGTGAAACGCAGTTTCTTGGCAGGCCTCATCTGGCTGAAGTAGAACTCCGGCTCTGGGTGTGCTCCATTGCCCTAGAGCTGCCAGGCCCCAAGTGCTGCCCTGTTTCCAAGGGGCAGAGAGGCCCAAAGCATCTTGCTTCCCGGTCTTTGCGAAGCTAAGAAACAACTGGCTCTGCCCAGTGCTCTTACACCTACCGGGAACATCTCTTACCAAGGCCTGTCAAACGCTGTTTCTTTGCAGGCCTGATCAGGCTGAAGTAGAACTCCTGCTCTGCGTGTGCTCCATTGGCCTAGAGCTTCCCGACCCAAAAGGCTGCCTTGTTCCCAAACGGGCAGAGGGGTCCCAAGCATCTTGCTTCCAGCTTTTCAGGAAGGTAAGAAACAACTGGCTCTGCCCAGTGCTCTTACAGCCTACCGGGAACATCTCTTACCAAGGCCTGTGAAACGCAGTTTCCTGGCAGGCCTGATCTGGCTGAAGTAGAACTTCTGCTCTGGGTGTGCTCCATTGCCCTAGAGCTGCCAGGCCCAAAGGGCTGCCTTGTTTCCAAAGACGGAGAGTGGACCCAAAGCATCTTGCTCCCAGCTCTTCGGGAAGCTAAGAAACAGCTGGCTCTGCCCAGTGCTCTTACAGCCTAAGAGAACATCTCTTTGAAAGGCCTGTGAAACGCAGTTTCTTGGCAGGCCTGACCTGGCTGAAGTAGAACTTCTGTTCTGGTTGTGCTACATAGGCCTAGAGCTACCAGGACCTAAGGGCTGCCTTGTTTCCAAAGGGTGAGAGAGGCCCCAAAGCATCTTGCCTCCAGCACTTTGGGAAGCTAAAAAACAACTGGTTCTGCCCAGTGCTCTCACAGCCTACCGTGAACATCTCTTACCAAGGGCTGTGAAACGCAGTTTCTGGGCAGGACTGATCTGCCTGAAGTAGAACTTCTGCTGTGGGTGTGCTCCATTGGCCTAGAGCTGCCAGGCCCAAAAGGCTGCCTTGTGTCCAAAGGGAGAGAGAGGCCCCAAGGCATCTTGCTTCCAGCTCTGTGGGAAGCTAAAGCAACTGGCTCTCCACAGTGCTCTCACAGCCTACCGGGAACATCTCTTACCAAGGCCTGTGAAACGCAGTTTCTTGGCAGGCCTGATCTGGCTGAAGTAGAACTCCTGCTCTGGGCGTGCTACTTTGGCCTAGAGCTGCCAGGCCCAAAGGGCCGCCTTGTTTCCAAAGGGGCTGAGAGTCCCCAAAGCATCTTGCTTCCAAATCTTTGGGAAGCTAAGAAACAACTGGCTCTGCACAGTGCTCTCACAGCCTACCGGCAACGTGACAGAGAAAGGCCTGTGAGACGCAGTTTCTTGGAAGGCCTGATCTGGCTGAGGTAGAACTTCTGCTCTGGGTGTGCTACTTTGGCCTAGAGCTGCCAGGCACAAAGGCTGCTTTGTTTCCAAAGGGGGAGAGAGGCCCCAAATCATGTTGCTTCCAGCTGTTTTTGAAGCTAAGAAACAACTCGCTCTGCCAGGTACTCTTACAGCCTTCCGGGAACACCTCTTACGAAGGCCTGTGAAAAGCAGTTTCTTGGCAGGCCTGATCTGGCTGAGGTAGAACTTCTGCTCTGGGTGTGCTCCATTGCCCTAGAGCTGAAAGGCCCAAAGGGCTGCCTTGTTTCCAAAGGGGGAGAGAGGCCCCAAAGCATCTTGCTTCCACCTCTTGGGAAGCTAAGAAACAACTGGCTGTGCCCAGTGCTCTTATAGCCTAAGAGAACATCTCTTATCAAGGCCTGTGAAACGCACTGTCTAGGCAGGCCTGATCTGGAAGAAGTAGAACTTCGGCTCTGGTTGTGCTCCATTGCCCTAGAGCTGCCAGACCCAACGTGCTGCCTTGTTTCCAAAGGGGCAGAGAGGCCCCAAAGCGTCTTGCTTCCAGCTGTTTGGGAAACAAGGAAACAACTGGCTCTGCACCGTGCTCTCACAGCCTACCGGGAACGTCACATACAAAGGCCTCTGAAACGCAGTTCCTTGGCAGGCCTGATCTGGCTGAAGTAGGACTTCTGCTCTGGGTGTGCTCCATTGGCCTAGAGCTGAAAGGCCCAAAGGTCGCCCTTGTTGGCAAAGGGGCAAGGAGCCCCCAAAGCATCTTGCTTCCAGCTCTTTGGGAAGCTAAGAAACAAATGGCTCTGCCCAGTGCTCTAACAGAGTACCGGAACATCTCTTACCAAAGCCTTTGAAACGCAGTTTCTTGGCAGGCCTTATCTGGCTGAGGTAGAACTTCTGCTCTGGGTGTGCTCCATTGGCCTAGAGCTGCCTGGCCCAAAGGTCGGCCTTGTTTGCAAAGGGGATGAGAGGCCCCAAAGCATCTTGCTTCCAGCTCTTCGGGAAGCTAAGAAACATCTGGCGTTGCCCAGTGCTCTTACAGCCTACCGGGAACATCTCTTACCAAGGCCTGTGAAACGCAGTTTCTTGGCAGGCCTCATCTGGCTGAAGTAGAACTCCGGCTCTGGGTGTGCTCCATTGCCCTAGAGCTGCCAGGCCCCAAGTGCTGCCCTGTTTCCAAGGGGCAGAGAGGCCCAAAGCATCTTGCTTCCCGGTCTTTGCGAAGCTAAGAAACAACTGGCTCTGCCCAGTGCTCTTACACCTACCGGGAACATCTCTTACCAAGGCCTGTCAAACGCTGTTTCTTTGCAGGCCTGATCAGGCTGAAGTAGAACTCCTGCTCTGCGTGTGCTCCATTGGCCTAGAGCTTCCCGACCCAAAAGGCTGCCTTGTTCCCAAACGGGCAGAGGGGTCCCAAGCATCTTGCTTCCAGCTTTTCAGGAAGGTAAGAAACAACTGGCTCTGCCCAGTGCTCTTACAGCCTACCGGGAACATCTCTTACCAAGGCCTGTGAAACGCAGTTTCCTGGCAGGCCTGATCTGGCTGAAGTAGAACTTCTGCTCTGGGTGTGCTCCATTGCCCTAGAGCTGCCAGGCCCAAAGGGCTGCCTTGTTTCCAAAGACGGAGAGTGGACCCAAAGCATCTTGCTCCCAGCTCTTCGGGAAGCTAAGAAACAGCTGGCTCTGCCCAGTGCTCTTACAGCCTAAGAGAACATCTCTTTGAAAGGCCTGTGAAACGCAGTTTCTTGGCAGGCCTGACCTGGCTGAAGTAGAACTTCTGTTCTGGTTGTGCTACATAGGCCTAGAGCTACCAGGACCTAAGGGCTGCCTTGTTTCCAAAGGGTGAGAGAGGCCCCAAAGCATCTTGCCTCCAGCACTTTGGGAAGCTAAAAAACAACTGGTTCTGCCCAGTGCTCTCACAGCCTACCGTGAACATCTCTTACCAAGGGCTGTGAAACGCAGTTTCTGGGCAGGACTGATCTGCCTGAAGTAGAACTTCTGCTGTGGGTGTGCTCCATTGGCCTAGAGCTGCCAGGCCCAAAAGGCTGCCTTGTGTCCAAAGGGAGAGAGAGGCCCCAAGGCATCTTGCTTCCAGCTCTGTGGGAAGCTAAAGCAACTGGCTCTCCACAGTGCTCTCACAGCCTACCGGGAACATCTCTTACCAAGGCCTGTGAAACGCAGTTTCTTGGCAGGCCTGATCTGGCTGAAGTAGAACTCCTGCTCTGGGCGTGCTACTTTGGCCTAGAGCTGCCAGGCCCAAAGGGCCGCCTTGTTTCCAAAGGGGCTGAGAGTCCCCAAAGCATCTTGCTTCCAAATCTTTGGGAAGCTAAGAAACAACTGGCTCTGCACAGTGCTCTCACAGCCTACCGGCAACGTGACAGAGAAAGGCCTGTGAGACGCAGTTTCTTGGAAGGCCTGATCTGGCTGAGGTAGAACTTCTGCTCTGGGTGTGCTACTTTGGCCTAGAGCTGCCAGGCACAAAGGCTGCTTTGTTTCCAAAGGGGGAGAGAGGCCCCAAATCATGTTGCTTCCAGCTGTTTTTGAAGCTAAGAAACAACTCGCTCTGCCAGGTACTCTTACAGCCTTCCGGGAACACCTCTTACGAAGGCCTGTGAAAAGCAGTTTCTTGGCAGGCCTGATCTGGCTGAGGTAGAACTTCTGCTCTGGGTGTGCTCCATTGCCCTAGAGCTGAAAGGCCCAAAGGGCTGCCTTGTTTCCAAAGGGGGAGAGAGGCCCCAAAGCATCTTGCTTCCACCTCTTGGGAAGCTAAGAAACAACTGGCTGTGCCCAGTGCTCTTATAGCCTAAGAGAACATCTCTTATCAAGGCCTGTGAAACGCACTGTCTAGGCAGGCCTGATCTGGAAGAAGTAGAACTTCGGCTCTGGTTGTGCTCCATTGCCCTAGAGCTGCCAGACCCAACGTGCTGCCTTGTTTCCAAAGGGGCAGAGAGGCCCCAAAGCGTCTTGCTTCCAGCTGTTTGGGAAACAAGGAAACAACTGGCTCTGCACCGTGCTCTCACAGCCTACCGGGAACGTCACATACAAAGGCCTCTGAAACGCAGTTCCTTGGCAGGCCTGATCTGGCTGAAGTAGGACTTCTGCTCTGGGTGTGCTCCATTGGCCTAGAGCTGAAAGGCCCAAAGGTCGCCCTTGTTGGCAAAGGGGCAGGGAGCCCCCAAAGCATCTTGCTTCCAGCTCTTTGGGAAGCTAAGAAACAAATGGCTCTGCCCAGTGCTCTAACAGAGTACCGGGAACATCTCTTACCAAAGCCTTTGAAACGCAGTTTCTTGGCAGGCCTTATCTGGCTGAGGTAGAACTTCTGCTCTGGGTGTGCTCCATTGGCCTAGAGCTGCCTGGCCCAAAGGTCGGCCTTGTTTGCAAAGGGGATGAGAGGCCCCAAAGCATCTTGCTTCCAGCTCTTCGGGAAGCTAAGAAACATCTGGCGTTGCCCAGTGCTCTTACAGCCTACCGGGAACATCTCTTACCAAGGCCTGTGAAACGCAGTTTGTTGGTGGCCTGAACTGGCCGAAGTAGAACTTCTGCTCTGGGTGTGCTCCATTGGCCTAGAGCTGCCAGGCCCAAGGTGCTGCCTTGTTTCCAAAGGGGCAGAGAGGCCCCAAAGCATCTTGCTTCCAGCTCTCTGGGAAGCTAAGAACCAACTCGCTCTGCCCCGTGCTCTTACAGCCTACCGGGAACATGTCTTTGAAAGGCCTGTGACACGCAGTTTCTTGGCAGGCCTCATCTGGCTGAAGTAGAACTCCGGCTCTGGGTGTGCTCCATTGCCCTAGAGCTGCCAGGCCCAAAGTGCTGCCCTGTTTCCAAGGGGCAGAGAGGCCCAAAGCATCTTGCTTCCCGGTCTTTGCGAAGCTAAGAAACAACTGGCTCTGCCCAGTGCTCTTACACCTACCGGGAACATCTCTTACCAAGGCCTGTCAAACGCTGTTTCTTTGCAGGCCTGATCAGGCTGAAGTAGAACTCCTGCTCTGCGTGTGCTCCATTGGCCTAGAGCTTCCCGACCCAAAAGGCTGCCTTGTTCCCAAACGGGCAGAGGGGTCCCAAGCATCTTGCTTCCAGCTTTTCAGGAAGGTAAGAAACAACTGGCTCTGCCCAGTGCTCTTACAGCCTACCGGGAACATCTCTTACCAAGGCCTGTGAAACGCAGTTTCCTGGCAGGCCTGATCTGGCTGAAGTAGAACTTCTGCTCTGGGTGTGCTCCATTGCCCTAGAGCTGCCAGGCCCAAAGGGCTGCCTTGTTTCCAAAGACGGAGAGTGGACCCAAAGCATCTTGCTCCCAGCTCTTCGGGAAGCTAAGAAACAGCTGGCTCTGCCCAGTGCTCTTACAGCCTAAGAGAACATCTCTTTGAAAGGCCTGTGAAACGCAGTTTCTTGGCAGGCCTGACCTGGCTGAAGTAGAACTTCTGTTCTGGTTGTGCTACATAGGCCTAGAGCTACCAGGACCTAAGGGCTGCCTTGTTTCCAAAGGGTGAGAGAGGCCCCAAAGCATCTTGCCTCCAGCACTTTGGGAAGCTAAAAAACAACTGGTTCTGCCCAGTGCTCTCACAGCCTACCGTGAACATCTCTTACCAAGGGCTGTGAAACGCAGTTTCTGGGCAGGACTGATCTGCCTGAAGTAGAACTTCTGCTGTGGGTGTGCTCCATTGGCCTAGAGCTGCCAGGCCCAAACGGCTGCCTTGTGTCCAAAGGGAGAGAGAGGCCCCAAGGCATCTTGCTTCCAGCTCTGTGGGAAGCTAAAGCAACTGGCTCTCCACAGTGCTCTCACAGCCTACCGGGAACATCTCTTACCAAGGCCTGTGAAACGCAGTTTCTTGGCAGGCCTGATCTGGCTGAAGTAGAACTCCTGCTCTGGGCGTGCTACTTTGGCCTAGAGCTGCCAGGCCCAAAGGGCCGCCTTGTTTCCAAAGGGGCTGAGAGTCCCCAAAGCATCTTGCTTCCAAATCTTTGGGAAGCTAAGAAACAACTGGCTCTGCACAGTGCTCTCACAGCCTACCGGCAACGTGACAGAGAAAGGCCTGTGAGACGCAGTTTCTTGGAAGGCCTGATCTGGCTGAGGTAGAACTTGTGCTCTGGGTGTGCTACTTTGGCCTAGAGCTGCCAGGCACAAAGGCTGCTTTGTTTCCAAAGGGGGAGAGAGGCCCCAAATCATGTTGCTTCCAGCTGTTTTTGAAGCTAAGAAACAACTCGCTCTGCCAGGTACTCTTACAGCCTTCCGGGAACACCTCTTACGAAGGCCTGTGAAAAGCAGTTTCTTGGCAGGCCTGATCTGGCTGAGGTAGAACTTCTGCTCTGGGTGTGCTCCATTGCCCTAGAGCTGAAAGGCCCAAAGGGCTGCCTTGTTTCCAAAGGGGGAGAGAGGCCCCAAAGCATCTTGCTTCCACCTCTTGGGAAGCTAAGAAACAACTGGCTGTGCCCAGTGCTCTTATAGCCTAAGAGAACATCTCTTATCAAGGCCTGTGAAACGCACTGTCTAGGCAGGCCTGATCTGGAAGAAGTAGAACTTCGGCTCTGGTTGTGCTCCATTGCCCTAGAGCTGCCAGACCCAACGTGCTGCCTTGTTTCCAAAGGGGCAGAGAGGCCCCAAAGCGTCTTGCTTCCAGCTGTTTGGGAAACAAGGAAACAACTGGCTCTGCACCGTGCTCTCACAGCCTACCGGGAACGTCACATACAAAGGCCTCTGAAACGCAGTTCCTTGGCAGGCCTGATCTGGCTGAAGTAGGACTTCTGCTCTGGGTGTGCTCCATTGGCCTAGAGCTGAAAGGCCCAAAGGTCGCCCTTGTTGGCAAAGGGGCAGGGAGCCCCCAAAGCATCTTGCTTCCAGCTCTTTGGGAAGCTAAGAAACAAATGGCTCTGCCCAGTGCTCTAACAGAGTACCGGGAACATCTCTTACCAAAGCCTTTGAAACGCAGTTTCTTGGCAGGCCTTATCTGGCTGAGGTAGAACTTCTGCTCTGGGTGTGCTCCATTGGCCTAGAGCTGCCTGGCCCAAAGGTCGGCCTTGTTTGCAAAGGGGATGAGAGGCCCCAAAGCATCTTGCTTCCAGCTCTTCGGGAAGCTAAGAAACATCTGGCGTTGCCCAGTGCTCTTACAGCCTACCGGGAACATCTCTTACCAAGGCCTGTGAAACGCAGTTTGTTGGTGGCCTGAACTGGCCGAAGTAGAACTTCTGCTCTGGGTGTGCTCCATTGGCCTAGAGCTGCCAGGCCCAAGGTGCTGCCTTGTTTCCAAAGGGGCAGAGAGGCCCCAAAGCATCTTGCTTCCAGCTCTCTGGGAAGCTAAGAACCAACTCGCTCTGCCCCGTGCTCTTACAGCCTACCGGGAACATGTCTTTGAAAGGCCTGTGACACGCAGTTTCTTGGCAGGCCTCATCTGGCTGAAGTAGAACTCCGGCTCTGGGTGTGCTCCATTGCCCTAGAGCTGCCAGGCCCAAAGTGCTGCCCTGTTTCCAAGGGGCAGAGAGGCCCAAAGCATCTTGCTTCCCGGTCTTTGCGAAGCTAAGAAACAACTGGCTCTGCCCAGTGCTCTTACACCTACCGGGAACATCTCTTACCAAGGCCTGTCAAACGCTGTTTCTTTGCAGGCCTGATCAGGCTGAAGTAGAACTCCTGCTCTGCGTGTGCTCCATTGGCCTAGAGCTTCCCGACCCAAAAGGCTGCCTTGTTCCCAAACGGGCAGAGGGGTCCCAAGCATCTTGCTTCCAGCTTTTCAGGAAGGTAAGAAACAACTGGCTCTGCCCAGTGCTCTTACAGCCTACCGGGAACATCTCTTACCAAGGCCTGTGAAACGCAGTTTCCTGGCAGGCCTGATCTGGCTGAAGTAGAACTTCTGCTCTGGGTGTGCTCCATTGCCCTAGAGCTGCCAGGCCCAAAGGGCTGCCTTGTTTCCAAAGACGGAGAGTGGACCCAAAGCATCTTGCTCCCAGCTCTTCGGGAAGCTAAGAAACAGCTGGCTCTGCCCAGTGCTCTTACAGCCTAAGAGAACATCTCTTTGAAAGGCCTGTGAAACGCAGTTTCTTGGCAGGCCTGACCTGGCTGAAGTAGAACTTCTGTTCTGGTTGTGCTACATAGGCCTAGAGCTACCAGGACCTAAGGGCTGCCTTGTTTCCAAAGGGTGAGAGAGGCCCCAAAGCATCTTGCCTCCAGCACTTTGGGAAGCTAAAAAACAACTGGTTCTGCCCAGTGCTCTCACAGCCTACCGTGAACATCTCTTACCAAGGGCTGTGAAACGCAGTTTCTGGGCAGGACTGATCTGCCTGAAGTAGAACTTCTGCTGTGGGTGTGCTCCATTGGCCTAGAGCTGCCAGGCCCAAACGGCTGCCTTGTGTCCAAAGGGAGAGAGAGGCCCCAAGGCATCTTGCTTCCAGCTCTGTGGGAAGCTAAAGCAACTGGCTCTCCACAGTGCTCTCACAGCCTACCGGGAACATCTCTTACCAAGGCCTGTGAAACGCAGTTTCTTGGCAGGCCTGATCTGGCTGAAGTAGAACTCCTGCTCTGGGCGTGCTACTTTGGCCTAGAGCTGCCAGGCCCAAAGGGCCGCCTTGTTTCCAAAGGGGCTGAGAGTCCCCAAAGCATCTTGCTTCCAAATCTTTGGGAAGCTAAGAAACAACTGGCTCTGCACAGTGCTCTCACAGCCTACCGGCAACGTGACAGAGAAAGGCCTGTGAGACGCAGTTTCTTGGAAGGCCTGATCTGGCTGAGGTAGAACTTCTGCTCTGGGTGTACTCCATTGGCCTAGGGCTGCCAGGCCCAAAGGGCTGCCTTTATTTCCAAAGTGTGAGAGAGGCCCCAAAGCATCTTGCTTCCTGCTCTCTGGGAAGCTAAAACAACTGGCTCTGCACAGTGCTCTCAAAGCCAACCGGGAACGTCACATACAAAGGCCTGTGAAACGCAGCTTCTTGACAGGCCTTATCTGGCTGAGGTAGAACTTGTGCTCTGGGTGTGCTACTTTGGCCTAGAGCTGCCAGGCACAAAGGCTGCTTTGTTTCCAAAGGGGGAGAGAGGCCCCAAATCATGTTGCTTCCAGCTGTTTTTGAAGCTAAGAAACAACTCGCTCTGCCAGGTACTCTTACAGCCTTCCGGGAACACCTCTTACGAAGGCCTGTGAAAAGCAGTTTCTTGGCAGGCCTGATCTGGCTGAGGTAGATCTTCTGCTCTGGGTGTGCTCCATTGCCCTAGAGCTGAAATGCCCAAAGGGCTGCCTTGTTTCCAAAGGGGGAGAGAGGCCCCAAAGCATCTTGCTTCCACCTCTTGGGAAGCTAAGAAACAACTGGCTGTGCCCAGTGCTCTTATAGCCTAAGAGAACATCTCTTATCAAGGCCTGGGAAACGCACTGTCTAGGCAGGCCTGATCTGGAAGAAGTAGAACTTCGGCTCTGGTTGTGCTCCATTGCCCTTGAGCTGCCAGACCCAACGTGCTGCCTTGTTTCCAAAGGGGCAGAGAGGCCCCAAAGCGTCTTGCTTCCAGCTGTTTGGGAAACAAGGAAACAACTGGCTCTGCACCGTGCTCTCACAGCCTACCGGGAACGTCACATACAAAGGCCTCTGAAACGCAGTTCCTTGGCAGGCCTGATCTGGCTGAAGTAGGACTTCTGCTCTGGGTGTGCTCCATTGGCCTAGAGCTGAAAGGCCCAAAGGTCGCCCTTGTTGGCAAAGGGGCAGGGAGCCCCCAAAGCATCTTGCTTCCAGCTCTTTGGGAAGCTAAGAAACAAATGGCTCTGCCCAGTGCTCTAACAGAGTACCGGGAACATCTCTTACCAAAGCCTTTGAAACGCAGTTTCTTGGCAGGCCTTATCTGGCTGAGGTAGAACTTCTGCTCTGGGTGTGCTCCATTGGCCTAGAGCTGCCTGGCCCAAAGGTCGGCCTTGTTTGCAAAGGGGATGAGAGGCCCCAAAGCATCTTGCTTCCAGCTCTTCGGGAAGCTAAGAAACATCTGGCGTTGCCCAGTGCTCTTACAGCCTACCGGGAACATCTCTTACCAAGGCCTGTGAAACGCAGTTTGTTGGTGGCCTGAACTGGCCGAAGTAGAACTTCTGCTCTGGGTGTGCTCCATTGGCCTAGAGCTGCCAGGCCCAAGGTGCTGCCTTGTTTCCAAAGGGGCAGAGAGGCCCCAAAGCATCTTGCTTCCAGCTCTCTGGGAAGCTAAGAACCAACTCGCTCTGCCCCGTGCTCTTACAGCCTACCGGGAACATGTCTTTGAAAGGCCTGTGACACGCAGTTTCTTGGCAGGCCTCATCTGGCTGAAGTAGAACTCCGGCTCTGGGTGTGCTCCATTGCCCTAGAGCTGCCAGGCCCAAAGTGCTGCCCTGTTTCCAAGGGGCAGAGAGGCCCAAAGCATCTTGCTTCCCGGTCTTTGCGAAGCTAAGAAACAACTGGCTCTGCCCAGTGCTCTTACACCTACCGGGAACATCTCTTACCAAGGCCTGTCAAACGCTGTTTCTTTGCAGGCCTGATCAGGCTGAAGTAGAACTCCTGCTCTGCGTGTGCTCCATTGGCCTAGAGCTTCCCGACCCAAAAGGCTGCCTTGTTCCCAAACGGGCAGAGGGGTCCCAAGCATCTTGCTTCCAGCTTTTCAGGAAGGTAAGAAACAACTGGCTCTGCCCAGTGCTCTTACAGCCTACCGGGAACATCTCTTACCAAGGCCTGTGAAACGCAGTTTCCTGGCAGGCCTGATCTGGCTGAAGTAGAACTTCTGCTCTGGGTGTGCTCCATTGCCCTAGAGCTGCCAGGCCCAAAGGGCTGCCTTGTTTCCAAAGACGGAGAGTGGACCCAAAGCATCTTGCTCCCAGCTCTTCGGGAAGCTAAGAAACAGCTGGCTCTGCCCAGTGCTCTTACAGCCTAAGAGAACATCTCTTTGAAAGGCCTGTGAAACGCAGTTTCTTGGCAGGCCTGACCTGGCTGAAGTAGAACTTCTGTTCTGGTTGTGCTACATAGGCCTAGAGCTACCAGGACCTAAGGGCTGCCTTGTTTCCAAAGGGTGAGAGAGGCCCCAAAGCATCTTGCCTCCAGCACTTTGGGAAGCTAAAAAACAACTGGTTCTGCCCAGTGCTCTCACAGCCTACCGTGAACATCTCTTACCAAGGGCTGTGAAACGCAGTTTCTGGGCAGGACTGATCTGCCTGAAGTAGAACTTCTGCTGTGGGTGTGCTCCATTGGCCTAGAGCTGCCAGGCCCAAACGGCTGCCTTGTGTCCAAAGGGAGAGAGAGGCCCCAAGGCATCTTGCTTCCAGCTCTGTGGGAAGCTAAAGCAACTGGCTCTCCACAGTGCTCTCACAGCCTACCGGGAACATCTCTTACCAAGGCCTGTGAAACGCAGTTTCTTGGCAGGCCTGATCTGGCTGAAGTAGAACTCCTGCTCTGGGCGTGCTACTTTGGCCTAGAGCTGCCAGGCCCAAAGGGCCGCCTTGTTTCCAAAGGGGCTGAGAGTCCCCAAAGCATCTTGCTTCCAAATCTTTGGGAAGCTAAGAAACAACTGGCTCTGCACAGTGCTCTCACAGCCTACCGGCAACGTGACAGAGAAAGGCCTGTGAGACGCAGTTTCTTGGAAGGCCTGATCTGGCTGAGGTAGAACTTCTGCTCTGGGTGTACTCCATTGGCCTAGGGCTGCCAGGCCCAAAGGGCTGCCTTTATTTCCAAAGTGTGAGAGAGGCCCCAAAGCATCTTGCTTCCTGCTCTCTGGGAAGCTAAAACAACTGGCTCTGCACAGTGCTCTCAAAGCCAACCGGGAACGTCACATACAAAGGCCTGTGAAACGCAGCTTCTTGACAGGCCTTATCTGGCTGAGGTAGAACTTGTGCTCTGGGTGTGCTACTTTGGCCTAGAGCTGCCAGGCACAAAGGCTGCTTTGTTTCCAAAGGGGGAGAGAGGCCCCAAATCATGTTGCTTCCAGCTGTTTTTGAAGCTAAGAAACAACTCGCTCTGCCAGGTACTCTTACAGCCTTCCGGGAACACCTCTTACGAAGGCCTGTGAAAAGCAGTTTCTTGGCAGGCCTGATCTGGCTGAGGTAGATCTTCTGCTCTGGGTGTGCTCCATTGCCCTAGAGCTGAAATGCCCAAAGGGCTGCCTTGTTTCCAAAGGGGGAGAGAGGCCCCAAAGCATCTTGCTTCCACCTCTTGGGAAGCTAAGAAACAACTGGCTGTGCCCAGTGCTCTTATAGCCTAAGAGAACATCTCTTATCAAGGCCTGGGAAACGCACTGTCTAGGCAGGCCTGATCTGGAAGAAGTAGAACTTCGGCTCTGGTTGTGCTCCATTGCCCTTGAGCTGCCAGACCCAACGTGCTGCCTTGTTTCCAAAGGGGCAGAGAGGCCCCAAAGCGTCTTGCTTCCAGCTGTTTGGGAAACAAGGAAACAACTGGCTCTGCACCGTGCTCTCACAGCCTACCGGGAACGTCACATACAAAGGCCTCTGAAACGCAGTTCCTTGGCAGGCCTGATCTGGCTGAAGTAGGACTTCTGCTCTGGGTGTGCTCCATTGGCCTAGAGCTGAAAGGCCCAAAGGTCGCCCTTGTTGGCAAAGGGGCAGGGAGCCCCCAAAGCATCTTGCTTCCAGCTCTTTGGGAAGCTAAGAAACAAATGGCTCTGCCCAGTGCTCTAACAGAGTACCGGGAACATCTCTTACCAAAGCCTTTGAAACGCAGTTTCTTGGCAGGCCTTATCTGGCTGAGGTAGAACTTCTGCTCTGGGTGTGCTCCATTGGCCTAGAGCTGCCTGGCCCAAAGGTCGGCCTTGTTTGCAAAGGGGATGAGAGGCCCCAAAGCATCTTGCTTCCAGCTCTTCGGGAAGCTAAGAAACATCTGGCGTTGCCCAGTGCTCTTACAGCCTACCGGGAACATCTCTTACCAAGGCCTGTGAAACGCAGTTTGTTGGTGGCCTGAACTGGCCGAAGTAGAACTTCTGCTCTGGGTGTGCTCCATTGGCCTAGAGCTGCCTGGCCCAAGGTGCTGCCTTGTTTCCAAAGGGGCAGAGAGGCCCCAAAGCATCTTGCTTCCAGCTCTCTGGGAAGCTAAGAACCAACTCGCTCTGCCCCGTGCTCTTACAGCCTACCGGGAACATGTCTTTGAAAGGCCTGTGACACGCAGTTTCTTGGCAGGCCTCATCTGGCTGAAGTAGAACTCCGGCTCTGGGTGTGCTCCATTGCCCTAGAGCTGCCAGGCCCCAAGTGCTGCCCTGTTTCCAAGGGGCAGAGAGGCCCAAAGCATCTTGCTTCCCGGTCTTTGCGAAGCTAAGAAACAACTGGCTCTGCCCAGTGCTCTTACACCTACCGGGAACATCTCTTACCAAGGCCTGTCAAACGCTGTTTCTTTGCAGGCCTGATCAGGCTGAAGTAGAACTCCTGCTCTGCGTGTGCTCCATTGGCCTAGAGCTTCCCGACCCAAAAGGCTGCCTTGTTCCCAAACGGGCAGAGGGGTCCCAAGCATCTTGCTTCCAGCTTTTCAGGAAGGTAAGAAACAACTGGCTCTGCCCAGTGCTCTTACAGCCTACCGGGAACATCTCTTACCAAGGCCTGTGAAACGCAGTTTCCTGGCAGGCCTGATCTGGCTGAAGTAGAACTTCTGCTCTGGGTGTGCTCCATTGCCCTAGAGCTGCCAGGCCCAAAGGGCTGCCTTGTTTCCAAAGACGGAGAGTGGACCCAAAGCATCTTGCTCCCAGCTCTTCGGGAAGCTAAGAAACAGCTGGCTCTGCCCAGTGCTCTTACAGCCTAAGAGAACATCTCTTTGAAAGGCCTGTGAAACGCAGTTTCTTGGCAGGCCTGACCTGGCTGAAGTAGAACTTCTGTTCTGGTTGTGCTACATAGGCCTAGAGCTACCAGGACCTAAGGGCTGCCTTGTTTCCAAAGGGTGAGAGAGGCCCCAAAGCATCTTGCCTCCAGCACTTTGGGAAGCTAAAAAACAACTGGTTCTGCCCAGTGCTCTCACAGCCTACCGTGAACATCTCTTACCAAGGGCTGTGAAACGCAGTTTCTGGGCAGGACTGATCTGCCTGAAGTAGAACTTCTGCTGTGGGTGTGCTCCATTGGCCTAGAGCTGCCAGGCCCAAACGGCTGCCTTGTGTCCAAAGGGAGAGAGAGGCCCCAAGGCATCTTGCTTCCAGCTCTGTGGGAAGCTAAAGCAACTGGCTCTCCACAGTGCTCTCACAGCCTACCGGGAACATCTCTTACCAAGGCCTGTGAAACGCAGTTTCTTGGCAGGCCTGATCTGGCTGAAGTAGAACTCCTGCTCTGGGCGTGCTACTTTGGCCTAGAGCTGCCAGGCCCAAAGGGCCGCCTTGTTTCCAAAGGGGCTGAGAGTCCCCAAAGCATCTTGCTTCCAAATCTTTGGGAAGCTAAGAAACAACTGGCTCTGCACAGTGCTCTCACAGCCTACCGGCAACGTGACAGAGAAAGGCCTGTGAGACGCAGTTTCTTGGAAGGCCTGATCTGGCTGAGGTAGAACTTCTGCTCTGGGTGTACTCCATTGGCCTAGGGCTGCCAGGCCCAAAGGGCTGCCTTTATTTCCAAAGTGTGAGAGAGGCCCCAAAGCATCTTGCTTCCTGCTCTCTGGGAAGCTAAAACAACTGGCTCTGCACAGTGCTCTCAAAGCCAACCGGGAACGTCACATACAAAGGCCTGTGAAACGCAGCTTCTTGACAGGCCTTATCTGGCTGAGGTAGAACTTGTGCTCTGGGTGTGCTACTTTGGCCTAGAGCTGCCAGGCACAAAGGCTGCTTTGTTTCCAAAGGGGGAGAGAGGCCCCAAATCATGTTGCTTCCAGCTGTTTTTGAAGCTAAGAAACAACTCGCTCTGCCAGGTACTCTTACAGCCTTCCGGGAACACCTCTTACGAAGGCCTGTGAAAAGCAGTTTCTTGGCAGGCCTGATCTGGCTGAGGTAGATCTTCTGCTCTGGGTGTGCTCCATTGCCCTAGAGCTGAAATGCCCAAAGGGCTGCCTTGTTTCCAAAGGGGGAGAGAGGCCCCAAAGCATCTTGCTTCCACCTCTTGGGAAGCTAAGAAACAACTGGCTGTGCCCAGTGCTCTTATAGCCTAAGAGAACATCTCTTATCAAGGCCTGGGAAACGCACTGTCTAGGCAGGCCTGATCTGGAAGAAGTAGAACTTCGGCTCTGGTTGTGCTCCATTGCCCTTGAGCTGCCAGACCCAACGTGCTGCCTTGTTTCCAAAGGGGCAGAGAGGCCCCAAAGCGTCTTGCTTCCAGCTGTTTGGGAAACAAGGAAACAACTGGCTCTGCACCGTGCTCTCACAGCCTACCGGGAACGTCACATACAAAGGCCTCTGAAACGCAGTTCCTTGGCAGGCCTGATCTGGCTGAAGTAGGACTTCTGCTCTGGGTGTGCTCCATTGGCCTAGAGCTGAAAGGCCCAAAGGTCGCCCTTGTTGGCAAAGGGGCAGGGAGCCCCCAAAGCATCTTGCTTCCAGCTCTTTGGGAAGCTAAGAAACAAATGGCTCTGCCCAGTGCTCTAACAGAGTACCGGGAACATCTCTTACCAAAGCCTTTGAAACGCAGTTTCTTGGCAGGCCTTATCTGGCTGAGGTAGAACTTCTGCTCTGGGTGTGCTCCATTGGCCTAGAGCTGCCTGGCCCAAAGGTCGGCCTTGTTTGCAAAGGGGATGAGAGGCCCCAAAGCATCTTGCTTCCAGCTCTTCGGGAAGCTAAGAAACATCTGGCGTTGCCCAGTGCTCTTACAGCCTACCGGGAACATCTCTTACCAAGGCCTGTGAAACGCAGTTTGTTGGTGGCCTGAACTGGCCGAAGTAGAACTTCTGCTCTGGGTGTGCTCCATTGGCCTAGAGCTGCCTGGCCCAAGGTGCTGCCTTGTTTCCAAAGGGGCAGAGAGGCCCCAAAGCATCTTGCTTCCAGCTCTCTGGGAAGCTAAGAACCAACTCGCTCTGCCCCGTGCTCTTACAGCCTACCGGGAACATGTCTTTGAAAGGCCTGTGACACGCAGTTTCTTGGCAGGCCTCATCTGGCTGAAGTAGAACTCCGGCTCTGGGTGTGCTCCATTGCCCTAGAGCTGCCAGGCCCCAAGTGCTGCCCTGTTTCCAAGGGGCAGAGAGGCCCAAAGCATCTTGCTTCCCGGTCTTTGCGAAGCTAAGAAACAACTGGCTCTGCCCAGTGCTCTTACACCTACCGGGAACATCTCTTACCAAGGCCTGTCAAACGCTGTTTCTTTGCAGGCCTGATCAGGCTGAAGTAGAACTCCTGCTCTGCGTGTGCTCCATTGGCCTAGAGCTTCCCGACCCAAAAGGCTGCCTTGTTCCCAAACGGGCAGAGGGGTCCCAAGCATCTTGCTTCCAGCTTTTCAGGAAGGTAAGAAACAACTGGCTCTGCCCAGTGCTCTTACAGCCTACCGGGAACATCTCTTACCAAGGCCTGTGAAACGCAGTTTCCTGGCAGGCCTGATCTGGCTGAAGTAGAACTTCTGCTCTGGGTGTGCTCCATTGCCCTAGAGCTGCCAGGCCCAAAGGGCTGCCTTGTTTCCAAAGACGGAGAGTGGACCCAAAGCATCTTGCTCCCAGCTCTTCGGGAAGCTAAGAAACAGCTGGCTCTGCCCAGTGCTCTTACAGCCTAAGAGAACATCTCTTTGAAAGGCCTGTGAAACGCAGTTTCTTGGCAGGCCTGACCTGGCTGAAGTAGAACTTCTGTTCTGGTTGTGCTACATAGGCCTAGAGCTACCAGGACCTAAGGGCTGCCTTGTTTCCAAAGGGTGAGAGAGGCCCCAAAGCATCTTGCCTCCAGCACTTTGGGAAGCTAAAAAACAACTGGTTCTGCCCAGTGCTCTCACAGCCTACCGTGAGCATCTCTTACCAAGGGCTGTGAAACGCAGTTTCTGGGCAGGACTGATCTGCCTGAAGTAGAACTTCTGCTGTGGGTGTGCTCCATTGGCCTAGAGCTGCCAGGCCCAAACGGCTGCCTTGTGTCCAAAGGGAGAGAGAGGCCCCAAGGCATCTTGCTTCCAGCTCTGTGGGAAGCTAAAGCAACTGGCTCTCCACAGTGCTCTCACAGCCTACCGGGAACATCTCTTACCAAGGCCTGTGAAACGCAGTTTCTTGGCAGGCCTGATCTGGCTGAAGTAGAACTCCTGCTCTGGGCGTGCTACTTTGGCCTAGAGCTGCCAGGCCCAAAGGGCCGCCTTGTTTCCAAAGGGGCTGAGAGTCCCCAAAGCATCTTGCTTCCAAATCTTTGGGAAGCTAAGAAACAACTGGCTCTGCACAGTGCTCTCACAGCCTACCGGCAACGTGACAGAGAAAGGCCTGTGAGACGCAGTTTCTTGGAAGGCCTGATCTGGCTGAGGTAGAACTTGTGCTCTGGGTGTGCTACTTTGGCCTAGAGCTGCCAGGCACAAAGGCTGCTTTGTTTCCAAAGGGGGAGAGAGGCCCCAAATCATGTTGCTTCCAGCTGTTTTTGAAGCTAAGAAACAACTCGCTCTGCCAGGTACTCTTACAGCCTTCCGGGAACACCTCTTACGAAGGCCTGTGAAAAGCAGTTTCTTGGCAGGCCTGATCTGGCTGAGGTAGAACTTCTGCTCTGGGTGTGCTCCATTGCCCTAGAGCTGAAAGGCCCAAAGGGCTGCCTTGTTTCCAAAGGGGGAGAGAGGCCCCAAAGCATCTTGCTTCCACCTCTTGGGAAGCTAAGAAACAACTGGCTGTGCCCAGTGCTCTTATAGCCTAAGAGAACATCTCTTATCAAGGCCTGTGAAACGCACTGTCTAGGCAGGCCTGATCTGGAAGAAGTAGAACTTCGGCTCTGGTTGTGCTCCATTGCCCTAGAGCTGCCAGACCCAACGTGCTGCCTTGTTTCCAAAGGGGCAGAGAGGCCCCAAAGCGTCTTGCTTCCAGCTGTTTGGGAAACAAGGAAACAACTGGCTCTGCACCGTGCTCTCACAGCCTACCGGGAACGTCACATACAAAGGCCTCTGAAACGCAGTTCCTTGGCAGGCCTGATCTGGCTGAAGTAGGACTTCTGCTCTGGGTGTGCTCCATTGGCCTAGAGCTGAAAGGCCCAAAGGTCGCCCTTGTTGGCAAAGGGGCAGGGAGCCCCCAAAGCATCTTGCTTCCAGCTCTTTGGGAAGCTAAGAAACAAATGGCTCTGCCCAGTGCTCTAACAGAGTACCGGGAACATCTCTTACCAAAGCCTTTGAAACGCAGTTTCTTGGCAGGCCTTATCTGGCTGAGGTAGAACTTCTGCTCTGGGTGTGCTCCATTGGCCTAGAGCTGCCTGGCCCAAAGGTCGGCCTTGTTTGCAAAGGGGATGAGAGGCCCCAAAGCATCTTGCTTCCAGCTCTTCGGGAAGCTAAGAAACATCTGGCGTTGCCCAGTGCTCTTACAGCCTACCGGGAACATCTCTTACCAAGGCCTGTGAAACGCAGTTTGTTGGTGGCCTGAACTGGCCGAAGTAGAACTTCTGCTCTGGGTGTGCTCCATTGGCCAGGAGCTGCCAGGCCCAAGGTGCTGCCTTGTTTCCAAAGGGGCAGAGAGGCCCCAAAGCATCTTGCTTCCAGCTCTCTGGGAAGCTAAGAACCAACTCGCTCTGCCCCGTGCTCTTACAGCCTACCGGGAACATGTCTTTGAAAGGCCTGTGAAACGCATTTTCTTGGCAGGGCTCATCTGGCTGAAGTAGAACTCCGGCTCTGGGTGTGCTCCATTGCCCTAGAGCTGCCAGGCCCCAAGTGCTGCCCTGTTTCCAAGGGGCAGAGAGGCCCAAAGCATCTTGCTTCCCGGTCTTTGCGAAGCTAAGAAACAACTGGCTCTGCCCAGTGCTCTTACACCTACCGGGAACATCTCTTACCAAGGCCTGTCAAACGCTGTTTCTTTGCAGGCCTGATCAGGCTGAAGTAGAACTCCTGCTCTGCGTGTGCTCCATTGGCCTAGAGCTTCCCGACCCAAAAGGCTGCCTTGTTCCCAAACGGGCAGAGGGGTCCCAAGCATCTTGCTTCCAGCTTTTCAGGAAGGTAAGAAACAACTGGCTCTGCCCAGTGCTCTTACAGCCTACCGGGAACATCTCTTACCAAGGCCTGTGAAACGCAGTTTCCTGGCAGGCCTGATCTGGCTGAAGTAGAACTTCTGCTCTGGGCGTGCTCCATTGCCCTAGAGCTGCCAGGCCCAAAGGGCTGCCTTGTTTCCAAAGACGGAGAGTGGACCCAAAGCATCTTGCTCCCAGCTCTTCGGGAAGCTAAGAAACAGCTGGCTCTGCCCAGTGCTCTTACAGCCTAAGAGAACATCTCTTTGAAAGGCCTGTGAAACGCAGTTTCTTGGCAGGCCTGACCTGGCTGAAGTAGAACTTCTGTTCTGGTTGTGCTACATAGGCCTAGAGCTACCAGGACCTAAGGGCTGCCTTGTTTCCAAAGGGTGAGAGAGGCCCCAAAGCATCTTGCCTCCAGCACTTTGGGAAGCTAAAAAAACAACTGGTTCTGCCCAGTGCTCTCACAGCCTACCGTGAACATCTCTTACCAAGGGCTGTGAAACGCAGTTTCTGGGCAGGACTGATCTGCCTGAAGTAGAACTTCTGCTGTGGGTGTGCTCCATTGGCCTAGAGCTGCCAGGCCCAAAAGGCTGCCTTGTGTCCAAAGGGAGAGAGAGGCCCCAAGGCATCTTGCTTCCAGCTCTGTGGGAAGCTAAAGCAACTGGCTCTCCACAGTGCTCTCACAGCCTACCGGGAACATCTCTTACCAAGGCCTGTGAAACGCAGTTTCTTGGCAGGCCTGATCTGGCTGAAGTAGAACTCCTGCTCTGGGCGTGCTACTTTGGCCTAGAGCTGCCAGGCCCAAAGGGCCGCCTTGTTTCCAAAGGGGCTGAGAGTCCCCAAAGCATCTTGCTTCCAAATCTTTGGGAAGCTAAGAAACAACTGGCTCTGCACAGTGCTCTCACAGCCTACCGGCAACGTGACAGAGAAAGGCCTGTGAGACGCAGTTTCTTGGAAGGCCTGATCTGGCTGAGGTAGAACTTCTGCTCTGGGTGTGCTACTTTGGCCTAGAGCTGCCAGGCACAAAGGCTGCTTTGTTTCCAAAGGGGGAGAGAGGCCCCAAATCATGTTGCTTCCAGCTGTTTTTGAAGCTAAGAAACAACTCGCTCTGCCAGGTACTCTTACAGCCTTCCGGGAACACCTCTTACGAAGGCCTGTGAAAAGCAGTCTCTTGGCAGGCCTGATCTGGCTGAGGTAGAACTTCTGCTCTGGGTGTGCTCCATTGCCCTAGAGCTGAAAGGCCCAAAGGGCTGCCTTGTTTCCAAAGGGGGAGAGAGGCCCCAAAGCATCTTGCTTCCACCTCTTGGGAAGCTAAGGAACAACTGGCTGTGCCCAGTGCTCTTATAGCCTAAGAGAACATCTCTTATCAAGGCCTGTGAAACGCACTGTCTAGGCAGGCCTGATCTGGAAGAAGTAGAACTTCGGCTCTGGTTGTGCTCCATTGCCCTAGAGCTGCCAGACCCAACGTGCTGCCTTGTTTCCAAAGGGGCAGAGAGGCCCCAAAGCGTCTTGCTTCCAGCTGTTTGGGAAACAAGGAAACAACTGGCTCTGCACCGTGCTCTCACAGCCTACCGGGAACGTCACATACAAAGGCCTCTGAAACGCAGTTCCTTGGCAGGCCTGATCTGGCTGAAGTAGGACTTCTGCTCTGGGTGTGCTCCATTGGCCTAGAGCTGAAAGGCCCAAAGGTCGCCCTTGTTGGCAAAGGGGCAGGGAGCCCCCAAAGCATCTTGCTTCCAGCTCTTTGGGAAGCTAAGAAACAAATGGCTCTGCCCAGTGCTCTAACAGAGTACCGGGAACATCTCTTACCAAAGCCTTTGAAACGCAGTTTCTTGGCAGGCCTTATCTGGCTGAGGTAGAACTTCTGCTCTGGGTGTGCTCCATTGGCCTAGAGCTGCCTGGCCCAAAGGTCGGCCTTGTTTGCAAAGGGGATGAGAGGCCCCAAAGCATCTTGCTTCCAGCTCTTCGGGAAGCTAAGAAACATCTGGCGTTGCCCAGTGCTCTTACAGCCTACCGGGAACATCTCTTACCAAGGCCTGTGAAACGCAGTTTGTTGGTGGCCTGAACTGGCCGAAGTAGAACTTCTGCTCTGGGTGTGCTCCATTGGCCTAGAGCTGCCAGGCCCAAGGTGCTGCCTTGTTTCCAAAGGGGCAGAGAGGCCCCAAAGCATCTTGCTTCCAGCTCTCTGGGAAGCTAAGAACCAACTCGCTCTGCCCCGTGCTCTTACAGCCTACCGGGAACATGTCTTTGAAAGGCCTGTGACACGCAGTTTCTTGGCAGGCCTCATCTGGCTGAAGTAGAACTCCGGCTCTGGGTGTGCTCCATTGCCCTAGAGCTGCCAGGCCCCAAGTGCTGCCCTGTTTCCAAGGGGCAGAGAGGCCCAAAGCATCTTGCTTCCCGGTCTTTGCGAAGCTAAGAAACAACTGGCTCTGCCCAGTGCTCTTACACCTACCGGGAACATCTCTTACCAAGGCCTGTCAAACGCTGTTTCTTTGCAGGCCTGATCAGGCTGAAGTAGAACTCCTGCTCTGCGTGTGCTCCATTGGCCTAGAGCTTCCCGACCCAAAAGGCTGCCTTGTTCCCAAACGGGCAGAGGGGTCCCAAGCATCTTGCTTCCAGCTTTTCAGGAAGGTAAGAAACAACTGGCTCTGCCCAGTGCTCTTACAGCCTACCGGGAACATCTCTTACCAAGGCCTGTGAAACGCAGTTTCCTGGCAGGCCTGATCTGGCTGAAGTAGAACTTCTGCTCTGGGCGTGCTCCATTGCCCTAGAGCTGCCAGGCCCAAAGGGCTGCCTTGTTTCCAAAGACGGAGAGTGGACCCAAAGCATCTTGCTCCCAGCTCTTCGGGAAGCTAAGAAACAGCTGGCTCTGCCCAGTGCTCTTACAGCCTAAGAGAACATCTCTTTGAAAGGCCTGTGAAACGCAGTTTCTTGGCAGGCCTGACCTGGCTGAAGTAGAACTTCTGTTCTGGTTGTGCTACATAGGCCTAGAGCTACCAGGACCTAAGGGCTGCCTTGTTTCCAAAGGGTGAGAGAGGCCCCAAAGCATCTTGCCTCCAGCACTTTGGGAAGCTAAAAAAACAACTGGTTCTGCCCAGTGCTCTCACAGCCTACCGTGAACATCTCTTACCAAGGGCTGTGAAACGCAGTTTCTGGGCAGGACTGATCTGCCTGAAGTAGAACTTCTGCTGTGGGTGTGCTCCATTGGCCTAGAGCTGCCAGGCCCAAAAGGCTGCCTTGTGTCCAAAGGGAGAGAGAGGCCCCAAGGCATCTTGCTTCCAGCTCTGTGGGAAGCTAAAGCAACTGGCTCTCCACAGTGCTCTCACAGCCTACCGGGAACATCTCTTACCAAGGCCTGTGAAACGCAGTTTCTTGGCAGGCCTGATCTGGCTGAAGTAGAACTCCTGCTCTGGGCGTGCTACTTTGGCCTAGAGCTGCCAGGCCCAAAGGGCCGCCTTGTTTCCAAAGGGGCTGAGAGTCCCCAAAGCATCTTGCTTCCAAATCTTTGGGAAGCTAAGAAACAACTGGCTCTGCACAGTGCTCTCACAGCCTACCGGCAACGTGACAGAGAAAGGCCTGTGAGACGCAGTTTCTTGGAAGGCCTGATCTGGCTGAGGTAGAACTTCTGCTCTGGGTGTGCTACTTTGGCCTAGAGCTGCCAGGCACAAAGGCTGCTTTGTTTCCAAAGGGGGAGAGAGGCCCCAAATCATGTTGCTTCCAGCTGTTTTTGAAGCTAAGAAACAACTCGCTCTGCCAGGTACTCTTACAGCCTTCTGGGAACACCTCTTACGAAGGCCTGTGAAAAGCAGTCTCTTGGCAGGCCTGATCTGGCTGAGGTAGAACTTCTGCTCTGGGTGTGCTCCATTGCCCTAGAGCTGAAAGGCCCAAAGGGCTGCCTTGTTTCCAAAGGGGGAGAGAGGCCCCAAAGCATCTTGCTTCCACCTCTTGGGAAGCTAAGGAACAACTGGCTGTGCCCAGTGCTCTTATAGCCTAAGAGAACATCTCTTATCAAGGCCTGTGAAACGCACTGTCTAGGCAGGCCTGATCTGGAAGAAGTAGAACTTCGGCTCTGGTTGTGCTCCATTGCCCTAGAGCTGCCAGACCCAACGTGCTGCCTTGTTTCCAAAGGGGCAGAGAGGCCCCAAAGCGTCTTGCTTCCAGCTGTTTGGGAAACAAGGAAACAACTGGCTCTGCACCGTGCTCTCACAGCCTACCGGGAACGTCACATACAAAGGCCTCTGAAACGCAGTTCCTTGGCAGGCCTGATCTGGCTGAAGTAGGACTTCTGCTCTGGGTGTGCTCCATTGGCCTAGAGCTGAAAGGCCCAAAGGTCGCCCTTGTTGGCAAAGGGGCAGGGAGCCCCCAAAGCATCTTGCTTCCAGCTCTTTGGGAAGCTAAGAAACAAATGGCTCTGCCCAGTGCTCTAACAGAGTACCGGGAACATCTCTTACCAAAGCCTTTGAAACGCAGTTTCTTGGCAGGCCTTATCTGGCTGAGGTAGAACTTCTGCTCTGGGTGTGCTCCATTGGCCTAGAGCTGCCTGGCCCAAAGGTCGGCCTTGTTTGCAAAGGGGATGAGAGGCCCCAAAGCATCTTGCTTCCAGCTCTTCGGGAAGCTAAGAAACATCTGGCGTTGCCCAGTGCTCTTACAGCCTACCGGGAACATCTCTTACCAAGGCCTGTGAAACGCAGTTTGTTGGTGGCCTGAACTGGCCGAAGTAGAACTTCTGCTCTGGGTGTGCTCCATTGGCCTAGAGCTGCCAGGCCCAAGGTGCTGCCTTGTTTCCAAAGGGGCAGAGAGGCCCCAAAGCATCTTGCTTCCAGCTCTCTGGGAAGCTAAGAACCAACTCGCTCTGCCCCGTGCTCTTACAGCCTACCGGGAACATGTCTTTGAAAGGCCTGTGACACGCAGTTTCTTGGCAGGCCTCATCTGGCTGAAGTAGAACTCCGGCTCTGGGTGTGCTCCATTGCCCTAGAGCTGCCAGGCCCCAAGTGCTGCCCTGTTTCCAAGGGGCAGAGAGGCCCAAAGCATCTTGCTTCCCGGTCTTTGCGAAGCTAAGAAACAACTGGCTCTGCCCAGTGCTCTTACACCTACCGGGAACATCTCTTACCAAGGCCTGTCAAACGCTGTTTCTTTGCAGGCCTGATCAGGCTGAAGTAGAACTCCTGCTCTGCGTGTGCTCCATTGGCCTAGAGCTTCCCGACCCAAAAGGCTGCCTTGTTCCCAAACGGGCAGAGGGGTCCCAAGCATCTTGCTTCCAGCTTTTCAGGAAGGTAAGAAACAACTGGCTCTGCCCAGTGCTCTTACAGCCTACCGGGAACATCTCTTACCAAGGCCTGTGAAACGCAGTTTCCTGGCAGGCCTGATCTGGCTGAAGTAGAACTTCTGCTCTGGGCGTGCTCCATTGCCCTAGAGCTGCCAGGCCCAAAGGGCTGCCTTGTTTCCAAAGACGGAGAGTGGACCCAAAGCATCTTGCTCCCAGCTCTTCGGGAAGCTAAGAAACAGCTGGCTCTGCCCAGTGCTCTTACAGCCTAAGAGAACATCTCTTTGAAAGGCCTGTGAAACGCAGTTTCTTGGCAGGCCTGACCTGGCTGAAGTAGAACTTCTGTTCTGGTTGTGCTACATAGGCCTAGAGCTACCAGGACCTAAGGGCTGCCTTGTTTCCAAAGGGTGAGAGAGGCCCCAAAGCATCTTGCCTCCAGCACTTTGGGAAGCTAAAAAAACAACTGGTTCTGCCCAGTGCTCTCACAGCCTACCGTGAACATCTCTTACCAAGGGCTGTGAAACGCAGTTTCTGGGCAGGACTGATCTGCCTGAAGTAGAACTTCTGCTGTGGGTGTGCTCCATTGGCCTAGAGCTGCCAGGCCCAAAAGGCTGCCTTGTGTCCAAAGGGAGAGAGAGGCCCCAAGGCATCTTGCTTCCAGCTCTGTGGGAAGCTAAAGCAACTGGCTCTCCACAGTGCTCTCACAGCCTACCGGGAACATCTCTTACCAAGGCCTGTGAAACGCAGTTTCTTGGCAGGCCTGATCTGGCTGAAGTAGAACTCCTGCTCTGGGCGTGCTACTTTGGCCTAGAGCTGCCAGGCCCAAAGGGCCGCCTTGTTTCCAAAGGGGCTGAGAGTCCCCAAAGCATCTTGCTTCCAAATCTTTGGGAAGCTAAGAAACAACTGGCTCTGCACAGTGCTCTCACAGCCTACCGGCAACGTGACAGAGAAAGGCCTGTGAGACGCAGTTTCTTGGAAGGCCTGATCTGGCTGAGGTAGAACTTCTGCTCTGGGTGTGCTACTTTGGCCTAGAGCTGCCAGGCACAAAGGCTGCTTTGTTTCCAAAGGGGGAGAGAGGCCCCAAATCATGTTGCTTCCAGCTGTTTTTGAAGCTAAGAAACAACTCGCTCTGCCAGGTACTCTTACAGCCTTCCGGGAACACCTCTTACGAAGGCCTGTGAAAAGCAGTCTCTTGGCAGGCCTGATCTGGCTGAGGTAGAACTTCTGCTCTGGGTGTGCTCCATTGCCCTAGAGCTGAAAGGCCCAAAGGGCTGCCTTGTTTCCAAAGGGGCAGAGAGGCCCCAAAGCATCTTGCTTCCACCTCTTGGGAAGCTAAGGAACAACTGGCTGTGCCCAGTGCTCTTATAGCCTAAGAGAACATCTCTTATCAAGGCCTGTGAAACGCACTGTCTAGGCAGGCCTGATCTGGAAGAAGTAGAACTTCGGCTCTGGTTGTGCTCCATTGCCCTAGAGCTGCCAGACCCAACGTGCTGCCTTGTTTCCAAAGGGGCAGAGAGGCCCCAAAGCGTCTTGCTTCCAGCTGTTTGGGAAACAAGGAAACAACTGGCTCTGCACCGTGCTCTCACAGCCTACCGGGAACGTCACATACAAAGGCCTCTGAAACGCAGTTCCTTGGCAGGCCTGATCTGGCTGAAGTAGGACTTCTGCTCTGGGTGTGCTCCATTGGCCTAGAGCTGAAAGGCCCAAAGGTCGCCCTTGTTGGCAAAGGGGCAGGGAGCCCCCAAAGCATCTTGCTTCCAGCTCTTTGGGAAGCTAAGAAACAAATGGCTCTGCCCAGTGCTCTAACAGAGTACCGGGAACATCTCTTACCAAAGCCTTTGAAACGCAGTTTCTTGGCAGGCCTTATCTGGCTGAGGTAGAACTTCTGCTCTGGGTGTGCTCCATTGGCCTAGAGCTGCCTGGCCCAAAGGTCGGCCTTGTTTGCAAAGGGGATGAGAGGCCCCAAAGCATCTTGCTTCCAGCTCTTCGGGAAGCTAAGAAACATCTGGCGTTGCCCACTGCTCTTACAGCCTACCGGGAACATCTCTTACCAAGGCCTGTGAAACGCAGTTTGTTGGTGGCCTGAACTGGCCGAAGTAGAACTTCTGCTCTGGGTGTGCTCCATTGGCCTAGAGCTGCCAGGCCCAAGGTGCTGCCTTGTTTCCAAAGGGGCAGAGAGGCCCCAAAGCATCTTGCTTCCAGCTCTCTGGGAAGCTAAGAACCAACTCGCTCTGCCCCGTGCTCTTACAGCCTACCGGGAACATGTCTTTGAAAGGCCTGTGACACGCAGTTTCTTGGCAGGCCTCATCTGGCTGAAGTAGAACTCCGGCTCTGGGTGTGCTCCATTGCCCTAGAGCTGCCAGGCCCCAAGTGCTGCCCTGTTTCCAAGGGGCAGAGAGGCCCAAAGCATCTTGCTTCCCGGTCTTTGCGAAGCTAAGAAACAACTGGCTCTGCCCAGTGCTCTTACACCTACCGGGAACATCTCTTACCAAGGCCTGTCAAACGCTGTTTCTTTGCAGGCCTGATCAGGCTGAAGTAGAACTCCTGCTCTGCGTGTGCTCCATTGGCCTAGAGCTTCCCGACCCAAAAGGCTGCCTTGTTCCCAAACGGGCAGAGGGGTCCCAAGCATCTTGCTTCCAGCTTTTCAGGAAGGTAAGAAACAACTGGCTCTGCCCAGTGCTCTTACAGCCTACCGGGAACATCTCTTACCAAGGCCTGTGAAACGCAGTTTCCTGGCAGGCCTGATCTGGCTGAAGTAGAACTTCTGCTCTGGGCGTGCTCCATTGCCCTAGAGCTGCCAGGCCCAAAGGGCTGCCTTGTTTCCAAAGACGGAGAGTGGACCCAAAGCATCTTGCTCCCAGCTCTTCGGGAAGCTAAGAAACAGCTGGCTCTGCCCAGTGCTCTTACAGCCTAAGAGAACATCTCTTTGAAAGGCCTGTGAAACGCAGTTTCTTGGCAGGCCTGACCTGGCTGAAGTAGAACTTCTGTTCTGGTTGTGCTACATAGGCCTAGAGCTACCAGGACCTAAGGGCTGCCTTGTTTCCAAAGGGTGAGAGAGGCCCCAAAGCATCTTGCCTCCAGCACTTTGGGAAGCTAAAAAAACAACTGGTTCTGCCCAGTGCTCTCACAGCCTACCGTGAACATCTCTTACCAAGGGCTGTGAAACGCAGTTTCTGGGCAGGACTGATCTGCCTGAAGTAGAACTTCTGCTGTGGGTGTGCTCCATTGGCCTAGAGCTGCCAGGCCCAAAAGGCTGCCTTGTGTCCAAAGGGAGAGAGAGGCCCCAAGGCATCTTGCTTCCAGCTCTGTGGGAAGCTAAAGCAACTGGCTCTCCACAGTGCTCTCACAGCCTACCGGGAACATCTCTTACCAAGGCCTGTGAAACGCAGTTTCTTGGCAGGCCTGATCTGGCTGAAGTAGAACTCCTGCTCTGGGCGTGCTACTTTGGCCTAGAGCTGCCAGGCCCAAAGGGCCGCCTTGTTTCCAAAGGGGCTGAGAGTCCCCAAAGCATCTTGCTTCCAAATCTTTGGGAAGCTAAGAAACAACTGGCTCTGCACAGTGCTCTCACAGCCTACCGGCAACGTGACAGAGAAAGGCCTGTGAGACGCAGTTTCTTGGAAGGCCTGATCTGGCTGAGGTAGAACTTCTGCTCTGGGTGTGCTACTTTGGCCTAGAGCTGCCAGGCACAAAGGCTGCTTTGTTTCCAAAGGGGGAGAGAGGCCCCAAATCATGTTGCTTCCAGCTGTTTTTGAAGCTAAGAAACAACTCGCTCTGCCAGGTACTCTTACAGCCTTCCGGGAACACCTCTTACGAAGGCCTGTGAAAAGCAGTCTCTTGGCAGGCCTGATCTGGCTGAGGTAGAACTTCTGCTCTGGGTGTGCTCCATTGCCCTAGAGCTGAAAGGCCCAAAGGGCTGCCTTGTTTCCAAAGGGGGAGAGAGGCCCCAAAGCATCTTGCTTCCACCTCTTGGGAAGCTAAGGAACAACTGGCTGTGCCCAGTGCTCTTATAGCCTAAGAGAACATCTCTTATCAAGGCCTGTGAAACGCACTGTCTAGGCAGGCCTGATCTGGAAGAAGTAGAACTTCGGCTCTGGTTGTGCTCCATTGCCCTAGAGCTGCCAGACCCAACGTGCTGCCTTGTTTCCAAAGGGGCAGAGAGGCCCCAAAGCGTCTTGCTTCCAGCTGTTTGGGAAACAAGGAAACAACTGGCTCTGCACCGTGCTCTCACAGCCTACCGGGAACGTCACATACAAAGGCCTCTGAAACGCAGTTCCTTGGCAGGCCTGATCTGGCTGAAGTAGGACTTCTGCTCTGGGTGTGCTCCATTGGCCTAGAGCTGAAAGGCCCAAAGGTCGCCCTTGTTGGCAAAGGGGCAGGGAGCCCCCAAAGCATCTTGCTTCCAGCTCTTTGGGAAGCTAAGAAACAAATGGCTCTGCCCAGTGCTCTAACAGAGTACCGGGAACATCTCTTACCAAAGCCTTTGAAACGCAGTTTCTTGGCAGGCCTTATCTGGCTGAGGTAGAACTTCTGCTCTGGGTGTGCTCCATTGGCCTAGAGCTGCCTGGCCCAAAGGTCGGCCTTGTTTGCAAAGGGGATGAGAGGCCCCAAAGCATCTTGCTTCCAGCTCTTCGGGAAGCTAAGAAACATCTGGCGTTGCCCAGTGCTCTTACAGCCTACAGGGAACATCTCTTACCAAGGCCTGTGAAACGCAGTTTGTTGGTGGCCTGAACTGGCCGAAGTAGAACTTCTGCTCTGGGTGTGCTCCATTGGCCTAGAGCTGCCAGGCCCAAGGTGCTGCCTTGTTTCCAAAGGGGCAGAGAGGCCCCAAAGCATCTTGCTTCCAGCTCTCTGGGAAGCTAAGAACCAACTCGCTCTGCCCCGTGCTCTTACAGCCTACCGGGAACATGTCTTTGAAAGGCCTGTGACACGCAGTTTCTTGGCAGGCCTCATCTGGCTGAAGTAGAACTCCGGCTCTGGGTGTGCTCCATTGCCCTAGAGCTGCCAGGCCCCAAGTGCTGCCCTGTTTCCAAGGGGCAGAGAGGCCCAAAGCATCTTGCTTCCCGGTCTTTGCGAAGCTAAGAAACAACTGGCTCTGCCCAGTGCTCTTACACCTACCGGGAACATCTCTTACCAAGGCCTGTCAAACGCTGTTTCTTTGCAGGCCTGATCAGGCTGAAGTAGAACTCCTGCTCTGCGTGTGCTCCATTGGCCTAGAGCTTCCCGACCCAAAAGGCTGCCTTGTTCCCAAACGGGCAGAGGGGTCCCAAGCATCTTGCTTCCAGCTTTTCAGGAAGGTAAGAAACAACTGGCTCTGCCCAGTGCTCTTACAGCCTACCGGGAACATCTCTTACCAAGGCCTGTGAAACGCAGTTTCCTGGCAGGCCTGATCTGGCTGAAGTAGAACTTCTGCTCTGGGCGTGCTCCATTGCCCTAGAGCTGCCAGGCCCAAAGGGCTGCCTTGTTTCCAAAGACGGAGAGTGGACCCAAAGCATCTTGCTCCCAGCTCTTCGGGAAGCTAAGAAACAGCTGGCTCTGCCCAGTGCTCTTACAGCCTAAGAGAACATCTCTTTGAAAGGCCTGTGAAACGCAGTTTCTTGGCAGGCCTGACCTGGCTGAAGTAGAACTTCTGTTCTGGTTGTGCTACATAGGCCTAGAGCTACCAGGACCTAAGGGCTGCCTTGTTTCCAAAGGGTGAGAGAGGCCCCAAAGCATCTTGCCTCCAGCACTTTGGGAAGCTAAAAAAACAACTGGTTCTGCCCAGTGCTCTCACAGCCTACCGTGAACATCTCTTACCAAGGGCTGTGAAACGCAGTTTCTGGGCAGGACTGATCTGCCTGAAGTAGAACTTCTGCTGTGGGTGTGCTCCATTGGCCTAGAGCTGCCAGGCCCAAAAGGCTGCCTTGTGTCCAAAGGGAGAGAGAGGCCCCAAGGCATCTTGCTTCCAGCTCTGTGGGAAGCTAAAGCAACTGGCTCTCCACAGTGCTCTCACAGCCTACCGGGAACATCTCTTACCAAGGCCTGTGAAACGCAGTTTCTTGGCAGGCCTGATCTGGCTGAAGTAGAACTCCTGCTCTGGGCGTGCTACTTTGGCCTAGAGCTGCCAGGCCCAAAGGGCCGCCTTGTTTCCAAAGGGGCTGAGAGTCCCCAAAGCATCTTGCTTCCAAATCTTTGGGAAGCTAAGAAACAACTGGCTCTGCACAGTGCTCTCACAGCCTACCGGCAACGTGACAGAGAAAGGCCTGTGAGACGCAGTTTCTTGGAAGGCCTGATCTGGCTGAGGTAGAACTTCTGCTCTGGGTGTGCTACTTTGGCCTAGAGCTGCCAGGCACAAAGGCTGCTTTGTTTCCAAAGGGGGAGAGAGGCCCCAAATCATGTTGCTTCCAGCTGTTTTTGAAGCTAAGAAACAACTCGCTCTGCCAGGTACTCTTACAGCCTTCCGGGAACACCTCTTACGAAGGCCTGTGAAAAGCAGTCTCTTGGCAGGCCTGATCTGGCTGAGGTAGAACTTCTGCTCTGGGTGTGCTCCATTGCCCTAGAGCTGAAAGGCCCAAAGGGCTGCCTTGTTTCCAAAGGGGGAGAGAGGCCCCAAAGCATCTTGCTTCCACCTCTTGGGAAGCTAAGGAACAACTGGCTGTGCCCAGTGCTCTTATAGCCTAAGAGAACATCTCTTATCAAGGCCTGTGAAACGCACTGTCTAGGCAGGCCTGATCTGGAAGAAGTAGAACTTCGGCTCTGGTTGTGCTCCATTGCCCTAGAGCTGCCAGACCCAACGTGCTGCCTTGTTTCCAAAGGGGCAGAGAGGCCCCAAAGCGTCTTGCTTCCAGCTGTTTGGGAAACAAGGAAACAACTGGCTCTGCACCGTGCTCTCACAGCCTACCGGGAACGTCACATACAAAGGCCTCTGAAACGCAGTTCCTTGGCAGGCCTGATCTGGCTGAAGTAGGACTTCTGCTCTGGGTGTGCTCCATTGGCCTAGAGCTGAAAGGCCCAAAGGTCGCCCTTGTTGGCAAAGGGGCAGGGAGCCCCCAAAGCATCTTGCTTCCAGCTCTTTGGGAAGCTAAGAAACAAATGGCTCTGCCCAGTGCTCTAACAGAGTACCGGGAACATCTCTTACCAAAGCCTTTGAAACGCAGTTTCTTGGCAGGCCTTATCTGGCTGAGGTAGAACTTCTGCTCTGGGTGTGCTCCATTGGCCTAGAGCTGCCTGGCCCAAAGGTCGGCCTTGTTTGCAAAGGGGATGAGAGGCCCCAAAGCATCTTGCTTCCAGCTCTTCGGGAAGCTAAGAAACATCTGGCGTTGCCCAGTGCTCTTACAGCCTACCGGGAACATCTCTTACCAAGGCCTGTGAAACGCAGTTTGTTGGTGGCCTGAACTGGCCGAAGTAGAACTTCTGCTCTGGGTGTGCTCCATTGGCCAGGAGCTGCCAGGCCCAAGGTGCTGCCTTGTTTCCAAAGGGGCAGAGAGGCCCCAAAGCATCTTGCTTCCAGCTCTCTGGGAAGCTAAGAACCAACTCGCTCTGCCCCGTGCTCTTACAGCCTACCGGGAACATGTCTTTGAAAGGCCTGTGAAACGCATTTTCTTGGCAGGGCTCATCTGGCTGAAGTAGAACTCCGGCTCTGGGTGTGCTCCATTGCCCTAGAGCTGCCAGGCCCCAAGTGCTGCCCTGTTTCCAAGGGGCAGAGAGGCCCAAAGCATCTTGCTTCCCGGTCTTTGCGAAGCTAAGAAACAACTGGCTCTGCCCAGTGCTCTTACACCTACCGGGAACATCTCTTACCAAGGCCTGTCAAACGCTGTTTCTTTGCAGGCCTGATCAGGCTGAAGTAGAACTCCTGCTCTGCGTGTGCTCCATTGGCCTAGAGCTTCCCGACCCAAAAGGCTGCCTTGTTCCCAAACGGGCAGAGGGGTCCCAAGCATCTTGCTTCCAGCTTTTCAGGAAGGTAAGAAACAACTGGCTCTGCCCAGTGCTCTTACAGCCTACCGGGAACATCTCTTACCAAGGCCTGTGAAACGCAGTTTCCTGGCAGGCCTGATCTGGCTGAAGTAGAACTTCTGCTCTGGGCGTGCTCCATTGCCCTAGAGCTGCCAGGCCCAAAGGGCTGCCTTGTTTCCAAAGACGGAGAGTGGACCCAAAGCATCTTGCTCCCAGCTCTTCGGGAAGCTAAGAAACAGCTGGCTCTGCCCAGTGCTCTTACAGCCTAAGAGAACATCTCTTTGAAAGGCCTGTGAAACGCAGTTTCTTGGCAGGCCTGACCTGGCTGAAGTAGAACTTCTGTTCTGGTTGTGCTACATAGGCCTAGAGCTACCAGGACCTAAGGGCTGCCTTGTTTCCAAAGGGTGAGAGAGGCCCCAAAGCATCTTGCCTCCAGCACTTTGGGAAGCTAAAAAAACAACTGGTTCTGCCCAGTGCTCTCACAGCCTACCGTGAACATCTCTTACCAAGGGCTGTGAAACGCAGTTTCTGGGCAGGACTGATCTGCCTGAAGTAGAACTTCTGCTGTGGGTGTGCTCCATTGGCCTAGAGCTGCCAGGCCCAAAAGGCTGCCTTGTGTCCAAAGGGAGAGAGAGGCCCCAAGGCATCTTGCTTCCAGCTCTGTGGGAAGCTAAAGCAACTGGCTCTCCACAGTGCTCTCACAGCCTACCGGGAACATCTCTTACCAAGGCCTGTGAAACGCAGTTTCTTGGCAGGCCTGATCTGGCTGAAGTAGAACTCCTGCTCTGGGCGTGCTACTTTGGCCTAGAGCTGCCAGGCCCAAAGGGCCGCCTTGTTTCCAAAGGGGCTGAGAGTCCCCAAAGCATCTTGCTTCCAAATCTTTGGGAAGCTAAGAAACAACTGGCTCTGCACAGTGCTCTCACAGCCTACCGGCAACGTGACAGAGAAAGGCCTGTGAGACGCAGTTTCTTGGAAGGCCTGATCTGGCTGAGGTAGAACTTCTGCTCTGGGTGTGCTACTTTGGCCTAGAGCTGCCAGGCACAAAGGCTGCTTTGTTTCCAAAGGGGGAGAGAGGCCCCAAATCATGTTGCTTCCAGCTGTTTTTGAAGCTAAGAAACAACTCGCTCTGCCAGGTACTCTTACAGCCTTCCGGGAACACCTCTTACGAAGGCCTGTGAAAAGCAGTCTCTTGGCAGGCCTGATCTGGCTGAGGTAGAACTTCTGCTCTGGGTGTGCTCCATTGCCCTAGAGCTGAAAGGCCCAAAGGGCTGCCTTGTTTCCAAAGGGGGAGAGAGGCCCCAAAGCATCTTGCTTCCACCTCTTGGGAAGCTAAGGAACAACTGGCTGTGCCCAGTGCTCTTATAGCCTAAGAGAACATCTCTTATCAAGGCCTGTGAAACGCACTGTCTAGGCAGGCCTGATCTGGAAGAAGTAGAACTTCGGCTCTGGTTGTGCTCCATTGCCCTAGAGCTGCCAGACCCAACGTGCTGCCTTGTTTCCAAAGGGGCAGAGAGGCCCCAAAGCGTCTTGCTTCCAGCTGTTTGGGAAACAAGGAAACAACTGGCTCTGCACCGTGCTCTCACAGCCTACCGGGAACGTCACATACAAAGGCCTCTGAAACGCAGTTCCTTGGCAGGCCTGATCTGGCTGAAGTAGGACTTCTGCTCTGGGTGTGCTCCATTGGCCTAGAGCTGAAAGGCCCAAAGGTCGCCCTTGTTGGCAAAGGGGCAGGGAGCCCCCAAAGCATCTTGCTTCCAGCTCTTTGGGAAGCTAAGAAACAAATGGCTCTGCCCAGTGCTCTAACAGAGTACCGGGAACATCTCTTACCAAAGCCTTTGAAACGCAGTTTCTTGGCAGGCCTTATCTGGCTGAGGTAGAACTTCTGCTCTGGGTGTGCTCCATTGGCCTAGAGCTGCCTGGCCCAAAGGTCGGCCTTGTTTGCAAAGGGGATGAGAGGCCCCAAAGCATCTTGCTTCCAGCTCTTCGGGAAGCTAAGAAACATCTGGCGTTGCCCAGTGCTCTTACAGCCTACCGGGAACATCTCTTACCAAGGCCTGTGAAACGCAGTTTGTTGGTGGCCTGAACTGGCCGAAGTAGAACTTCTGCTCTGGGTGTGCTCCATTGGCCTAGAGCTGCCAGGCCCAAGGTGCTGCCTTGTTTCCAAAGGGGCAGAGAGGCCCCAAAGCATCTTGCTTCCAGCTCTCTGGGAAGCTAAGAACCAACTCGCTCTGCCCCGTGCTCTTACAGCCTACCGGGAACATGTCTTTGAAAGGCCTGTGACACGCAGTTTCTTGGCAGGCCTCATCTGGCTGAAGTAGAACTCCGGCTCTGGGTGTGCTCCATTGCCCTAGAGCTGCCAGGCCCCAAGTGCTGCCCTGTTTCCAAGGGGCAGAGAGGCCCAAAGCATCTTGCTTCCCGGTCTTTGCGAAGCTAAGAAACAACTGGCTCTGCCCAGTGCTCTTACACCTACCGGGAACATCTCTTACCAAGGCCTGTCAAACGCTGTTTCTTTGCAGGCCTGATCAGGCTGAAGTAGAACTCCTGCTCTGCGTGTGCTCCATTGGCCTAGAGCTTCCCGACCCAAAAGGCTGCCTTGTTCCCAAACGGGCAGAGGGGTCCCAAGCATCTTGCTTCCAGCTTTTCAGGAAGGTAAGAAACAACTGGCTCTGCCCAGTGCTCTTACAGCCTACCGGGAACATCTCTTACCAAGGCCTGTGAAACGCAGTTTCCTGGCAGGCCTGATCTGGCTGAAGTAGAACTTCTGCTCTGGGCGTGCTCCATTGCCCTAGAGCTGCCAGGCCCAAAGGGCTGCCTTGTTTCCAAAGACGGAGAGTGGACCCAAAGCATCTTGCTCCCAGCTCTTCGGGAAGCTAAGAAACAGCTGGCTCTGCCCAGTGCTCTTACAGCCTAAGAGAACATCTCTTTGAAAGGCCTGTGAAACGCAGTTTCTTGGCAGGCCTGACCTGGCTGAAGTAGAACTTCTGTTCTGGTTGTGCTACATAGGCCTAGAGCTACCAGGACCTAAGGGCTGCCTTGTTTCCAAAGGGTGAGAGAGGCCCCAAAGCATCTTGCCTCCAGCACTTTGGGAAGCTAAAAAAACAACTGGTTCTGCCCAGTGCTCTCACAGCCTACCGTGAACATCTCTTACCAAGGGCTGTGAAACGCAGTTTCTGGGCAGGACTGATCTGCCTGAAGTAGAACTTCTGCTGTGGGTGTGCTCCATTGGCCTAGAGCTGCCAGGCCCAAAAGGCTGCCTTGTGTCCAAAGGGAGAGAGAGGCCCCAAGGCATCTTGCTTCCAGCTCTGTGGGAAGCTAAAGCAACTGGCTCTCCACAGTGCTCTCACAGCCTACCGGGAACATCTCTTACCAAGGCCTGTGAAACGCAGTTTCTTGGCAGGCCTGATCTGGCTGAAGTAGAACTCCTGCTCTGGGCGTGCTACTTTGGCCTAGAGCTGCCAGGCCCAAAGGGCCGCCTTGTTTCCAAAGGGGCTGAGAGTCCCCAAAGCATCTTGCTTCCAAATCTTTGGGAAGCTAAGAAACAACTGGCTCTGCACAGTGCTCTCACAGCCTACCGGCAACGTGACAGAGAAAGGCCTGTGAGACGCAGTTTCTTGGAAGGCCTGATCTGGCTGAGGTAGAACTTCTGCTCTGGGTGTGCTACTTTGGCCTAGAGCTGCCAGGCACAAAGGCTGCTTTGTTTCCAAAGGGGGAGAGAGGCCCCAAATCATGTTGCTTCCAGCTGTTTTTGAAGCTAAGAAACAACTCGCTCTGCCAGGTACTCTTACAGCCTTCCGGGAACACCTCTTACGAAGGCCTGTGAAAAGCAGTTTCTTGGCAGGCCTGATCTGGCTGAGGTAGAACTTCTGCTCTGGGTGTGCTCCATTGCCCTAGAGCTGAAAGGCCCAAAGGGCTGCCTTGTTTCCAAAGGGGGAGAGAGGCCCCAAAGCATCTTGCTTCCACCTCTTGGGAAGCTAAGAAACAACTGGCTGTGCCCAGTGCTCTTATAGCCTAAGAGAACATCTCTTATCAAGGCCTGTGAAACGCACTGTCTAGGCAGGCCTGATCTGGAAGAAGTAGAACTTCGGCTCTGGTTGTGCTCCATTGCCCTAGAGCTGCCAGACCCAACGTGCTGCCTTGTTTCCAAAGGGGCAGAGAGGCCCCAAAGCGTCTTGCTTCCAGCTGTTTGGGAAACAAGGAAACAACTGGCTCTGCACCGTGCTCTCACAGCCTACCGGGAACGTCACATACAAAGGCCTCTGAAACGCAGTTCCTTGGCAGGCCTGATCTGGCTGAAGTAGGACTTCTGCTCTGGGTGTGCTCCATTGGCCTAGAGCTGAAAGGCCCAAAGGTCGCCCTTGTTGGCAAAGGGGCAGGGAGCCCCCAAAGCATCTTGCTTCCAGCTCTTTGGGAAGCTAAGAAACAAATGGCTCTGCCCAGTGCTCTAACAGAGTACCGGGAACATCTCTTACCAAAGCCTTTGAAACGCAGTTTCTTGGCAGGCCTTATCTGGCTGAGGTAGAACTTCTGCTCTGGGTGTGCTCCATTGGCCTAGAGCTGCCTGGCCCAAAGGTCGGCCTTGTTTGCAAAGGGGATGAGAGGCCCCAAAGCATCTTGCTTCCAGCTCTTCGGGAAGCTAAGAAACATCTGGCGTTGCCCAGTGCTCTTACAGCCTACCGGGAACATCTCTTACCAAGGCCTGTGAAACGCAGTTTGTTGGTGGCCTGAACTGGCCGAAGTAGAACTTCTGCTCTGGGTGTGCTCCATTGGCCTAGAGCTGCCAGGCCCAAGGTGCTGCCTTGTTTCCAAAGGGGCAGAGAGGCCCCAAAGCATCTTGCTTCCAGCTCTCTGGGAAGCTAAGAACCAACTCGCTCTGCCCCGTGCTCTTACAGCCTACCGGGAACATGTCTTTGAAAGGCCTGTGACACGCAGTTTCTTGGCACGCCTCATCTGGCTGAAGTAGAACTCCGGCTCTGGGTGTGCTCCATTGCCCTAGAGCTGCCAGGCCCCAAGTGCTGCCCTGTTTCCAAGGGGCAGAGAGGCCCAAAGCATCTTGCTTCCCGGTCTTTGCGAAGCTAAGAAACAACTGGCTCTGCCCAGTGCTCTTACACCTACCGGGAACATCTCTTACCAAGGCCTGTCAAACGCTGTTTCTTTGCAGGCCTGATCAGGCTGAAGTAGAACTCCTGCTCTGCGTGTGCTCCATTGGCCTAGAGCTTCCCGACCCAAAAGGCTGCCTTGTTCCCAAACGGGCAGAGGGGTCCCAAGCATCTTGCTTCCAGCTTTTCAGGAAGGTAAGAAACAACTGGCTCTGCCCAGTGCTCTTACAGCCTACCGGGAACATCTCTTACCAAGGCCTGTGAAACGCAGTTTCCTGGCAGGCCTGATCTGGCTGAAGTAGAACTTCTGCTCTGGGTGTGCTCCATTGCCCTAGAGCTGCCAGGCCCAAAGGGCTGCCTTGTTTCCAAAGACGGAGAGTGGACCCAAAGCATCTTGCTCCCAGCTCTTCGGGAAGCTAAGAAACAGCTGGCTCTGCCCAGTGCTCTTACAGCCTAAGAGAACATCTCTTTGAAAGGCCTGTGAAACGCAGTTTCTTGGCAGGCCTGACCTGGCTGAAGTAGAACTTCTGTTCTGGTTGTGCTACATAGGCCTAGAGCTACCAGGACCTAAGGGCTGCCTTGTTTCCAAAGGGTGAGAGAGGCCCCAAAGCATCTTGCCTCCAGCACTTTGGGAAGCTAAAAAACAACTGGTTCTGCCCAGTGCTCTCACAGCCTACCGTGAACATCTCTTACCAAGGGCTGTGAAACGCAGTTTCTGGGCAGGACTGATCTGCCTGAAGTAGAACTTCTGCTGTGGGTGTGCTCCATTGGCCTAGAGCTGCCAGGCCCAAAAGGCTGCCTTGTGTCCAAAGGGAGAGAGAGGCCCCAAGGCATCTTGCTTCCAGCTCTGTGGGAAGCTAAAGCAACTGGCTCTCCACAGTGCTCTCACAGCCTACTGGGAACATCTCTTACCAAGGCCTGTGAAACGCAGTTTCTTGGCAGGCCTGATCTGGCTGAAGTAGAACTCCTGCTCTGGGCGTGCTACTTTGGCCTAGAGCTGCCAGGCCCAAAGGGCCGCCTTGTTTCCAAAGGGGCTGAGAGTCCCCAAAGCATCTTGCTTCCAAATCTTTGGGAAGCTAAGAAAAAACTGGCTCTGCACAGTGCTCTCACAGCCTACCGGCAACGTGACAGAGAAAGGCCTGTGAGACGCAGTTTCTTGGAAGGCCTGATCTGGCTGAGGTAGAACTTCTGCTCTGGGTGTGCTACTTTGGCCTAGAGCTGCCAGGCACAAAGGCTGCTTTGTTTCCAAAGGGGGAGAGAGGCCCCAAATCATGTTGCTTCCAGCTGTTTTTGAAGCTAAGAAACAACTCGCTCTGCCAGGTACTCTTACAGCCTTCCGGGAACACCTCTTACGAAGGCCTGTGAAAAGCAGTTTCTTGGCAGGCCTGATCTGGCTGAGGTAGAACTTCTGCTCTGGGTGTGCTCCATTGCCCTAGAGCTGAAAGGCCCAAAGGGCTGCCTTGTTTCCAAAGGGGGAGAGAGGCCCCAAAGCATCTTGCTTCCACCTCTTGGGAAGCTAAGAAACAACTGGCTGTGCCCAGTGCTCTTATAGCCTAAGAGAACATCTCTTATCAAGGCCTGTGAAACGCACTGTCTAGGCAGGCCTGATCTGGAAGAAGTAGAACTTCGGCTCTGGTTGTGCTCCATTGCCCTAGAGCTGCCAGACCCAACGTGCTGCCTTGTTTCCAAAGGGGCAGAGAGGCCCCAAAGCGTCTTGCTTCCAGCTGTTTGGGAAACAAGGAAACAACTGGCTCTGCACCGTGCTCTCACAGCCTACCGGGAACGTCACATACAAAGGCCTCTGAAACGCAGTTCCTTGGCAGGCCTGATCTGGCTGAAGTAGGACTTCTGCTCTGGGTGTGCTCCATTGGCCTAGAGCTGAAAGGCCCAAAGGTCGCCCTTGTTGGCAAAGGGGCAGGGAGCCCCCAAAGCATCTTGCTTCCAGCTCTTTGGGAAGCTAAGAAACAAATGGCTCTGCCCAGTGCTCTAACAGAGTACCGGGAACATCTCTTACCAAAGCCTTTGAAACGCAGTTTCTTGGCAGGCCTTATCTGGCTGAGGTAGAACTTCTGCTCTGGGTGTGCTCCATTGGCCTAGAGCTGCCTGGCCCAAAGGTCGGCCTTGTTTGCAAAGGGGATGAGAGGCCCCAAAGCATCTTGCTTCCAGCTCTTCGGGAAGCTAAGAAACATCTGGCGTTGCCCAGTGCTCTTACAGCCTACCGGGAACATCTCTTACCAAGGCCTGTGAAACGCAGTTTGTTGGTGGCCTGAACTGGCCGAAGTAGAACTTCTGCTCTGGGTGTGCTCCATTGGCCTAGAGCTGCCAGGCCCAAGGTGCTGCCTTGTTTCCAAAGGGGCAGAGAGGCCCCAAAGCATCTTGCTTCCAGCTCTCTGGGAAGCTAAGAACCAACTCGCTCTGCCCCGTGCTCTTACAGCCTACCGGGAACATGTCTTTGAAAGGCCTGTGACACGCAGTTTCTTGGCACGCCTCATCTGGCTGAAGTAGAACTCCGGCTCTGGGTGTGCTCCATTGCCCTAGAGCTGCCAGGCCCCAAGTGCTGCCCTGTTTCCAAGGGGCAGAGAGGCCCAAAGCATCTTGCTTCCCGGTCTTTGCGAAGCTAAGAAACAACTGGCTCTGCCCAGTGCTCTTACACCTACCGGGAACATCTCTTACCAAGGCCTGTCAAACGCTGTTTCTTTGCAGGCCTGATCAGGCTGAAGTAGAACTCCTGCTCTGCGTGTGCTCCATTGGCCTAGAGCTTCCCGACCCAAAAGGCTGCCTTGTTCCCAAACGGGCAGAGGGGTCCCAAGCATCTTGCTTCCAGCTTTTCAGGAAGGTAAGAAACAACTGGCTCTGCCCAGTGCTCTTACAGCCTACCGGGAACATCTCTTACCAAGGCCTGTGAAACGCAGTTTCCTGGCAGGCCTGATCTGGCTGAAGTAGAACTTCTGCTCTGGGCGTGCTCCATTGCCCTAGAGCTGCCAGGCCCAAAGGGCTGCCTTGTTTCCAAAGACGGAGAGTGGACCCAAAGCATCTTGCTCCCAGCTCTTCGGGAAGCTAAGAAACAGCTGGCTCTGCCCAGTGCTCTTACAGCCTAAGAGAACATCTCTTTGAAAGGCCTGTGAAACGCAGTTTCTTGGCAGGCCTGACCTGGCTGAAGTAGAACTTCTGTTCTGGTTGTGCTACATAGGCCTAGAGCTACCAGGACCTAAGGGCTGCCTTGTTTCCAAAGGGTGAGAGAGGCCCCAAAGCATCTTGCCTCCAGCACTTTGGGAAGCTAAAAAACAACTGGTTCTGCCCAGTGCTCTCACAGCCTACCGTGAACATCTCTTACCAAGGGCTGTGAAACGCAGTTTCTGGGCAGGACTGATCTGCCTGAAGTAGAACTTCTGCTGTGGGTGTGCTCCATTGGCCTAGAGCTGCCAGGCCCAAAAGGCTGCCTTGTGTCCAAAGGGAGAGAGAGGCCCCAAGGCATCTTGCTTCCAGCTCTGTGGGAAGCTAAAGCAACTGGCTCTCCACAGTGCTCTCACAGCCTACCGGGAACATCTCTTACCAAGGCCTGTGAAACGCAGTTTCTTGGCAGGCCTGATCTGGCTGAAGTAGAACTCCTGCTCTGGGCGTGCTACTTTGGCCTAGAGCTGCCAGGCCCAAAGGGCCGCCTTGTTTCCAAAGGGGCTGAGAGTCCCCAAAGCATCTTGCTTCCAAATCTTTGGGAAGCTAAGAAACAACTGGCTCTGCACAGTGCTCTCACAGCCTACCGGCAACGTGACAGAGAAAGGCCTGTGAGACGCAGTTTCTTGGAAGGCCTGATCTGGCTGAGGTAGAACTTCTGCTGTGGGTGTGCTACTTTGGCCTAGAGCTGCCAGGCACAAAGGCTGCTTTGTTTCCAAAGGGGGAGAGAGGCCCCAAATCATGTTGCTTCCAGCTGTTTTTGAAGCTAAGAAACAACTCGCTCTGCCAGGTACTCTTACAGCCTTCCGGGAACACCTCTTACGAAGGCCTGTGAAAAGCAGTTTCTTGGCAGGCCTGATCTGGCTGAGGTAGAACTTCTGCTCTGGGTGTGCTCCATTGCCCTAGAGCTGAAAGGCCCAAAGGGCTGCCTTGTTTCCAAAGGGGGAGAGAGGCCCCAAAGCATCTTGCTTCCACCTCTTGGGAAGCTAAGAAACAACTGGCTGTGCCCAGTGCTCTTATAGCCTAAGAGAACATCTCTTATCAAGGCCTGTGAAACGCACTGTCTAGGCAGGCCTGATCTGGAAGAAGTAGAACTTCGGCTCTGGTTGTGCTCCATTGCCCTTGAGCTGCCAGACCCAACGTGCTGCCTTGTTTCCAAAGGGGCAGAGAGGCCCCAAAGCGTCTTGCTTCCAGCTGTTTGGGAAACAAGGAAACAACTGGCTCTGCACCGTGCTCTCACAGCCTACCGGGAACGTCACATACAAAGGCCTCTGAAACGCAGTTCCTTGGCAGGCCTGATCTGGCTGAAGTAGGACTTCTGCTCTGGGTGTGCTCCATTGGCCTAGAGCTGAAAGGCCCAAAGGTCGCCCTTGTTGGCAAAGGGGCAGGGAGCCCCCAAAGCATCTTGCTTCCAGCTCTTTGGGAAGCTAAGAAACAAATGGCTCTGCCCAGTGCTCTAACAGAGTACCGGGAACATCTCTTACCAAAGCCTTTGAAACGCAGTTTCTTGGCAGGCCTTATCTGGCTGAGGTAGAACTTCTGCTCTGGGTGTGCTCCATTGGCCTAGAGCTGCCTGGCCCAAAGGTCGGCCTTGTTTGCAAAGGGGATGAGAGGCCCCAAAGCATCTTGCTTCCAGCTCTTCGGGAAGCTAAGAAACATCTGGCGTTGCCCAGTGCTCTTACAGCCTACCGGGAACATCTCTTACCAAGGCCTGTGAAACGCAGTTTGTTGGTGGCCTGAACTGGCCGAAGTAGAACTTCTGCTCTGGGTGTGCTCCACTGGCCTAGAGCTGCCAGGCCCAAGGTGCTGCCTTGTTTCCAAAGGGGCAGAGAGGCCCCAAAGCATCTTGCTTCCAGCTCTCTGGGAAGCTAAGAACCAACTCGCTCTGCCCCGTGCTCTTACAGCCTACCGGGAACATGTCTTTGAAAGGCCTGTGACACGCAGTTTCTTGGCACGCCTCATCTGGCCGAAGTAGAACTCCGGCTCTGGGTGTGCTCCATTGCCCTAGAGCTGCCAGGCCCAAAGTGCTGCCCTGTTTCCAAGGGGCAGAGAGGCCCAAAGCATCTTGCTTCCCGGTCTTTGCGAAGCTAAGAAACAACTGGCTCTGCCCAGTGCTCTTACACCTACCGGGAACATCTCTTACCAAGGCCTGTCAAACGCTGTTTCTTTGCAGGCCTGATCAGGCTGAAGTAGAACTCCTGCTCTGCGTGTGCTCCATTGGCCTAGAGCTTCCCGACCCAAAAGGCTGCCTTGTTCCCAAACGGGCAGAGGGGTCCCAAGCATCTTGCTTCCAGCTTTTCAGGAAGGTAAGAAACAACTGGCTCTGCCCAGTGCTCTTACAGCCTACCGGGAACATCTCTTACCAAGGCCTGTGAAACGCAGTTTCCTGGCAGGCCTGATCTGGCTGAAGTAGAACTTCTGCTCTGGGCGTGCTCCATTGCCCTAGAGCTGCCAGGCCCAAAGGGCTGCCTTGTTTCCAAAGACGGAGAGTGGACCCAAAGCATCTTGCTCCCAGCTCTTCGGGAAGCTAAGAAACAGCTGGCTCTGCCCAGTGCTCTTACAGCCTAAGAGAACATCTCTTTGAAAGGCCTGTGAAACGCAGTTTCTTGGCAGGCCTGACCTGGCTGAAGTAGAACTTCTGTTCTGGTTGTGCTACATAGGCCTAGAGCTACCAGGACCTAAGGGCTGCCTTGTTTCCAAAGGGTGAGAGAGGCCCCAAAGCATCTTGCCTCCAGCACTTTGGGAAGCTAAAAAACAACTGGTTCTGCCCAGTGCTCTCACAGCCTACCGTGAACATCTCTTACCAAGGGCTGTGAAACGCAGTTTCTGGGCAGGACTGATCTGCCTGAAGTAGAACTTCTGCTGTGGGTGTGCTCCATTGGCCTAGAGCTGCCAGGCCCAAAAGGCTGCCTTGTGTCCAAAGGGAGAGAGAGGCCCCAAGGCATCTTGCTTCCAGCTCTGTGGGAAGCTAAAGCAACTGGCTCTCCACAGTGCTCTCACAGCCTACCGGGAACATCTCTTACCAAGGCCTGTGAAACGCAGTTTCTTGGCAGGCCTGATCTGGCTGAAGTAGAACTCCTGCTCTGGGCGTGCTACTTTGGCCTAGAGCTGCCAGGCCCAAAGGGCCGCCTTGTTTCCAAAGGGGCTGAGAGTCCCCAAAGCATCTTGCTTCCAAATCTTTGGGAAGCTAAGAAACAACTGGCTCTGCACAGTGCTCTCACAGCCTACCGGCAACGTGACAGAGAAAGGCCTGTGAGACGCAGTTTCTTGGAAGGCCTGATCTGGCTGAGGTAGAACTTCTGCTCTGGGTGTGCTACTTTGGCCTAGAGCTGCCAGGCACAAAGGCTGCTTTGTTTCCAAAGGGGGAGAGAGGCCCCAAATCATGTTGCTTCCAGCTGTTTTTGAAGCTAAGAAACAACTCGCTCTGCCAGGTACTCTTACAGCCTTCCGGGAACACCTCTTACGAAGGCCTGTGAAAAGCAGTTTCTTGGCAGGCCTGATCTGGCTGAGGTAGAACTTCTGCTCTGGGTGTGCTCCATTGCCCTAGAGCTGAAAGGCCCAAAGGGCTGCCTTGTTTCCAAAGGGGGAGAGAGGCCCCAAAGCATCTTGCTTCCACCTCTTGGGAAGCTAAGAAACAACTGGCTGTGCCCAGTGCTCTTATAGCCTAAGAGAACATCTCTTATCAAGGCCTGTGAAACGCACTGTCTAGGCAGGCCTGATCTGGAAGAAGTAGAACTTCGGCTCTGGTTGTGCTCCATTGCCCTAGAGCTGCCAGACCCAACGTGCTGCCTTGTTTCCAAAGGGGCAGAGAGGCCCCAAAGCGTCTTGCTTCCAGCTGTTTGGGAAACAAGGAAACAACTGGCTCTGCACCGTGCTCTCACAGCCTACCGGGAACGTCACATACAAAGGCCTCTGAAACGCAGTTCCTTGGCAGGCCTGATCTGGCTGAAGTAGGACTTCTGCTCTGGGTGTGCTCCATTGGCCTAGAGCTGAAAGGCCCAAAGGTCGCCCTTGTTGGCAAAGGGGCAGGGAGCCCCCAAAGCATCTTGCTTCCAGCTCTTTGGGAAGCTAAGAAACAAATGGCTCTGCCCAGTGCTCTAACAGAGTACCGGGAACATCTCTTACCAAAGCCTTTGAAACGCAGTTTCTTGGCAGGCCTTATCTGGCTGAGGTAGAACTTCTGCTCTGGGTGTGCTCCATTGGCCTAGAGCTGCCTGGCCCAAAGGTCGGCCTTGTTTGCAAAGGGGATGAGAGGCCCCAAAGCATCTTGCTTCCAGCTCTTCGGGAAGCTAAGAAACATCTGGCGTTGCCCAGTGCTCTTACAGCCTACCGGGAACATCTCTTACCAAGGCCTGTGAAACGCAGTTTGTTGGTGGCCTGAACTGGCCGAAGTAGAACTTCTGCTCTGGGTGTGCTCCATTGGCCTAGAGCTGCCAGGCCCAAGGTGCTGCCTTGTTTCCAAAGGGGCAGAGAGGCCCCAAAGCATCTTGCTTCCAGCTGTCTGGGAAGCTAAGAACCAACTCGCTCTGCCCCGTGCTCTTACAGCCTACCGGGAACATGTCTTTGAAAGGCCTGTGAAACGCAGTTTCTTGGCAGGCCTCATCTGGCTGAAGTAGAACTCCGGCTCTGGGTGTGCTCCATTGCCCTAGAGCTGCCAGGCCCCAAGTGCTGCCCTGTTTCCAAGGGGCAGAGAGGCCCAAAGCATCTTGCTTCCCGGTCTTTGCGAAGCTAAGAAACAACTGGCTCTGCCCAGTGCTCTTACACCTACCGGGAACATCTCTTACCAAGGCCTGTCAAACGCTGTTTCTTTGCAGGCCTGATCAGGCTGAAGTAGAACTCCTGCTCTGCGTGTGCTCCATTGGCCTAGAGCTTCCCGACCCAAAAGGCTGCCTTGTTCCCAAACGGGCAGAGGGGTCCCAAGCATCTTGCTTCCAGCTTTTCAGGAAGGTAAGAAACAACTGGCTCTGCCCAGTGCTCTTACAGCCTACCGGGAACATCTCTTACCAAGGCCTGTGAAACGCAGTTTCCTGGCAGGCCTGATCTGGCTGAAGTAGAACTTCTGCTCTGGGCGTGCTCCATTGCCCTAGAGCTGCCAGGCCCAAAGGGCTGCCTTGTTTCCAAAGACGGAGAGTGGACCCAAAGCATCTTGCTCCCAGCTCTTCGGGAAGCTAAGAAACAGCTGGCTCTGCCCAGTGCTCTTACAGCCTAAGAGAACATCTCTTTGAAAGGCCTGTGAAACGCAGTTTCTTGGCAGGCCTGACCTGGCTGAAGTAGAACTTCTGTTCTGGTTGTGCTACATAGGCCTAGAGCTACCAGGACCTAAGGGCTGCCTTGTTTCCAAAGGGTGAGAGAGGCCCCAAAGCATCTTGCCTCCAGCACTTTGGGAAGCTAAAAAACAACTGGTTCTGCCCAGTGCTCTCACAGCCTACCGTGAACATCTCTTACCAAGGGCTGTGAAACGCAGTTTCTGGGCAGGACTGATCTGCCTGAAGTAGAACTTCTGCTGTGGGTGTGCTCCATTGGCCTAGAGCTGCCAGGCCCAAAAGGCTGCCTTGTGTCCAAAGGGAGAGAGAGGCCCCAAGGCATCTTGCTTCCAGCTCTGTGGGAAGCTAAAGCAACTGGCTCTCCACAGTGCTCTCACAGCCTACCGGGAACATCTCTTACCAAGGCCTGTGAAACGCAGTTTCTTGGCAGGCCTGATCTGGCTGAAGTAGAACTCCTGCTCTGGGCGTGCTACTTTGGCCTAGAGCTGCCAGGCCCAAAGGGCCGCCTTGTTTCCAAAGGGGCTGAGAGTCCCCAAAGCATCTTGCTTCCAAATCTTTGGGAAGCTAAGAAACAACTGGCTCTGCACAGTGCTCTCACAGCCTACCGGCAACGTGACAGAGAAAGGCCTGTGAGACGCAGTTTCTTGGAAGGCCTGATCTGGCTGAGGTAGAACTTCTGCTCTGGGTGTGCTACTTTGGCCTAGAGCTGCCAGGCACAAAGGCTGCTTTGTTTCCAAAGGGGGAGAGAGGCCCCAAATCATGTTGCTTCCAGCTGTTTTTGAAGCTAAGAAACAACTCGCTCTGCCAGGTACTCTTACAGCCTTCCGGGAACACCTCTTACGAAGGCCTGTGAAAAGCAGTTTCTTGGCAGGCCTGATCTGGCTGAGGTAGAACTTCTGCTCTGGGTGTGCTCCATTGCCCTAGAGCTGAAAGGCCCAAAGGGCTGCCTTGTTTCCAAAGGGGGAGAGAGGCCCCAAAGCATCTTGCTTCCACCTCTTGGGAAGCTAAGAAACAACTGGCTGTGCCCAGTGCTCTTATAGCCTAAGAGAACATCTCTTATCAAGGCCTGTGAAACGCACTGTCTAGGCAGGCCTGATCTGGAAGAAGTAGAACTTCGGCTCTGGTTGTGCTCCATTGCCCTAGAGCTGCCAGACCCAACGTGCTGCCTTGTTTCCAAAGGGGCAGAGAGGCCCCAAAGCGTCTTGCTTCCAGCTGTTTGGGAAACAAGGAAACAACTGGCTCTGCACCGTGCTCTCACAGCCTACCGGGAACGTCACATACAAAGGCCTCTGAAACGCAGTTCCTTGGCAGGCCTGATCTGGCTGAAGTAGGACTTCTGCTCTGGGTGTGCTCCATTGGCCTAGAGCTGAAAGGCCCAAAGGTCGCCCTTGTTGGCAAAGGGGCAGGGAGCCCCCAAAGCATCTTGCTTCCAGCTCTTTGGGAAGCTAAGAAACAAATGGCTCTGCCCAGTGCTCTAACAGAGTACCGGGAACATCTCTTACCAAAGCCTTTGAAACGCAGTTTCTTGGCAGGCCTTATCTGGCTGAGGTAGAACTTCTGCTCTGGGTGTGCTCCATTGGCCTAGAGCTGCCTGGCCCAAAGGTCGGCCTTGTTTGCAAAGGGGATGAGAGGCCCCAAAGCATCTTGCTTCCAGCTCTTCGGGAAGCTAAGAAACATCTGGCGTTGCCCAGTGCTCTTACAGCCTACCGGGAACATCTCTTACCAAGGCGTGTGAAACGCAGTTTGTTGGTGGCCTGAACTGGCCGAAGTAGAACTTCTGCTCTGGGTGTGCTCCATTGGCCTAGAGCTGCCAGGCCCAAGGTGCTGCCTTGTTTCCAAAGGGGCAGAGAGGCCCCAAAGCATCTTGCTTCCAGCTGTCTGGGAAGCTAAGAACCAACTCGCTCTGCCCCGTGCTCTTACAGCCTACCGGGAACATGTCTTTGAAAGGCCTGTGAAACGCAGTTTCTTGGCAGGCCTCATCTGGCTGAAGTAGAACTCCGGCTCTGGGTGTGCTCCATTGCCCTAGAGCTGCCAGGCCCCAAGTGCTGCCCTGTTTCCAAGGGGCAGAGAGGCCCAAAGCATCTTGCTTCCCGGTCTTTGCGAAGCTAAGAAACAACTGGCTCTGCCCAGTGCTCTTACACCTACCGGGAACATCTCTTACCAAGGCCTGTCAAACGCTGTTTCTTTGCAGGCCTGATCAGGCTGAAGTAGAACTCCTGCTCTGCGTGTGCTCCATTGGCCTAGAGCTTCCCGACCCAAAAGGCTGCCTTGTTCCCAAACGGGCAGAGGGGTCCCAAGCATCTTGCTTCCAGCTTTTCAGGAAGGTAAGAAACAACTGGCTCTGCCCAGTGCTCTTACAGCCTACCGGGAACATCTCTTACCAAGGCCTGTGAAACGCAGTTTCCTGGCAGGCCTGATCTGGCTGAAGTAGAACTTCTGCTCTGGGCGTGCTCCATTGCCCTAGAGCTGCCAGGCCCAAAGGGCTGCCTTGTTTCCAAAGACGGAGAGTGGACCCAAAGCATCTTGCTCCCAGCTCTTCGGGAAGCTAAGAAACAGCTGGCTCTGCCCAGTGCTCTTACAGCCTAAGAGAACATCTCTTTGAAAGGCCTGTGAAACGCAGTTTCTTGGCAGGCCTGACCTGGCTGAAGTAGAACTTCTGTTCTGGTTGTGCTACATAGGCCTAGAGCTACCAGGACCTAAGGGCTGCCTTGTTTCCAAAGGGTGAGAGAGGCCCCAAAGCATCTTGCCTCCAGCACTTTGGGAAGCTAAAAAACAACTGGTTCTGCCCAGTGCTCTCACAGCCTACCGTGAACATCTCTTACCAAGGGCTGTGAAACGCAGTTTCTGGGCAGGACTGATCTGCCTGAAGTAGAACTTCTGCTGTGGGTGTGCTCCATTGGCCTAGAGCTGCCAGGCCCAAAAGGCTGCCTTGTGTCCAAAGGGAGAGAGAGGCCCCAAGGCATCTTGCTTCCAGCTCTGTGGGAAGCTAAAGCAACTGGCTCTCCACAGTGCTCTCACAGCCTACCGGGAACATCTCTTACCAAGGCCTGTGAAACGCAGTTTCTTGGCAGGCCTGATCTGGCTGAAGTAGAACTCCTGCTCTGGGCGTGCTACTTTGGCCTAGAGCTGCCAGGCCCAAAGGGCCGCCTTGTTTCCAAAGGGGCTGAGAGTCCCCAAAGCATCTTGCTTCCAAATCTTTGGGAAGCTAAGAAACAACTGGCTCTGCACAGTGCTCTCACAGCCTACCGGCAACGTGACAGAGAAAGGCCTGTGAGACGCAGTTTCTTGGAAGGCCTGATCTGGCTGAGGTAGAACTTCTGCTCTGGGTGTGCTACTTTGGCCTAGAGCTGCCAGGCACAAAGGCTGCTTTGTTTCCAAAGGGGGAGAGAGGCCCCAAATCATGTTGCTTCCAGCTGTTTTTGAAGCTAAGAAACAACTCGCTCTGCCAGGTACTCTTACAGCCTTCCGGGAACACCTCTTACGAAGGCCTGTGAAAAGCAGTTTCTTGGCAGGCCTGATCTGGCTGAGGTAGAACTTCTGCTCTGGGTGTGCTCCATTGCCCTAGAGCTGAAAGGCCCAAAGGGCTGCCTTGTTTCCAAAGGGGGAGAGAGGCCCCAAAGCATCTTGCTTCCACCTCTTGGGAAGCTAAGAAACAACTGGCTGTGCCCAGTGCTCTTATAGCCTAAGAGAACATCTCTTATCAAGGCCTGTGAAACGCACTGTCTAGGCAGGCCTGATCTGGAAGAAGTAGAACTTCGGCTCTGGTTGTGCTCCATTGCCCTAGAGCTGCCAGACCCAACGTGCTGCCTTGTTTCCAAAGGGGCAGAGAGGCCCCAAAGCGTCTTGCTTCCAGCTGTTTGGGAAACAAGGAAACAACTGGCTCTGCACCGTGCTCTCACAGCCTACCGGGAACGTCACATACAAAGGCCTCTGAAACGCAGTTCCTTGGCAGGCCTGATCTGGCTGAAGTAGGACTTCTGCTCTGGGTGTGCTCCATTGGCCTAGAGCTGAAAGGCCCAAAGGTCGCCCTTGTTGGCAAAGGGGCAGGGAGCCCCCAAAGCATCTTGCTTCCAGCTCTTTGGGAAGCTAAGAAACAAATGGCTCTGCCCAGTGCTCTAACAGAGTACCGGGAACATCTCTTACCAAAGCCTTTGAAACGCAGTTTCTTGGCAGGCCTTATCTGGCTGAGGTAGAACTTCTGCTCTGGGTGTGCTCCATTGGCCTAGAGCTGCCTGGCCCAAAGGTCGGCCTTGTTTGCAAAGGGGATGAGAGGCCCCAAAGCATCTTGCTTCCAGCTCTTCGGGAAGCTAAGAAACATCTGGCGTTGCCCAGTGCTCTTACAGCCTACCGGGAACATCTCTTACCAAGGCCTGTGAAACGCAGTTTGTTGGTGGCCTGAACTGGCCGAAGTAGAACTTCTGCTCTGGGTGTGCTCCATTGGCCTAGAGCTGCCAGGCCCAAGGTGCTGCCTTGTTTCCAAAGGGGCAGAGAGGCCCCAAAGCATCTTGCTTCCAGCTGTCTGGGAAGCTAAGAACCAACTCGCTCTGCCCCGTGCTCTTACAGCCTACCGGGAACATGTCTTTGAAAGGCCTGTGAAACGCAGTTTCTTGGCAGGCCTCATCTGGCTGAAGTAGAACTCCGGCTCTGGGTGTGCTCCATTGCCCTAGAGCTGCCAGGCCCCAAGTGCTGCCCTGTTTCCAAGGGGCAGAGAGGCCCAAAGCATCTTGCTTCCCGGTCTTTGCGAAGCTAAGAAACAACTGGCTCTGCCCAGTGCTCTTACACCTACCGGGAACATCTCTTACCAAGGCCTGTCAAACGCTGTTTCTTTGCAGGCCTGATCAGGCTGAAGTAGAACTCCTGCTCTGCGTGTGCTCCATTGGCCTAGAGCTTCCCGACCCAAAAGGCTGCCTTGTTCCCAAACGGGCAGAGGGGTCCCAAGCATCTTGCTTCCAGCTTTTCAGGAAGGTAAGAAACAACTGGCTCTGCCCAGTGCTCTTACAGCCTACCGGGAACATCTCTTACCAAGGCCTGTGAAACGCAGTTTCCTGGCAGGCCTGATCTGGCTGAAGTAGAACTTCTGCTCTGGGCGTGCTCCATTGCCCTAGAGCTGCCAGGCCCAAAGGGCTGCCTTGTTTCCAAAGACGGAGAGTGGACCCAAAGCATCTTGCTCCCAGCTCTTCGGGAAGCTAAGAAACAGCTGGCTCTGCCCAGTGCTCTTACAGCCTAAGAGAACATCTCTTTGAAAGGCCTGTGAAACGCAGTTTCTTGGCAGGCCCGACCTGGCTGAAGTAGAACTTCTGTTCTGGTTGTGCTACATAGGCCTAGAGCTACCAGGACCTAAGGGCTGCCTTGTTTCCAAAGGGTGAGAGAGGCCCCAAAGCATCTTGCCTCCAGCACTTTGGGAAGCTAAAAAACAACTGGTTCTGCCCAGTGCTCTCACAGCCTACCGTGAACATCTCTTACCAAGGGCTGTGAAACGCAGTTTCTGGGCAGGACTGATCTGCCTGAAGTAGAACTTCTGCTGTGGGTGTGCTCCATTGGCCTAGAGCTGCCAGGCCCAAAAGGCTGCCTTGTGTCCAAAGGGAGAGAGAGGCCCCAAGGCATCTTGCTTCCAGCTCTGTGGGAAGCTAAAGCAACTGGCTCTCCACAGTGCTCTCACAGCCTACCGGGAACATCTCTTACCAAGGCCTGTGAAACGCAGTTTCTTGGCAGGCCTGATCTGGCTGAAGTAGAACTCCTGCTCTGGGCGTGCTACTTTGGCCTAGAGCTGCCAGGCCCAAAGGGCCGCCTTGTTTCCAAAGGGGCTGAGAGTCCCCAAAGCATCTTGCTTCCAAATCTTTGGGAAGCTAAGAAACAACTGGCTCTGCACAGTGCTCTCACAGCCTACCGGCAACGTGACAGAGAAAGGCCTGTGAGACGCAGTTTCTTGGAAGGCCTGATCTGGCTGAGGTAGAACTTCTGCTCTGGGTGTGCTACTTTGGCCTAGAGCTGCCAGGCACAAAGGCTGCTTTGTTTCCAAAGGGGGAGAGAGGCCCCAAATCATGTTGCTTCCAGCTGTTTTTGAAGCTAAGAAACAACTCGCTCTGCCAGGTACTCTTACAGCCTTCCGGGAACACCTCTTACGAAGGCCTGTGAAAAGCAGTTTCTTGGCAGGCCTGATCTGGCTGAGGTAGAACTTCTGCTCTGGGTGTGCTCCATTGCCCTAGAGCTGAAAGGCCCAAAGGGCTGCCTTGTTTCCAAAGGGGGAGAGAGGCCCCAAAGCATCTTGCTTCCACCTCTTGGGAAGCTAAGAAACAACTGGCTGTGCCCAGTGCTCTTATAGCCTAAGAGAACATCTCTTATCAAGGCCTGTGAAACGCACTGTCTAGGCAGGCCTGATCTGGAAGAAGTAGAACTTCGGCTCTGGTTGTGCTCCATTGCCCTAGAGCTGCCAGACCCAACGTGCTGCCTTGTTTCCAAAGGGGCAGAGAGGCCCCAAAGCGTCTTGCTTCCAGCTGTTTGGGAAACAAGGAAACAACTGGCTCTGCACCGTGCTCTCACAGCCTACCGGGAACGTCACATACAAAGGCCTCTGAAACGCAGTTCCTTGGCAGGCCTGATCTGGCTGAAGTAGGACTTCTGCTCTGGGTGTGCTCCATTGGCCTAGAGCTGAAAGGCCCAAAGGTCGCCCTTGTTGGCAAAGGGGCAGGGAGCCCCCAAAGCATCTTGCTTCCAGCTCTTTGGGAAGCTAAGAAACAAATGGCTCTGCCCAGTGCTCTAACAGAGTACCGGGAACATCTCTTACCAAAGCCTTTGAAACGCAGTTTCTTGGCAGGCCTTATCTGGCTGAGGTAGAACTTCTGCTCTGGGTGTGCTCCATTGGCCTAGAGCTGCCTGGCCCAAAGGTCGGCCTTGTTTGCAAAGGGGATGAGAGGCCCCAAAGCATCTTGCTTCCAGCTCTTCGGGAAGCTAAGAAACATCTGGCGTTGCCCAGTGCTCTTACAGCCTACCGGGAACATCTCTTACCAAGGCGTGTGAAACGCAGTTTGTTGGTGGCCTGAACTGGCCGAAGTAGAACTTCTGCTCTGGGTGTGCTCCATTGGCCTAGAGCTGCCAGGCCCAAGGTGCTGCCTTGTTTCCAAAGGGGCAGAGAGGCCCCAAAGCATCTTGCTTCCAGCTGTCTGGGAAGCTAAGAACCAACTCGCTCTGCCCCGTGCTCTTACAGCCTACCGGGAACATGTCTTTGAAAGGCCTGTGAAACGCAGTTTCTTGGCAGGCCTCATCTGGCTGAAGTAGAACTCCGGCTCTGGGTGTGCTCCATTGCCCTAGAGCTGCCAGGCCCCAAGTGCTGCCCTGTTTCCAAGGGGCAGAGAGGCCCAAAGCATCTTGCTTCCCGGTCTTTGCGAAGCTAAGAAACAACTGGCTCTGCCCAGTGCTCTTACACCTACCGGGAACATCTCTTACCAAGGCCTGTCAAACGCTGTTTCTTTGCAGGCCTGATCAGGCTGAAGTAGAACTCCTGCTCTGCGTGTGCTCCATTGGCCTAGAGCTTCCCGACCCAAAAGGCTGCCTTGTTCCCAAACGGGCAGAGGGGTCCCAAGCATCTTGCTTCCAGCTTTTCAGGAAGGTAAGAAACAACTGGCTCTGCCCAGTGCTCTTACAGCCTACCGGGAACATCTCTTACCAAGGCCTGTGAAACGCAGTTTCCTGGCAGGCCTGATCTGGCTGAAGTAGAACTTCTGCTCTGGGCGTGCTCCATTGCCCTAGAGCTGCCAGGCCCAAAGGGCTGCCTTGTTTCCAAAGACGGAGAGTGGACCCAAAGCATCTTGCTCCCAGCTCTTCGGGAAGCTAAGAAACAGCTGGCTCTGCCCAGTGCTCTTACAGCCTAAGAAAACATCTCTTTGAAAGGCCTGTGAAACGCAGTTTCTTGGCAGGCCTGACCTGGCTGAAGTAGAACTTCTGTTCTGGTTGTGCTACATAGGCCTAGAGCTACCAGGACCTAAGGGCTGCCTTGTTTCCAAAGGGTGAGAGAGGCCCCAAAGCATCTTGCCTCCAGCACTTTGGGAAGCTAAAAAACAACTGGTTCTGCCCAGTGCTCTCACAGCCTACCGTGAACATCTCTTACCAAGGGCTGTGAAACGCAGTTTCTGGGCAGGACTGATCTGCCTGAAGTAGAACTTCTGCTGTGGGTGTGCTCCATTGGCCTAGAGCTGCCAGGCCCAAAAGGCTGCCTTGTGTCCAAAGGGAGAGAGAGGCCCCAAGGCATCTTGCTTCCAGCTCTGTGGGAAGCTAAAGCAACTGGCTCTCCACAGTGCTCTCACAGCCTACCGGGAACATCTCTTACCAAGGCCTGTGAAACGCAGTTTCTTGGCAGGCCTGATCTGGCTGAAGTAGAACTCCTGCTCTGGGCGTGCTACTTTGGCCTAGAGCTGCCAGGCCCAAAGGGCCGCCTTGTTTCCAAAGGGGCTGAGAGTCCCCAAAGCATCTTGCTTCCAAATCTTTGGGAAGCTAAGAAACAACTGGCTCTGCACAGTGCTCTCACAGCCTACCGGCAACGTGACAGAGAAAGGCCTGTGAGACGCAGTTTCTTGGAAGGCCTGATCTGGCTGAGGTAGAACTTCTGCTCTGGGTGTGCTACTTTGGCCTAGAGCTGCCAGGCACAAAGGCTGCTTTGTTTCCAAAGGGGGAGAGAGGCCCCAAATCATGTTGCTTCCAGCTGTTTTTGAAGCTAAGAAACAACTCGCTCTGCCAGGTACTCTTACAGCCTTCCGGGAACACCTCTTACGAAGGCCTGTGAAAAGCAGTTTCTTGGCAGGCCTGATCTGGCTGAGGTAGAACTTCTGCTCTGGGTGTGCTCCATTGCCCTAGAGCTGAAAGGCCCAAAGGGCTGCCTTGTTTCCAAAGGGGGAGAGAGGCCCCAAAGCATCTTGCTTCCACCTCTTGGGAAGCTAAGAAACAACTGGCTGTGCCCAGTGCTCTTATAGCCTAAGAGAACATCTCTTATCAAGGCCTGTGAAACGCACTGTCTAGGCAGGCCTGATCTGGAAGAAGTAGAACTTCGGCTCTGGTTGTGCTCCATTGCCCTAGAGCTGCCAGACCCAACGTGCTGCCTTGTTTCCAAAGGGGCAGAGAGGCCCCAAAGCGTCTTGCTTCCAGCTGTTTGGGAAACAAGGAAACAACTGGCTCTGCACCGTGCTCTCACAGAAAACCGGGAACGTCACATACAAAGGCCTCTGAAACGCAGTTCCTTGGCAGGCCTGATCTGGCTGAAGTAGGACTTCTGCTCTGGGTGTGCTCCATTGGCCTAGAGCTGAAAGGCCCAAAGGTCGCCCTTGTTGGCAAAGGGGCAGGGAGCCCCCAAAGCATCTTGCTTCCAGCTCTTTGGGAAGCTAAGAAACAAATGGCTCTGCCCAGTGCTCTAACAGAGTACCGGGAACATCTCTTACCAAAGCCTTTGAAACGCAGTTTCTTGGCAGGCCTTATCTGGCTGAGGTAGAACTTCTGCTCTGGGTGTGCTCCATTGGCCTAGAGCTGCCTGGCCCAAAGGTCGGCCTTGTTTGCAAAGGGGATGAGAGGCCCCAAAGCATCTTGCTTCCAGCTCTTCGGGAAGCTAAGAAACATCTGGCGTTGCCCAGTGCTCTTACAGCCTACCGGGAACATCTCTTACCAAGGCGTGTGAAACGCAGTTTGTTGGTGGCCTGAACTGGCCGAAGTAGAACTTCTGCTCTGGGTGTGCTCCATTGGCCTAGAGCTGCCAGGCCCAAGGTGCTGCCTTGTTTCCAAAGGGGCAGAGAGGCCCCAAAGCATCTTGCTTCCAGCTGTCTGGGAAGCTAAGAACCAACTCGCTCTGCCCCGTGCTCTTACAGCCTACCGGGAACATGTCTTTGAAAGGCCTGTGAAACGCAGTTTCTTGGCAGGCCTCATCTGGCTGAAGTAGAACTCCGGCTCTGGGTGTGCTCCGTTGCCCTAGAGCTGCCAGGCCCAAAGTGCTGCCCTGTTTCCAAGGGGCAGAGAGGCCCCAAAGCATCTTGCTTCCAGCTCTCTGGGAAGCTAAGAACCAACTCGCTCTGCCCCGTGCTCTTACAGCCTACCGGGAACATGTCTTTGAAAGGCCTGTGACACGCAGTTTCTTGGCACGCCTCATCTGGCTGAAGTAGAACTCCGGCTCTGGGTGTGCTCCATTGCCCTAGAGCTGCCAGGCCCAAAGTGCTGCCCTGTTTCCAAGGGGCAGAGAGGCCCAAAGCATCTTGCTTCCCGGTCTTTGCGAAGCTAAGAAACAACTGGCTCTGCCCAGTGCTCTTACACCTACCGGGAACATCTCTTACCAAGGCCTGTCAAACGCTGTTTCTTTGCAGGCCTGATCAGGCTGAAGTAGAACTCCTGCTCTGCGTGTGCTCCATTGGCCTAGAGCTTCCCGACCCAAAAGGCTGCCTTGTTCCCAAACGGGCAGAGGGGTCCCAAGCATCTTGCTTCCAGCTTTTCAGGAAGGTAAGAAACAACTGGCTCTGCCCAGTGCTCTTACAGCCTACCGGGAACATCTCTTACCAAGGCCTGTGAAACGCAGTTTCCTGGCAGGCCTGATCTGGCTGAAGTAGAACTTCTGCTCTGGGCGTGCTCCATTGCCCTAGAGCTGCCAGGCCCAAAGGGCTGCCTTGTTTCCAAAGACGGAGAGTGGACCCAAAGCATCTTGCTCCCAGCTCTTCGGGAAGCTAAGAAACAGCTGGCTCTGCCCAGTGCTCTTACAGCCTAAGAGAACATCTCTTTGAAAGGCCTGTGAAACGCAGTTTCTTGGCAGGCCTGACCTGGCTGAAGTAGAACTTCTGTTCTGGTTGTGCTACATAGGCCTAGAGCTACCAGGACCTAAGGGCTGCCTTGTTTCCAAAGGGTGAGAGAGGCCCCAAAGCATCTTGCCTCCAGCACTTTGGGAAGCTAAAAAACAACTGGTTCTGCCCAGTGCTCTCACAGCCTACCGTGAACATCTCTTACCAAGGGCTGTGAAACGCAGTTTCTGGGCAGGACTGATCTGCCTGAAGTAGAACTTCTGCTGTGGGTGTGCTCCATTGGCCTAGAGCTGCCAGGCCCAAAAGGCTGCCTTGTGTCCAAAGGGAGAGAGAGGCCCCAAGGCATCTTGCTTCCAGCTCTGTGGGAAGCTAAAGCAACTGGCTCTCCACAGTGCTCTCACAGCCTACCGGGAACATCTCTTACCAAGGCCTGTGAAACGCAGTTTCTTGGCAGGCCTGATCTGGCTGAAGTAGAACTCCTGCTCTGGGCGTGCTACTTTGGCCTAGAGCTGCCAGGCCCAAAGGGCCGCCTTGTTTCCAAAGGGGCTGAGAGTCCCCAAAGCATCTTGCTTCCAAATCTTTGGGAAGCTAAGAAACAACTGGCTCTGCACAGTGCTCTCACAGCCTACCGGCAACGTGACAGAGAAAGGCCTGTGAGACGCAGTTTCTTGGAAGGCCTGATCTGGCTGAGGTAGAACTTCTGCTCTGGGTGTGCTACTTTGGCCTAGAGCTGCCAGGCACAAAGGCTGCTTTGTTTCCAAAGGGGGAGAGAGGCCCCAAATCATGTTGCTTCCAGCTGTTTTTGAAGCTAAGAAACAACTCGCTCTGCCAGGTACTCTTACAGCCTTCCGGGAACACCTCTTACGAAGGCCTGTGAAAAGCAGTTTCTTGGCAGGCCTGATCTGGCTGAGGTAGAACTTCTGCTCTGGGTGTGCTCCATTGCCCTAGAGCTGAAAGGCCCAAAGGGCTGCCTTGTTTCCAAAGGGGGAGAGAGGCCCCAAAGCATCTTGCTTCCACCTCTTGGGAAGCTAAGAAACAACTGGCTGTGCCCAGTGCTCTTATAGCCTAAGAGAACATCTCTTATCAAGGCCTGTGAAACGCACTGTCTAGGCAGGCCTGATCTGGAAGAAGTAGAACTTCGGCTCTGGTTGTGCTCCATTGCCCTAGAGCTGCCAGACCCAACGTGCTGCCTTGTTTCCAAAGGGGCAGAGAGGCCCCAAAGCGTCTTGCTTCCAGCTGTTTGGGAAACAAGGAAACAACTGGCTCTGCACCGTGCTCTCACAGCCTACCGGGAACGTCACATACAAAGGCCTCTGAAACGCAGTTCCTTGGCAGGCCTGATCTGGCTGAAGTAGGACTTCTGCTCTGGGTGTGCTCCATTGGCCTAGAGCTGAAAGGCCCAAAGGTCGCCCTTGTTGGCAAAGGGGCAGGGAGCCCCCAAAGCATCTTGCTTCCAGCTCTTTGGGAAGCTAAGAAACAAATGGCTCTGCCCAGTGCTCTAACAGAGTACCGGGAACATCTCTTACCAAAGCCTTTGAAACGCAGTTTCTTGGCAGGCCTTATCTGGCTGAGGTAGAACTTCTGCTCTGGGTGTGCTCCATTGGCCTAGAGCTGCCTGGCCCAAAGGTCGGCCTTGTTTGCAAAGGGGATGAGAGGCCCCAAAGCATCTTGCTTCCAGCTCTTCGGGAAGCTAAGAAACATCTGGCGTTGCCCAGTGCTCTTACAGCCTACCGGGAACATCTCTTACCAAGGCCTGTGAAACGCAGTTTGTTGGTGGCCTGAACTGGCCGAAGTAGAACTTCTGCTCTGGGTGTGCTCCATTGGCCTAGAGCTGCCAGGCCCAAGGTGCTGCCTTGTTTCCAAAGGGGCAGAGAGGCCCCAAAGCATCTTGCTTCCAGCTCTCTGGGAAGCTAAGAACCAACTCGCTCTGCCCCGTGCTCTTACAGCCTACCGGGAACATGTCTTTGAAAGGCCTGTGACACGCAGTTTCTTGGCACGCCTCATCTGGCTGAAGTAGAACTCCGGCTCTGGGTGTGCTCCATTGCCCTAGAGCTGCCAGGCCCAAAGTGCTGCCCTGTTTCCAAGGGGCAGAGAGGCCCAAAGCATCTTGCTTCCCGGTCTTTGCGAAGCTAAGAAACAACTGGCTCTGCCCAGTGCTCTTACACCTACCGGGAACATCTCTTACCAAGGCCTGTCAAACGCTGTTTCTTTGCAGGCCTGATCAGGCTGAAGTAGAACTCCTGCTCTGCGTGTGCTCCATTGGCCTAGAGCTTCCCGACCCAAAAGGCTGCCTTGTTCCCAAACGGGCAGAGGGGTCCCAAGCATCTTGCTTCCAGCTTTTCAGGAAGGTAAGAAACAACTGGCTCTGCCCAGTGCTCTTACAGCCTACCGGGAACATCTCTTACCAAGGCCTGTGAAACGCAGTTTCCTGGCAGGCCTGATCTGGCTGAAGTAGAACTTCTGCTCTGGGTGTGCTCCATTGCCCTAGAGCTGCCAGGCCCAAAGGGCTGCCTTGTTTCCAAAGACGGAGAGTGGACCCAAAGCATCTTGCTCCCAGCTCTTCGGGAAGCTAAGAAACAGCTGGCTCTGCCCAGTGCTCTTACAGCCTAAGAGAACATCTCTTTGAAAGGCCTGTGAAACGCAGTTTCTTGGCAGGCCTGACCTGGCTGAAGTAGAACTTCTGTTCTGGTTGTGCTACATAGGCCTAGAGCTACCAGGACCTAAGGGCTGCCTTGTTTCCAAAGGGGGAGAGAGGCCCCAAAGCATCTTGCCTCCAGCACTTTGGGAAGCTAAAAAACAACTGGTTCTGCCCAGTGCTCTCACAGCCTACCGTGAACATCTCTTACCAAGGGCTGTGAAACGCAGTTTCTGGGCAGGACTGATCTGCCTGAAGTAGAACTTCTGCTGTGGGTGTGCTCCATTGGCCTAGAGCTGCCAGGCCCAAAAGGCTGCCTTGTGTCCAAAGGGAGAGAGAGGCCCCAAGGCATCTTGCTTCCAGCTCTGTGGGAAGCTAAAGCAACTGGCTCTCCACAGTGCTCTCACAGCCTACCGGGAACATCTCTTACCAAGGCCTGTGAAACGCAGTTTCTTGGCAGGCCTGATCTGGCTGAAGTAGAACTCCTGCTCTGGGCGTGCTACTTTGGCCTAGAGCTGCCAGGCCCAAAGGGCCGCCTTGTTTCCAAAGGGGCTGAGAGTCCCCAAAGCATCTTGCTTCCAAATCTTTGGGAAGCTAAGAAACAACTGGCTCTGCACAGTGCTCTCACAGCCTACCGGCAACGTGACAGAGAAAGGCCTGTGAGATGCAGTTTCTTGGAAGGCCTGATCTGGCTGAGGTAGAACTTGTGCTCTGGGTGTACTCCATTGGCCTAGGGCTGCCAGGCCCAAAGGGCTGCCTTTATTTCCAAAGTGTGAGAGAGGCCCCAAAGCATCTTGCTTCCTGCTCTCTGGGAAGCTAAAACAACTGGCTCTGCACAGTGCTCTCAAAGCCAACCGGGAACGTCACATACAAAGGCCTGTGAAACGCAGCTTCTTGACAGGCCTTATCTGGCTGAGGTAGAACTTGTGCTCTGGGTGTGCTACTTTGGCCTAGAGCTGCCAGGCACAAAGGCTGCTTTGTTTCCAAAGGGGGAGAGAGGCCCCAAATCATGTTGCTTCCAGCTGTTTTTGAAGCTAAGAAACAACTCGCTCTGCCAGGTACTCTTACAGCCTTCCGGGAACACCTCTTACGAAGGCCTGTGAAAAGCAGTTTCTTGGCAGGCCTGATCTGGCTGAGGTAGAACTTCTGCTCTGGGTGTGCTCCATTGCCCTAGAGCTGAAAGGCCCAAAGGGCTGCCTTGTTTCCAAAGGGGGAGAGAGGCCCCAAAGCATCTTGCTTCCACCTCTTGGGAAGCTAAGAAACAACTGGCTGTGCCCAGTGCTCTTATAGCCTAAGAGAACATCTCTTATCAAGGCCTGTGAAACGCACTGTCTAGGCAGGCCTGATCTGGAAGAAGTAGAACTTCGGCTCTGGTTGTGCTCCATTGCCCTAGAGCTGCCAGACCCAACGTGCTGCCTTGTTTCCAAAGGGGCAGAGAGGCCCCAAAGCGTCTTGCTTCCAGCTGTTTGGGAAACAAGGAAACAACTGGCTCTGCACCGTGCTCTCACAGCCTACCGGGAACGTCACATACAAAGGCCTCTGAAACGCAGTTCCTTGGCAGGCCTGATCTGGCTGAAGTAGGACTTCTGCTCTGGGTGTGCTCCATTGGCCTAGAGCTGAAAGGCCCAAAGGTCGCCCTTGTTGGCAAAGGGGCAGGGAGCCCCCAAAGCATCTTGCTTCCAGCTCTTTGGGAAGCTAAGAAACAAATGGCTCTGCCCAGTGCTCTAACAGAGTACCGGGAACATCTCTTACCAAAGCCTTTGAAACGCAGTTTCTTGGCAGGCCTTATCTGGCTGAGGTAGAACTTCTGCTCTGGGTGTGCTCCATTGGCCTAGAGCTGCCTGGCCCAAAGGTCGGCCTTGTTTGCAAAGGGGATGAGAGGCCCCAAAGCATCTTGCTTCCAGCTCTTCGGGAAGCTAAGAAACATCTGGCGTTGCCCAGTGCTCTTACAGCCTACCGGGAACATCTCTTACCAAGGCCTGTGAAACGCAGTTTGTTGGTGGCCTGAACTGGCCGAAGTAGAACTTCTGCTCTGGGTGTGCTCCATTGGCCTAGAGCTGCCAGGCCCAAGGTGCTGCCTTGTTTGCAAAGGGGCAGAGAGGCCCCAAAGCATCTTGCTTCCAGCTGTCTGGGAAGCTAAGAACCAACTCGCTCTGCCCCGTGCTCTTACAGCCTACCGGGAACATGTCTTTGAAAGGCCTGTGACACGCAGTTTCTTGGCAGGCCTCATCTGGCTGAAGTAGAACTCCGGCTCTGGGTGTGCTCCATTGCCCTAGAGCTGCCAGGCCCCAAGTGCTGCCCTGTTTCCAAGGGGCAGAGAGGCCCAAAGCATCTTGCTTCCCGGTCTTTGCGAAGCTAAGAAACAACTGGCTCTGCCCAGTGCTCTTACACCTACCGGGAACATCTCTTACCAAGGCCTGTCAAACGCTGTTTCTTTGCAGGCCTGATCAGGCTGAAGTAGAACTCCTGCTCTGCGTGTGCTCCATTGGCCTAGAGCTTCCCGACCCAAAAGGCTGCCTTGTTCCCAAACGGGCAGAGGGGTCCCAAGCATCTTGCTTCCAGCTTTTCAGGAAGGTAAGAAACAACTGGCTCTGCCCAGTGCTCTTACACCTACCGGGAACATCTCTTACCAAGGCCTGTGAAACGCAGTTTCCTGGCAGGCCTGATCTGGCTGAAGTAGAACTTCTGCTCTGGGTGTGCTCCATTGCCCTAGAGCTGCCAGGCCCAAAGGGCTGCCTTGTTTCCAAAGACGGAGAGTGGACCCAAAGCATCTTGCTCCCAGCTCTTCGGGAAGCTAAGAAACAGCTGGCTCTGCCCAGTGCTCTTACAGCCTAAGAGAACATCTCTTTGAAAGGCCTGTGAAACGCAGTTTCTTGGCAGGCCTGACCTGGCTGAAGTAGAACTTCTGTTCTGGTTGTGCTACATAGGCCTAGAGCTACCAGGACCTAAGGGCTGCCTTGTTTCCAAAGGGGGAGAGAGGCCCCAAAGCATCTTGCCTCCAGCACTTTGGGAAGCTAAAAAACAACTGGTTCTGCCCAGTGCTCTCACAGCCTACCGTGAACATCTCTTACCAAGGGCTGTGAAACGCAGTTTCTGGGCAGGACTGATCTGCCTGAAGTAGAACTTCTGCTGTGGGTGTGCTCCATTGGCCTAGAGCTGCCAGGCCCAAAAGGCTGCCTTGTGTCCAAAGGGAGAGAGAGGCCCCAAGGCATCTTGCTTCCAGCTCTGTGGGAAGCTAAAGCAACTGGCTCTCCACAGTGCTCTCACAGCCTACCGGGAACATCTCTTACCAAGGCCTGTGAAACGCAGTTTCTTGGCAGGCCTGATCTGGCTGAAGTAGAACTCCTGCTCTGGGCGTGCTACTTTGGCCTAGAGCTGCCAGGCCCAAAGGGCTGCCTTGTTTCCAAAGGGGCTGAGAGTCCCCAAAGCATCTTGCTTCCAAATCTTTGGGAAGCTAAGAAACAACTGGCTCTGCACAGTGCTCTCACAGCCTACCGGCAACGTGACAGAGAAAGGCCTGTGAGACGCAGTTTCTTGGAAGGCCTGATCTGGCTGAGGTAGAACTTCTGCTCTGGGTGTACTCCATTGGCCTAGGGCTGCCAGGCCCAAAGGGTTGCCTTTATTTCCAAAGTGTGAGAGAGGCCCCAAAGCATCTTGCTTCCTGCTCTCTGGGAAGCTAAAACAACTGGCTCTGCACAGTGCTCTCAAAGCCAACCGGGAACGTCACATACAAAGGCCTGTGAAACGCAGCTTCTTGACAGGCCTTATCTGGCTGAGGTAGAACTTGTGCTCTGGGTGTGCTACTTTGGCCTAGAGCTGCCAGGCACAAAGGCTGCTTTGTTTCCAAAGGGGGAGAGAGGCCCCAAATCATGTTGCTTCCAGCTGTTTTTGAAGCTAAGAAACAACTCGCTCTGCCAGGTACTCTTACAGCCTTCCGGGAACACCTCTTACGAAGGCCTGTGAAAAGCAGTTTCTTGGCAGGCCTGATCTGGCTGAGGTAGAACTTCTGCTCTGGGTGTGCTCCATTGCCCTAGAGCTGAAAGGCCCAAAGGGCTGCCTTGTTTCCAAAGGGGGAGAGAGGCCCCAAAGCATCTTGCTTCCACCTCTTGGGAAGCTAAGAAACAACTGGCTGTGCCCAGTGCTCTTATAGCCTAAGAGAACATCTCTTATCAAGGCCTGTGAAACGCACTGTCTAGGCAGGCCTGATCTGGAAGAAGTAGAACTTCGGCTCTGGTTGTGCTCCATTGCCCTAGAGCTGCCAGACCCAACGTGCTGCCTTGTTTCCAAAGGGGCAGAGAGGCCCCAAAGCGTCTTGCTTCCAGCTGTTTGGGAAACAAGGAAACAACTGGCTCTGCACCGTGCTCTCACAGCCTACCGGGAACGTCACATACAAAGGCCTCTGAAACGCAGTTCCTTGGCAGGCCTGATCTGGCTGAAGTAGGACTTCTGCTCTGGGTGTGCTCCATTGGCCTAGAGCTGAAAGGCCCAAAGGTCGCCCTTGTTGGCAAAGGGGCAGGGAGCCCCCAAAGCATCTTGCTTCCAGCTCTTTGGGAAGCTAAGAAACAAATGGCTCTGCCCAGTGCTCTAACAGAGTACCGGGAACATCTCTTACCAAAGCCTTTGAAACGCAGTTTCTTGGCAGGCCTTATCTGGCTGAGGTAGAACTTCTGCTCTGGGTGTGCTCCATTGGCCTAGAGCTGCCTGGCCCAAAGGTCGGCCTTGTTTGCAAAGGGGATGAGAGGCCCCAAAGCATCTTGCTTCCAGCTCTTCGGGAAGCTAAGAAACATCTGGCGTTGCCCAGTGCTCTTACAGCCTACCGGGAACATCTCTTACCAAGGCCTGTGAAACGCAGTTTGTTGGTGGCCTGAACTGGCCGAAGTAGAACTTCTGCTCTGGGTGTGCTCCATTGGCCTAGAGCTGCCAGGCCCAAGGTGCTGCCTTGTTTGCAAAGGGGCAGAGAGGCCCCAAAGCATCTTGCTTCCAGCTGTCTGGGAAGCTAAGAACCAACTCGCTCTGCCCCGTGCTCTTACAGCCTACCGGGAACATGTCTTTGAAAGGCCTGTGAAACGCAGTTTCTTGGCAGGCCTCATCTGGCTGAAGTAGAACTCCGGCTCTGGGTGTGCTCCATTGCCCTAGAGCTGCCAGGCCCCAAGTGCTGCCCTGTTTCCAAGGGGCAGAGAGGCCCAAAGCATCTTGCTTCCCGGTCTTTGCGAAGCTAAGAAACAACTGGCTCTGCCCAGTGCTCTTACACCTACCGGGAACATCTCTTACCAAGGCCTGTCAAACGCTGTTTCTTTGCAGGCCTGATCAGGCTGAAGTAGAACTCCTGCTCTGCGTGTGCTCCATTGGCCTAGAGCTTCCCGACCCAAAAGGCTGCCTTGTTCCCAAACGGGCAGAGGGGTCCCAAGCATCTTGCTTCCAGCTTTTCAGGAAGGTAAGAAACAACTGGCTCTGCCCAGTGCTCTTACACCTACCGGGAACATCTCTTACCAAGGCCTGTGAAACGCAGTTTCCTGGCAGGCCTGATCTGGCTGAAGTAGAACTTCTGCTCTGGGTGTGCTCCATTGCCCTAGAGCTGCCAGGCCCAAAGGGCTGCCTTGTTTCCAAAGACGGAGAGTGGACCCAAAGCATCTTGCTCCCAGCTCTTCGGGAAGCTAAGAAACAGCTGGCTCTGCCCAGTGCTCTTACAGCCTAAGAGAACATCTCTTTGAAAGGCCTGTGAAACGCAGTTTCTTGGCAGGCCTGACCTGGCTGAAGTAGAACTTCTGTTCTGGTTGTGCTACATAGGCCTAGAGCTACCAGGACCTAAGGGCTGCCTTGTTTCCAAAGGGTGAGAGAGGCCCCAAAGCATCTTGCCTCCAGCACTTTGGGAAGCTAAAAAACAACTGGTTCTGCCCAGTGCTCTCACAGCCTACCGTGAACATCTCTTACCAAGGGCTGTGAAACGCAGTTTCTGGGCAGGACTGATCTGCCTGAAGTAGAACTTCTGCTGTGGGTGTGCTCCATTGGCCTAGAGCTGCCAGGCCCAAAAGGCTGCCTTGTGTCCAAAGGGAGAGAGAGGCCCCAAGGCATCTTGCTTCCAGCTCTGTGGGAAGCTAAAGCAACTGGCTCTCCACAGTGCTCTCACAGCCTACCGGGAACATCTCTTACCAAGGCCTGTGAAACGCAGTTTCTTGGCAGGCCTGATCTGGCTGAAGTAGAACTCCTGCTCTGGGCGTGCTACTTTGGCCTAGAGCTGCCAGGCCCAAAGGGCCGCCTTGTTTCCAAAGGGGCTGAGAGTCCCCAAAGCATCTTGCTTCCAAATCTTTGGGAAGCTAAGAAACAACTGGCTCTGCACAGTGCTCTCACAGCCTACCGGCAACGTGACAGAGAAAGGCCTGTGAGACGCAGTTTCTTGGAAGGCCTGATCTGGCTGAGGTAGAACTTCTGCTCTGGGTGTACTCCATTGGCCTAGGGCTGCCAGGCCCAAAGGGTTGCCTTTATTTCCAAAGTGTGAGAGAGGCCCCAAAGCATCTTGCTTCCTGCTCTCTGGGAAGCTAAAACAACTGGCTCTGCACAGTGCTCTCAAAGCCAACCGGGAACGTCACATACAAAGGCCTGTGAAACGCAGCTTCTTGACAGGCCTTATCTGGCTGAGGTAGAACTTGTGCTCTGGGTGTGCTACTTTGGCCTAGAGCTGCCAGGCACAAAGGCTGCTTTGTTTCCAAAGGGGGAGAGAGGCCCCAAATCATGTTGCTTCCAGCTGTTTTTGAAGCTAAGAAACAACTCGCTCTGCCAGGTACTCTTACAGCCTTCCGGGAACACCTCTTACGAAGGCCTGTGAAAAGCAGTTTCTTGGCAGGCCTGATCTGGCTGAGGTAGAACTTCTGCTCTGGGTGTGCTCCATTGCCCTAGAGCTGAAAGGCCCAAAGGGCTGCCTTGTTTCCAAAGGGGGAGAGAGGCCCCAAAGCATCTTGCTTCCACCTCTTGGGAAGCTAAGAAACAACTGGCTGTGCCCAGTGCTCTTATAGCCTAAGAGAACATCTCTTATCAAGGCCTGTGAAACGCACTGTCTAGGCAGGCCTGATCTGGAAGAAGTAGAACTTCGGCTCTGGTTGTGCTCCATTGCCCTAGAGCTGCCAGACCCAACGTGCTGCCTTGTTTCCAAAGGGGCAGAGAGGCCCCAAAGCGTCTTGCTTCCAGCTGTTTGGGAAACAAGGAAACAACTGGCTCTGCACCGTGCTCTCACAGCCTACCGGGAACGTCACATACAAAGGCCTCTGAAACGCAGTTCCTTGGCAGGCCTGATCTGGCTGAAGTAGGACTTCTGCTCTGGGTGTGCTCCATTGGCCTAGAGCTGAAAGGCCCAAAGGTCGCCCTTGTTGGCAAAGGGGCAGGGAGCCCCCAAAGCATCTTGCTTCCAGCTCTTTGGGAAGCTAAGAAACAAATGGCTCTGCCCAGTGCTCTAACAGAGTACCGGGAACATCTCTTACCAAAGCCTTTGAAACGCAGTTTCTTGGCAGGCCTTATCTGGCTGAGGTAGAACTTCTGCTCTGGGTGTGCTCCATTGGCCTAGAGCTGCCTGGCCCAAAGGTCGGCCTTGTTTGCAAAGGGGATGAGAGGCCCCAAAGCATCTTGCTTCCAGCTCTTCGGGAAGCTAAGAAACATCTGGCGTTGCCCAGTGCTCTTACAGCCTACCGGGAACATCTCTTACCAAGGCGTGTGAAACGCAGTTTGTTGGTGGCCTGAACTGGCCGAAGTAGAACTTCTGCTCTGGGTGTGCTCCATTGGCCTAGAGCTGCCAGGCCCAAGGTGCTGCCTTGTTTCCAAAGGGGCAGAGAGGCCCAAAAGCATCTTGCTTCCAGCTCTCTGGGAAGCTAAGAACCAACTCGCTCTGCCCCGTGCTCTTACAGCCTACCGGGAACATGTCTTTGAAAGGCCTGTGAAACGCAGTTTCTTGGCAGGCCTCATCTGGCTGAAGTAGAACTCCGGCTCTGGGTGTGCTCCATTGCCCTAGAGCTGCCAGGCCCAAAGTGCTGCCCTGTTTCCAAGGGGCAGAGAGGCCCAAAGCATCTTGCTTCCCGGTCTTTGCGAAGCTAAGAAACAACTGGCTCTGCCCAGTGCTCTTACACCTACCGGGAACATCTCTTACCAAGGCCTGTCAAACGCTGTTTCTTTGCAGGCCTGATCAGGCTGAAGTAGAACTCCTGCTCTGCGTGTGCTCCATTGGCCTAGAGCTTCCCGACCCAAAAGGCCGCCTTGTTCCCAAACGGGCAGAGGGGTCCCAAGCATCTTGCTTCCAGCTTTTCAGGAAGGTAAGAAACAACTGGCTCTGCCCAGTGCTCTTACAGCCTACCGGGAACATCTCTTACCAAGGCCTGTGAAACGCAGTTTCCTGGCAGGCCTGATCTGGCTGAAGTAGAACTTCTGCTCTGGGTGTGCTCCATTGCCCTAGAGCTGCCAGGCCCAAAGCGCTGCCTTGTTTCCAAAGACGGAGAGTGGACCCAAAGCATCTTGCTCCCAGCTCTTCGGGAAGCTAAGAAACAGCTGGCTCTGCCCAGTGCTCTTACAGCCTAAGAGAACATCTCTTTGAAAGGCCTGTGAAACGCAGTTTCTTGGCAGGCCTGACCTGGCTGAAGTAGAACTTCTGTTCTGGTTGTGCTACATAGGCCTAGAGCTACCAGGACCTAAGGGCTGCCTTGTTTCCAAAGGGTGAGAGAGGCCCCAAAGCATCTTGCCTCCAGCACTTTGGGAAGCTAAAAAACAACTGGTTCTGCCCAGTGCTCTCACAGCCTACCGTGAACATCTCTTACCAAGGGCTGTGAAACGCAGTTTCTGGGCAGGACTGATCTGCCTGAAGTAGAACTTCTGCTGTGGGTGTGCTCCATTGGCCTAGAGCTGCCAGGCCCAAACGGCTGCCTTGTGTCCAAAGGGAGAGAGAGGCCCCAAGGCATCTTGCTTCCAGCTCTGTGGGAAGCTAAAGCAACTGGCTCTCCACAGTGCTCTCACAGCCTACCGGGAACATCTCTTACCAAGGCCTGTGAAACGCAGTTTCTTGGCAGGCCTGATCTGGCTGAAGTAGAACTCCTGCTCTGGGCGTGCTACTTTGGCCTAGAGCTGCCAGGCCCAAAGGGCCGCCTTGTTTCCAAAGGGGCTGAGAGTCCCCAAAGCATCTTGCTTCCAAATCTTTGGGAAGCTAAGAAACAACTGGCTCTGCACAGTGCTCTCACAGCCTACCGGCAACGTGACAGAGAAAGGCCTGTGAGACGCAGTTTCTTGGAAGGCCTGGTCTGGCTGAGGTAGAACTTGTGCTCTGGGTGTACTCCATTGGCCTAGGGCTGCCAGGCCCAAAGGGCTGCCTTTATTTCCAAAGTGTGAGAGAGGCCCCAAAGCATCTTGCTTCCTGCTCTCTGGGAAGCTAAAACAACTGGCTCTGCACAGTGCTCTCAAAGCCAACCGGGAACGTCACATACAAAGGCCTGTGAAACGCAGCTTCTTGACAGGCCTTATCTGGCTGAGGTAGAACTTGTGCTCTGGGTGTGCTACTTTGGCCTAGAGCTGCCAGGCACAAAGGCTGCTTTGTTGCCAAAGGGGGAGAGACGCCCCAAATCATGTTGCTTCCAGCTGTTTTTGAAGCTAAGAAACAACTCGCTCTGCCAGGTACTCTTACAGCCTTCCGGGAACACCTCTTACGAAGGCCTGTGAAAAGCAGTTTCTTGGCAGGCCTGATCTGGCTGAGGTAGAACTTCTGCTCTGGGTGTGCTCCATTGCCCTAGAGCTGAAAGGCCCAAAGGGCTGCCTTGTTTCCAAAGGGGGAGAGAGGCCCCAAAGCATCTTGCTTCCACCTCTTGGGAAGCTAAGAAACAACTGGCTGTGCCCAGTGCTCTTATAGCCTAAGAGAACATCTCTTATCAAGGCCTGGGAAACGCACTGTCTAGGCAGGCCTGATCTGGAAGAAGTAGAACTTCGGCTCTGGTTGTGCTCCATTGCCCTAGAGCTGCCAGACCCAACGTGCTGCCTTGTTTCCAAAGGGGCAGAGAGGCCCCAAAGCGTCTTGCTTCCAGCTGTTTGGGAAACAAGGAAACAACTGGCTCTGCACCGTGCTCTCACAGCCTACCGGGAACGTCACATACAAAGGCCTCTGAAACGCAGTTCCTTGGCAGGCCTGATCTGGCTGAAGTAGGACTTCTGCTCTGGGTGTGCTCCATTGGCCTAGAGCTGAAAGGCCCAAAGGTCGCCCTTGTTGGCAAAGGGGCAGGGAGCCCCCAAAGCATCTTGCTTCCAGCTCTTTGGGAAGCTAAGAAACAAATGGCTCTGCCCAGTGCTCTAACAGAGTACCGGGAACATCTCTTACCAAAGCCTTTGAAACGCAGTTTCTTGGCAGGCCTTATCTGGCTGAGGTAGAACTTCTGCTCTGGGTGTGCTCCATTGGCCTAGAGCTGCCTGGCCCAAAGGTCGGCCTTGTTTGCAAAGGGGATGAGAGGCCCCAAAGCATCTTGCTTCCAGCTCTTCGGGAAGCTAAGAAACATCTGGCGTTGCCCAGTGCTCTTACAGCCTACCGGGAACATCTCTTACCAAGGCCTGTGAAACGCAGTTTGTTGGTGGCCTGAACTGGCCGAAGTAGAACTTCTGCTCTGGGTGTGCTCCATTGGCCTAGAGCTGCCAGGCCCAAGGTGCTGCCTTGTTTGCAAAGGGGCAGAGAGGCCCCAAAGCATCTTGCTTCCAGCTGTCTGGGAAGCTAAGAACCAACTCGCTCTGCCCCGTGCTCTTACAGCCTACCGGGAACATGTCTTTGAAAGGCCTGTGAAACGCAGTTTCTTGGCAGGCCTCATCTGGCTGAAGTAGAACTCCGGCTCTGGGTGTGCTCCATTGCCCTAGAGCTGCCAGGCCCCAAGTGCTGCCCTGTTTCCAAGGGGCAGAGAGGCCCAAAGCATCTTGCTTCCCGGTCTTTGCGAAGCTAAGAAACAACTGGCTCTGCCCAGTGCTCTTACACCTACCGGGAACATCTCTTACCAAGGCCTGTCAAACGCTGTTTCTTTGCAGGCCTGATCAGGCTGAAGTAGAACTCCTGCTCTGCGTGTGCTCCATTGGCCTAGAGCTTCCCGACCCAAAAGGCTGCCTTGTTCCCAAACGGGCAGAGGGGTCCCAAGCATCTTGCTTCCAGCTTTTCAGGAAGGTAAGAAACAACTGGCTCTGCCCAGTGCTCTTACACCTACCGGGAACATCTCTTACCAAGGCCTGTGAAACGCAGTTTCCTGGCAGGCCTGATCTGGCTGAAGTAGAACTTCTGCTCTGGGTGTGCTCCATTGCCCTAGAGCTGCCAGGCCCAAAGGGCTGCCTTGTTTCCAAAGACGGAGAGTGGACCCAAAGCATCTTGCTCCCAGCTCTTCGGGAAGCTAAGAAACAGCTGGCTCTGCCCAGTGCTCTTACAGCCTAAGAGAACATCTCTTTGAAAGGCCTGTGAAACGCAGTTTCTTGGCAGGCCTGACCTGGCTGAAGTAGAACTTCTGTTCTGGTTGTGCTACATAGGCCTAGAGCTACCAGGACCTAAGGGCTGCCTTGTTTCCAAAGGGTGAGAGAGGCCCCAAAGCATCTTGCCTCCAGCACTTTGGGAAGCTAAAAAACAACTGGTTCTGCCCAGTGCTCTCACAGCCTACCGTGAACATCTCTTACCAAGGGCTGTGAAACGCAGTTTCTGGGCAGGACTGATCTGCCTGAAGTAGAACTTCTGCTGTGGGTGTGCTCCATTGGCCTAGAGCTGCCAGGCCCAAAAGGCTGCCTTGTGTCCAAAGGGAGAGAGAGGCCCCAAGGCATCTTGCTTCCAGCTCTGTGGGAAGCTAAAGCAACTGGCTCTCCACAGTGCTCTCACAGCCTACCGGGAACATCTCTTACCAAGGCCTGTGAAACGCAGTTTCTTGGCAGGCCTGATCTGGCTGAAGTAGAACTCCTGCTCTGGGCGTGCTACTTTGGCCTAGAGCTGCCAGGCCCAAAGGGCTGCCTTGTTTCCAAAGGGGCTGAGAGTCCCCAAAGCATCTTGCTTCCAAATCTTTGGGAAGCTAAGAAACAACTGGCTCTGCACAGTGCTCTCACAGCCTACCGGCAACGTGACAGAGAAAGGCCTGTGAGACGCAGTTTCTTGGAAGGCCTGATCTGGCTGAGGTAGAACTTCTGCTCTGGGTGTACTCCATTGGCCTAGGGCTGCCAGGCCCAAAGGGTTGCCTTTATTTCCAAAGTGTGAGAGAGGCCCCAAAGCATCTTGCTTCCTGCTCTCTGGGAAGCTAAAACAACTGGCTCTGCACAGTGCTCTCAAAGCCAACCGGGAACGTCACATACAAAGGCCTGTGAAACGCAGCTTCTTGACAGGCCTTATCTGGCTGAGGTAGAACTTGTGCTCTGGGTGTGCTACTTTGGCCTAGAGCTGCCAGGCACAAAGGCTGCTTTGTTTCCAAAGGGGGAGAGAGGCCCCAAATCATGTTGCTTCCAGCTGTTTTTGAAGCTAAGAAACAACTCGCTCTGCCAGGTACTCTTACAGCCTTCCGGGAACACCTCTTACGAAGGCCTGTGAAAAGCAGTTTCTTGGCAGGCCTGATCTGGCTGAGGTAGAACTTCTGCTCTGGGTGTGCTCCATTGCCCTAGAGCTGAAAGGCCCAAAGGGCTGCCTTGTTTCCAAAGGGGGAGAGAGGCCCCAAAGCATCTTGCTTCCACCTCTTGGGAAGCTAAGAAACAACTGGCTGTGCCCAGTGCTCTTATAGCCTAAGAGAACATCTCTTATCAAGGCCTGTGAAACGCACTGTCTAGGCAGGCCTGATCTGGAAGAAGTAGAACTTCGGCTCTGGTTGTGCTCCATTGCCCTAGAGCTGCCAGACCCAACGTGCTGCCTTGTTTCCAAAGGGGCAGAGAGGCCCCAAAGCGTCTTGCTTCCAGCTGTTTGGGAAACAAGGAAACAACTGGCTCTGCACCGTGCTCTCACAGCCTACCGGGAACGTCACATACAAAGGCCTCTGAAACGCAGTTCCTTGGCAGGCCTGATCTGGCTGAAGTAGGACTTCTGCTCTGGGTGTGCTCCATTGGCCTAGAGCTGAAAGGCCCAAAGGTCGCCCTTGTTGGCAAAGGGGCAGGGAGCCCCCAAAGCATCTTGCTTCCAGCTCTTTGGGAAGCTAAGAAACAAATGGCTCTGCCCAGTGCTCTAACAGAGTACCGGGAACATCTCTTACCAAAGCCTTTGAAACGCAGTTTCTTGGCAGGCCTTATCTGGCTGAGGTAGAACTTCTGCTCTGGGTGTGCTCCATTGGCCTAGAGCTGCCTGGCCCAAAGGTCGGCCTTGTTTGCAAAGGGGATGAGAGGCCCCAAAGCATCTTGCTTCCAGCTCTTCGGGAAGCTAAGAAACATCTGGCGTTGCCCAGTGCTCTTACAGCCTACCGGGAACATCTCTTACCAAGGCCTGTGAAACGCAGTTTGTTGGTGGCCTGAACTGGCCGAAGTAGAACTTCTGCTCTGGGTGTGCTCCATTGGCCTAGAGCTGCCAGGCCCAAGGTGCTGCCTTGTTTCCAAAGGGGCAGAGAGGCCCCAAAGCATCTTGCTTCCAGCTCTCTGGGAAGCTAAGAACCAACTCGCTCTGCCCCGTGCTCTTACAGCCTACCGGGAACATGTCTTTGAAAGGCCTGTGACACGCAGTTTCTTGGCACGCCTCATCTGGCTGAAGTAGAACTCCGGCTCTGGGTGTGCTCCATTGCCCTAGAGCTGCCAGGCCCAAAGTGCTGCCCTGTTTCCAAGGGGCAGAGAGGCCCAAAGCATCTTGCTTCCCGGTCTTTGCGAAGCTAAGAAACAACTGGCTCTGCCCAGTGCTCTTACACCTACCGGGAACATCTCTTACCAAGGCCTGTCAAACGCTGTTTCTTTGCAGGCCTGATCAGGCTGAAGTAGAACTCCTGCTCTGCGTGTGCTCCATTGGCCTAGAGCTTCCCGACCCAAAAGGCTGCCTTGTTCCCAAACGGGCAGAGGGGTCCCAAGCATCTTGCTTCCAGCTTTTCAGGAAGGTAAGAAACAACTGGCTCTGCCCAGTGCTCTTACAGCCTACCGGGAACATCTCTTACCAAGGCCTGTGAAACGCAGTTTCCTGGCAGGCCTGATCTGGCTGAAGTAGAACTTCTGCTCTGGGTGTGCTCCATTGCCCTAGAGCTGCCAGGCCCAAAGGGCTGCCTTGTTTCCAAAGACGGAGAGTGGACCCAAAGCATCTTGCTCCCAGCTCTTCGGGAAGCTAAGAAACAGCTGGCTCTGCCCAGTGCTCTTACAGCCTAAGAGAACATCTCTTTGAAAGGCCTGTGAAACGCAGTTTCTTGGCAGGCCTGACCTGGCTGAAGTAGAACTTCTGTTCTGGTTGTGCTACATAGGCCTAGAGCTACCAGGACCTAAGGGCTGCCTTGTTTCCAAAGGGGGAGAGAGGCCCCAAAGCATCTTGCCTCCAGCACTTTGGGAAGCTAAAAAACAACTGGTTCTGCCCAGTGCTCTCACAGCCTACCGTGAACATCTCTTACCAAGGGCTGTGAAACGCAGTTTCTGGGCAGGACTGATCTGCCTGAAGTAGAACTTCTGCTGTGGGTGTGCTCCATTGGCCTAGAGCTGCCAGGCCCAAAAGGCTGCCTTGTGTCCAAAGGGAGAGAGAGGCCCCAAGGCATCTTGCTTCCAGCTCTGTGGGAAGCTAAAGCAACTGGCTCTCCACAGTGCTCTCACAGCCTACCGGGAACATCTCTTACCAAGGCCTGTGAAACGCAGTTTCTTGGCAGGCCTGATCTGGCTGAAGTAGAACTCCTGCTCTGGGCGTGCTACTTTGGCCTAGAGCTGCCAGGCCCAAAGGGCCGCCTTGTTTCCAAAGGGGCTGAGAGTCCCCAAAGCATCTTGCTTCCAAATCTTTGGGAAGCTAAGAAACAACTGGCTCTGCACAGTGCTCTCACAGCCTACCGGCAACGTGACAGAGAAAGGCCTGTGAGATGCAGTTTCTTGGAAGGCCTGATCTGGCTGAGGTAGAACTTGTGCTCTGGGTGTACTCCATTGGCCTAGGGCTGCCAGGCCCAAAGGGCTGCCTTTATTTCCAAAGTGTGAGAGAGGCCCCAAAGCATCTTGCTTCCTGCTCTCTGGGAAGCTAAAACAACTGGCTCTGCACAGTGCTCTCAAAGCCAACCGGGAACGTCACATACAAAGGCCTGTGAAACGCAGCTTCTTGACAGGCCTTATCTGGCTGAGGTAGAACTTGTGCTCTGGGTGTGCTACTTTGGCCTAGAGCTGCCAGGCACAAAGGCTGCTTTGTTTCCAAAGGGGGAGAGAGGCCCCAAATCATGTTGCTTCCAGCTGTTTTTGAAGCTAAGAAACAACTCGCTCTGCCAGGTACTCTTACAGCCTTCCGGGAACACCTCTTACGAAGGCCTGTGAAAAGCAGTTTCTTGGCAGGCCTGATCTGGCTGAGGTAGAACTTCTGCTCTGGGTGTGCTCCATTGCCCTAGAGCTGAAAGGCCCAAAGGGCTGCCTTGTTTCCAAAGGGGGAGAGAGGCCCCAAAGCATCTTGCTTCCACCTCTTGGGAAGCTAAGAAACAACTGGCTGTGCCCAGTGCTCTTATAGCCTAAGAGAACATCTCTTATCAAGGCCTGTGAAACGCACTGTCTAGGCAGGCCTGATCTGGAAGAAGTAGAACTTCGGCTCTGGTTGTGCTCCATTGCCCTAGAGCTGCCAGACCCAACGTGCTGCCTTGTTTCCAAAGGGGCAGAGAGGCCCCAAAGCGTCTTGCTTCCAGCTGTTTGGGAAACAAGGAAACAACTGGCTCTGCACCGTGCTCTCACAGCCTACCGGGAACGTCACATACAAAGGCCTCTGAAACGCAGTTCCTTGGCAGGCCTGATCTGGCTGAAGTAGGACTTCTGCTCTGGGTGTGCTCCATTGGCCTAGAGCTGAAAGGCCCAAAGGTCGCCCTTGTTGGCAAAGGGGCAGGGAGCCCCCAAAGCATCTTGCTTCCAGCTCTTTGGGAAGCTAAGAAACAAATGGCTCTGCCCAGTGCTCTAACAGAGTACCGGGAACATCTCTTACCAAAGCCTTTGAAACGCAGTTTCTTGGCAGGCCTTATCTGGCTGAGGTAGAACTTCTGCTCTGGGTGTGCTCCATTGGCCTAGAGCTGCCTGGCCCAAAGGTCGGCCTTGTTTGCAAAGGGGATGAGAGGCCCCAAAGCATCTTGCTTCCAGCTCTTCGGGAAGCTAAGAAACATCTGGCGTTGCCCAGTGCTCTTACAGCCTACCGGGAACATCTCTTACCAAGGCCTGTGAAACGCAGTTTGTTGGTGGCCTGAACTGGCCGAAGTAGAACTTCTGCTCTGGGTGTGCTCCATTGGCCTAGAGCTGCCAGGCCCAAGGTGCTGCCTTGTTTGCAAAGGGGCAGAGAGGCCCCAAAGCATCTTGCTTCCAGCTGTCTGGGAAGCTAAGAACCAACTCGCTCTGCCCCGTGCTCTTACAGCCTACCGGGAACATGTCTTTGAAAGGCCTGTGACACGCAGTTTCTTGGCAGGCCTCATCTGGCTGAAGTAGAACTCCGGCTCTGGGTGTGCTCCATTGCCCTAGAGCTGCCAGGCCCCAAGTGCTGCCCTGTTTCCAAGGGGCAGAGAGGCCCAAAGCATCTTGCTTCCCGGTCTTTGCGAAGCTAAGAAACAACTGGCTCTGCCCAGTGCTCTTACACCTACCGGGAACATCTCTTACCAAGGCCTGTCAAACGCTGTTTCTTTGCAGGCCTGATCAGGCTGAAGTAGAACTCCTGCTCTGCGTGTGCTCCATTGGCCTAGAGCTTCCCGACCCAAAAGGCTGCCTTGTTCCCAAACGGGCAGAGGGGTCCCAAGCATCTTGCTTCCAGCTTTTCAGGAAGGTAAGAAACAACTGGCTCTGCCCAGTGCTCTTACACCTACCGGGAACATCTCTTACCAAGGCCTGTGAAACGCAGTTTCCTGGCAGGCCTGATCTGGCTGAAGTAGAACTTCTGCTCTGGGTGTGCTCCATTGCCCTAGAGCTGCCAGGCCCAAAGGGCTGCCTTGTTTCCAAAGACGGAGAGTGGACCCAAAGCATCTTGCTCCCAGCTCTTCGGGAAGCTAAGAAACAGCTGGCTCTGCCCAGTGCTCTTACAGCCTAAGAGAACATCTCTTTGAAAGGCCTGTGAAACGCAGTTTCTTGGCAGGCCTGACCTGGCTGAAGTAGAACTTCTGTTCTGGTTGTGCTACATAGGCCTAGAGCTACCAGGACCTAAGGGCTGCCTTGTTTCCAAAGGGGGAGAGAGGCCCCAAAGCATCTTGCCTCCAGCACTTTGGGAAGCTAAAAAACAACTGGTTCTGCCCAGTGCTCTCACAGCCTACCGTGAACATCTCTTACCAAGGGCTGTGAAACGCAGTTTCTGGGCAGGACTGATCTGCCTGAAGTAGAACTTCTGCTGTGGGTGTGCTCCATTGGCCTAGAGCTGCCAGGCCCAAAAGGCTGCCTTGTGTCCAAAGGGAGAGAGAGGCCCCAAGGCATCTTGCTTCCAGCTCTGTGGGAAGCTAAAGCAACTGGCTCTCCACAGTGCTCTCACAGCCTACCGGGAACATCTCTTACCAAGGCCTGTGAAACGCAGTTTCTTGGCAGGCCTGATCTGGCTGAAGTAGAACTCCTGCTCTGGGCGTGCTACTTTGGCCTAGAGCTGCCAGGCCCAAAGGGCTGCCTTGTTTCCAAAGGGGCTGAGAGTCCCCAAAGCATCTTGCTTCCAAATCTTTGGGAAGCTAAGAAACAACTGGCTCTGCACAGTGCTCTCACAGCCTACCGGCAACGTGACAGAGAAAGGCCTGTGAGACGCAGTTTCTTGGAAGGCCTGATCTGGCTGAGGTAGAACTTCTGCTCTGGGTGTACTCCATTGGCCTAGGGCTGCCAGGCCCAAAGGGTTGCCTTTATTTCCAAAGTGTGAGAGAGGCCCCAAAGCATCTTGCTTCCTGCTCTCTGGGAAGCTAAAACAACTGGCTCTGCACAGTGCTCTCAAAGCCAACCGGGAACGTCACATACAAAGGCCTGTGAAACGCAGCTTCTTGACAGGCCTTATCTGGCTGAGGTAGAACTTGTGCTCTGGGTGTGCTACTTTGGCCTAGAGCTGCCAGGCACAAAGGCTGCTTTGTTTCCAAAGGGGGAGAGAGGCCCCAAATCATGTTGCTTCCAGCTGTTTTTGAAGCTAAGAAACAACTCGCTCTGCCAGGTACTCTTACAGCCTTCCGGGAACACCTCTTACGAAGGCCTGTGAAAAGCAGTTTCTTGGCAGGCCTGATCTGGCTGAGGTAGAACTTCTGCTCTGGGTGTGCTCCATTGCCCTAGAGCTGAAAGGCCCAAAGGGCTGCCTTGTTTCCAAAGGGGGAGAGAGGCCCCAAAGCATCTTGCTTCCACCTCTTGGGAAGCTAAGAAACAACTGGCTGTGCCCAGTGCTCTTATAGCCTAAGAGAACATCTCTTATCAAGGCCTGTGAAACGCACTGTCTAGGCAGGCCTGATCTGGAAGAAGTAGAACTTCGGCTCTGGTTGTGCTCCATTGCCCTAGAGCTGCCAGACCCAACGTGCTGCCTTGTTTCCAAAGGGGCAGAGAGGCCCCAAAGCGTCTTGCTTCCAGCTGTTTGGGAAACAAGGAAACAACTGGCTCTGCACCGTGCTCTCACAGCCTACCGGGAACGTCACATACAAAGGCCTCTGAAACGCAGTTCCTTGGCAGGCCTGATCTGGCTGAAGTAGGACTTCTGCTCTGGGTGTGCTCCATTGGCCTAGAGCTGAAAGGCCCAAAGGTCGCCCTTGTTGGCAAAGGGGCAGGGAGCCCCCAAAGCATCTTGCTTCCAGCTCTTTGGGAAGCTAAGAAACAAATGGCTCTGCCCAGTGCTCTAACAGAGTACCGGGAACATCTCTTACCAAAGCCTTTGAAACGCAGTTTCTTGGCAGGCCTTATCTGGCTGAGGTAGAACTTCTGCTCTGGGTGTGCTCCATTGGCCTAGAGCTGCCTGGCCCAAAGGTCGGCCTTGTTTGCAAAGGGGATGAGAGGCCCCAAAGCATCTTGCTTCCAGCTCTTCGGGAAGCTAAGAAACATCTGGCGTTGCCCAGTGCTCTTACAGCCTACCGGGAACATCTCTTACCAAGGCCTGTGAAACGCAGTTTGTTGGTGGCCTGAACTGGCCGAAGTAGAACTTCTGCTCTGGGTGTGCTCCATTGGCCTAGAGCTGCCAGGCCCAAGGTGCTGCCTTGTTTGCAAAGGGGCAGAGAGGCCCCAAAGCATCTTGCTTCCAGCTGTCTGGGAAGCTAAGAACCAACTCGCTCTGCCCCGTGCTCTTACAGCCTACCGGGAACATGTCTTTGAAAGGCCTGTGAAACGCAGTTTCTTGGCAGGCCTCATCTGGCTGAAGTAGAACTCCGGCTCTGGGTGTGCTCCATTGCCCTAGAGCTGCCAGGCCCCAAGTGCTGCCCTGTTTCCAAGGGGCAGAGAGGCCCAAAGCATCTTGCTTCCCGGTCTTTGCGAAGCTAAGAAACAACTGGCTCTGCCCAGTGCTCTTACACCTACCGGGAACATCTCTTACCAAGGCCTGTCAAACGCTGTTTCTTTGCAGGCCTGATCAGGCTGAAGTAGAACTCCTGCTCTGCGTGTGCTCCATTGGCCTAGAGCTTCCCGACCCAAAAGGCTGCCTTGTTCCCAAACGGGCAGAGGGGTCCCAAGCATCTTGCTTCCAGCTTTTCAGGAAGGTAAGAAACAACTGGCTCTGCCCAGTGCTCTTACACCTACCGGGAACATCTCTTACCAAGGCCTGTGAAACGCAGTTTCCTGGCAGGCCTGATCTGGCTGAAGTAGAACTTCTGCTCTGGGTGTGCTCCATTGCCCTAGAGCTGCCAGGCCCAAAGGGCTGCCTTGTTTCCAAAGACGGAGAGTGGACCCAAAGCATCTTGCTCCCAGCTCTTCGGGAAGCTAAGAAACAGCTGGCTCTGCCCAGTGCTCTTACAGCCTAAGAGAACATCTCTTTGAAAGGCCTGTGAAACGCAGTTTCTTGGCAGGCCTGACCTGGCTGAAGTAGAACTTCTGTTCTGGTTGTGCTACATAGGCCTAGAGCTACCAGGACCTAAGGGCTGCCTTGTTTCCAAAGGGTGAGAGAGGCCCCAAAGCATCTTGCCTCCAGCACTTTGGGAAGCTAAAAAACAACTGGTTCTGCCCAGTGCTCTCACAGCCTACCGTGAACATCTCTTACCAAGGGCTGTGAAACGCAGTTTCTGGGCAGGACTGATCTGCCTGAAGTAGAACTTCTGCTGTGGGTGTGCTCCATTGGCCTAGAGCTGCCAGGCCCAAAAGGCTGCCTTGTGTCCAAAGGGAGAGAGAGGCCCCAAGGCATCTTGCTTCCAGCTCTGTGGGAAGCTAAAGCAACTGGCTCTCCACAGTGCTCTCACAGCCTACCGGGAACATCTCTTACCAAGGCCTGTGAAACGCAGTTTCTTGGCAGGCCTGATCTGGCTGAAGTAGAACTCCTGCTCTGGGCGTGCTACTTTGGCCTAGAGCTGCCAGGCCCAAAGGGCTGCCTTGTTTCCAAAGGGGCTGAGAGTCCCCAAAGCATCTTGCTTCCAAATCTTTGGGAAGCTAAGAAACAACTGGCTCTGCACAGTGCTCTCACAGCCTACCGGCAACGTGACAGAGAAAGGCCTGTGAGACGCAGTTTCTTGGAAGGCCTGATCTGGCTGAGGTAGAACTTCTGCTCTGGGTGTACTCCATTGGCCTAGGGCTGCCAGGCCCAAAGGGTTGCCTTTATTTCCAAAGTGTGAGAGAGGCCCCAAAGCATCTTGCTTCCTGCTCTCTGGGAAGCTAAAACAACTGGCTCTGCACAGTGCTCTCAAAGCCAACCGGGAACGTCACATACAAAGGCCTGTGAAACGCAGCTTCTTGACAGGCCTTATCTGGCTGAGGTAGAACTTGTGCTCTGGGTGTGCTACTTTGGCCTAGAGCTGCCAGGCACAAAGGCTGCTTTGTTTCCAAAGGGGGAGAGAGGCCCCAAATCATGTTGCTTCCAGCTGTTTTTGAAGCTAAGAAACAACTCGCTCTGCCAGGTACTCTTACAGCCTTCCGGGAACACCTCTTACGAAGGCCTGTGAAAAGCAGTTTCTTGGCAGGCCTGATCTGGCTGAGGTAGAACTTCTGCTCTGGGTGTGCTCCATTGCCCTAGAGCTGAAAGGCCCAAAGGGCTGCCTTGTTTCCAAAGGGGGAGAGAGGCCCCAAAGCATCTTGCTTCCACCTCTTGGGAAGCTAAGAAACAACTGGCTGTGCCCAGTGCTCTTATAGCCTAAGAGAACATCTCTTATCAAGGCCTGTGAAACGCACTGTCTAGGCAGGCCTGATCTGGAAGAAGTAGAACTTCGGCTCTGGTTGTGCTCCATTGCCCTAGAGCTGCCAGACCCAACGTGCTGCCTTGTTTCCAAAGGGGCAGAGAGGCCCCAAAGCGTCTTGCTTCCAGCTGTTTGGGAAACAAGGAAACAACTGGCTCTGCACCGTGCTCTCACAGCCTACCGGGAACGTCACATACAAAGGCCTCTGAAACGCAGTTCCTTGGCAGGCCTGATCTGGCTGAAGTAGGACTTCTGCTCTGGGTGTGCTCCATTGGCCTAGAGCTGAAAGGCCCAAAGGTCGCCCTTGTTGGCAAAGGGGCAGGGAGCCCCCAAAGCATCTTGCTTCCAGCTCTTTGGGAAGCTAAGAAACAAATGGCTCTGCCCAGTGCTCTAACAGAGTACCGGGAACATCTCTTACCAAAGCCTTTGAAACGCAGTTTCTTGGCAGGCCTTATCTGGCTGAGGTAGAACTTCTGCTCTGGGTGTGCTCCATTGGCCTAGAGCTGCCTGGCCCAAAGGTCGGCCTTGTTTGCAAAGGGGATGAGAGGCCCCAAAGCATCTTGCTTCCAGCTCTTCGGGAAGCTAAGAAACATCTGGCGTTGCCCAGTGCTCTTACAGCCTACCGGGAACATCTCTTACCAAGGCGTGTGAAACGCAGTTTGTTGGTGGCCTGAACTGGCCGAAGTAGAACTTCTGCTCTGGGTGTGCTCCATTGGCCTAGAGCTGCCAGGCCCAAGGTGCTGCCTTGTTTCCAAAGGGGCAGAGAGGCCCAAAAGCATCTTGCTTCCAGCTCTCTGGGAAGCTAAGAACCAACTCGCTCTGCCCCGTGCTCTTACAGCCTACCGGGAACATGTCTTTGAAAGGCCTGTGAAACGCAGTTTCTTGGCAGGCCTCATCTGGCTGAAGTAGAACTCCGGCTCTGGGTGTGCTCCATTGCCCTAGAGCTGCCAGGCCCAAAGTGCTGCCCTGTTTCCAAGGGGCAGAGAGGCCCAAAGCATCTTGCTTCCCGGTCTTTGCGAAGCTAAGAAACAACTGGCTCTGCCCAGTGCTCTTACACCTACCGGGAACATCTCTTACCAAGGCCTGTCAAACGCTGTTTCTTTGCAGGCCTGATCAGGCTGAAGTAGAACTCCTGCTCTGCGTGTGCTCCATTGGCCTAGAGCTTCCCGACCCAAAAGGCCGCCTTGTTCCCAAACGGGCAGAGGGGTCCCAAGCATCTTGCTTCCAGCTTTTCAGGAAGGTAAGAAACAACTGGCTCTGCCCAGTGCTCTTACAGCCTACCGGGAACATCTCTTACCAAGGCCTGTGAAACGCAGTTTCCTGGCAGGCCTGATCTGGCTGAAGTAGAACTTCTGCTCTGGGTGTGCTCCATTGCCCTAGAGCTGCCAGGCCCAAAGCGCTGCCTTGTTTCCAAAGACGGAGAGTGGACCCAAAGCATCTTGCTCCCAGCTCTTCGGGAAGCTAAGAAACAGCTGGCTCTGCCCAGTGCTCTTACAGCCTAAGAGAACATCTCTTTGAAAGGCCTGTGAAACGCAGTTTCTTGGCAGGCCTGACCTGGCTGAAGTAGAACTTCTGTTCTGGTTGTGCTACATAGGCCTAGAGCTACCAGGACCTAAGGGCTGCCTTGTTTCCAAAGGGTGAGAGAGGCCCCAAAGCATCTTGCCTCCAGCACTTTGGGAAGCTAAAAAACAACTGGTTCTGCCCAGTGCTCTCACAGCCTACCGTGAACATCTCTTACCAAGGGCTGTGAAACGCAGTTTCTGGGCAGGACTGATCTGCCTGAAGTAGAACTTCTGCTGTGGGTGTGCTCCATTGGCCTAGAGCTGCCAGGCCCAAACGGCTGCCTTGTGTCCAAAGGGAGAGAGAGGCCCCAAGGCATCTTGCTTCCAGCTCTGTGGGAAGCTAAAGCAACTGGCTCTCCACAGTGCTCTCACAGCCTACCGGGAACATCTCTTACCAAGGCCTGTGAAACGCAGTTTCTTGGCAGGCCTGATCTGGCTGAAGTAGAACTCCTGCTCTGGGCGTGCTACTTTGGCCTAGAGCTGCCAGGCCCAAAGGGCCGCCTTGTTTCCAAAGGGGCTGAGAGTCCCCAAAGCATCTTGCTTCCAAATCTTTGGGAAGCTAAGAAACAACTGGCTCTGCACAGTGCTCTCACAGCCTACCGGCAACGTGACAGAGAAAGGCCTGTGAGACGCAGTTTCTTGGAAGGCCTGGTCTGGCTGAGGTAGAACTTGTGCTCTGGGTGTACTCCATTGGCCTAGGGCTGCCAGGCCCAAAGGGCTGCCTTTATTTCCAAAGTGTGAGAGAGGCCCCAAAGCATCTTGCTTCCTGCTCTCTGGGAAGCTAAAACAACTGGCTCTGCACAGTGCTCTCAAAGCCAACCGGGAACGTCACATACAAAGGCCTGTGAAACGCAGCTTCTTGACAGGCCTTATCTGGCTGAGGTAGAACTTGTGCTCTGGGTGTGCTACTTTGGCCTAGAGCTGCCAGGCACAAAGGCTGCTTTGTTTCCAAAGGGGGAGAGACGCCCCAAATCATGTTGCTTCCAGCTGTTTTTGAAGCTAAGAAACAACTCGCTCTGCCAGGTACTCTTACAGCCTTCCGGGAACACCTCTTACGAAGGCCTGTGAAAAGCAGTTTCTTGGCAGGCCTGATCTGGCTGAGGTAGAACTTCTGCTCTGGGTGTGCTCCATTGCCCTAGAGCTGAAAGGCCCAAAGGGCTGCCTTGTTTCCAAAGGGGGAGAGAGGCCCCAAAGCATCTTGCTTCCACCTCTTGGGAAGCTAAGAAACAACTGGCTGTGCCCAGTGCTCTTATAGCCTAAGAGAACATCTCTTATCAAGGCCTGGGAAACGCACTGTCTAGGCAGGCCTGATCTGGAAGAAGTAGAACTTCGGCTCTGGTTGTGCTCCATTGCCCTAGAGCTGCCAGACCCAACGTGCTGCCTTGTTTCCAAAGGGGCAGAGAGGCCCCAAAGCGTCTTGCTTCCAGCTGTTTGGGAAACAAGGAAACAACTGGCTCTGCACCGTGCTCTCACAGCCTACCGGGAACGTCACATACAAAGGCCTCTGAAACGCAGTTCCTTGGCAGGCCTGATCTGGCTGAAGTAGGACTTCTGCTCTGGGTGTGCTCCATTGGCCTAGAGCTGAAAGGCCCAAAGGTCGCCCTTGTTGGCAAAGGGGCAGGGAGCCCCCAAAGCATCTTGCTTCCAGCTCTTTGGGAAGCTAAGAAACAAATGGCTCTGCCCAGTGCTCTAACAGAGTACCGGGAACATCTCTTACCAAAGCCTTTGAAACGCAGTTTCTTGGCAGGCCTTATCTGGCTGAGGTAGAACTTCTGCTCTGGGTGTGCTCCATTGGCCTAGAGCTGCCTGGCCCAAAGGTCGGCCTTGTTTGCAAAGGGGATGAGAGGCCCCAAAGCATCTTGCTTCCAGCTCTTCGGGAAGCTAAGAAACATCTGGCGTTGCCCAGTGCTCTTACAGCCTACCGGGAACATCTCTTACCAAGGCCTGTGAAACGCAGTTTGTTGGTGGCCTGAACTGGCCGAAGTAGAACTTCTGCTCTGGGTGTGCTCCATTGGCCTAGAGCTGCCAGGCCCAAGGTGCTGCCTTGTTTGCAAAGGGGCAGAGAGGCCCCAAAGCATCTTGCTTCCAGCTGTCTGGGAAGCTAAGAACCAACTCGCTCTGCCCCGTGCTCTTACAGCCTACCGGGAACATGTCTTTGAAAGGCCTGTGAAACGCAGTTTCTTGGCAGGCCTCATCTGGCTGAAGTAGAACTCCGGCTCTGGGTGTGCTCCATTGCCCTAGAGCTGCCAGGCCCCAAGTGCTGCCCTGTTTCCAAGGGGCAGAGAGGCCCAAAGCATCTTGCTTCCCGGTCTTTGCGAAGCTAAGAAACAACTGGCTCTGCCCAGTGCTCTTACACCTACCGGGAACATCTCTTACCAAGGCCTGTCAAACGCTGTTTCTTTGCAGGCCTGATCAGGCTGAAGTAGAACTCCTGCTCTGCGTGTGCTCCATTGGCCTAGAGCTTCCCGACCCAAAAGGCTGCCTTGTTCCCAAACGGGCAGAGGGGTCCCAAGCATCTTGCTTCCAGCTTTTCAGGAAGGTAAGAAACAACTGGCTCTGCCCAGTGCTCTTACACCTACCGGGAACATCTCTTACCAAGGCCTGTGAAACGCAGTTTCCTGGCAGGCCTGATCTGGCTGAAGTAGAACTTCTGCTCTGGGTGTGCTCCATTGCCCTAGAGCTGCCAGGCCCAAAGGGCTGCCTTGTTTCCAAAGACGGAGAGTGGACCCAAAGCATCTTGCTCCCAGCTCTTCGGGAAGCTAAGAAACAGCTGGCTCTGCCCAGTGCTCTTACAGCCTAAGAGAACATCTCTTTGAAAGGCCTGTGAAACGCAGTTTCTTGGCAGGCCTGACCTGGCTGAAGTAGAACTTCTGTTCTGGTTGTGCTACATAGGCCTAGAGCTACCAGGACCTAAGGGCTGCCTTGTTTCCAAAGGGTGAGAGAGGCCCCAAAGCATCTTGCCTCCAGCACTTTGGGAAGCTAAAAAACAACTGGTTCTGCCCAGTGCTCTCACAGCCTACCGTGAACATCTCTTACCAAGGGCTGTGAAACGCAGTTTCTGGGCAGGACTGATCTGCCTGAAGTAGAACTTCTGCTGTGGGTGTGCTCCATTGGCCTAGAGCTGCCAGGCCCAAAAGGCTGCCTTGTGTCCAAAGGGAGAGAGAGGCCCCAAGGCATCTTGCTTCCAGCTCTGTGGGAAGCTAAAGCAACTGGCTCTCCACAGTGCTCTCACAGCCTACCGGGAACATCTCTTACCAAGGCCTGTGAAACGCAGTTTCTTGGCAGGCCTGATCTGGCTGAAGTAGAACTCCTGCTCTGGGCGTGCTACTTTGGCCTAGAGCTGCCAGGCCCAAAGGGCTGCCTTGTTTCCAAAGGGGCTGAGAGTCCCCAAAGCATCTTGCTTCCAAATCTTTGGGAAGCTAAGAAACAACTGGCTCTGCACAGTGCTCTCACAGCCTACCGGCAACGTGACAGAGAAAGGCCTGTGAGACGCAGTTTCTTGGAAGGCCTGATCTGGCTGAGGTAGAACTTCTGCTCTGGGTGTACTCCATTGGCCTAGGGCTGCCAGGCCCAAAGGGTTGCCTTTATTTCCAAAGTGTGAGAGAGGCCCCAAAGCATCTTGCTTCCTGCTCTCTGGGAAGCTAAAACAACTGGCTCTGCACAGTGCTCTCAAAGCCAACCGGGAACGTCACATACAAAGGCCTGTGAAACGCAGCTTCTTGACAGGCCTTATCTGGCTGAGGTAGAACTTGTGCTCTGGGTGTGCTACTTTGGCCTAGAGCTGCCAGGCACAAAGGCTGCTTTGTTTCCAAAGGGGGAGAGAGGCCCCAAATCATGTTGCTTCCAGCTGTTTTTGAAGCTAAGAAACAACTCGCTCTGCCAGGTACTCTTACAGCCTTCCGGGAACACCTCTTACGAAGGCCTGTGAAAAGCAGTTTCTTGGCAGGCCTGATCTGGCTGAGGTAGAACTTCTGCTCTGGGTGTGCTCCATTGCCCTAGAGCTGAAAGGCCCAAAGGGCTGCCTTGTTTCCAAAGGGGGAGAGAGGCCCCAAAGCATCTTGCTTCCACCTCTTGGGAAGCTAAGAAACAACTGGCTGTGCCCAGTGCTCTTATAGCCTAAGAGAACATCTCTTATCAAGGCCTGTGAAACGCACTGTCTAGGCAGGCCTGATCTGGAAGAAGTAGAACTTCGGCTCTGGTTGTGCTCCATTGCCCTAGAGCTGCCAGACCCAACGTGCTGCCTTGTTTCCAAAGGGGCAGAGAGGCCCCAAAGCGTCTTGCTTCCAGCTGTTTGGGAAACAAGGAAACAACTGGCTCTGCACCGTGCTCTCACAGCCTACCGGGAACGTCACATACAAAGGCCTCTGAAACGCAGTTCCTTGGCAGGCCTGATCTGGCTGAAGTAGGACTTCTGCTCTGGGTGTGCTCCATTGGCCTAGAGCTGAAAGGCCCAAAGGTCGCCCTTGTTGGCAAAGGGGCAGGGAGCCCCCAAAGCATCTTGCTTCCAGCTCTTTGGGAAGCTAAGAAACAAATGGCTCTGCCCAGTGCTCTAACAGAGTACCGGGAACATCTCTTACCAAAGCCTTTGAAACGCAGTTTCTTGGCAGGCCTTATCTGGCTGAGGTAGAACTTCTGCTCTGGGTGTGCTCCATTGGCCTAGAGCTGCCTGGCCCAAAGGTCGGCCTTGTTTGCAAAGGGGATGAGAGGCCCCAAAGCATCTTGCTTCCAGCTCTTCGGGAAGCTAAGAAACATCTGGCGTTGCCCAGTGCTCTTACAGCCTACCGGGAACATCTCTTACCAAGGCGTGTGAAACGCAGTTTGTTGGTGGCCTGAACTGGCCGAAGTAGAACTTCTGCTCTGGGTGTGCTCCATTGGCCTAGAGCTGCCAGGCCCAAGGTGCTGCCTTGTTTCCAAAGGGGCAGAGAGGCCCAAAAGCATCTTGCTTCCAGCTCTCTGGGAAGCTAAGAACCAACTCGCTCTGCCCCGTGCTCTTACAGCCTACCGGGAACATGTCTTTGAAAGGCCTGTGAAACGCAGTTTCTTGGCAGGCCTCATCTGGCTGAAGTAGAACTCCGGCTCTGGGTGTGCTCCATTGCCCTAGAGCTGCCAGGCCCAAAGTGCTGCCCTGTTTCCAAGGGGCAGAGAGGCCCAAAGCATCTTGCTTCCCGGTCTTTGCGAAGCTAAGAAACAACTGGCTCTGCCCAGTGCTCTTACACCTACCGGGAACATCTCTTACCAAGGCCTGTCAAACGCTGTTTCTTTGCAGGCCTGATCAGGCTGAAGTAGAACTCCTGCTCTGCGTGTGCTCCATTGGCCTAGAGCTTCCCGACCCAAAAGGCCGCCTTGTTCCCAAACGGGCAGAGGGGTCCCAAGCATCTTGCTTCCAGCTTTTCAGGAAGGTAAGAAACAACTGGCTCTGCCCAGTGCTCTTACAGCCTACCGGGAACATCTCTTACCAAGGCCTGTGAAACGCAGTTTCCTGGCAGGCCTGATCTGGCTGAAGTAGAACTTCTGCTCTGGGTGTGCTCCATTGCCCTAGAGCTGCCAGGCCCAAAGCGCTGCCTTGTTTCCAAAGACGGAGAGTGGACCCAAAGCATCTTGCTCCCAGCTCTTCGGGAAGCTAAGAAACAGCTGGCTCTGCCCAGTGCTCTTACAGCCTAAGAGAACATCTCTTTGAAAGGCCTGTGAAACGCAGTTTCTTGGCAGGCCTGACCTGGCTGAAGTAGAACTTCTGTTCTGGTTGTGCTACATAGGCCTAGAGCTACCAGGACCTAAGGGCTGCCTTGTTTCCAAAGGGTGAGAGAGGCCCCAAAGCATCTTGCCTCCAGCACTTTGGGAAGCTAAAAAACAACTGGTTCTGCCCAGTGCTCTCACAGCCTACCGTGAACATCTCTTACCAAGGGCTGTGAAACGCAGTTTCTGGGCAGGACTGATCTGCCTGAAGTAGAACTTCTGCTGTGGGTGTGCTCCATTGGCCTAGAGCTGCCAGGCCCAAACGGCTGCCTTGTGTCCAAAGGGAGAGAGAGGCCCCAAGGCATCTTGCTTCCAGCTCTGTGGGAAGCTAAAGCAACTGGCTCTCCACAGTGCTCTCACAGCCTACCGGGAACATCTCTTACCAAGGCCTGTGAAACGCAGTTTCTTGGCAGGCCTGATCTGGCTGAAGTAGAACTCCTGCTCTGGGCGTGCTACTTTGGCCTAGAGCTGCCAGGCCCAAAGGGCCGCCTTGTTTCCAAAGGGGCTGAGAGTCCCCAAAGCATCTTGCTTCCAAATCTTTGGGAAGCTAAGAAACAACTGGCTCTGCACAGTGCTCTCACAGCCTACCGGCAACGTGACAGAGAAAGGCCTGTGAGACGCAGTTTCTTGGAAGGCCTGGTCTGGCTGAGGTAGAACTTGTGCTCTGGGTGTACTCCATTGGCCTAGGGCTGCCAGGCCCAAAGGGCTGCCTTTATTTCCAAAGTGTGAGAGAGGCCCCAAAGCATCTTGCTTCCTGCTCTCTGGGAAGCTAAAACAACTGGCTCTGCACAGTGCTCTCAAAGCCAACCGGGAACGTCACATACAAAGGCCTGTGAAACGCAGCTTCTTGACAGCCCTTATCTGGCTGAGGTAGAACTTGTGCTCTGGGTGTGCTACTTTGGCCTAGAGCTGCCAGGCACAAAGGCTGCTTTGTTTCCAAAGGGGGAGAGACGCCCCAAATCATGTTGCTTCCAGCTGTTTTTGAAGCTAAGAAACAACTCGCTCTGCCAGGTACTCTTACAGCCTTCCGGGAACACCTCTTACGAAGGCCTGTGAAAAGCAGTTTCTTGGCAGGCCTGATCTGGCTGAGGTAGAACTTCTGCTCTGGGTGTGCTCCATTGCCCTAGAGCTGAAAGGCCCAAAGGGCTGCCTTGTTTCCAAAGGGGGAGAGAGGCCCCAAAGCATCTTGCTTCCACCTCTTGGGAAGCTAAGAAACAACTGGCTGTGCCCAGTGCTCTTATAGCCTAAGAGAACATCTCTTATCAAGGCCTGGGAAACGCACTGTCTAGGCAGGCCTGATCTGGAAGAAGTAGAACTTCGGCTCTGGTTGTGCTCCATTGCCCTAGAGCTGCCAGACCCAACGTGCTGCCTTGTTTCCAAAGGGGCAGAGAGGCCCCAAAGCGTCTTGCTTCCAGCTGTTTGGGAAACAAGGAAACAACTGGCTCTGCACCGTGCTCTCACAGCCTACCGGGAACGTCACATACAAAGGCCTCTGAAACGCAGTTCCTTGGCAGGCCTGATCTGGCTGAAGTAGGACTTCTGCTCTGGGTGTGCTCCATTGGCCTAGAGCTGAAAGGCCCAAAGGTCGCCCTTGTTGGCAAAGGGGCAGGGAGCCCCCAAAGCATCTTGCTTCCAGCTCTTTGGGAAGCTAAGAAACAAATGGCTCTGCCCAGTGCTCTAACAGAGTACCGGGAACATCTCTTACCAAAGCCTTTGAAACGCAGTTTCTTGGCAGGCCTTATCTGGCTGAGGTAGAACTTCTGCTCTGGGTGTGCTCCATTGGCCTAGAGCTGCCTGGCCCAAAGGTCGGCCTTGTTTGCAAAGGGGATGAGAGGCCCCAAAGCATCTTGCTTCCAGCTCTTCGGGAAGCTAAGAAACATCTGGCGTTGCCCAGTGCTCTTACAGCCTACCGGGAACATCTCTTACCAAGGCCTGTGAAACGCAGTTTGTTGGTGGCCTGAACTGGCCGAAGTAGAAATTCTGCTCTGGGTGTGCTCCATTGGCCTAGAGCTGCCAGGCCCAAGGTGCTGCCTTGTTTCCAAAGGGGCAGAGAGGCCCCAAAGTATCTTGCTTCCAGCTCTCTGGGAAGCTAAGAACCAACTCGCTCTGCCCCGTGCTCTTACAGCCTACCGGGAACATGTCTTTGAAAGGCCTGTGAAACGCAGTTTCTTGGCAGGCCTCATCTGGCTGAAGTAGAACTCCGGCTCTGGGTGTGCTCCATTGCCCTAGAGCTGCCAGGCCCAAAGTGCTGCCCTGTTTCCAAGGGGCAGAGAGGCCCAAAGCATCTTGCTTCCCGGTCTTTGCGAAGCTAAGAAACAACTGGCTCTGCCCAGTGCTCTTACACCTACCGGGAACATCTCTTACCAAGGCCTGTCAAACGCTGTTTCTTTGCAGGCCTGATCAGGCTGAAGTAGAACTCCTGCTCTGCGTGTGCTCCATTGGCCTAGAGCTTCCCGACCCAAAAGGCTGCCTTGTTCCCAAACGGGCAGAGGGGTCCCAAGCATCTTGCTTCCAGCTTTTCAGGAAGGTAAGAAACAACTGGCTCTGCCCAGTGCTCTTACAGCCTACCGGGAACATCTCTTACCAAGGCCTGTGAAACGCAGTTTCCTGGCAGGCCTGATCTGGCTGAAGTAGAACTTCTGCTCTGGGTGTGCTCCATTGCCCTAGAGCTGCCAGGCCCAAAGGGCTGCCTTGTTTCCAAAGACGGAGAGTGGACCCAAAGCATCTTGCTCCCAGCTCTTCGGGAAGCTAAGAAACAGCTGGCTCTGCCCAGTGCTCTTACAGCCTAAGAGAACATCTCTTTGAAAGGCCTGTGAAACGCAGTTTCTTGGCAGGCCTGACCTGGCTGAAGTAGAACTTCTGTTCTGGTTGTGCTACATAGGCCTAGAGCTACCAGGACCTAAGGGCTGCCTTGTTTCCAAAGGGTGAGAGAGGCCCCAAAGCATCTTGCCTCCAGCACTTTGGGAAGCTAAAAAACAACTGGTTCTGCCCAGTGCTCTCACAGCCTACCGTGAACATCTCTTACCAAGGGCTGTGAAACGCAGTTTCTGGGCAGGACTGATCTGCCTGAAGTAGAACTTCTGCTGTGGGTGTGCTCCATTGGCCTAGAGCTGCCAGGCCCAAAAGGCTGCCTTGTGTCCAAAGGGAGAGAGAGGCCCCAAGGCATCTTGCTTCCAGCTCTGTGGGAAGCTAAAGCAACTGGCTCTCCACAGTGCTCTCACAGCCTACCGGGAACATCTCTTACCAAGGCCTGTGAAACGCAGTTTCTTGGCAGGCCTGATCTGGCTGAAGTAGAACTCCTGCTCTGGGCGTGCTACTTTGGCCTAGAGCTGCCAGGCCCAAAGGGCCGCCTTGTTTCCAAAGGGGCTGAGAGTCCCCAAAGCATCTTGCTTCCAAATCTTTGGGAAGCTAAGAAACAACTGGCTCTGCACAGTGCTCTCACAGCCTACCGGCAACGTGACAGAGAAAGGCCTGTGAGACGCAGTTTCTTGGAAGGCCTGATCTGGCTGAGGTAGAACTTCTGCTCTGGGTGTGCTACTTTGGCCTAGAGCTGCCAGGCACAAAGGCTGCTTTGTTTCCAAAGGGGGAGAGAGGCCCCAAATCATGTTGCTTCCAGCTGTTTTTGAAGCTAAGAAACAACTCGCTCTGCCAGGTACTCTTACAGCCTTCCGGGAACACCTCTTACGAAGGCCTGTGAAAAGCAGTTTCTTGGCAGGCCTGATCTGGCTGAGGTAGAACTTCTGCTCTGGGTGTGCTCCATTGCCCTAGAGCTGAAAGGCCCAAAGGGCTGCCTTGTTTCCAAAGGGGGAGAGAGGCCCCAAAGCATCTTGCTTCCACCTCTTGGGAAGCTAAGAAACAACTGGCTGTGCCCAGTGCTCTTATAGCCTAAGAGAACATCTCTTATCAAGGCCTGTGAAACGCACTCTCTAGGCAGGCCTGATCTGGAAGAAGTAGAACTTCGGCTCTGGTTGTGCTCCATTGCCCTAGAGCTGCCAGACCCAACGTGCTGCCTTGTTTCCAAAGGGGCAGAGAGGCCCCAAAGCGTCTTGCTTCCAGCTGTTTGGGAAACAAGGAAACAACTGGCTCTGCACCGTGCTCTCACAGCCTACCGGGAACGTCACATACAAAGGCCTCTGAAACGCAGTTCCTTGGCAGGCCTGATCTGGCTGAAGTAGGACTTCTGCTCTGGGTGTGCTCCATTGGCCTAGAGCTGAAAGGCCCAAAGGTCGCCCTTGTTGGCAAAGGGGCAGGGAGCCCCCAAAGCATCTTGCTTCCAGCTCTTTGGGAAGCTAAGAAACAAATGGCTCTGCCCAGTGCTCTAACAGAGTACCGGGAACATCTCTTACCAAAGCCTTTGAAACGCAGTTTCTTGGCAGGCCTTATCTGGCTGAGGTAGAACTTCTGCTCTGGGTGTGCTCCATTGGCCTAGAGCTGCCTGGCCCAAAGGTCGGCCTTGTTTGCAAAGGGGATGAGAGGCCCCAAAGCATCTTGCTTCCAGCTCTTCGGGAAGCTAAGAAACATCTGGCGTTGCCCAGTGCTCTTACAGCCTACCGGGAACATCTCTTACCAAGGCGTGTGAAACGCAGTTTGTTGGTGGCCTGAACTGGCCGAAGTAGAACTTCTGCTCTGGGTGTGCTCCATTGGCCTAGAGCTGCCAGGCCCAAGGTGCTGCCTTGTTTCCAAAGGGGCAGAGAGGCCCCAAAGCATCTTGCTTCCAGCTGTCTGGGAAGCTAAGAACCAACTCGCTCTGCCCCGTGCTCTTACAGCCTACCGGGAACATGTCTTTGAAAGGCCTGTGAAACGCAGTTTCTTGGCAGGCCTCATCTGGCTGAAGTAGAACTCCGGCTCTGGGTGTGCTCCATTGCCCTAGAGCTGCCAGGCCCAAAGTGCTGCCCTGTTTCCAAGGGGCAGAGAGGCCCAAAGCATCTTGCTTCCCGGTCTTTGCGAAGCTAAGAAACAACTGGCTCTGCCCAGTGCTCTTACACCTACCGGGAACATCTCTTACCAAGGCCTGTCAAACGCTGTTTCTTTGCAGGCCTGATCAGGCTGAAGTAGAACTCCTGCTCTGCGTGTGCTCCATTGGCCTAGAGCTTCCCGACCCAAAAGGCCGCCTTGTTCCCAAACGGGCAGAGGGGTCCCAAGCATCTTGCTTCCAGCTTTTCAGGAAGGTAAGAAACAACTGGCTCTGCCCAGTGCTCTTACAGCCTACCGGGAACATCTCTTACCAAGGCCTGTGAAACGCAGTTTCCTGGCAGGCCTGATCTGGCTGAAGTAGAACTTCTGCTCTGGGTGTGCTCCATTGCCCTAGAGCTGCCAGGCCCAAAGGGCTGCCTTGTTTCCAAAGACGGAGAGTGGACCCAAAGCATCTTGCTCCCAGCTCTTCGGGAAGCTAAGAAACAGCTGGCTCTGCCCAGTGCTCTTACAGCCTAAGAGAACATCTCTTTGAAAGGCCTGTGAAACGCAGTTTCTTGGCAGGCCTGACCTGGCTGAAGTAGAACTTCTGTTCTGGTTGTGCTACATAGGCCTAGAGCTACCAGGACCTAAGGGCTGCCTTGTTTCCAAAGGGTGAGAGAGGCCCCAAAGCATCTTGCCTCCAGCACTTTGGGAAGCTAAAAAACAACTGGTTCTGCCCAGTGCTCTCACAGCCTACCGTGAACATCTCTTACCAAGGGCTGTGAAACGCAGTTTCTGGGCAGGACTGATCTGCCTGAAGTAGAACTTCTGCTGTGGGTGTGCTCCATTGGCCTAGAGCTGCCAGGCCCAAACGGCTGCCTTGTGTCCAAAGGGAGAGAGAGGCCCCAAGGCATCTTGCTTCCAGCTCTGTGGGAAGCTAAAGCAACTGGCTCTCCACAGTGCTCTCACAGCCTACCGGGAACATCTCTTACCAAGGCCTGTGAAACGCAGTTTCTTGGCAGGCCTGATCTGGCTGAAGTAGAACTCCTGCTCTGGGCGTGCTACTTTGGCCTAGAGCTGCCAGGCCCAAAGGGCCGCCTTGTTTCCAAAGGGGCTGAGAGTCCCCAAAGCATCTTGCTTCCAAATCTTTGGGAAGCTAAGAAACAACTGGCTCTGCACAGTGCTCTCACAGCCTACCGGCAACGTGACAGAGAAAGGCCTGTGAGACGCAGTTTCTTGGAAGGCCTGGTCTGGCTGAGGTAGAACTTGTGCTCTGGGTGTACTCCATTGGCCTAGGGCTGCCAGGCCCAAAGGGCTGCCTTTATTTCCAAAGTGTGAGAGAGGCCCCAAAGCATCTTGCTTCCTGCTCTCTGGGAAGCTAAAACAACTGGCTCTGCACAGTGCTCTCAAAGCCAACCGGGAACGTCACATACAAAGGCCTGTGAAACGCAGCTTCTTGACAGGCCTTATCTGGCTGAGGTAGAACTTGTGCTCTGGGTGTGCTACTTTGGCCTAGAGCTGCCAGGCACAAAGGCTGCTTTGTTTCCAAAGGGGGAGAGAGGCCCCAAATCATGTTGCTTCCAGCTGTTTTTGAAGCTAAGAAACAACTCGCTCTGCCAGGTACTCTTACAGCCTTCCGGGAACACCTCTTACGAAGGCCTGTGAAAAGCAGTTTCTTGGCAGGCCTGATCTGGCTGAGGTAGAACTTCTGCTCTGGGTGTGCTCCATTGCCCTAGAGCTGAAAGGCCCAAAGGGCTGCCTTGTTTCCAAAGGGGGAGAGAGGCCCCAAAGCATCTTGCTTCCACCTCTTGGGAAGCTAAGAAACAACTGGCTGTGCCCAGTGCTCTTATAGCCTAAGAGAACATCTCTTATCAAGGCCTGTGAAACGCACTGTCTAGGCAGGCCTGATCTGGAAGAAGTAGAACTTCGGCTCTGGTTGTGCTCCATTGCCCTAGAGCTGCCAGACCCAACGTGCTGCCTTGTTTCCAAAGGGGCAGAGAGGCCCCAAAGCGTCTTGCTTCCAGCTGTTTGGGAAACAAGGAAACAACTGGCTCTGCACCGTGCTCTCACAGCCTACCGGGAACGTCACATACAAAGGCCTCTGAAACGCAGTTCCTTGGCAGGCCTGATCTGGCTGAAGTAGGACTTCTGCTCTGGGTGTGCTCCATTGGCCTAGAGCTGAAAGGCCCAAAGGTCGCCCTTGTTGGCAAAGGGGCAGGGAGCCCCCAAAGCATCTTGCTTCCAGCTCTTTGGGAAGCTAAGAAACAAATGGCTCTGCCCAGTGCTCTAACAGAGTACCGGGAACATCTCTTACCAAAGCCTTTGAAACGCAGTTTCTTGGCAGGCCTTATCTGGCTGAGGTAGAACTTCTGCTCTGGGTGTGCTCCATTGGCCTAGAGCTGCCTGGCCCAAAGGTCGGCCTTGTTTGCAAAGGGGATGAGAGGCCCCAAAGCATCTTGCTTCCAGCTCTTCGGGAAGCTAAGAAACATCTGGCGTTGCCCAGTGCTCTTACAGCCTACCGGGAACATCTCTTACCAAGGCCTGTGAAACACAGTTTGTTGGTGGCCTGAACTGGCCGAAGTAGAACTTCTGCTCTGGGTGTGCTCCATTGGCCTAGAGCTGCCAGGCCCAAGGTGCTGCCTTGTTTCCAAAGGGGCAGAGAGGCCCCAAAGCATCTTGCTTCCAGCTGTCTGGGAAGCTAAGAACCAACTCGCTCTGCCCCGTGCTCTTACAGCCTACCGGGAACATGTCTTTGAAAGGCCTGTGAAACGCAGTTTCTTGGCAGGCCTCATCTGGCTGAAGTAGAACTCCGGCTCTGGGTGTGCTCCATTGCCCTAGAGCTGCCAGGCCCAAAGTGCTGCCCTGTTTCCAAGGGGCAGAGAGGCCCAAAGCATCTTGCTTCCCGGTCTTTGCGAAGCTAAGAAACAACTGGCTCTGCCCAGTGCTCTTACACCTACCGGGAACATCTCTTACCAAGGCCTGTCAAACGCTGTTTCTTTGCAGGCCTGATCAGGCTGAAGTAGAACTCCTGCTCTGCGTGTGCTCCATTGGCCTAGAGCTTCCCGACCCAAAAGGCTGCCTTGTTCCCAAACGGGCAGAGGGGTCCCAAGCATCTTGCTTCCAGCTTTTCAGGAAGGTAAGAAACAACTGGCTCTGCCCAGTGCTCTTACAGCCTACCGGGAACATCTCTTACCAAGGCCTGTGAAACGCAGTTTCCTGGCAGGCCTGATCTGGCTGAAGTAGAACTTCTGCTCTGGGTGTGCTCCATTGCCCTAGAGCTGCCAGGCCCAAAGGGCTGCCTTGTTTCCAAAGACGGAGAGTGGACCCAAAGCATCTTGCTCCCAGCTCTTCGGGAAGCTAAGAAACAGCTGGCTCTGCCCAGTGCTCTTACAGCCTAAGAGAACATCTCTTTGAAAGGCCTGTGAAACGCAGTTTCTTGGCAGGCCCGACCTGGCTGAAGTAGAACTTCTGTTCTGGTTGTGCTACATAGGCCTAGAGCTACCAGGACCTAAGGGCTGCCTTGTTTCCAAAGGGTGAGAGAGGCCCCAAAGCATCTTGCCTCCAGCACTTTGGGAAGCTAAAAAACAACTGGTTCTGCCCAGTGCTCTCACAGCCTACCGTGAACATCTCTTACCAAGGGCTGTGAAACGCAGTTTCTGGGCAGGACTGATCTGCCTGAAGTAGAACTTCTGCTGTGGGTGTGCTCCATTGGCCTAGAGCTGCCAGGCCCAAAAGGCTGCCTTGTGTCCAAAGGGAGAGAGAGGCCCCAAGGCATCTTGCTTCCAGCTCTGTGGGAAGCTAAAGCAACTGGCTCTCCACAGTGCTCTCACAGCCTACCGGGAACATCTCTTACCAAGGCCTGTGAAACGCAGTTTCTTGGCAGGCCTGATCTGGCTGAAGTAGAACTCCTGCTCTGGGCGTGCTACTTTGGCCTAGAGCTGCCAGGCCCAAAGGGCCGCCTTGTTTCCAAAGGGGCTGAGAGTCCCCAAAGCATCTTGCTTCCAAATCTTTGGGAAGCTAAGAAACAACTGGCTCTGCACAGTGCTCTCACAGCCTACCGGCAACGTGACAGAGAAAGGCCTGTGAGACGCAGTTTCTTGGAAGGCCTGATCTGGCTGAGGTAGAACTTCTGCTCTGGGTGTGCTACTTTGGCCTAGAGCTGCCAGGCACAAAGGCTGCTTTGTTTCCAAAGGGGGAGAGAGGCCCCAAATCATGTTGCTTCCAGCTGTTTTTGAAGCTAAGAAACAACTCGCTCTGCCAGGTACTCTTACAGCCTTCCGGGAACACCTCTTACGAAGGCCTGTGAAAAGCAGTTTCTTGGCAGGCCTGATCTGGCTGAGGTAGAACTTCTGCTCTGGGTGTGCTCCATTGCCCTAGAGCTGAAAGGCCCAAAGGGCTGCCTTGTTTCCAAAGGGGGAGAGAGGCCCCAAAGCATCTTGCTTCCACCTCTTGGGAAGCTAAGAAACAACTGGCTGTGCCCAGTGCTCTTATAGCCTAAGAGAACATCTCTTATCAAGGCCTGTGAAACGCACTGTCTAGGCAGGCCTGATCTGGAAGAAGTAGAACTTCGGCTCTGGTTGTGCTCCATTGCCCTAGAGCTGCCAGACCCAACGTGCTGCCTTGTTTCCAAAGGGGCAGAGAGGCCCCAAAGCGTCTTGCTTCCAGCTGTTTGGGAAACAAGGAAACAACTGGCTCTGCACCGTGCTCTCACAGCCTACCGGGAACGTCACATACAAAGGCCTCTGAAACGCAGTTCCTTGGCAGGCCTGATCTGGCTGAAGTAGGACTTCTGCTCTGGGTGTGCTCCATTGGCCTAGAGCTGAAAGGCCCAAAGGTCGCCCTTGTTGGCAAAGGGGCAGGGAGCCCCCAAAGCATCTTGCTTCCAGCTCTTTGGGAAGCTAAGAAACAAATGGCTCTGCCCAGTGCTCTAACAGAGTACCGGGAACATCTCTTACCAAAGCCTTTGAAACGCAGTTTCTTGGCAGGCCTTATCTGGCTGAGGTAGAACTTCTGCTCTGGGTGTGCTCCATTGGCCTAGAGCTGCCTGGCCCAAAGGTCGGCCTTGTTTGCAAAGGGGATGAGAGGCCCCAAAGCATCTTGCTTCCAGCTCTTCGGGAAGCTAAGAAACATCTGGCGTTGCCCAGTGCTCTTACAGCCTACCGGGAACATCTCTTACCAAGGCCTGTGAAACACAGTTTGTTGGTGGCCTGAACTGGCCGAAGTAGAACTTCTGCTCTGGGTGTGCTCCATTGGCCTAGAGCTGCCAGGCCCAAGGTGCTGCCTTGTTTCCAAAGGGGCAGAGAGGCCCCAAAGCATCTTGCTTCCAGCTGTCTGGGAAGCTAAGAACCAACTCGCTCTGCCCCGTGCTCTTACAGCCTACCGGGAACATGTCTTTGAAAGGCCTGTGAAACGCAGTTTCTTGGCAGGCCTCATCTGGCTGAAGTAGAACTCCGGCTCTGGGTGTGCTCCATTGCCCTAGAGCTGCCAGGCCCAAAGTGCTGCCCTGTTTCCAAGGGGCAGAGAGGCCCAAAGCATCTTGCTTCCCGGTCTTTGCGAAGCTAAGAAACAACTGGCTCTGCCCAGTGCTCTTACACCTACCGGGAACATCTCTTACCAAGGCCTGTCAAACGCTGTTTCTTTGCAGGCCTGATCAGGCTGAAGTAGAACTCCTGCTCTGCGTGTGCTCCATTGGCCTAGAGCTTCCCGACCCAAAAGGCTGCCTTGTTCCCAAACGGGCAGAGGGGTCCCAAGCATCTTGCTTCCAGCTTTTCAGGAAGGTAAGAAACAACTGGCTCTGCCCAGTGCTCTTACAGCCTACCGGGAACATCTCTTACCAAGGCCTGTGAAACGCAGTTTCCTGGCAGGCCTGATCTGGCTGAAGTAGAACTTCTGCTCTGGGTGTGCTCCATTGCCCTAGAGCTGCCAGGCCCAAAGGGCTGCCTTGTTTCCAAAGACGGAGAGTGGACCCAAAGCATCTTGCTCCCAGCTCTTCGGGAAGCTAAGAAACAGCTGGCTCTGCCCAGTGCTCTTACAGCCTAAGAGAACATCTCTTTGAAAGGCCTGTGAAACGCAGTTTCTTGGCAGGCCCGACCTGGCTGAAGTAGAACTTCTGTTCTGGTTGTGCTACATAGGCCTAGAGCTACCAGGACCTAAGGGCTGCCTTGTTTCCAAAGGGTGAGAGAGGCCCCAAAGCATCTTGCCTCCAGCACTTTGGGAAGCTAAAAAACAACTGGTTCTGCCCAGTGCTCTCACAGCCTACCGTGAACATCTCTTACCAAGGGCTGTGAAACGCAGTTTCTGGGCAGGACTGATCTGCCTGAAGTAGAACTTCTGCTGTGGGTGTGCTCCATTGGCCTAGAGCTGCCAGGCCCAAAAGGCTGCCTTGTGTCCAAAGGGAGAGAGAGGCCCCAAGGCATCTTGCTTCCAGCTCTGTGGGAAGCTAAAGCAACTGGCTCTCCACAGTGCTCTCACAGCCTACCGGGAACATCTCTTACCAAGGCCTGTGAAACGCAGTTTCTTGGCAGGCCTGATCTGGCTGAAGTAGAACTCCTGCTCTGGGCGTGCTACTTTGGCCTAGAGCTGCCAGGCCCAAAGGGCCGCCTTGTTTCCAAAGGGGCTGAGAGTCCCCAAAGCATCTTGCTTCCAAATCTTTGGGAAGCTAAGAAACAACTGGCTCTGCACAGTGCTCTCACAGCCTACCGGCAACGTGACAGAGAAAGGCCTGTGAGACGCAGTTTCTTGGAAGGCCTGATCTGGCTGAGGTAGAACTTCTGCTCTGGGTGTGCTACTTTGGCCTAGAGCTGCCAGGCACAAAGGCTGCTTTGTTTCCAAAGGGGGAGAGAGGCCCCAAATCATGTTGCTTCCAGCTGTTTTTGAAGCTAAGAAACAACTCGCTCTGCCAGGTACTCTTACAGCCTTCCGGGAACACCTCTTACGAAGGCCTGTGAAAAGCAGTTTCTTGGCAGGCCTGATCTGGCTGAGGTAGAACTTCTGCTCTGGGTGTGCTCCATTGCCCTAGAGCTGAAAGGCCCAAAGGGCTGCCTTGTTTCCAAAGGGGGAGAGAGGCCCCAAAGCATCTTGCTTCCACCTCTTGGGAAGCTAAGAAACAACTGGCTGTGCCCAGTGCTCTTATAGCCTAAGAGAACATCTCTTATCAAGGCCTGTGAAACGCACTGTCTAGGCAGGCCTGATCTGGAAGAAGTAGAACTTCGGCTCTGGTTGTGCTCCATTGCCCTAGAGCTGCCAGACCCAACGTGCTGCCTTGTTTCCAAAGGGGCAGAGAGGCCCCAAAGCGTCTTGCTTCCAGCTGTTTGGGAAACAAGGAAACAACTGGCTCTGCACCGTGCTCTCACAGCCTACCGGGAACGTCACATACAAAGGCCTCTGAAACGCAGTTCCTTGGCAGGCCTGATCTGGCTGAAGTAGGACTTCTGCTCTGGGTGTGCTCCATTGGCCTAGAGCTGAAAGGCCCAAAGGTCGCCCTTGTTGGCAAAGGGGCAGGGAGCCCCCAAAGCATCTTGCTTCCAGCTCTTTGGGAAGCTAAGAAACAAATGGCTCTGCCCAGTGCTCTAACAGAGTAGCGGGAACATCTCTTACCAAAGCCTTTGAAACGCAGTTTCTTGGCAGGCCTTATCTGGCTGAGGTAGAACTTCTGCTCTGGGTGTGCTCCATTGGCCTAGAGCTGCCTGGCCCAAAGGTCGGCCTTGTTTGCAAAGGGGATGAGAGGCCCCAAAGCATCTTGCTTCCAGCTCTTCGGGAAGCTAAGAAACATCTGGCGTTGCCCAGTGCTCTTACAGCCTACCGGGAACATCTCTTACCAAGGCCTGTGAAACGCAGTTTGTTGGTGGCCTGAACTGGCCGAAGTAGAACTTCTGCTCTGGGTGTGCTCCATTGGCCTAGAGCTGCCAGGCCCAAGGTGCTGCCTTGTTTCCAAAGGGGCAGAGAGGCCCCAAAGCATCTTGCTTCCAGCTCTCTGGGAAGCTAAGAACCAACTCGCTCTGCCCCGTGCTCTTACAGCCTACCGGGAACATGTCTTTGAAAGGCCTGTGAAACGCAGTTTCTTGGCAGGCCTCATCTGGCTGAAGTAGAACTCCGGCTCTGGGTGTGCTCCATTGCCCTAGAGCTGCCAGGCCCAAAGTGCTGCCCTGTTTCCAAGGGGCAGAGAGGCCCAAAGCATCTTGCTTCCCGGTCTTTGCGAAGCTAAGAAACAACTGGCTCTGCCCAGTGCTCTTACACCTACCGGGAACATCTCTTACCAAGGCCTGTCAAACGCTGTTTCTTTGCAGGCCTGATCAGGCTGAAGTAGAACTCCTGCTCTGCGTGTGCTCCATTGGCCTAGAGCTTCCCGACCCAAAAGGCTGCCTTGTTCCCAAACGGGCAGAGGGGTCCCAAGCATCTTGCTTCCAGCTTTTCAGGAAGGTAAGAAACAACTGGCTCTGCCCAGTGCTCTTACAGCCTACCGGGAACATCTCTTACCAAGGCCTGTGAAACGCAGTTTCCTGGCAGGCCTGATCTGGCTGAAGTAGAACTTCTGCTCTGGGTGTGCTCCATTGCCCTAGAGCTGCCAGGCCCAAAGGGCTGCCTTGTTTCCAAAGACGGAGAGTGGACCCAAAGCATCTTGCTCCCAGCTCTTCGGGAAGCTAAGAAACAGCTGGCTCTGCCCAGTGCTCTTACAGCCTAAGAGAACATCTCTTTGAAAGGCCTGTGAAACGCAGTTTCTTGGCAGGCCCGACCTGGCTGAAGTAGAACTTCTGTTCTGGTTGTGCTACATAGGCCTAGAGCTACCAGGACCTAAGGGCTGCCTTGTTTCCAAAGGGTGAGAGAGGCCCCAAAGCATCTTGCCTCCAGCACTTTGGGAAGCTAAAAAACAACTGGTTCTGCCCAGTGCTCTCACAGCCTACCGTGAGCATCTCTTACCAAGGGCTGTGAAACGCAGTTTCTGGGCAGGACTGATCTGCCTGAAGTAGAACTTCTGCTGTGGGTGTGCTCCATTGGCCTAGAGCTGCCAGGCCCAAACGGCTGCCTTGTGTCCAAAGGGAGAGAGAGGCCCCAAGGCATCTTGCTTCCAGCTCTGTGGGAAGCTAAAGCAACTGGCTCTCCACAGTGCTCTCACAGCCTACCGGGAACATCTCTTACCAAGGCCTGTGAAACGCAGTTTCTTGGCAGGCCTGATCTGGCTGAAGTAGAACTCCTGCTCTGGGCGTGCTACTTTGGCCTAGAGCTGCCAGGCCCAAAGGGCCGCCTTGTTTCCAAAGGGGCTGAGAGTCCCCAAAGCATCTTGCTTCCAAATCTTTGGGAAGCTAAGAAACAACTGGCTCTGCACAGTGCTCTCACAGCCTACCGGCAACGTGACAGAGAAAGGCCTGTGAGACGCAGTTTCTTGGAAGGCCTGATCTGGCTGAGGTAGAACTTGTGCTCTGGGTGTGCTACTTTGGCCTAGAGCTGCCAGGCACAAAGGCTGCTTTGTTTCCAAAGGGGGAGAGAGGCCCCAAATCATGTTGCTTCCAGCTGTTTTTGAAGCTAAGAAACAACTCGCTCTGCCAGGTACTCTTACAGCCTTCCGGGAACACCTCTTACGAAGGCCTGTGAAAAGCAGTTTCTTGGCAGGCCTGATCTGGCTGAGGTAGAACTTCTGCTCTGGGTGTGCTCCATTGCCCTAGAGCTGAAAGGCCCAAAGGGCTGCCTTGTTTCCAAAGGGGGAGAGAGGCCCCAAAGCATCTTGCTTCCACCTCTTGGGAAGCTAAGAAACAACTGGCTGTGCCCAGTGCTCTTATAGCCTAAGAGAACATCTCTTATCAAGGCCTGTGAAACGCACTGTCTAGGCAGGCCTGATCTGGAAGAAGTAGAACTTCGGCTCTGGTTGTGCTCCATTGCCCTAGAGCTGCCAGACCCAACGTGCTGCCTTGTTTCCAAAGGGGCAGAGAGGCCCCAAAGCGTCTTGCTTCCAGCTGTTTGGGAAACAAGGAAACAACTGGCTCTGCACCGTGCTCTCACAGCCTACCGGGAACGTCACATACAAAGGCCTCTGAAACGCAGTTCCTTGGCAGGCCTGATCTGGCTGAAGTAGGACTTCTGCTCTGGGTGTGCTCCATTGGCCTAGAGCTGAAAGGCCCAAAGGTCGCCCTTGTTGGCAAAGGGGCAGGGAGCCCCCAAAGCATCTTGCTTCCAGCTCTTTGGGAAGCTAAGAAACAAATGGCTCTGCCCAGTGCTCTAACAGAGTACCGGGAACATCTCTTACCAAAGCCTTTGAAACGCAGTTTCTTGGCAGGCCTTATCTGGCTGAGGTAGAACTTCTGCTCTGGGTGTGCTCCATTGGCCTAGAGCTGCCTGGCCCAAAGGTCGGCCTTGTTTGCAAAGGGGATGAGAGGCCCCAAAGCATCTTGCTTCCAGCTCTTCGGGAAGCTAAGAAACATCTGGCGTTGCCCAGTGCTCTTACAGCCTACCGGGAACATCTCTTACCAAGGCCTGTGAAACGCAGTTTGTTGGTGGCCTGAACTGGCCGAAGTAGAACTTCTGCTCTGGGTGTGCTCCATTGGCCTAGAGCTGCCAGGCCCAAGGTGCTGCCTTGTTTCCAAAGGGGCAGAGAGGCCCCAAAGCATCTTGCTTCCAGCTCTCTGGGAAGCTAAGAACCAACTCGCTCTGCCCCGTGCTCTTACAGCCTACCGGGAACATGTCTTTGAAAGGCCTGTGAAACGCAGTTTCTTGGCAGGCCTCATCTGGCTGAAGTAGAACTCCGGCTCTGGGTGTGCTCCATTGCCCTAGAGCTGCCAGGCCCCAAGTGCTGCCCTGTTTCCAAGGGGCAGAGAGGCCCAAAGCATCTTGCTTCCCGGTCTTTGCGAAGCTAAGAAACAACTGGCTCTGCCCAGTGCTCTTACACCTACCGGGAACATCTCTTACCAAGGCCTGTCAAACGCTGTTTCTTTGCAGGCCTGATCAGGCTGAAGTAGAACTCCTGCTCTGCGTGTGCTCCATTGGCCTAGAGCTTCCCGACCCAAAAGGCTGCCTTGTTCCCAAACGGGCAGAGGGGTCCCAAGCATCTTGCTTCCAGCTTTTCAGGAAGGTAAGAAACAACTGGCTCTGCCCAGTGCTCTTACAGCCTACCGGGAACATCTCTTACCAAGGCCTGTGAAACGCAGTTTCCTGGCAGGCCTGATCTGGCTGAAGTAGAACTTCTGCTCTGGGCGTGCTCCATTGCCCTAGAGCTGCCAGGCCCAAAGGGCTGCCTTGTTTCCAAAGACGGAGAGTGGACCCAAAGCATCTTGCTCCCAGCTCTTCGGGAAGCTAAGAAACAGCTGGCTCTGCCCAGTGCTCTTACAGCCTAAGAGAACATCTCTTTGAAAGGCCTGTGAAACGCAGTTTCTTGGCAGGCCTGACCTGGCTGAAGTAGAACTTCTGTTCTGGTTGTGCTACATAGGCCTAGAGCTACCAGGACCTAAGGGCTGCCTTGTTTCCAAAGGGTGAGAGAGGCCCCAAAGCATCTTGCCTCCAGCACTTTGGGAAGCTAAAAAACAACTGGTTCTGCCCAGTGCTCTCACAGCCTACCGTGAACATCTCTTACCAAGGGCTGTGAAACGCAGTTTCTGGGCAGGACTGATCTGCCTGAAGTAGAACTTCTGCTGTGGGTGTGCTCCATTGGCCTAGAGCTGCCAGGCCCAAAAGGCTGCCTTGTGTCCAAAGGGAGAGAGAGGCCCCAAGGCATCTTGCTTCCAGCTCTGTGGGAAGCTAAAGCAACTGGCTCTCCACAGTGCTCTCACAGCCTACCGGGAACATCTCTTACCAAGGCCTGTGAAACGCAGTTTCTTGGCAGGCCTGATCTGGCTGAAGTAGAACTCCTGCTCTGGGCGTGCTACTTTGGCCTAGAGCTGCCAGGCCCAAAGGGCCGCCTTGTTTCCAAAGGGGCTGAGAGTCCCCAAAGCATCTTGCTTCCAAATCTTTGGGAAGCTAAGAAACAACTGGCTCTGCACAGTGCTCTCACAGCCTACCGGCAACGTGACAGAGAAAGGCCTGTGAGACGCAGTTTCTTGGAAGGCCTGATCTGGCTGAGGTAGAACTTCTGCTCTGGGTGTGCTACTTTGGCCTAGAGCTGCCAGGCACAAAGGCTGCTTTGTTTCCAAAGGGGGAGAGAGGCCCCAAATCATGTTGCTTCCAGCTGTTTTTGAAGCTAAGAAACAACTCGCTCTGCCAGGTACTCTTACAGCCTTCCGGGAACACCTCTTACGAAGGCCTGTGAAAAGCAGTTTCTTGGCAGGCCTGATCTGGCTGAGGTAGAACTTCTGCTCTGGGTGTGCTCCATTGCCCTAGAGCTGAAAGGCCCAAAGGGCTGCCTTGTTTCCAAAGGGGGAGAGAGGCCCCAAAGCATCTTGCTTCCACCTCTTGGGAAGCTAAGAAACAACTGGCTGTGCCCAGTGCTCTTATAGCCTAAGAGAACATCTCTTATCAAGGCCTGTGAAACGCACTGTCTAGGCAGGCCTGATCTGGAAGAAGTAGAACTTCGGCTCTGGTTGTGCTCCATTGCCCTAGAGCTGCCAGACCCAACGTGCTGCCTTGTTTCCAAAGGGGCAGAGAGGCCCCTAAGCGTCTTGCTTCCAGCTGTTTGGGAAACAAGGAAACAACTGGCTCTGCACCGTGCTCTCACAGCCTACCGGGAACGTCACATACAAAGGCCTCTGAAACGCAGTTCCTTGGCAGGCCTGATCTGGCTGAAGTAGGACTTCTGCTCTGGGTGTGCTCCATTGGCCTAGAGCTGAAAGGCCCAAAGGTCGCCCTTGTTGGCAAAGGGGCAGGGAGCCCCCAAAGCATCTTGCTTCCAGCTCTTTGGGAAGCTAAGAAACAAATGGCTCTGCCCAGTGCTCTAACAGAGTACCGGGAACATCTCTTACCAAAGCCTTTGAAACGCAGTTTCTTGGCAGGCCTTATCTGGCTGAGGTAGAACTTCTGCTCTGGGTGTGCTCCATTGGCCTAGAGCTGCCTGGCCCAAAGGTCGGCCTTGTTTGCAAAGGGGATGAGAGGCCCCAAAGCATCTTGCTTCCAGCTCTTCGGGAAGCTAAGAAACATCTGGCGTTGCCCAGTGCTCTTACAGCCTACCGGGAACATCTCTTACCAAGGCGTGTGAAACGCAGTTTGTTGGTGGCCTGAACTGGCCGAAGTAGAACTTCTGCTCTGGGTGTGCTCCATTGGCCTAGAGCTGCCAGGCCCAAGGTGCTGCCTTGTTTCCAAAGGGGCAGAGAGGCCCCAAAGCATCTTGCTTCCAGCTGTCTGGGAAGCTAAGAACCAACTCGCTCTGCCCCGTGCTCTTACAGCCTACCGGGAACATGTCTTTGAAAGGCCTGTGAAACGCAGTTTCTTGGCAGGCCTCATCTGGCTGAAGTAGAACTCCGGCTCTGGGTGTGCTCCATTGCCCTAGAGCTGCCAGGCCCAAAGTGCTGCCCTGTTTCCAAGGGGCAGAGAGGCCCCAAAGCATCTTGCTTCCAGCTCTCTGGGAAGCTAAGAACCAACTCGCTCTGCCCCGTGCTCTTACAGCCTACCGGGAACATGTCTTTGAAAGGCCTGTGACACGCAGTTTCTTGGCACGCCTCATCTGGCTGAAGTAGAACTCCGGCTCTGGGTGTGCTCCATTGCCCTAGAGCTGCCAGGCCCAAAGTGCTGCCCTGTTTCCAAGGGGCAGAGAGGCCCAAAGCATCTTGCTTCCCGGTCTTTGCGAAGCTAAGAAACAACTGGCTCTGCCCAGTGCTCTTACACCTACCGGGAACATCTCTTACCAAGGCCTGTCAAACGCTGTTTCTTTGCAGGCCTGATCAGGCTGAAGTAGAACTCCTGCTCTGCGTGTGCTCCATTGGCCTAGAGCTTCCCGACCCAAAAGGCTGCCTTGTTCCCAAACGGGCAGAGGGGTCCCAAGCATCTTGCTTCCAGCTTTTCAGGAAGGTAAGAAACAACTGGCTCTGCCCAGTGCTCTTACAGCCTACCGGGAACATCTCTTACCAAGGCCTGTGAAACGCAGTTTCCTGGCAGGCCTGATCTGGCTGAAGTAGAACTTCTGCTCTGGGCGTGCTCCATTGCCCTAGAGCTGCCAGGCCCAAAGGGCTGCCTTGTTTCCAAAGACGGAGAGTGGACCCAAAGCATCTTGCTCCCAGCTCTTCGGGAAGCTAAGAAACAGCTGGCTCTGCCCAGTGCTCTTACAGCCTAAGAGAACATCTCTTTGAAAGGCCTGTGAAACGCAGTTTCTTGGCAGGCCTGACCTGGCTGAAGTAGAACTTCTGTTCTGGTTGTGCTACATAGGCCTAGAGCTACCAGGACCTAAGGGCTGCCTTGTTTCCAAAGGGTGAGAGAGGCCCCAAAGCATCTTGCCTCCAGCACTTTGGGAAGCTAAAAAACAACTGGTTCTGCCCAGTGCTCTCACAGCCTACCGTGAACATCTCTTACCAAGGGCTGTGAAACGCAGTTTCTGGGCAGGACTGATCTGCCTGAAGTAGAACTTCTGCTGTGGGTGTGCTCCATTGGCCTAGAGCTGCCAGGCCCAAAAGGCTGCCTTGTGTCCAAAGGGAGAGAGAGGCCCCAAGGCATCTTGCTTCCAGCTCTGTGGGAAGCTAAAGCAACTGGCTCTCCACAGTGCTCTCACAGCCTACCGGGAACATCTCTTACCAAGGCCTGTGAAACGCAGTTTCTTGGCAGGCCTGATCTGGCTGAAGTAGAACTCCTGCTCTGGGCGTGCTACTTTGGCCTAGAGCTGCCAGGCCCAAAGGGCCGCCTCGTTTCCAAAGGGGCTGAGAGTCCCCAAAGCATCTTGCTTCCAAATCTTTGGGAAGCTAAGAAACAACTGGCTCTGCACAGTGCTCTCACAGCCTACCGGCAACGTGACAGAGAAAGGCCTGTGAGACGCAGTTTCTTGGAAGGCCTGATCTGGCTGAGGTAGAACTTGTGCTCTGGGTGTGCTACTTTGGCCTAGAGCTGCCAGGCACAAAGGCTGCTTTGTTTCCAAAGGGGGAGAGAGGCCCCAAATCATGTTGCTTCCAGCTGTTTTTGAAGCTAAGAAACAACTCGCTCTGCCAGGTACTCTTACAGCCTTCCGGGAACACCTCTTACGAAGGCCTGTGAAAAGCAGTTTCTTGGCAGGCCTGATCTGGCTGAGGTAGAACTTCTGCTCTGGGTGTGCTCCATTGCCCTAGAGCTGAAAGGCCCAAAGGGCTGCCTTGTTTCCAAAGGGGGAGAGAGGCCCCAAAGCATCTTGCTTCCACCTCTTGGGAAGCTAAGAAACAACTGGCTGTGCCCAGTGCTCTTATAGCCTAAGAGAACATCTCTTATCAAGGCCTGGGAAACGCACTGTCTAGGCAGGCCTGATCTGGAAGAAGTAGAACTTCGGCTCTGGTTGTGCTCCATTGCCCTAGAGCTGCCAGACCCAACGTGCTGCCTTGTTTCCAAAGGGGCAGAGAGGCCCCAAAGCGTCTTGCTTCCAGCTGTTTGGGAAACAAGGAAACAACTGGCTCTGCACCGTGCTCTCACAGCCTACCGGGAACGTCACATACAAAGGCCTCTGAAACGCAGTTCCTTGGCAGGCCTGATCTGGCTGAAGTAGGACTTCTGCTCTGGGTGTGCTCCATTGGCCTAGAGCTGAAAGGCCCAAAGGTCGCCCTTGTTGGCAAAGGGGCAGGGAGCCCCCAAAGCATCTTGCTTCCAGCTCTTTGGGAAGCTAAGAAACAAATGGCTCTGCCCAGTGCTCTAACAGAGTAGCGGGAACATCTCTTACCAAAGCCTTTGAAACGCAGTTTCTTGGCAGGCCTTATCTGGCTGAGGTAGAACTTCTGCTCTGGGTGTGCTCCATTGGCCTAGAGCTGCCTGGCCCAAAGGTCGGCCTTGTTTGCAAAGGGGATGAGAGGCCCCAAAGCATCTTGCTTCCAGCTCTTCGGGAAGCTAAGAAACATCTGGCGTTGCCCAGTGCTCTTACAGCCTACCGGGAACATCTCTTACCAAGGCCTGTGAAACGCAGTTTGTTGGTGGCCTGAACTGGCCGAAGTAGAACTTCTGCTCTGGGTGTGCTCCATTGGCCTAGAGCTGCCTGGCCCAAGGTGCTGCCTTGTTTCCAAAGGGGCAGAGAGGCCCCAAAGCATCTTGCTTCCAGCTCTCTGGGAAGCTAAGAACCAACTCGCTCTGCCCCGTGCTCTTACAGCCTACCGGGAACATGTCTTTGAAAGGCCTGTGAAACGCAGTTTCTTGGCAGGCCTCATCTGGCTGAAGTAGAACTCCGGCTCTGGGTGTGCTCCATTGCCCTAGAGCTGCCAGGCCCAAAGTGCTGCCCTGTTTCCAAGGGGCAGAGAGGCCCAAAGCATCTTGCTTCCCGGTCTTTGCGAAGCTAAGAAACAACTGGCTCTGCCCAGTGCTCTTACACCTACCGGGAACATCTCTTACCAAGGCCTGTCAAACGCTGTTTCTTTGCAGGCCTGATCAGGCTGAAGTAGAACTCCTGCTCTGCGTGTGCTCCATTGGCCTAGAGCTTCCCGACCCAAAAGGCTGCCTTGTTCCCAAACGGGCAGAGGGGTCCCAAGCATCTTGCTTCCAGCTTTTCAGGAAGGTAAGAAACAACTGGCTCTGCCCAGTGCTCTTACAGCCTACCGGGAACATCTCTTACCAAGGCCTGTGAAACGCAGTTTCCTGGCAGGCCTGATCTGGCCGAAGTAGAACTTCTGCTCTGGGCGTGCTCCATTGCCCTAGAGCTGCCAGGCCCAAAGGGCTGCCTTGTTTCCAAAGACGGAGAGTGGACCCAAAGCATCTTGCTCCCAGCTCTTCGGGAAGCTAAGAAACAGCTGGCTCTGCCCAGTGCTCTCACAGCCTAAGAGAACATCTCTTTGAAAGGCCTGTGAAACGCAGTTTCTTGGCAGGCCTGACCTGGCTGAAGTAGAACTTCTGTTCTGGTTGTGCTACATAGGCCTAGAGCTACCAGGACCTAAGGGCTGCCTTGTTTCCAAAGGGTGAGAGAGGCCCCAAAGCATCTTGCCTCCAGCACTTTGGGAAGCTAAAAAACAACTGGTTCTGCCCAGTGCTCTCACAGCCTACCGTGAACATCTCTTACCAAGGGCTGTGAAACGCAGTTTCTGGGCAGGACTGATCTGCCTGAAGTAGAACTTCTGCTGTGGGTGTGCTCCATTGGCCTAGAGCTGCCAGGCCCAAACGGCTGCCTTGTGTCCAAAGGGAGAGAGAGGCCCCAAGGCATCTTGCTTCCAGCTCTGTGGGAAGCTAAAGCAACTGGCTCTCCACAGTGCTCTCACAGCCTACCGGGAACATCTCTTACCAAGGCCTGTGAAACGCAGTTTCTTGGCAGGCCTGATCTGGCTGAAGTAGAACTCCTGCTCTGGGCGTGCTACTTTGGCCTAGAGCTGCCAGGCCCAAAGGGCCGCCTCGTTTCCAAAGGGGCTGAGAGTCCCCAAAGCATCTTGCTTCCAAATCTTTGGGAAGCTAAGAAACAACTGGCTCTGCACAGTGCTCTCACAGCCTACCGGCAACGTGACAGAGAAAGGCCTGTGAGACGCAGTTTCTTGGAAGGCCTGATCTGGCTGAGGTAGAACTTGTGCTCTGGGTGTGCTACTTTGGCCTAGAGCTGCCAGGCACAAAGGCTGCTTTGTTTCCAAAGGGGGAGAGAGGCCCCAAATCATGTTGCTTCCAGCTGTTTTTGAAGCTAAGAAACAACTCGCTCTGCCAGGTACTCTTACAGCCTTCCGGGAACACCTCTTACGAAGGCCTGTGAAAAGCAGTTTCTTGGCAGGCCTGATCTGGCTGAGGTAGAACTTCTGCTCTGGGTGTGCTCCATTGCCCTAGAGCTGAAAGGCCCAAAGGGCTGCCTTGTTTCCAAAGGGGGAGAGAGGCCCCAAAGCATCTTGCTTCCACCTCTTGGGAAGCTAAGAAACAACTGGCTGTGCCCAGTGCTCTTATAGCCTAAGAGAACATCTCTTATCAAGGCCTGGGAAACGCACTGTCTAGGCAGGCCTGATCTGGAAGAAGTAGAACTTCGGCTCTGGTTGTGCTCCATTGCCCTAGAGCTGCCAGACCCAACGTGCTGCCTTGTTTCCAAAGGGGCAGAGAGGCCCCAAAGCGTCTTGCTTCCAGCTGTTTGGGAAACAAGGAAACAACTGGCTCTGCACCGTGCTCTCACAGCCTACCGGGAACGTCACATACAAAGGCCTCTGAAACGCAGTTCCTTGGCAGGCCTGATCTGGCTGAAGTAGGACTTCTGCTCTGGGTGTGCTCCATTGGCCTAGAGCTGAAAGGCCCAAAGGTCGCCCTTGTTGGCAAAGGGGCAGGGAGCCCCCAAAGCATCTTGCTTCCAGCTCTTTGGGAAGCTAAGAAACAAATGGCTCTGCCCAGTGCTCTAACAGAGTACCGGGAACATCTCTTACCAAAGCCTTTGAAACGCAGTTTCTTGGCAGGCCTTATCTGGCTGAGGTAGAACTTCTGCTCTGGGTGTGCTCCATTGGCCTAGAGCTGCCTGGCCCAAAGGTCGGCCTTGTTTGCAAAGGGGATGAGAGGCCCCAAAGCATCTTGCTTCCAGCTCTTCGGGAAGCTAAGAAACATCTGGCGTTGCCCAGTGCTCTTACAGCCTACCGGGAACATCTCTTACCAAGGCCTGTGAAACGCAGTTTGTTGGTGGCCTGAACTGGCCGAAGTAGAACTTCTGCTCTGGGTGTGCTCCATTGGCCTAGAGCTGCCTGGCCCAAGGTGCTGCCTTGTTTCCAAAGGGGCAGAGAGGCCCCAAAGCATCTTGCTTCCAGCTCTCTGGGAAGCTAAGAACCAACTCGCTCTGCCCCGTGCTCTTACAGCCTACCGGGAACATGTCTTTGAAAGGCCTGTGAAACGCAGTTTCTTGGCAGGCCTCATCTGGCTGAAGTAGAACTCCGGCTCTGGGTGTGCTCCATTGCCCTAGAGCTGCCAGGCCCCAAGTGCTGCCCTGTTTCCAAGGGGCAGAGAGGCCCAAAGCATCTTGCTTCCCGGTCTTTGCGAAGCTAAGAAACAACTGGCTCTGCCCAGTGCTCTTACACCTACCGGGAACATCTCTTACCAAGGCCTGTCAAACGCTGTTTCTTTGCAGGCCTGATCAGGCTGAAGTAGAACTCCTGCTCTGCGTGTGCTCCATTGGCCTAGAGCTTCCCGACCCAAAAGGCTGCCTTGTTCCCAAACGGGCAGAGGGGTCCCAAGCATCTTGCTTCCAGCTTTTCAGGAAGGTAAGAAACAACTGGCTCTGCCCAGTGCTCTTACAGCCTACCGGGAACATCTCTTACCAAGGCCTGTGAAACGCAGTTTCCTGGCAGGCCTGATCTGGCCGAAGTAGAACTTCTGCTCTGGGCGTGCTCCATTGCCCTAGAGCTGCCAGGCCCAAAGGGCTGCCTTGTTTCCAAAGACGGAGAGTGGACCCAAAGCATCTTGCTCCCAGCTCTTCGGGAAGCTAAGAAACAGCTGGCTCTGCCCAGTGCTCTCACAGCCTAAGAGAACATCTCTTTGAAAGGCCTGTGAAACGCAGTTTCTTGGCAGGCCTGACCTGGCTGAAGTAGAACTTCTGTTCTGGTTGTGCTACATAGGCCTAGAGCTACCAGGACCTAAGGGCTGCCTTGTTTCCAAAGGGTGAGAGAGGCCCCAAAGCATCTTGCCTCCAGCACTTTGGGAAGCTAAAAAACAACTGGTTCTGCCCAGTGCTCTCACAGCCTACCGTGAACATCTCTTACCAAGGGCTGTGAAACGCAGTTTCTGGGCAGGACTGATCTGCCTGAAGTAGAACTTCTGCTGTGGGTGTGCTCCATTGGCCTAGAGCTGCCAGGCCCAAAAGGCTGCCTTGTGTCCAAAGGGAGAGAGAGGCCCCAAGGCATCTTGCTTCCAGCTCTGTGGGAAGCTAAAGCAACTGGCTCTCCACAGTGCTCTCACAGCCTACCGGGAACATCTCTTACCAAGGCCTGTGAAACGCAGTTTCTTGGCAGGCCTGATCTGGCTGAAGTAGAACTCCTGCTCTGGGCGTGCTACTTTGGCCTAGAGCTGCCAGGCCCAAAGGGCCGCCTCGTTTCCAAAGGGGCTGAGAGTCCCCAAAGCATCTTGCTTCCAAATCTTTGGGAAGCTAAGAAACAACTGGCTCTGCACAGTGCTCTCACAGCCTACCGGCAACGTGACAGAGAAAGGCCTGTGAGACGCAGTTTCTTGGAAGGCCTGATCTGGCTGAGGTAGAACTTGTGCTCTGGGTGTGCTACTTTGGCCTAGAGCTGCCAGGCACAAAGGCTGCTTTGTTTCCAAAGGGGGAGAGAGGCCCCAAATCATGTTGCTTCCAGCTGTTTTTGAAGCTAAGAAACAACTCGCTCTGCCAGGTACTCTTACAGCCTTCCGGGAACACCTCTTACGAAGGCCTGTGAAAAGCAGTTTCTTGGCAGGCCTGATCTGGCTGAGGTAGAACTTCTGCTCTGGGTGTGCTCCATTGCCCTAGAGCTGAAAGGCCCAAAGGGCTGCCTTGTTTCCAAAGGGGGAGAGAGGCCCCAAAGCATCTTGCTTCCACCTCTTGGGAAGCTAAGAAACAACTGGCTGTGCCCAGTGCTCTTATAGCCTAAGAGAACATCTCTTATCAAGGCCTGGGAAACGCACTGTCTAGGCAGGCCTGATCTGGAAGAAGTAGAACTTCGGCTCTGGTTGTGCTCCATTGCCCTAGAGCTGCCAGACCCAACGTGCTGCCTTGTTTCCAAAGGGGCAGAGAGGCCCCAAAGCGTCTTGCTTCCAGCTGTTTGGGAAACAAGGAAACAACTGGCTCTGCACCGTGCTCTCACAGCCTACCGGGAACGTCACATACAAAGGCCTCTGAAACGCAGTTCCTTGGCAGGCCTGATCTGGCTGAAGTAGGACTTCTGCTCTGGGTGTGCTCCATTGGCCTAGAGCTGAAAGGCCCAAAGGTCGCCCTTGTTGGCAAAGGGGCAGGGAGCCCCCAAAGCATCTTGCTTCCAGCTCTTTGGGAAGCTAAGAAACAAATGGCTCTGCCCAGTGCTCTAACAGAGTACCGGGAACATCTCTTACCAAAGCCTTTGAAACGCAGTTTCTTGGCAGGCCTTATCTGGCTGAGGTAGAACTTCTGCTCTGGGTGTGCTCCATTGGCCTAGAGCTGCCTGGCCCAAAGGTCGGCCTTGTTTGCAAAGGGGATGAGAGGCCCCAAAGCATCTTGCTTCCAGCTCTTCGGGAAGCTAAGAAACATCTGGCGTTGCCCAGTGCTCTTACAGCCTACCGGGAACATCTCTTACCAAGGCCTGTGAAACGCAGTTTGTTGGTGGCCTGAACTGGCCGAAGTAGAACTTCTGCTCTGGGTGTGCTCCATTGGCCTAGAGCTGCCTGGCCCAAGGTGCTGCCTTGTTTCCAAAGGGGCAGAGAGGCCCCAAAGCATCTTGCTTCCAGCTCTCTGGGAAGCTAAGAACCAACTCGCTCTGCCCCGTGCTCTTACAGCCTACCGGGAACATGTCTTTGAAAGGCCTGTGAAACGCAGTTTCTTGGCAGGCCTCATCTGGCTGAAGTAGAACTCCGGCTCTGGGTGTGCTCCATTGCCCTAGAGCTGCCAGGCCCCAAGTGCTGCCCTGTTTCCAAGGGGCAGAGAGGCCCAAAGCATCTTGCTTCCCGGTCTTTGCGAAGCTAAGAAACAACTGGCTCTGCCCAGTGCTCTTACACCTACCGGGAACATCTCTTACCAAGGCCTGTCAAACGCTGTTTCTTTGCAGGCCTGATCAGGCTGAAGTAGAACTCCTGCTCTGCGTGTGCTCCATTGGCCTAGAGCTTCCCGACCCAAAAGGCTGCCTTGTTCCCAAACGGGCAGAGGGGTCCCAAGCATCTTGCTTCCAGCTTTTCAGGAAGGTAAGAAACAACTGGCTCTGCCCAGTGCTCTTACAGCCTACCGGGAACATCTCTTACCAAGGCCTGTGAAACGCAGTTTCCTGGCAGGCCTGATCTGGCCGAAGTAGAACTTCTGCTCTGGGTGTGCTCCATTGCCCTAGAGCTGCCAGGCCCAAACGGCTGCCTTGTTTCCAAAGACGGAGAGTGGACCCAAAGCATCTTGCTCCCAGCTCTTCGGGAAGCTAAGAAACAGCTGGCTCTGCCCAGTGCTCTTACAGCCTAAGAGAACATCTCTTTGAAAGGCCTGTGAAACGCAGTTTCTTGGCAGGCCTGACCTGGCTGAAGTAGAACTTCTGTTCTGGTTGTGCTACATAGGCCTAGAGCTACCAGGACCTAAGGGCTGCCTTGTTTCCAAAGGGTGAGAGAGGCCCCAAAGCATCTTGCCTCCAGCACTTTGGGAAGCTAAAAAACAACTGGTTCTGCCCAGTGCTCTCACAGCCTACCGTGAACATCTCTTACCAAGGGCTGTGAAACGCAGTTTCTGGGCAGGACTGATCTGCCTGAAGTAGAACTTCTGCTGTGGGTGTGCTCCATTGGCCTAGAGCTGCCAGGCCCAAAAGGCTGCCTTGTGTCCAAAGGGAGAGAGAGGCCCCAAGGCATCTTGCTTCCAGCTCTGTGGGAAGCTAAAGCAACTGGCTCTCCACAGTGCTCTCACAGCCTACCGGGAACATCTCTTACCAAGGCCTGTGAAACGCAGTTTCTTGGCAGGCCTGATCTGGCTGAAGTAGAACTCCTGCTCTGGGCGTGCTACTTTGGCCTAGAGCTGCCAGGCCCAAAGGGCCGCCTCGTTTCCAAAGGGGCTGAGAGTCCCCAAAGCATCTTGCTTCCAAATCTTTGGGAAGCTAAGAAACAACTGGCTCTGCACAGTGCTCTCACAGCCTACCGGCAACGTGACAGAGAAAGGCCTGTGAGACGCAGTTTCTTGGAAGGCCTGATCTGGCTGAGGTAGAACTTGTGCTCTGGGTGTGCTACTTTGGCCTAGAGCTGCCAGGCACAAAGGCTGCTTTGTTTCCAAAGGGGGAGAGAGGCCCCAAATCATGTTGCTTCCAGCTGTTTTTGAAGCTAAGAAACAACTCGCTCTGCCAGGTACTCTTACAGCCTTCCGGGAACACCTCTTACGAAGGCCTGTGAAAAGCAGTTTCTTGGCAGGCCTGATCTGGCTGAGGTAGAACTTCTGCTCTGGGTGTGCTCCATTGCCCTAGAGCTGAAAGGCCCAAAGGGCTGCCTTGTTTCCAAAGGGGGAGAGAGGCCCCAAAGCATCTTGCTTCCACCTCTTGGGAAGCTAAGAAACAACTGGCTGTGCCCAGTGCTCTTATAGCCTAAGAGAACATCTCTTATCAAGGCCTGGGAAACGCACTGTCTAGGCAGGCCTGATCTGGAAGAAGTAGAACTTCGGCTCTGGTTGTGCTCCATTGCCCTAGAGCTGCCAGACCCAACGTGCTGCCTTGTTTCCAAAGGGGCAGAGAGGCCCCAAAGCGTCTTGCTTCCAGCTGTTTGGGAAACAAGGAAACAACTGGCTCTGCACCGTGCTCTCACAGCCTACCGGGAACGTCACATACAAAGGCCTCTGAAACGCAGTTCCTTGGCAGGCCTGATCTGGCTGAAGTAGGACTTCTGCTCTGGGTGTGCTCCATTGGCCTAGAGCTGAAAGGCCCAAAGGTCGCCCTTGTTGGCAAAGGGGCAGGGAGCCCCCAAAGCATCTTGCTTCCAGCTCTTTGGGAAGCTAAGAAACAAATGGCTCTGCCCAGTGCTCTAACAGAGTACCGGGAACATCTCTTACCAAAGCCTTTGAAACGCAGTTTCTTGGCAGGCCTTATCTGGCTGAGGTAGAACTTCTGCTCTGGGTGTGCTCCATTGGCCTAGAGCTGCCTGGCCCAAAGGTCGGCCTTGTTTGCAAAGGGGATGAGAGGCCCCAAAGCATCTTGCTTCCAGCTCTTCGGGAAGCTAAGAAACATCTGGCGTTGCCCAGTGCTCTTACAGCCTACCGGGAACATCTCTTACCAAGGCCTGTGAAACGCAGTTTGTTGGTGGCCTGAACTGGCCGAAGTAGAACTTCTGCTCTGGGTGTGCTCCATTGGCCTAGAGCTGCCTGGCCCAAGGTGCTGCCTTGTTTCCAAAGGGGCAGAGAGGCCCCAAAGCATCTTGCTTCCAGCTCTCTGGGAAGCTAAGAACCAACTCGCTCTGCCCCGTGCTCTTACAGCCTACCGGGAACATGTCTTTGAAAGGCCTGTGAAACGCAGTTTCTTGGCAGGCCTCATCTGGCTGAAGTAGAACTCCGGCTCTGGGTGTGCTCCATTGCCCTAGAGCTGCCAGGCCCCAAGTGCTGCCCTGTTTCCAAGGGGCAGAGAGGCCCAAAGCATCTTGCTTCCCGGTCTTTGCGAAGCTAAGAAACAACTGGCTCTGCCCAGTGCTCTTACACCTACCGGGAACATCTCTTACCAAGGCCTGTCAAACGCTGTTTCTTTGCAGGCCTGATCAGGCTGAAGTAGAACTCCTGCTCTGCGTGTGCTCCATTGGCCTAGAGCTTCCCGACCCAAAAGGCTGCCTTGTTCCCAAACGGGCAGAGGGGTCCCAAGCATCTTGCTTCCAGCTTTTCAGGAAGGTAAGAAACAACTGGCTCTGCCCAGTGCTCTTACAGCCTACCGGGAACATCTCTTACCAAGGCCTGTGAAACGCAGTTTCCTGGCAGGCCTGATCTGGCCGAAGTAGAACTTCTGCTCTGGGCGTGCTCCATTGCCCTAGAGCTGCCAGGCCCAAAGGGCTGCCTTGTTTCCAAAGACGGAGAGTGGACCCAAAGCATCTTGCTCCCAGCTCTTCGGGAAGCTAAGAAACAGCTGGCTCTGCCCAGTGCTCTCACAGCCTAAGAGAACATCTCTTTGAAAGGCCTGTGAAACGCAGTTTCTTGGCAGGCCTGACCTGGCTGAAGTAGAACTTCTGTTCTGGTTGTGCTACATAGGCCTAGAGCTACCAGGACCTAAGGGCTGCCTTGTTTCCAAAGGGTGAGAGAGGCCCCAAAGCATCTTGCCTCCAGCACTTTGGGAAGCTAAAAAACAACTGGTTCTGCCCAGTGCTCTCACAGCCTACCGTGAACATCTCTTACCAAGGGCTGTGAAACGCAGTTTCTGGGCAGGACTGATCTGCCTGAAGTAGAACTTCTGCTGTGGGTGTGCTCCATTGGCCTAGAGCTGCCAGGCCCAAACGGCTGCCTTGTGTCCAAAGGGAGAGAGAGGCCCCAAGGCATCTTGCTTCCAGCTCTGTGGGAAGCTAAAGCAACTGGCTCTCCACAGTGCTCTCACAGCCTACCGGGAACATCTCTTACCAAGGCCTGTGAAACGCAGTTTCTTGGCAGGCCTGATCTGGCTGAAGTAGAACTCCTGCTCTGGGCGTGCTACTTTGGCCTAGAGCTGCCAGGCCCAAAGGGCCGCCTCGTTTCCAAAGGGGCTGAGAGTCCCCAAAGCATCTTGCTTCCAAATCTTTGGGAAGCTAAGAAACAACTGGCTCTGCACAGTGCTCTCACAGCCTACCGGCAACGTGACAGAGAAAGGCCTGTGAGACGCAGTTTCTTGGAAGGCCTGATCTGGCTGAGGTAGAACTTCTGCTCTGGGTGTGCTACTTTGGCCTAGAGCTGCCAGGCACAAAGGCTGCTTTGTTTCCAAAGGGGGAGAGAGGCCCCAAATCATGTTGCTTCCAGCTGTTTTTGAAGCTAAGAAACAACTCGCTCTGCCAGGTACTCTTACAGCCTTCCGGGAACACCTCTTACGAAGGCCTGTGAAAAGCAGTTTCTTGGCAGGCCTGATCTGGCTGAGGTAGAACTTCTGCTCTGGGTGTGCTCCATTGCCCTAGAGCTGAAAGGCCCAAAGGGCTGCCTTGTTTCCAAAGGGGGAGAGAGGCCCCAAAGCATCTTGCTTCCACCTCTTGGGAAGCTAAGAAACAACTGGCTGTGCCCAGTGCTCTTATAGCCTAAGAGAACATCTCTTATCAAGGCCTGTGAAACGCACTGTCTAGGCAGGCCTGATCTGGAAGAAGTAGAACTTCGGCTCTGGTTGTGCTCCATTGCCCTAGAGCTGCCAGACCCAACGTGCTGCCTTGTTTCCAAAGGGGCAGAGAGGCCCCAAAGCGTCTTGCTTCCAGCTGTTTGGGAAACAAGGAAACAACTGGCTCTGCACCGTGCTCTCACAGCCTACCGGGAACGTCACATACAAAGGCCTCTGAAACGCAGTTCCTTGGCAGGCCTGATCTGGCTGAAGTAGGACTTCTGCTCTGGGTGTGCTCCATTGGCCTAGAGCTGAAAGGCCCAAAGGTCGCCCTTGTTGGCAAAGGGGCAGGGAGCCCCCAAAGCATCTTGCTTCCAGCTCTTTGGGAAGCTAAGAAACAAATGGCTCTGCCCAGTGCTCTAACAGAGTACCGGGAACATCTCTTACCAAAGCCTTTGAAACGCAGTTTCTTGGCAGGCCTTATCTGGCTGAGGTAGAACTTCTGCTCTGGGTGTGCTCCATTGGCCTAGAGCTGCCTGGCCCAAAGGTCGGCCTTGTTTGCAAAGGGGATGAGAGGCCCCAAAGCATCTTGCTTCCAGCTCTTCGGGAAGCTAAGAAACATCTGGCGTTGCCCAGTGCTCTTACAGCCTACCGGGAACATCTCTTACCAAGGCCTGTGAAACGCAGTTTGTTGGTGGCCTGAACTGGCCGAAGTAGAACTTCTGCTCTGGGTGTGCTCCATTGGCCTAGAGCTGCCTGGCCCAAGGTGCTGCCTTGTTTCCAAAGGGGCAGAGAGGCCCCAAAGCATCTTGCTTCCAGCTCTCTGGGAAGCTAAGAACCAACTCGCTCTGCCCCGTGCTCTTACAGCCTACCGGGAACATGTCTTTGAAAGGCCTGTGAAACGCAGTTTCTTGGCAGGCCTCATCTGGCTGAAGTAGAACTCCGGCTCTGGGTGTGCTCCATTGCCCTAGAGCTGCCAGGCCCAAAGTGCTGCCCTGTTTCCAAGGGGCAGAGAGGCCCAAAGCATCTTGCTTCCCGGTCTTTGCGAAGCTAAGAAACAACTGGCTCTGCCCAGTGCTCTTACACCTACCGGGAACATCTCTTACCAAGGCCTGTCAAACGCTGTTTCTTTGCAGGCCTGATCAGGCTGAAGTAGAACTCCTGCTCTGCGTGTGCTCCATTGGCCTAGAGCTTCCCGACCCAAAAGGCTGCCTTGTTCCCAAACGGGCAGAGGGGTCCCAAGCATCTTGCTTCCAGCTTTTCAGGAAGGTAAGAAACAACTGGCTCTGCCCAGTGCTCTTACAGCCTACCGGGAACATCTCTTACCAAGGCCTGTGAAACGCAGTTTCCTGGCAGGCCTGATCTGGCTGAAGTAGAACTTCTGCTCTGGGCGTGCTCCATTGCCCTAGAGCTGCCAGGCCCAAAGGGCTGCCTTGTTTCCAAAGACGGAGAGTGGACCCAAAGCATCTTGCTCCCAGCTCTTCGGGAAGCTAAGAAACAGCTGGCTCTGCCCAGTGCTCTCACAGCCTAAGAGAACATCTCTTTGAAAGGCCTGTGAAACGCAGTTTCTTGGCAGGCCTGACCTGGCTGAAGTAGAACTTCTGTTCTGGTTGTGCTACATAGGCCTAGAGCTACCAGGACCTAAGGGCTGCCTTGTTTCCAAAGGGTGAGAGAGGCCCCAAAGCATCTTGCCTCCAGCACTTTGGGAAGCTAAAAAACAACTGGTTCTGCCCAGTGCTCTCACAGCCTACCGTGAACATCTCTTACCAAGGGCTGTGAAACGCAGTTTCTGGGCAGGACTGATCTGCCTGAAGTAGAACTTCTGCTGTGGGTGTGCTCCATTGGCCTAGAGCTGCCAGGCCCAAACGGCTGCCTTGTGTCCAAAGGGAGAGAGAGGCCCCAAGGCATCTTGCTTCCAGCTCTGTGGGAAGCTAAAGCAACTGGCTCTCCACAGTGCTCTCACAGCCTACCGGGAACATCTCTTACCAAGGCCTGTGAAACGCAGTTTCTTGGCAGGCCTGATCTGGCTGAAGTAGAACTCCTGCTCTGGGCGTGCTACTTTGGCCTAGAGCTGCCAGGCCCAAAGGGCCGCCTCGTTTCCAAAGGGGCTGAGAGTCCCCAAAGCATCTTGCTTCCAAATCTTTGGGAAGCTAAGAAACAACTGGCTCTGCACAGTGCTCTCACAGCCTACCGGCAACGTGACAGAGAAAGGCCTGTGAGACGCAGTTTCTTGGAAGGCCTGATCTGGCTGAGGTAGAACTTGTGCTCTGGGTGTGCTACTTTGGCCTAGAGCTGCCAGGCACAAAGGCTGCTTTGTTTCCAAAGGGGGAGAGAGGCCCCAAATCATGTTGCTTCCAGCTGTTTTTGAAGCTAAGAAACAACTCGCTCTGCCAGGTACTCTTACAGCCTTCCGGGAACACCTCTTACGAAGGCCTGTGAAAAGCAGTTTCTTGGCAGGCCTGATCTGGCTGAGGTAGAACTTCTGCTCTGGGTGTGCTCCATTGCCCTAGAGCTGAAAGGCCCAAAGGGCTGCCTTGTTTCCAAAGGGGGAGAGAGGCCCCAAAGCATCTTGCTTCCACCTCTTGGGAAGCTAAGAAACAACTGGCTGTGCCCAGTGCTCTTATAGCCTAAGAGAACATCTCTTATCAAGGCCTGTGAAACGCACTGTCTAGGCAGGCCTGATCTGGAAGAAGTAGAACTTCGGCTCTGGTTGTGCTCCATTGCCCTAGAGCTGCCAGACCCAACGTGCTGCCTTGTTTCCAAAGGGGCAGAGAGGCCCCAAAGCGTCTTGCTTCCAGCTGTTTGGGAAACAAGGAAACAACTGGCTCTGCACCGTGCTCTCACAGCCTACCGGGAACGTCACATACAAAGGCCTCTGAAACGCAGTTCCTTGGCAGGCCTGATCTGGCTGAAGTAGGACTTCTGCTCTGGGTGTGCTCCATTGGCCTAGAGCTGAAAGGCCCAAAGGTCGCCCTTGTTGGCAAAGGGGCAGGGAGCCCCCAAAGCATCTTGCTTCCAGCTCTTTGGGAAGCTAAGAAACAAATGGCTCTGCCCAGTGCTCTAACAGAGTACCGGGAACATCTCTTACCAAAGCCTTTGAAACGCAGTTTCTTGGCAGGCCTTATCTGGCTGAGGTAGAACTTCTGCTCTGGGTGTGCTCCATTGGCCTAGAGCTGCCTGGCCCAAAGGTCGGCCTTGTTTGCAAAGGGGATGAGAGGCCCCAAAGCATCTTGCTTCCAGCTCTTCGGGAAGCTAAGAAACATCTGGCGTTGCCCAGTGCTCTTACAGCCTACCGGGAACATCTCTTACCAAGGCCTGTGAAACGCAGTTTGTTGGTGGCCTGAACTGGCCGAAGTAGAACTTCTGCTCTGGGTGTGCTCCATTGGCCTAGAGCTGCCTGGCCCAAGGTGCTGCCTTGTTTCCAAAGGGGCAGAGAGGCCCCAAAGCATCTTGCTTCCAGCTCTCTGGGAAGCTAAGAACCAACTCGCTCTGCCCCGTGCTCTTACAGCCTACCGGGAACATGTCTTTGAAAGGCCTGTGAAACGCAGTTTCTTGGCAGGCCTCATCTGGCTGAAGTAGAACTCCGGCTCTGGGTGTGCTCCATTGCCCTAGAGCTGCCAGGCCCAAAGTGCTGCCCTGTTTCCAAGGGGCAGAGAGGCCCAAAGCATCTTGCTTCCCGGTCTTTGCGAAGCTAAGAAACAACTGGCTCTGCCCAGTGCTCTTACACCTACCGGGAACATCTCTTACCAAGGCCTGTCAAACGCTGTTTCTTTGCAGGCCTGATCAGGCTGAAGTAGAACTCCTGCTCTGCGTGTGCTCCATTGGCCTAGAGCTTCCCGACCCAAAAGGCTGCCTTGTTCCCAAACGGGCAGAGGGGTCCCAAGCATCTTGCTTCCAGCTTTTCAGGAAGGTAAGAAACAACTGGCTCTGCCCAGTGCTCTTACAGCCTACCGGGAACATCTCTTACCAAGGCCTGTGAAACGCAGTTTCCTGGCAGGCCTGATCTGGCTGAAGTAGAACTTCTGCTCTGGGCGTGCTCCATTGCCCTAGAGCTGCCAGGCCCAAAGGGCTGCCTTGTTTCCAAAGACGGAGAGTGGACCCAAAGCATCTTGCTCCCAGCTCTTCGGGAAGCTAAGAAACAGCTGGCTCTGCCCAGTGCTCTCACAGCCTAAGAGAACATCTCTTTGAAAGGCCTGTGAAACGCAGTTTCTTGGCAGGCCTGACCTGGCTGAAGTAGAACTTCTGTTCTGGTTGTGCTACATAGGCCTAGAGCTACCAGGACCTAAGGGCTGCCTTGTTTCCAAAGGGTGAGAGAGGCCCCAAAGCATCTTGCCTCCAGCACTTTGGGAAGCTAAAAAACAACTGGTTCTGCCCAGTGCTCTCACAGCCTACCGTGAACATCTCTTACCAAGGGCTGTGAAACGCAGTTTCTGGGCAGGACTGATCTGCCTGAAGTAGAACTTCTGCTGTGGGTGTGCTCCATTGGCCTAGAGCTGCCAGGCCCAAACGGCTGCCTTGTGTCCAAAGGGAGAGAGAGGCCCCAAGGCATCTTGCTTCCAGCTCTGTGGGAAGCTAAAGCAACTGGCTCTCCACAGTGCTCTCACAGCCTACCGGGAACATCTCTTACCAAGGCCTGTGAAACGCAGTTTCTTGGCAGGCCTGATCTGGCTGAAGTAGAACTCCTGCTCTGGGCGTGCTACTTTGGCCTAGAGCTGCCAGGCCCAAAGGGCCGCCTCGTTTCCAAAGGGGCTGAGAGTCCCCAAAGCATCTTGCTTCCAAATCTTTGGGAAGCTAAGAAACAACTGGCTCTGCACAGTGCTCTCACAGCCTACCGGCAACGTGACAGAGAAAGGCCTGTGAGACGCAGTTTCTTGGAAGGCCTGATCTGGCTGAGGTAGAACTTCTGCTCTGGGTGTGCTACTTTGGCCTAGAGCTGCCAGGCACAAAGGCTGCTTTGTTTCCAAAGGGGGAGAGAGGCCCCAAATCATGTTGCTTCCAGCTGTTTTTGAAGCTAAGAAACAACTCGCTCTGCCAGGTACTCTTACAGCCTTCCGGGAACACCTCTTACGAAGGCCTGTGAAAAGCAGTTTCTTGGCAGGCCTGATCTGGCTGAGGTAGAACTTCTGCTCTGGGTGTGCTCCATTGCCCTAGAGCTGAAAGGCCCAAAGGGCTGCCTTGTTTCCAAAGGGGGAGAGAGGCCCCAAAGCATCTTGCTTCCACCTCTTGGGAAGCTAAGAAACAACTGGCTGTGCCCAGTGCTCTTATAGCCTAAGAGAACATCTCTTATCAAGGCCTGTGAAACGCACTGTCTAGGCAGGCCTGATCTGGAAGAAGTAGAACTTCGGCTCTGGTTGTGCTCCATTGCCCTAGAGCTGCCAGACCCAACGTGCTGCCTTGTTTCCAAAGGGGCAGAGAGGCCCCAAAGCGTCTTGCTTCCAGCTGTTTGGGAAACAAGGAAACAACTGGCTCTGCACCGTGCTCTCACAGCCTACCGGGAACGTCACATACAAAGGCCTCTGAAACGCAGTTCCTTGGCAGGCCTGATCTGGCTGAAGTAGGACTTCTGCTCTGGGTGTGCTCCATTGGCCTAGAGCTGAAAGGCCCAAAGGTCGCCCTTGTTGGCAAAGGGGCAGGGAGCCCCCAAAGCATCTTGCTTCCAGCTCTTTGGGAAGCTAAGAAACAAATGGCTCTGCCCAGTGCTCTAACAGAGTACCGGGAACATCTCTTACCAAAGCCTTTGAAACGCAGTTTCTTGGCAGGCCTTATCTGGCTGAGGTAGAACTTCTGCTCTGGGTGTGCTCCATTGGCCTAGAGCTGCCTGGCCCAAAGGTCGGCCTTGTTTGCAAAGGGGATGAGAGGCCCCAAAGCATCTTGCTTCCAGCTCTTCGGGAAGCTAAGAAACATCTGGCGTTGCCCAGTGCTCTTACAGCCTACCGGGAACATCTCTTACCAAGGCCTGTGAAACGCAGTTTGTTGGTGGCCTGAACTGGCCGAAGTAGAACTTCTGCTCTGGGTGTGCTCCATTGGCCTAGAGCTGCCTGGCCCAAGGTGCTGCCTTGTTTCCAAAGGGGCAGAGAGGCCCCAAAGCATCTTGCTTCCAGCTCTCTGGGAAGCTAAGAACCAACTCGCTCTGCCCCGTGCTCTTACAGCCTACCGGGAACATGTCTTTGAAAGGCCTGTGAAACGCAGTTTCTTGGCAGGCCTCATCTGGCTGAAGTAGAACTCCGGCTCTGGGTGTGCTCCATTGCCCTAGAGCTGCCAGGCCCAAAGTGCTGCCCTGTTTCCAAGGGGCAGAGAGGCCCAAAGCATCTTGCTTCCCGGTCTTTGCGAAGCTAAGAAACAACTGGCTCTGCCCAGTGCTCTTACACCTACCGGGAACATCTCTTACCAAGGCCTGTCAAACGCTGTTTCTTTGCAGGCCTGATCAGGCTGAAGTAGAACTCCTGCTCTGCGTGTGCTCCATTGGCCTAGAGCTTCCCGACCCAAAAGGCTGCCTTGTTCCCAAACGGGCAGAGGGGTCCCAAGCATCTTGCTTCCAGCTTTTCAGGAAGGTAAGAAACAACTGGCTCTGCCCAGTGCTCTTACAGCCTACCGGGAACATCTCTTACCAAGGCCTGTGAAACGCAGTTTCCTGGCAGGCCTGATCTGGCTGAAGTAGAACTTCTGCTCTGGGTGTGCTCCATTGCCCTAGAGCTGCCAGGCCCAAAGGGCTGCCTTGTTTCCAAAGACGGAGAGTGGACCCAAAGCATCTTGCTCCCAGCTCTTCGGGAAGCTAAGAAACAGCTGGCTCTGCCCAGTGCTCTTACAGCCTAAGAGAACATCTCTTTGAAAGGCCTGTGAAACGCAGTTTCTTGGCAGGCCTGACCTGGCTGAAGTAGAACTTCTGTTCTGGTTGTGCTACATAGGCCTAGAGCTACCAGGACCTAAGGGCTGCCTTGTTTCCAAAGGGTGAGAGAGGCCCCAAAGCATCTTGCCTCCAGCACTTTGGGAAGCTAAAAAACAACTGGTTCTGCCCAGTGCTCTCACAGCCTACCGTGAACATCTCTTACCAAGGGCTGTGAAACGCAGTTTCTGGGCAGGACTGATCTGCCTGAAGTAGAACTTCTGCTGTGGGTGTGCTCCATTGGCCTAGAGCTGCCAGGCCCAAACGGCTGCCTTGTGTCCAAAGGGAGAGAGAGGCCCCAAGGCATCTTGCTTCCAGCTCTGTGGGAAGCTAAAGCAACTGGCTCTCCACAGTGCTCTCACAGCCTACCGGGAACATCTCTTACCAAGGCCTGTGAAACGCAGTTTCTTGGCAGGCCTGATCTGGCTGAAGTAGAACTCCTGCTCTGGGCGTGCTACTTTGGCCTAGAGCTGCCAGGCCCAAAGGGCCGCCTCGTTTCCAAAGGGGCTGAGAGTCCCCAAAGCATCTTGCTTCCAAATCTTTGGGAAGCTAAGAAACAACTGGCTCTGCACAGTGCTCTCACAGCCTACCGGCAACGTGACAGAGAAAGGCCTGTGAGACGCAGTTTCTTGGAAGGCCTGATCTGGCTGAGGTAGAACTTCTGCTCTGGGTGTGCTACTTTGGCCTAGAGCTGCCAGGCACAAAGGCTGCTTTGTTTCCAAAGGGGGAGAGAGGCCCCAAATCATGTTGCTTCCAGCTGTTTTTGAAGCTAAGAAACAACTCGCTCTGCCAGGTACTCTTACAGCCTTCCGGGAACACCTCTTACGAAGGCCTGTGAAAAGCAGTTTCTTGGCAGGCCTGATCTGGCTGAGGTAGAACTTCTGCTCTGGGTGTGCTCCATTGCCCTAGAGCTGAAAGGCCCAAAGGGCTGCCTTGTTTCCAAAGGGGGAGAGAGGCCCCAAAGCATCTTGCTTCCACCTCTTGGGAAGCTAAGAAACAACTGGCTGTGCCCAGTGCTCTTATAGCCTAAGAGAACATCTCTTATCAAGGCCTGTGAAACGCACTGTCTAGGCAGGCCTGATCTGGAAGAAGTAGAACTTCGGCTCTGGTTGTGCTCCATTGCCCTAGAGCTGCCAGACCCAACGTGCTGCCTTGTTTCCAAAGGGGCAGAGAGGCCCCAAAGCGTCTTGCTTCCAGCTGTTTGGGAAACAAGGAAACAACTGGCTCTGCACCGTGCTCTCACAGCCTACCGGGAACGTCACATACAAAGGCCTCTGAAACGCAGTTCCTTGGCAGGCCTGATCTGGCTGAAGTAGGACTTCTGCTCTGGGTGTGCTCCATTGGCCTAGAGCTGAAAGGCCCAAAGGTCGCCCTTGTTGGCAAAGGGGCAGGGAGCCCCCAAAGCATCTTGCTTCCAGCTCTTTGGGAAGCTAAGAAACAAATGGCTCTGCCCAGTGCTCTAACAGAGTACCGGGAACATCTCTTACCAAAGCCTTTGAAACGCAGTTTCTTGGCAGGCCTTATCTGGCTGAGGTAGAACTTCTGCTCTGGGTGTGCTCCATTGGCCTAGAGCTGCCTGGCCCAAAGGTCGGCCTTGTTTGCAAAGGGGATGAGAGGCCCCAAAGCATCTTGCTTCCAGCTCTCTGGGAAGCTAAGAACCAACTCGCTCTGCCCCGTGCTCTTACAGCCTACCGGGAACATGTCTTTGAAAGGCCTGTGAAACGCAGTTTCTTGGCAGGCCTCATCTGGCTGAAGTAGAACTCCGGCTCTGGGTGTGCTCCATTGCCCTAGAGCTGCCAGGCCCCAAGTGCTGCCCTGTTTCCAAGGGGCAGAGAGGCCCAAAGCATCTTGCTTCCCGGTCTTTGCGAAGCTAAGAAACAACTGGCTCTGCCCAGTGCTCTTACACCTACCGGGAACATCTCTTACCAAGGCCTGTCAAACGCTGTTTCTTTGCAGGCCTGATCAGGCTGAAGTAGAACTCCTGCTCTGCGTGTGCTCCATTGGCCTAGAGCTTCCCGACCCAAAAGGCCGCCTTGTTCCCAAACGGGCAGAGGGGTCCCAAGCATCTTGCTTCCAGCTTTTCAGGAAGGTAAGAAACAACTGGCTCTGCCCAGTGCTCTTACAGCCTACCGGGAACATCTCTTACCAAGGCCTGTGAAACGCAGTTTCCTGGCAGGCCTGATCTGGCTGAAGTAGAACTTCTGCTCTGGGTGTGCTCCATTGCCCTAGAGCTGCCAGGCCCAAAGCGCTGCCTTGTTTCCAAAGACGGAGAGTGGACCCAAAGCATCTTGCTCCCAGCTCTTCGGGAAGCTAAGAAACAGCTGGCTCTGCCCAGTGCTCTTACAGCCTAAGAGAACATCTCTTTGAAAGGCCTGTGAAACGCAGTTTCTTGGCAGGCCTGACCTGGCTGAAGTAGAACTTCTGTTCTGGTTGTGCTACATAGGCCTAGAGCTACCAGGACCTAAGGGCTGCCTTGTTTCCAAAGGGTGAGAGAGGCCCCAAAGCATCTTGCCTCCAGCACTTTGGGAAGCTAAAAAACAACTGGTTCTGCCCAGTGCTCTCACAGCCTACCGTGAACATCTCTTACCAAGGGCTGTGAAACGCAGTTTCTGGGCAGGACTGATCTGCCTGAAGTAGAACTTCTGCTGTGGGTGTGCTCCATTGGCCTAGAGCTGCCAGGCCCAAACGGCTGCCTTGTGTCCAAAGGGAGAGAGAGGCCCCAAGGCATCTTGCTTCCAGCTCTGTGGGAAGCTAAAGCAACTGGCTCTCCACAGTGCTCTCACAGCCTACCGGGAACATCTCTTACCAAGGCCTGTGAAACGCAGTTTCTTGGCAGGCCTGATCTGGCTGAAGTAGAACTCCTGCTCTGGGCGTGCTACTTTGGCCTAGAGCTGCCAGGCCCAAAGGGCCGCCTCGTTTCCAAAGGGGCTGAGAGTCCCCAAAGCATCTTGCTTCCAAATCTTTGGGAAGCTAAGAAACAACTGGCTCTGCACAGTGCTCTCACAGCCTACCGGCAACGTGACAGAGAAAGGCCTGTGAGACGCAGTTTCTTGGAAGGCCTGATCTGGCTGAGGTAGAACTTGTGCTCTGGGTGTGCTACTTTGGCCTAGAGCTGCCAGGCACAAAGGCTGCTTTGTTTCCAAAGGGGGAGAGAGGCCCCAAATCATGTTGCTTCCAGCTGTTTTTGAAGCTAAGAAACAACTCGCTCTGCCAGGTACTCTTACAGCCTTCCGGGAACACCTCTTACGAAGGCCTGTGAAAAGCAGTTTCTTGGCAGGCCTGATCTGGCTGAGGTAGAACTTCTGCTCTGGGTGTGCTCCATTGCCCTAGAGCTGAAAGGCCCAAAGGGCTGCCTTGTTTCCAAAGGGGGAGAGAGGCCCCAAAGCATCTTGCTTCCACCTCTTGGGAAGCTAAGAAACAACTGGCTGTGCCCAGTGCTCTTATAGCCTAAGAGAACATCTCTTATCAAGGCCTGTGAAACGCACTGTCTAGGCAGGCCTGATCTGGAAGAAGTAGAACTTCGGCTCTGGTTGTGCTCCATTGCCCTAGAGCTGCCAGACCCAACGTGCTGCCTTGTTTCCAAAGGGGCAGAGAGGCCCCAAAGCGTCTTGCTTCCAGCTGTTTGGGAAACAAGGAAACAACTGGCTCTGCACCGTGCTCTCACAGCCTACCGGGAACGTCACATACAAAGGCCTCTGAAACGCAGTTCCTTGGCAGGCCTGATCTGGCTGAAGTAGGACTTCTGCTCTGGGTGTGCTCCATTGGCCTAGAGCTGAAAGGCCCAAAGGTCGCCCTTGTTGGCAAAGGGGCAGGGAGCCCCCAAAGCATCTTGCTTCCAGCTCTTTGGGAAGCTAAGAAACAAATGGCTCTGCCCAGTGCTCTAACAGAGTACCGGGAACATCTCTTACCAAAGCCTTTGAAACGCAGTTTCTTGGCAGGCCTTATCTGGCTGAGGTAGAACTTCTGCTCTGGGTGTGCTCCATTGGCCTAGAGCTGCCTGGCCCAAAGGTCGGCCTTGTTTGCAAAGGGGATGAGAGGCCCCAAAGCATCTTGCTTCCAGCTCTTCGGGAAGCTAAGAAACATCTGGCGTTGCCCAGTGCTCTTACAGCCTACCGGGAACATCTCTTACCAAGGCCTGTGAAACGCAGTTTGTTGGTGGCCTGAACTGGCCGAAGTAGAACTTCTGCTCTGGGTGTGCTCCATTGGCCTAGAGCTGCCTGGCCCAAGGTGCTGCCTTGTTTCCAAAGGGGCAGAGAGGCCCCAAAGCATCTTGCTTCCAGCTCTCTGGGAAGCTAAGAACCAACTCGCTCTGCCCCGTGCTCTTACAGCCTACCGGGAACATGTCTTTGAAAGGCCTGTGAAACGCAGTTTCTTGGCAGGCCTCATCTGGCTGAAGTAGAACTCCGGCTCTGGGTGTGCTCCATTGCCCTAGAGCTGCCAGGCCCAAAGTGCTGCCCTGTTTCCAAGGGGCAGAGAGGCCCAAAGCATCTTGCTTCCCGGTCTTTGCGAAGCTAAGAAACAACTGGCTCTGCCCAGTGCTCTTACACCTACCGGGAACATCTCTTACCAAGGCCTGTCAAACGCTGTTTCTTTGCAGGCCTGATCAGGCTGAAGTAGAGCTCCTGCTCTGCGTGTGCTCCATTGGCCTAGAGCTTCCCGACCCAAAAGGCTGCCTTGTTCCCAAACGGGCAGAGGGGTCCCAAGCGTCTTGCTTCCAGCTTTTCAGGAAGGTAAGAAACAACTGGCTCTGCCCAGTGCTCTTACAGCCTACCGGGAACATCTCTTACCAAGGCCTGTGAAACGCAGTTTCCTGGCAGGCCTGATCTGGCTGAAGTAGAACTTCTGCTCTGGGCGTGCTCCATTGCCCTAGAGCTGCCAGGCCCAAAGGGCTGCCTTGTTTCCAAAGACGGAGAGTGGACCCAAAGCATCTTGCTCCCAGCTCTTCGGGAAGCTAAGAAACAGCTGGCTCTGCCCAGTGCTCTCACAGCCTAAGAGAACATCTCTTTGAAAGGCCTGTGAAACGCAGTTTCTTGGCAGGCCTGACCTGGCTGAAGTAGAACTTCTGTTCTGGTTGTGCTACATACGCCTAGAGCTACCAGGACCTAAGGGCTGCCTTGTTTCCAAAGGGTGAGAGAGGCCCCAAAGCATCTTGCCTCCAGCACTTTGGGAAGCTAAAAAACAACTGGTTCTGCCCAGTGCTCTCACAGCCTACCGTGAACATCTCTTACCAAGGGCTGTGAAACGCAGTTTCTGGGCAGGACTGATCTGCCTGAAGTAGAACTTCTGCTGTGGGTGTGCTCCATTGGCCTAGAGCTGCCAGGCCCAAACGGCTGCCTTGTGTCCAAAGGGAGAGAGAGGCCCCAAGGCATCTTGCTTCCAGCTCTGTGGGAAGCTAAAGCAACTGGCTCTCCACAGTGCTCTCACAGCCTACCGGGAACATCTCTTACCAAGGCCTGTGAAACGCAGTTTCTTGGCAGGCCTGATCTGGCTGAAGTAGAACTCCTGCTCTGGGCGTGCTACTTTGGCCTAGAGCTGCCAGGCCCAAAGGGCCGCCTCGTTTCCAAAGGGGCTGAGAGTCCCCAAAGCATCTTGCTTCCAAATCTTTGGGAAGCTAAGAAACAACTGGCTCTGCACAGTGCTCTCACAGCCTACCGGCAACGTGACAGAGAAAGGCCTGTGAGACGCAGTTTCTTGGAAGGCCTGATCTGGCTGAGGTAGAACTTGTGCTCTGGGTGTGCTACTTTGGCCTAGAGCTGCCAGGCACAAAGGCTGCTTTGTTTCCAAAGGGGGAGAGAGGCCCCAAATCATGTTGCTTCCAGCTGTTTTTGAAGCTAAGAAACAACTCGCTCTGCCAGGTACTCTTACAGCCTTCCGGGAACACCTCTTACGAAGGCCTGTGAAAAGCAGTTTCTTGGCAGGCCTGATCTGGCTGAGGTAGAACTTCTGCTCTGGGTGTGCTCCATTGCCCTAGAGCTGAAAGGCCCAAAGGGCTGCCTTGTTTCCAAAGGGGTGAGAGGCCCCAAAGCATCTTGCTTCCACCTCTTGGGAAGCTAAGAAACAACTGGCTGTGCCCAGTGCTCTTATAGCCTAAGAGAACATCTCTTATCAAGGCCTGTGAAACGCACTGTCTAGGCAGGCCTGATCTGGAAGAAGTAGAACTTCGGCTCTGGTTGTGCTCCATTGCCCTAGAGCTGCCAGACCCAACGTGCTGTCTTGTTTCCAAAGGGGCAGAGAGGCCCCAAAGCGTCTTGCTTCCAGCTGTTTGGGAAACAAGGAAACAACTGGCTCTGCACCGTGCTCTCACAGCCTACCGGGAACGTCACATACAAAGGCCTCTGAAACGCAGTTCCTTGGCAGGCCTGATCTGGCTGAAGTAGGACTTCTGCTCTGGGTGTGCTCCATTGGCCTAGAGCTGAAAGGCCCAAAGGTCGCCCTTGTTGGCAAAGGGGCAGGGAGCCCCCAAAGCATCTTGCTTCCAGCTCTTTGGGAAGCTAAGAAACAAATGGCTCTGCCCAGTGCTCTAACAGAGTACCGGGAACATCTCTTACCAAAGCCTTTGAAACGCAGTTTCTTGGCAGGCCTTATCTGGCTGAGGTAGAACTTCTGCTCTGGGTGTGCTCCATTGGCCTAGAGCTGCCTGGCCCAAAGGTCGGCCTTGTTTGCAAAGGGGATGAGAGGCCCCAAAGCATCTTGCTTCCAGCTCTTCGGGAAGCTAAGAAACATCTGGCGTTGCCCAGTGCTCTTACAGCCTACCGGGAACATCTCTTACCAAGGCCTGTGAAACGCAGTTTCCTGGCAGGCCTGATCTGGCCGAAGTAGAACTTCTGCTCTGGGTGTGCTCCATTGGCCTAGAGCTGCCTGGCCCAAGGTGCTGCCTTGTTTCCAAAGGGGCAGAGAGGCCCCAAAGCATCTTGCTTCCAGCTCTCTGGGAAGCTAAGAACCAACTCGCTCTGCCCCGTGCTCTTACAGCCTACCGGGAACATGTCTTTGAAAGGCCTGTGAAACGCAGTTTCTTGGCAGGCCTCATCTGGCTGAAGTAGAACTCCGGCTCTGGGTGTGCTCCATTGCCCTAGAGCTGCCAGGCCCAAAGTGCTGCCCTGTTTCCAAGGGGCAGAGAGGCCCAAAGCATCTTGCTTCCCGGTCTTTGCGAAGCTAAGAAACAACTGGCTCTGCCCAGTGCTCTTACACCTACCGGGAACATCTCTTACCAAGGCCTGTCAAACGCTGTTTCTTTGCAGGCCTGATCAGGCTGAAGTAGAACTCCTGCTCTGCGTGTGCTCCATTGGCCTAGAGCTTCCCGACCCAAAAGGCTGCCTTGTTCCCAAACGGGCAGAGGGGTCCCAAGCGTCTTGCTTCCAGCTTTTCAGGAAGGTAAGAAACAACTGGCTCTGCCCAGTGCTCTTACAGCCTACCGGGAACATCTCTTACCAAGGCCTGTGAAACGCAGTTTCCTGGCAGGCCTGATCTGGCTGAAGTAGAACTTCTGCTCTGGGCGTGCTCCATTGCCCTAGAGCTGCCAGGCCCAAAGGGCTGCCTTGTTTCCAAAGACGGAGAGTGGACCCAAAGCATCTTGCTCCCAGCTCTTCGGGAAGCTAAGAAACAGCTGGCTCTGCCCAGTGCTCTCACAGCCTAAGAGAACATCTCTTTGAAAGGCCTGTGAAACGCAGTTTCTTGGCAGGCCTGACCTGGCTGAAGTAGAACTTCTGTTCTGGTTGTGCTACATACGCCTAGAGCTACCAGGACCTAAGGGCTGCCTTGTTTCCAAAGGGTGAGAGAGGCCCCAAAGCATCTTGCCTCCAGCACTTTGGGAAGCTAAAAAACAACTGGTTCTGCCCAGTGCTCTCACAGCCTACCGTGAACATCTCTTACCAAGGGCTGTGAAACGCAGTTTCTGGGCAGGACTGATCTGCCTGAAGTAGAACTTCTGCTGTGGGTGTGCTCCATTGGCCTAGAGCTGCCAGGCCCAAACGGCTGCCTTGTGTCCAAAGGGAGAGAGAGGCCCCAAGGCATCTTGCTTCCAGCTCTGTGGGAAGCTAAAGCAACTGGCTCTCCACAGTGCTCTCACAGCCTACCGGGAACATCTCTTACCAAGGCCTGTGAAACGCAGTTTCTTGGCAGGCCTGATCTGGCTGAAGTAGAACTCCTGCTCTGGGCGTGCTACTTTGGCCTAGAGCTGCCAGGCCCAAAGGGCCGCCTCGTTTCCAAAGGGGCTGAGAGTCCCCAAAGCATCTTGCTTCCAAATCTTTGGGAAGCTAAGAAACAACTGGCTCTGCACAGTGCTCTCACAGCCTACCGGCAACGTGACAGAGAAAGGCCTGTGAGACGCAGTTTCTTGGAAGGCCTGATCTGGCTGAGGTAGAACTTGTGCTCTGGGTGTGCTACTTTGGCCTAGAGCTGCCAGGCACAAAGGCTGCTTTGTTTCCAAAGGGGGAGAGAGGCCCCAAATCATGTTGCTTCCAGCTGTTTTTGAAGCTAAGAAACAACTCGCTCTGCCAGGTACTCTTACAGCCTTCCGGGAACACCTCTTACGAAGGCCTGTGAAAAGCAGTTTCTTGGCAGGCCTGATCTGGCTGAGGTAGAACTTCTGCTCTGGGTGTGCTCCATTGCCCTAGAGCTGAAAGGCCCAAAGGGCTGCCTTGTTTCCAAAGGGGTGAGAGGCCCCAAAGCATCTTGCTTCCACCTCTTGGGAAGCTAAGAAACAACTGGCTGTGCCCAGTGCTCTTATAGCCTAAGAGAACATCTCTTATCAAGGCCTGTGAAACGCACTGTCTAGGCAGGCCTGATCTGGAAGAAGTAGAACTTCGGCTCTGGTTGTGCTCCATTGCCCTAGAGCTGCCAGACCCAACGTGCTGTCTTGTTTCCAAAGGGGCAGAGAGGCCCCAAAGCGTCTTGCTTCCAGCTGTTTGGGAAACAAGGAAACAACTGGCTCTGCACCGTGCTCTCACAGCCTACCGGGAACGTCACATACAAAGGCCTCTGAAACGCAGTTCCTTGGCAGGCCTGATCTGGCTGAAGTAGGACTTCTGCTCTGGGTGTGCTCCATTGGCCTAGAGCTGAAAGGCCCAAAGGTCGCCCTTGTTGGCAAAGGGGCAGGGAGCCCCCAAAGCATCTTGCTTCCAGCTCTTTGGGAAGCTAAGAAACAAATGGCTCTGCCCAGTGCTCTAACAGAGTACCGGGAACATCTCTTACCAAAGCCTTTGAAACGCAGTTTCTTGGCAGGCCTTATCTGGCTGAGGTAGAACTTCTGCTCTGGGTGTGCTCCATTGGCCTAGAGCTGCCTGGCCCAAAGGTCGGCCTTGTTTGCAAAGGGGATGAGAGGCCCCAAAGCATCTTGCTTCCAGCTCTTCGGGAAGCTAAGAAACATCTGGCGTTGCCCAGTGCTCTTACAGCCTACCGGGAACATCTCTTACCAAGGCCTGTGAAACGCAGTTTCCTGGCAGGCCTGATCTGGCCGAAGTAGAACTTCTGCTCTGGGTGTGCTCCATTGGCCTAGAGCTGCCTGGCCCAAGGTGCTGCCTTGTTTCCAAAGGGGCAGAGAGGCCCCAAAGCATCTTGCTTCCAGCTCTCTGGGAAGCTAAGAACCAACTCGCTCTGCCCCGTGCTCTTACAGCCTACCGGGAACATGTCTTTGAAAGGCCTGTGAAACGCAGTTTCTTGGCAGGCCTCATCTGGCTGAAGTAGAACTCCGGCTCTGGGTGTGCTCCATTGCCCTAGAGCTGCCAGGCCCAAAGTGCTGCCCTGTTTCCAAGGGGCAGAGAGGCCCAAAGCATCTTGCTTCCCGGTCTTTGCGAAGCTAAGAAACAACTGGCTCTGCCCAGTGCTCTTACACCTACCGGGAACATCTCTTACCAAGGCCTGTCAAACGCTGTTTCTTTGCAGGCCTGATCAGGCTGAAGTAGAACTCCTGCTCTGCGTGTGCTCCATTGGCCTAGAGCTTCCCGACCCAAAAGGCTGCCTTGTTCCCAAACGGGCAGAGGGGTCCCAAGCGTCTTGCTTCCAGCTTTTCAGGAAGGTAAGAAACAACTGGCTCTGCCCAGTGCTCTTACAGCCTACCGGGAACATCTCTTACCAAGGCCTGTGAAACGCAGTTTCCTGGCAGGCCTGATCTGGCTGAAGTAGAACTTCTGCTCTGGGCGTGCTCCATTGCCCTAGAGCTGCCAGGCCCAAAGGGCTGCCTTGTTTCCAAAGACGGAGAGTGGACCCAAAGCATCTTGCTCCCAGCTCTTCGGGAAGCTAAGAAACAGCTGGCTCTGCCCAGTGCTCTCACAGCCTAAGAGAACATCTCTTTGAAAGGCCTGTGAAACGCAGTTTCTTGGCAGGCCTGACCTGGCTGAAGTAGAACTTCTGTTCTGGTTGTGCTACATAGGCCTAGAGCTACCAGGACCTAAGGGCTGCCTTGTTTCCAAAGGGTGAGAGAGGCCCCAAAGCATCTTGCCTCCAGCACTTTGGGAAGCTAAAAAACAACTGGTTCTGCCCAGTGCTCTCACAGCCTACCGTGAACATCTCTTACCAAGGGCTGTGAAACGCAGTTTCTGGGCAGGACTGATCTGCCTGAAGTAGAACTTCTGCTGTGGGTGTGCTCCATTGGCCTAGAGCTGCCAGGCCCAAACGGCTGCCTTGTGTCCAAAGGGAGAGAGAGGCCCCAAGGCATCTTGCTTCCAGCTCTGTGGGAAGCTAAAGCAACTGGCTCTCCACAGTGCTCTCACAGCCTACCGGGAACATCTCTTACCAAGGCCTGTGAAACGCAGTTTCTTGGCAGGCCTGATCTGGCTGAAGTAGAACTCCTGCTCTGGGCGTGCTACTTTGGCCTAGAGCTGCCAGGCCCAAAGGGCCGCCTCGTTTCCAAAGGGGCTGAGAGTCCCCAAAGCATCTTGCTTCCAAATCTTTGGGAAGCTAAGAAACAACTGGCTCTGCACAGTGCTCTCACAGCCTACCGGCAACGTGACAGAGAAAGGCCTGTGAGACGCAGTTTCTTGGAAGGCCTGATCTGGCTGAGGTAGAACTTGTGCTCTGGGTGTGCTACTTTGGCCTAGAGCTGCCAGGCACAAAGGCTGCTTTGTTTCCAAAGGGGGAGAGAGGCCCCAAATCATGTTGCTTCCAGCTGTTTTTGAAGCTAAGAAACAACTCGCTCTGCCAGGTACTCTTACAGCCTTCCGGGAACACCTCTTACGAAGGCCTGTGAAAAGCAGTTTCTTGGCAGGCCTGATCTGGCTGAGGTAGAACTTCTGCTCTGGGTGTGCTCCATTGCCCTAGAGCTGAAAGGCCCAAAGGGCTGCCTTGTTTCCAAAGGGGTGAGAGGCCCCAAAGCATCTTGCTTCCACCTCTTGGGAAGCTAAGAAACAACTGGCTGTGCCCAGTGCTCTTATAGCCTAAGAGAACATCTCTTATCAAGGCCTGTGAAACGCACTGTCTAGGCAGGCCTGATCTGGAAGAAGTAGAACTTCGGCTCTGGTTGTGCTCCATTGCCCTAGAGCTGCCAGACCCAACGTGCTGTCTTGTTTCCAAAGGGGCAGAGAGGCCCCAAAGCGTCTTGCTTCCAGCTGTTTGGGAAACAAGGAAACAACTGGCTCTGCACCGTGCTCTCACAGCCTACCGGGAACGTCACATACAAAGGCCTCTGAAACGCAGTTCCTTGGCAGGCCTGATCTGGCTGAAGTAGGACTTCTGCTCTGGGTGTGCTCCATTGGCCTAGAGCTGAAAGGCCCAAAGGTCGCCCTTGTTGGCAAAGGGGCAGGGAGCCCCCAAAGCATCTTGCTTCCAGCTCTTTGGGAAGCTAAGAAACAAATGGCTCTGCCCAGTGCTCTAACAGAGTACCGGGAACATCTCTTACCAAAGCCTTTGAAACGCAGTTTCTTGGCAGGCCTTATCTGGCTGAGGTAGAACTTCTGCTCTGGGTGTGCTCCATTGGCCTAGAGCTGCCTGGCCCAAAGGTCGGCCTTGTTTGCAAAGGGGATGAGAGGCCCCAAAGCATCTTGCTTCCAGCTCTTCGGGAAGCTAAGAAACATCTGGCGTTGCCCAGTGCTCTTACAGCCTACCGGGAACATCTCTTACCAAGGCCTGTGAAACGCAGTTTCCTGGCAGGCCTGATCTGGCCGAAGTAGAACTTCTGCTCTGGGTGTGCTCCATTGGCCTAGAGCTGCCTGGCCCAAGGTGCTGCCTTGTTTCCAAAGGGGCAGAGAGGCCCCAAAGCATCTTGCTTCCAGCTCTCTGGGAAGCTAAGAACCAACTCGCTCTGCCCCGTGCTCTTACAGCCTACCGGGAACATGTCTTTGAAAGGCCTGTGAAACGCAGTTTCTTGGCAGGCCTCATCTGGCTGAAGTAGAACTCCGGCTCTGGGTGTGCTCCATTGCCCTAGAGCTGCCAGGCCCAAAGTGCTGCCCTGTTTCCAAGGGGCAGAGAGGCCCAAAGCATCTTGCTTCCCGGTCTTTGCGAAGCTAAGAAACAACTGGCTCTGCCCAGTGCTCTTACACCTACCGGGAACATCTCTTACCAAGGCCTGTCAAACGCTGTTTCTTTGCAGGCCTGATCAGGCTGAAGTAGAACTCCTGCTCTGCGTGTGCTCCATTGGCCTAGAGCTTCCCGACCCAAAAGGCTGCCTTGTTCCCAAACGGGCAGAGGGGTCCCAAGCGTCTTGCTTCCAGCTTTTCAGGAAGGTAAGAAACAACTGGCTCTGCCCAGTGCTCTTACAGCCTACCGGGAACATCTCTTACCAAGGCCTGTGAAACGCAGTTTCCTGGCAGGCCTGATCTGGCTGAAGTAGAACTTCTGCTCTGGGCGTGCTCCATTGCCCTAGAGCTGCCAGGCCCAAAGGGCTGCCTTGTTTCCAAAGACGGAGAGTGGACCCAAAGCATCTTGCTCCCAGCTCTTCGGGAAGCTAAGAAACAGCTGGCTCTGCCCAGTGCTCTCACAGCCTAAGAGAACATCTCTTTGAAAGGCCTGTGAAACGCAGTTTCTTGGCAGGCCTGACCTGGCTGAAGTAGAACTTCTGTTCTGGTTGTGCTACATACGCCTAGAGCTACCAGGACCTAAGGGCTGCCTTGTTTCCAAAGGGTGAGAGAGGCCCCAAAGCATCTTGCCTCCAGCACTTTGGGAAGCTAAAAAACAACTGGTTCTGCCCAGTGCTCTCACAGCCTACCGTGAACATCTCTTACCAAGGGCTGTGAAACGCAGTTTCTGGGCAGGACTGATCTGCCTGAAGTAGAACTTCTGCTGTGGGTGTGCTCCATTGGCCTAGAGCTGCCAGGCCCAAACGGCTGCCTTGTGTCCAAAGGGAGAGAGAGGCCCCAAGGCATCTTGCTTCCAGCTCTGTGGGAAGCTAAAGCAACTGGCTCTCCACAGTGCTCTCACAGCCTACCGGGAACATCTCTTACCAAGGCCTGTGAAACGCAGTTTCTTGGCAGGCCTGATCTGGCTGAAGTAGAACTCCTGCTCTGGGCGTGCTACTTTGGCCTAGAGCTGCCAGGCCCAAAGGGCCGCCTCGTTTCCAAAGGGGCTGAGAGTCCCCAAAGCATCTTGCTTCCAAATCTTTGGGAAGCTAAGAAACAACTGGCTCTGCACAGTGCTCTCACAGCCTACCGGCAACGTGACAGAGAAAGGCCTGTGAGACGCAGTTTCTTGGAAGGCCTGATCTGGCTGAGGTAGAACTTGTGCTCTGGGTGTGCTACTTTGGCCTAGAGCTGCCAGGCACAAAGGCTGCTTTGTTTCCAAAGGGGGAGAGAGGCCCCAAATCATGTTGCTTCCAGCTGTTTTTGAAGCTAAGAAACAACTCGCTCTGCCAGGTACTCTTACAGCCTTCCGGGAACACCTCTTACGAAGGCCTGTGAAAAGCAGTTTCTTGGCAGGCCTGATCTGGCTGAGGTAGAACTTCTGCTCTGGGTGTGCTCCATTGCCCTAGAGCTGAAAGGCCCAAAGGGCTGCCTTGTTTCCAAAGGGGGAGAGAGGCCCCAAAGCATCTTGCTTCCACCTCTTGGGAAGCTAAGAAACAACTGGCTGTGCCCAGTGCTCTTATAGCCTAAGAGAACATCTCTTATCAAGGCCTGTGAAACGCACTGTCTAGGCAGGCCTGATCTGGAAGAAGTAGAACTTCGGCTCTGGTTGTGCTCCATTGCCCTAGAGCTGCCAGACCCAACGTGCTGCCTTGTTTCCAAAGGGGCAGAGAGGCCCCAAAGCGTCTTGCTTCCAGCTGTTTGGGAAACAAGGAAACAACTGGCTCTGCACCGTGCTCTCACAGCCTACCGGGAACGTCACATACAAAGGCCTCTGAAACGCAGTTCCTTGGCAGGCCTGATCTGGCTGAAGTAGGACTTCTGCTCTGGGTGTGCTCCATTGGCCTAGAGCTGAAAGGCCCAAAGGTCGCCCTTGTTGGCAAAGGGGCAGGGAGCCCCCAAAGCATCTTGCTTCCAGCTCTTTGGGAAGCTAAGAAACAAATGGCTCTGCCCAGTGCTCTAACAGAGTACCGGGAACATCTCTTACCAAAGCCGTTGAAACGCAGTTTCTTGGCAGGCCTTATCTGGCTGACGTAGAACTTCTGCTCTGGGTGTGCTCCATTGGCCTAGAGCTGCCTGGCCCAAAGGTCGGCCTTGTTTGCAAAGGGGATGAGAGGCCCCAAAGCATCTTGCTTCCAGCTCTCTGGGAAGCTAAGAACCAACTCGCTCTGCCCCGTGCTCTTACAGCCTACCGGGAACATGTCTTTGAAAGGCCTGTGAAACGCAGTTTCTTGGCAGGCCTCATCTGGCTGAAGTAGAACTCCGGCTCTGGGTGTGCTCCATTGCCCTAGAGCTGCCAGGCCCAAAGTGCTGCCCTGTTTCCAAGGGGCAGAGAGGCCCAAAGCATCTTGCTTCCCGGTCTTTGCGAAGCTAAGAAACAACTGGCTCTGCCCAGTGCTCTTACACCTACCGGGAACATCTCTTACCAAGGCCTGTCAAACGCTGTTTCTTTGCAGGCCTGATCAGGCTGAAGTAGAACTCCTGCTCTGCGTGTGCTCCATTGGCCTAGAGCTTCCCGACCCAAAAGGCTGCCTTGTTCCCAAACGGGCAGAGGGGTCCCAAGCGTCTTGCTTCCAGCTTTTCAGGAAGGTAAGAAACAACTGGCTCTGCCCAGTGCTCTTACAGCCTACCGGGAACATCTCTTACCAAGGCCTGTGAAACGCAGTTTCCTGGCAGGCCTGATCTGGCTGAAGTAGAACTTCTGCTCTGGGCGTGCTCCATTGCCCTAGAGCTGCCAGGCCCAAAGGGCTGCCTTGTTTCCAAAGACGGAGAGTGGACCCAAAGCATCTTGCTCCCAGCTCTTCGGGAAGCTAAGAAACAGCTGGCTCTGCCCAGTGCTCTCACAGCCTAAGAGAACATCTCTTTGAAAGGCCTGTGAAACGCAGTTTCTTGGCAGGCCTGACCTGGCTGAAGTAGAACTTCTGTTCTGGTTGTGCTACATACGCCTAGAGCTACCAGGACCTAAGGGCTGCCTTGTTTCCAAAGGGTGAGAGAGGCCCCAAAGCATCTTGCCTCCAGCACTTTGGGAAGCTAAAAAACAACTGGTTCTGCCCAGTGCTCTCACAGCCTACCGTGAACATCTCTTACCAAGGGCTGTGAAACGCAGTTTCTGGGCAGGACTGATCTGCCTGAAGTAGAACTTCTGCTGTGGGTGTGCTCCATTGGCCTAGAGCTGCCAGGCCCAAACGGCTGCCTTGTGTCCAAAGGGAGAGAGAGGCCCCAAGGCATCTTGCTTCCAGCTCTGTGGGAAGCTAAAGCAACTGGCTCTCCACAGTGCTCTCACAGCCTACCGGGAACATCTCTTACCAAGGCCTGTGAAACGCAGTTTCTTGGCAGGCCTGATCTGGCTGAAGTAGAACTCCTGCTCTGGGCGTGCTACTTTGGCCTAGAGCTGCCAGGCCCAAAGGGCCGCCTCGTTTCCAAAGGGGCTGAGAGTCCCCAAAGCATCTTGCTTCCAAATCTTTGGGAAGCTAAGAAACAACTGGCTCTGCACAGTGCTCTCACAGCCTACCGGCAACGTGACAGAGAAAGGCCTGTGAGACGCAGTTTCTTGGAAGGCCTGATCTGGCTGAGGTAGAACTTGTGCTCTGGGTGTGCTACTTTGGCCTAGAGCTGCCAGGCACAAAGGCTGCTTTGTTTCCAAAGGGGGAGAGAGGCCCCAAATCATGTTGCTTCCAGCTGTTTTTGAAGCTAAGAAACAACTCGCTCTGCCAGGTACTCTTACAGCCTTCCGGGAACACCTCTTACGAAGGCCTGTGAAAAGCAGTTTCTTGGCAGGCCTGATCTGGCTGAGGTAGAACTTCTGCTCTGGGTGTGCTCCATTGCCCTAGAGCTGAAAGGCCCAAAGGGCTGCCTTGTTTCCAAAGGGGTGAGAGGCCCCAAAGCATCTTGCTTCCACCTCTTGGGAAGCTAAGAAACAACTGGCTGTGCCCAGTGCTCTTATAGCCTAAGAGAACATCTCTTATCAAGGCCTGTGAAACGCACTGTCTAGGCAGGCCTGATCTGGAAGAAGTAGAACTTCGGCTCTGGTTGTGCTCCATTGCCCTAGAGCTGCCAGACCCAACGTGCTGTCTTGTTTCCAAAGGGGCAGAGAGGCCCCAAAGCGTCTTGCTTCCAGCTGTTTGGGAAACAAGGAAACAACTGGCTCTGCACCGTGCTCTCACAGCCTACCGGGAACGTCACATACAAAGGCCTCTGAAACGCAGTTCCTTGGCAGGCCTGATCTGGCTGAAGTAGGACTTCTGCTCTGGGTGTGCTCCATTGGCCTAGAGCTGAAAGGCCCAAAGGTCGCCCTTGTTGGCAAAGGGGCAGGGAGCCCCCAAAGCATCTTGCTTCCAGCTCTTTGGGAAGCTAAGAAACAAATGGCTCTGCCCAGTGCTCTAACAGAGTACCGGGAACATCTCTTACCAAAGCCTTTGAAACGCAGTTTCTTGGCAGGCCTTATCTGGCTGAGGTAGAACTTCTGCTCTGGGTGTGCTCCATTGGCCTAGAGCTGCCTGGCCCAAAGGTCGGCCTTGTTTGCAAAGGGGATGAGAGGCCCCAAAGCATCTTGCTTCCAGCTCTTCGGGAAGCTAAGAAACATCTGGCGTTGCCCAGTGCTCTTACAGCCTACCGGGAACATCTCTTACCAAGGCCTGTGAAACGCAGTTTCCTGGCAGGCCTGATCTGGCCGAAGTAGAACTTCTGCTCTGGGTGTGCTCCATTGGCCTAGAGCTGCCTGGCCCAAGGTGCTGCCTTGTTTCCAAAGGGGCAGAGAGGCCCCAAAGCATCTTGCTTCCAGCTCTCTGGGAAGCTAAGAACCAACTCGCTCTGCCCCGTGCTCTTACAGCCTACCGGGAACATGTCTTTGAAAGGCCTGTGAAACGCAGTTTCTTGGCAGGCCTCATCTGGCTGAAGTAGAACTCCGGCTCTGGGTGTGCTCCATTGCCCTAGAGCTGCCAGGCCCAAAGTGCTGCCCTGTTTCCAAGGGGCAGAGAGGCCCAAAGCATCTTGCTTCCCGGTCTTTGCGAAGCTAAGAAACAACTGGCTCTGCCCAGTGCTCTTACACCTACCGGGAACATCTCTTACCAAGGCCTGTCAAACGCTGTTTCTTTGCAGGCCTGATCAGGCTGAAGTAGAACTCCTGCTCTGCGTGTGCTCCATTGGCCTAGAGCTTCCCGACCCAAAAGGCTGCCTTGTTCCCAAACGGGCAGAGGGGTCCCAAGCGTCTTGCTTCCAGCTTTTCAGGAAGGTAAGAAACAACTGGCTCTGCCCAGTGCTCTTACAGCCTACCGGGAACATCTCTTACCAAGGCCTGTGAAACGCAGTTTCCTGGCAGGCCTGATCTGGCTGAAGTAGAACTTCTGCTCTGGGCGTGCTCCATTGCCCTAGAGCTGCCAGGCCCAAAGGGCTGCCTTGTTTCCAAAGACGGAGAGTGGACCCAAAGCATCTTGCTCCCAGCTCTTCGGGAAGCTAAGAAACAGCTGGCTCTGCCCAGTGCTCTCACAGCCTAAGAGAACATCTCTTTGAAAGGCCTGTGAAACGCAGTTTCTTGGCAGGCCTGACCTGGCTGAAGTAGAACTTCTGTTCTGGTTGTGCTACATACGCCTAGAGCTACCAGGACCTAAGGGCTGCCTTGTTTCCAAAGGGTGAGAGAGGCCCCAAAGCATCTTGCCTCCAGCACTTTGGGAAGCTAAAAAACAACTGGTTCTGCCCAGTGCTCTCACAGCCTACCGTGAACATCTCTTACCAAGGGCTGTGAAACGCAGTTTCTGGGCAGGACTGATCTGCCTGAAGTAGAACTTCTGCTGTGGGTGTGCTCCATTGGCCTAGAGCTGCCAGGCCCAAACGGCTGCCTTGTGTCCAAAGGGAGAGAGAGGCCCCAAGGCATCTTGCTTCCAGCTCTGTGGGAAGCTAAAGCAACTGGCTCTCCACAGTGCTCTCACAGCCTACCGGGAACATCTCTTACCAAGGCCTGTGAAACGCAGTTTCTTGGCAGGCCTGATCTGGCTGAAGTAGAACTCCTGCTCTGGGCGTGCTACTTTGGCCTAGAGCTGCCAGGCCCAAAGGGCCGCCTCGTTTCCAAAGGGGCTGAGAGTCCCCAAAGCATCTTGCTTCCAAATCTTTGGGAAGCTAAGAAACAACTGGCTCTGCACAGTGCTCTCACAGCCTACCGGCAACGTGACAGAGAAAGGCCTGTGAGACGCAGTTTCTTGGAAGGCCTGATCTGGCTGAGGTAGAACTTGTGCTCTGGGTGTGCTACTTTGGCCTAGAGCTGCCAGGCACAAAGGCTGCTTTGTTTCCAAAGGGGGAGAGAGGCCCCAAATCATGTTGCTTCCAGCTGTTTTTGAAGCTAAGAAACAACTCGCTCTGCCAGGTACTCTTACAGCCTTCCGGGAACACCTCTTACGAAGGCCTGTGAAAAGCAGTTTCTTGGCAGGCCTGATCTGGCTGAGGTAGAACTTCTGCTCTGGGTGTGCTCCATTGCCCTAGAGCTGAAAGGCCCAAAGGGCTGCCTTGTTTCCAAAGGGGTGAGAGGCCCCAAAGCATCTTGCTTCCACCTCTTGGGAAGCTAAGAAACAACTGGCTGTGCCCAGTGCTCTTATAGCCTAAGAGAACATCTCTTATCAAGGCCTGTGAAACGCACTGTCTAGGCAGGCCTGATCTGGAAGAAGTAGAACTTCGGCTCTGGTTGTGCTCCATTGCCCTAGAGCTGCCAGACCCAACGTGCTGTCTTGTTTCCAAAGGGGCAGAGAGGCCCCAAAGCGTCTTGCTTCCAGCTGTTTGGGAAACAAGGAAACAACTGGCTCTGCACCGTGCTCTCACAGCCTACCGGGAACGTCACATACAAAGGCCTCTGAAACGCAGTTCCTTGGCAGGCCTGATCTGGCTGAAGTAGGACTTCTGCTCTGGGTGTGCTCCATTGGCCTAGAGCTGAAAGGCCCAAAGGTCGCCCTTGTTGGCAAAGGGGCAGGGAGCCCCCAAAGCATCTTGCTTCCAGCTCTTTGGGAAGCTAAGAAACAAATGGCTCTGCCCAGTGCTCTAACAGAGTACCGGGAACATCTCTTACCAAAGCCTTTGAAACGCAGTTTCTTGGCAGGCCTTATCTGGCTGAGGTAGAACTTCTGCTCTGGGTGTGCTCCATTGGCCTAGAGCTGCCTGGCCCAAAGGTCGGCCTTGTTTGCAAAGGGGATGAGAGGCCCCAAAGCATCTTGCTTCCAGCTCTTCGGGAAGCTAAGAAACATCTGGCGTTGCCCAGTGCTCTTACAGCCTACCGGGAACATCTCTTACCAAGGCCTGTGAAACGCAGTTTCCTGGCAGGCCTGATCTGGCCGAAGTAGAACTTCTGCTCTGGGTGTGCTCCATTGGCCTAGAGCTGCCTGGCCCAAGGTGCTGCCTTGTTTCCAAAGGGGCAGAGAGGCCCCAAAGCATCTTGCTTCCAGCTCTCTGGGAAGCTAAGAACCAACTCGCTCTGCCCCGTGCTCTTACAGCCTACCGGGAACATGTCTTTGAAAGGCCTGTGAAACGCAGTTTCTTGGCAGGCCTCATCTGGCTGAAGTAGAACTCCGGCTCTGGGTGTGCTCCATTGCCCTAGAGCTGCCAGGCCCAAAGTGCTGCCCTGTTTCCAAGGGGCAGAGAGGCCCAAAGCATCTTGCTTCCCGGTCTTTGCGAAGCTAAGAAACAACTGGCTCTGCCCAGTGCTCTTACACCTACCGGGAACATCTCTTACCAAGGCCTGTCAAACGCTGTTTCTTTGCAGGCCTGATCAGGCTGAAGTAGAACTCCTGCTCTGCGTGTGCTCCATTGGCCTAGAGCTTCCCGACCCAAAAGGCTGCCTTGTTCCCAAACGGGCAGAGGGGTCCCAAGCGTCTTGCTTCCAGCTTTTCAGGAAGGTAAGAAACAACTGGCTCTGCCCAGTGCTCTTACAGCCTACCGGGAACATCTCTTACCAAGGCCTGTGAAACGCAGTTTCCTGGCAGGCCTGATCTGGCTGAAGTAGAACTTCTGCTCTGGGCGTGCTCCATTGCCCTAGAGCTGCCAGGCCCAAAGGGCTGCCTTGTTTCCAAAGACGGAGAGTGGACCCAAAGCATCTTGCTCCCAGCTCTTCGGGAAGCTAAGAAACAGCTGGCTCTGCCCAGTGCTCTCACAGCCTAAGAGAACATCTCTTTGAAAGGCCTGTGAAACGCAGTTTCTTGGCAGGCCTGACCTGGCTGAAGTAGAACTTCTGTTCTGGTTGTGCTACATACGCCTAGAGCTACCAGGACCTAAGGGCTGCCTTGTTTCCAAAGGGTGAGAGAGGCCCCAAAGCATCTTGCCTCCAGCACTTTGGGAAGCTAAAAAACAACTGGTTCTGCCCAGTGCTCTCACAGCCTACCGTGAACATCTCTTACCAAGGGCTGTGAAACGCAGTTTCTGGGCAGGACTGATCTGCCTGAAGTAGAACTTCTGCTGTGGGTGTGCTCCATTGGCCTAGAGCTGCCAGGCCCAAACGGCTGCCTTGTGTCCAAAGGGAGAGAGAGGCCCCAAGGCATCTTGCTTCCAGCTCTGTGGGAAGCTAAAGCAACTGGCTCTCCACAGTGCTCTCACAGCCTACCGGGAACATCTCTTACCAAGGCCTGTGAAACGCAGTTTCTTGGCAGGCCTGATCTGGCTGAAGTAGAACTCCTGCTCTGGGCGTGCTACTTTGGCCTAGAGCTGCCAGGCCCAAAGGGCCGCCTCGTTTCCAAAGGGGCTGAGAGTCCCCAAAGCATCTTGCTTCCAAATCTTTGGGAAGCTAAGAAACAACTGGCTCTGCACAGTGCTCTCACAGCCTACCGGCAACGTGACAGAGAAAGGCCTGTGAGACGCAGTTTCTTGGAAGGCCTGATCTGGCTGAGGTAGAACTTGTGCTCTGGGTGTGCTACTTTGGCCTAGAGCTGCCAGGCACAAAGGCTGCTTTGTTTCCAAAGGGGGAGAGAGGCCCCAAATCATGTTGCTTCCAGCTGTTTTTGAAGCTAAGAAACAACTCGCTCTGCCAGGTACTCTTACAGCCTTCCGGGAACACCTCTTACGAAGGCCTGTGAAAAGCAGTTTCTTGGCAGGCCTGATCTGGCTGAGGTAGAACTTCTGCTCTGGGTGTGCTCCATTGCCCTAGAGCTGAAAGGCCCAAAGGGCTGCCTTGTTTCCAAAGGGGGAGAGAGGCCCCAAAGCATCTTGCTTCCACCTCTTGGGAAGCTAAGAAACAACTGGCTGTGCCCAGTGCTCTTATAGCCTAAGAGAACATCTCTTATCAAGGCCTGTGAAACGCACTGTCTAGGCAGGCCTGATCTGGAAGAAGTAGAACTTCGGCTCTGGTTGTGCTCCATTGCCCTAGAGCTGCCAGACCCAACGTGCTGCCTTGTTTCCAAAGGGGCAGAGAGGCCCCAAAGCGTCTTGCTTCCAGCTGTTTGGGAAACAAGGAAACAACTGGCTCTGCACCGTGCTCTCACAGCCTACCGGGAACGTCACATACAAAGGCCTCTGAAACGCAGTTCCTTGGCAGGCCTGATCTGGCTGAAGTAGGACTTCTGCTCTGGGTGTGCTCCATTGGCCTAGAGCTGAAAGGCCCAAAGGTCGCCCTTGTTGGCAAAGGGGCAGGGAGCCCCCAAAGCATCTTGCTTCCAGCTCTTTGGGAAGCTAAGAAACAAATGGCTCTGCCCAGTGCTCTAACAGAGTACCGGGAACATCTCTTACCAAAGCCGTTGAAACGCAGTTTCTTGGCAGGCCTTATCTGGCTGAGGTAGAACTTCTGCTCTGGGTGTGCTCCATTGGCCTAGAGCTGCCTGGCCCAAAGGTCGGCCTTGTTTGCAAAGGGGATGAGAGGCCCCAAAGCATCTTGCTTCCAGCTCTCTGGGAAGCTAAGAACCAACTCGCTCTGCCCTGTGCTCTTACAGCCTACCGGGAACATGTCTTTGAAAGGCCTGTGAAACGCAGTTTCTTGGCAGGCCTCATCTGGCTGAAGTAGAACTCCGGCTCTGGGTGTGCTCCATTGCCCTAGAGCTGCCAGGCCCAAAGTGCTGCCCTGTTTCCAAGGGGCAGAGAGGCCCAAAGCATCTTGCTTCCCGGTCTTTGCGAAGCTAAGAAACAACTGGCTCTGCCCAGTGCTCTTACACCTACCGGGAACATCTCTTACCAAGGCCTGTCAAACGCTGTTTCTTTGCAGGCCTGATCAGGCTGAAGTAGAACTCCTGCTCTGCGTGTGCTCCATTGGCCTAGAGCTTCCCGACCCAAAAGGCTGCCTTGTTCCCAAACGGGCAGAGGGGTCCCAAGCGTCTTGCTTCCAGCTTTTCAGGAAGGTAAGAAACAACTGGCTCTGCCCAGTGCTCTTACAGCCTACCGGGAACATCTCTTACCAAGGCCTGTGAAACGCAGTTTCCTGGCAGGCCTGATCTGGCTGAAGTAGAACTTCTGCTCTGGGCGTGCTCCATTGCCCTAGAGCTGCCAGGCCCAAAGGGCTGCCTTGTTTCCAAAGACGGAGAGTGGACCCAAAGCATCTTGCTCCCAGCTCTTCGGGAAGCTAAGAAACAGCTGGCTCTGCCCAGTGCTCTCACAGCCTAAGAGAACATCTCTTTGAAAGGCCTGTGAAACGCAGTTTCTTGGCAGGCCTGACCTGGCTGAAGTAGAACTTCTGTTCTGGTTGTGCTACATACGCCTAGAGCTACCAGGACCTAAGGGCTGCCTTGTTTCCAAAGGGTGAGAGAGGCCCCAAAGCATCTTGCCTCCAGCACTTTGGGAAGCTAAAAAACAACTGGTTCTGCCCAGTGCTCTCACAGCCTACCGTGAACATCTCTTACCAAGGGCTGTGAAACGCAGTTTCTGGGCAGGACTGATCTGCCTGAAGTAGAACTTCTGCTGTGGGTGTGCTCCATTGGCCTAGAGCTGCCAGGCCCAAACGGCTGCCTTGTGTCCAAAGGGAGAGAGAGGCCCCAAGGCATCTTGCTTCCAGCTCTGTGGGAAGCTAAAGCAACTGGCTCTCCACAGTGCTCTCACAGCCTACCGGGAACATCTCTTACCAAGGCCTGTGAAACGCAGTTTCTTGGCAGGCCTGATCTGGCTGAAGTAGAACTCCTGCTCTGGGCGTGCTACTTTGGCCTAGAGCTGCCAGGCCCAAAGGGCCGCCTCGTTTCCAAAGGGGCTGAGAGTCCCCAAAGCATCTTGCTTCCAAATCTTTGGGAAGCTAAGAAACAACTGGCTCTGCACAGTGCTCTCACAGCCTACCGGCAACGTGACAGAGAAAGGCCTGTGAGACGCAGTTTCTTGGAAGGCCTGATCTGGCTGAGGTAGAACTTGTGCTCTGGGTGTGCTACTTTGGCCTAGAGCTGCCAGGCACAAAGGCTGCTTTGTTTCCAAAGGGGGAGAGAGGCCCCAAATCATGTTGCTTCCAGCTGTTTTTGAAGCTAAGAAACAACTCGCTCTGCCAGGTACTCTTACAGCCTTCCGGGAACACCTCTTACGAAGGCCTGTGAAAAGCAGTTTCTTGGCAGGCCTGATCTGGCTGAGGTAGAACTTCTGCTCTGGGTGTGCTCCATTGCCCTAGAGCTGAAAGGCCCAAAGGGCTGCCTTGTTTCCAAAGGGGGAGAGAGGCCCCAAAGCATCTTGCTTCCACCTCTTGGGAAGCTAAGAAACAACTGGCTGTGCCCAGTGCTCTTATAGCCTAAGAGAACATCTCTTATCAAGGCCTGTGAAACGCACTGTCTAGGCAGGCCTGATCTGGAAGAAGTAGAACTTCGGCTCTGGTTGTGCTCCATTGCCCTAGAGCTGCCAGACCCAACGTGCTGCCTTGTTTCCAAAGGGGCAGAGAGGCCCCAAAGCGTCTTGCTTCCAGCTGTTTGGGAAACAAGGAAACAACTGGCTCTGCACCGTGCTCTCACAGCCTACCGGGAACGTCACATACAAAGGCCTCTGAAACGCAGTTCCTTGGCAGGCCTGATCTGGCTGAAGTAGGACTTCTGCTCTGGGTGTGCTCCATTGGCCTAGAGCTGAAAGGCCCAAAGGTCGCCCTTGTTGGCAAAGGGGCAGGGAGCCCCCAAAGCATCTTGCTTCCAGCTCTTTGGGAAGCTAAGAAACAAATGGCTCTGCCCAGTGCTCTAACAGAGTACCGGGAACATCTCTTACCAAAGCCTTTGAAACGCAGTTTCTTGGCAGGCCTTATCTGGCTGAGGTAGAACTTCTGCTCTGGGTGTGCTCCATTGGCCTAGAGCTGCCTGGCCCAAAGGTCGGCCTTGTTTGCAAAGGGGATGAGAGGCCCCAAAGCATCTTGCTTCCAGCTCTTCGGGAAGCTAAGAAACATCTGGCGTTGCCCAGTGCTCTTACAGCCTACCGGGAACATCTCTTACCAAGGCCTGTGAAACGCAGTTTGTTGGTGGCCTGAACTGGCCGAAGTAGAACTTCTGCTCTGGGTGTGCTCCATTGGCCTAGAGCTGCCTGGCCCAAGGTGCTGCCTTGTTTCCAAAGGGGCAGAGAGGCCCCAAAGCATCTTGCTTCCAGCTCTCTGGGAAGCTAAGAACCAACTCGCTCTGCCCCGTGCTCTTACAGCCTACCGGGAACATGTCTTTGAAAGGCCTGTGAAACGCAGTTTCTTGGCAGGCCTCATCTGGCTGAAGTAGAACTCCGGCTCTGGGTGTGCTCCATTGCCCTAGAGCTGCCAGGCCCAAAGTGCTGCCCTGTTTCCAAGGGGCAGAGAGGCCCAAAGCATCTTGCTTCCCGGTCTTTGCGAAGCTAAGAAACAACTGGCTCTGCCCAGTGCTCTTACACCTACCGGGAACATCTCTTACCAAGGCCTGTCAAACGCTGTTTCTTTGCAGGCCTGATCAGGCTGAAGTAGAACTCCTGCTCTGCGTGTGCTCCATTGGCCTAGAGCTTCCCGACCCAAAAGGCTGCCTTGTTCCCAAACGGGCAGAGGGGTCCCAAGCGTCTTGCTTCCAGCTTTTCAGGAAGGTAAGAAACAACTGGCTCTGCCCAGTGCTCTTACAGCCTACCGGGAACATCTCTTACCAAGGCCTGTGAAACGCAGTTTCCTGGCAGGCCTGATCTGGCTGAAGTAGAACTTCTGCTCTGGGCGTGCTCCATTGCCCTAGAGCTGCCAGGCCCAAAGGGCTGCCTTGTTTCCAAAGACGGAGAGTGGACCCAAAGCATCTTGCTCCCAGCTCTTCGGGAAGCTAAGAAACAGCTGGCTCTGCCCAGTGCTCTCACAGCCTAAGAGAACATCTCTTTGAAAGGCCTGTGAAACGCAGTTTCTTGGCAGGCCTGACCTGGCTGAAGTAGAACTTCTGTTCTGGTTGTGCTACATACGCCTAGAGCTACCAGGACCTAAGGGCTGCCTTGTTTCCAAAGGGTGAGAGAGGCCCCAAAGCATCTTGCCTCCAGCACTTTGGGAAGCTAAAAAACAACTGGTTCTGCCCAGTGCTCTCACAGCCTACCGTGAACATCTCTTACCAAGGGCTGTGAAACGCAGTTTCTGGGCAGGACTGATCTGCCTGAAGTAGAACTTCTGCTGTGGGTGTGCTCCATTGGCCTAGAGCTGCCAGGCCCAAACGGCTGCCTTGTGTCCAAAGGGAGAGAGAGGCCCCAAGGCATCTTGCTTCCAGCTCTGTGGGAAGCTAAAGCAACTGGCTCTCCACAGTGCTCTCACAGCCTACCGGGAACATCTCTTACCAAGGCCTGTGAAACGCAGTTTCTTGGCAGGCCTGATCTGGCTGAAGTAGAACTCCTGCTCTGGGCGTGCTACTTTGGCCTAGAGCTGCCAGGCCCAAAGGGCCGCCTCGTTTCCAAAGGGGCTGAGAGTCCCCAAAGCATCTTGCTTCCAAATCTTTGGGAAGCTAAGAAACAACTGGCTCTGCACAGTGCTCTCACAGCCTACCGGCAACGTGACAGAGAAAGGCCTGTGAGACGCAGTTTCTTGGAAGGCCTGATCTGGCTGAGGTAGAACTTGTGCTCTGGGTGTGCTACTTTGGCCTAGAGCTGCCAGGCACAAAGGCTGCTTTGTTTCCAAAGGGGGAGAGAGGCCCCAAATCATGTTGCTTCCAGCTGTTTTTGAAGCTAAGAAACAACTCGCTCTGCCAGGTACTCTTACAGCCTTCCGGGAACACCTCTTACGAAGGCCTGTGAAAAGCAGTTTCTTGGCAGGCCTGATCTGGCTGAGGTAGAACTTCTGCTCTGGGTGTGCTCCATTGCCCTAGAGCTGAAAGGCCCAAAGGGCTGCCTTGTTTCCAAAGGGGGAGAGAGGCCCCAAAGCATCTTGCTTCCACCTCTTGGGAAGCTAAGAAACAACTGGCTGTGCCCAGTGCTCTTATAGCCTAAGAGAACATCTCTTATCAAGGCCTGTGAAACGCACTGTCTAGGCAGGCCTGATCTGGAAGAAGTAGAACTTCGGCTCTGGTTGTGCTCCATTGCCCTAGAGCTGCCAGACCCAACGTGCTGCCTTGTTTCCAAAGGGGCAGAGAGGCCCCAAAGCGTCTTGCTTCCAGCTGTTTGGGAAACAAGGAAACAACTGGCTCTGCACCGTGCTCTCACAGCCTACCGGGAACGTCACATACAAAGGCCTCTGAAACGCAGTTCCTTGGCAGGCCTGATCTGGCTGAAGTAGGACTTCTGCTCTGGGTGTGCTCCATTGGCCTAGAGCTGAAAGGCCCAAAGGTCGCCCTTGTTGGCAAAGGGGCAGGGAGCCCCCAAAGCATCTTGCTTCCAGCTCTTTGGGAAGCTAAGAAACAAATGGCTCTGCCCAGTGCTCTAACAGAGTACCGGGAACATCTCTTACCAAAGCCTTTGAAACGCAGTTTCTTGGCAGGCCTTATCTGGCTGAGGTAGAACTTCTGCTCTGGGTGTGCTCCATTGGCCTAGAGCTGCCTGGCCCAAAGGTCGGCCTTGTTTGCAAAGGGGATGAGAGGCCCCAAAGCATCTTGCTTCCAGCTCTTCGGGAAGCTAAGAAACATCTGGCGTTGCCCAGTGCTCTTACAGCCTACCGGGAACATCTCTTACCAAGGCCTGTGAAACGCAGTTTGTTGGTGGCCTGAACTGGCCGAAGTAGAACTTCTGCTCTGGGTGTGCTCCATTGGCCTAGAGCTGCCTGGCCCAAGGTGCTGCCTTGTTTCCAAAGGGGCAGAGAGGCCCCAAAGCATCTTGCTTCCAGCTCTCTGGGAAGCTAAGAACCAACTCGCTCTGCCCCGTGCTCTTACAGCCTACCGGGAACATGTCTTTGAAAGGCCTGTGAAACGCAGTTTCTTGGCAGGCCTCATCTGGCTGAAGTAGAACTCCGGCTCTGGGTGTGCTCCATTGCCCTAGAGCTGCCAGGCCCAAAGTGCTGCCCTGTTTCCAAGGGGCAGAGAGGCCCAAAGCATCTTGCTTCCCGGTCTTTGCGAAGCTAAGAAACAACTGGCTCTGCCCAGTGCTCTTACACCTACCGGGAACATCTCTTACCAAGGCCTGTCAAACGCTGTTTCTTTGCAGGCCTGATCAGGCTGAAGTAGAACTCCTGCTCTGCGTGTGCTCCATTGGCCTAGAGCTTCCCGACCCAAAAGGCTGCCTTGTTCCCAAACGGGCAGAGGGGTCCCAAGCGTCTTGCTTCCAGCTTTTCAGGAAGGTAAGAAACAACTGGCTCTGCCCAGTGCTCTTACAGCCTACCGGGAACATCTCTTACCAAGGCCTGTGAAACGCAGTTTCCTGGCAGGCCTGATCTGGCTGAAGTAGAACTTCTGCTCTGGGCGTGCTCCATTGCCCTAGAGCTGCCAGGCCCAAAGGGCTGCCTTGTTTCCAAAGACGGAGAGTGGACCCAAAGCATCTTGCTCCCAGCTCTTCGGGAAGCTAAGAAACAGCTGGCTCTGCCCAGTGCTCTCACAGCCTAAGAGAACATCTCTTTGAAAGGCCTGTGAAACGCAGTTTCTTGGCAGGCCTGACCTGGCTGAAGTAGAACTTCTGTTCTGGTTGTGCTACATACGCCTAGAGCTACCAGGACCTAAGGGCTGCCTTGTTTCCAAAGGGTGAGAGAGGCCCCAAAGCATCTTGCCTCCAGCACTTTGGGAAGCTAAAAAACAACTGGTTCTGCCCAGTGCTCTCACAGCCTACCGTGAACATCTCTTACCAAGGGCTGTGAAACGCAGTTTCTGGGCAGGACTGATCTGCCTGAAGTAGAACTTCTGCTGTGGGTGTGCTCCATTGGCCTAGAGCTGCCAGGCCCAAACGGCTGCCTTGTGTCCAAAGGGAGAGAGAGGCCCCAAGGCATCTTGCTTCCAGCTCTGTGGGAAGCTAAAGCAACTGGCTCTCCACAGTGCTCTCACAGCCTACCGGGAACATCTCTTACCAAGGCCTGTGAAACGCAGTTTCTTGGCAGGCCTGATCTGGCTGAAGTAGAACTCCTGCTCTGGGCGTGCTACTTTGGCCTAGAGCTGCCAGGCCCAAAGGGCCGCCTCGTTTCCAAAGGGGCTGAGAGTCCCCAAAGCATCTTGCTTCCAAATCTTTGGGAAGCTAAGAAACAACTGGCTCTGCACAGTGCTCTCACAGCCTACCGGCAACGTGACAGAGAAAGGCCTGTGAGACGCAGTTTCTTGGAAGGCCTGATCTGGCTGAGGTAGAACTTGTGCTCTGGGTGTGCTACTTTGGCCTAGAGCTGCCAGGCACAAAGGCTGCTTTGTTTCCAAAGGGGGAGAGAGGCCCCAAATCATGTTGCTTCCAGCTGTTTTTGAAGCTAAGAAACAACTCGCTCTGCCAGGTACTCTTACAGCCTTCCGGGAACACCTCTTACGAAGGCCTGTGAAAAGCAGTTTCTTGGCAGGCCTGATCTGGCTGAGGTAGAACTTCTGCTCTGGGTGTGCTCCATTGCCCTAGAGCTGAAAGGCCCAAAGGGCTGCCTTGTTTCCAAAGGGGGAGAGAGGCCCCAAAGCATCTTGCTTCCACCTCTTGGGAAGCTAAGAAACAACTGGCTGTGCCCAGTGCTCTTATAGCCTAAGAGAACATCTCTTATCAAGGCCTGTGAAACGCACTGTCTAGGCAGGCCTGATCTGGAAGAAGTAGAACTTCGGCTCTGGTTGTGCTCCATTGCCCTAGAGCTGCCAGACCCAACGTGCTGCCTTGTTTCCAAAGGGGCAGAGAGGCCCCAAAGCGTCTTGCTTCCAGCTGTTTGGGAAACAAGGAAACAACTGGCTCTGCACCGTGCTCTCACAGCCTACCGGGAACGTCACATACAAAGGCCTCTGAAACGCAGTTCCTTGGCAGGCCTGATCTGGCTGAAGTAGGACTTCTGCTCTGGGTGTGCTCCATTGGCCTAGAGCTGAAAGGCCCAAAGGTCGCCCTTGTTGGCAAAGGGGCAGGGAGCCCCCAAAGCATCTTGCTTCCAGCTCTTTGGGAAGCTAAGAAACAAATGGCTCTGCCCAGTGCTCTAACAGAGTACCGGGAACATCTCTTACCAAAGCCTTTGAAACGCAGTTTCTTGGCAGGCCTTATCTGGCTGAGGTAGAACTTCTGCTCTGGGTGTGCTCCATTGGCCTAGAGCTGCCTGGCCCAAAGGTCGGCCTTGTTTGCAAAGGGGATGAGAGGCCCCAAAGCATCTTGCTTCCAGCTCTTCGGGAAGCTAAGAAACATCTGGCGTTGCCCAGTGCTCTTACAGCCTACCGGGAACATCTCTTACCAAGGCCTGTGAAACGCAGTTTGTTGGTGGCCTGAACTGGCCGAAGTAGAACTTCTGCTCTGGGTGTGCTCCATTGGCCTAGAGCTGCCTGGCCCAAGGTGCTGCCTTGTTTCCAAAGGGGCAGAGAGGCCCCAAAGCATCTTGCTTCCAGCTCTCTGGGAAGCTAAGAACCAACTCGCTCTGCCCCGTGCTCTTACAGCCTACCGGGAACATGTCTTTGAAAGGCCTGTGAAACGCAGTTTCTTGGCAGGCCTCATCTGGCTGAAGTAGAACTCCGGCTCTGGGTGTGCTCCATTGCCCTAGAGCTGCCAGGCCCAAAGTGCTGCCCTGTTTCCAAGGGGCAGAGAGGCCCAAAGCATCTTGCTTCCCGGTCTTTGCGAAGCTAAGAAACAACTGGCTCTGCCCAGTGCTCTTACACCTACCGGGAACATCTCTTACCAAGGCCTGTCAAACGCTGTTTCTTTGCAGGCCTGATCAGGCTGAAGTAGAACTCCTGCTCTGCGTGTGCTCCATTGGCCTAGAGCTTCCCGACCCAAAAGGCTGCCTTGTTCCCAAACTGGCAGAGGGGTCCCAAACATCTTGCTTCCAGCTTTTCAGGAAGGTAAGAAACAACTGGCTCTGCCCAGTGCTCTTACAGCCTACCGGGAACATCTCTTACCAAGGCCTGTGAAACGCAGTTTCCTGGCAGGCCTGATCTGGCTGAAGTAGAACTTCTGCTCTGGGCGTGCTCCATTGCCCTAGAGCTGCCAGGCCCAAAGGGCTGCCTTGTTTCCAAAGACGGAGAGTGGACCCAAAGCATCTTGCTCCCAGCTCTTCGGGAAGCTAAGAAACAGCTGGCTCTGCCCAGTGCTCTCACAGCCTAAGAGAACATCTCTTTGAAAGGCCTGTGAAACGCAGTTTCTTGGCAGGCCTGACCTGGCTGAAGTAGAACTTCTGTTCTGGTTGTGCTACATACGCCTAGAGCTACCAGGACCTAAGGGCTGCCTTGTTTCCAAAGGGTGAGAGAGGCCCCAAAGCATCTTGCCTCCAGCACTTTGGGAAGCTAAAAAACAACTGGTTCTGCCCAGTGCTCTCACAGCCTACCGTGAACATCTCTTACCAAGGGCTGTGAAACGCAGTTTCTGGGCAGGACTGATCTGCCTGAAGTAGAACTTCTGCTGTGGGTGTGCTCCATTGGCCTAGAGCTGCCAGGCCCAAACGGCTGCCTTGTGTCCAAAGGGAGAGAGAGGCCCCAAGGCATCTTGCTTCCAGCTCTGTGGGAAGCTAAAGCAACTGGCTCTCCACAGTGCTCTCACAGCCTACCGGGAACATCTCTTACCAAGGCCTGTGAAACGCAGTTTCTTGGCAGGCCTGATCTGGCTGAAGTAGAACTCCTGCTCTGGGCGTGCTACTTTGGCCTAGAGCTGCCAGGCCCAAAGGGCCGCCTCGTTTCCAAAGGGGCTGAGAGTCCCCAAAGCATCTTGCTTCCAAATCTTTGGGAAGCTAAGAAACAACTGGCTCTGCACAGTGCTCTCACAGCCTACCGGCAACGTGACAGAGAAAGGCCTGTGAGACGCAGTTTCTTGGAAGGCCTGATCTGGCTGAGGTAGAACTTGTGCTCTGGGTGTGCTACTTTGGCCTAGAGCTGCCAGGCACAAAGGCTGCTTTGTTTCCAAAGGGGGAGAGAGGCCCCAAATCATGTTGCTTCCAGCTGTTTTTGAAGCTAAGAAACAACTCGCTCTGCCAGGTACTCTTACAGCCTTCCGGGAACACCTCTTACGAAGGCCTGTGAAAAGCAGTTTCTTGGCAGGCCTGATCTGGCTGAGGTAGAACTTCTGCTCTGGGTGTGCTCCATTGCCCTAGAGCTGAAAGGCCCAAAGGGCTGCCTTGTTTCCAAAGGGGGAGAGAGGCCCCAAAGCATCTTGCTTCCACCTCTTGGGAAGCTAAGAAACAACTGGCTGTGCCCAGTGCTCTTATAGCCTAAGAGAACATCTCTTATCAAGGCCTGTGAAACGCACTGTCTAGGCAGGCCTGATCTGGAAGAAGTAGAACTTCGGCTCTGGTTGTGCTCCATTGCCCTAGAGCTGCCAGACCCAACGTGCTGCCTTGTTTCCAAAGGGGCAGAGAGGCCCCAAAGCGTCTTGCTTCCAGCTGTTTGGGAAACAAGGAAACAACTGGCTCTGCACCGTGCTCTCACAGCCTACCGGGAACGTCACATACAAAGGCCTCTGAAACGCAGTTCCTTGGCAGGCCTGATCTGGCTGAAGTAGGACTTCTGCTCTGGGTGTGCTCCATTGGCCTAGAGCTGAAAGGCCCAAAGGTCGCCCTTGTTGGCAAAGGGGCAGGGAGCCCCCAAAGCATCTTGCTTCCAGCTCTTTGGGAAGCTAAGAAACAAATGGCTCTGCCCAGTGCTCTAACAGAGTACCGGGAACATCTCTTACCAAAGCCTTTGAAACGCAGTTTCTTGGCAGGCCTTATCTGGCTGAGGTAGAACTTCTGCTCTGGGTGTGCTCCATTGGCCTAGAGCTGCCTGGCCCAAAGGTCGGCCTTGTTTGCAAAGGGGATGAGAGGCCCCAAAGCATCTTGCTTCCAGCTCTTCGGGAAGCTAAGAAACATCTGGCGTTGCCCAGTGCTCTTACAGCCTACCGGGAACATCTCTTACCAAGGCCTGTGAAACGCAGTTTGTTGGTGGCCTGAACTGGCCGAAGTAGAACTTCTGCTCTGGGTGTGCTCCATTGGCCTAGAGCTGCCTGGCCCAAGGTGCTGCCTTGTTTCCAAAGGGGCAGAGAGGCCCCAAAGCATCTTGCTTCCAGCTCTCTGGGAAGCTAAGAACCAACTCGCTCTGCCCCGTGCTCTTACAGCCTACCGGGAACATGTCTTTGAAAGGCCTGTGAAACGCAGTTTCTTGGCAGGCCTCATCTGGCTGAAGTAGAACTCCGGCTCTGGGTGTGCTCCATTGCCCTAGAGCTGCCAGGCCCAAAGTGCTGCCCTGTTTCCAAGGGGCAGAGAGGCCCAAAGCATCTTGCTTCCCGGTCTTTGCGAAGCTAAGAAACAACTGGCTCTGCCCAGTGCTCTTACACCTACCGGGAACATCTCTTACCAAGGCCTGTCAAACGCTGTTTCTTTGCAGGCCTGATCAGGCTGAAGTAGAACTCCTGCTCTGCGTGTGCTCCATTGGCCTAGAGCTTCCCGACCCAAAAGGCTGCCTTGTTCCCAAACGGGCAGAGGGGTCCCAAGCATCTTGCTTCCAGCTTTTCAGGAAGGTAAGAAACAACTGGCTCTGCCCAGTGCTCTTACAGCCTACCGGGAACATCTCTTACCAAGGCCTGTGAAACGCAGTTTCCTGGCAGGCCTGATCTGGCTGAAGTAGAACTTCTGCTCTGGGCGTGCTCCATTGCCCTAGAGCTGCCAGGCCCAAAGGGCTGCCTTGTTTCCAAAGACGGAGAGTGGACCCAAAGCATCTTGCTCCCAGCTCTTCGGGAAGCTAAGAAACAGCTGGCTCTGCCCAGTGCTCTCACAGCCTAAGAGAACATCTCTTTGAAAGGCCTGTGAAACGCAGTTTCTTGGCAGACCTGACCTGGCTGAAGTAGAACTTCTGTTCTGGTTGTGCTACATAGGCCTAGAGCTACCAGGACCTAAGGGCTGCCTTGTTTCCAAAGGGTGAGAGAGGCCCCAAAGCATCTTGCCTCCAGCACTTTGGGAAGCTAAAAAACAACTGGTTCTGCCCAGTGCTCTCACAGCCTACCGTGAACATCTCTTACCAAGGGCTGTGAAACGCAGTTTCTGGGCAGGACTGATCTGCCTGAAGTAGAACTTCTGCTGTGGGTGTGCTCCATTGGCCTAGAGCTGCCAGGCCCAAACGGCTGCCTTGTGTCCAAAGGGAGAGAGAGGCCCCAAGGCATCTTGCTTCCAGCTCTGTGGGAAGCTAAAGCAACTGGCTCTCCACAGTGCTCTCACAGCCTACCGGGAACATCTCTTACCAAGGCCTGTGAAACGCAGTTTCTTGGCAGGCCTGATCTGGCTGAAGTAGAACTCCTGCTCTGGGCGTGCTACTTTGGCCTAGAGCTGCCAGGCCCAAAGGGCCGCCTCGTTTCCAAAGGGGCTGAGAGTCCCCAAAGCATCTTGCTTCCAAATCTTTGGGAAGCTAAGAAACAACTGGCTCTGCACAGTGCTCTCACAGCCTACCGGCAACGTGACAGAGAAAGGCCTGTGAGACGCAGTTTCTTGGAAGGCCTGATCTGGCTGAGGTAGAACTTGTGCTCTGGGTGTGCTACTTTGGCCTAGAGCTGCCAGGCACAAAGGCTGCTTTGTTTCCAAAGGGGGAGAGAGGCCCCAAATCATGTTGCTTCCAGCTGTTTTTGAAGCTAAGAAACAACTCGCTCTGCCAGGTACTCTTACAGCCTTCCGGGAACACCTCTTACGAAGGCCTGTGAAAAGCAGTTTCTTGGCAGGCCTGATCTGGCTGAGGTAGAACTTCTGCTCTGGGTGTGCTCCATTGCCCTAGAGCTGAAAGGCCCAAAGGGCTGCCTTGTTTCCAAAGGGGGAGAGAGGCCCCAAAGCATCTTGCTTCCACCTCTTGGGAAGCTAAGAAACAACTGGCTGTGCCCAGTGCTCTTATAGCCTAAGAGAACATCTCTTATCAAGGCCTGTGAAACGCACTGTCTAGGCAGGCCTGATCTGGAAGAAGTAGAACTTCGGCTCTGGTTGTGCTCCATTGCCCTAGAGCTGCCAGACCCAACGTGCTGCCTTGTTTCCAAAGGGGCAGAGAGGCCCCAAAGCGTCTTGCTTCCAGCTGTTTGGGAAACAAGGAAACAACTGGCTCTGCACCGTGCTCTCACAGCCTACCGGGAACGTCACATACAAAGGCCTCTGAAACGCAGTTCCTTGGCAGGCCTGATCTGGCTGAAGTAGGACTTCTGCTCTGGGTGTGCTCCATTGGCCTAGAGCTGAAAGGCCCAAAGGTCGCCCTTGTTGGCAAAGGGGCAGGGAGCCCCCAAAGCATCTTGCTTCCAGCTCTTTGGGAAGCTAAGAAACAAATGGCTCTGCCCAGTGCTCTAACAGAGTACCGGGAACATCTCTTACCAAAGCCTTTGAAACGCAGTTTCTTGGCAGGCCTTATCTGGCTGAGGTAGAACTTCTGCTCTGGGTGTGCTCCATTGGCCTAGAGCTGCCTGGCCCAAAGGTCGGCCTTGTTTGCAAAGGGGATGAGAGGCCCCAAAGCATCTTGCTTCCAGCTCTTCGGGAAGCTAAGAAACATCTGGCGTTGCCCAGTGCTCTTACAGCCTACCGGGAACATCTCTTACCAAGGCCTGTGAAACGCAGTTTGTTGGTGGCCTGAACTGGCCGAAGTAGAACTTCTGCTCTGGGTGTGCTCCATTGGCCTAGAGCTGCCTGGCCCAAGGTGCTGCCTTGTTTCCAAAGGGGCAGAGAGGCCCCAAAGCATCTTGCTTCCAGCTCTCTGGGAAGCTAAGAACCAACTCGCTCTGCCCCGTGCTCTTACAGCCTACCGGGAACATGTCTTTGAAAGGCCTGTGAAACGCAGTTTCTTGGCAGGCCTCATCTGGCTGAAGTAGAACTCCGGCTCTGGGTGTGCTCCATTGCCCTAGAGCTGCCAGGCCCAAAGTGCTGCCCTGTTTCCAAGGGGCAGAGAGGCCCAAAGCATCTTGCTTCCCGGTCTTTGCGAAGCTAAGAAACAACTGGCTCTGCCCAGTGCTCTTACACCTACCGGGAACATCTCTTACCAAGGCCTGTCAAACGCTGTTTCTTTGCAGGCCTGATCAGGCTGAAGTAGAACTCCTGCTCTGCGTGTGCTCCATTGGCCTAGAGCTTCCCGACCCAAAAGGCTGCCTTGTTCCCAAACTGGCAGAGGGGTCCCAAACATCTTGCTTCCAGCTTTTCAGGAAGGTAAGAAACAACTGGCTCTGCCCAGTGCTCTTACAGCCTACCGGGAACATCTCTTACCAAGGCCTGTGAAACGCAGTTTCCTGGCAGGCCTGATCTGGCTGAAGTAGAACTTCTGCTCTGGGCGTGCTCCATTGCCCTAGAGCTGCCAGGCCCAAAGGGCTGCCTTGTTTCCAAAGACGGAGAGTGGACCCAAAGCATCTTGCTCCCAGCTCTTCGGGAAGCTAAGAAACAGCTGGCTCTGCCCAGTGCTCTCACAGCCTAAGAGAACATCTCTTTGAAAGGCCTGTGAAACGCAGTTTCTTGGCAGGCCTGACCTGGCTGAAGTAGAACTTCTGTTCTGGTTGTGCTACATACGCCTAGAGCTACCAGGACCTAAGGGCTGCCTTGTTTCCAAAGGGTGAGAGAGGCCCCAAAGCATCTTGCCTCCAGCACTTTGGGAAGCTAAAAAACAACTGGTTCTGCCCAGTGCTCTCACAGCCTACCGTGAACATCTCTTACCAAGGGCTGTGAAACGCAGTTTCTGGGCAGGACTGATCTGCCTGAAGTAGAACTTCTGCTGTGGGTGTGCTCCATTGGCCTAGAGCTGCCAGGCCCAAACGGCTGCCTTGTGTCCAAAGGGAGAGAGAGGCCCCAAGGCATCTTGCTTCCAGCTCTGTGGGAAGCTAAAGCAACTGGCTCTCCACAGTGCTCTCACAGCCTACCGGGAACATCTCTTACCAAGGCCTGTGAAACGCAGTTTCTTGGCAGGCCTGATCTGGCTGAAGTAGAACTCCTGCTCTGGGCGTGCTACTTTGGCCTAGAGCTGCCAGGCCCAAAGGGCCGCCTCGTTTCCAAAGGGGCTGAGAGTCCCCAAAGCATCTTGCTTCCAAATCTTTGGGAAGCTAAGAAACAACTGGCTCTGCACAGTGCTCTCACAGCCTACCGGCAACGTGACAGAGAAAGGCCTGTGAGACGCAGTTTCTTGGAAGGCCTGATCTGGCTGAGGTAGAACTTGTGCTCTGGGTGTGCTACTTTGGCCTAGAGCTGCCAGGCACAAAGGCTGCTTTGTTTCCAAAGGGGGAGAGAGGCCCCAAATCATGTTGCTTCCAGCTGTTTTTGAAGCTAAGAAACAACTCGCTCTGCCAGGTACTCTTACAGCCTTCCGGGAACACCTCTTACGAAGGCCTGTGAAAAGCAGTTTCTTGGCAGGCCTGATCTGGCTGAGGTAGAACTTCTGCTCTGGGTGTGCTCCATTGCCCTAGAGCTGAAAGGCCCAAAGGGCTGCCTTGTTTCCAAAGGGGGAGAGAGGCCCCAAAGCATCTTGCTTCCACCTCTTGGGAAGCTAAGAAACAACTGGCTGTGCCCAGTGCTCTTATAGCCTAAGAGAACATCTCTTATCAAGGCCTGTGAAACGCACTGTCTAGGCAGGCCTGATCTGGAAGAAGTAGAACTTCGGCTCTGGTTGTGCTCCATTGCCCTAGAGCTGCCAGACCCAACGTGCTGCCTTGTTTCCAAAGGGGCAGAGAGGCCCCAAAGCGTCTTGCTTCCAGCTGTTTGGGAAACAAGGAAACAACTGGCTCTGCACCGTGCTCTCACAGCCTACCGGGAACGTCACATACAAAGGCCTCTGAAACGCAGTTCCTTGGCAGGCCTGATCTGGCTGAAGTAGGACTTCTGCTCTGGGTGTGCTCCATTGGCCTAGAGCTGAAAGGCCCAAAGGTCGCCCTTGTTGGCAAAGGGGCAGGGAGCCCCCAAAGCATCTTGCTTCCAGCTCTTTGGGAAGCTAAGAAACAAATGGCTCTGCCCAGTGCTCTAACAGAGTACCGGGAACATCTCTTACCAAAGCCTTTGAAACGCAGTTTCTTGGCAGGCCTTATCTGGCTGAGGTAGAACTTCTGCTCTGGGTGTGCTCCATTGGCCTAGAGCTGCCTGGCCCAAAGGTCGGCCTTGTTTGCAAAGGGGATGAGAGGCCCCAAAGCATCTTGCTTCCAGCTCTTCGGGAAGCTAAGAAACATCTGGCGTTGCCCAGTGCTCTTACAGCCTACCGGGAACATCTCTTACCAAGGCCTGTGAAACGCAGTTTGTTGGTGGCCTGAACTGGCCGAAGTAGAACTTCTGCTCTGGGTGTGCTCCATTGGCCTAGAGCTGCCTGGCCCAAGGTGCTGCCTTGTTTCCAAAGGGGCAGAGAGGCCCCAAAGCATCTTGCTTCCAGCTCTCTGGGAAGCTAAGAACCAACTCGCTCTGCCCCGTGCTCTTACAGCCTACCGGGAACATGTCTTTGAAAGGCCTGTGAAACGCAGTTTCTTGGCAGGCCTCATCTGGCTGAAGTAGAACTCCGGCTCTGGGTGTGCTCCATTGCCCTAGAGCTGCCAGGCCCCAAGTGCTGCCCTGTTTCCAAGGGGCAGAGAGGCCCAAAGCATCTTGCTTCCCGGTCTTTGCGAAGCTAAGAAACAACTGGCTCTGCCCAGTGCTCTTACACCTACCGGGAACATCTCTTACCAAGGCCTGTCAAACGCTGTTTCTTTGCAGGCCTGATCAGGCTGAAGTAGAACTCCTGCTCTGCGTGTGCTCCATTGGCCTAGAGCTTCCCGACCCAAAAGGCTGCCTTGTTCCCAAACGGGCAGAGGGGTCCCAAGCATCTTGCTTCCAGCTTTTCAGGAAGGTAAGAAACAACTGGCTCTGCCCAGTGCTCTTACAGCCTACCGGGAACATCTCTTACCAAGGCCTGTGAAACGCAGTTTCCTGGCAGGCCTGATCTGGCTGAAGTAGAACTTCTGCTCTGGGTGTGCTCCATTGCCCTAGAGCTGCCAGGCCCAAAGGGCTGCCTTGTTTCCAAAGACGGAGAGTGGACCCAAAGCATCTTGCTCCCAGCTCTTCGGGAAGCTAAGAAACAGCTGGCTCTGCCCAGTGCTCTTACAGCCTAAGAGAACATCTCTTTGAAAGGCCTGTGAAACGCAGTTTCTTGGCAGACCTGACCTGGCTGAAGTAGAACTTCTGTTCTGGTTGTGCTACATAGGCCTAGAGCTACCAGGACCTAAGGGCTGCCTTGTTTCCAAAGGGTGAGAGAGGCCCCAAAGCATCTTGCCTCCAGCACTTTGGGAAGCTAAAAAACAACTGGTTCTGCCCAGTGCTCTCACAGCCTACCGTGAACATCTCTTACCAAGGGCTGTGAAACGCAGTTTCTGGGCAGGACTGATCTGCCTGAAGTAGAACTTCTGCTGTGGGTGTGCTCCATTGGCCTAGAGCTGCCAGGCCCAAACGGCTGCCTTGTGTCCAAAGGGAGAGAGAGGCCCCAAGGCATCTTGCTTCCAGCTCTGTGGGAAGCTAAAGCAACTGGCTCTCCACAGTGCTCTCACAGCCTACCGGGAACATCTCTTACCAAGGCCTGTGAAACGCAGTTTCTTGGCAGGCCTGATCTGGCTGAAGTAGAACTCCTGCTCTGGGCGTGCTACTTTGGCCTAGAGCTGCCAGGCCCAAAGGGCCGCCTCGTTTCCAAAGGGGCTGAGAGTCCCCAAAGCATCTTGCTTCCAAATCTTTGGGAAGCTAAGAAACAACTGGCTCTGCACAGTGCTCTCACAGCCTACCGGCAACGTGACAGAGAAAGGCCTGTGAGACGCAGTTTCTTGGAAGGCCTGATCTGGCTGAGGTAGAACTTGTGCTCTGGGTGTGCTACTTTGGCCTAGAGCTGCCAGGCACAAAGGCTGCTTTGTTTCCAAAGGGGGAGAGAGGCCCCAAATCATGTTGCTTCCAGCTGTTTTTGAAGCTAAGAAACAACTCGCTCTGCCAGGTACTCTTACAGCCTTCCGGGAACACCTCTTACGAAGGCCTGTGAAAAGCAGTTTCTTGGCAGGCCTGATCTGGCTGAGGTAGAACTTCTGCTCTGGGTGTGCTCCATTGCCCTAGAGCTGAAAGGCCCAAAGGGCTGCCTTGTTTCCAAAGGGGGAGAGAGGCCCCAAAGCATCTTGCTTCCACCTCTTGGGAAGCTAAGAAACAACTGGCTGTGCCCAGTGCTCTTATAGCCTAAGAGAACATCTCTTATCAAGGCCTGTGAAACGCACTGTCTAGGCAGGCCTGATCTGGAAGAAGTAGAACTTCGGCTCTGGTTGTGCTCCATTGCCCTAGAGCTGCCAGACCCAACGTGCTGCCTTGTTTCCAAAGGGGCAGAGAGGCCCCAAAGCGTCTTGCTTCCAGCTGTTTGGGAAACAAGGAAACAACTGGCTCTGCACCGTGCTCTCACAGCCTACCGGGAACGTCACATACAAAGGCCTCTGAAACGCAGTTCCTTGGCAGGCCTGATCTGGCTGAAGTAGGACTTCTGCTCTGGGTGTGCTCCATTGGCCTAGAGCTGAAAGGCCCAAAGGTCGCCCTTGTTGGCAAAGGGGCAGGGAGCCCCCAAAGCATCTTGCTTCCAGCTCTTTGGGAAGCTAAGAAACAAATGGCTCTGCCCAGTGCTCTAACAGAGTACCGGGAACATCTCTTACCAAAGCCTTTGAAACGCAGTTTCTTGGCAGGCCTTATCTGGCTGAGGTAGAACTTCTGCTCTGGGTGTGCTCCATTGGCCTAGAGCTGCCTGGCCCAAAGGTCGGCCTTGTTTGCAAAGGGGATGAGAGGCCCCAAAGCATCTTGCTTCCAGCTCTCTGGGAAGCTAAGAACCAACTCGCTCTGCCCCGTGCTCTTACAGCCTACCGGGAACATGTCTTTGAAAGGCCTGTGAAACGCAGTTTCTTGGCAGGCCTCATCTGGCTGAAGTAGAACTCCGGCTCTGGGTGTGCTCCATTGCCCTAGAGCTGCCAGGCCCAAAGTGCTGCCCTGTTTCCAAGGGGCAGAGAGGCCCAAAGCATCTTGCTTCCCGGTCTTTGCGAAGCTAAGAAACAACTGGCTCTGCCCAGTGCTCTTACACCTACCGGGAACATCTCTTACCAAGGCCTGTCAAACGCTGTTTCTTTGCAGGCCTGATCAGGCTGAAGTAGAACTCCTGCTCTGCGTGTGCTCCATTGGCCTAGAGCTTCCCGACCCAAAAGGCTGCCTTGTTCCCAAACGGGCAGAGGGGTCCCAAGCGTCTTGCTTCCAGCTTTTCAGGAAGGTAAGAAACAACTGGCTCTGCCCAGTGCTCTTACAGCCTACCGGGAACATCTCTTACCAAGGCCTGTGAAACGCAGTTTCCTGGCAGGCCTGATCTGGCTGAAGTAGAACTTCTGCTCTGGGTGTGCTCCATTGCCCTAGAGCTGCCAGGCCCAAAGGGCTGCCTTGTTTCCAAAGACGGAGAGTGGACCCAAAGCATCTTGCTCCCAGCTCTTCGGGAAGCTAAGAAACAGCTGGCTCTGCCCAGTGCTCTTACAGCCTAAGAGAACATCTCTTTGAAAGGCCTGTGAAACGCAGTTTCTTGGCAGGCCTGACCTGGCTGAAGTAGAACTTCTGTTCTGGTTGTGCTACATAGGCCTAGAGCTACCAGGACCTAAGGGCTGCCTTGTTTCCAAAGGGTGAGAGAGGCCCCAAAGCATCTTGCCTCCAGCACTTTGGGAAGCTAAAAAACAACTGGTTCTGCCCAGTGCTCTCACAGCCTACCGTGAACATCTCTTACCAAGGGCTGTGAAACGCAGTTTCTGGGCAGGACTGATCTGCCTGAAGTAGAACTTCTGCTGTGGGTGTGCTCCATTGGCCTAGAGCTGCCAGGCCCAAACGGCTGCCTTGTGTCCAAAGGGAGAGAGAGGCCCCAAGGCATCTTGCTTCCAGCTCTGTGGGAAGCTAAAGCAACTGGCTCTCCACAGTGCTCTCACAGCCTACCGGGAACATCTCTTACCAAGGCCTGTGAAACGCAGTTTCTTGGCAGGCCTGATCTGGCTGAAGTAGAACTCCTGCTCTGGGCGTGCTACTTTGGCCTAGAGCTGCCAGGCCCAAAGGGCCGCCTCGTTTCCAAAGGGGCTGAGAGTCCCCAAAGCATCTTGCTTCCAAATCTTTGGGAAGCTAAGAAACAACTGGCTCTGCACAGTGCTCTCACAGCCTACCGGCAACGTGACAGAGAAAGGCCTGTGAGACGCAGTTTCTTGGAAGGCCTGATCTGGCTGAGGTAGAACTTGTGCTCTGGGTGTGCTACTTTGGCCTAGAGCTGCCAGGCACAAAGGCTGCTTTGTTTCCAAAGGGGGAGAGAGGCCCCAAATCATGTTGCTTCCAGCTGTTTTTGAAGCTAAGAAACAACTCGCTCTGCCAGGTACTCTTACAGCCTTCCGGGAACACCTCTTACGAAGGCCTGTGAAAAGCAGTTTCTTGGCAGGCCTGATCTGGCTGAGGTAGAACTTCTGCTCTGGGTGTGCTCCATTGCCCTAGAGCTGAAAGGCCCAAAGGGCTGCCTTGTTTCCAAAGGGGGAGAGAGGCCCCAAAGCATCTTGCTTCCACCTCTTGGGAAGCTAAGAAACAACTGGCTGTGCCCAGTGCTCTTATAGCCTAAGAGAACATCTCTTATCAAGGCCTGGGAAACGCACTGTCTAGGCAGGCCTGATCTGGAAGAAGTAGAACTTCGGCTCTGGTTGTGCTCCATTGCCCTAGAGCTGCCAGACCCAACGTGCTGCCTTGTTTCCAAAGGGGCAGAGAGGCCCCAAAGCGTCTTGCTTCCAGCTGTTTGGGAAACAAGGAAACAACTGGCTCTGCACCGTGCTCTCACAGCCTACCGGGAACGTCACATACAAAGGCCTCTGAAACGCAGTTCCTTGGCAGGCCTGATCTGGCTGAAGTAGGACTTCTGCTCTGGGTGTGCTCCATTGGCCTAGAGCTGAAAGGCCCAAAGGTCGCCCTTGTTGGCAAAGGGGCAGGGAGCCCCCAAAGCATCTTGCTTCCAGCTCTTTGGGAAGCTAAGAAACAAATGGCTCTGCCCAGTGCTCTAACAGAGTACCGGGAACATCTCTTACCAAAGCCTTTGAAACGCAGTTTCTTGGCAGGCCTTATCTGGCTGAGGTAGAACTTCTGCTCTGGGTGTGCTCCATTGGCCTAGAGCTGCCTGGCCCAAAGGTCGGCCTTGTTTGCAAAGGGGATGAGAGGCCCCAAAGCATCTTGCTTCCAGCTCTTCGGGAAGCTAAGAAACATCTGGCGTTGCCCAGTGCTCTTACAGCCTACCGGGAACATCTCTTACCAAGGCCTGTGAAACGCAGTTTGTTGGTGGCCTGAACTGGCCGAAGTAGAACTTCTGCTCTGGGTGTGCTCCATTGGCCTAGAGCTGCCTGGCCCAAGGTGCTGCCTTGTTTCCAAAGGGGCAGAGAGGCCCCAAAGCATCTTGCTTCCAGCTCTCTGGGAAGCTAAGAACCAACTCGCTCTGCCCCGTGCTCTTACAGCCTACCGGGAACATGTCTTTGAAAGGCCTGTGAAACGCAGTTTCTTGGCAGGCCTCATCTGGCTGAAGTAGAACTCCGGCTCTGGGTGTGCTCCATTGCCCTAGAGCTGCCAGGCCCCAAGTGCTGCCCTGTTTCCAAGGGGCAGAGAGGCCCAAAGCATCTTGCTTCCCGGTCTTTGCGAAGCTAAGAAACAACTGGCTCTGCCCAGTGCTCTTACACCTACCGGGAACATCTCTTACCAAGGCCTGTCAAACGCTGTTTCTTTGCAGGCCTGATCAGGCTGAAGTAGAACTCCTGCTCTGCGTGTGCTCCATTGGCCTAGAGCTTCCCGACCCAAAAGGCTGCCTTGTTCCCAAACGGGCAGAGGGGTCCCAAGCATCTTGCTTCCAGCTTTTCAGGAAGGTAAGAAACAACTGGCTCTGCCCAGTGCTCTTACAGCCTACCGGGAACATCTCTTACCAAGGCCTGTGAAACGCAGTTTCCTGGCAGGCCTGATCTGGCTGAAGTAGAACTTCTGCTCTGGGTGTGCTCCATTGCCCTAGAGCTGCCAGGCCCAAAGGGCTGCCTTGTTTCCAAAGACGGAGAGTGGACCCAAAGCATCTTGCTCCCAGCTCTTCGGGAAGCTAAGAAACAGCTGGCTCTGCCCAGTGCTCTTACAGCCTAAGAGAACATCTCTTTGAAAGGCCTGTGAAACGCAGTTTCTTGGCAGGCCTGACCTGGCTGAAGTAGAACTTCTGTTCTGGTTGTGCTACATAGGCCTAGAGCTACCAGGACCTAAGGGCTGCCTTGTTTCCAAAGGGTGAGAGAGGCCCCAAAGCATCTTGCCTCCAGCACTTTGGGAAGCTAAAAAACAACTGGTTCTGCCCAGTGCTCTCACAGCCTACCGTGAACATCTCTTACCAAGGGCTGTGAAACGCAGTTTCTGGGCAGGACTGATCTGCCTGAAGTAGAACTTCTGCTGTGGGTGTGCTCCATTGGCCTAGAGCTGCCAGGCCCAAACGGCTGCCTTGTGTCCAAAGGGAGAGAGAGGCCCCAAGGCATCTTGCTTCCAGCTCTGTGGGAAGCTAAAGCAACTGGCTCTCCACAGTGCTCTCACAGCCTACCGGGAACATCTCTTACCAAGGCCTGTGAAACGCAGTTTCTTGGCAGGCCTGATCTGGCTGAAGTAGAACTCCTGCTCTGGGCGTGCTACTTTGGCCTAGAGCTGCCAGGCCCAAAGGGCCGCCTCGTTTCCAAAGGGGCTGAGAGTCCCCAAAGCATCTTGCTTCCAAATCTTTGGGAAGCTAAGAAACAACTGGCTCTGCACAGTGCTCTCACAGCCTACCGGCAACGTGACAGAGAAAGGCCTGTGAGACGCAGTTTCTTGGAAGGCCTGATCTGGCTGAGGTAGAACTTGTGCTCTGGGTGTGCTACTTTGGCCTAGAGCTGCCAGGCACAAAGGCTGCTTTGTTTCCAAAGGGGGAGAGAGGCCCCAAATCATGTTGCTTCCAGCTGTTTTTGAAGCTAAGAAACAACTCGCTCTGCCAGGTACTCTTACAGCCTTCCGGGAACACCTCTTACGAAGGCCTGTGAAAAGCAGTTTCTTGGCAGGCCTGATCTGGCTGAGGTAGAACTTCTGCTCTGGGTGTGCTCCATTGCCCTAGAGCTGAAAGGCCCAAAGGGCTGCCTTGTTTCCAAAGGGGGAGAGAGGCCCCAAAGCATCTTGCTTCCACCTCTTGGGAAGCTAAGAAACAACTGGCTGTGCCCAGTGCTCTTATAGCCTAAGAGAACATCTCTTATCAAGGCCTGTGAAACGCACTGTCTAGGCAGGCCTGATCTGGAAGAAGTAGAACTTCGGCTCTGGTTGTGCTCCATTGCCCTAGAGCTGCCAGACCCAACGTGCTGCCTTGTTTCCAAAGGGGCAGAGAGGCCCCAAAGCGTCTTGCTTCCAGCTGTTTGGGAAACAAGGAAACAACTGGCTCTGCACCGTGCTCTCACAGCCTACCGGGAACGTCACATACAAAGGCCTCTGAAACGCAGTTCCTTGGCAGGCCTGATCTGGCTGAAGTAGGACTTCTGCTCTGGGTGTGCTCCATTGGCCTAGAGCTGAAAGGCCCAAAGGTCGCCCTTGTTGGCAAAGGGGCAGGGAGCCCCCAAAGCATCTTGCTTCCAGCTCTTTGGGAAGCTAAGAAACAAATGGCTCTGCCCAGTGCTCTAACAGAGTACCGGGAACATCTCTTACCAAAGCCTTTGAAACGCAGTTTCTTGGCAGGCCTTATCTGGCTGAGGTAGAACTTCTGCTCTGGGTGTGCTCCATTGGCCTAGAGCTGCCTGGCCCAAAGGTCGGCCTTGTTTGCAAAGGGGATGAGAGGCCCCAAAGCATCTTGCTTCCAGCTCTTCGGGAAGCTAAGAAACATCTGGCGTTGCCCAGTGCTCTTACAGCCTACCGGGAACATCTCTTACCAAGGCCTGTGAAACGCAGTTTGTTGGTGGCCTGAACTGGCCGAAGTAGAACTTCTGCTCTGGGTGTGCTCCATTGGCCTAGAGCTGCCTGGCCCAAGGTGCTGCCTTGTTTCCAAAGGGGCAGAGAGGCCCCAAAGCATCTTGCTTCCAGCTCTCTGGGAAGCTAAGAACCAACTCGCTCTGCCCCGTGCTCTTACAGCCTACCGGGAACATGTCTTTGAAAGGCCTGTGAAACGCAGTTTCTTGGCAGGCCTCATCTGGCTGAAGTAGAACTCCGGCTCTGGGTGTGCTCCATTGCCCTAGAGCTGCCAGGCCCAAAGTGCTGCCCTGTTTCCAAGAGGCAGAGAGGCCCAAAGCATCTTGCTTCCCGGTCTTTGCGAAGCTAAGAAACAACTGGCTCTGCCCAGTGCTCTTACACCTACCGGGAACATCTCTTACCAAGGCCTGTCAAACGCTGTTTCTTTGCAGGCCTGATCAGGCTGAAGTAGAACTCCTGCTCTGCGTGTGCTCCATTGGCCTAGAGCTTCCCGACCCAAAAGGCTGCCTTGTTCCCAAACGGGCAGAGGGGTCCCAAGCGTCTTGCTTCCAGCTTTTCAGGAAGGTAAGAAACAACTGGCTCTGCCCAGTGCTCTTACAGCCTACCGGGAACATCTCTTACCAAGGCCTGTGAAACGCAGTTTCCTGGCAGGCCTGATCTGGCTGAAGTAGAACTTCTGCTCTGGGTGTGCTCCATTGCCCTAGAGCTGCCAGGCCCAAAGGGCTGCCTTGTTTCCAAAGACGGAGAGTGGACCCAAAGCATCTTGCTCCCAGCTCTTCGGGAAGCTAAGAAACAGCTGGCTCTGCCCAGTGCTCTTACAGCCTAAGAGAACATCTCTTTGAAAGGCCTGTGAAACGCAGTTTCTTGGCAGGCCTGACCTGGCTGAAGTAGAACTTCTGTTCTGGTTGTGCTACATAGGCCTAGAGCTACCAGGACCTAAGGGCTGCCTTGTTTCCAAAGGGTGAGAGAGGCCCCAAAGCATCTTGCCTCCAGCACTTTGGGAAGCTAAAAAACAACTGGTTCTGCCCAGTGCTCTCACAGCCTACCGTGAACATCTCTTACCAAGGGCTGTGAAACGCAGTTTCTGGGCAGGACTGATCTGCCTGAAGTAGAACTTCTGCTGTGGGTGTGCTCCATTGGCCTAGAGCTGCCAGGCCCAAACGGCTGCCTTGTGTCCAAAGGGAGAGAGAGGCCCCAAGGCATCTTGCTTCCAGCTCTGTGGGAAGCTAAAGCAACTGGCTCTCCACAGTGCTCTCACAGCCTACCGGGAACATCTCTTACCAAGGCCTGTGAAACGCAGTTTCTTGGCAGGCCTGATCTGGCTGAAGTAGAACTCCTGCTCTGGGCGTGCTACTTTGGCCTAGAGCTGCCAGGCCCAAAGGGCCGCCTCGTTTCCAAAGGGGCTGAGAGTCCCCAAAGCATCTTGCTTCCAAATCTTTGGGAAGCTAAGAAACAACTGGCTCTGCACAGTGCTCTCACAGCCTACCGGCAACGTGACAGAGAAAGGCCTGTGAGACGCAGTTTCTTGGAAGGCCTGATCTGGCTGAGGTAGAACTTGTGCTCTGGGTGTGCTACTTTGGCCTAGAGCTGCCAGGCACAAAGGCTGCTTTGTTTCCAAAGGGGGAGAGAGGCCCCAAATCATGTTGCTTCCAGCTGTTTTTGAAGCTAAGAAACAACTCGCTCTGCCAGGTACTCTTACAGCCTTCCGGGAACACCTCTTACGAAGGCCTGTGAAAAGCAGTTTCTTGGCAGGCCTGATCTGGCTGAGGTAGAACTTCTGCTCTGGGTGTGCTCCATTGCCCTAGAGCTGAAAGGCCCAAAGGGCTGCCTTGTTTCCAAAGGGGGAGAGAGGCCCCAAAGCATCTTGCTTCCACCTCTTGGGAAGCTAAGAAACAACTGGCTGTGCCCAGTGCTCTTATAGCCTAAGAGAACATCTCTTATCAAGGCCTGTGAAACGCACTGTCTAGGCAGGCCTGATCTGGAAGAAGTAGAACTTCGGCTCTGGTTGTGCTCCATTGCCCTAGAGCTGCCAGACCCAACGTGCTGCCTTGTTTCCAAAGGGGCAGAGAGGCCCCAAAGCGTCTTGCTTCCAGCTGTTTGGGAAACAAGGAAACAACTGGCTCTGCACCGTGCTCTCACAGCCTACCGGGAACGTCACATACAAAGGCCTCTGAAACGCAGTTCCTTGGCAGGCCTGATCTGGCTGAAGTAGGACTTCTGCTCTGGGTGTGCTCCATTGGCCTAGAGCTGAAAGGCCCAAAGGTCGCCCTTGTTGGCAAAGGGGCAGGGAGCCCCCAAAGCATCTTGCTTCCAGCTCTTTGGGAAGCTAAGAAACAAATGGCTCTGCCCAGTGCTCTAACAGAGTACCGGGAACATCTCTTACCAAAGCCTTTGAAACGCAGTTTCTTGGCAGGCCTTATCTGGCTGAGGTAGAACTTCTGCTCTGGGTGTGCTCCATTGGCCTAGAGCTGCCTGGCCCAAAGGTCGGCCTTGTTTGCAAAGGGGATGAGAGGCCCCAAAGCATCTTGCTTCCAGCTCTTCGGGAAGCTAAGAAACATCTGGCGTTGCCCAGTGCTCTTACAGCCTACCGGGAACATCTCTTACCAAGGCCTGTGAAACGCAGTTTGTTGGTGGCCTGAACTGGCCGAAGTAGAACTTCTGCTCTGGGTGTGCTCCATTGGCCTAGAGCTGCCTGGCCCAAGGTGCTGCCTTGTTTCCAAAGGGGCAGAGAGGCCCCAAAGCATCTTGCTTCCAGCTCTCTGGGAAGCTAAGAACCAACTCGCTCTGCCCCGTGCTCTTACAGCCTACCGGGAACATGTCTTTGAAAGGCCTGTGAAACGCAGTTTCTTGGCAGGCCTCATCTGGCTGAAGTAGAACTCCGGCTCTGGGTGTGCTCCATTGCCCTAGAGCTGCCAGGCCCAAAGTGCTGCCCTGTTTCCAAGGGGCAGAGAGGCCCAAAGCATCTTGCTTCCCGGTCTTTGCGAAGCTAAGAAACAACTGGCTCTGCCCAGTGCTCTTACACCTACCGGGAACATCTCTTACCAAGGCCTGTCAAACGCTGTTTCTTTGCAGGCCTGATCAGGCTGAAGTAGAACTCCTGCTCTGCGTGTGCTCCATTGGCCTAGAGCTTCCCGACCCAAAAGGCTGCCTTGTTCCCAAACGGGCAGAGGGGTCCCAAGCGTCTTGCTTCCAGCTTTTCAGGAAGGTAAGAAACAACTGGCTCTGCCCAGTGCTCTTACAGCCTACCGGGAACATCTCTTACCAAGGCCTGTGAAACGCAGTTTCCTGGCAGGCCTGATCTGGCTGAAGTAGAACTTCTGCTCTGGGTGTGCTCCATTGCCCTAGAGCTGCCAGGCCCAAAGGGCTGCCTTGTTTCCAAAGACGGAGAGTGGACCCAAAGCATCTTGCTCCCAGCTCTTCGGGAAGCTAAGAAACAGCTGGCTCTGCCCAGTGCTCTCACAGCCTAAGAGAACATCTCTTTGAAAGGCCTGTGAAACGCAGTTTCTTGGCAGGCCTGACCTGGCTGAAGTAGAACTTCTGTTCTGGTTGTGCTACATAGGCCTAGAGCTACCAGGACCTAAGGGCTGCCTTGTTTCCAAAGGGTGAGAGAGGCCCCAAAGCATCTTGCCTCCAGCACTTTGGGAAGCTAAAAAACAACTGGTTCTGCCCAGTGCTCTCACAGCCTACCGTGAACATCTCTTACCAAGGGCTGTGAAACGCAGTTTCTGGGCAGGACTGATCTGCCTGAAGTAGAACTTCTGCTGTGGGTGTGCTCCATTGGCCTAGAGCTGCCAGGCCCAAACGGCTGCCTTGTGTCCAAAGGGAGAGAGAGGCCCCAAGGCATCTTGCTTCCAGCTCTGTGGGAAGCTAAAGCAACTGGCTCTCCACAGTGCTCTCACAGCCTACCGGGAACATCTCTTACCAAGGCCTGTGAAACGCAGTTTCTTGGCAGGCCTGATCTGGCTGAAGTAGAACTCCTGCTCTGGGCGTGCTACTTTGGCCTAGAGCTGCCAGGCCCAAAGGGCCGCCTCGTTTCCAAAGGGGCTGAGAGTCCCCAAAGCATCTTGCTTCCAAATCTTTGGGAAGCTAAGAAACAACTGGCTCTGCACAGTGCTCTCACAGCCTACCGGCAACGTGACAGAGAAAGGCCTGTGAGACGCAGTTTCTTGGAAGGCCTGATCTGGCTGAGGTAGAACTTGTGCTCTGGGTGTGCTACTTTGGCCTAGAGCTGCCAGGCACAAAGGCTGCTTTGTTTCCAAAGGGGGAGAGAGGCCCCAAATCATGTTGCTTCCAGCTGTTTTTGAAGCTAAGAAACAACTCGCTCTGCCAGGTACTCTTACAGCCTTCCGGGAACACCTCTTACGAAGGCCTGTGAAAAGCAGTTTCTTGGCAGGCCTGATCTGGCTGAGGTAGAACTTCTGCTCTGGGTGTGCTCCATTGCCCTAGAGCTGAAAGGCCCAAAGGGCTGCCTTGTTTCCAAAGGGGGAGAGAGGCCCCAAAGCATCTTGCTTCCACCTCTTGGGAAGCTAAGAAACAACTGGCTGTGCCCAGTGCTCTTATAGCCTAAGAGAACATCTCTTATCAAGGCCTGTGAAACGCACTGTCTAGGCAGGCCTGATCTGGAAGAAGTAGAACTTCGGCTCTGGTTGTGCTCCATTGCCCTAGAGCTGCCAGACCCAACGTGCTGCCTTGTTTCCAAAGGGGCAGAGAGGCCCCAAAGCGTCTTGCTTCCAGCTGTTTGGGAAACAAGGAAACAACTGGCTCTGCACCGTGCTCTCACAGCCTACCGGGAACGTCACATACAAAGGCCTCTGAAACGCAGTTCCTTGGCAGGCCTGATCTGGCTGAAGTAGGACTTCTGCTCTGGGTGTGCTCCATTGGCCTAGAGCTGAAAGGCCCAAAGGTCGCCCTTGTTGGCAAAGGGGCAGGGAGCCCCCAAAGCATCTTGCTTCCAGCTCTTTGGGAAGCTAAGAAACAAATGGCTCTGCCCAGTGCTCTAACAGAGTACCGGGAACATCTCTTACCAAAGCCTTTGAAACGCAGTTTCTTGGCAGGCCTTATCTGGCTGAGGTAGAACTTCTGCTCTGGGTGTGCTCCATTGGCCTAGAGCTGCCTGGCCCAAAGGTCGGCCTTGTTTGCAAAGGGGATGAGAGGCCCCAAAGCATCTTGCTTCCAGCTCTTCGGGAAGCTAAGAAACATCTGGCGTTGCCCAGTGCTCTTACAGCCTACCGGGAACATCTCTTACCAAGGCCTGTGAAACGCAGTTTGTTGGTGGCCTGAACTGGCCGAAGTAGAACTTCTGCTCTGGGTGTGCTCCATTGGCCTAGAGCTGCCTGGCCCAAGGTGCTGCCTTGTTTCCAAAGGGGCAGAGAGGCCCCAAAGCATCTTGCTTCCAGCTCTCTGGGAAGCTAAGAACCAACTCGCTCTGCCCCGTGCTCTTACAGCCTACCGGGAACATGTCTTTGAAAGGCCTGTGAAACGCAGTTTCTTGGCAGGCCTCATCTGGCTGAAGTAGAACTCCGGCTCTGGGTGTGCTCCATTGCCCTAGAGCTGCCAGGCCCAAAGTGCTGCCCTGTTTCCAAGGGGAAGAGAGGCCCAAAGCATCTTGCTTCCCGGTCTTTGCGAAGCTAAGAAACAACTGGCTCTGCCCAGTGCTCTTACACCTACCGGGAACATCTCTTACCAAGGCCTGTCAAACGCTGTTTCTTTGCAGGCCTGATCAGGCTGAAGTAGAACTCCTGCTCTGCGTGTGCTCCATTGGCCTAGAGCTTCCCGACCCAAAAGGCTGCCTTGTTCCCAAACGGGCAGAGGGGTCCCAAGCGTCTTGCTTCCAGCTTTTCAGGAAGGTAAGAAACAACTGGCTCTGCCCAGTGCTCTTACAGCCTACCGGGAACATCTCTTACCAAGGCCTGTGAAACGCAGTTTCCTGGCAGGCCTGATCTGGCTGAAGTAGAACTTCTGTTCTGGTTGTGCTACATAGGCCTAGAGCTACCAGGACCTAAGGGCTGCCTTGTTTCCAAAGGGTGAGAGAGGCCCCAAAGCGTCTTGCCTCCAGCACTTTGGGAAGCTAAAAAACAACTGGTTCTGCCCAGTGCTCTCACAGCCTACCGTGAACATCTCTTACCAAGGGCTGTGAAACGCAGTTTCTGGGCAGGACTGATCTGCCTGAAGTAGAACTTCTGCTGTGGGTGTGCTCCATTGGCCTAGAGCTGCCAGGCCCAAACGGCTGCCTTGTGTCCAAAGGGAGAGAGAGGCCCCAAGGCATCTTGCTTCCAGCTCTGTGGGAAGCTAAAGCAACTGGCTCTCCACAGTGCTCTCACAGCCTACCGGGAACATCTCTTACCAAGGCCTGTGAAACGCAGTTTCTTGGCAGGCCTGATCTGGCTGAAGTAGAACTCCTGCTCTGGGCGTGCTACTTTGGCCTAGAGCTGCCAGGCCCAAAGGGCCGCCTCGTTTCCAAAGGGGCTGAGAGTCCCCAAAGCATCTTGCTTCCAAATCTTTGGGAAGCTAAGAAACAACTGGCTCTGCACAGTGCTCTCACAGCCTACCGGCAACGTGACAGAGAAAGGCCTGTGAGACGCAGTTTCTTGGAAGGCCTGATCTGGCTGAGGTAGAACTTGTGCTCTGGGTGTGCTACTTTGGCCTAGAGCTGCCAGGCACAAAGGCTGCTTTGTTTCCAAAGGGGGAGAGAGGCCCCAAATCATGTTGCTTCCAGCTGTTTTTGAAGCTAAGAAACAACTCGCTCTGCCAGGTACTCTTACAGCCTTCCGGGAACACCTCTTACGAAGGCCTGTGAAAAGCAGTTTCTTGGCAGGCCTGATCTGGCTGAGGTAGAACTTCTGCTCTGGGTGTGCTCCATTGCCCTAGAGCTGAAAGGCCCAAAGGGCTGCCTTGTTTCCAAAGGGGGAGAGAGGCCCCAAAGCATCTTGCTTCCACCTCTTGGGAAGCTAAGAAACAACTGGCTGTGCCCAGTGCTCTTATAGCCTAAGAGAACATCTCTTATCAAGGCCTGTGAAACGCACTGTCTAGGCAGGCCTGATCTGGAAGAAGTAGAACTTCGGCTCTGGTTGTGCTCCATTGCCCTAGAGCTGCCAGACCCAACGTGCTGCCTTGTTTCCAAAGGGGCAGAGAGGCCCCAAAGCGTCTTGCTTCCAGCTGTTTGGGAAACAAGGAAACAACTGGCTCTGCACCGTGCTCTCACAGCCTACCGGGAACGTCACATACAAAGGCCTCTGAAACGCAGTTCCTTGGCAGGCCTGATCTGGCTGAAGTAGGACTTCTGCTCTGGGTGTGCTCCATTGGCCTAGAGCTGAAAGGCCCAAAGGTCGCCCTTGTTGGCAAAGGGGCAGGGAGCCCCCAAAGCATCTTGCTTCCAGCTCTTTGGGAAGCTAAGAAACAAATGGCTCTGCCCAGTGCTCTAACAGAGTACCGGGAACATCTCTTACCAAAGCCTTTGAAACGCAGTTTCTTGGCAGGCCTTATCTGGCTGAGGTAGAACTTCTGCTCTGGGTGTGCTCCATTGGCCTAGAGCTGCCTGGCCCAAAGGTCGGCCTTGTTTGCAAAGGGGATGAGAGGCCCCAAAGCATCTTGCTTCCAGCTCTTCGGGAAGCTAAGAAACATCTGGCGTTGCCCAGTGCTCTTACAGCCTACCGGGAACATCTCTTACCAAGGCCTGTGAAACGCAGTTTGTTGGTGGCCTGAACTGGCCGAAGTAGAACTTCTGCTCTGGGTGTGCTCCATTGGCCTAGAGCTGCCTGGCCCAAGGTGCTGCCTTGTTTCCAAAGGGGCAGAGAGGCCCCAAAGCATCTTGCTTCCAGCTCTCTGGGAAGCTAAGAACCAACTCGCTCTGCCCCGTGCTCTTACAGCCTACCGGGAACATGTCTTTGAAAGGCCTGTGAAACGCAGTTTCTTGGCAGGCCTCATCTGGCTGAAGTAGAACTCCGGCTCTGGGTGTGCTCCATTGCCCTAGAGCTGCCAGGCCCAAAGTGCTGCCCTGTTTCCAAGGGGAAGAGAGGCCCAAAGCATCTTGCTTCCCGGTCTTTGCGAAGCTAAGAAACAACTGGCTCTGCCCAGTGCTCTTACACCTACCGGGAACATCTCTTACCAAGGCCTGTCAAACGCTGTTTCTTTGCAGGCCTGATCAGGCTGAAGTAGAACTCCTGCTCTGCGTGTGCTCCATTGGCCTAGAGCTTCCCGACCCAAAAGGCTGCCTTGTTCCCAAACGGGCAGAGGGGTCCCAAGCGTCTTGCTTCCAGCTTTTCAGGAAGGTAAGAAACAACTGGCTCTGCCCAGTGCTCTTACAGCCTACCGGGAACATCTCTTACCAAGGCCTGTGAAACGCAGTTTCCTGGCAGGCCTGATCTGGCTGAAGTAGAACTTCTGTTCTGGTTGTGCTACATAGGCCTAGAGCTACCAGGACCTAAGGGCTGCCTTGTTTCCAAAGGGTGAGAGAGGCCCCAAAGCGTCTTGCCTCCAGCACTTTGGGAAGCTAAAAAACAACTGGTTCTGCCCAGTGCTCTCACAGCCTACCGTGAACATCTCTTACCAAGGGCTGTGAAACGCAGTTTCTGGGCAGGACTGATCTGCCTGAAGTAGAACTTCTGCTGTGGGTGTGCTCCATTGGCCTAGAGCTGCCAGGCCCAAACGGCTGCCTTGTGTCCAAAGGGAGAGAGAGGCCCCAAGGCATCTTGCTTCCAGCTCTGTGGGAAGCTAAAGCAACTGGCTCTCCACAGTGCTCTCACAGCCTACCGGGAACATCTCTTACCAAGGCCTGTGAAACGCAGTTTCTTGGCAGGCCTGATCTGGCTGAAGTAGAACTCCTGCTCTGGGCGTGCTACTTTGGCCTAGAGCTGCCAGGCCCAAAGGGCCGCCTCGTTTCCAAAGGGGCTGAGAGTCCCCAAAGCATCTTGCTTCCAAATCTTTGGGAAGCTAAGAAACAACTGGCTCTGCACAGTGCTCTCACAGCCTACCGGCAACGTGACAGAGAAAGGCCTGTGAGACGCAGTTTCTTGGAAGGCCTGATCTGGCTGAGGTAGAACTTGTGCTCTGGGTGTGCTACTTTGGCCTAGAGCTGCCAGGCACAAAGGCTGCTTTGTTTCCAAAGGGGGAGAGAGGCCCCAAATCATGTTGCTTCCAGCTGTTTTTGAAGCTAAGAAACAACTCGCTCTGCCAGGTACTCTTACAGCCTTCCGGGAACACCTCTTACGAAGGCCTGTGAAAAGCAGTTTCTTGGCAGGCCTGATCTGGCTGAGGTAGAACTTCTGCTCTGGGTGTGCTCCATTGCCCTAGAGCTGAAAGGCCCAAAGGGCTGCCTTGTTTCCAAAGGGGGAGAGAGGCCCCAAAGCATCTTGCTTCCACCTCTTGGGAAGCTAAGAAACAACTGGCTGTGCCCAGTGCTCTTATAGCCTAAGAGAACATCTCTTATCAAGGCCTGTGAAACGCACTGTCTAGGCAGGCCTGATCTGGAAGAAGTAGAACTTCGGCTCTGGTTGTGCTCCATTGCCCTAGAGCTGCCAGACCCAACGTGCTGCCTTGTTTCCAAAGGGGCAGAGAGGCCCCAAAGCGTCTTGCTTCCAGCTGTTTGGGAAACAAGGAAACAACTGGCTCTGCACCGTGCTCTCACAGCCTACCGGGAACGTCACATACAAAGGCCTCTGAAACGCAGTTCCTTGGCAGGCCTGATCTGGCTGAAGTAGGACTTCTGCTCTGGGTGTGCTCCATTGGCCTAGAGCTGAAAGGCCCAAAGGTCGCCCTTGTTGGCAAAGGGGCAGGGAGCCCCCAAAGCATCTTGCTTCCAGCTCTTTGGGAAGCTAAGAAACAAATGGCTCTGCCCAGTGCTCTAACAGAGTACCGGGAACATCTCTTACCAAAGCCTTTGAAACGCAGTTTCTTGGCAGGCCTTATCTGGCTGAGGTAGAACTTCTGCTCTGGGTGTGCTCCATTGGCCTAGAGCTGCCTGGCCCAAAGGTCGGCCTTGTTTGCAAAGGGGATGAGAGGCCCCAAAGCATCTTGCTTCCAGCTCTTCGGGAAGCTAAGAAACATCTGGCGTTGCCCAGTGCTCTTACAGCCTACCGGGAACATCTCTTACCAAGGCCTGTGAAACGCAGTTTGTTGGTGGCCTGAACTGGCCGAAGTAGAACTTCTGCTCTGGGTGTGCTCCATTGGCCTAGAGCTGCCTGGCCCAAGGTGCTGCCTTGTTTCCAAAGGGGCAGAGAGGCCCCAAAGCATCTTGCTTCCAGCTCTCTGGGAAGCTAAGAACCAACTCGCTCTGCCCCGTGCTCTTACAGCCTACCGGGAACATGTCTTTGAAAGGCCTGTGAAACGCAGTTTCTTGGCAGGCCTCATCTGGCTGAAGTAGAACTCCGGCTCTGGGTGTGCTCCATTGCCCTAGAGCTGCCAGGCCCAAAGTGCTGCCCTGTTTCCAAGGGGAAGAGAGGCCCAAAGCATCTTGCTTCCCGGTCTTTGCGAAGCTAAGAAACAACTGGCTCTGCCCAGTGCTCTTACACCTACCGGGAACATCTCTTACCAAGGCCTGTCAAACGCTGTTTCTTTGCAGGCCTGATCAGGCTGAAGTAGAACTCCTGCTCTGCGTGTGCTCCATTGGCCTAGAGCTTCCCGACCCAAAAGGCTGCCTTGTTCCCAAACGGGCAGAGGGGTCCCAAGCGTCTTGCTTCCAGCTTTTCAGGAAGGTAAGAAACAACTGGCTCTGCCCAGTGCTCTTACAGCCTACCGGGAACATCTCTTACCAAGGCCTGTGAAACGCAGTTTCCTGGCAGGCCTGATCTGGCTGAAGTAGAACTTCTGTTCTGGTTGTGCTACATAGGCCTAGAGCTACCAGGACCTAAGGGCTGCCTTGTTTCCAAAGGGTGAGAGAGGCCCCAAAGCATCTTGCCTCCAGCACTTTGGGAAGCTAAAAAACAACTGGTTCTGCCCAGTGCTCTCACAGCCTACCGTGAACATCTCTTACCAAGGGCTGTGAAACGCAGTTTCTGGGCAGGACTGATCTGCCTGAAGTAGAACTTCTGCTGTGGGTGTGCTCCATTGGCCTAGAGCTGCCAGGCCCAAACGGCTGCCTTGTGTCCAAAGGGAGAGAGAGGCCCCAAGGCATCTTGCTTCCAGCTCTGTGGGAAGCTAAAGCAACTGGCTCTCCACAGTGCTCTCACAGCCTACCGGGAACATCTCTTACCAAGGCCTGTGAAACGCAGTTTCTTGGCAGGCCTGATCTGGCTGAAGTAGAACTCCTGCTCTGGGCGTGCTACTTTGGCCTAGAGCTGCCAGGCCCAAAGGGCCGCCTCGTTTCCAAAGGGGCTGAGAGTCCCCAAAGCATCTTGCTTCCAAATCTTTGGGAAGCTAAGAAACAACTGGCTCTGCACAGTGCTCTCACAGCCTACCGGCAACGTGACAGAGAAAGGCCTGTGAGACGCAGTTTCTTGGAAGGCCTGATCTGGCTGAGGTAGAACTTGTGCTCTGGGTGTGCTACTTTGGCCTAGAGCTGCCAGGCACAAAGGCTGCTTTGTTTCCAAAGGGGGAGAGAGGCCCCAAATCATGTTGCTTCCAGCTGTTTTTGAAGCTAAGAAACAACTCGCTCTGCCAGGTACTCTTACAGCCTTCCGGGAACACCTCTTACGAAGGCCTGTGAAAAGCAGTTTCTTGGCAGGCCTGATCTGGCTGAGGTAGAACTTCTGCTCTGGGTGTGCTCCATTGCCCTAGAGCTGAAAGGCCCAAAGGGCTGCCTTGTTTCCAAAGGGGGAGAGAGGCCCCAAAGCATCTTGCTTCCACCTCTTGGGAAGCTAAGAAACAACTGGCTGTGCCCAGTGCTCTTATAGCCTAAGAGAACATCTCTTATCAAGGCCTGTGAAACGCACTGTCTAGGCAGGCCTGATCTGGAAGAAGTAGAACTTCGGCTCTGGTTGTGCTCCATTGCCCTAGAGCTGCCAGACCCAACGTGCTGCCTTGTTTCCAAAGGGGCAGAGAGGCCCCAAAGCGTCTTGCTTCCAGCTGTTTGGGAAACAAGGAAACAACTGGCTCTGCACCGTGCTCTCACAGCCTACCGGGAACGTCACATACAAAGGCCTCTGAAACGCAGTTCCTTGGCAGGCCTGATCTGGCTGAAGTAGGACTTCTGCTCTGGGTGTGCTCCATTGGCCTAGAGCTGAAAGGCCCAAAGGTCGCCCTTGTTGGCAAAGGGGCAGGGAGCCCCCAAAGCATCTTGCTTCCAGCTCTTTGGGAAGCTAAGAAACAAATGGCTCTGCCCAGTGCTCTAACAGAGTACCGGGAACATCTCTTACCAAAGCCTTTGAAACGCAGTTTCTTGGCAGGCCTTATCTGGCTGAGGTAGAACTTCTGCTCTGGGTGTGCTCCATTGGCCTAGAGCTGCCTGGCCCAAAGGTCGGCCTTGTTTGCAAAGGGGATGAGAGGCCCCAAAGCATCTTGCTTCCAGCTCTTCGGGAAGCTAAGAAACATCTGGCGTTGCCCAGTGCTCTTACAGCCTACCGGGAACATCTCTTACCAAGGCCTGTGAAACGCAGTTTGTTGGTGGCCTGAACTGGCCGAAGTAGAACTTCTGCTCTGGGTGTGCTCCATTGGCCTAGAGCTGCCTGGCCCAAGGTGCTGCCTTGTTTCCAAAGGGGCAGAGAGGCCCCAAAGCATCTTGCTTCCAGCTCTCTGGGAAGCTAAGAACCAACTCGCTCTGCCCCGTGCTCTTACAGCCTACCGGGAACATGTCTTTGAAAGGCCTGTGAAACGCAGTTTCTTGGCAGGCCTCATCTGGCTGAAGTAGAACTCCGGCTCTGGGTGTGCTCCATTGCCCTAGAGCTGCCAGGCCCAAAGTGCTGCCCTGTTTCCAAGGGGAAGAGAGGCCCAAAGCATCTTGCTTCCCGGTCTTTGCGAAGCTAAGAAACAACTGGCTCTGCCCAGTGCTCTTACACCTACCGGGAACATCTCTTACCAAGGCCTGTCAAACGCTGTTTCTTTGCAGGCCTGATCAGGCTGAAGTAGAACTCCTGCTCTGCGTGTGCTCCATTGGCCTAGAGCTTCCCGACCCAAAAGGCTGCCTTGTTCCCAAACGGGCAGAGGGGTCCCAAGCGTCTTGCTTCCAGCTTTTCAGGAAGGTAAGAAACAACTGGCTCTGCCCAGTGCTCTTACAGCCTACCGGGAACATCTCTTACCAAGGCCTGTGAAACGCAGTTTCCTGGCAGGCCTGATCTGGCTGAAGTAGAACTTCTGTTCTGGTTGTGCTACATAGGCCTAGAGCTACCAGGACCTAAGGGCTGCCTTGTTTCCAAAGGGTGAGAGAGGCCCCAAAGCATCTTGCCTCCAGCACTTTGGGAAGCTAAAAAACAACTGGTTCTGCCCAGTGCTCTCACAGCCTACCGTGAACATCTCTTACCAAGGGCTGTGAAACGCAGTTTCTGGGCAGGACTGATCTGCCTGAAGTAGAACTTCTGCTGTGGGTGTGCTCCATTGGCCTAGAGCTGCCAGGCCCAAACGGCTGCCTTGTGTCCAAAGGGAGAGAGAGGCCCCAAGGCATCTTGCTTCCAGCTCTGTGGGAAGCTAAAGCAACTGGCTCTCCACAGTGCTCTCACAGCCTACCGGGAACATCTCTTACCAAGGCCTGTGAAACGCAGTTTCTTGGCAGGCCTGATCTGGCTGAAGTAGAACTCCTGCTCTGGGCGTGCTACTTTGGCCTAGAGCTGCCAGGCCCAAAGGGCCGCCTCGTTTCCAAAGGGGCTGAGAGTCCCCAAAGCATCTTGCTTCCAAATCTTTGGGAAGCTAAGAAACAACTGGCTCTGCACAGTGCTCTCACAGCCTACCGGCAACGTGACAGAGAAAGGCCTGTGAGACGCAGTTTCTTGGAAGGCCTGATCTGGCTGAGGTAGAACTTGTGCTCTGGGTGTGCTACTTTGGCCTAGAGCTGCCAGGCACAAAGGCTGCTTTGTTTCCAAAGGGGGAGAGAGGCCCCAAATCATGTTGCTTCCAGCTGTTTTTGAAGCTAAGAAACAACTCGCTCTGCCAGGTACTCTTACAGCCTTCCGGGAACACCTCTTACGAAGGCCTGTGAAAAGCAGTTTCTTGGCAGGCCTGATCTGGCTGAGGTAGAACTTCTGCTCTGGGTGTGCTCCATTGCCCTAGAGCTGAAAGGCCCAAAGGGCTGCCTTGTTTCCAAAGGGGGAGAGAGGCCCCAAAGCATCTTGCTTCCACCTCTTGGGAAGCTAAGAAACAACTGGCTGTGCCCAGTGCTCTTATAGCCTAAGAGAACATCTCTTATCAAGGCCTGTGAAACGCACTGTCTAGGCAGGCCTGATCTGGAAGAAGTAGAACTTCGGCTCTGGTTGTGCTCCATTGCCCTAGAGCTGCCAGACCCAACGTGCTGCCTTGTTTCCAAAGGGGCAGAGAGGCCCCAAAGCGTCTTGCTTCCAGCTGTTTGGGAAACAAGGAAACAACTGGCTCTGCACCGTGCTCTCACAGCCTACCGGGAACGTCACATACAAAGGCCTCTGAAACGCAGTTCCTTGGCAGGCCTGATCTGGCTGAAGTAGGACTTCTGCTCTGGGTGTGCTCCATTGGCCTAGAGCTGAAAGGCCCAAAGGTCGCCCTTGTTGGCAAAGGGGCAGGGAGCCCCCAAAGCATCTTGCTTCCAGCTCTTTGGGAAGCTAAGAAACAAATGGCTCTGCCCAGTGCTCTAACAGAGTACCGGGAACATCTCTTACCAAAGCCTTTGAAACGCAGTTTCTTGGCAGGCCTTATCTGGCTGAGGTAGAACTTCTGCTCTGGGTGTGCTCCATTGGCCTAGAGCTGCCTGGCCCAAAGGTCGGCCTTGTTTGCAAAGGGGATGAGAGGCCCCAAAGCATCTTGCTTCCAGCTCTTCGGGAAGCTAAGAAACATCTGGCGTTGCCCAGTGCTCTTACAGCCTACCGGGAACATCTCTTACCAAGGCCTGTGAAACGCAGTTTGTTGGTGGCCTGAACTGGCCGAAGTAGAACTTCTGCTCTGGGTGTGCTCCATTGGCCTAGAGCTGCCTGGCCCAAGGTGCTGCCTTGTTTCCAAAGGGGCAGAGAGGCCCCAAAGCATCTTGCTTCCAGCTCTCTGGGAAGCTAAGAACCAACTCGCTCTGCCCCATGCTCTTACAGCCTACCGGGAACATGTCTTTGAAAGGCCTGTGAAACGCAGTTTCTTGGCAGGCCTCATCTGGCTGAAGTAGAACTCCGGCTCTGGGTGTGCTCCATTGCCCTAGAGCTGCCAGGCCCAAAGTGCTGCCCTGTTTCCAAGGGGCAGAGAGGCCCAAAGCATCTTGCTTCCCGGTCTTTGCGAAGCTAAGAAACAACTGGCTCTGCCCAGTGCTCTTACACCTACCGGGAACATCTCTTACCAAGGCCTGTCAAACGCTGTTTCTTTGCAGGCCTGATCAGGCTGAAGTAGAACTCCTGCTCTGCGTGTGCTCCATTGGCCTAGAGCTTCCCGACCCAAAAGGCTGCCTTGTTCCCAAACGGGCAGAGGGGTCCCAAGCGTCTTGCTTCCAGCTTTTCAGGAAGGTAAGAAACAACTGGCTCTGCCCAGTGCTCTTACAGCCTACCGGGAACATCTCTTACCAAGGCCTGTGAAACGCAGTTTCCTGGCAGGCCTGATCTGGCTGAAGTAGAACTTCTGCTCTGGGTGTGCTCCATTGCCCTAGAGCTGCCAGGCCCAAAGGGCTGCCTTGTTTCCAAAGACGGAGAGTGGACCCAAAGCATCTTGCTCCCAGCTCTTCGGGAAGCTAAGAAACAGCTGGCTCTGCCCAGTGCTCTTACAGCCTAAGAGAACATCTCTTTGAAAGGCCTGTGAAACGCAGTTTCTTGGCAGGCCTGACCTGGCTGAAGTAGAACTTCTGTTCTGGTTGTGCTACATAGGCCTAGAGCTACCAGGACCTAAGGGCTGCCTTGTTTCCAAAGGGTGAGAGAGGCCCCAAAGCATCTTGCCTCCAGCACTTTGGGAAGCTAAAAAACAACTGGTTCTGCCCAGTGCTCTCACAGCCTACCGTGAACATCTCTTACCAAGGGCTGTGAAACGCAGTTTCTGGGCAGGACTGATCTGCCTGAAGTAGAACTTCTGCTGTGGGTGTGCTCCATTGGCCTAGAGCTGCCAGGCCCAAACGGCTGCCTTGTGTCCAAAGGGAGAGAGAGGCCCCAAGGCATCTTGCTTCCAGCTCTGTGGGAAGCTAAAGCAACTGGCTCTCCACAGTGCTCTCACAGCCTACCGGGAACATCTCTTACCAAGGCCTGTGAAACGCAGTTTCTTGGCAGGCCTGATCTGGCTGAAGTAGAACTCCTGCTCTGGGCGTGCTACTTTGGCCTAGAGCTGCCAGGCCCAAAGGGCCGCCTCGTTTCCAAAGGGGCTGAGAGTCCCCAAAGCATCTTGCTTCCAAATCTTTGGGAAGCTAAGAAACAACTGGCTCTGCACAGTGCTCTCACAGCCTACCGGCAACGTGACAGAGAAAGGCCTGTGAGACGCAGTTTCTTGGAAGGCCTGATCTGGCTGAGGTAGAACTTGTGCTCTGGGTGTGCTACTTTGGCCTAGAGCTGCCAGGCACAAAGGCTGCTTTGTTTCCAAAGGGGGAGAGAGGCCCCAAATCATGTTGCTTCCAGCTGTTTTTGAAGCTAAGAAACAACTCGCTCTGCCAGGTACTCTTACAGCCTTCCGGGAACACCTCTTACGAAGGCCTGTGAAAAGCAGTTTCTTGGCAGGCCTGATCTGGCTGAGGTAGAACTTCTGCTCTGGGTGTGCTCCATTGCCCTAGAGCTGAAAGGCCCAAAGGGCTGCCTTGTTTCCAAAGGGGGAGAGAGGCCCCAAAGCATCTTGCTTCCACCTCTTGGGAAGCTAAGAAACAACTGGCTGTGCCCAGTGCTCTTATAGCCTAAGAGAACATCTCTTATCAAGGCCTGTGAAACGCACTGTCTAGGCAGGCCTGATCTGGAAGAAGTAGAACTTCGGCTCTGGTTGTGCTCCATTGCCCTAGAGCTGCCAGACCCAACGTGCTGCCTTGTTTCCAAAGGGGCAGAGAGGCCCCAAAGCGTCTTGCTTCCAGCTGTTTGGGAAACAAGGAAACAACTGGCTCTGCACCGTGCTCTCACAGCCTACTGGGAACGTCACATACAAAGGCCTCTGAAACGCAGTTCCTTGGCAGGCCTGATCTGGCTGAAGTAGGACTTCTGCTCTGGGTGTGCTCCATTGGCCTAGAGCTGAAAGGCCCAAAGGTCGCCCTTGTTGGCAAAGGGGCAGGGAGCCCCCAAAGCATCTTGCTTCCAGCTCTTTGGGAAGCTAAGAAACAAATGGCTCTGCCCAGTGCTCTAACAGAGTACCGGGAACATCTCTTACCAAAGCCTTTGAAACGCAGTTTCTTGGCAGGCCTTATCTGGCTGAGGTAGAACTTCTGCTCTGGGTGTGCTCCATTGGCCTAGAGCTGCCTGGCCCAAAGGTCGGCCTTGTTTGCAAAGGGGATGAGAGGCCCCAAAGCATCTTGCTTCCAGCTCTTCGGGAAGCTAAGAAACATCTGGCGTTGCCCAGTGCTCTTACAGCCTACCGGGAACATCTCTTACCAAGGCCTGTGAAACGCAGTTTGTTGGTGGCCTGAACTGGCCGAAGTAGAACTTCTGCTCTGGGTGTGCTCCATTGGCCTAGAGCTGCCTGGCCCAAGGTGCTGCCTTGTTTCCAAAGGGGCAGAGAGGCCCCAAAGCATCTTGCTTCCAGCTCTCTGGGAAGCTAAGAACCAACTCGCTCTGCCCCGTGCTCTTACAGCCTACCGGGAACATGTCTTTGAAAGGCCTGTGAAACGCAGTTTCTTGGCAGGCCTCATCTGGCTGAAGTAGAACTCCGGCTCTGGGTGTGCTCCATTGCCCTAGAGCTGCCAGGCCCAAAGTGCTGCCCTGTTTCCAAGGGGCAGAGAGGCCCAAAGCATCTTGCTTCCCGGTCTTTGCGAAGCTAAGAAACAACTGGCTCTGCCCAGTGCTCTTACACCTACCGGGAACATCTCTTACCAAGGCCTGTCAAACGCTGTTTCTTTGCAGGCCTGATCAGGCTGAAGTAGAACTCCTGCTCTGCGTGTGCTCCATTGGCCTAGAGCTTCCCGACCCAAAAGGCTGCCTTGTTCCCAAACGGGCAGAGGGGTCCCAAGCGTCTTGCTTCCAGCTTTTCAGGAAGGTAAGAAACAACTGGCTCTGCCCAGTGCTCTTACAGCCTACCGGGAACATCTCTTACCAAGGCCTGTGAAACGCAGTTTCCTGGCAGGCCTGATCTGGCTGAAGTAGAACTTCTGCTCTGGGTGTGCTCCATTGCCCTAGAGCTGCCAGGCCCAAAGGGCTGCCTTGTTTCCAAAGACGGAGAGTGGACCCAAAGCATCTTGCTCCCAGCTCTTCGGGAAGCTAAGAAACAGCTGGCTCTGCCCAGTGCTCTTACAGCCTAAGAGAACATCTCTTTGAAAGGCCTGTGAAACGCAGTTTCTTGGCAGGCCTGACCTGGCTGAAGTAGAACTTCTGTTCTGGTTGTGCTACATAGGCCTAGAGCTACCAGGACCTAAGGGCTGCCTTGTTTCCAAAGGGTGAGAGAGGCCCCAAAGCATCTTGCCTCCAGCACTTTGGGAAGCTAAAAAACAACTGGTTCTGCCCAGTGCTCTCACAGCCTACCGTGAACATCTCTTACCAAGGGCTGTGAAACGCAGTTTCTGGGCAGGACTGATCTGCCTGAAGTAGAACTTCTGCTGTGGGTGTGCTCCATTGGCCTAGAGCTGCCAGGCCCAAAAGGCTGCCTTGTGTCCAAATGGAGAGAGAGGCCCCAAGGCATCTTGCTTCCAGCTCTGTGGGAAGCTAAAGCAACTGGCTCTCCACAGTGCTCTCACAGCCTACCGGGAACATCTCTTACCAAGGCCTGTGAAACGCAGTTTCTTGGCAGGCCTGATCTGGCTGAAGTAGAACTCCTGCTCTGGGCGTGCTACTTTGGCCTAGAGCTGCCAGGCCCAAAGGGCCACCTCGTTTCCAAAGGGGCTGAGAGTCCCCAAAGCATCTTGCTTCCAAATCTTTGGGAAGCTAAGAAACAACTGGCTCTGCACAGTGCTCTCACAGCCTACCGGCAACGTGACAGAGAAAGGCCTGTGAGACGCAGTTTCTTGGAAGGCCTGATCTGGCTGAGGTAGAACTTGTGCTCTGGGTGTGCTACTTTGGCCTAGAGCTGCCAGGCACAAAGGCTGCTTTGTTTCCAAAGGGGGAGAGAGGCCCCAAATCATGTTGCTTCCAGCTGTTTTTGAAGCTAAGAAACAACTCGCTCTGCCAGGTACTCTTACAGCCTTCCGGGAACACCTCTTACGAAGGCCTGTGAAAAGCAGTTTCTTGGCAGGCCTGATCTGGCTGAGGTAGAACTTCTGCTCTGGGTGTGCTCCATTGCCCTAGAGCTGAAAGGCCCAAAGGGCTGCCTTGTTTCCAAAGGGGGAGAGAGGCCCCAAAGCATCTTGCTTCCACCTCTTGGGAAGCTAAGAAACAACTGGCTGTGCCCAGTGCTCTTATAGCCTAAGAGAACATCTCTTATCAAGGCCTGTGAAACGCACTGTCTAGGCAGGCCTGATCTGGAAGAAGTAGAACTTCGGCTCTGGTTGTGCTCCATTGCCCTAGAGCTGCCAGACCCAACGTGCTGCCTTGTTTCCAAAGGGGCAGAGAGGCCCCAAAGCGTCTTGCTTCCAGCTGTTTGGGAAACAAGGAAACAACTGGCTCTGCACCGTGCTCTCACAGCCTACCGGGAACGTCACATACAAAGGCCTCTGAAACGCAGTTCCTTGGCAGGCCTGATCTGGCTGAAGTAGGACTTCTGCTCTGGGTGTGCTCCATTGGCCTAGAGCTGAAAGGCCCAAAGGTCGCCCTTGTTGGCAAAGGGGCAGGGAGCCCCCAAAGCATCTTGATTCCAGCTCTTTGGGAAGCTAAGAAACAAATGGCTCTGCCCAGTGCTCTAACAGAGTACCGGGAACATCTCTTACCAAAGCCTTTGAAACGCAGTTTCTTGGCAGGCCTTATCTGGCTGAGGTAGAACTTCTGCTCTGGGTGTGCTCCATTGGCCTAGAGCTGCCTGGCCCAAAGGTCGGCCTTGTTTGCAAAGGGGATGAGAGGCCCCAAAGCATCTTGCTTCCAGCTCTCTGGGAAGCTAAGAACCAACTCGCTCTGCCCCGTGCTCTTACAGCCTACCGGGAACATGTCTTTGAAAGGCCTGTGAAACGCAGTTTCTTGGCAGGCCTCATCTGGCTGAAGTAGAACTCCGGCTCTGGGTGTGCTCCATTGCCCTAGAGCTGCCAGGCCCAAAGTGCTGCCCTGTTTCCAAGGGGCAGAGAGGCCCAAAGCATCTTGCTTCCCGGTCTTTGCGAAGCTAAGAAACAACTGGCTCTGCCCAGTGCTCTTACACCTACCGGGAACATCTCTTACCAAGGCCTGTCAAACGCTGTTTCTTTGCAGGCCTGATCAGGCTGAAGTAGAACTCCTGCTCTGCGTGTGCTCCATTGGCCTAGAGCTTCCCGACCCAAAAGGCTGCCTTGTTCCCAAACGGGCAGAGGGGTCCCAAGCATCTTGCTTCCAGCTTTTCAGGAAGGTAAGAAACAACTGGCTCTGCCCAGTGCTCTTACAGCCTACCGGGAACATCTCTTACCAAGGCCTGTGAAACGCAGTTTCCTGGCAGGCCTGATCTGGCTGAAGTAGAACTTCTGCTCTGGGTGTGCTCCATTGCCCTAGAGCTGCCAGGCCCAAAGGGCTGCCTTGTTTCCAAAGACGGAGAGTGGACCCAAAGCATCTTGCTCCCAGCTCTTCGGGAAGCTAAGAAACAGCTGGCTCTGCCCAGTGCTCTTACAGCCTAAGAGAACATCTCTTTGAAAGGCCTGTGAAACGCAGTTTCTTGGCAGGCCTGACCTGGCTGAAGTAGAACTTCTGTTCTGGTTGTGCTACATAGGCCTAGAGCTACCAGGACCTAAGGGCTGCCTTGTTTCCAAAGGGTGAGAGAGGCCCCAAAGCATCTTGCCTCCAGCACTTTGGGAAGCTAAAAAACAACTGGTTCTGCCCAGTGCTCTCACAGCCTACCGTGAACATCTCTTACCAAGGGCTGTGAAACGCAGTTTCTGGGCAGGACTGATCTGCCTGAAGTAGAACTTCTGCTGTGGGTGTGCTCCATTGGCCTAGAGCTGCCAGGCCCAAACGGCTGCCTTGTGTCCAAAGGGAGAGAGAGGCCCCAAGGCATCTTGCTTCCAGCTCTGTGGGAAGCTAAAGCAACTGGCTCTCCACAGTGCTCTCACAGCCTACCGGGAACATCTCTTACCAAGGCCTGTGAAACGCAGTTTCTTGGCAGGCCTGATCTGGCTGAAGTAGAACTCCTGCTCTGGGCGTGCTACTTTGGCCTAGAGCTGCCAGGCCCAAAGGGCCGCCTTGTTTCCAAAGGGGCTGAGAGTCCCCAAAGCATCTTGCTTCCAAATCTTTGGGAAGCTAAGAAACAACTGGCTCTGCACAGTGCTCTCACAGCCTACCGGCAACGTGACAGAGAAAGGCCTGTGAGACGCAGTTTCTTGGAAGGCCTGATCTGGCTGAGGTAGAACTTGTGCTCTGGGTGTGCTACTTTGGCCTAGAGCTGCCAGGCACAAAGGCTGCTTTGTTTCCAAAGGGGGAGAGAGGCCCCAAATCATGTTGCTTCCAGCTGTTTTTGAAGCTAAGAAACAACTCGCTCTGCCAGGTACTCTTACAGCCTTCCGGGAACACCTCTTACGAAGGCCTGTGAAAAGCAGTTTCTTGGCAGGCCTGATCTGGCTGAGGTAGAACTTCTGCTCTGGGTGTGCTCCATTGCCCTAGAGCTGAAAGGCCCAAAGGGCTGCCTTGTTTCCAAAGGGGGAGAGAGGCCCCAAAGCATCTTGCTTCCACCTCTTGGGAAGCTAAGAAACAACTGGCTGTGCCCAGTGCTCTTATAGCCTAAGAGAACATCTCTTATCAAGGCCTGGGAAACGCACTGTCTAGGCAGGCCTGATCTGGAAGAAGTAGAACTTCGGCTCTGGTTGTGCTCCATTGCCCTAGAGCTGCCAGACCCAACGTGCTGCCTTGTTTCCAAAGGGGCAGAGAGGCCCCAAAGCGTCTTGCTTCCAGCTGTTTGGGAAACAAGGAAACAACTGGCTCTGCACCGTGCTCTCACAGCCTACCGGGAACGTCACATACAAAGGCCTCTGAAACGCAGTTCCTTGGCAGGCCTGATCTGGCTGAAGTAGGACTTCTGCTCTGGGTGTGCTCCATTGGCCTAGAGCTGAAAGGCCCAAAGGTCGCCCTTGTTGGCAAAGGGGCAGGGAGCCCCCAAAGCATCTTGCTTCCAGCTCTTTGGGAAGCTAAGAAACAAATGGCTCTGCCCAGTGCTCTAACAGAGTACCGGGAACATCTCTTACCAAAGCCTTTGAAACGCAGTTTCTTGGCAGGCCTTATCTGGCTGAGGTAGAACTTCTGCTCTGGGTGTGCTCCATTGGCCTAGAGCTGCCTGGCCCAAAGGTCGGCCTTGTTTGCAAAGGGGATGAGAGGCCCCAAAGCATCTTGCGTCCAGCTCTTCGGGAAGCAAAGAAACATCTGGCGTTGCCCAGTGCTCTTACAGCCTACCAGGAACATCTCTTACCAAGGCCTGTGAAACGCAGTTTGTTGGTGGCCTGAACTGGCCGCAGTAGAACTTCTGCTCTGGGTGTGCTCCATTGGCCTAGAGATGCCTGGCCCATAGGGCCGCCTTGTTTGCAAAGGGGATGAGAGGCCCCAAAGCATCTTGCTTCCAGCTCTTCGGGAAGCTAAGAAACATCTGGCGTTGCCCAGTGCTCTTACAGCCTACCGGGAACATCTCTTACCAAGGCCTGTGAAACGCAGTTTGTTGGTGGCCTGAACTGGCCCAAGTAGAACTTCTGCTCTGGGTGTGCTCCACTGGGCTAGAGCTACCTGCCCCAGAGTGCTGCCTTGAGTCCAAAGTGAGAGAGTGGCACCAAAGCTTCTCGCTTCCAGCTCTTCGGGAAGCTAAGAAACATCTGGCGTTGCCCAGTGCTCTTACAGCCTACCGGGAACATCTCTTACCAAGGCCTGTGAAACGCCGTTTCCTGGCAGGCCTGATTTGGCTGAAGTAGAACTTCTGCTCTGGGTGTGCTCCATTGCCCTAGAGCTGCCAGGCCCAAGGTGCTGCCTTGTTTCCAAAGGGGCAGAGAGGCCCCAAAGCATCATGCTTCCAGCTCTCTGGGAAGCTAAGAACCAACTCGCTCTGCCCCGTGCTCTTACAGCCTACCGGGAACATGTCTTTGAAAGGCCTGTGAAACGCAGTTTCTTGGCAGGCCTCATCTGGCTGAAGTAGAACTCCGGCTCTGGGTGTGCTCCATTGCCCTAGAGCTGCCAGGCCCAAAGTGCTGCCCTGTTTCCAAGGGGCAGAGAGGCCCAAAGCATCTTGCTTCCCGGTCTTTGCAAAGCTAAGAAACAACTGGCTCTGCTCAGTGCTCTTACACCTACCGGGAACATCTCTTACCAAGGCCTGTCAAACGCTGTTTCTTTGCAGGCCTGATCAGGCTGAAGTAGAACTCCTGCTCTGCGTGTGCTCCATTGGCCTAGAGCTTCCCGACCCAAAAGGCTGCCTTGTTCCCAAACGGGCAGAGGGGTCCCAAGCATCTTGCTTCCAGCTTTTCAGGAAGGTAAGAAACAACTGGCTCTGCCCAGTGCTCTTACAGCCTACCGGGAACATCTCTTACCAAGGCCTGTGAAACGCAGTTTCCTGGCAGGCCTGATCTGGCTGAAGTAGAACTTCTGCTCTGGGTGTGCTCCATTGCCCTAGCGCTGCCAGGCCCAAAGGGCTGCCTTGTTTCCAAAGACGGAGAGTGGACCCAAAGCATCTTGCTCCCAGCTCTTCGGGAAGCTAAGAAACAGCTGGCTCTGCCCAGTGCTCTTACAGCCTAAGAGAACATCTCTTTGAAAGGCCTGTGAAACGCAGTTTCTTGGCAGGCCTGACCTGGCTGAAGTAGAACTTCTGTTCTGGTTGTGCTACATAGGCCTAGAGCTACCAGGACCTAAGGGCTGCCTTGTTTCCAAAGGGTGAGAGAGGCCCCAAAGCATCTTGCCTCCAGCACTTTGGGAAGCTAAAAAACAACTGGTTCTGCCCAGTGCTCTCACAGCCTACCGTGAACATCTCTTACCAAGGGCTGTGAAACGCAGTTTCTGGGCAGGACTGATCTGCCTGAAGTAGAACTTCTGCTGTGGGTGTGCTCCATTGGCCTAGAGCTGCCAGGCCCAAACGGCTGCCTTGTGTCCAAAGGGAGAGAGAGGCCCCAAGGCATCTTGCTTCCAGCTCTGTGGGAAGCTAAAGCAACTGGCTCTCCACAGTGCTCTCACAGCCTACCGGGAACATCTCTTACCAAGGCCTGTGAAACGCAGTTTCTTGGCAGGCCTTATCTGGCTGAAGTAGAACTCCTGCTCTGGGCGTGCTACTTTGGCCTAGAGCTGCCAGGCCCAAAGGGCCGCCTTGTTTCCAAAGGGGCTGAGAGTCCCCAAAGCATCTTGCTTCCAAATCTTTGGGAAGCTAAGAAACAACTGGCTCTGCACAGTGCTCTCACAGCCTACCGGCAACGTGACAGAGAAAGGCCTGTGAGACGCAGTTTCTTGGAAGGCCTGATCTGGCTGAGGTAGAACTTGTGCTCTGGGTGTGCTACTTTGGCCTAGAGCTGCCAGGCACAAAGGCTGCTTTGTTTCCAAAGGGGGAGAGAGGCCCCAAATCATGTTGCTTCCAGCTGTTTTTGAAGCTAAGAAACAACTCGCTCTGCCAGGTACTCTTACAGCCTTCCGGGAACACCTCTTACGAAGGCCTGTGAAAAGCAGTTTCTTGGCAGGCCTGATCTGGCTGAGGTAGAACTTCTGCTCTGGGTGTGCTCCATTGCCCTAGAGCTGAAAGGCCCAAAGGGCTGCCTTGTTTCCAAAGGGGGAGAGAGGCCCCAAAGCATCTTGCTTCCACCTCTTGGGAAGCTAAGAAACAACTGGCTGTGCCCAGTGCTCTTATAGCCTAAGAGAACATCTCTTATCAAGGCCTGTGAAACGCACTGTCTAGGCAGGCCTGATCTGGAAGAAGTAGAACTTCGGCTCTGGTTGTGCTCCATTGCCCTAGAGCTGCCAGACCCAACGTGCTGCCTTGTTTCCAAAGGGGCAGAGAGGCCCCAAAGCGTCTTGCTTCCAGCTGTTTGGGAAACAAGGAAACAACTGGCTCTGCACCGTGCTCTCACAGCCTGCCGGGAACGTCACATACAAAGGCCTCTGAAACGCAGTTCCTTGGCAGGCCTGATCTGGCTGAAGTAGGACTTCTGCTCTGGGTGTGCTCCATTGGCCTAGAGCTGAAAGGCCCAAAGGTCGCCCTTGTTGGCAAAGGGGCAGGGAGCCCCCAAAGCATCTTGCTTCCAGCTCTTTGGGAAGCTAAGAAACAAATGGCTCTGCCCAGTGCTCTAACAGAGTACCGGGAACATCTCTTACCAAAGCCTTTGAAACGCAGTTTCTTGGCAGGCCTTATCTGGCTGAGGTAGAACTTCTGCTCTGGGTGTGCTCCATTGGCCTAGAGCTGCCTGGCCCAAAGGTCGGCCTTGTTTGCAAAGGGGATGAGAGGCCCCAAAGCATCTTGCTTCCAGCTCTTCGGGAAGCTAAGAAACATCTGGCGTTGCCCAGTGCTCTTACAGCCTACCGGGAACATCTCTTACCAAGGCCTGTGAAACGCAGTTTGTTGGTGGCCTGAACTGGCCGAAGTAGAACTTCTGCTCTGGGTGTGCTCCATTGGCCTAGAGCTGCCAGGCCCAAGGTGCTGCCTTGTTTGCAAAGGGGCAGAGAGGCCCCAAAGCATCTTGCTTCCAGCTCTCTGGGAAGCTAAGAACCAACTCGCTCTGCCCCGTGCTCTTACAGCCTACCGGGAACATGTCTTTGAAAGGCCTGTGAAACGCAGTTTCTTGGCAGGCCTCATCTGGCTGAAGTAGAACTCCGGCTCTGGGTGTGCTCCATTGCCCTAGAGCTGCCAGGCCCCAAGTGCTGCCCTGTTTCCAAGGGGCAGAGAGGCCCAAAGCATCTTGCTTCCCGGTCTTTGCGAAGCTAAGAAACAACTGGCTCTGCCCAGTGCTCTTACACCTACCGGGAACATCTCTTACCAAGGCCTGTCAAACGCTGTTTCTTTGCAGGCCTGATCAGGCTGAAGTAGAACTCCTGCTCTGCGTGTGCTCCATTGGCCTAGAGCTTCCCGACCCAAAAGGCTGCCTTGTTCCCAAACGGGCAGAGGGGTCCCAAGCATCTTGCTTCCAGCTTTTCAGGAAGGTAAGAAACAACTGGCTCTGCCCAGTGCTCTTACAGCCTACCGGGAACATCTCTTACCAAGGCCTGTGAAACGCAGTTTCCTGGCAGGCCTGATCTGGCTGAAGTAGAACTTCTGCTCTGGGTGTGCTCCATTGCCCTAGAGCTGCCAGGCCCAAAGGGCTTCCTTGTTTCCAAAGACGGAGAGTGGACCCAAAGCATCTTGCTCCCAGCTCTTCGGGAAGCTAAGAAACAGCTGGCTCTGCCCAGTGCTCTTACAGCCTAAGAGAACATCTCTTTGAAAGGCCTGTGAAACGCAGTTTCTTGGCAGGCCTGACCTGGCTGAAGTAGAACTTCTGTTCTGGTTGTGCTACATAGGCCTAGAGCTACCAGGACCTAAGGGCTGCCTTGTTTCCAAAGGGTGAGAGAGGCCCCAAAGCATCTTGCCTCCAGCACTTTGGGAAGCTAAAAAACAACTGGTTCTGCCCAGTGCTCTCACAGCCTACCGTGAACATCTCTTACCAAGGGCTGTGAAACGCAGTTTCTGGGCAGGACTGATCTGCCTGAAGTAGAACTTCTGCTGTGGATGTGCTCCATTGGCCTAGAGCTGCCAGGCCCAAACGGCTGCCTTGTGTCCAAAGGGAGAGAGAGGCCCCAAGGCATCTTGCTTCCAGCTCTGTGGGAAGCTAAAGCAACTGGCTCTCCACAGTGCTCTCACAGCCTACCGGGAACATCTCTTACCAAGGCCTGTGAAACGCAGTTTCTTGGCAGGCCTGATCTGGCTGAAGTAGAACTCCTGCTCTGGGCGTGCTACTTTGGCCTAGAGCTGCCAGGCCCAAAGGGCCGCCTTGTTTCCAAAGGGGCTGAGAGTCCCCAAAGCATCTTGCTTCCAAATCTTTGGGAAGCTAAGAAACAACTGGCTCTGCACAGTGCTCTCACAGCCTACCGGCAACGTGACAGAGAAAGGCCTGTGAGACGCAGTTTCTTGGAAGGCCTGATCTGGCTGAGGTAGAACTTGTGCTCTGGGTGTGCTACTTTGGCCTAGAGCTGCCAGGCACAAAGGCTGCTTTGTTTCCAAAGGGGGAGAGAGGCCCCAAATCATGTTGCTTCCAGCTGTTTTTGAAGCTAAGAAACAACTCGCTCTGCCAGGTACTCTTACAGCCTTCCGGGAACACCTCTTACGAAGGCCTGTGAAAAGCAGTTTCTTGGCAGGCCTGATCTGGCTGAGGTAGAACTTCTGCTCTGGGTGTGCTCCATTGCCCTAGAGCTGAAAGGCCCAAAGGGCTGCCTTGTTTCCAAAGGGGGAGAGAGGCCCCAAAGCATCTTGCTTCCACCTCTTGGGAAGCTAAGAAACAACTGGCTGTGCCCAGTGCTCTTATAGCCTAAGAGAACATCTCTTATCAAGGCCTGTGAAACGCACTGTCTAGGCAGGCCTGATCTGGAAGAAGTAGAACTTCGGCTCTGGTTGTGCTCCATTGCCCTAGAGCTGCCAGACCCAACGTGCTGCCTTGTTTCCAAAGGGGCAGAGAGGCCCCAAAGCGTCTTGCTTCCAGCTGTTTGGGAAACAAGGAAACAACTGGCTCTGCACCGTGCTCTCACAGCCTACCGGGAACGTCACATACAAAGGCCTCTGAAACGCAGTTCCTTGGCAGGCCTGATCTGGCTGAAGTAGGACTTCTGCTCTGGGTGTGCTCCATTGGCCTAGAGCTGAAAGGCCCAAAGGTCGCCCTTGTTGGCAAAGGGGCAGGGAGCCCCCAAAGCATCTTGCTTCCAGCTCTTTGGGAAGCTAAGAAACAAATGGCTCTGCCCAGTGCTCTAACAGAGTACCGGGAACATCTCTTACCAAAGCCTTTGAAACGCAGTTTCTTGGCAGGCCTTATCTGGCTGAGGTAGAACTTCTGCTCTGGGTGTGCTCCATTGGCCTAGAGCTGCCTGGCCCAAAGGTCGGCCTTGTTTGCAAAGGGGATGAGAGGCCCCAAAGCATCTTGCTTCCAGCTCTTCGGGAAGCTAAGAAACATCTGGCGTTGCCCAGTGCTCTTACAGCCTACCGGGAACATCTCTTACCAAGGCCTGTGAAACGCAGTTTGTTGGTGGCCTGAACTGGCCGAAGTAGAACTTCTGCTCTGGGTGTGCTCCATTGGCCTAGAGCTGCCAGGCCCAAGGTGCTGCCTTGTTTGCAAAGGGGCAGAGAGGCCCCAAAGCATCTTGCTTCCAGCTCTCTGGGAAGCTAAGAACCAACTCGCTCTGCCCCGTGCTCTTACAGCCTACCGGGAACATGTCTTTGAAAGGCCTGTGAAACGCAGTTTCTTGGCAGGCCTCATCTGGCTGAAGTAGAACTCCGGCTCTGGGTGTGCTCCATTGCCCTAGAGCTGCCAGGCCCCAAGTGCTGCCCTGTTTCCAAGGGGCAGAGAGGCCCAAAGCATCTTGCTTCCCGGTCTTTGCGAAGCTAAGAAACAACTGGCTCTGCCCAGTGCTCTTACACCTACCGGGAACATCTCTTACCAAGGCCTGTCAAACGCTGTTTCTTTGCAGGCCTGATCAGGCTGAAGTAGAACTCCTGCTCTGCGTGTGCTCCATTGGCCTAGAGCTTCCCGACCCAAAAGGCTGCCTTGTTCCCAAACGGGCAGAGGGGTCCCAAGCATCTTGCTTCCAGCTTTTCAGGAAGGTAAGAAACAACTGGCTCTGCCCAGTGCTCTTACAGCCTACCGGGAACATCTCTTACCAAGGCCTGTGAAACGCAGTTTCCTGGCAGGCCTGATCTGGCTGAAGTAGAACTTCTGCTCTGGGTGTGCTCCATTGCCCTAGAGCTGCCAGGCCCAAAGGGCTTCCTTGTTTCCAAAGACGGAGAGTGGACCCAAAGCATCTTGCTCCCAGCTCTTCGGGAAGCTAAGAAACAGCTGGCTCTGCCCAGTGCTCTTACAGCCTAAGAGAACATCTCTTTGAAAGGCCTGTGAAACGCAGTTTCTTGGCAGGCCTGACCTGGCTGAAGTAGAACTTCTGTTCTGGTTGTGCTACATAGGCCTAGAGCTACCAGGACCTAAGGGCTGCCTTGTTTCCAAAGGGTGAGAGAGGCCCCAAAGCATCTTGCCTCCAGCACTTTGGGAAGCTAAAAAACAACTGGTTCTGCCCAGTGCTCTCACAGCCTACCGTGAACATCTCTTACCAAGGGCTGTGAAACGCAGTTTCTGGGCAGGACTGATCTGCCTGAAGTAGAACTTCTGCTGTGGATGTGCTCCATTGGCCTAGAGCTGCCAGGCCCAAACGGCTGCCTTGTGTCCAAAGGGAGAGAGAGGCCCCAAGGCATCTTGCTTCCAGCTCTGTGGGAAGCTAAAGCAACTGGCTCTCCACAGTGCTCTCACAGCCTACCGGGAACATCTCTTACCAAGGCCTGTGAAACGCAGTTTCTTGGCAGGCCTGATCTGGCTGAAGTAGAACTCCTGCTCTGGGCGTGCTACTTTGGCCTAGAGCTGCCAGGCCCAAAGGGCCGCCTTGTTTCCAAAGGGGCTGAGAGTCCCCAAAGCATCTTGCTTCCAAATCTTTGGGAAGCTAAGAAACAACTGGCTCTGCACAGTGCTCTCACAGCCTACCGGCAACGTGACAGAGAAAGGCCTGTGAGACGCAGTTTCTTGGAAGGCCTGATCTGGCTGAGGTAGAACTTGTGCTCTGGGTGTGCTACTTTGGCCTAGAGCTGCCAGGCACAAAGGCTGCTTTGTTTCCAAAGGGGGAGAGAGGCCCCAAATCATGTTGCTTCCAGCTGTTTTTGAAGCTAAGAAACAACTCGCTCTGCCAGGTACTCTTACAGCCTTCCGGGAACACCTCTTACGAAGGCCTGTGAAAAGCAGTTTCTTGGCAGGCCTGATCTGGCTGAGGTAGAACTTCTGCTCTGGGTGTGCTCCATTGCCCTAGAGCTGAAAGGCCCAAAGGGCTGCCTTGTTTCCAAAGGGGGAGAGAGGCCCCAAAGCATCTTGCTTCCACCTCTTGGGAAGCTAAGAAACAACTGGCTGTGCCCAGTGCTCTTATAGCCTAAGAGAACATCTCTTATCAAGGCCTGTGAAACGCACTGTCTAGGCAGGCCTGATCTGGAAGAAGTAGAACTTCGGCTCTGGTTGTGCTCCATTGCCCTAGAGCTGCCAGACCCAACGTGCTGCCTTGTTTCCAAAGGGGCAGAGAGGCCCCAAAGCGTCTTGCTTCCAGCTGTTTGGGAAACAAGGAAACAACTGGCTCTGCACCGTGCTCTCACAGCCTACCGGGAACGTCACATACAAAGGCCTCTGAAACGCAGTTCCTTGGCAGGCCTGATCTGGCTGAAGTAGGACTTCTGCTCTGGGTGTGCTCCATTGGCCTAGAGCTGAAAGGCCCAAAGGTCGCCCTTGTTGGCAAAGGGGCAGGGAGCCCCCAAAGCATCTTGCTTCCAGCTCTTTGGGAAGCTAAGAAACAAATGGCTCTGCCCAGTGCTCTAACAGAGTACCGGGAACATCTCTTACCAAAGCCTTTGAAACGCAGTTTCTTGGCAGGCCTTATCTGGCTGAGGTAGAACTTCTGCTCTGGGTGTGCTCCATTGGCCTAGAGCTGCCTGGCCCAAAGGTCGGCCTTGTTTGCAAAGGGGATGAGAGGCCCCAAAGCATCTTGCTTCCAGCTCTTCGGGAAGCTAAGAAACATCTGGCGTTGCCCAGTGCTCTTACAGCCTACCGGGAACATCTCTTACCAAGGCCTGTGAAACGCAGTTTGTTGGTGGCCTGAACTGGCCGAAGTAGAACTTCTGCTCTGGGTGTGCTCCATTGGCCTAGAGCTGCCAGGCCCAAGGTGCTGCCTTGTTTGCAAAGGGGCAGAGAGGCCCCAAAGCATCTTGCTTCCAGCTCTCTGGGAAGCTAAGAACCAACTCGCTCTGCCCCGTGCTCTTACAGCCTACCGGGAACATGTCTTTGAAAGGCCTGTGAAACGCAGTTTCTTGGCAGGCCTCATCTGGCTGAAGTAGAACTCCGGCTCTGGGTGTGCTCCATTGCCCTAGAGCTGCCAGGCCCCAAGTGCTGCCCTGTTTCCAAGGGGCAGAGAGGCCCAAAGCATCTTGCTTCCCGGTCTTTGCGAAGCTAAGAAACAACTGGCTCTGCCCAGTGCTCTTACACCTACCGGGAACATCTCTTACCAAGGCCTGTCAAACGCTGTTTCTTTGCAGGCCTGATCAGGCTGAAGTAGAACTCCTGCTCTGCGTGTGCTCCATTGGCCTAGAGCTTCCCGACCCAAAAGGCTGCCTTGTTCCCAAACGGGCAGAGGGGTCCCAAGCATCTTGCTTCCAGCTTTTCAGGAAGGTAAGAAACAACTGGCTCTGCCCAGTGCTCTTACAGCCTACCGGGAACATCTCTTACCAAGGCCTGTGAAACGCAGTTTCCTGGCAGGCCTGATCTGGCTGAAGTAGAACTTCTGCTCTGGGTGTGCTCCATTGCCCTAGAGCTGCCAGGCCCAAAGGGCTTCCTTGTTTCCAAAGACGGAGAGTGGACCCAAAGCATCTTGCTCCCAGCTCTTCGGGAAGCTAAGAAACAGCTGGCTCTGCCCAGTGCTCTTACAGCCTAAGAGAACATCTCTTTGAAAGGCCTGTGAAACGCAGTTTCTTGGCAGGCCTGACCTGGCTGAAGTAGAACTTCTGTTCTGGTTGTGCTACATAGGCCTAGAGCTACCAGGACCTAAGGGCTGCCTTGTTTCCAAAGGGTGAGAGAGGCCCCAAAGCATCTTGCCTCCAGCACTTTGGGAAGCTAAAAAACAACTGGTTCTGCCCAGTGCTCTCACAGCCTACCGTGAACATCTCTTACCAAGGGCTGTGAAACGCAGTTTCTGGGCAGGACTGATCTGCCTGAAGTAGAACTTCTGCTGTGGATGTGCTCCATTGGCCTAGAGCTGCCAGGCCCAAACGGCTGCCTTGTGTCCAAAGGGAGAGAGAGGCCCCAAGGCATCTTGCTTCCAGCTCTGTGGGAAGCTAAAGCAACTGGCTCTCCACAGTGCTCTCACAGCCTACCGGGAACATCTCTTACCAAGGCCTGTGAAACGCAGTTTCTTGGCAGGCCTGATCTGGCTGAAGTAGAACTCCTGCTCTGGGCGTGCTACTTTGGCCTAGAGCTGCCAGGCCCAAAGGGCCGCCTTGTTTCCAAAGGGGCTGAGAGTCCCCAAAGCATCTTGCTTCCAAATCTTTGGGAAGCTAAGAAACAACTGGCTCTGCACAGTGCTCTCACAGCCTACCGGCAACGTGACAGAGAAAGGCCTGTGAGACGCAGTTTCTTGGAAGGCCTGATCTGGCTGAGGTAGAACTTCTGCTCTGGGTGTGCTACTTTGGCCTAGAGCTGCCAGGCACAAAGGCTGCTTTGTTTCCAAAGGGGGAGAGAGGCCCCAAATCATGTTGCTTCCAGCTGTTTTTGAAGCTAAGAAACAACTCGCTCTGCCAGGTACTCTTACAGCCTTCCGGGAACACCTCTTACGAAGGCCTGTGAAAAGCAGTTTCTTGGCAGGCCTGATCTGGCTGAGGTAGAACTTCTGCTCTGGGTGTGCTCCATTGCCCTAGAGCTGAAAGGCCCAAAGGGCTGCCTTGTTTCCAAAGGGGGAGAGAGGCCCCAAAGCATCTTGCTTCCACCTCTTGGGAAGCTAAGAAACAACTGGCTGTGCCCAGTGCTCTTATAGCCTAAGAGAACATCTCTTATCAAGGCCTGTGAAACGCACTGTCTAGGCAGGCCTGATCTGGAAGAAGTAGAACTTCGGCTCTGGTTGTGCTCCATTGCCCTAGAGCTGCCAGACCCAACGTGCTGCCTTGTTTCCAAAGGGGCAGAGAGGCCCCAAAGCGTCTTGCTTCCAGCTGTTTGGGAAACAAGGAAACAACTGGCTCTGCACCGTGCTCTCACAGCCTGCCGGGAACGTCACATACAAAGGCCTCTGAAACGCAGTTCCTTGGCAGGCCTGATCTGGCTGAAGTAGGACTTCTGCTCTGGGTGTGCTCCATTGGCCTAGAGCTGAAAGGCCCAAAGGTCGCCCTTGTTGGCAAAGGGGCAGGGAGCCCCCAAAGCATCTTGCTTCCAGCTCTTTGGGAAGCTAAGAAACAAATGGCTCTGCCCAGTGCTCTAACAGAGTACCGGGAACATCTCTTACCAAAGCCTTTGAAACGCAGTTTCTTGGCAGGCCTTATCTGGCTGAGGTAGAACTTCTGCTCTGGGTGTGCTCCATTGGCCTAGAGCTGCCTGGCCCAAAGGTCGGCCTTGTTTGCAAAGGGGATGAGAGGCCCCAAAGCATCTTGCTTCCAGCTCTTCGGGAAGCTAAGAAACATCTGGCGTTGCCCAGTGCTCTTACAGCCTACCGGGAACATCTCTTACCAAGGCCTGTGAAACGCAGTTTGTTGGTGGCCTGAACTGGCCGAAGTAGAACTTCTGCTCTGGGTGTGCTCCATTGGCCTAGAGCTGCCAGGCCCAAGGTGCTGCCTTGTTTGCAAAGGGGCAGAGAGGCCCCAAAGCATCTTGCTTCCAGCTCTCTGGGAAGCTAAGAACCAACTCGCTCTGCCCCGTGCTCTTACAGCCTACCGGGAACATGTCTTTGAAAGGCCTGTGAAACGCAGTTTCTTGGCAGGCCTCATCTGGCTGAAGTAGAACTCCGGCTCTGGGTGTGCTCCATTGCCCTAGAGCTGCCAGGCCCAAAGTGCTGCCCTGTTTCCAAGGGGCAGAGAGGCCCAAAGCATCTTGCTTCCCGGTCTTTGCGAAGCTAAGAAACAACTGGCTCTGCCCAGTGCTCTTACACCTACCGGGAACATCTCTTACCAAGGCCTGTCAAACGCTGTTTCTTTGCAGGCCTGATCAGGCTGAAGTAGAACTCCTGCTCTGCGTGTGCTCCATTGGCCTAGAGCTTCCCGACCCAAAAGGCTGCCTTGTTCCCAAACGGGCAGAGGGGTCCCAAGCATCTTGCTTCCAGCTTTTCAGGAAGGTAAGAAACAACTGGCTCTGCCCAGTGCTCTTACAGCCTACCGGGAACATCTCTTACCAAGGCCTGTGAAACGCAGTTTCCTGGCAGGCCTGATCTGGCTGAAGTAGAACTTCTGCTCTGGGTGTGCTCCATTGCCCTAGAGCTGCCAGGCCCAAAGGGCTGCCTTGTTTCCAAAGACGGAGAGTGGACCCAAAGCATCTTGCTCCCAGCTCTTCGGGAAGCTAAGAAACAGCTGGCTCTGCCCAGTGCTCTTACAGCCTAAGAAAACATCTCTTTGAAAGGCCTGTGAAACGCAGTTTCTTGGCAGGCCTGACCTGGCTGAAGTAGAACTTCTGTTCTGGTTGTGCTACATAGGCCTAGAGCTACCAGGACCTAAGGGCTGCCTTGTTTCCAAAGGGTGAGAGAGGCCCCAAAGCATCTTGCCTCCAGCACTTTGGGAAGCTAAAACACAACTGGTTCTGCCCAGTGCTCTCACAGCCTACCGTGAACATCTCTTACCAAGGGCTGTGAAACGCAGTTTCTGGGCAGGACTGATCTGCCTGAAGTAGAACTTCTGCTGTGGATGTGCTCCATTGGCCTAGAGCTGCCAGGCCCAAACGGCTGCCTTGTGTCCAAAGGGAGAGAGAGGCCCCAAGGCATCTTGCTTCCAGCTCTGTGGGAAGCTAAAGCAACTGGCTCTCCACAGTGCTCTCACAGCCTACCGGGAACATCTCTTACCAAGGCCTGTGAAACGCAGTTTCTTGGCAGGCCTGATCTGGCTGAAGTAGAACTCCTGCTCTGGGCGTGCTACTTTGGCCTAGAGCTGCCAGGCCCAAAGGGCCGCCTTGTTTCCAAAGGGGCTGAGAGTCCCCAAAGCATCTTGCTTCCAAATCTTTGGGAAGCTAAGAAACAACTGGCTCTGCACAGTGCTCTCACAGCCTACCGGCAACGTGACAGAGAAAGGCCTGTGAGACGCAGTTTCTTGGAAGGCCTGATCTGGCTGAGGTAGAACTTGTGCTCTGGGTGTGCTACTTTGGCCTAGAGCTGCCAGGCACAAAGGCTGCTTTGTTTCCAAAGGGGGAGAGAGGCCCCAAATCATGTTGCTTCCAGCTGTTTTTGAAGCTAAGAAACAACTCGCTCTGCCAGGTACTCTTACAGCCTTCCGGGAACACCTCTTACGAAGGCCTGTGAAAAGCAGTTTCTTGGCAGGCCTGATCTGGCTGAGGTAGAACTTCTGCTCTGGGTGTGCTCCATTGCCCTAGAGCTGAAAGGCCCAAAGGGCTGCCTTGTTTCCAAAGGGGGAGAGAGGCCCCAAAGCATCTTGCTTCCACCTCTTGGGAAGCTAAGAAACAACTGGCTGTGCCCAGTGCTCTTATAGCCTAAGAGAACATCTCTTATCAAGGCCTGTGAAACGCACTGTCTAGGCAGGCCTGATCTGGAAGAAGTAGAACTTCGGCTCTGGTTGTGCTCCATTGCCCTAGAGCTGCCAGACCCAACGTGCTGCCTTGTTTCCAAAGGGGCAGAGAGGCCCCAAAGCGTCTTGCTTCCAGCTGTTTGGGAAACAAGGAAACAACTGGCTCTGCACCGTGCTCTCACAGCCTACCGGGAACGTCACATACAAAGGCCTCTGAAACGCAGTTCCTTGGCAGGCCTGATCTGGCTGAAGTAGGACTTCTGCTCTGGGTGTGCTCCATTGGCCTAGAGCTGAAAGGCCCAAAGGTCGCCCTTGTTGGCAAAGGGGCAGGGAGCCCCCAAAGCATCTTGCTTCCAGCTCTTTGGGAAGCTAAGAAACAAATGGCTCTGCCCAGTGCTCTAACAGAGTACCGGGAACATCTCTTACCAAAGCCTTTGAAACGCAGTTTCTTGGCAGGCCTTATCTGGCTGAGGTAGAACTTCTGCTCTGGGTGTGCTCCATTGGCCTAGAGCTGCCTGGCCCAAAGGTCGGCCTTGTTTGCAAAGGGGATGAGAGGCCCCAAAGCATCTTGCTTCCAGCTCTTCGGGAAGCTAAGAAACATCTGGCGTTGCCCAGTGCTCTTACAGCCTACCGGGAACATCTCTTACCAAGGCCTGTGAAACGCAGTTTGTTGGTGGCCTGAACTGGCCGAAGTAGAACTTCTGCTCTGGGTGTGCTCCATTGGCCTAGAGCTGCCAGGCCCAAGGTGCTGCCTTGTTTGCAAAGGGGCAGAGAGGCCCCAAAGCATCTTGCTTCCAGCTCTCTGGGAAGCTAAGAACCAACTCGCTCTGCCCCGTGCTCTTACAGCCTACCGGGAACATGTCTTTGAAAGGCCTGTGAAACGCAGTTTCTTGGCAGGCCTCATCTGGCTGAAGTAGAACTCCGGCTCTGGGTGTGCTCCATTGCCCTAGAGCTGCCAGGCCCAAAGTGCTGCCCTGTTTCCAAGGGGCAGAGAGGCCCAAAGCATCTTGCTTCCCGGTCTTTGCGAAGCTAAGAAACAACTGGCTCTGCCCAGTGCTCTTACACCTACCGGGAACATCTCTTACCAAGGCCTGTCAAACGCTGTTTCTTTGCAGGCCTGATCAGGCTGAAGTAGAACTCCTGCTCTGCGTGTGCTCCATTGGCCTAGAGCTTCCCGACCCAAAAGGCTGCCTTGTTCCCAAACGGGCAGAGGGGTCCCAAGCATCTTGCTTCCAGCTTTTCAGGAAGGTAAGAAACAACTGGCTCTGCCCAGTGCTCTTACAGCCTACCGGGAACATCTCTTACCAAGGCCTGTGAAACGCAGTTTCCTGGCAGGCCTGATCTGGCTGAAGTAGAACTTCTGCTCTGGGTGTGCTCCATTGCCCTAGAGCTGCCAGGCCCAAAGGGCTTCCTTGTTTCCAAAGACGGAGAGTGGACCCAAAGCATCTTGCTCCCAGCTCTTCGGGAAGCTAAGAAACAGCTGGCTCTGCCCAGTGCTCTTACAGCCTAAGAGAACATCTCTTTGAAAGGCCTGTGAAACGCAGTTTCTTGGCAGGCCTGACCTGGCTGAAGTAGAACTTCTGTTCTGGTTGTGCTACATAGGCCTAGAGCTACCAGGACCTAAGGGCTGCCTTGTTTCCAAAGGGTGAGAGAGGCCCCAAAGCATCTTGCCTCCAGCACTTTGGGAAGCTAAAAAACAACTGGTTCTGCCCAGTGCTCTCACAGCCTACCGTGAACATCTCTTACCAAGGGCTGTGAAACGCAGTTTCTGGGCAGGACTGATCTGCCTGAAGTAGAACTTCTGCTGTGGATGTGCTCCATTGGCCTAGAGCTGCCAGGCCCAAACGGCTGCCTTGTGTCCAAAGGGAGAGAGAGGCCCCAAGGCATCTTGCTTCCAGCTCTGTGGGAAGCTAAAGCAACTGGCTCTCCACAGTGCTCTCACAGCCTACCGGGAACATCTCTTACCAAGGCCTGTGAAACGCAGTTTCTTGGCAGGCCTGATCTGGCTGAAGTAGAACTCCTGCTCTGGGCGTGCTACTTTGGCCTAGAGCTGCCAGGCCCAAAGGGCCGCCTTGTTTCCAAAGGGGCTGAGAGTCCCCAAAGCATCTTGCTTCCAAATCTTTGGGAAGCTAAGAAACAACTGGCTCTGCACAGTGCTCTCACAGCCTACCGGCAACGTGACAGAGAAAGGCCTGTGAGACGCAGTTTCTTGGAAGGCCTGATCTGGCTGAGGTAGAACTTGTGCTCTGGGTGTGCTACTTTGGCCTAGAGCTGCCAGGCACAAAGGCTGCTTTGTTTCCAAAGGGGGAGAGAGGCCCCAAATCATGTTGCTTCCAGCTGTTTTTGAAGCTAAGAAACAACTCGCTCTGCCAGGTACTCTTACAGCCTTCCGGGAACACCTCTTACGAAGGCCTGTGAAAAGCAGTTTCTTGGCAGGCCTGATCTGGCTGAGGTAGAACTTCTGCTCTGGGTGTGCTCCATTGCCCTAGAGCTGAAAGGCCCAAAGGGCTGCCTTGTTTCCAAAGGGGGAGAGAGGCCCCAAAGCATCTTGCTTCCACCTCTTGGGAAGCTAAGAAACAACTGGCTGTGCCCAGTGCTCTTATAGCCTAAGAGAACATCTCTTATCAAGGCCTGTGAAACGCACTGTCTAGGCAGGCCTGATCTGGAAGAAGTAGAACTTCGGCTCTGGTTGTGCTCCATTGCCCTAGAGCTGCCAGACCCAACGTGCTGCCTTGTTTCCAAAGGGGCAGAGAGGCCCCAAAGCGTCTTGCTTCCAGCTGTTTGGGAAACAAGGAAACAACTGGCTCTGCACCGTGCTCTCACAGCCTGCCGGGAACGTCACATACAAAGGCCTCTGAAACGCAGTTCCTTGGCAGGCCTGATCTGGCTGAAGTAGGACTTCTGCTCTGGGTGTGCTCCATTGGCCTAGAGCTGAAAGGCCCAAAGGTCGCCCTTGTTGGCAAAGGGGCAGGGAGCCCCCAAAGCATCTTGCTTCCAGCTCTTTGGGAAGCTAAGAAACAAATGGCTCTGCCCAGTGCTCTAACAGAGTACCGGGAACATCTCTTACCAAAGCCTTTGAAACGCAGTTTCTTGGCAGGCCTTATCTGGCTGAGGTAGAACTTCTGCTCTGGGTGTGCTCCATTGGCCTAGAGCTGCCTGGCCCAAAGGTCGGCCTTGTTTGCAAAGGGGATGAGAGGCCCCAAAGCATCTTGCTTCCAGCTCTTCGGGAAGCTAAGAAACATCTGGCGTTGCCCAGTGCTCTTACAGCCTACCGGGAACATCTCTTACCAAGGCCTGTGAAACGCAGTTTGTTGGTGGCCTGAACTGGCCGAAGTAGAACTTCTGCTCTGGGTGTGCTCCATTGGCCTAGAGCTGCCTGGCCCAAGGTGCTGCCTTGTTTGCAAAGGGGCAGAGAGGCCCCAAAGCATCTTGCTTCCAGCTCTCTGGGAAGCTAAGAACCAACTCGCTCTGCCCCGTGCTCTTACAGCCTACCGGGAACATGTCTTTGAAAGGCCTGTGAAACGCAGTTTCTTGGCAGGCCTCATCTGGCTGAAGTAGAACTCCGGCTCTGGGTGTGCTCCATTGCCCTAGAGCTGCCAGGCCCCAAGTGCTGCCCTGTTTCCAAGGGGCAGAGAGGCCCAAAGCATCTTGCTTCCCGGTCTTTGCGAAGCTAAGAAACAACTGGCTCTGCCCAGTGCTCTTACACCTACCGGGAACATCTCTTACCAAGGCCTGTCAAACGCTGTTTCTTTGCAGGCCTGATCAGGCTGAAGTAGAACTCCTGCTCTGCGTGTGCTCCATTGGCCTAGAGCTTCCCGACCCAAAAGGCTGCCTTGTTCCCAAACGGGCAGAGGGGTCCCAAGCATCTTGCTTCCAGCTTTTCAGGAAGGTAAGAAACAACTGGCTCTGCCCAGTGCTCTTACAGCCTACCGGGAACATCTCTTACCAAGGCCTGTGAAACGCAGTTTCCTGGCAGGCCTGATCTGGCTGAAGTAGAACTTCTGCTCTGGGTGTGCTCCATTGCCCTAGAGCTGCCAGGCCCAAAGGGCTGCCTTGTTTCCAAAGACGGAGAGTGGACCCAAAGCATCTTGCTCCCAGCTCTTCGGGAAGCTAAGAAACAGCTGGCTCTGCCCAGTGCTCTTACAGCCTAAGAAAACATCTCTTTGAAAGGCCTGTGAAACGCAGTTTCTTGGCAGGCCTGACCTGGCTGAAGTAGAACTTCTGTTCTGGTTGTGCTACATAGGCCTAGAGCTACCAGGACCTAAGGGCTGCCTTGTTTCCAAAGGGTGAGAGAGGCCCCAAAGCATCTTGCCTCCAGCACTTTGGGAAGCTAAAACACAACTGGTTCTGCCCAGTGCTCTCACAGCCTACCGTGAACATCTCTTACCAAGGGCTGTGAAACGCAGTTTCTGGGCAGGACTGATCTGCCTGAAGTAGAACTTCTGCTGTGGATGTGCTCCATTGGCCTAGAGCTGCCAGGCCCAAACGGCTGCCTTGTGTCCAAAGGGAGAGAGAGGCCCCAAGGCATCTTGCTTCCAGCTCTGTGGGAAGCTAAAGCAACTGGCTCTCCACAGTGCTCTCACAGCCTACCGGGAACATCTCTTACCAAGGCCTGTGAAACGCAGTTTCTTGGCAGGCCTGATCTGGCTGAAGTAGAACTCCTGCTCTGGGCGTGCTACTTTGGCCTAGAGCTGCCAGGCCCAAAGGGCCGCCTTGTTTCCAAAGGGGCTGAGAGTCCCCAAAGCATCTTGCTTCCAAATCTTTGGGAAGCTAAGAAACAACTGGCTCTGCACAGTGCTCTCACAGCCTACCGGCAACGTGACAGAGAAAGGCCTGTGAGACGCAGTTTCTTGGAAGGCCTGATCTGGCTGAGGTAGAACTTGTGCTCTGGGTGTGCTACTTTGGCCTAGAGCTGCCAGGCACAAAGGCTGCTTTGTTTCCAAAGGGGGAGAGAGGCCCCAAATCATGTTGCTTCCAGCTGTTTTTGAAGCTAAGAAACAACTCGCTCTGCCAGGTACTCTTACAGCCTTCCGGGAACACCTCTTACGAAGGCCTGTGAAAAGCAGTTTCTTGGCAGGCCTGATCTGGCTGAGGTAGAACTTCTGCTCTGGGTGTGCTCCATTGCCCTAGAGCTGAAAGGCCCAAAGGGCTGCCTTGTTTCCAAAGGGGGAGAGAGGCCCCAAAGCATCTTGCTTCCACCTCTTGGGAAGCTAAGAAACAACTGGCTGTGCCCAGTGCTCTTATAGCCTAAGAGAACATCTCTTATCAAGGCCTGTGAAACGCACTGTCTAGGCAGGCCTGATCTGGAAGAAGTAGAACTTCGGCTCTGGTTGTGCTCCATTGCCCTAGAGCTGCCAGACCCAACGTGCTGCCTTGTTTCCAAAGGGGCAGAGAGGCCCCAAAGCGTCTTGCTTCCAGCTGTTTGGGAAACAAGGAAACAACTGGCTCTGCACCGTGCTCTCACAGCCTACCGGGAACGTCACATACAAAGGCCTCTGAAACGCAGTTCCTTGGCAGGCCTGATCTGGCTGAAGTAGGACTTCTGCTCTGGGTGTGCTCCATTGGCCTAGAGCTGAAAGGCCCAAAGGTCGCCCTTGTTGGCAAAGGGGCAGGGAGCCCCCAAAGCATCTTGCTTCCAGCTCTTTGGGAAGCTAAGAAACAAATGGCTCTGCCCAGTGCTCTAACAGAGTACCGGGAACATCTCTTACCAAAGCCTTTGAAACGCAGTTTCTTGGCAGGCCTTATCTGGCTGAGGTAGAACTTCTGCTCTGGGTGTGCTCCATTGGCCTAGAGCTGCCTGGCCCAAAGGTCGGCCTTGTTTGCAAAGGGGATGAGAGGCCCCAAAGCATCTTGCTTCCAGCTCTTCGGGAAGCTAAGAAACATCTGGCGTTGCCCAGTGCTCTTACAGCCTACCGGGAACATCTCTTACCAAGGCCTGTGAAACGCAGTTTGTTGGTGGCCTGAACTGGCCCAAGTAGAACTTCTGCTCTGGGTGTGCTCCATTGGCCTAGAGCTGCCAGGCCCAAGGTGCTGCCTTGTTTGCAAAGGGGCAGAGAGGCCCCAAAGCATCTTGCTTCCAGCTCTCTGGGAAGCTAAGAACCAACTCGCTCTGCCCCGTGCTCTTACAGCCTACCGGGAACATGTCTTTGAAAGGCCTGTGAAACGCAGTTTCTTGGCAGGCCTCATCTGGCTGAAGTAGAACTCCGGCTCTGGGTGTGCTCCATTGCCCTAGAGCTGCCAGGCCCAAAGTGCTGCCCTGTTTCCAAGGGGCAGAGAGGCCCAAAGCATCTTGCTTCCCGGTCTTTGCGAAGCTAAGAAACAACTGGCTCTGCCCAGTGCTCTTACACCTACCGGGAACATCTCTTACCAAGGCCTGTCAAACGCTGTTTCTTTGCAGGCCTGATCAGGCTGAAGTAGAACTCCTGCTCTGCGTGTGCTCCATTGGCCTAGAGCTTCCCGACCCAAAAGGCTGCCTTGTTCCCAAACGGGCAGAGGGGTCCCAAGCATCTTGCTTCCAGCTTTTCAGGAAGGTAAGAAACAACTGGCTCTGCCCAGTGCTCTTACAGCCTACCGGGAACATCTCTTACCAAGGCCTGTGAAACGCAGTTTCCTGGCAGGCCTGATCTGGCTGAAGTAGAACTTCTGCTCTGGGTGTGCTCCATTGCCCTAGAGCTGCCAGGCCCAAAGGGCTTCCTTGTTTCCAAAGACGGAGAGTGGACCCAAAGCATCTTGCTCCCAGCTCTTCGGGAAGCTAAGAAACAGCTGGCTCTGCCCAGTGCTCTTACAGCCTAAGAGAACATCTCTTTGAAAGGCCTGTGAAACGCAGTTTCTTGGCAGGCCTGACCTGGCTGAAGTAGAACTTCTGTTGTGGTTGTGCTACATAGGCCTAGAGCTACCAGGACCTAAGGGCTGCCTTGTTTCCAAAGGGTGAGAGAGGCCCCAAAGCATCTTGCCTCCAGCACTTTGGGAAGCTAAAAAACAACTGGTTCTGCCCAGTGCTCTCACAGCCTACCGTGAACATCTCTTACCAAGGGCTGTGAAACGCAGTTTCTGGGCAGGACTGATCTGCCTGAAGTAGAACTTCTGCTGTGGATGTGCTCCATTGGCCTAGAGCTGCCAGGCCCAAACGGCTGCCTTGTGTCCAAAGGGAGAGAGAGGCCCCAAGGCATCTTGCTTCCAGCTCTGTGGGAAGCTAAAGCAACTGGCTCTCCACAGTGCTCTCACAGCCTACCGGGAACATCTCTTACCAAGGCCTGTGAAACGCAGTTTCTTGGCAGGCCTGATCTGGCTGAAGTAGAACTCCTGCTCTGGGCGTGCTACTTTGGCCTAGAGCTGCCAGGCCCAAAGGGCCGCCTTGTTTCCAAAGGGGCTGAGAGTCCCCAAAGCATCTTGCTTCCAAATCTTTGGGAAGCTAAGAAACAACTGGCTCTGCACAGTGCTCTCACAGCCTACCGGCAACGTGACAGAGAAAGGCCTGTGAGACGCAGTTTCTTGGAAGGCCTGATCTGGCTGAGGTAGAACTTGTGCTCTGGGTGTGCTACTTTGGCCTAGAGCTGCCAGGCACAAAGGCTGCTTTGTTTCCAAAGGGGGAGAGAGGCCCCAAATCATGTTGCTTCCAGCTGTTTTTGAAGCTAAGAAACAACTCGCTCTGCCAGGTACTCTTACAGCCTTCCGGGAACACCTCTTACGAAGGCCTGTGAAAAGCAGTTTCTTGGCAGGCCTGATCTGGCTGAGGTAGAACTTCTGCTCTGGGTGTGCTCCATTGCCCTAGAGCTGAAAGGCCCAAAGGGCTGCCTTGTTTCCAAAGGGGGAGAGAGGCCCCAAAGCATCTTGCTTCCACCTCTTGGGAAGCTAAGAAACAACTGGCTGTGCCCAGTGCTCTTATAGCCTAAGAGAACATCTCTTATCAAGGCCTGGGAAACGCACTGTCTAGGCAGGCCTGATCTGGAAGAAGTAGAACTTCGGCTCTGGTTGTGCTCCATTGCCCTAGAGCTGCCAGACCCAACGTGCTGCCTTGTTTCCAAAGGGGCAGAGAGGCCCCAAAGCGTCTTGCTTCCAGCTGTTTGGGAAACAAGGAAACAACTGGCTCTGCACCGTGCTCTCACAGCCTGCCGGGAACGTCACATACAAAGGCCTCTGAAACGCAGTTCCTTGGCAGGCCTGATCTGGCTGAAGTAGGACTTCTGCTCTGGGTGTGCTCCATTGGCCTAGAGCTGAAAGGCCCAAAGGTCGCCCTTGTTGGCAAAGGGGCAGGGAGCCCCCAAAGCATCTTGCTTCCAGCTCTTTGGGAAGCTAAGAAACAAATGGCTCTGCCCAGTGCTCTAACAGAGTACCGGGAACATCTCTTACCAAAGCCTTTGAAACGCAGTTTCTTGGCAGGCCTTATCTGGCTGAGGTAGAACTTCTGCTCTGGGTGTGCTCCATTGGCCTAGAGCTGCCTGGCCCAAAGGTCGGCCTTGTTTGCAAAGGGGATGAGAGGCCCCAAAGCATCTTGCTTCCAGCTCTTCGGGAAGCTAAGAAACATCTGGCGTTGCCCAGTGCTCTTACAGCCTACCGGGAACATCTCTTACCAAGGCCTGTGAAACGCAGTTTGTTGGTGGCCTGAACTGGCCGAAGTAGAACTTCTGCTCTGGGTGTGCTCCATTGGCCTAGAGCTGCCTGGCCCAAGGTGCTGCCTTGTTTGCAAAGGGGCAGAGAGGCCCCAAAGCATCTTGCTTCCAGCTCTCTGGGAAGCTAAGAACCAACTCGCTCTGCCCCGTGCTCTTACAGCCTACCGGGAACATGTCTTTGAAAGGCCTGTGAAACGCAGTTTCTTGGCAGGCCTCATCTGGCTGAAGTAGAACTCCGGCTCTGGGTGTGCTCCATTGCCCTAGAGCTGCCAGGCCCCAAGTGCTGCCCTGTTTCCAAGGGGCAGAGAGGCCCAAAGCATCTTGCTTCCCGGTCTTTGCGAAGCTAAGAAACAACTGGCTCTGCCCAGTGCTCTTACACCTACCGGGAACATCTCTTACCAAGGCCTGTCAAACGCTGTTTCTTTGCAGGCCTGATCAGGCTGAAGTAGAACTCCTGCTCTGCGTGTGCTCCATTGGCCTAGAGCTTCCCGACCCAAAAGGCTGCCTTGTTCCCAAACGGGCAGAGGGGTCCCAAGCATCTTGCTTCCAGCTTTTCAGGAAGGTAAGAAACAACTGGCTCTGCCCAGTGCTCTTACAGCCTACCGGGAACATCTCTTACCAAGGCCTGTGAAACGCAGTTTCCTGGCAGGCCTGATCTGGCTGAAGTAGAACTTCTGCTCTGGGTGTGCTCCATTGCCCTAGAGCTGCCAGGCCCAAAGGGCTGCCTTGTTTCCAAAGACGGAGAGTGGACCCAAAGCATCTTGCTCCCAGCTCTTCGGGAAGCTAAGAAACAGCTGGCTCTGCCCAGTGCTCTTACAGCCTAAGAAAACATCTCTTTGAAAGGCCTGTGAAACGCAGTTTCTTGGCAGGCCTGACCTGGCTGAAGTAGAACTTCTGTTCTGGTTGTGCTACATAGGCCTAGAGCTACCAGGACCTAAGGGCTGCCTTGTTTCCAAAGGGTGAGAGAGGCCCCAAAGCATCTTGCCTCCAGCACTTTGGGAAGCTAAAACACAACTGGTTCTGCCCAGTGCTCTCACAGCCTACCGTGAACATCTCTTACCAAGGGCTGTGAAACGCAGTTTCTGGGCAGGACTGATCTGCCTGAAGTAGAACTTCTGCTGTGGATGTGCTCCATTGGCCTAGAGCTGCCAGGCCCAAACGGCTGCCTTGTGTCCAAAGGGAGAGAGAGGCCCCAAGGCATCTTGCTTCCAGCTCTGTGGGAAGCTAAAGCAACTGGCTCTCCACAGTGCTCTCACAGCCTACCGGGAACATCTCTTACCAAGGCCTGTGAAACGCAGTTTCTTGGCAGGCCTGATCTGGCTGAAGTAGAACTCCTGCTCTGGGCGTGCTACTTTGGCCTAGAGCTGCCAGGCCCAAAGGGCCGCCTTGTTTCCAAAGGGGCTGAGAGTCCCCAAAGCATCTTGCTTCCAAATCTTTGGGAAGCTAAGAAACAACTGGCTCTGCACAGTGCTCTCACAGCCTACCGGCAACGTGACAGAGAAAGGCCTGTGAGACGCAGTTTCTTGGAAGGCCTGATCTGGCTGAGGTAGAACTTGTGCTCTGGGTGTGCTACTTTGGCCTAGAGCTGCCAGGCACAAAGGCTGCTTTGTTTCCAAAGGGGGAGAGAGGCCCCAAATCATGTTGCTTCCAGCTGTTTTTGAAGCTAAGAAACAACTCGCTCTGCCAGGTACTCTTACAGCCTTCCGGGAACACCTCTTACGAAGGCCTGTGAAAAGCAGTTTCTTGGCAGGCCTGATCTGGCTGAGGTAGAACTTCTGCTCTGGGTGTGCTCCATTGCCCTAGAGCTGAAAGGCCCAAAGGGCTGCCTTGTTTCCAAAGGGGGAGAGAGGCCCCAAAGCATCTTGCTTCCACCTCTTGGGAAGCTAAGAAACAACTGGCTGTGCCCAGTGCTCTTATAGCCTAAGAGAACATCTCTTATCAAGGCCTGGGAAACGCACTGTCTAGGCAGGCCTGATCTGGAAGAAGTAGAACTTCGGCTCTGGTTGTGCTCCATTGCCCTAGAGCTGCCAGACCCAACGTGCTGCCTTGTTTCCAAAGGGGCAGAGAGGCCCCAAAGCGTCTTGCTTCCAGCTGTTTGGGAAACAAGGAAACAACTGGCTCTGCACCGTGCTCTCACAGCCTGCCGGGAACGTCACATACAAAGGCCTCTGAAACGCAGTTCCTTGGCAGGCCTGATCTGGCTGAAGTAGGACTTCTGCTCTGGGTGTGCTCCATTGGCCTAGAGCTGAAAGGCCCAAAGGTCGCCCTTGTTGGCAAAGGGGCAGGGAGCCCCCAAAGCATCTTGCTTCCAGCTCTTTGGGAAGCTAAGAAACAAATGGCTCTGCCCAGTGCTCTAACAGAGTACCGGGAACATCTCTTACCAAAGCCTTTGAAACGCAGTTTCTTGGCAGGCCTTATCTGGCTGAGGTAGAACTTCTGCTCTGGGTGTGCTCCATTGGCCTAGAGCTGCCTGGCCCAAAGGTCGGCCTTGTTTGCAAAGGGGATGAGAGGCCCCAAAGCATCTTGCTTCCAGCTCTTCGGGAAGCTAAGAAACATCTGGCGTTGCCCAGTGCTCTTACAGCCTACCGGGAACATCTCTTACCAAGGCCTGTGAAACGCAGTTTGTTGGTGGCCTGAACTGGCCCAAGTAGAACTTCTGCTCTGGGTGTGCTCCATTGGCCTAGAGCTGCCAGGCCCAAGGTGCTGCCTTGTTTGCAAAGGGGCAGAGAGGCCCCAAAGCATCTTGCTTCCAGCTCTCTGGGAAGCTAAGAACCAACTCGCTCTGCCCCGTGCTCTTACAGCCTACCGGGAACATGTCTTTGAAAGGCCTGTGAAACGCAGTTTCTTGGCAGGCCTCATCTGGCTGAAGTAGAACTCCGGCTCTGGGTGTGCTCCATTGCCCTAGAGCTGCCAGGCCCAAAGTGCTGCCCTGTTTCCAAGGGGCAGAGAGGCCCAAAGCATCTTGCTTCCCGGTCTTTGCGAAGCTAAGAAACAACTGGCTCTGCCCAGTGCTCTTACACCTACCGGGAACATCTCTTACCAAGGCCTGTCAAACGCTGTTTCTTTGCAGGCCTGATCAGGCTGAAGTAGAACTCCTGCTCTGCGTGTGCTCCATTGGCCTAGAGCTTCCCGACCCAAAAGGCTGCCTTGTTCCCAAACGGGCAGAGGGGTCCCAAGCATCTTGCTTCCAGCTTTTCAGGAAGGTAAGAAACAACTGGCTCTGCCCAGTGCTCTTACAGCCTACCGGGAACATCTCTTACCAAGGCCTGTGAAACGCAGTTTCCTGGCAGGCCTGATCTGGCTGAAGTAGAACTTCTGCTCTGGGTGTGCTCCATTGCCCTAGAGCTGCCAGGCCCAAAGGGCTTCCTTGTTTCCAAAGACGGAGAGTGGACCCAAAGCATCTTGCTCCCAGCTCTTCGGGAAGCTAAGAAACAGCTGGCTCTGCCCAGTGCTCTTACAGCCTAAGAGAACATCTCTTTGAAAGGCCTGTGAAACGCAGTTTCTTGGCAGGCCTGACCTGGCTGAAGTAGAACTTCTGTTCTGGTTGTGCTACATAGGCCTAGAGCTACCAGGACCTAAGGGCTGCCTTGTTTCCAAAGGGTGAGAGAGGCCCCAAAGCATCTTGCCTCCAGCACTTTGGGAAGCTAAAAAACAACTGGTTCTGCCCAGTGCTCTCACAGCCTACCGTGAACATCTCTTACCAAGGGCTGTGAAACGCAGTTTCTGGGCAGGACTGATCTGCCTGAAGTAGAACTTCTGCTGTGGATGTGCTCCATTGGCCTAGAGCTGCCAGGCCCAAACGGCTGCCTTGTGTCCAAAGGGAGAGAGAGGCCCCAAGGCATCTTGCTTCCAGCTCTGTGGGAAGCTAAAGCAACTGGCTCTCCACAGTGCTCTCACAGCCTACCGGGAACATCTCTTACCAAGGCCTGTGAAACGCAGTTTCTTGGCAGGCCTGATCTGGCTGAAGTAGAACTCCTGCTCTGGGCGTGCTACTTTGGCCTAGAGCTGCCAGGCCCAAAGGGCCGCCTTGTTTCCAAAGGGGCTGAGAGTCCCCAAAGCATCTTGCTTCCAAATCTTTGGGAAGCTAAGAAACAACTGGCTCTGCACAGTGCTCTCACAGCCTACCGGCAACGTGACAGAGAAAGGCCTGTGAGACGCAGTTTCTTGGAAGGCCTGATCTGGCTGAGGTAGAACTTGTGCTCTGGGTGTGCTACTTTGGCCTAGAGCTGCCAGGCACAAAGGCTGCTTTGTTTCCAAAGGGGGAGAGAGGCCCCAAATCATGTTGCTTCCAGCTGTTTTTGAAGCTAAGAAACAACTCGCTCTGCCAGGTACTCTTACAGCCTTCCGGGAACACCTCTTACGAAGGCCTGTGAAAAGCAGTTTCTTGGCAGGCCTGATCTGGCTGAGGTAGAACTTCTGCTCTGGGTGTGCTCCATTGCCCTAGAGCTGAAAGGCCCAAAGGGCTGCCTTGTTTCCAAAGGGGGAGAGAGGCCCCAAAGCATCTTGCTTCCACCTCTTGGGAAGCTAAGAAACAACTGGCTGTGCCCAGTGCTCTTATAGCCTAAGAGAACATCTCTTATCAAGGCCTGGGAAACGCACTGTCTAGGCAGGCCTGATCTGGAAGAAGTAGAACTTCGGCTCTGGTTGTGCTCCATTGCCCTAGAGCTGCCAGACCCAACGTGCTGCCTTGTTTCCAAAGGGGCAGAGAGGCCCCAAAGCGTCTTGCTTCCAGCTGTTTGGGAAACAAGGAAACAACTGGCTCTGCACCGTGCTCTCACAGCCTGCCGGGAACGTCACATACAAAGGCCTCTGAAACGCAGTTCCTTGGCAGGCCTGATCTGGCTGAAGTAGGACTTCTGCTCTGGGTGTGCTCCATTGGCCTAGAGCTGAAAGGCCCAAAGGTCGCCCTTGTTGGCAAAGGGGCAGGGAGCCCCCAAAGCATCTTGCTTCCAGCTCTTTGGGAAGCTAAGAAACAAATGGCTCTGCCCAGTGCTCTAACAGAGTACCGGGAACATCTCTTACCAAAGCCTTTGAAACGCAGTTTCTTGGCAGGCCTTATCTGGCTGAGGTAGAACTTCTGCTCTGGGTGTGCTCCATTGGCCTAGAGCTGCCTGGCCCAAAGGTCGGCCTTGTTTGCAAAGGGGATGAGAGGCCCCAAAGCATCTTGCTTCCAGCTCTTCGGGAAGCTAAGAAACATCTGGCGTTGCCCAGTGCTCTTACAGCCTACCGGGAACATCTCTTACCAAGGCCTGTGAAACGCAGTTTGTTGGTGGCCTGAACTGGCCGAAGTAGAACTTCTGCTCTGGGTGTGCTCCATTGGCCTAGAGCTGCCTGGCCCAAGGTGCTGCCTTGTTTGCAAAGGGGCAGAGAGGCCCCAAAGCATCTTGCTTCCAGCTCTCTGGGAAGCTAAGAACCAACTCGCTCTGCCCCGTGCTCTTACAGCCTACCGGGAACATGTCTTTGAAAGGCCTGTGAAACGCAGTTTCTTGGCAGGCCTCATCTGGCTGAAGTAGAACTCCGGCTCTGGGTGTGCTCCATTGCCCTAGAGCTGCCAGGCCCCAAGTGCTGCCCTGTTTCCAAGGGGCAGAGAGGCCCAAAGCATCTTGCTTCCCGGTCTTTGCGAAGCTAAGAAACAACTGGCTCTGCCCAGTGCTCTTACACCTACCGGGAACATCTCTTACCAAGGCCTGTCAAACGCTGTTTCTTTGCAGGCCTGATCAGGCTGAAGTAGAACTCCTGCTCTGCGTGTGCTCCATTGGCCTAGAGCTTCCCGACCCAAAAGGCTGCCTTGTTCCCAAACGGGCAGAGGGGTCCCAAGCATCTTGCTTCCAGCTTTTCAGGAAGGTAAGAAACAACTGGCTCTGCCCAGTGCTCTTACAGCCTACCGGGAACATCTCTTACCAAGGCCTGTGAAACGCAGTTTCCTGGCAGGCCTGATCTGGCTGAAGTAGAACTTCTGCTCTGGGTGTGCTCCATTGCCCTAGAGCTGCCAGGCCCAAAGGGCTGCCTTGTTTCCAAAGACGGAGAGTGGACCCAAAGCATCTTGCTCCCAGCTCTTCGGGAAGCTAAGAAACAGCTGGCTCTGCCCAGTGCTCTTACAGCCTAAGAAAACATCTCTTTGAAAGGCCTGTGAAACGCAGTTTCTTGGCAGGCCTGACCTGGCTGAAGTAGAACTTCTGTTCTGGTTGTGCTACATAGGCCTAGAGCTACCAGGACCTAAGGGCTGCCTTGTTTCCAAAGGGTGAGAGAGGCCCCAAAGCATCTTGCCTCCAGCACTTTGGGAAGCTAAAACACAACTGGTTCTGCCCAGTGCTCTCACAGCCTACCGTGAACATCTCTTACCAAGGGCTGTGAAACGCAGTTTCTGGGCAGGACTGATCTGCCTGAAGTAGAACTTCTGCTGTGGATGTGCTCCATTGGCCTAGAGCTGCCAGGCCCAAACGGCTGCCTTGTGTCCAAAGGGAGAGAGAGGCCCCAAGGCATCTTGCTTCCAGCTCTGTGGGAAGCTAAAGCAACTGGCTCTCCACAGTGCTCTCACAGCCTACCGGGAACATCTCTTACCAAGGCCTGTGAAACGCAGTTTCTTGGCAGGCCTGATCTGGCTGAAGTAGAACTCCTGCTCTGGGCGTGCTACTTTGGCCTAGAGCTGCCAGGCCCAAAGGGCCGCCTTGTTTCCAAAGGGGCTGAGAGTCCCCAAAGCATCTTGCTTCCAAATCTTTGGGAAGCTAAGAAACAACTGGCTCTGCACAGTGCTCTCACAGCCTACCGGCAACGTGACAGAGAAAGGCCTGTGAGACGCAGTTTCTTGGAAGGCCTGATCTGGCTGAGGTAGAACTTGTGCTCTGGGTGTGCTACTTTGGCCTAGAGCTGCCAGGCACAAAGGCTGCTTTGTTTCCAAAGGGGGAGAGAGGCCCCAAATCATGTTGCTTCCAGCTGTTTTTGAAGCTAAGAAACAACTCGCTCTGCCAGGTACTCTTACAGCCTTCCGGGAACACCTCTTACGAAGGCCTGTGAAAAGCAGTTTCTTGGCAGGCCTGATCTGGCTGAGGTAGAACTTCTGCTCTGGGTGTGCTCCATTGCCCTAGAGCTGAAAGGCCCAAAGGGCTGCCTTGTTTCCAAAGGGGGAGAGAGGCCCCAAAGCATCTTGCTTCCACCTCTTGGGAAGCTAAGAAACAACTGGCTGTGCCCAGTGCTCTTATAGCCTAAGAGAACATCTCTTATCAAGGCCTGGGAAACGCACTGTCTAGGCAGGCCTGATCTGGAAGAAGTAGAACTTCGGCTCTGGTTGTGCTCCATTGCCCTAGAGCTGCCAGACCCAACGTGCTGCCTTGTTTCCAAAGGGGCAGAGAGGCCCCAAAGCGTCTTGCTTCCAGCTGTTTGGGAAACAAGGAAACAACTGGCTCTGCACCGTGCTCTCACAGCCTGCCGGGAACGTCACATACAAAGGCCTCTGAAACGCAGTTCCTTGGCAGGCCTGATCTGGCTGAAGTAGGACTTCTGCTCTGGGTGTGCTCCATTGGCCTAGAGCTGAAAGGCCCAAAGGTCGCCCTTGTTGGCAAAGGGGCAGGGAGCCCCCAAAGCATCTTGCTTCCAGCTCTTTGGGAAGCTAAGAAACAAATGGCTCTGCCCAGTGCTCTAACAGAGTACCGGGAACATCTCTTACCAAAGCCTTTGAAACGCAGTTTCTTGGCAGGCCTTATCTGGCTGAGGTAGAACTTCTGCTCTGGGTGTGCTCCATTGGCCTAGAGCTGCCTGGCCCAAAGGTCGGCCTTGTTTGCAAAGGGGATGAGAGGCCCCAAAGCATCTTGCTTCCAGCTCTTCGGGAAGCTAAGAAACATCTGGCGTTGCCCAGTGCTCTTACAGCCTACCGGGAACATCTCTTACCAAGGCCTGTGAAACGCAGTTTGTTGGTGGCCTGAACTGGCCCAAGTAGAACTTCTGCTCTGGGTGTGCTCCATTGGCCTAGAGCTGCCAGGCCCAAGGTGCTGCCTTGTTTGCAAAGGGGCAGAGAGGCCCCAAAGCATCTTGCTTCCAGCTCTCTGGGAAGCTAAGAACCAACTCGCTCTGCCCCGTGCTCTTACAGCCTACCGGGAACATGTCTTTGAAAGGCCTGTGAAACGCAGTTTCTTGGCAGGCCTGACCTGGCTGAAGTAGAACTTCTGTTCTGGTTGTGCTACATAGGCCTAGAGCTACCAGGACCTAAGGGCTGCCTTGTTTCCAAAGGGTGAGAGAGGCCCCAAAGCATCTTGCCTCCAGCACTTTGGGAAGCTAAAACACAACTGGTTCTGCCCAGTGCTCTCACAGCCTACCGTGAACATCTCTTACCAAGGGCTGTGAAACGCAGTTTCTGGGCAGGACTGATCTGCCTGAAGTAGAACTTCTGCTGTGGATGTGCTCCATTGGCCTAGAGCTGCCAGGCCCAAACGGCTGCCTTGTGTCCAAAGGGAGAGAGAGGCCCCAAGGCATCTTGCTTCCAGCTCTGTGGGAAGCTAAAGCAACTGGCTCTCCACAGTGCTCTCACAGCCTACCGGGAACATCTCTTACCAAGGCCTGTGAAACGCAGTTTCTTGGCAGGCCTTATCTGGCTGAAGTAGAACTCCTGCTCTGGGCGTGCTACTTTGGCCTAGAGCTGCCAGGCCCAAAGGGCCGCCTTGTTTCCAAAGGGGCTGAGAGTCCCCAAAGCATCTTGCTTCCAAATCTTTGGGAAGCTAAGAAACAACTGGCTCTGCACAGTGCTCTCACAGCCTACCGGCAACGTGACAGAGAAAGGCCTGTGAGACGCAGTTTCTTGGAAGGCCTGATCTGGCTGAGGTAGAACTTGTGCTCTGGGTGTGCTACTTTGGCCTAGAGCTGCCAGGCACAAAGGCTGCTTTGTTTCCAAAGGGGGAGAGAGGCCCCAAATCATGTTGCTTCCAGCTGTTTTTGAAGCTAAGAAACAACTCGCTCTGCCAGGTACTCTTACAGCCTTCCGGGAACACCTCTTACGAAGGCCTGTGAAAAGCAGTTTCTTGGCAGGCCTGATCTGGCTGAGGTAGAACTTCTGCTCTGGGTGTGCTCCATTGGCCTAGAGCTGCCTGGCCCAAAGGTCGGCCTTGTTTGCAAAGGGGATGAGAGGCCCCAAAGCATCTTGCTTCCAGCTCTTCGGGAAGCTAAGAAACATCTGGCGTTGCCCAGTGCTCTTACAGCCTACCGGGAACATCTCTTACCAAGGCCTGTGAAACGCAGTTTGTTGGTGGCCTGAACTGGCCGAAGTAGAACTTCTGCTCTGGGTGTGCTCCATTGGCCTAGAGCTGCCTGGCCCAAGGTGCTGCCTTGTTTGCAAAGGGGCAGAGAGGCCCCAAAGCATCTTGCTTCCAGCTCTCTGGGAAGCTAAGAACCAACTCGCTCTGCCCCGTGCTCTTACAGCCTACCGGGAACATGTCTTTGAAAGGCCTGTGAAACGCAGTTTCTTGGCAGGCCTCATCTGGCTGAAGTAGAACTCCGGCTCTGGGTGTGCTCCATTGCCCTAGAGCTGCCAGGCCCCAAGTGCTGCCCTGTTTCCAAGGGGCAGAGAGGCCCAAAGCATCTTGCTTCCCGGTCTTTGCGAAGCTAAGAAACAACTGGCTCTGCCCAGTGCTCTTACACCTACCGGGAACATCTCTTACCAAGGCCTGTCAAACGCTGTTTCTTTGCAGGCCTGATCAGGCTGAAGTAGAACTCCTGCTCTGCGTGTGCTCCATTGGCCTAGAGCTTCCCGACCCAAAAGGCTGCCTTGTTCCCAAACGGGCAGAGGGGTCCCAAGCATCTTGCTTCCAGCTTTTCAGGAAGGTAAGAAACAACTGGCTCTGCCCAGTGCTCTTACAGCCTACCGGGAACATCTCTTACCAAGGCCTGTGAAACGCAGTTTCCTGGCAGGCCTGATCTGGCTGAAGTAGAACTTCTGCTCTGGGTGTGCTCCATTGCCCTAGAGCTGCCAGGCCCAAAGGGCTGCCTTGTTTCCAAAGACGGAGAGTGGACCCAAAGCATCTTGCTCCCAGCTCTTCGGGAAGCTAAGAAACAGCTGGCTCTGCCCAGTGCTCTTACAGCCTAAGAAAACATCTCTTTGAAAGGCCTGTGAAACGCAGTTTCTTGGCAGGCCTGACCTGGCTGAAGTAGAACTTCTGTTCTGGTTGTGCTACATAGGCCTAGAGCTACCAGGACCTAAGGGCTGCCTTGTTTCCAAAGGGTGAGAGAGGCCCCAAAGCATCTTGCCTCCAGCACTTTGGGAAGCTAAAACACAACTGGTTCTGCCCAGTGCTCTCACAGCCTACCGTGAACATCTCTTACCAAGGGCTGTGAAACGCAGTTTCTGGGCAGGACTGATCTGCCTGAAGTAGAACTTCTGCTGTGGATGTGCTCCATTGGCCTAGAGCTGCCAGGCCCAAACGGCTGCCTTGTGTCCAAAGGGAGAGAGAGGCCCCAAGGCATCTTGCTTCCAGCTCTGTGGGAAGCTAAAGCAACTGGCTCTCCACAGTGCTCTCACAGCCTACCGGGAACATCTCTTACCAAGGCCTGTGAAACGCAGTTTCTTGGCAGGCCTGATCTGGCTGAAGTAGAACTCCTGCTCTGGGCGTGCTACTTTGGCCTAGAGCTGCCAGGCCCAAAGGGCCGCCTTGTTTCCAAAGGGGCTGAGAGTCCCCAAAGCATCTTGCTTCCAAATCTTTGGGAAGCTAAGAAACAACTGGCTCTGCACAGTGCTCTCACAGCCTACCGGCAACGTGACAGAGAAAGGCCTGTGAGACGCAGTTTCTTGGAAGGCCTGATCTGGCTGAGGTAGAACTTGTGCTCTGGGTGTGCTACTTTGGCCTAGAGCTGCCAGGCACAAAGGCTGCTTTGTTTCCAAAGGGGGAGAGAGGCCCCAAATCATGTTGCTTCCAGCTGTTTTTGAAGCTAAGAAACAACTCGCTCTGCCAGGTACTCTTACAGCCTTCCGGGAACACCTCTTACGAAGGCCTGTGAAAAGCAGTTTCTTGGCAGGCCTGATCTGGCTGAGGTAGAACTTCTGCTCTGGGTGTGCTCCATTGCCCTAGAGCTGAAAGGCCCAAAGGGCTGCCTTGTTTCCAAAGGGGGAGAGAGGCCCCAAAGCATCTTGCTTCCACCTCTTGGGAAGCTAAGAAACAACTGGCTGTGCCCAGTGCTCTTATAGCCTAAGAGAACATCTCTTATCAAGGCCTGGGAAACGCACTGTCTAGGCAGGCCTGATCTGGAAGAAGTAGAACTTCGGCTCTGGTTGTGCTCCATTGCCCTAGAGCTGCCAGACCCAACGTGCTGCCTTGTTTCCAAAGGGGCAGAGAGGCCCCAAAGCGTCTTGCTTCCAGCTGTTTGGGAAACAAGGAAACAACTGGCTCTGCACCGTGCTCTCACAGCCTGCCGGGAACGTCACATACAAAGGCCTCTGAAACGCAGTTCCTTGGCAGGCCTGATCTGGCTGAAGTAGGACTTCTGCTCTGGGTGTGCTCCATTGGCCTAGAGCTGAAAGGCCCAAAGGTCGCCCTTGTTGGCAAAGGGGCAGGGAGCCCCCAAAGCATCTTGCTTCCAGCTCTTTGGGAAGCTAAGAAACAAATGGCTCTGCCCAGTGCTCTAACAGAGTACCGGGAACATCTCTTACCAAAGCCTTTGAAACGCAGTTTCTTGGCAGGCCTTATCTGGCTGAGGTAGAACTTCTGCTCTGGGTGTGCTCCATTGGCCTAGAGCTGCCTGGCCCAAAGGTCGGCCTTGTTTGCAAAGGGGATGAGAGGCCCCAAAGCATCTTGCTTCCAGCTCTTCGGGAAGCTAAGAAACATCTGGCGTTGCCCAGTGCTCTTACAGCCTACCGGGAACATCTCTTACCAAGGCCTGTGAAACGCAGTTTGTTGGTGGCCTGAACTGGCCGAAGTAGAACTTCTGCTCTGGGTGTGCTCCATTGGCCTAGAGCTGCCTGGCCCAAGGTGCTGCCTTGTTTGCAAAGGGGCAGAGAGGCCCCAAAGCATCTTGCTTCCAGCTCTCTGGGAAGCTAAGAACCAACTCGCTCTGCCCCGTGCTCTTACAGCCTACCGGGAACATGTCTTTGAAAGGCCTGTGAAACGCAGTTTCTTGGCAGGCCTCATCTGGCTGAAGTAGAACTCCGGCTCTGGGTGTGCTCCATTGCCCTAGAGCTGCCAGGCCCCAAGTGCTGCCCTGTTTCCAAGGGGCAGAGAGGCCCAAAGCATCTTGCTTCCCGGTCTTTGCGAAGCTAAGAAACAACTGGCTCTGCCCAGTGCTCTTACACCTACCGGGAACATCTCTTACCAAGGCCTGTCAAACGCTGTTTCTTTGCAGGCCTGATCAGGCTGAAGTAGAACTCCTGCTCTGCGTGTGCTCCATTGGCCTAGAGCTTCCCGACCCAAAAGGCTGCCTTGTTCCCAAACGGGCAGAGGGGTCCCAAGCATCTTGCTTCCAGCTTTTCAGGAAGGTAAGAAACAACTGGCTCTGCCCAGTGCTCTTACAGCCTACCGGGAACATCTCTTACCAAGGCCTGTGAAACGCAGTTTCCTGGCAGGCCTGATCTGGCTGAAGTAGAACTTCTGCTCTGGGTGTGCTCCATTGCCCTAGAGCTGCCAGGCCCAAAGGGCTGCCTTGTTTCCAAAGACGGAGAGTGGACCCAAAGCATCTTGCTCCCAGCTCTTCGGGAAGCTAAGAAACAGCTGGCTCTGCCCAGTGCTCTTACAGCCTAAGAAAACATCTCTTTGAAAGGCCTGTGAAACGCAGTTTCTTGGCAGGCCTGACCTGGCTGAAGTAGAACTTCTGTTCTGGTTGTGCTACATAGGCCTAGAGCTACCAGGACCTAAGGGCTGCCTTGTTTCCAAAGGGTGAGAGAGGCCCCAAAGCATCTTGCCTCCAGCACTTTGGGAAGCTAAAACACAACTGGTTCTGCCCAGTGCTCTCACAGCCTACCGTGAACATCTCTTACCAAGGGCTGTGAAACGCAGTTTCTGGGCAGGACTGATCTGCCTGAAGTAGAACTTCTGCTGTGGATGTGCTCCATTGGCCTAGAGCTGCCAGGCCCAAACGGCTGCCTTGTGTCCAAAGGGAGAGAGAGGCCCCAAGGCATCTTGCTTCCAGCTCTGTGGGAAGCTAAAGCAACTGGCTCTCCACAGTGCTCTCACAGCCTACCGGGAACATCTCTTACCAAGGCCTGTGAAACGCAGTTTCTTGGCAGGCCTGATCTGGCTGAAGTAGAACTCCTGCTCTGGGCGTGCTACTTTGGCCTAGAGCTGCCAGGCCCAAAGGGCCGCCTTGTTTCCAAAGGGGCTGAGAGTCCCCAAAGCATCTTGCTTCCAAATCTTTGGGAAGCTAAGAAACAACTGGCTCTGCACAGTGCTCTCACAGCCTACCGGCAACGTGACAGAGAAAGGCCTGTGAGACGCAGTTTCTTGGAAGGCCTGATCTGGCTGAGGTAGAACTTGTGCTCTGGGTGTGCTACTTTGGCCTAGAGCTGCCAGGCACAAAGGCTGCTTTGTTTCCAAAGGGGGAGAGAGGCCCCAAATCATGTTGCTTCCAGCTGTTTTTGAAGCTAAGAAACAACTCGCTCTGCCAGGTACTCTTACAGCCTTCCGGGAACACCTCTTACGAAGGCCTGTGAAAAGCAGTTTCTTGGCAGGCCTGATCTGGCTGAGGTAGAACTTCTGCTCTGGGTGTGCTCCATTGCCCTAGAGCTGAAAGGCCCAAAGGGCTGCCTTGTTTCCAAAGGGGGAGAGAGGCCCCAAAGCATCTTGCTTCCACCTCTTGGGAAGCTAAGAAACAACTGGCTGTGCCCAGTGCTCTTATAGCCTAAGAGAACATCTCTTATCAAGGCCTGTGAAACGCACTGTCTAGGCAGGCCTGATCTGGAAGAAGTAGAACTTCGGCTCTGGTTGTGCTCCATTGCCCTAGAGCTGCCAGACCCAACGTGCTGCCTTGTTTCCAAAGGGGCAGAGAGGCCCCAAAGCGTCTTGCTTCCAGCTGTTTGGGAAACAAGGAAACAACTGGCTCTGCACCGTGCTCTCACAGCCTACCGGGAACGTCACATACAAAGGCCTCTGAAACGCAGTTCCTTGGCAGGCCTGATCTGGCTGAAGTAGGACTTCTGCTCTGGGTGTGCTCCATTGGCCTAGAGCTGAAAGGCCCAAAGGTCGCCCTTGTTAGCAAAGGGGCAGGGAGCCCCCAAAGCATCTTGCTTCCAGCTCTTTGGGAAGCTAAGAAACAAATGGCTCTGCCCAGTGCTCTAACAGAGTACCGGGAACATCTCTTACCAAAGCCTTTGAAACGCAGTTTCTTGGCAGGCCTTATCTGGCTGAGGTAGAACTTCTGCTCTGGGTGTGCTCCATTGGCCTAGAGCTGCCTGGCCCAAAGGTCGGCCTTGTTTGCAAAGGGGATGAGAGGCCCCAAAGCATCTTGCTTCCAGCTCTTCGGGAAGCTAAGAAACATCTGGCGTTGCCCAGTGCTCTTACAGCCTACCGGGAACATCTCTTACCAAGGCCTGTGAAACGCAGTTTGTTGGTGGCCTGAACTGGCCGAAGTAGAGCTTCTGCTCTGGGTGTGCTCCATTGGCCTAGAGCTGCCTGGCCCATAGGGCCGCCTTGTTTGCAAAGGGGATGAGAGGCCCCAAAGCATCTTGCTTCCAGCTCTTCGGAAAGCTAAGAAACATCTGGCGTTGCCCAGTGCTCTTACAGCCTACCGGGAACATCTCTTACCAAGGCCTGTGAAACGCAGTTTCTTGGTGGCCTGAACTGGCTGAAGTAGAACTTCTGCTCTGGGTGTGCTCCATTGCCCTAGAGCTGCCAGGCCCAAGGTGCTGCCTTGTTTCCAAAGGGGCAGAGAGGCCCCAAAGCATCTTGCTTCCAGCTCTCTGGGAAGCTAAGAACCAACTCGCTCTGCCCCGTGCTCTTACAGCCTACCGGGAACATGTCTTTGAAAGGCCTGTGAAACGCAGTTTCTTGGCAGGCCTCATCTGGCTGAAGTAGAACTCCGGCTCTGGGTGTGCTCCACTGCCCTAGAGCTGCCAGGCCCAAAGTGCTGCCCTGTTTCCAAGGGGCAGAGAGGCCCAAAGCATCTTGCTTCCCGGTCTTTGCGAAGCTAAGACACAACTGGCTCTGCCCAGTGCTCTTACACCTACCGGGAACATCTCTTACCAAGGCCTGTCAAACGCTGTTTCTTTGCAGGCCTGATCAGGCTGAAGTAGAACTCCTGCTCTGCGTGTGCTCCATTGGCCTAGAGCTTCCCGACCCAAAAGGCTGCCTTGTTCCCAAACGGGCAGAGGGGTCCCAAGCATCTTGCTTCCAGCTTTTCAGGAAGGTAAGAAACAACTGGCTCTGCCCAGTGCTCTTACAGCCTACCGGGAACATCTCTTACCAAGGCCTGTGAAACGCAGTTTCCTGGCAGGCCTGATCTGGCTGAAGTAGAACTTCTGCTCTGGGTGTGCTCCATTGCCCTAGAGCTGCCAGGCCCAAAGGGCTGCCTTGTTTCCAAAGACGGAGAGTGGACCCAAAGCATCTTGCTCCCAGCTCTTCGGGAAGCTAAGAAACAGCTGGCTCTGCCCAGTGCTCTTACAGCCTAAGAGAACATCTCTTTGAAAGGCCTGTGAAACGCAGTTTCTTGGCAGGCCTGACCTGGCTGAAGTAGAACTTCTGTTCTGGTTGTGCTACATAGGCCTAGAGCTACCAGGACCTAAGGGCTGCCTTGTTTCCAAAGGGTGAGAGAGGCCCCAAAGCATCTTGCCTCCAGCACTTTGGGAAGCTAAAAAACAACTGGTTCTGCCCAGTGCTCTCACAGCCTACCGTGAACATCTCTTACCAAGGGCTGTGAAACGCAGTTTCTGGGCAGGACTGATCTGCCTGAAGTAGAACTTCTGCTGTGGGTGTGCTCCATTGGCCTAGAGCTGCCAGGCCCAAACGGCTGCCTTGTGTCCAAAGGGAGAGAGAGGCCCCAAGGCATCTTGCTTCCAGCTCTGTGGGAAGCTAAAGCAACTGGCTCTCCACAGTGCTCTCACAGCCTACCGGGAACATCTCTTACCAAGGCCTGTGAAACGCAGTTTCTTGGTGGCCTGAACTGGCCGAAGTAGAACTTCTGCTATGGGTGTGCTCCACTGGGCTAGAGCTACCTGCCCCAAAGGGCTGCCTTGAGTCCAAAGTGAGAGAGTGGCACCAAAGCTTCTTGCTTCCAGCTCTTCGGGAAGCTAAGAAACATCTGGCGTTGCCCAGTGCTCTTACAGCCTACCGGGAACATCTCTTACCAAGGCCTGTGAAACGCAGTTTGTTGGTGGCCTGAACTGGCCGAAGTAGAGCTTCTGCTCTGGGTGTGCTCCATTGGCCTACAGCTGCCTGGCCCATAGGGCCGCCTTGTTTGCAAAGGGGATGAGAGGCCCCAAAGCATCTTGCTTCCAGCTCTTCGGGAAGCTAAGAAACATCTGGCGTTGCCCAGTGCTCTTACAGCCTACCGGGAACATCTCTTACCAAGGCCTGTGAAACGCCGTTTCCTGGCAGGCCTGATTTGGCTGAAGTAGAACTTCTGCTCTGGGTGAGCTCCATTGCCCTAGAGCTGCCAGGCCCAAGGTGCTGCCTTGTTTCCAAAGGGGCAGAGAGGCCCCAAAGCATCTTGCTTCCAGCTCTCTGGGAAGCTAAGAACCAACTCGCTCTGCCCCGTGCTCTTACAGCCTACCGGGAACATGTCTTTGAAAGGCCTGTGAAACGCAGTTTCTTGGCAGGCCTCATCTGGCTGAAGTAGAACTCCGGCTCTGGGTGTGCTCCATTGCCCTAGAGCTGCCAGGCCCAAAGTGCTGCCCTGTTTCCAAGGGGCAGAGAGGCCCAAAGCATCTTGCTTCCCGGTCTTTGCGAAGCTAAGAAACAACTGGCTCTGCCCAGTGCTCTTACAGCCTACCGGGAACATCTCTTACCAAGGCCTGTGAAACGCAGTTTCCTGGCAGGCCTGATCTGGCTGAAGTAGAACTTCTGCTCTGGGTGTGCTCCATTGCCCTAGAGCTGCCAGGCCCAAAGGGCTGCCTTGTTTCCAAAGACGGAGAGTGGACCCAAAGCATCTTGCTCCCAGCTCTTCGGGAAGCTAAGAACAGCTGGCTCTGCCCAGTGCTCTTACAGCCTAAGAGAACATCTCTTTGAAAGGCCTGTGAAACGCAGTTTCTTGGCAGGCCTGACCTGGCTGAAGTAGAACTTCTGTTCTGGTTGTGCTACATAGGCCTAGAGCTACCAGGACCTAAGGGCTGCCTTGTTTCCAAAGGGTGAGAGAGGCCCCAAAGCATCTTGCCTCCAGCACTTTGGGAAGCTAAAAAACAACTGGTTCTGCCCAGTGCTCTCACAGCCTACCGTGAACATCTCTTACCAAGGGCTGTGAAACGCAGTTTCTGGGCAGGACTGATCTGCCTGAAGTAGAACTTCTGCTGTGGGTGTGCTCCATTGGCCTAGAGCTGCCAGGCCCAAACGGCTGCCTTGTGTCCAAAGGGAGAGAGAGGCCCCAAGGCATCTTGCTTCCAGCTCTGTGGGAAGCTAAAGCAACTGGCTCTCCACAGTGCTCTCACAGCCTACCGGGAACATCTCTTACCAAGGCCTGTGAAACGCAGTTTCTTGGCAGGCCTGATCTGGCTGAAGTAGAACTCCTGGTCTGGGCGTGCTACTTTGGCCTAGAGCTGCCAGGCCCAAAGGGCCGCCTTGTTTCCAAAGGGGCTGAGAGTCCCCAAAGCATCTTGCTTCCAAATCTTTGGGAAGCTAAGAAACAACTGGCTCTGCACAGTGCTCTCACAGCCTACCGGCAACGTGACAGAGAAAGGCCTGTGAGACGCAGTTTCTTGGAAGGCCTGATCTGGCTGAGGTAGAACTTCTGCTCTGGGTGTACTCCATTGGCCTAGGGCTGCCAGGCCCAAAGGGCTGCCTTTATTTCCAAAGTGTGAGAGAGGCCCCAAAGCATCTTGCTTCCTGCTCTCTGGGAAGCTAAAACAACTGGCTCTGCACAGTGCTCTCAAAGCCAACCGGGAACGTCACATACAAAGGCCTGTGAAACGCAGCTTCTTGACACGCCTTATCTGGCTGAGGTAGAACTTGTGTTCTGGGTGTGCTACTTTGGCCTAGAGCTGCCAGGCACAAAGGCTGCTTTGTTTCCAAAGGGGGAGAGAGGCCCCAAATCATGTTGCTTCCAGCTGTTTTTGAAGCTAAGAAACAACTCGCTCTGCCAGGTACTCTTACAGCCTTCCGGGAACACCTCTTACGAAGGCCTGTGAAAAGCAGTTTCTTGGCAGGCCTGATCTGGCTGAGGTAGAACTTCTGCTCTGGGTGTGCTCCATTGCCCTAGAGCTGAAAGGCCCAAAGGGCTGCCTTGTTTCCAAAGGGGGAGAGAGGCCCCAAAGCATCTTGCTTCCACCTCTTGGGAAGCTAAGAAACAACTGGCTGTGCCCAGTGCTCTTATAGCCTAAGAGAACATCTCTTATCAAGGCCTGTGAAACGCACTGTCTAGGCAGGCCTGATCTGGAAGAAGTAGAACTTCGGCTCTGGTTGTGCTCCATTGCCCTAGAGCTGCCAGACCCAACGTGCTGCCTTGTTTCCAAAGGGGCAGAGAGGCCCCAAAGCGTCTTGCTTCCAGCTGTTTGGGAAACAAGGAAACAACTGGCTCTGCACCGTGCTCTCACAGCCTACCGGGAACGTCACATACAAAGGCCTCTGAAACGCAGTTCCTTGGCAGGCCTGATCTGGCTGAAGTAGGACTTCTGCTCTGGGTGTGCTCCATTGGCCTAGAGCTGAAAGGCCCAAAGGTCGCCCTTGTTGGCAAAGGGGCAGGGAGCCCCCAAAGCATCTTGCTTCCAGCTCTTTGGGAAGCTAAGAAACAAATGGCTCTGCCCAGTGCTCTAACAGAGTACCGGGAACATCTCTTACCAAAGCCTTTGAAACGCAGTTTCTTGGCAGGCCTTATCTGGCTGAGGTAGAACTTCTGCTCTGGGTGTGCTCCATTGGCCTAGAGCTGCCTGGCCCAAAGGTCGGCCTTGTTTGCAAAGGGGATGAGAGGCCCCAAAGCATCTTGCTTCCAGCTCTTCGGGAAGCTAAGAAACATCTGGCGTTGCCCAGTGCTCTTACAGCCTACCGGGAACATCTCTTACCAAGGCCTGTGAAACGCAGTTTGTTGGTGGCCTGAACTGGCCGAAGTAGAACTTCTGCTCTGGGTGTGCTCCATTGGCCTAGAGCTGCCTGGCCCATAGGGCCGCCTTGTTTGCAAAGGGGATGAGAGGCCCCAAAGCATCTTGCTTCCAGCTCTTCGGGAAGCTAAGAAACATCTGGCGTTGCCCAGTGCTCTTACAGCCTACCGGGAACATCTCTTACCAAGGCCTGTGAAACGCAGTTTGTTGGTGGCCTGAACTGGCCCAAGTAGAACTTCTGCTCTGAGTGTGCTCCACTGGGCTAGAGCTACCTGCCTCAAAGGGCTGCCTTGAGTACAAAGTGAGAGAGTGGCACCAAAGCTTCTTGCTTCCAGCTCTTCGGGAAGCTAAGAAACATCTGGCGTTGCCCAGTGCTCTTACAGCCTACCGGGAACATCTCTTACCAAGGCCTGTGAAACGCCATTTCCTGGCAGGCCTGATTTGGCTGAAGTAGAACTTCTGCTCTGGGTGTGCTCCATTGCCCTAGAGCTGCCAGGCCCAAGGTGCTGCCTTGTTTCCAAAGGGGCAGAGAGGCCCCAAAGCATCTTGCTTCCAGCTCTCTGGGAAGCTAAGAACCAACTCGCTCTGCCCCGTGCTCTTACAGCCTACCGGGAACATGTCTTTGAAAGGCCTGTGAAACGCAGTTTCTTGGCAGGCCTCATCTGGCTGAAGTAGAACTCCGGCTCTGGGTGTGCTCCATTGCCCTAGAGCTGCCAGGCCCCAAGTGCTGCCCTGTTTCCAAGGGGCAGAGAGGCCCAAAGCATCTTGCTTCCCGGTCTTTGCGAAGCTAAGAAACAACTGGCTCTGCCCAGTGCTCTTACACCTACCGGGAACATCTCTTACCAAGGCCTGTCAAACGCTGTTTCTTTGCAGGCCTGATCAGGCTGAAGTAGAACTCCTGCTCTGCGTGTGCTCCATTGGCCTAGAGCTTCCCGACCCAAAAGGCTGCCTTGTTCCCAAACGGGCAGAGGGGTCCCAAGCATCTTGCTTCCAGCTTTTCAGGAAGGTAAGAAACAACTGGCTCTGCCCAGTGCTCTTACAGCCTACCGGGAACATCTCTTACCAAGGCCTGTGAAACGCAGTTTCCTGGCAGGCCTGATCTGGCTGAAGTAGAACTTCTGCTCTGGGTGTGCTCCATTGCCCTAGAGCTGCCAGGCCCAAAGGGCTGCCTTGTTTCCAAAGACGGAGAGTGGACCCAAAGCATCTTGCTCCCAGCTCTTCGGGAAGCTAAGAAACAGCTGGCTCTGCCCAGTGCTCTTACAGCCTAAGAGAACATCTCTTTGAAAGGCCTGTGAAACGCAGTTTCTTGGCAGGCCTGACCTGGCTGAAGTAGAACTTCTGTTCTGGTTGTGCTACATAGGCCTAGAGCTACCAGGACCTAAGGGCTGCCTTGTTTCCAAAGGGTGAGAGAGGCCCCAAAGCATCTTGCCTCCAGCACTTTGGGAAGCTAAAAAACAACTGGTTCTGCCCAGTGCTCTCACAGCCTACCGTGAACATCTCTTACCAAGGGCTGTGAAACGCAGTTTCTGGGCAGGACTGATCTGCCTGAAGTAGAACTTCTGCTGTGGGTGTGCTCCATTGGCCTAGAGCTGCCAGGCCCAAACGGCTGCCTTGTGTCCAAAGGGAGAGAGAGGCCCCAAGGCATCTTGCTTCCAGCTCTGTGGGAAGCTAAAGCAACTGGCTCTCCACAGTGCTCTCACAGCCTACCGGGAACATCTCTTACCAAGGCCTGTGAAACGCAGTTTCTTGGTGGCCTGAACTGGCCGAAGTAGAACTTCTGCTATGGGTGTGCTCCACTAGGCTAGAGCTACCTGCCCCAAAGGGCTGCCTTGAGTCCAAAGTGAGAGAGTGGCACCAAAGCTTCTTGCTTCCAGCTCTTCGGGAAGCTAAGAAACATCTGGCGTTGCCCAGTGCTCTTACAGCCTACCGGGAACATCTCTTACCAAGGCCTGTGAAACGCAGTTTGTTGGTGGCCTGAACTGGCCGAAGTAGAGCTTCTGCTCTGGGTGTGCTCCATTGGCCTACAGCTGCCTGGCCCATAGGGCCGCCTTGTTTGCAAAGGGGATGAGAGGCCCCAAAGCATCTTGCTTCCAGCTCTTCGGGAAGCTAAGAAACATCTGGCGTTGCCCAGTGCTCTTACAGCCTACCGGGAACATCTCTTACCAAGGCCTGTGAAACGCCGTTTCCTGGCAGGCCTGATTTGGCTGAAGTAGAACTTCTGCTCTGGGTGAGCTCCATTGCCCTAGAGCTGCCAGGCCCAAGGTGCTGCCTTGTTTCCAAAGGGGCAGAGAGGCCCCAAAGCATCTTGCTTCCAGCTCTCTGGGAAGCTAAGAACCAACTCGCTCTGCCCCGTGCTCTTACAGCCTACCGGGAACATGTCTTTGAAAGGCCTGTGAAACGCAGTTTCTTGGCAGGCCTCATCTGGCTGAAGTAGAACTCCGGCTCTGGGTGTGCTCCATTGCCCTAGAGGTGCCAGGCCCAAAGTGCTGCCCTGTTTCCAAGGGGCAGAGAGGCCCAAAGCATCTTGCTTCCCGGTCTTTGCGAAGCTAAGAAACAACTGGCTCTGCCCAGTGCTCTTACAGCCTACCGGGAACATCTCTTACCAAGGCCTGTGAAACGCAGTTTCCTGGCAGGCCTGATCTGGCTGAAGTAGAACTTCTGCTCTGGGTGTGCTCCATTGCCCTAGAGCTGCCAGGCCCAAAGGGCTGCCTTGTTTCCAAAGACGGAGAGTGGACCCAAAGCATCTTGCTCCCAGCTCTTCGGGAAGCTAAGAAACAGCTGGCTCTGCCCAGTGCTCTTACAGCCTAAGAGAACATCTCTTTGAAAGGCCTGTGAAACGCAGTTTCTTGGCAGGCCTGACCTGGCTGAAGTAGAACTTCTGTTCTGGTTGTGCTACATAGGCCTAGAGCTACCAGGACCTAAGGGCTGCCTTGTTTCCAAAGGGTGAGAGAGGCCCCAAAGCATCTTGCCTCCAGCACTTTGGGAAGCTAAAAAACAACTGGTTCTGCCCAGTGCTCTCACAGCCTACCGTGAACATCTCTTACCAAGGGCTGTGAAACGCAGTTTCTGGGCAGGACTGATCTGCCTGAAGTAGAACTTCTGCTGTGGGTGTGCTCCATTGGCCTAGAGCTGCCAGGCCCAAACGGCTGCCTTGTGTCCAAAGGGAGAGAGAGGCCCCAAGGCATCTTGCTTCCAGCTCTGTGGGAAGCTAAAGCAACTGGCTCTCCACAGTGCTCTCACAGCCTACCGGGAACATCTCTTACCAAGGCCTGTGAAACGCAGTTTCTTGGCAGGCCTGATCTGGCTGAAGTAGAACTCCTGCTCTGGGCGTGCTACTTTGGCCTAGAGCTGCCAGGCCCAAAGGGCCGCCTTGTTTCCAAAGGGGCTGAGAGTCCCCAAAGCATCTTGCTTCCAAATCTTTGGGAAGCTAAGAAACAACTGGCTCTGCACAGTGCTCTCACAGCCTACCGGCAACGTGACAGAGAAAGGCCTGTGAGACGCAGTTTCTTGGAAGGCCTGATCTGGCTGAGGTAGAACTTCTGCTCTGGGTGTACTCCATTGGCCTAGGGCTGCCAGGCCCAAAGGGCTGCCTTTATTTCCAAAGTGTGAGAGAGGCCCCAAAGCATCTTGCTTCCTGCTCTCTGGGAAGCTAAAACAACTGGCTCTGCACAGTGCTCTCAAAGCCAACCGGGAACGTCACATACAAAGGCCTGTGAAACGCAGCTTCTTGACAGGCCTTATCTGGCTGAGGTAGAACTTGTGTTCTGGGTGTGCTACTTTGGCCTAGAGCTGCCAGGCACAAAGGCTGCTTTGTTTCCAAAGGGGGAGAGAGGCCCCAAATCATGTTGCTTCCAGCTGTTTTTGAAGCTAAGAAACAACTCGCTCTGCCAGGTACTCTTACAGCCTTCCGGGAACACCTCTTACGAAGGCCTGTGAAAAGCAGTTTCTTGGCAGGCCTGATCTGGCTGAGGTAGAACTTCTGCTCTGGGTGTGCTCCATTGCCCTAGAGCTGAAAGGCCCAAAGGGCTGCCTTGTTTCCAAAGGGGGAGAGAGGCCCCAAAGCATCTTGCTTCCACCTCTTGGGAAGCTAAGAAACAACTGGCTGTGCCCAGTGCTCTTATAGCCTAAGAGAACATCTCTTATCAAGGCCTGTGAAACGCACTGTCTAGGCAGGCCTGATCTGGAAGAAGTAGAACTTCGGCTCTGGTTGTGCTCCATTGCCCTAGAGCTGCCAGACCCAACGTGCTGCCTTGTTTCCAAAGGGGCAGAGAGGCCCCAAAGCGTCTTGCTTCCAGCTGTTTGGGAAACAAGGAAACAACTGGCTCTGCACCGTGCTCTCACAGCCTACCGGGAACGTCACATACAAAGGCCTCTGAAACGCAGTTCCTTGGCAGGCCTGATCTGGCTGAAGTAGGACTTCTGCTCTGGGTGTGCTCCATTGGCCTAGAGCTGAAAGGCCCAAAGGTCGCCCTTGTTGGCAAAGGGGCAGGGAGCCCCCAAAGCATCTTGCTTCCAGCTCTTTGGGAAGCTAAGAAACAAATGGCTCTGCCCAGTGCTCTAACAGAGTACCGGGAACATCTCTTACCAAAGCCTTTGAAACGCAGTTTCTTGGCAGGCCTTATCTGGCTGAGGTAGAACTTCTGCTCTGGGTGTGCTCCATTGGCCTAGAGCTGCCTGGCCCAAAGGTCGGCCTTGTTTGCAAAGGGGATGAGAGGCCCCAAAGCATCTTGCTTCCAGCTCTTCGGGAAGCTAAGAAACATCTGGCGTTGCCCAGTGCTCTTACAGCCTACCGGGAACATCTCTTACCAAGGCCTGTGAAACGCAGTTTGTTGGTGGCCTGAACTGGCCGAAGTAGAACTTCTGCTCTGGGTGTGCTCCATTGGCCTAGAGCTGCCTGGCCCATAGGGCCGCCTTGTTTGCAAAGGGGATGAGAGGCCCCAAAGCATCTTGCTTCCAGCTCTTCGGGAAGCTAAGAAACATCTGGCGTTGCCCAGTGCTCTTACAGCCTACCGGGAACATCTCTTACCAAGGCCTGTGAAACGCAGTTTGTTGGTGGCCTGAACTGGCCCAAGTAGAACTTCTGCTCTGAGTGTGCTCCACTGGGCTAGAGCTACCTGCCTCAAAGGGCTGCCTTGAGTACAAAGTGAGAGAGTGGCACCAAAGCTTCTTGCTTCCAGCTCTTCGGGAAGCTAAGAAACATCTGGCGTTGCCCAGTGCTCTTACAGCCTACCGGGAACATCTCTTACCAAGGCCTGTGAAACGCCATTTCCTGGCAGGCCTGATTTGGCTGAAGTAGAACTTCTGCTCTGGGTGTGCTCCATTGCCCTAGAGCTGCCAGGCCCAAGGTGCTGCCTTGTTTCCAAAGGGGCAGAGAGGCCCCAAAGCATCTTGCTTCCAGCTCTCTGGGAAGCTAAGAACCAACTCGCTCTGCCCCGTGCTCTTACAGCCTACCGGGAACATGTCTTTGAAAGGCCTGTGAAACGCAGTTTCTTGGCAGGCCTCATCTGGCTGAAGTAGAACTCCGGCTCTGGGTGTGCTCCATTGCCCTAGAGCTGCCAGGCCCCAAGTGCTGCCCTGTTTCCAAGGGGCAGAGAGGCCCAAAGCATCTTGCTTCCCGGTCTTTGCGAAGCTAAGAAACAACTGGCTCTGCCCAGTGCTCTTACACCTACCGGGAACATCTCTTACCAAGGCCTGTCAAACGCTGTTTCTTTGCAGGCCTGATCAGGCTGAAGTAGAACTCCTGCTCTGCGTGTGCTCCATTGGCCTAGAGCTTCCCGACCCAAAAGGCTGCCTTGTTCCCAAACGGGCAGAGGGGTCCCAAGCATCTTGCTTCCAGCTTTTCAGGAAGGTAAGAAACAACTGGCTCTGCCCAGTGCTCTTACAGCCTACCGGGAACATCTCTTACCAAGGCCTGTGAAACGCAGTTTCCTGGCAGGCCTGATCTGGCTGAAGTAGAACTTCTGCTCTGGGTGTGCTCCATTGCCCTAGAGCTGCCAGGCCCAAAGGGCTGCCTTGTTTCCAAAGACGGAGAGTGGACCCAAAGCATCTTGCTCCCAGCTCTTCGGGAAGCTAAGAAACAGCTGGCTCTGCCCAGTGCTCTTACAGCCTAAGAGAACATCTCTTTGAAAGGCCTGTGAAACGCAGTTTCTTGGCAGGCCTGACCTGGCTGAAGTAGAACTTCTGTTCTGGTTGTGCTACATAGGCCTAGAGCTACCAGGACCTAAGGGCTGCCTTGTTTCCAAAGGGTGAGAGAGGCCCCAAAGCATCTTGCCTCCAGCACTTTGGGAAGCTAAAAAACAACTGGTTCTGCCCAGTGCTCTCACAGCCTACCGTGAACATCTCTTACCAAGGGCTGTGAAACGCAGTTTCTGGGCAGGACTGATCTGCCTGAAGTAGAACTTCTGCTGTGGGTGTGCTCCATTGGCCTAGAGCTGCCAGGCCCAAAAGGCTGCCTTGTGTCCAAAGGGAGAGAGAGGCCCCAAGGCATCTTGCTTCCAGCTCTGTGGGAAGCTAAAGCAACTGGCTCTCCACAGTGCTCTTACAGCCTACCGGGAACATCTCTTACCAAGGCCTGTGAAACGCAGTTTCTTGGCAGGCCTGATCTGGCTGAAGTAGAACTCCTGCTCTGGGCGTGCTACTTTGGCCTAGAGCTGCCAGGCCCAAAGGGCCGCCTTGTTTCCAAAGGGGCTGAGAGTCCCCAAAGCATCTTGCTTCCAAATCTTTGGGAAGCTAAGAAACAACTGGCTCTGCACAGTGCTCTCACAGCCTACCGGCAACGTGACAGAGAAAGGCCTGTGAGACGCAGTTTCTTGGAAGGCCTGATCTGGCTGAGGTAGAACTTCTGCTCTGGGTGTACTCCATTGGCCTAGGGCTGCCAGGCCCAAAGGGCTGCCTTTATTTCCAAAGTGTGAGAGAGGCCCCAAAGCATCTTGCTTCCTGCTCTCTGGGAAGCTAAAACAACTGGCTCTGCACAGTGCTCTCAAAGCCAACCGGGAACGTCACATACAAAGGCCTGTGAAACGCAGCTTCTTGACAGGCCTTATCTGGCTGAGGTAGAACTTGTGCTCTGGGTGTGCTACTTTGGCCTAGAGCTGCCAGGCACAAAGGCTGCTTTGTTTCCAAAGGGGGAGAGAGGCCCCAAATCATGTTGCTTCCAGCTGTTTTTGAAGCTAAGAAACAACTCGCTCTGCCAGGTACTCTTACAGCCTTCCGGGAACACCTCTTACGAAGGCCTGTGAAAAGCAGTTTCTTGGCAGGCCTGATCTGGCTGAGGTAGAACTTCTGCTCTGGGTGTGCTCCATTGCCCTAGAGCTGAAAGGCCCAAAGGGCTGCCTTGTTTCCAAAGGGGGAGAGAGGCCCCAAAGCATCTTGCTTCCACCTCTTGGGAAGCTAAGAAACAACTGGCTGTGCCCAGTGCTCTTATAGCCTAAGAGAACATCTCTTATCAAGGCCTGTGAAACGCACTGTCTAGGCAGGCCTGATCTGGAAGAAGTAGAACTTCGGCTCTGGTTGTGCTCCATTGCCCTAGAGCTGCCAGACCCAACGTGCTGCCTTGTTTCCAAAGGGGCAGAGAGGCCCCAAAGCGTCTTGCTTCCAGCTGTTTGGGAAACAAGGAAACAACTGGCTCTGCACCGTGCTCTCACAGCCTACCGGGAACGTCACATACAAAGGCCTCTGAAACGCAGTTCCTTGGCAGGCCTGATCTGGCTGAAGTAGGACTTCTGCTCTGGGTGTGCTCCATTGGCCTAGAGCTGAAAGGCCCAAAGGTCGCCCTTGTTGGCAAAGGGGCAGGGAGCCCCCAAAGCATCTTGCTTCCAGCTCTTTGGGAAGCTAAGAAACAAATGGCTCTGCCCAGTGCTCTAACAGAGTACCGGGAACATCTCTTACCAAAGCCTTTGAAACGCAGTTTCTTGGCAGGCCTTATCTGGCTGAGGTAGAACTTCTGCTCTGGGTGTGCTCCATTGGCCTAGAGCTGCCTGGCCCAAAGGTCGGCCTTGTTTGCAAAGGGGATGAGAGGCCCCAAAGCATCTTGCTTCCAGCTCTTCGGGAAGCTAAGAAACATCTGGCGTTGCCCAGTGCTCTTACAGCCTACCGGGAACATCTCTTACCAAGGCCTGTGAAACGCAGTTTGTTGGTGGCCTGAACTGGCCGAAGTAGAACTTCTGCTCTGGGTGTGCTCCATTGGCCTAGAGCTGCCAGGCCCAAGGTGCTGCCTTGTTTCCAAAGGGGCAGAGAGGCCCCAAAGCATCTTGCTTCCAGCTCTCTGGGAAGCTAAGAACCAACTCGCTCTGCCCCGTGCTCTTACAGCCTACCGGGAACATGTCTTTGAAAGGCCTGTGAAACGCAGTTTCTTGGCAGGCCTCATCTGGCTGAAGTAGAACTCCGGCTCTGGGTGTGCTCCATTGCCCTAGAGCTGCCAGGCCCAAAGTGCTGCCCTGTTTCCAAGGGGCAGAGAGGCCCAAAGCATCTTGCTTCCCGGTCTTTGCGAAGCTAAGAAACAACTGGCTCTGCCCAGTGCTCTTACACCTACCGGGAACATCTCTTACCAAGGCCTGTCAAACGCTGTTTCTTTGCAGGCCTGATCAGGCTGAAGTAGAACTCCTGCTCTGCGTGTGCTCCATTGGCCTAGAGCTGCCTGGCCCATAGGGCCGCCTTGTTTGCAAAGGAGATGAGAGGCCCCAAAGCATCTTGCTTCCAGCTCTTCGGGAAGCTAAGAAACATCTGGCGTTGCCCAGTGCTCTTAGAGCCTACCGGGAACATCTCTTACCAAGGCCTGTGAAACGCAGTTTGTTGGTGGCCTGAACTGGCCCAAGTAGAACTTCTGCTCTGGGTGTGCTCCACTGGGCTAGAGCTACCTGCCCCAAAGGGCTGCCTTGAGTCCAAAGTGAGAGAGTGGCACCAAAGCTTCTTGCTTCCAGCTCTTCGAGAAGCTAAGAAACATCTGGCGTTGCCCAGTGCTCTTACAGCCTACCGGGAACATCTCTTACCAAGGCCTGTGAAACGCCGTTTCCTGGCAGGCCTGATTTGGCTGAAGTAGAACTTCTGCTCTGGGTGTGCTCCATTGCCCTAGAGCTGCCAGGCCCAAGGTGCTGCCTTGTTTCCAAAGGGGCAGAGAGTCCCCAAAGCATCTTGCTTCCAAATCTTTGGGAAGCTAAGAAACAACTGGCTCTGCACAGTGCTCCTACAGCCTACTGGCAACGTGACAGAGAAAGGCCTGTGAGACGCAGTTTCTTGGAAGGCCTGATCTGGCTGAGGTAGAACTTCTGCTCTGGGTGTACTCCATTGGCCTAGCGCTGCCAGGCCCAAAGGGCTGCCTTTATTTCCAAAGTGTGAGAGAGGCCCCAAAGCATCTTGCTTCCTGCTCTCTGGGAAGCTAAAACAACTGGCTCTGCACAGTGCTCTCAAAGCCAACCGGGAACGTCACATACAAAGGCCTGTGAAACGCAGCTTCTTGACAGGCCTTATCTGGCTGAGGTAGAACTTGTGCTCTGGGTGTGCTACTTTGGCCTAGAGCTGCCAGGCACAAAGGCTGCTTTGTTTCCAAAGGGGGAGAGAGGCCCCAAATCATGTTGCTTCCAGCTGTTTTTGAAGCTAAGAAACAACTCGCTCTGCCAGGTACTCTTACAGCCTTCCGGGAACACCTCTTACGAAGGCCTGTGAAAAGCAGTTTCTTGGCAGGCCTGATCTGGCTGAGGTAGAACTTCTGCTCTGGGTGTGCTCCATTGCCCTAGAGCTGAAAGGCCCAAAGGGCTGCCTTGTTTCCAAAGGGGTGAGAGGCCCCAAAGCATCTTGCTTCCACCTCTTGGGAAGCTAAGAAACAACTGGCTGTGCCCAGTGCTCTTATAGCCTAAGAGAACATCTCTTATCAAGGCCTGTGAAACGCACTGTCTAGGCAGGCCTGATCTGGAAGAAGTAGAACTTCGGCTCTGGTTGTGCTCCATTGCCCTAGAGCTGCCAGACCCAACGTGCTGTCTTGTTTCCAAAGGGGCAGAGAGGCCCCAAAGCGTCTTGCTTCCAGCTGTTTGGGAAACAAGGAAACAACTGGCTCTGCACCGTGCTCTCACAGCCTACCGGGAACGTCACATACAAAGGCCTCTGAAACGCAGTTCCTTGGCAGGCCTGATCTGGCTGAAGTAGGACTTCTGCTCTGGGTGTGCTCCATTGGCCTAGAGCTGAAAGGCCCAAAGGTCGCCCTTGTTGGCAAAGGGGCAGGGAGCCCCCAAAGCATCTTGCTTCCAGCTCTTTGGGAAGCTAAGAAACAAATGGCTCTGCCCAGTGCTCTAACAGAGTACCGGGAACATCTCTTACCAAAGCCTTTGAAACGCAGTTTCTTGGCAGGCCTTATCTGGCTGAGGTAGAACTTCTGCTCTGGGTGTGCTCCATTGGCCTAGAGCTGCCTGGCCCAAAGGTCGGCCTTGTTTGCAAAGGGGATGAGAGGCCCCAAAGCATCTTGCTTCCAGCTCTTCGGGAAGCTAAGAAACATCTGGCGTTGCCCAGTGCTCTTACAGCCTACCGGGAACATCTCTTACCAAGGCCTGTGAAACGCAGTTTGTTGGTGGCCTGAACTGGCCGAAGTAGAACTTCTGCTCTGGGTGTGCTCCATTGGCCTAGAGCTGCCTGGCCCATAGGGACGCCTTGTTTGCAAAGGGGATGAGAGGCCCCAAAGCATCTTGCTTCCAGCTCTTCGGGAAGCTAAGAAACATCTGGCGTTGCCCAGTGCTCTTACAGCCTACCGGGAACATCTCTTACCAAGGCCTGTGAAACGCAGTTTGTTGGTGGCCTGAACTGGCCCAAGTAGAACTTCTGCTCTGGGTGTGCTCCACTGGGCTAGAGCTACCTGCCCCAAAGGGCTGCCTTGAGTCCAAAGTGAGAGAGTGGCACCAAAGCTTCTTGCTTCCAGCTCTTCGGGAAGCTAAGAAACATCTGGCGTTGCCCAGTGCTCTTACAGCCTACCGGGAACATCTCTTACCAAGGCCTGTGAAACGCCGTTTCCTGGCAGGCCTGATTTGGCTGAAGTAGAACTTCTGCTCTGGGTGTGCTCCATTGCCCTAGAGCTGCCAGGCCCAAGGTGCTGCCTTGTTTCCAAAGGGGCAGAGAGTCCCCAAAGCATCTTCCTTCCAAATCTTTGGGAAGCTAAGAAACAACTGGCTCTGCACAGTGCTCTCACAGCCTACCGGCAACGTGACAGAGAAAGGCCTGTGAGACGCAGTTTCTTGGAAGGCCTGATCTGGCTGAGGTAGAACTTCTGCTCTGGGTGTACTCCATTGGCCTAGGGCTGCCAGGCCCAAAGGGCTGCCTTTATTTCCAAAGTGTGAGAGAGGCCCCAAAGCATCTTGCTTCCTGCTCTCTGGGAAGCTAAAACAACTGGCTCTGCACAGTGCTCTCAAAGCCAACCGGGAACGTCACATACAAAGGCCTGTGAAACGCAGCTTCTTGACAGGCCTTATCTGGCTGAGGTAGAACTTGTGCTCTGGGTGTGCTACTTTGGCCTAGAGCTGCCAGGCACAAAGGCTGCTTTGTTTCCAAAGGGGGAGAGAGGCCCCAAATCATGTTGCTTCCAGCTGTTTTTGAAGCTAAGAAACAACTCGCTCTGCCAGGTACTCTTACAGCCTTCCGGGAACACCTCTTACGAAGGCCTGTGAAAAGCAGTTTCTTGGCAGGCCTGATCTGGCTGAGGTAGAACTTCTGCTCTGGGTGTGCTCCATTGCCCTAGAGCTGAAAGGCCCAAAGGGCTGCCTTGTTTCCAAAGGGGTGAGAGGCCCCAAAGCATCTTGCTTCCACCTCTTGGGAAGCTAAGAAACAACTGGCTGTGCCCAGTGCTCTTATAGCCTAAGAGAACATCTCTTATCAAGGCCTGTGAAACGCACTGTCTAGGCAGGCCTGATCTGGAAGAAGTAGAACTTCGGCTCTGGTTGTGCTCCATTGCCCTAGAGCTGCCAGACCCAACGTGCTGTCTTGTTTCCAAAGGGGCAGAGAGGCCCCAAAGCGTCTTGCTTCCAGCTGTTTGGGAAACAAGGAAACAACTGGCTCTGCACCGTGCTCTCACAGCCTACCGGGAACGTCACATACAAAGGCCTCTGAAACGCAGTTCCTTGGCAGGCCTGATCTGGCTGAAGTAGGACTTCTGCTCTGGGTGTGCTCCATTGGCCTAGAGCTGAAAGGCCCAAAGGTCGCCCTTGTTGGCAAAGGGGCAGGGAGCCCCCAAAGCATCTTGCTTCCAGCTCTTTGGGAAGCTAAGAAACAAATGGCTCTGCCCAGTGCTCTAACAGAGTACCGGGAACATCTCTTACCAAAGCCTTTGAAACGCAGTTTCTTGGCAGGCCTTATCTGGCTGAGGTAGAACTTCTGCTCTGGGTGTGCTCCATTGGCCTAGAGCTGCCTGGCCCAAAGGTCGGCCTTGTTTGCAAAGGGGATGAGAGGCCCCAAAGCATCTTGCTTCCAGCTCTTCGGGAAGCTAAGAAACATCTGGCGTTGCCCAGTTCTCTTACAGCCTACCGGGAACATCTCTTACCAAGGCCTGTGAAACGCAGTTTGTTGGTGGCCTGAACTGGCCGAAGTAGAACTTCTGCTCTGGGTGTGCTCCATTGGCCTAGAGCTGCCTGGCCCATAGGGCCGCCTTGTTTGCAAAGGGGATGAGAGGCCCCAAAGCATCTTGCTTCCAGCTCTTCGGGAAGCTAAGAAACATCTGGCGTTGCCCAGTGCTCTTACAGCCTACCGGGAACATCTCTTACCAAGGCCTGTGAAACGCAGTTTGTTGGTGGCCTGAACTGGCCCAAGTAGAACTTCTGCTCTGGGTGTGCTCCACTGGGCTAGAGCTACCTGCCCCAAAGGGCTGCCTTGAGTCCAAAGTGAGAGAGTGGCACCAAAGCTTCTTGCTTCCAGCTCTTCGGGAAGCTAAGAAACATCTGGCGTTGCCCAGTGCTCTTACAGCCTACCGGGAACATCTCTTACCAAGGCCTGTGAAACGCCGTTTCCTGGCAGGCCTGATTTGGCTGAAGTAGAACTTCTGCTCTGGGTGTGCTCCATTGCCCTAGAGCTGCCAGGCCCAAGGTGCTGCCTTGTTTCCAAAGGGGCAGAGAGTCCCCAAAGCATCTTCCTTCCAAATCTTTGGGAAGCTAAGAAACAACTGGCTCTGCACAGTGCTCTCACAGCCTACCGGCAACGTGACAGAGAAAGGCCTGTGAGACGCAGTTTCTTGGAAGGCCTGATCTGGCTGAGGTAGAACTTCTGCTCTGGGTGTACTCCATTGGCCTAGGGCTGCCAGGCCCAAAGGGCTGCCTTTATTTCCAAAGTGTGAGAGAGGCCCCAAAGCATCTTGCTTCCTGCTCTCTGGGAAGCTAAAACAACTGGCTCTGCACAGTGCTCTCAAAGCCAACCGGGAACGTCACATACAAAGGCCTGTGAAACGCAGCTTCTTGACAGGCCTTATCTGGCTGAGGTAGAACTTGTGCTCTGGGTGTGCTACTTTGGCCTAGAGCTGCCAGGCACAAAGGCTGCTTTGTTTCCAAAGGGGGAGAGAGGCCCCAAATCATGTTGCTTCCAGCTGTTTTTGAAGCTAAGAAACAACTCGCTCTGCCAGGTACTCTTACAGCCTTCCGGGAACACCTCTTACGAAGGCCTGTGAAAAGCAGTTTCTTGGCAGGCCTGATCTGGCTGAGGTAGAACTTCTGCTCTGGGTGTGCTCCATTGCCCTAGAGCTGAAAGGCCCAAAGGGCTGCCTTGTTTCCAAAGGGGGAGAGAGGCCCCAAAGCATCTTGCTTCCACCTCTTGGGAAGCTAAGAAACAACTGGCTGTGCCCAGTGCTCTTATAGCCTAAGAGAACATCTCTTATCAAGGCCTGTGAAACGCACTGTCTAGGCAGGCCTGATCTGGAAGAAGTAGAACTTCGGCTCTGGTTGTGCTCCATTGCCCTAGAGCTGCCAGACCCAACGTGCTGCCTTGTTTCCAAAGGGGCAGAGAGGCCCCAAAGCGTCTTGCTTCCAGCTGTTTGGGAAACAAGGAAACAACTGGCTCTGCACCGTGCTCTCACAGCCTACCGGGAACGTCACATACAAAGGCCTCTGAAACGCAGTTCCTTGGCAGGCCTGATCTGGCTGAAGTAGGACTTCTGCTCTGGGTGTGCTCCATTGGCCTAGAGCTGAAAGGCCCAAAGGTCGCCCTTGTTGGCAAAGGGGCAGGGAGCGCCCAAAGCATCTTGCTTCCAGCTCTTCGGGAAGCTAAGAAACATCTGGCGTTGCCCAGTGCTCTTACAGCCTACCGGGAACATCTCTTACCAAGGCCTGTGAAACGCAGTTTGTTGGTGGCCTGAACTGGCCGAAGTAGAACTTCTGCTCTGGGTGTGCTCCATTGGCCTAGAGCTGCCTGGCCCATAGGGCCGCCTTGTTTGCAAAGGGGATGAGAGGCCACAAAGCATCTTGCTTCCAGCTCTTCGGGAAGCTAAGAAACATCTGGCGTTGCCCAGTGCTCTTACAGCCTACCGGGAACATCTCTTACCAAGGCCTGTGAAACGCAGTTTGTTGGTGGCCTGAACTGGCCCAAGTAGAACTTCTGCTCTGGGTGTGCTCCACTGGGCTAGAGCTACCTGCCCCAAAGGGCTGCCTTGAGTCCAAAGTGAGAGAGTGGCACCAAAGCTTCTTGCTTCCAGCTCTTCGGGAAGCTAAGAAACATCTGGCGTTGCCCAGTGCTCTTACAGCCTACCGGGAACATCTCTTACCAAGGCCTGTGAAACGCCGTTTCCTGGCAGTCCTGATTTGGCTGAAGTAGAACTTCTGCTCTGGGTGTGCTCCATTGCCCTAGAGCTGCCAGGCCCAAGGTGCTGCCTTGTTTCCAAAGGGGCAGAGAGTCCCCAAAGCATCTTGCTTCCAAATCTTTGGGAAGCTAAGAAACAACTGGCTCTGCACAGTGCTCTCACAGCCTACCGGCAACGTGACAGAGAAAGGCCTGTGAGACGCAGTTTCTTGGAAGGCCTGATCTGGCTGAGGTAGAACTTCTGCTCTGGGTGTACTCCATTGGCCTAGGGCTGCCAGGCCAAAGGGCTGCCTTTATTTCCAAAGTGTGAGAGAGGCCCCAAAGCATCTTGCTTCCTGCTCTCTGGGAAGCTAAAACAACTGGCTCTGCACAGTGCTCTCAAAGCCAACCGGGAACGTCACATACAAAGGCCTGTGAAACGCAGATTCTTGACAGGCCTTATCTGGCTGAGGTAGAACTTGTGCTCTGGGTGTGCTACTTTGGCCTAGAGCTGCCAGGCACAAAGGCTGCTTTGTTTCCCAAGGGGGAGAGAGGCCCCAAATCATGTTGCTTCCAGCTGTTTTTGAAGCTAAGAAACAACTCGCTCTGCCAGGTACTCTTACAGCCTTCCGGTAACACCTCTTACGAAGGCCTGTGAAAAGCAGTTTCTTGGCAGGCCTGATCTGGCTGAGGTAGAACTTCTGCTCTGGGTGTGCTCCATTGCCCTAGAGCTGAAAGGCCCAAAGGGCTGCCTTGTTTCCAAAGGGGGAGAGAGGCCCCAAAGCATCTTGCTTCCAGCTCTTCGGGAAGCTAAGAAACATCTGGCGTTGCCCAGTGCTCTTACAGCCTACCGGGAACATCTCTTACCAAGGCCTGTGAAACGCAGTTTGTTGGTGGCCTGAACTGGCCGAAGTAGAACTTCTGCTCTGGGTGTGCTCCATTGGCCTAGAGCTGCCTGGCCCATAGGGCCGCCTTGTTTGCAAAGGGGATGAGAGGCCCCAAAGCATCTTGCTTCCAGCTCTTCGGGAAGCTAAGAAACATCTGGCGTTGCCCAGTGCTCTTACAGCCTACCGGGAACATCTCTTACCAAGGCCTGTGAAACGCAGTTTGTTGGTGGCCTGAACTGCCCGAAGTAGAACGTCTGCTGCGTGTGCTCCACTGGCCTAGAGCTACCTGCCCCAAAGGGCTGCCTTGATTCCAAAGTGAGAGAGTGGCACCAAAGCATCTTGCTTCCAGCTCTTCGGGAAGCTAAGAAACATCTGGCGTTGCCCAGTGCTCTTACAGCCTACCGGGAACATCTCTTACCAAGGCCTGTGAAACGCCGTTTCCTGGCAGGCCTGATTTGGCTGAAGTAGAACTTCTGCTCTGGGTGTGCTCCATTGCCCTAGAGCTGCCAGGCCCAAGGTGCTGCCTTGTTTCCAAAGGGGCAGAGAGGCCCCAAAGCATCTTGCTTCCAGCTCTCTGGGAAGCTAAGAACCAACTCGCTCTGCCCCGTGCTCTTACAGCCTACCAGGAACATGTCTTTGAAAGGCCTGTGAAACGCAGTTTCTTGGCAGGCCTCATCTGGCTGAAGTAGAACTCCGGCTCTGGGTGTGCTCCATTGCCCTAGAGCTGCCAGGCCCAAAGTGCTGCCCTGTTTCCAAGGGGCTGAGAGGCCCAAAGCATCTTGCTTCCCGGTCTTTGCGAAGCTAAGAAACAACTGGCTCTGCCCAGTGCTCTTACACCTACCGGGAACATCTCTTACCAAGGCCTGTCAAACGCTGTTTCTTTGCAGGCCTGATCAGGCTGAAGTAGAACTCCTGCTCTGCGTGTGCTCCATTGGCCTAGAGCTTCCCGACCCAAAAGGCTGCCTTGTTCCCAAACGGGCAGAGGGGTCCCAAGCATCTTGCTTCCAGCTTTTCAGGAAGGTAAGAAACAACTGGCTCTGCCCAGTGCTCTTACAGCCTACCGGGAACATCTCTTACCAAGGCCTGTGAAACGCAGTTTCCTGGCAGGCCTGATCTGGCTGAAGTAGAACTTCTGCTCTGGGTGTGCTCCATTGCCCTAGAGCTGCCAGGCCCAAAGGGCTGCCTTGTTTCCAAAGACGGAGAGTGGACCCAAAGCATCTTGCTCCCAGCTCTTCGGGAAGCTAAGAAACAGCTGGCTCTGCCCAGTGCTCTTACAGCCTAAGAGAACATCTCTTTGAAAGGCCTGTGAAACGCAGTTTCTTGGCAGGCCTGACCTGGCTGAAGTAGAACTTCTGTTCTGGTTGTGCTACATAGGCCTAGAGCTACCAGGACCTAAGGGCTGCCTTGTTTCCAAAGGGTGAGAGAGGCCCCAAAGCATCTTGCCTCCAGCACTTTGGGAAGCTAAAAAACAACTGGTTCTGCCCAGTGCTCTCACAGCCTACCGTGAACATCTCTTACCAAGGGCTGTGAAACGCAGTTTCTGGGCAGGACTGATCTGCCTGAAGTAGAACTTCTGCTGTGGGTGTGCTCCATTGGCCTAGAGCTGCCAGGCCCAAACGGCTGCCTTGTGTCCAAAGGGAGAGAGAGGCCCCAAGGCATCTTGCTTCCAGCTCTGTGGGAAGCTAAAGCAACTGGCTCTCCACAGTGCTCTCACAGCCTACCAGGAACATCTCTTACCAAGGCCTGTGAAACGCAGTTTCTTGGCAGGCCTGATCTGGCTGAAGTAGAACTCCTGCTCTGGGCGTGCTACTTTGGCCAAGAGCTGCCAGGCCCAAAGGGCCGCCTTGTTTCCAAAGGGGCTGAGAGTCCCCAAAGCATCTTGCTTCCAAATCTTTGGGAAGCTAAGAAACAACTGGCTCTGCACAGTGCTCTCACAGCCTACCGGCAACGTGACAGAGAAAGGCCTGTGAGACGCAGTTTCTTGGAAGGCCTGATCTGGCTGAGGTAGAACTTGTGCTCTGGGTGTGCTACTTTGGCCTAGAGCTGCCAGGCACAAAGGCTGCTTTGTTTCCAAAGGGGGAGAGAGGCCCCAAATCATGTTGCTTCCAGCTGTTTTTGAAGCTAAGAAACAACTCGCTCTGCCAGGTACTCTTACAGCCTTCCGGGAACACCTCTTACGAAGGCCTGTGAAAAGCAGTTTCTTGGCAGGCCTGATCTGGCTGAGGTAGAACTTCTGCTCTGGGTGTGCTCCATTGCCCTAGAGCTGAAAGGCCCAAAGGGCTGCCTTGTTTCCAAAGGGGGAGAGAGGCCCCAAAGCATCTTGCTTCCACCTCTTGGGAAGCTAAGAAACAACTGGCTGTGCCCAGTGCTCTTATAGCCTAAGAGAACATCTCTTATCAAGGCCTGTGAAACGCACTGTCTAGGCAGGCCTGATCTGGAAGAAGTAGAACTTCGGCTCTGGTTGTGCTCCATTGCCCTAGAGCTGCCAGACCCAACGTGCTGCCTTGTTTCCAAAGGGGCAGAGAGGCCCCAAAGCGTCTTGCTTCCAGCTGTTTGGGAAACAAGGAAACAACTGGCTCTGCACCGTGCTCTCACAGCCTACCGGGAACGTCACATACAAAGGCCTCTGAAACGCAGTTCCTTGGCAGGCCTGATCTGGCTGAAGTAGGACTTCTGCTCTGGGTGTGCTCCATTGGCCTAGAGCTGAAAGGCCCAAAGGTCGCCCTTGTTGGCAAAGGGGCAGGGAGCCCCCAAAGCATCTTGCTTCCAGCTCTTTGGGAAGCTAAGAAACAAATGGCTCTGCCCAGTGCTCTAACAGAGTACCGGGAACATCTCTTACCAAAGCCTTTGAAACGCAGTTTCTTGGCAGGCCTTATCTGGCTGAGGTAGAACTTCTGCTCTGGGTGTGCTCCATTGGCCTAGAGCTGCCTGGCCCAAAGGTCGGCCTTGTTTGCAAAGGGGATGAGAGGCCCCAAAGCATCTTGCTTCCAGCTCTTCGGGAAGCTAAGAAACATCTGGCGTTGCCCAGTGCTCTTACAGCCTACCGGGAACATCTCTTACCAAGGCCTGTGAAACGCAGTTTGTTGGTGGCCTGAACTGGCCGAAGTAGAACTTCTGCTCTGGGTGTGCTCCATTGGCCTAGAGCTGCCTGGCCCATAGGGCCGCCTTGTTTGCAAAGGGGATGAGAGGCCCCAAAGCATCTTGCTTCCAGCTCTTCTTGAAGCTAAGAAACATCTGGCGTTGCCCAGTGCTCTTACAGCCTACCGGGAACATCTCTTACCAAGGCCTGTGAAACGCAGTTTGTTGGTGGCCTGAACTGGCCCAAGTAGAACTTCTGCTCTGGGTGTGCTCCACTGGCGTAGAGCTACCTGCCCCAAAGGGCTGCCTTGAGTCCAAAGTGAGAGAGTGGCACCAAAGCTTCCCGCTTCCAGCTCTTCGGGAAGCTAAGAAACATCTGGCGTTGCCCAGTGCTCTTACAGCCTACCGGGAACATCTCTTACCAAGGCCTGTGAAACGCCGTTTCCTGGCAGGCCTGATTTGGCTGAAGTAGAACTTCTGCTCTGGGTGTGCTCCATTGCCCTAGAGCTGCCAGGCCCAAGGTGCTGCCTTGTTTCCAAAGGGGCAGAGAGGCCCCAAAGCATCTTGCTTCCAGCTCTCTGGGAAGCTAAGAACCAACTCGCTCTGCCCCGTGCTCTTACAGCCTACCGGGAACATGTCTTTGAAAGGCCTGTGAAACGCAGTTTCTTGGCAGGCCTCATCTGGCTGAAGTAGAACTCCGGCTCTGGGTGTGCTCCACTGCCCTAGAGCTGCCAGGCCCAAAGTGCTGCCCTGTTTCCAAGGGGCAGAGAGGCCCAAAGCATCTTGCTTCCCGGTCTTTGCGAAGCTAAGACACAACTGGCTCTGCCCAGTGCTCTTACACCTACCGGGAACATCTCTTACCAAGGCCTGTCAAACGCTGTTTCTTTGCAGGCCTGATCAGGCTGAAGTAGAACTCCTGCTCTGCGTGTGCTCCATTGGCCTAGAGCTTCCCGACCCAAAAGGCTGCCTTGTTCCCAAACGGGCAGAGGGGTCCCAAGCATCTTGCTTCCAGCTTTTCAGGAAGGTAAGAAACAACTGGCTCTGCCCAGTGCTCTTACTGCCTACCGGGAACATCTCTTACCAAGGCCTGTGAAATGCAGTTTCCTGGCAGGCCTGATCTGGCTGAAGTAGAACTTCTGCTCTGGGTGTGCTCCATTGCCCTAGAGCTGCCAGGCCCAAAGGGCTGCCTTGTTTCCAAAGACGGAGAGTGGACCCAAAGCATCTTGCTCCCAGCTCTTCGGGAAGCTAAGAAACAGCTGGCTCTGCCCAGTGCTCTTACAGCCTAAGAGAACATCTCTTTGAAAGGCCTGTGAAACGCAGTTTCTTGGCAGGCCTGACCTGGCTGAAGTAGAACTTCTGTTCTGGTTGTGCTACATAGGCCTAGAGCTACCAGGACCTAAAGGCTGCCTTGTTTCCAAAGGGTGAGAGAGGCCCCAAAGCATCTTGCCTCCAGCACTTTGGGAAGCTAAAAAACAAATGGTTCTGCCCAGTGCTCTCACAGCCTACCGTGAACATCTCTTACCAAGGGCTGTGAAACGCAGTTTCTGGGCAGGACTGATCTGCCTGAAGTAGAACTTCTGCTGTGGATGTGCTCCATTGGCCTAGAGCTGCCAGGCCCAAACGGCTGCCTTGTGTCCAAAGGGAGAGAGAGGCCCCAAAGCATCTTGCTTCCAGCTCTGTGGGAAGCTAAAGCAACTGGCTCTCCACAGTGCTCTCACAGCCTACCGGGAACATCTCTTACCAAGGCCTGTGAAACGCAGTTTCTTGGCAGGCCTGATCTGGCTGAAGTAGAACTCCTGCTCTGGGCGTGCTACTTTGGCCTAGAGCTGCCAGGCCCAAAGGGCCGCCTTGTTTCCAAAGGGGCTGAGAGTCCCCAAAGTATCTTGCTTCCAAATCTTTGGGAAGCTAAGAAACAACTGGCTCTGCACAGTGCTCTCACAGCCTACCGGCAACGTGACAGAGAAAGGCCTGTGAGACGCAGTTTCTTGGAAGGCCTGATCTGGCTGAGGTAGAACTTCTGCTCTGGGTGTACTCCATTGGCCTAGGGCTTCCAGGCCCAAAGGGCCGCCTTTATTTCCAAAGTGAGAGAGAGGCCCCAAAGCATCTTGCTTCCTGCTCTCTGGGAAGCTAAAACAACTGGCTCTGCACAGTGCTCTCAAAGCCAACCGGGAACGTCACATACAAAGGCCTGTGAAACGCAGCTTCTTGACAGGCCTGATCTGGCTGAGGTAGAACTTGTGCTCTGGGTGTGCTACTTTGGCCTAGAGCTGCCAGGCACAAAGGCTGCTTTGTTTCCAAAGGGGGAGAGAGGCCCCAAATCATGTTGCTTCCAGCTGTTTTTGAAGCTAAGAAACAACTCGCTCTGCCAGGTACTCTTACAGCCTTCCGGGAACACCTCTTACGAAGGCCTGTGAAAAGCAGTTTCTTGGCAGGCCTGATCTGGCTGAGGTAGAACTTCTGCTCTGGGTGTGCTACTTTGGCCTAGAGCTGCCAGGCACAAAGGCTGCTTTGTTTCCAAAGGGGGAGAGAGGCCCCAAATCATGTTGCTTCCAGCTGTTTTTGAAGCTAAGAAACAACTCGCTCTGCCAGGTACTCTTACAGCCTTCCGGGAACACCTCTTACGAAGGCCTGTGAAAAGCAGTTTCTTGGCAGGCCTGATCTGGCTGAGGTAGAACTTCTGCTCTGGGTGTGCTCCATTGCCCTAGAGCTGAAAGGCCCAAAGGGCTGCCTTGTTTCCAAAGGGGGAGAGAGGCCCCAAAGCATCTTGCTTCCACCTCTTGGGAAGCTAAGAAACAACTGGCTGTGCCCAGTGCTCTTATAGCCTAAGAGAACATCTCTTATCAAGGCCTGGGAAACGCACTGTCTAGGCAGGCCTGATCTGGAAGAAGTAGAACTTCGGCTCTGGTTGTGCTCCATTGCCCTAGAGCTGCCAGACCCAACGTGCTGCCTTGTTTCCAAAGGGGCAGAGAGGCCCCAAAGCGTCTTGCTTCCAGCTGTTTGGGAAACAAGGAAACAACTGGCTCTGCACCGTGCTCTCACAGCCTACCGGGAACGTCACATACAAAGGCCTCTGAAACGCAATTCCTTGGCAGGCCTGATCTGGCTGAAGTAGGACTTCTGCTCTGGGTGTGCTCCATTGGCCTAGAGCTGAAAGGCCCAAAGGTCGCCCTTGTTGGCAAAGGGGCAGGGAGCCCCCAAAGCATCTTGCTTCCAGCTCTTTGGGAAGCTAAGAAACAAATGGCTCTGCCCAGTGCTCTAACAGAGTACCGGGAACATCTCTTACCAAAGCCTTTGAAACGCAGTTTCTTGGCAGGCCTTATCTGGCTGAGGTAGAACTTCTGCTCTGGGTGTGCTCCATTGGCCTAGAGCTGCCTGGCCCAAAGGTCGGCCTTGTTTGCAAAGGGGATGAGAGGCCCCAAAGCATCTTGCTTCCAGCTCTTCGGGAAGCTAAGAAACATCTGGCGTTGCCCAGTTCTCTTACAGCCTACCGGGAACATCTCTTACCAAGGCCTCTGAAACGCAGTTTGTTGGTGGCCTGAACTGGCCGAAGTAGAACTTCTGCTCTGGGTGTGCTCCATTGGCCTAGAGCTGCCTGGCCCATAGGGCCGCCTTGTTTGCAAAGGGGATGAGAGGCCCCAAAGCATCTTGCTTCCAGCTCTTCGGGAAGCTAAGAAACATCTGGCGTTGCCCAGTGCTCTTACAGCCTACCGGGAACATCTCTTACCAAGGCCTGTGAAACGCAGTTTGTTGGTGGCCTGAACTGGCCCAAGTAGAACTTCTGCTCTGGGTGTGCTCCACTGGCGTAGAGCTACCTGCCCCAAAGGGCTGCCTTGAGTCCAAAGTGAGAGAGTGGCACCAAAGCTTCTCGCTTCCAGCTCTTCGGGAAGCTAAGAAACATCTGGCGTTGCCCAGTGCTCTTACAGCCTACCGGGAACATCTCTTACCAAGGCCTGTGAAACGCCGTTTCCTGGCAGGCCTGATTTGGCTGAAGTAGAACTTCTGCTCTGGGTGTGCTCCATTGCCCTAGAGCTGCCAGGCCCAAGGTGCTGCCTTGTTTCCAAAGGGGCAGAGAGGCCCCAAAGCATCTTGCTTCCAGCTCTCTGGGAAGCTAAGAACCAACTCGCTCTGCCCCGTGCTCTTACAGCCTACCGGGAACATGTCTTTGAAAGGCCTGTGAAACGCAGTTTCTTGGCAGGCCTCATCTGGCTGAAGTAGAACTCCGGCTCTGGGTGTGCTCCACTGCCCTAGAGCTGCCAGGCCCAAAGTGCTGCCCTGTTTCCAAGGGGCAGAGAGGCCCAAAGCATCTTGCTTCCCGGTCTTTGCGAAGCTAAGACACAACTGGCTCTGCCCAGTGCTCTTACACCTACCGAGAACATCTCTTACCAAGGCCTGTCAAACGCTGTTTCTTTGCAGGCCTGATCAGGCTGAAGTAGAACTCCTGCTCTGCGTGTGCTCCATTGGCCTAGAGCTTCCCGACCCAAAAGGCTGCCTTGTTCCCAAACGGGCAGAGGGGTCCCAAGCATCTTGCTTCCAGCTTTTCAGGAAGGTAAGAAACAACTGGCTCTGCCCAGTGCTCTTACAGCCTACCGGGAACATCTCTTACCAAGGCCTGTGAAATGCAGTTTCCTGGCAGGCCTGATCTGGCTGAAGTAGAACTTCTGCTCTGGGTGTGCTCCATTGCCCTAGAGCTGCCAGGCCCAAAGGGCTGCCTTGTTTCCAAAGACGGAGAGTGGACCCAAAGCATCTTGCTCCCAGCTCTTCGGGAATCTAAGAAACAGCTGGCTCTGCCCAGTGCTCTTACAGCCTAAGAGAACATCTCTTTGAAAGGCCTGTGAAACGCAGTTTCTTGGCAGGCCTGACCTGGCTGAAGTAGAACTTCTGTTCTGGTTGTGCTACATAGGCCTAGAGCTACCAGGACCTAAAGGCTGCCTTGTTTCCAAAGGGTGAGAGAGGCCCCAAAGCATCTTGCTTCCAGCTCTGTGGGAAGCTAAAGCAACTGGCTCTCCACAGTGCTCTCACAGCCTACCGGGAACATCTCTTACCAAGGCCTGTGAAACGCAGTTTCTTGGCAGGCCTGATCTGGCTGAAGTAGAACTCCTGCTCTGGGCGTGCTACTTTGGCCTAGAGCTGCCAGGCCCAAAGGGCCACCTTGTTTCCAAAGGGGCTGAGAGTCCCCAAAGTATCTTGCTTCCAAATCTTTGGGAAGCTAAGAAACAACTGGCTCTGCACAGTGCTCTCACAGCCTTCCGGCAACGTGACAGAGAAAGGCCTGTGAGACGCAGTTTCTTGGAAGGCCTGATCTGGCTGAGGTAGAACTTCTGCTCTGGGTGTACTCCATTGGCCTAGGGCTGCCAGGCCCAAAGGGCTGCCTTTATTTCCAAAGTGAGAGAGAGGCCCCAAAGCATCTTGCTTCCTGCTCTCTGGGAAGCTAAAACAACTGGCTCTGCACAGTGCTCTCAAAGCCAACCGGGAACGTCACATACAAAGGCCTGTGAAACGCAGCTTCTTGACAGGCCTTATCTGGCTGAGGTAGAACTTCTGCTCTGGGTGTGCTACTTTGGCCTAGAGCTGCCAGGCACAAAGGCTGCTTTGTTTCCAAAGGGGGAGAGAGGCCCCAAATCATGTTGCTTCCAGCTGTTTTTGAAGCTAAGAAACAACTCGCTCTGCCAGGTACTCTTCAAGCCTTCCGGGAACACCTCTTACGAAGGCCTGTGAAAAGCAGTTTCTTGGCAGGCCTGATCTGGCTGAGGTAGAACTTCTGCTCTGGGTGTGCTACTTTGGCCTAGAGCTGCCAGGCACAAAGGCTGCTTTGTTTCCAAAGGGGGAGAGAGGCCCCAAATCATGTTTCTTCCAGCTGTTTTTGAAGCTAAGAAACAACTCGCTCTGCCAGGTACTCTTACAGCCTTCCGGGAACACCTCTTACGAAGGCCTGTGAAAAGCAGTTTCTTGGCAGGCCTGATCTGGCTGAGGTAGAACTTCTGCTCTGGGTGTGCTCCATTGCCCTAGAGCTGAAAGGCCCAAAGGGCTGCCTTGTTTCCAAAGGGGGAGAGAGGCCCCAAAGCATCTTGCTTCCACCTCTTGGGAAGCTAAGAAACAACTGGCTGTGCCCAGTGCTCTTATAGCCTAAGAGAACATCTCTTATCAAGGCCTGGGAAACGCACTGTCTAGGCAGGCCTGATCTGGAAGAAGTAGAACTTCGGCTCTGGTTGTGCTCCATTGCCCTAGAGCTGCCAGACCCAACGTGCTGCCTTGTTTCCAAAGGGGCAGAGAGGCCCCAAAGCGTCTTGCTTCCAGCTGTTTGGGAAACAAGGAAACAACTGGCTCTGCACCGTGCTCTCACAGCCTACCGGGAACGTCACATACAAAGGCCTCTGAAACGCAATTCCTTGGCAGGCCTGATCTGGCTGAAGTAGGACTTCTGCTCTGGGTGTGCTCCATTGGCCTAGAGCTGAAAGGCCCAAAGGTCGCCCTTGTTGGCAAAGGGGCAGGGAGCCCCCAAAGCATCTTGCTTCCAGCTCTTTGGGAAGCTAAGAAACAAATGGCTCTGCCCAGTGCTCTAACAGAGTACCGGGAACATCTCTTACCAAAGCCTTTGAAACGCAGTTTCTTGGCAGGCCTTATCTGGCTGAGGTAGAACTTCTGCTCTGGGTGTGCTCCATTGGCCTAGAGCTGCCTGGCCCAAAGGTCGGCCTTGTTTGCAAAGGGGATGAGAGGCCCCAAAGCATCTTGCTTCCAGCTCTTCGGGAAGCTAAGAAACATCTGGCGTTGCCCAGTGCTCTTACAGCCTACCGGGAACATCTCTTACCAAGGCCTCTGAAACGCAGTTTGTTGGTGGCCTGAACTGGCCGAAGTAGAACTTCTGCTCTGGGTGTGCTCCATTGGCCTAGAGCTGCCTGGCCCATAGGGCCGCCTTGTTTGCAAAGGGGATGAGAGGCCCCAAAGCATCTTGCTTCCAGCTCTTCGGGAAGCTAAGAAACATCTGGCGTTGCCCAGTGCTCTTACAGCCTACCGGGAACATCTCTTACCAAGGCCTGTGAAACGCAGTTTGTTGGTGGCCTGAACTGGCCCAAGTAGAACTTCTGCTCTGGGTGTGCTCCACTGGCGTAGAGCTACCTGCCCCAAAGGGCTGCCTTGAGTCCAAAGTGAGAGAGTGGCACCAAAGCTTCTCGCTTCCAGCTCTTCGGGAAGCTAAGAAACATCTGGCGTTGCCCAGTGCTCTTACAGCCTACCGGGAACATCTCTTACCAAGGCCTGTGAAACGCCGTTTCCTGGCAGGCCTGATTTGGCTGAAGTAGAACTTCTGCTCTGGGTGTGCTCCATTGCCCTAGAGCTGCCAGGCCCAAGGTGCTGCCTTGTTTCCAAAGGGGCAGAGAGGCCCCAAAGCATCTTGCTTCCAGCTCTCTGGGAAGCTAAGAACCAACTCGCTCTGCCCCGTGCTCTTACAGCCTACCGGGAACATGTCTTTGAAAGGCCTGTGAAACGCAGTTTCTTGGCAGGCCTCATCTGGCTGAAGTAGAACTCCGGCTCTGGGTGTGCTCCACTGCCCTAGAGCTGCCAGGCCCAAAGTGCTGCCCTGTTTCCAAGGGGCAGAGAGGCCCAAAGCATCTTGCTTCCCGGTCTTTGCGAAGCTAAGACACAACTGGCTCTGCCCAGTGCTCTTACACCTACCGGGAACATCTCTTACCAAGGCCTGTCAAACGCTGTTTCTTTGCAGGCCTGATCAGGCTGAAGTAGAACTCCTGCTCTGCGTGTGCTCCATTGGCCTAGAGCTTCCCGACCCAAAAGGCTGCCTTGTTCCCAAACGGGCAGAGGGGTCCCAAGCATCTTGCTTCCAGCTTTTCAGGAAGGTAAGAAACAACTGGCTCTGCCCAGTGCTCTTACAGCCTACCGGGAACATCTCTTACCAAGGCCTGTGAAATGCAGTTTCCTGGCAGGCCTGATCTGGCTGAAGTAGAACTTCTGCTCTGGGTGTGCTCCATTGCCCTAGAGCTGCCAGGCCCAAAGGGCTGCCTTGTTTCCAAAGACGGAGAGTGGACCCAAAGCATCTTGCTCCCAGCTCTTCGGGAAGCTAAGAAACAGCTGGCTCTGCCCAGTGCTCTTACAGCCTAAGAGAACATCTCTTTGAAAGGCCTGTGAAACGCAGTTTCTTGGCAGGCCTGACCTGGCTGAAGTAGAACTTCTGTTCTGGTTGTGCTACATAGGCCTAGAGCTACCAGGACCTAAAGGCTGCCTTGTTTCCAAAGGGTGAGAGAGGCCCCAAAGCATCTTGCCTCCAGCACTTTGGGAAGCTAAAAAACAACTGGTTCTGCCCAGTGCTCTCACAGCCTACCGTGAACATCTCTTACCAAGGGCTGTGAAACGCAGTTTCTGGGCAGGACTGATCTGCCTGAAGTAGAACTTCTGCTGTGGGTGTGCTCCATTGGCCTAGAGCTGCCAGGCCCAAACGGCTGCCTTGTGTCCAAAGGGAGAGAGAGGCCCCAAAGCATCTTGCTTCCAGCTCTGTGGGAAGCTAAAGCAACTGGCTCTCCACAGTGCTCTCACAGCCTACCGGGAACATCTCTTACCAAGGCCTGTGAAACGCAGTTTCTTGGCAGGCCTGATCTGGCTGAAGTAGAACTCCTGCTCTGGGCGTGCTACTTTGGCCTAGAGCTGCCAGGCCCAAAGGGCCGCCTTGTTTCCAAACGGGCTGAGAGTCCCCAAAGTATCTTGCTTCCAAATCTTTGGGAAGCTAAGAAACAACTGGCTCTGCACAGTGCTCTCACAGCCTACCGGCAACGTGACAGAGAAAGGCCTGTGAGACGCAGTTTCTTGGAAGGCCTGATCTGGCTGAGGTAGAACTTCTGCTCTGGGTGTACTCCATTGGCCTAGGGCTTCCAGGCCCAAAGGGCTGCCTTTATTTCCAAAGTGAGAGAGAGGCCCCAAAGCATCTTGCTTCCTGCTCTCTGGGAAGCTAAAACAACTGGCTCTGCACAGTGCTCTCAAAGCCAACCGGGAACGTCACATACAAAGGCCTGTGAAACGCAGCTTCTTGACAGGCCTTATCTGGCTGAGGTAGAACTTGTGCTCTGGGTGTGCTACTTTGGCCTAGAGCTGCCAGGCACAAAGGCTGCTTTGTTTCCAAAGGGGGAGAGAGGCCCCAAATCATGTTGCTTCCAGCTGTTTTTGAAGCTAAGAAACAACTCGCTCTGCCAGGTACTCTTACAGCCTTCCGGGAACACCTCTTACGAAGGCCTGTGAAAAGCAGTTTCTTGGCAGGCCTGATCTGGCTGAGGTAGAACTTCTGCTCTGGGTGTGCTCCATTGCCCTAGAGCTGAAAGGCCCAAAGGGCTGCCTTGTTTCCAAAGGGGGAGAGAGGCCCCAAAGCATCTTGCTTCCACCTCTTGGGAAGCTAAGAAACAACTGGCTGTGCCCAGTGCTCTTATAGCCTAAGAGAACATCTCTTACCAAGGCCTCTGAAACGCAGTTTGTTGGTGGCCTGAACTGGCCGAAGTAGAACTTCTGCTCTGGGTGTGCTCCATTGGCCTAGAGCTGCCTGGCCCATAGGGCCGCCTTGTTTGCAAAGGGGATGAGAGGCCCCAAAGCATCTTGCTTCCAGCTCTTCGGGAAGCTAAGAAACATCTGGCGTTGCCCAGTGCTCTTACAGCCTACCGGGAACATCTCTTACCAAGGCCTGTGAAACGCAGTTTGTTGGTGGCCTGAACTGGCCCAAGTAGAACTTCTGCTCTGGGTGTGCTCCACTGGCGTAGAGCTACCTGCCCCAAAGGGCTGCCTTGAGTCCAAAGTGAGAGAGTGGCACCAAAGCTTCTCGCTTCCAGCTCTTCGGGAAGCTAAGAAACATCTGGCGTTGCCCAGTGCTCTTACAGCCTACCGGGAACATCTCTTACCAAGGCCTGTGAAACGCCGTTTCCTGGCAGGCCTGATTTGGCTGAAGTAGAACTTCTGCTCTGGGTGTGCTCCATTGCCCTAGAGCTGCCAGGCCCAAGGTGCTGCCTTGTTTCCAAAGGGGCAGAGAGGCCCCAAAGCATCTTGCTTCCAGCTCTCTGGGAAGCTAAGAACCAACTCGCTCTGCCCCGTGCTCTTACAGCCTACCGGGAACATGTCTTTGAAAGGCCTGTGAAACGCAGTTTCTTGGCAGGCCTCATCTGGCTGAAGTAGAACTCCGGCTCTGGGTGTGCTCCACTGCCCTAGAGCTGCCAGGCCCAAAGTGCTGCCCTGTTTCCAAGGGGCAGAGAGGCCCAAAGCATCTTGCTTCCCGGTCTTTGCGAAGCTAAGACACAACTGGCTCTGCCCAGTGCTCTTACACCTACCGAGAACATCTCTTACCAAGGCCTGTCAAACGCTGTTTCTTTGCAGGCCTGATCAGGCTGAAGTAGAACTCCTGCTCTGCGTGTGCTCCATTGGCCTAGAGCTTCCCGACCCAAAAGGCTGCCTTGTTCCCAAACGGGCAGAGGGGTCCCAAGCATCTTGCTTCCAGCTTTTCAGGAAGGTAAGAAACAACTGGCTCTGCCCAGTGCTCTTACAGCCTACCGGGAACATCTCTTACCAAGGCCTGTGAAATGCAGTTTCCTGGCAGGCCTGATCTGGCTGAAGTAGAACTTCTGCTCTGGGTGTGCTCCATTGCCCTAGAGCTGCCAGGCCCAAAGGGCTGCCTTGTTTCCAAAGACGGAGAGTGGACCCAAAGCATCTTGCTCCCAGCTCTTCGGGAAGCTAAGAAACAGCTGGCTCTGCCCAGTGCTCTTACAGCCTAAGAGAACATCTCTTTGAAAGGCCTGTGAAACGCAGTTTCTTGGCAGGCCTGACCTGGCTGAAGTAGAACTTCTGTTCTGGTTGTGCTACATAGGCCTAGAGCTACCAGGACCTAAAGGCTGCCTTGTTTCCAAAGGGTGAGAGAGGCCCCAAAGCATCTTGCTTCCAGCTCTGTGGGAAGCTAAAGCAACTGGCTCTCCACAGTGCTCTCACAGCCTACCGGGAACATCTCTTACCAAGGCCTGTGAAACGCAGTTTCTTGGCAGGCCTGATCTGGCTGAAGTAGAACTCCTGCTCTGGGCGTGCTACTTTGGCCTAGAGCTGCCAGGCCCAAAGGGCCACCTTGTTTCCAAAGGGGCTGAGAGTCTCCAAAGTATCTTGCTTCCAAATCTTTGGGAAGCTAAGAAACAACTGGCTCTGCACAGTGCTCTCACAGCCTTCCGGCAACGTGACAGAGAAAGGCCTGTGAGACGCAGTTTCATGGAAGGCCTGATCTGGCTGAGGTAGAACTTCTGCTCTGGGTGTACTCCATTGGCCTAGGGCTGCCAGGCCCAAAGGGCTGCCTTTATTTCCAAAGTGAGAGAGAGGCCCCAAAGCATCTTGCTTCCTGCTCTCTGGGAAGCTAAAACAACTGGCTCTGCACAGTGCTCTCAAAGCCAACCGGGAACGTCACATACAAAGGCCTGTGAAACGCAGCTTCTTGACAGGCCTTATCTGGCTGAGGTAGAACTTCTGCTCTGGGTGTGCTACTTTGGCCTAGAGCTGCCAGGCACAAAGGCTGCTTTGTTTCCAAAGGGGGAGAGAGGCCCCAAATCATGTTGCTTCCAGCTGTTTTTGAAGCTAAGAAACAACTCGCTCTGCCAGGTACTCTTCAAGCCTTCCAGTAACACCTCTTACAAAGGCCTGTGAAAAGCAGTTTCTTGGCAGGCCTGATCTGGCTGAGGTAGAACTTCTGCTCTGGGTGTGCTACTTTGGCCTAGAGCTGCCAGGCACAAAGGCTGCTTTGTTTCCAAAGGGGGAGAGAGGCCCCAAATCATGTTGCTTCCAGCTGTTTTTGAAGCTAAGAAACAACTCGCTCTGCCAGGTACTCTTACAGCCTTCCGGGAACACCTCTTACGAAGGCCTGTGAAAAGCAGTTTCTTGGCAGGCCTGATCTGGCTGAGGTAGAACTTCTGCTCTGGGTGTGCTCCATTGCCCTAGAGCTGAAAGGCCCAAAGGGCTGCCTTGTTTCCAAAGGGGGAGAGAGGCCCCAAAGCATCTTGCTTCCACCTCTTGGGAAGCTAAGAAACAACTGGCTGTGCCCAGTGCTCTTATAGCCTAAGAGAACATCTCTTATCAAGGCCTGGGAAACGCACTGTCTAGGCAGGCCTGATCTGGAAGAAGTAGAACTTCGGCTCTGGTTGTGCTCCATTGCCCTAGAGCTGCCAGACCCAACGTGCTGCCTTGTTTCCAAAGGGGCAGAGAGGCCCCAAAGCGTCTTGCTTCCAGCTGTTTGGGAAACAAGGAAACAACTGGCTCTGCACCGTGCTCTCACAGCCTACCGGGAACGTCACATACAAAGGCCTCTGAAACGCAATTCCTTGGCAGGCCTGATCTGGCTGAAGTAGGACTTCTGCTCTGGGTGTGCTCCATTGGCCTAGAGCTGAAAGGCCCAAAGGTCGCCCTTGTTGGCAAAGGGGCAGGGAGCCCCCAAAGCATCTTGCTTCCAGCTCTTTGGGAAGCTAAGAAACAAATGGCTCTGCCCAGTGCTCTAACAGAGTACCGGGAACATCTCTTACCAAAGCCTTTGAAACGCAGTTTCTTGGCAGGCCTTATCTGGCTGAGGTAGAACTTCTGCTCTGGGTGTGCTCCATTGGCCTAGAGCTGCCTGGCCCAAAGGTCGGCCTTGTTTGCAAAGGGGATGAGAGGCCCCAAAGCATCTTGCTTCCAGCTCTTCGGGAAGCTAAGAAACATCTGGCGTTGCCCAGTGCTCTTACAGCCTACCGGGAACATCTCTTACCAAGGCCTGTGAAACGCAGTTTGTTGGTGGCCTGAACTGGCCGAAGTAGAACTTCTGCTCTGGGTGTGCTCCATTGGCCTAGAGCTGCCTGGCCCATAGGGCCACCTTGTTTGCAAAGGGGATGAGAGGCCCCAAAGCATCTTGCTTCCAGCTCTTCGGGAAGCTAAGAAACATCTGGCGTTGCCCAGTGCTCTTACAGCCTACCGGGAACATCTCTTACCAAGGCCTGTGAAACGCCGTTTCCTGGCAGGCCTGATTTGGCTGAAGTAGAACTTCTGCTCTGGGTGTGCTCCATTGCCCTAGAGCTGCCAGGCCCAAGGTGCTGCCTTGTTTCCAAAGGGGCAGAGAGGCCCCAAAGCATCTTGCTTCCAGCTCTCTGGGAAGCTAAGAACCAACTCGCTCTGCCCCGTGCTCTTACAGCCTACCGGGAACATGTCTTTGAAAGGCCTGTGAAACGCAGTTTCTTGGCAGGCCTCATCTGGCTGAAGTAGAACTCCGGCTCTGGGTGTGCTCCACTGCCCTAGAGCTGCCAGGCCCAAAGTGCTGCCCTGTTTCCAAGGGGCAGAGAGGCCCAAAGCATCTTGCTTCCCGGTCTTTGCGAAGCTAAGACACAACTGGCTCTGCCCAGTGCTCTTACACCTACCGGGAACATCTCTTACCAAGGCCTGTCAAACGCTGTTTCTTTGCAGGCCTGATCAGGCTGAAGTAGAACTCCTGCTCTGCGTGTGCTCCATTGGCCTAGAGCTTCCCGACCCAAAAGGCTGCCTTGTTCCCAAACGGGCAGAGGGGTCCCAAGCATCTTGCTTCCAGCTTTTCAGGAAGGTAAGAAACAACTGGCTCTGCCCAGTGCTCTTACAGCCTACCGGGAACATCTCTTACCAAGGCCTGTGAAATGCAGTTTCCTGGCAGGCCTGATCTGGCTGAAGTAGAACTTCTGCTCTGGGTGTGCTCCATTGCCCGAGAGCTGCCAGGCCCAAAGGGCTGCCTTGTTTCCAAAGACGGAGAGTGGACCCAAAGCATCTTGCTCCCAGCTCTTCGGGAAGCTAAGAAACAGCTGGCTCTGCCCAGTGCTCTTACAGCCTAAGAGAACATCTCTTTGAAAGGCCTGTGAAACGCAGTTTCTTGGCAGGCCTGACCTGGCTGAAGTAGAACTTCTGTTCTGGTTGTGCTACATAGGCCTAGAGCTACCAGGACCTAAAGGCTGCCTTGTTTCCAAAGGGTGAGAGAGGCCCCAAAGCATCTTGCCTCCAGCACTTTGGAAAGCTAAAAAACAACTGGTTCTGCCCAGTGCTCTCACAGCCTACCGTGAACATCTCTTACCAAGGGCTGTGAAACGCAGTTTCTGGGCAGGACTGATCTGCCTGAAGTAGAACTTCTGCTGTGGGTGTGCTCCATTGGCCTAGAGCTGCCAGGCCCAAACGGCTGCCTTGTGTCCAAAGGGAGAGAGAGGCCCCAAAGCATCTTGCTTCCAGCTCTGTGGGAAGCTAAAGCAACTGGCTCTCCACAGTGCTCTCACAGCCTACCGGGAACATCTCTTACCAAGGCCTGTGAAACGCAGTTTCTTGGCAGGCCTGATCTGGCTGAAGTAGAACTCCTGCTCTGGGCGTGCTACTTTGGCCTAGAGCTGCCAGGACCAAAGGGCCGCCTTGTTTCCAAAGGGGCTGAGAGTCCCCAAAGTATCTTGCTTCCAAATCTTTGGGAAGCTAAGAAACAACTGGCTCTGCACAGTGCTCTCACAGCCTACCGGCAACGTGACAGAGAAAGGCCTGTGAGACGCAGTTTCTTGGAAGGCCTGATCTGGCTGAGGTAGAACTTGTGCTCTGGGTGTGCTACTTTGGCCTAGAGCTGCCAGGCACAAAGGCTGCTTTGTTTCCAAAGGGGGAGAGAGGCCCCAAATCATGTTGCTTCCAGCTGTTTTTGAAGCTAAGAAACAACTCGCTCTGCCAGGTACTCTTACAGCCTTCCGGGAACACCTCTTACGAAGGCCTGTGAAAAGCAGTTTCTTGGCAGGCCTGATCTGGCTGAGGTAGAACTTCTGCTCTGGGTGTGCTCCATTGCCCTAGAGCTGAAAGGCCCAAAGGGCTGCCTTGTTTCCAAAGGGGGAGAGAGGCCCCAAAGCGTCTTGCTTCCAGCTGTTTGGGAAACAAGGAAACAACTGGCTCTGCACCGTGCTCTCACAGCCTACCGGGAACGTCACATACAAAGGCCTCTGAAACGCAGTTCCTTGGCAGGCCTGATCTGGCTGAAGTAGGACTTCTGCTCTGGGTGTGCTCCATTGGCCTAGAGCTGAAAGGACCAAAGGTCGCCCTTGTTCTCAAAGGGGCAGGGAGCCCCCAAAGCATCTTGCTTCCAGCTCTTTGGGAAGCTAAGAAACAAATGGCTCTGCCCAGTGATCGAACAGAGTACCGGGAACATCTCTTACCAAAGACTTTGAAACGCAGTTTCTTGGCAGGCCTTATCTGGCTGAGGTAGAACTTCTGCTCTGGGTGTGCTCCATTGGCCTAGAGCTGCGTGGCCCATAGGGCCGCCTTGTTTGCAAAGGGGATGAGAGGCCCCAAAGCATCTTGCTTCCAGCTCTTCGGGAAGCTAAGAAACATCTGGCGTTGCCCAGTGCTCTTACAGCCTACCGGGAACATCTCTTACCAAGGCCTGTGAAACGCCGTTTCCTGGCAGGCCTGATTTGGCTGATGTAGAACTTCTGCTCTGGGTGTGCTCCATTGCCTTAGAGCTGCCAGGACCAATGTGCTGCCTTGTTTCCAAAGGGGCAGAGAGGCCCCAAAGCATCTTGCTTCCAGCTCTCTGGGAAGCTAAGAACCAACTCGCTCTGCCCCGTGCTCTTACAGCCTACCGGGAACATGTCTTTGAAAGGCCTGTGAAACGCAGTTTCTTGGCCGGCCTGATCTGGCTGAAGTAGAACTCCTCCTTTGGGCGTGCTACCCTGGCCTAGAGCTGCCAGGCCCAAAGGGCCGCCTTGTTTCCAAAGGGGCTGAGAGTCCCCAAAGCATCTTGCTTCCAAATCTTTGGGAAGCTAAGAAACAACTGGCTCTGCACAGTGCTCTCACAGCCTACCGGCAACGTGACAGAGAAAGGCCTGTGAGACGCAGTTTCTTGGAAGGCCTGATCTGGCTGAGGTAGAACTTCTGCTCTGGGTGTGCTCCATTGGCCTAGAGCTGCGTGGCCCATAGGGCCGCCTTGTTGCAAAGGGGATGAGAGGCCCCAAAGCATCTTGCTTCCAGCTCTTCGGGAAGCTAAGAAACATCTGGCGTTGCCCAGTGCTCTTACAGCCTACCGGGAATATCTCTTACCAAGGCCTGTGAAACGCAGTTTGTTGGTGGCCTGAACTGGCCAAAGTAGAACTTCTGCTCTGGGTGTGCTCCACTGGCCTAGAGCTACCTGCCCCAAAGGGCTGCCTTGAGTCCAAAGTGAGAGAGTGGCACCAAAGCTTCTCGCTTCCAGCTCTTCGGGAAGCTAAGAAACATCTGGCGTTGCCCAGTGCTCTTACAGCCTACCGGGAACATCTCTTACCAAGGCCTGTGAAACGCCGTTTCCTGGCAGGCCTGATTTGGCTGAAGTAGAACTTCTGCTCTGGGTGTGCTCCATTGCCCTAGAGCTGCCAGGCCCAATGCGCTGCCTTGTTTCCAAAGGGGCAGAGAGGCCCCAAAGCATCTTGCTTCCAGCTCTCTGGGAAGCTAAGAACCAACTCGCTCTGCCCCGTGCTCTTACAGCCTACCGGGAACATGTCTTTGAAAGGCCTGTGAAACGCAGTTTCTTGGCAGGCCTGATCAGGCTGAAGTAGAACTCCTGCTTTGGGCGTGCTACTTTGGCCTAGAGCTGCCAGGCCTAAAGGGCCGCCTTGTTTCCAAAGGGGCTGAGAGTCCCCAAAGCATCTTGCTTCCAAATCTTTGGGAAGCTAAGAAACAACTGGCTCTGCACAGTGCTCTCACAGCCTACCGGCAACGTGACAGAGAAAGGCCTGTGAGACGCAGTTTCTTGGAAGGCCTGATCTGGCTGAGGTAGAACTTCTGCTCTGGGTGTGCTCCATTGGCCTAGAGCTGCGTGGCCCATAGGGCCGCCTTGTTTGCAAAGGGGATGAGAGGCCCCAAAGCATCTTGCTTCCAGCTCTTCGGGAAGCTAAGAAACATCTGGCGTTGCCCAGTGCTCTTACAGCCTACCGGGAATATCTCTTACCAAGGCCTGTGAAACGCAGTTTGTTGGTGGCCTGAACTGGCCGAAGTAGAACTTCTGCTCTGGGTGTGCTCCACTGGCCTAGAGCTACCTGCCCCAAAGGGCTGCCTTGAGTCCAAAGTGAGAGAGTGGCACGAAAGCTTCTCGCTTACAGCTCTTCGGGAAGCTAAGAAACATCTGGCGTTGCCCAGTGCTCTTACAGCCTACCGGGAACATCTCTTACCAAGGCCTGTGAAACGCCGTTTCCTGGCAGGCCTGATTTGGCTGAAGTAGAACTTCTGCTCTGGGTGTGCTCCATTGCCCTAGAGCTGCCAGGCCCAATGCGCTGCCTTGTTTCCAAAGGGGCAGAGAGGCCACAAAGCATCTTGCTTCCAGCTCTCTGGGAAGCTAAGAACCAACTCGCTCTGCCCCGTGCTCTTACAGCCTACCGGGAACATGTCTTTGAAAGGCCTGTGAAACGCAGTTTCTTGGCAGGCCTGATCAGGCTGAAGTAGAACTCCTGCTTTGGGCGTGCTACTTTGGCCTAGAGCTGCCAGGCCTAAAGGGCCGCCTTGTTTCCAAAGGGGCTGAGAGTCCCCAAAGCATCTTGCTTCCAAATCTTTGGGAAGCTAAGAAACAACTGGCTCTGCACAGTGCTCTCACAGCCTACCGGCAACGTGACAGAGAAAGGCCTGTGAGACGCAGTTTCTTGGAAGGCCTGATCTGGCTGAGGTAGAACTTCTGCTCTGGGTGTACTCCATTGGCCTAGGGCTGCCAGGCCCAAAGGGCTGCCTTCATTTCCAAAGTGTGAGAGAGGCCCCAAAGCATCTTGCTTCCTGCTCTCTGGGAAGCTAAAACAACTGGCTCTGCACAGTGCTCTCAAAGCCAACCGGGAACGTCACATACAAAGGCCTGTGAAACGCAGCTTCTTGACAGGCCTTATCTGGCTGAGGTAGAACTTGTGCTCTGTGTGTGCTACTTTGGCCTAGAGCTGCCAGGCACAAAGGCTGCTTTGTTTCCAAATGGGGAGAGAGGCCCCAAATCATGTTGCTTCCAGCTGTTTTTGAAGCTAAGAAACAACTCGCTCTGCCAGGTACTCTTACAGCCTTCCGGGAACACCTCTTACGAAGGCCTGTGAAAAGCAGTTTCTTGGCAGGCCTGATCTGGCTGAGGTAGAACTTCTGCTCTGGGTGTGCTCCATTGCCCTAGAGCTGAAAGGCCCAAAGGGCTGCCTTGTTTCCAAAGGGGGAGAGAGGCCCCAAAGCATCTTGCTTCCACCTCTTGGGAAGCTAAGAAACAACTGGCTGTGCCCAGTGCTCTTATAGCCTAAGAGAACATCTCTTATCAAGGCCTGTGAACGCACTGTCTAGGCAGGCCTGATCTGGAAGAAGTAGAACTTCGGCTCTGGTTGTGCTCCATTGCCCTAGAGCTGCCAGACCCAACGTGCTGCCTTGTTTCCAAAGGGGCAGAGAGGCCCCAAAGCGTCTTGCTTCCAGCTGTTTGGGAAACAAGGAAACAACTGGCTCTGCACCGTGCTCTCACAGCCTACCGGGAACGTCACATACAAAGGCCTCTGAAACGCAGTTCCTTGGCAGGCCTGATCTGGCTGAAGTAGGACTTCTGCTCTGGGTGTGCTCCATTGGCCTAGAGCTGAAAGGCCCAAAGGTCACCCTTGTTGGCAAAGGGGCAGGGAGCCCCCAAAGCATCTTGCTTCCAGCTCTTTGGGAAGCTAAGAAACAAATGGCTCTGCCCAGTGCTCTAACAGAGTACCGGGAACATCTCTTACCAAAGCCTTTGAAACGCAGTTTCTTGGCAGGCCTTATTTGGCTGAGGTAGAACTTCTGCTCTGGGTGTGCTCCATTGGCCTAGAGCTGCCTGGCCCATAGGGCCACCTTGTTTGCAAAGGGGATGAGAGGCCCCAAAGCATCTTGCTTCCAGCTCTTCGGGAAGCTAAGAAACATCTGGCGTTGCCCAGTGCTCTTACAGCCTACCGGGAACATCTCTTACCAAGGCCTGTGAAACGCAGTTTGTTGGTGGCCTGAACTGGCCGAAGTAGAACTTCTGCTCTGGGTGTGCTCCACTGGGCTAGAGCTACCTGCCCCAAAGGGCTGCCTTGAGTCCAAAGTGAGAGAGTGGCACCAAAGCTTCTCGCTTCCAGCTCTTCGGGAAGCTAAGAAACATCTGGCGTTGCCCAGTGCTCTTACAGCCTACCGGGAACATCTCTTACCAAGGCCTGTGAAACGCCGTTTCCTGGCAGGCCTGATTTGGCTGAAGTAGAACTTCTGCTCTGGGTGTGCTCCATTTAGCTAGAGCTGCCAGGCCCAAGGTGCTGCCTTGTTTACAAAGGGGCAGAGAGGCCCCAAAGCATCTTGCTTCCAGCTCTCTGGGAAGCTAAGAACCAACTCGCTCTGCCCCGTGCTCTTACAGCCTACCGGGAACATGTCTTTGAAAGGCCTGTGAAACGCAGTTTCTTGGCAGGCCTCATCTGGCTGAAGTAGAACTCCGGCTCTGGGTGTGCTCCATTGCCCTAGAGCTGCCAGGCCCAAAGTGCTGCCCTGTTTCCAAGGGGCAGAGAGGCCCAAAGCATCTTGCTTCCCGGTCTTTGCAAAGCTAAGAAACAACTGGCTATGCCCAGTGCTCTTACACCTACCGGGAACATCTCTTACCAAGGCCTGTCAAACGCTGTTTCTTTGCAGGCCTGATCAGGCTGAAGTAGAACTCCTGCTCTGCGTGTGCTCCATTGGCCTAGAGCTTCCCGACCCAAAAGGCTGCCTTGTTCCCAAACGGGCAGAGGGGTCCCAAGCATCTTGCTTCCAGCTTTTCAGGAAGGTAAGAAACAACTGGCTCTGCCCAGTGCTCTTACAGCCTACCGGGAACATCTCTTACCAAGGCCTGTGAAACGCAGTTTCCTGGCAGGCCTGATCTGGCTGAAGTAGAACTTCTGCTCTGGGCGTGCTCCATTGCCCTAGAGCTGCCAGGCCCAAAGGGCTTCCTTGTTTCCAAAGACGGAGAGTGGACCCAAAGCATCTTGCTCCCAGCTCTTCGGGAAGCTAAGAAACAGCTTGCTCTGCCCAGTGCTCTCACAGCCTAAGAGAACATCTCTTTGAAAGGCCTGTGAAACGCAGTTTCTTGGCAGGCCTGACCTGGCTGAAGTAGAACTTCTGTTCTGGTTGTGCTACATAGGCCTAGAGCTACCAGGACCTAAGGGCTGCCTTGTTTCCAAAGGGTGAGAGAGGCCCCAAAGCATCTTGCCTCCAGCACTTTGGGAAGCTAAAAAACAACTGGTTCTGCCCAGTGCTCTCACAGCCTACCGTGAACATCTCTTACCAAGGGCTGTGAAACGCAGTTTCTGGGCAGGACTGATCTGCCTGAAGTAGAACTTCTGCTGTGGGTGTGCTCCATTGGCCTAGAGCTGCCAGGCCCAAACGGCTGCCTTGTGTCCAAAGGGAGAGAGAGGCCCCAAAGCATCTTGCTTCCAGCTCTGTGGGAAGCTAAAGCAACTGGCTCTCCACAGTGCTCTCACAGCCTACCGGGAACATCTCTTACCAAGGCCTGTGAAACGCAGTTTCTTGGCAGGCCTGATCTGGCTGAAGTAGAACTCCTGCTCTGGGCGTGCTACTTTGGCCTAGAGCTGCCAGGCCCAAAGGGCCGCCTTGTTTCCAAAGGGGCTGAGAGTCCCCAAAGCATCTTGCTTCCAAATCTTTGGGAAGCTAAGAAACAACTGGCTCTGCACAGTGCTCTCACAGCCTACCGGCAACGTGACAGAGAAAGGCCTGTGAGACGCAGTTTCTTGGAAGGCCTGATCTGGCTGAGGTAGAACTTCTGCTCTGGGTGTACTCCATTGGCCTAGGGCTGCCAGGCCCAAAGGGCTGCCTTTATTTCCAAAGTGTGAGAGAGGCCCCAAAGCATCTTGCTTCCTGCTCTCTGGGAAGCTAAAACAACTGGCTCTGCACAGTGCTCTCAAAGCCAACCGGGAACGTCACATACAAAGGCCTGTGAAACGCAGCTTCTTGACAGGCCTTATCTGGCTGAGGTAGAACTTGTGCTCTGGGTGTGCTACTTTGGCCTAGAGCTGCCAGGCACAAAGGCTGCTTTGTTTCCAAAGGGGGAGAGAGGCCCCAAATCATGTTGCTTCCAGCTGTTTTTGAAGCTAAGAAACAACTCGCTCTGCCAGGTACTCTTACAGCCTTCCGGGAACACCTCTTACGAAGGCCTGTGAAAAGCAGTTTCTTGGCAGGCCTGATCTGGCTGAGGTAGAACTTCTGCTCTGGGTGTGCTCCATTGCCCTAGAGCTGAAAGGCCCAAAGGGCTGCCTTGTTTCCAAAGGGGGAGAGAGGCCCCAAAGCATCTTGCTTCCACCTCTTGGGAAGCTAAGAAACAACTGGCTGTGCCCAGTGCTCTTATAGCCTAAGAGAACATCTCTTATCAAGGCCTGGGAAACGCACTGTCTAGGCAGGCCTGATCTGGAAGAAGTAGAACTTCGGCTCTGGTTGTGCTCCATTGCCCTAGAGCTGCCAGACCCAACGTGCTGCCTTGTTTCCAAAGGGGCAGAGAGGCCCCAAAGCGTCTTGCTTCCAGCTGTTTGGGAAACAAGGAAACAACTGGGTCTGCACCGTGCTCTCGCAGCCTACCGGGAACGTCACATACAAAGGCCTCTGAAACGCAGTTCCTTGGAAGGCCTGATCTGGCTGAAGTAGTACTTCTGCTCCGGGTGTGCTCCATTGGCCTAGAGCTGAAAGGCCCAAAGGTCGCCCTTGTTGGCAAAGGGGCAGGGAGCCCCCAAAGCATCTTGCTTCCAGCTCTTTGGGAAGCTAAGAAACAAATGGCTCTGCCCAGTTCTCTAACAGAGTACCGGGAACATCTCTTACCAAAGCCTTTGAAACGCAGTTTCTTGGCAGGCCTTATCTTTCTGAGGTAGAACTTCTGCTCTGGGTGTGCTCCATTGGCCTAGAGCTGCCTGGCCCAAAGGTCGGCCTTGTTTGCAAAGGGGATGAGAGGCCCCAAAGCATCTTGCTTCCAGCTCTTCGGGAAGCTAAGAAACATCTGGCGTTGCCCAGTGCTCTTACAGCCTACCGGGAACATCTCTTACCAAGGCCTGTGAAACGCAGTTTGTTGGTGGCCTGAACTGGCCGAAGTAGAACTTCTGCTCTGGGTGTGCTCCATTGGCCTAGAGCTACCTGCCCCAAAGGGCTGCCTTGAGTCCAAAGTGAGAGAGTGGCACCAAAGCTTCTCGCTTACAGCTCTTCGGGAAGCTAAGAAACATCTGGCGTTGCCCAGTGCTCTTACAGCCTACCGGGAACATCTCTTACCAAGGCCTGTGAAACGCCGTTTCCTGGCAGGCCTGATTTGGCTGAAGTAGAACTTCTGCTCTGGGTGTGCTCCATTGCCCTAGAGCTGCCAGGCCCAAGGTGCTGCCTTGTTTCCAAAGGGGCAGAGAGGCCCCAAAGCATCTTGCTTCCAGCTCTCTGGGAAGCTAAGAACCAACTCGCTCTGCCCCGTGCTCTTACAGCCTACCGGGAACATGTCTTTGAAAGGCCTCTGAAACGCAGTTTCTTGGCAGGCCTCATCTGGCTGAAGTAGAACTCCGGCTCTGGGTGTGCTCCATTGCCCTAGAGCTGCCAGGCCCAAAGTGCTGCCCTGTTTCCAAGGGGCAGAGAGGCCCAAAGCATCTTGCTTCCCGGTCTTTGCGAAGCTAAGACACAACTGGCTCTGCCCAGTGCTCTTACACCTACCGGGAACATCTCTTACCAAGGCCTGTCAAACGCTGTTTCTTTGCAGGCCTGATCAGGCTGAAGTAGAACTCCTGCTCTGCGTGTGCTCCATTGGCCTAGAGCTTCCCGACCCAAAAGGCTGCCTTGTTCCCAAACGGGCAGAGGGGTCCCAAGCATCTTGCTTCCAGCTTTTCAGGAAGGTAAGAAACAACTGGCTCTGCCCAGTGCTCTTACAGCCTACCGGGAACATCTCTTACCAAGGCCTGTGAAACGCAGTTTCCTGGCAGGCCTGATCTGGCTGAAGTAGAACTTCTGCTCTGGGTGTGCTCCATTGCCCTAGAGCTGCCAGGCCCAAAGGGCTGCCTTGTTTCCAAAGACGGAGAGTGGACCCAAAGCATCTTGCTCCCAGCTCTTCGGGAAGCTAAGAAACAGCTGGCTCTGCCCAGTGCTCTTACAGCCTAAGAGAACTTCTCTTTGAAAGGCCTGTGAAACGCAGTTTCTTGGCAGGCCTGACCTGGCTGAAGTAGAACTTCTGTTCTGGTTGTGCTACATAGGCCTAGAGCTACCAGGACCTAAGGGCTGCCTTGTTTCCAAAGGGTGAGAGAGGCCCCAAAGCATCTTGCCTCCAGCACTTTGGGAAGCTAAAAAACAACTGGTTCTGCCCAGTGCTCTCACAGCCTACCGTGAACATCTCTTACCAAGGGCTGTGAAACGCAGTTTCTGGGCAGGACTGATCTGCCTGAAGTAGAACTTCTGCTGTGGGTGTGCTCCATTGGCCTAGAGCTGCCAGGCCCAAACGGCTGCCTTGTGTCCAAAGGGAGAGAGAGGCCCCAAGGCATCTTGCTTCCAGCTCTGTGGGAAGCTAAAGCAACTGGCTCTCCACAGTGCTCTCACAGCCTACCGGGAACATCTCTTACCAAGGCCTGTGAAACGCAGTTTCTTGGCAGGCCTGATCTGGCTGAAGTAGAACTCCTGCTCTGGGCGTGCTACTTTGGCCTAGAGCTGCCAGGCCCAAAGGGCCGCCTTGTTTCCAAAGGGGCTGAGAGTCCCCAAAGCATCTTGCTTCCAAATCTTTGGGAAGCTAAGAAACAACTGGCTCTGCACAGTGCTCTCACAGCCTACCGGCAACGTGACAGAGAAAGGCCTGTGAGACGCAGTTTCTTGGAAGGCCTGATCTGGCTGAGGTAGAACTTGTGCTCTGGGTGTGCTACTTTGGCCTAGAGCTGCCAGGCACAAAGGCTGCTTTGTTTCCAAAGGGGGAGAGAGGCCCCAAATCATGTTGCTTCCAGCTGTTTTTGAAGCTAAGAAACAACTCGCTCTGCCAGGTACTCTTACAGCCTTCCGGGAACACCTCTTACGAAGGCCTGTGAAAAGCAGTTTCTTGGCAGGCCTGATCTGGCTGAGGTAGAACTTCTGCTCTGGGTGTGCTCCATTGCCCTACAGCTGAAAGGCCCAAAGGGCTGCCTTGTTTCCAAAGGGGGAGAGAGGCCCCAAAGCATCTTGCTTCCACCTCTTGGGAAGCTAAGAAACAACTGGCTGTGCCCAGTGCTCTTATAGCCTAAGAGAACATCTCTTATCAAGGCCTGGGAAACGCACTGTCTAGGCAGGCCTGATCTGGAAGAAGTAGAACTTCGGCTCTGGTTGTGCTCCATTGCCCTAGAGCTGCCAGACCCAACGTGCTGCCTTGTTTCCAAAGGGGCAGAGAGGCCCCAAAGCGTCTTGCTTCCAGCTGTTTGGGAAACAAGGAAACAACTGGCTCTGCACCGTGCTCTCACAGCCTACCGGGAACGTCACATACAAAGGCCTCTGAAACGCAGTTCCTTGGCAGGCCTGATCTGGCTGAAGTAGGACTTCTGCTCTGGGTGTGCTCCATTGGCCTAGAGCTGAAAGGCCCAAAGGTCGCCCTTGTTGGCAAAGGGGCAGGGAGCCCCCAAAGCATCTTGCTTCCAGCTCTTTGGGAAGCTAAGAAACAACTGTCTCTGCCCAGTGCTCTAACAGAGTACCGGGAACATCTCTTACCAAAGCCTTTGAAACGCAGTTTCTTGGCAGGCCTTATCTGGCTGAGGTAGAACTTCTGCTCTGGGTGTGCTCCATTGGCCTAGAGCTGCCTGGCCCAAAGGTCGGCCTTGTTTGCAAAGGGGATGAGAGGCCCCAAAGCATCTTGCTTCCAGCTCTTCGGGAAGCTAAGAAACATCTGGCGTTGCCCAGTGCTCTTACAGCCTACCGGGAACATCTCTTACCAAGGCCTGTGAAACGCAGTTTGTTGGTGGCCTGAACTGGCCGAAGTAGAACTTCTGCTCTGGGTGTGCTCCATTGGCCTAGAGCTGCCTGGCCCATAGGGCCACCTTGTTTGCAAAGGGGATGAGAGGCCCCAAAGCATCTTGCTTCCAGCTCTTCGGGAAGCTAAGAAACATCTGGCGTTGCCCAGTGCTCTTACAGCCTACCGGGAACATCTCTTACCAAGGCCTGTGAAACGCAGTTTGTTGGTGGCCTGAACTGGCCGAAGTAGAACTTCTGCTCTGGGTGTGCTCCACTGGCCTAGAGCTACCTGCCCCAAAGGGCTGCCTTGAGTCCAAAGTGAGAGAGTGGCACGAAAGCTTCTCGCTTACAGCTCTTCGGGAAGCTAAGAAACATCTGGCGTTGCCCAGTGCTCTTACAGCCTACCGGGAACATCTCTTACCAAGGCCTGTGAAACGCCGTTTCCTGGCAGGCCTGATTTGGCTGAAGTAGAACTTCTGCTCTGGGTGTGCTCCATTGCCCTAGAGCTGCCAGGCCCAAGGTGCTGCCTTGTTTCCAAAGGGGCAGAGAGGCCCCAAAGCATCTTGCTTCCAGCTCTCTGGGAAGCTAAGAACCAACTCGCTCTGCCCCGTGCTCTTACAGCCTACCGGGAACATGTCTTTGAAAGGCCTGTGAAACGCAGTTTCATGGCAGGCCTCATCTGGCTGAAGTAGAACTCCGGCTCTGGGTGTGCTCCACTGCCCTAGAGCTGCCAGGCCCAAAGTGCTGCCCTGTTTCCAAGGGGCAGAGAGGCCCAAAGCATCTTGCTTCCCGGTCTTTGCGAAGCTAAGACACAACTGGCTCTGCCCAGTGCTCTTACACCTACCGGGAACATCTCTTACCAAGGCCTGTCAAACGATGTTTCTTTGCAGGCCTGATCAGGCTGAAGTAGAACTCCTGCTCTGCGTGTGCTCCATTGGCCTAGAGCTTCCCGACCCAAAAGGCTGCCTTGTTCCCAAACGGGCAGAGGGGTCCCAAGCATCTTGCTTCCAGCTTTTCAGGAAGGTAAGAAACAACTGGCTCTGCCCAGTGCTCTTACAGCCTACCGGGAACATCTCTTACCAAGGCCTGTGAAACGCAGTTTCCTGGCAGGCCTGATCTGGCTGAAGTAGAACTCCTGCTCTGGGCGTGCTACTTTGGCCTAGAGCTGCCAGGCCCAAAGGGCCGCCTTGTTTCCAAAGGGGCTGAGAGTCCCCAAAGCATCTTGCTTCCAAATCTTTGGGAAGCTAAGAAACAACTGGCTCTGCACAGTGCTCTCACAGCCTACCGGCAACGTGACAGAGAAAGGCCTGTGAGACGCAGTTTCTTGGAAGGCCTGATCTGGCTGAGGTAGAACTTCTGCTCTGGGTGTACTCCATTGGCCTAGAGCTGAAAGGCCCAAAGGGCTGCCTTTATTTCCAAAGTGTGAGAGAGGCCCCAAAGCATCTTGCTTCCTGCTCTCTGGGAAGCTAAAACAACTGGCTCTGCACAGTGCTCTCAAAACCAACCGGGAACGTCACATACAAAGGCCTGTGAAACGCAGCTTCTTGACAGGCCTTATCTGGCTGAGGTAGAACTTGTGCTCTGGGTGTGCTACTTTGGCCTAGAGCTGCCAGGCACAAAGGCTGCTTTGTTTCCAAAGGGGGAGAGAGGCCCCAAATCATGTTGCTTCCAGCTGTTTTTGAAGCTAAGAAACAACTCGCTCTGCCAGGTACTCTTACAGCCTTCCGGGAACACCTCTTACGAAGGCCTGTGAAAAGCAGTTTCTTGGCAGGCCTGATCTGGCTGAGGTAGAACTTCTGCTCTGGGTGTGCTCCATTGCCCTAGAGCTGAAAGGCCCAAAGGGCTGCCTTGTTTCCAAAGGGGGAGAGAGGCCCCAAAGCATCTTGCTTCCACCTCTTGGGAAGCTAAGAAACAACTGGCTGTGCCCTGTGCTCTTATAGCCTAAGAGAACATCTCTTATCAAGGCCTGGGAAACGCACTGTCTAGGCAGGCCTGATCTGGAAGAAGTAGAACTTCGGCTCTGGTTGTGCTCCATTGCCCTAGAGCTGCCAGACCCAACGTGCTGCCTTGTTTCCAAAGGGGCAGAGAGGCCCCAAAGCGTCTTGCTTCCAGCTGTTTGGGAAACAAGGAAACAACTGGCTCTGCACCGTGCTCTCACAGCCTACCGGGAACGTCACATACAAAGGCCTCTGAAACGCAGTTCCTTGGCAGGCCTGATCTGGCTGAAGTAGGACTTCTGCTCTGGGTGTGCTCCATTGGCCTAGAGCTGAAAGGCCCAAAGGTCGCCCTTGTTGGCAAAGGGGCAGGGAGCCCCCAAAGCATCTTGCTTCCAGCTCTTTGGGAAGCTAAGAAACAAATGGCTCTGCCCAGTGCTCTAACAGAGTACCGGGAACATCTCTTACCAAAGCCTTTGAAACGCAGTTTCTTGGCAGGCCTTATCTGGCTGAGGTAGAACTTCTGCTCTGGGTGTGCTCCATTGGCCTAGAGCTGCCTGGCCCATAGGGCCACCTTGTTTGCAAAGGGGATGAGAGGCCCCAAAGCATCTTGCTTCCAGCTCTTCGGGAAGCTAAGAAACATCTGGCGTTGCCCAGTGCTCTTACAGCCTACCGGGAACATCTCTTACCAAGGCCTGTGAAACGCAGTTTGTTGGTGGCCTGAACTGGCCGAAGTAGAACTTCTGCTCTGGGTGTGCTCCATTGGTCTAGAGCTGCCTGGCCCATAGGGCCACCTTGTTTGCAAAGGGGATGAGAGGCCCCAAAGCATCTTGCTTCCAGCTCTTCGGGAAGCTAAGAAACATCTGGCGTTGCCCAGTGCTCTTACAGCCTACCGGGAACATCTCTTACCAAGGCCTGTGAAACGCCGTTTCCTGGCAGGCCTGATTTGGCTGAAGTAGAACTTCTGCTCTGGGTGTGCTCCATTGCCCTAGAGCTGCCAGGCCCAAGGTGCTGCCTTGTTTCCAAAGGGGCAGAGAGGCCCCAAAGCATCTTGCTTCCAGCTCTCTGGGAAGCTAAGAACCAACTCGCTCTGCCCCGTGCTCTTACAGCCTACCGGGAACATGTCTTTGAAAGGCCTGTGAAACGCAGTTTCTTGGCAGGCCTCATCTGGCTGAAGTAGAACTCCGGCTCTGGGTGTGCTCCATTGCCCTAGAGCTGCCAGGCCCCAAGTGCTGCCCTGTTTCCAAGGGGCAGAGAGGCCCAAAGCATCTTGCTTCCCAGTCTTTGCGAAGCTAAGAAACAACTGGCTCTGCCCAGTGCTCTTACACCTACCGGGAACATCTCTTACCAAGGCCTGTCAAACGCTGTTTCTTTGCAGGCCTGATCAGGCTGAAGTAGAACTCCTGCTCTGCGTGTGCTCCATTGGCCTAGAGCTTCCCGACCCAAAAGGCTGCCTTGTTCCCAAACGGGCAGAGGGGTCCCAAGCATCTTGCTTCCAGCTTTTCAGGAAGGTAAGAAACAACTGGCTCTGCCCAGTGCTCTTACAGCCTACCGGGAACATCTCTTACCAAGGCCTGTGAAACGCAGTTTCCTGGCAGGCCTGATCTGGCTGAAGTAGAACTTCTGCTCTGGGTGTGCTCCATTGCCCTAGAGCTGCCAGGCCCAAAGGGCTGCCTTGTTTCCAAAGACGGAGAGTGGACCCAAAGCATCTTGCTCCCAGCTCTTCGGGAAGCTAAGAAACAGCTGGCTCTGCCCAGTGCTCTTACAGCCTAAGAGAACATCTCTTTGAAAGGCCTGTGAAACGCAGTTTCTTGGCAGGCCTGACCTGGCTGAAGTAGAACTTCTGTTCTGGTTGTGCTACATAGGCCTAGAGCTACCAGGACCTAAGGGCTGCCTTGTTTCCAAAGGGTGAGAGAGGCCCCAAAGCATCTTGCCTCCAGCACTTTGGGAAGCTAAAAAACAACTGGTTCTGCCCAGTGCTCTCACAGCCTACCGTGAACATCTCTTACCAAGGGCTGTGAAACGCAGTTTCTGGGCAGGACTGATCTGCCTGAAGTAGAACTTCTGCTGTGGGTGTGCTCCATTGGCCTAGAGCTGCCAGGCCCAAACGGCTGCCTTGTGTCCAAAGGGAGAGAGAGGCCCCAAGGCATCTTGCTTCCAGCTCTGTGGGAAGCTAAAGCAACTGGCTCTCCACAGTGCTCTCACAGCCTACCGGGAACATCTCTTACCAAGGCCTGTGAAACGCAGTTTCTTGGCAGGCCTGATCTGGCTGAAGTAGAACTCCTGCTCTGGGCGTGCTACTTTGGCCTAGAGCTGCCAGGCCCAAAGGGCCGCCTCGTTTCCAAAGGGGCTGAGAGTCCCCAAAGCATCTTGCTTCCAAATCTTTGGGAAGCTAAGAAACAACTGGCTCTGCACAGTGCTCTCACAGCCTACCGGCAACGTGACAGAGAAAGGCCTGTGAGACGCAGTTTCTTGGAAGGCCTGATCTGGCTGAGGTAGAACTTGTGCTCTGGGTGTGCTACTTTGGCCTAGAGCTGCCAGGCACAAAGGCTGCTTTGTTTCCAAAGGGGGAGAGAGGCCCCAAATCATGTTGCTTCCAGCTGTTTTTGAAGCTAAGAAACAACTCGCTCTGCCAGGTACTCTTACAGCCTTCCGGGAACACCTCTTACGAAAGCCTGTGAAAAGCAGTTTCTTGGCAGGCCTGATCTGGCTGAGGTAGAACTTCTGCTCTGGGTGTGCTCCATTGCCCTAGAGCTGAAAGGCCCAAAGGGCTGCCTTGTTTCCAAAGGGGGAGAGAGGCCCCAAAGCATCTTGCTTCCACCTCTTGGGAAGCTAAGAAACAACTGGCTGTGCCCTGTGCTCTTATAGCCTAAGAGAACATCTCTTATCAAGGCCTGGGAAACGCACTGTCTAGGCAGGCCTGATCTGGAAGAAGTAGAACTTCGGCTCTGGTTGTGCTCCATTGCCCTAGAGCTGCCAGACCCAACGTGCTGCCTTGTTTCCAAAGGGGCAGAGAGGCCCCAAAGCGTCTTGCTTCCAGCTGTTTGGGAAACAAGGAAACAACTGGCTCTGCACCGTGCTCTCACAGCCTACCGGGAACGTCACATACAAAGGCCTCTGAAACGCAGTTCCTTGGCAGGCCTGATCTGGCTGAAGTAGGACTTCTGCTCTGGGTGTGCTCCATTGGCCTAGAGCTGAAAGGCCCAAAGGTCGCCCTTGTTGGCAAAGGGGCAGGGAGCCCCCAAAGCATCTTGCTTCCAGCTCTTTGGGAAGCTAAGAAACAAATGGCTCTGCCCAGTGCTCTAACAGAGTACCGGGAACATCTCTTACCAAAGCCTTTGAAACGCAGTTTCTTGGCAGGCCTTATCTGGCTGAGGTAGAACTTCTGCTCTGGGTGTGCTCCATTGGCCTAGAGCTGCCTGGCCCAAAGGTCGGCCTTGTTTGCAAAGGGGATGAGAGGCCCCAAAGCATCTTGCTTCCAGCTCTTCGGGAAGCTAAGAAACATCTGGCGTTGCCCAGTGCTCTTACAGCCTACCGGGAACATCTCTTACCAAGGCCTGTGAAACGCAGTTTGTTGGTGGCCTGAACTGGCCGAAGTAGAACTTCTGCTCTGGGTGTGCTCCATTGGCCTAGAGCTGCCTGGCCCATAGGGCCACCTTGTTTGCAAAGGGGATGAGAGGCCCCAAAGCATCTTGCTTCCAGCTCTTCGGGAAGCTAAGAAACATCTGGCGTTGCCCAGTGCTCTTACAGCCTACCGGGAACATCTCTTACCAAGGCCTGTGAAACGCCGTTTCCTGGCAGGCCTGATTTGGCTGAAGTAGAACTTCTGCTCTGGGTGTGCTCCATTGCCCTAGAGCTGCCAGGCCCAAGGTGCTGCCTTGTTTCCAAAGGGGCAGAGAGGCCCCAAAGCATCTTGCTTCCAGCTCTCTGGGAAGCTAAGAACCAACTCGCTCTGCCCCGTGCTCTTACAGCCTACCGGGAACATGTCTTTGAAAGGCCTGTGAAACGCAGTTTCTTGGCAGGCCTCATCTGGCTGAAGTAGAACTCCGGCTCTGGGTGTGCTCCATTGCCCTAGAGCTGCCAGGCCCCAAGTGCTGCCCTGTTTCCAAGGGGCAGAGAGGCCCAAAGCATCTTGCTTCCCGGTCTTTGCGAAGCTAAGAAACAACTGGCTCTGCCCAGTGCTCTTACACCTACCGGGAACATCTCTTACCAAGGCCTGTCAAACGCTGTTTCTTTGCAGGCCTGATCAGGCTGAAGTAGAACTCCTGCTCTGCGTGTGCTCCATTGGCCTAGAGCTTCCCGACCCAAAAGGCTGCCTTGTTCCCAAACGGGCAGAGGGGTCCCAAGCATCTTGCTTCCAGCTTTTCAGGAAGGTAAGAAACAACTGGCTCTGCCCAGTGCTCTTACAGCCTACCGGGAACATCTCTTACCAAGGCCTGTGAAACGCAGTTTCCTGGCAGGCCTGATCTGGCTGAAGTAGAACTTCTGCTCTGGGTGTGCTCCATTGCCCTAGAGCTGCCAGGCCCAAAGGGCTGCCTTGTTTCCAAAGACGGAGAGTGGACCCAAAGCATCTTGCTCCCAGCTCTTCGGGAAGCTAAGAAACAGCTGGCTCTGCCCAGTGCTCTTACAGCCTAAGAGAACATCTCTTTGAAAGGCCTGTGAAACGCAGTTTCTTGGCAGGCCTGACCTGGCTGAAGTAGAACTTCTGTTCTGGTTGTGCTACATAGGCCTAGAGCTACCAGGACCTAAGGGCTGCCTTGTTTCCAAAGGGTGAGAGAGGCCCCAAAGCATCTTGCCTCCAGCACTTTGGGAAGCTAAAAAACAACTGGTTCTGCCCAGTGCTCTCACAGCCTACCGTGAACATCTCTTACCAAGGGCTGTGAAACGCAGTTTCTGGGCAGGACTGATCTGCCTGAAGTAGAACTTCTGCTGTGGGTGTGCTCCATTGGCCTAGAGCTGCCAGGCCCAAACGGCTGCCTTGTGTCCAAAGGGAGAGAGAGGCCCCAAGGCATCTTGCTTCCAGCTCTGTGGGAAGCTAAAGCAACTGGCTCTCCACAGTGCTCTCACAGCCTACCGGGAACATCTCTTACCAAGGCCTGTGAAACGCAGTTTCTTGGCAGGCCTGATCTGGCTGAAGTAGAACTCCTGCTCTGGGCGTGCTACTTTGGCCTAGAGCTGCCAGGCCCAAAGGGCCGCCTTGTTTCCAAAGGGGCTGAGAGTCCCCAAAGCATCTTGCTTCCAAATCTTTGGGAAGCTAAGAAACAACTGGCTCTGCACAGTGCTCTCACAGCCTACCGGCAACGTGACAGAGAAAGGCCTGTGAGACGCAGTTTCTTGGAAGGCCTGATCTGGCTGAGGTAGAACTTGTGCTCTGGGTGTGCTACTTTGGCCTAGAGCTGCCAGGCACAAAGGCTGCTTTGTTTCCAAAGGGGGAGAGAGGCCCCAAATCATGTTGCTTCCAGATGTTTTTGAAGCTAAGAAACAACTCGCTCTGCCAGGTACTCTTACAGCCTTCCGGGAACACCTCTTACGAAGGCCTGTGAAAAGCAGTTTCTTGGCAGGCCTGATCTGGCTGAGGTAGAACTTCTGCTCTGGGTGTGCTCCATTGCCCTAGAGCTGAAAGGCCCAAAGGGCTGCCTTGTTTCCAAAGGGGGAGAGAGGCCCCAAAGCATCTTGCTTCCACCTCTTGGGAAGCTAAGAAACAACTGGCTGTGCCCAGTGCTCTTATAGCCTAAGAGAACATCTCTTATCAAGGCCTGGGAAACGCACTGTCTAGGCAGGCCTGATCTGGAAGAAGTAGAACTTCGGCTCTGGTTGTGCTCCATTGCCCTAGAGCTGCCAGACCCAACGTGCTGCCTTGTTTCCAAAGGGGCAGAGAGGCCCCAAAGCGTCTTGCTTCCAGCTGTTTGGGAAACAAGGAAACAACTGGCTCTGCACCGTGCTCTCACAGCCTACCGGGAACGTCACATACAAAGGCCTCTGAAACGCAGTTCCTTGGCAGGCCTGATCTGGCTGAAGTAGGACTTCTGCTCTGGGTGTGCTCCATTGGCCTAGAGCTGAAAGGCCCAAAGGGCGCCCTTGTTGGCAAAGGGGCAGGGAGCCCCCAAAGCATCTTGCTTCCAGCTCTTTGGGAAGCTAAGAAACAAATGGCTCTGCCCAGTGCTCTAACAGAGTACCGGGAACATCTCTTACCAAAGCCTTTGAAACGCAGTTTCTTGGCAGGCCTTATCTGGCTGAGGTAGAACTTCTGCTCTGGGTGTGCTCCATTGGCCTAGAGCTGCCTGGCCCAAAGGTCGGCCTTGTTTGCAAAGGGGATGAGAGGCCCCAAAGCATCTTGCTTCCAGCTCTTCGGGAAGCTAAGAAACATCTGGCGTTGCCCAGTGCTCTTACAGCCTACCGGGAACATCTCTTACCAAGGCCTGTGAAACGCAGTTTGTTGGTGGCCTGAACTGGCCGAAGTAGAACTTCTGCTCTGGGTGTGCTCCATTGGCCTAGAGCTGCCTGGCCCATAGGGCCACCTTGTTTGCAAAGGGGATGAGAGGCCCCAAAGCATCTTGCTTCCAGCTCTTCGGGAAGCTAAGAAACATCTGGCGTTGCCCAGTGCTCTTACAGCCTACCGGGAACATCTCTTACCAAGGCCTGTGAAACGCCGTTTCCTGGCAGGCCTGATTTGGCTGAAGTAGAACTTCTGCTCTGGGTGTGCTCCATTGCCCTAGAGCTGCCAGGCCCAAGGTGCTGCCTTGTTTCCAAAGGGGCAGAGAGGCCCCAAAGCATCTTGCTTCCAGCTCTCTGGGAAGCTAAGAACCAACTCGCTCTGCCCCGTGCTCTTACAGCCTACCGGGAACATGTCTTTGAAAGGCCTGTGAAACGCAGTTTCTTGGCAGGCCTCATCTGGCTGAAGTAGAACTCCGGCTCTGGGTGTGCTCCATTGCCCTAGAGCTGCCAGGCCCCAAGTGCTGCCCTGTTTCCAAGGGGCAGAGAGGCCCAAAGCATCTTGCTTCCCGGTCTTTGCGAAGCTAAGAAACAACTGGCTCTGCCCAGTGCTCTTACACCTACCGGGAACATCTCTTACCAAGGCCTGTCAAACGCTGTTTCTTTGCAGGCCTGATCAGGCTGAAGTAGAACTCCTGCTCTGCGTGTGCTCCATTGGCCTAGAGCTTCCCGACCCAAAAGGCTGCCTTGTTCCCAAACGGGCAGAGGGGTCCCAAGCATCTTGCTTCCAGCTTTTCAGGAAGGTAAGAAACAACTGGCTCTGCCCAGTGCTCTTACAGCCTACCGGGAACATCTCTTACCAAGGCCTGTGAAACGCAGTTTCCTGGCAGGCCTGATCTGGCTGAAGTAGAACTTCTGCTCTGGGTGTGCTCCATTGCCCTAGAGCTGCCAGGCCCAAAGGGCTGCCTTGTTTCCAAAGACGGAGAGTGGACCCAAAGCATCTTGCTCCCAGCTCTTCGGGAAGCTAAGAAACAGCTGGCTCTGCCCAGTGCTCTTACAGCCTAAGAGAACATCTCTTTGAAAGGCCTGTGAAACGCAGTTTCTTGGCAGGCCTGACCTGGCTGAAGTAGAACTTCTGTTCTGGTTGTGCTACATAGGCCTAGAGCTACCAGGACCTAAGGGCTGCCTTGTTTCCAAAGGGTGAGAGAGGCCCCAAAGCATCTTGCCTCCAGCACTTTGGGAAGCTAAAAAACAACTGGTTCTGCCCAGTGCTCTCACAGCCTACCGTGAACATCTCTTACCAAGGGCTGTGAAACGCAGTTTCTGGGCAGGACTGATCTGCCTGAAGTAGAACTTCTGCTGTGGGTGTGCTCCATTGGCCTAGAGCTGCCAGGCCCAAACGGCTGCCTTGTGTCCAAAGGGAGAGAGAGGCCCCAAGGCATCTTGCTTCCAGCTCTGTGGGAAGCTAAAGCAACTGGCTCTCCACAGTGCTCTCACAGCCTACCGGGAACATCTCTTACCAAGGCCTGTGAAACGCAGTTTCTTGGCAGGCCTGATCTGGCTGAAGTAGAACTCCTGCTCTGGGCGTGCTACTTTGGCCTAGAGCTGCCAGGCCCAAAGGGCCGCCTTGTTTCCAAAGGGGCTGAGAGTCCCCAAAGCATCTTGCTTCCAAATCTTTGGGAAGCTAAGAAACAACTGGCTCTGCACAGTGCTCTCACAGCCTACCGGCAACGTGACAGAGAAAGGCCTGTGAGACGCAGTTTCTTGGAAGGCCTGATCTGGCTGAGGTAGAACTTCTGCTCTGGGTGTGCTACTTTGGCCTAGAGCTGCCAGGCACAAAGGCTGCTTTGTTTCCAAAGGGGGAGAGAGGCCCCAAATCATGTTGCTTCCAGATGTTTTTGAAGCTAAGAAACAACTCGCTCTGCCAGGTACTCTTACAGCCTTCCGGGAACACCTCTTACGAAGGCCTGTGAAAAGCAGTTTCTTGGCAGGCCTGATCTGGCTGAGGTAGAACTTCTGCTCTGGGTGTGCTCCATTGCCCTAGAGCTGAAAGGCCCAAAGGGCTGCCTTGTTTCCAAAGGGGGAGAGAGGCCCCAAAGCATCTTGCTTCCACCTCTTGGGAAGCTAAGAAACAACTGGCTGTGCCCAGTGCTCTTATAGCCTAAGAGAACATCTCTTATCAAGGCCTGGGAAACGCACTGTCTAGGCAGGCCTGATCTGGAAGAAGTAGAACTTCGGCTCTGGTTGTGCTCCATTGCCCTAGAGCTGCCAGACCCAACGTGCTGCCTTGTTTCCAAAGGGGCAGAGAGGCCCCAAAGCGTCTTGCTTCCAGCTGTTTGGGAAACAAGGAAACAACTGGCTCTGCACCGTGCTCTCACAGCCTACCGGGAACGTCACATACAAAGGCCTCTGAAACGCAGTTCCTTGGCAGGCCTGATCTGGCTGAAGTAGGACTTCTGCTCTGGGTGTGCTCCATTGGCCTAGAGCTGAAAGGCCCAAAGGGCGCCCTTGTTGGCAAAGGGGCAGGGAGCCCCCAAAGCATCTTGCTTCCAGCTCTTTGGGAAGCTAAGAAACAAATGGCTCTGCCCAGTGCTCTAACAGAGTACCGGGAACATCTCTTACCAAAGCCTTTGAAACGCAGTTTCTTGGCAGGCCTTATCTGGCTGAGGTAGAACTTCTGCTCTGGGTGTGCTCCATTGGCCTAGAGCTGCCTGGCCCAAAGGTCGGCCTTGTTTGCAAAGGGGATGAGAGGCCCCAAAGCATCTTGCTTCCAGCTCTTCGGGAAGCTAAGAAACATCTGGCGTTGCCCAGTGCTCTTACAGCCTACCGGGAACATCTCTTACCAAGGCCTGTGAAACGCAGTTTGTTGGTGGCCTGAACTGGCCGAAGTAGAACTTCTGCTCTGGGTGTGCTCCATTGGCCTAGAGCTGCCTGGCCCATAGGGCCACCTTGTTTGCAAAGGGGATGAGAGGCCCCAAAGCATCTTGCTTCCAGCTCTTCGGGAAGCTAAGAAACATCTGGCGTTGCCCAGTGCTCTTACAGCCTACCGGGAACATCTCTTACCAAGGCCTGTGAAACGCCGTTTCCTGGCAGGCCTGATTTGGCTGAAGTAGAACTTCTGCTCTGGGTGTGCTCCATTGCCCTAGAGCTGCCAGGCCCAAGGTGCTGCCTTGTTTCCAAAGGGGCAGAGAGGCCCCAAAGCATCTTGCTTCCAGCTCTCTGGGAAGCTAAGAACCAACTCGCTCTGCCCCGTGCTCTTACAGCCTACCGGGAACATGTCTTTGAAAGGCCTGTGAAACGCAGTTTCTTGGCAGGCCTCATCTGGCTGAAGTAGAACTCCGGCTCTGGGTGTGCTCCATTGCCCTAGAGCTGCCAGGCCCCAAGTGCTGCCCTGTTTCCAAGGGGCAGAGAGGCCCAAAGCATCTTGCTTCCCGGTCTTTGCGAAGCTAAGAAACAACTGGCTCTGCCCAGTGCTCTTACACCTACCGGGAACATCTCTTACCAAGGCCTGTCAAACGCTGTTTCTTTGCAGGCCTGATCAGGCTGAAGTAGAACTCCTGCTCTGCGTGTGCTCCATTGGCCTAGAGCTTCCCGACCCAAAAGGCTGCCTTGTTCCCAAACGGGCAGAGGGGTCCCAAGCATCTTGCTTCCAGCTTTTCAGGAAGGTAAGAAACAACTGGCTCTGCCCAGTGCTCTTACAGCCTACCGGGAACATCTCTTACCAAGGCCTGTGAAACGCAGTTTCCTGGCAGGCCTGATCTGGCTGAAGTAGAACTTCTGCTCTGGGTGTGCTCCATTGCCCTAGAGCTGCCAGGCCCAAAGGGCTGCCTTGTTTCCAAAGACGGAGAGTGGACCCAAAGCATCTTGCTCCCAGCTCTTCGGGAAGCTAAGAAACAGCTGGCTCTGCCCAGTGCTCTTACAGCCTAAGAGAACATCTCTTTGAAAGGCCTGTGAAACGCAGTTTCTTGGCAGGCCTGACCTGGCTGAAGTAGAACTTCTGTTCTGGTTGTGCTACATAGGCCTAGAGCTACCAGGACCTAAGGGCTGCCTTGTTTCCAAAGGGTGAGAGAGGCCCCAAAGCATCTTGCCTCCAGCACTTTGGGAAGCTAAAAAACAACTGGTTCTGCCCAGTGCTCTCACAGCCTACCGTGAACATCTCTTACCAAGGGCTGTGAAACGCAGTTTCTGGGCAGGACTGATCTGCCTGAAGTAGAACTTCTGCTGTGGGTGTGCTCCATTGGCCTAGAGCTGCCAGGCCCAAACGGCTGCCTTGTGTCCAAAGGGAGAGAGAGGCCCCAAGGCATCTTGCTTCCAGCTCTGTGGGAAGCTAAAGCAACTGGCTCTCCACAGTGCTCTCACAGCCTACCGGGAACATCTCTTACCAAGGCCTGTGAAACGCAGTTTCTTGGCAGGCCTGATCTGGCTGAAGTAGAACTCCTGCTCTGGGCGTGCTACTTTGGCCTAGAGCTGCCAGGCCCAAAGGGCCGCCTTGTTTCCAAAGGGGCTGAGAGTCCCCAAAGCATCTTGCTTCCAAATCTTTGGGAAGCTAAGAAACAACTGGCTCTGCACAGTGCTCTCACAGCCTACCGGCAACGTGACAGAGAAAGGCCTGTGAGACGCAGTTTCTTGGAAGGCCTGATCTGGCTGAGGTAGAACTTGTGCTCTGGGTGTGCTACTTTGGCCTAGAGCTGCCAGGCACAAAGGCTGCTTTGTTTCCAAAGGGGGAGAGAGGCCCCAAATCATGTTGCTTCCAGATGTTTTTGAAGCTAAGAAACAACTCGCTCTGCCAGGTACTCTTACAGCCTTCCGGGAACACCTCTTACGAAGGCCTGTGAAAAGCAGTTTCTTGGCAGGCCTGATCTGGCTGAGGTAGAACTTCTGCTCTGGGTGTGCTCCATTGCCCTAGAGCTGAAAGGCCCAAAGGGCTGCCTTGTTTCCAAAGGGGGAGAGAGGCCCCAAAGCATCTTGCTTCCACCTCTTGGGAAGCTAAGAAACAACTGGCTGTGCCCAGTGCTCTTATAGCCTAAGAGAACATCTCTTATCAAGGCCTGGGAAACGCACTGTCTAGGCAGGCCTGATCTGGAAGAAGTAGAACTTCGGCTCTGGTTGTGCTCCATTGCCCTAGAGCTGCCAGACCCAACGTGCTGCCTTGTTTCCAAAGGGGCAGAGAGGCCCCAAAGCGTCTTGCTTCCAGCTGTTTGGGAAACAAGGAAACAACTGGCTCTGCACCGTGCTCTCACAGCCTACCGGGAACGTCACATACAAAGGCCTCTGAAACGCAGTTCCTTGGCAGGCCTGATCTGGCTGAAGTAGGACTTCTGCTCTGGGTGTGCTCCATTGGCCTAGAGCTGAAAGGCCCAAAGGGCGCCCTTGTTGGCAAAGGGGCAGGGAGCCCCCAAAGCATCTTGCTTCCAGCTCTTTGGGAAGCTAAGAAACAAATGGCTCTGCCCAGTGCTCTAACAGAGTACCGGGAACATCTCTTACCAAAGCCTTTGAAACGCAGTTTCTTGGCAGGCCTTATCTGGCTGAGGTAGAACTTCTGCTCTGGGTGTACTCCATTGGCCTAGAGCTGCCTGGCCCAAAGGTCGGCCTTGTTTGCAAAGGGGATGAGAGGCCCCAAAGCATCTTGCTTCCAGCTCTTCGGGAAGCTAAGAAACATCTGGCGTTGCCCAGTGCTCTTACAGCCTACGGGGAACATCTCTTACCAAGGCCTGTGAAACGCAGTTTGTTGGTGGCCTGAACTGGCCGAAGTAGTACTTCTGCTCTGGGTGTGCTCCATTGGCCTAGAGCTGCCTGGCCCATAGGGCCACCTTGTTTGCAAAGGGGATGAGAGGCCCCAAAGCATCTTGCTTCCAGCTCTTCGGGAAGCTAAGAAACATCTGGCGTTGCCCAGTGCTCTTACAGCCTACCGGGAACATCTCTTACCAAGGCCTGTGAAACGCAGTTTGTTGGTGGCCTGAACTGGCCGAAGTAGAACTTCTGCTCTGGGTGTGCTCCACTGGGCTAGAGCTACCTGCCCCAAAGGGCTGCCTTGAGTCCAAAGTGAGAGAGTGGCACCAAAGCTTCTCGCATCCAGCTCTTCGGGAAGCTAAGAAACATCTGGCGTTGCCCAGTGCTCTTACAGCCTACCGGGAACATCTCTTACCAAGGCCTGTGAAACGCCGTTTCCTGGCAGGCCTGATTTGGCTGAAGTAGACCTTCTGCTCTGGGTGTGCTCCATTGCCCTAGAGCTGCCAGGCCCAAGGTGCTGCCTTGTTTCCAAAGGGGCAGAGAGGCCCCAAAGCATCTTGCTTCCAGCTCTCTGGGAAGCTAAGAACCAACTCGCTCTGCCCCGTGCTCTTACAGCCTACCGGGAACATGTCTTTGAAAGGCCTGTGAAACGCAGTTTCTTGGCAGGCCTCATCTGGCTGAAGTAGAACTCCGGCTCTGGGTGTGCTCCATTGCCCTAGAGCTGCCAGGCCCCAAGTGCTGCCCTGTTTCCAAGGGGCAGAGAGGCCCAAAGCATCTTGCTTCCCGGTCTTTGCGAAGCTAAGAAACAACTGGCTCTGCCCAGTGCTCTTACACCTACCGGGAACATCTCTTACCAAGGCCTGTCAAACGCTGTTTCTTTGCAGGCCTGATCAGGCTGAAGTAGAACTCCTGCTCTGCGTGTGCTCCATTGGCCTAGAGCTTCCCGACCCAAAAGGCTGCCTTGTTCCCAAACGGGCAGAGGGGTCCCAAGCATCTTGCTTCCAGCTTTTCAGGAAGGTAAGAAACAACTGGCTCTGCCCAGTGCTCTTACAGCCTACCGGGAACATCTCTTACCAAGGCCTGTGAAACGCAGTTTCCTGGCAGGCCTGATCTGGCTGAAGTAGAACTTCTGCTCTGGGTGTGCTCCATTGCCCTAGAGCTGCCAGGCCCAAAGGGCTGCCTTGTTTCCAAAGACGGAGAGTGGACCCAAAGCATCTTGCTCCCAGCTCTTCGGGAAGCTAAGAAACAGCTGGCTCTGCCCAGTGCTCTTACAGCCTAAGAGAACATCTCTTTGAAAGGCCTGTGAAACGCAGTTTCTTGGCAGGCCTGACCTGGCTGAAGTAGAACTTCTGTTCTGGTTGTGCTACATAGGCCTAGAGCTACCAGGACCTAAGGGCTGCCTTGTTTCCAAAGGGTGAGAGAGGCCCCAAAGCATCTTGCCTCCAGCACTTTGGGAAGCTAAAAAACAACTGGTTCTGCCCAGTGCTCTCACAGCCTACCGTGAACATCTCTTACCAAGGGCTGTGAAACGCAGTTTCTGGGCAGGACTGATCTGCCTGAAGTAGAACTTCTGCTGTGGGTGTGCTCCATTGGCCTAGAGCTGCCAGGCCCAAACGGCTGCCTTGTGTCCAAAGGGAGAGAGATGCCCCAAGGCATCTTGCTTCCAGCTCTGTGGGAAGCTAAAGCAACTGGCTCTCCACAGTGCTCTCACAGCCTACCGGGAACATCTCTTACCAAGGCCTGTGAAACGCAGTTTCTTGGCAGGCCTGATCTGGCTGAAGTAGAACTCCTGCTCTGGGCGTGCTACTTTGGCCTAGAGCTGCCAGGCCCAAAGGGCCGCCTTGTTTCCAAAGGGGCTGAGAGTCCCCAAAGCATCTTGCTTCCAAATCTTTGGGAAGCTAAGAAACAACTGGCTCTGCACAGTGCTCTCACAGCCTACCGGCAACGTGACAGAGAAAGGCCTGTGAGACGCAGTTTCTTGGAAGGCCTGATCTGGCTGAGGTAGAACTTGTGCTCTGGGTGTGCTACTTTGGCCTAGAGCTGCCAGGCACAAAGGCTGCTTTGTTTCCAATGGGGGAGAGAGGCCCCAAATCATGTTGCTTCCAGATGTTTTTGAAGCTAAGAAACAACTCGCTCTGCCAGGTACTCTTACAGCCTTCCGGGAACACCTCTTACGAAGGCCTGTGAAAAGCAGTTTCTTGGCAGGCCTGATCTGGCTGAGGTAGAACTTCTGCTCTGGGTGTGCTCCATTGCCCTAGAGCTGAAAGGCCCAAAGGGCTGCCTTGTTTCCAAAGGGGGAGAGAGGCCCCAAAGCATCTTGCTTCCACCTCTTGGGAAGCTAAGAAACAACTGACTGTGCCCAGTGCTCTTATAGCCTAAGAGAACATCTCTTATCAAGGCCTGGGAAACGCACTGTCTAGGCAGGCCTGATCTGGAAGAAGTAGAACTTCGGCTCTGGTTGTGCTCCATTGCCCTAGAGCTGCCAGACCCAACGTGCTGCCTTGTTTCCAAAGGGGCAGAGAGGCCCCAAAGCGTCTTGCTTCCAGCTGTTTGGGAAACAAGGAAACAACTGGCTCTGCACCGTGCTCTCACAGCCTACCGGGAACGTCACATACAAAGGCCTCTGAAACGCAGTTCCTTGGCAGGCCTGATCTGGCTGAAGTAGGACTTCTGCTCTGGGTGTGCTCCATTGGCCTAGAGCTGAAAGGCCCAAAGGGCGCCCTTGTTGGCAAAGGGGCAGGGAGCCCCCAAAGCATCTTGCTTCCAGCTCTTTGGGAAGCTAAGAAACAAATGGCTCTGCCCAGTGCTCTAACAGAGTACCGGGAACATCTCTTACCAAAGCCTTTGAAACGCAGTTTCTTGGCAGGCCTTATCTGGCTGAGGTAGAACTTCTGCTCTGGGTGTGCTCCATTGGCCTAGAGCTGCCTGGCCCAAAGGTCGGCCTTGTTTGCAAAGGGGATGAGAGGCCCCAAAGCATCTTGCTTCCAGCTCTTCGGGAAGCTAAGAAACATCTGGCGTTGCCCAGTGCTCTTACAGCCTACCGGGAACATCTCTTACCAAGGCCTGTGAAACGCAGTTTGTTGGTGGCCTGAACTGGCCGAAGTAGAACTTCTGCTCTGGGTGTGCTCCATTGCCCTAGAGCTGCCAGGTCCAAGGTGCTGCCTTGTTTCCAAAGGGGCAGAGAGGCCCCAAAGCATCTTGCTTCCAGCTCTCTGGGAAGCTAAGAACCAACTCGCTCTGCCCCGTGCTCTTACAGCCTACCGGGAACATGTCTTTGAAAGGCCTGTGAAACGCAGTTTCTTGGCAGGCCTCATCTGGCTGAAGTAGAACTCCGGCTCTGGGTGTGCTCCATTGCCCTAGAGCTGCCAGGCCCCAAGTGCTGCCCTGTTTCCAAGGGGCAGAGAGGCCCAAAGCATCTTGCTTCCCGGTCTTTGCGAAGCTAAGAAACAACTGGCTCTGCCCAGTGCTCTTACACCTACCGGGAACATCTCTTACCAAGGCCTGTCAAACGCTGTTTCTTTGCAGGCCTGATCAGGCTGAAGTAGAACTCCTGCTCTGCGTGTGCTCCATTGGCCTAGAGCTTCCCGACCCAAAAGGCTGCCTTGTTCCCAAACGGGCAGAGGGGTCCCAAGCATCTTGCTTCCAGCTTTTCAGGAAGGTAAGAAACAACTGGCTCTGCCCAGTGCTCTTACAGCCTACCGGGAACATCTCTTACCAAGGCCTGTGAAACGCAGTTTCCTGGCAGGCCTGATCTGGCTGAAGTAGAACTTCTGCTCTGGGTGTGCTCCATTGCCCTAGAGCTGCCAGGCCCAAAGGGCTGCCTTGTTTCCAAAGACGGAGAGTGGACCCAAAGCATCTTGCTCCCAGCTCTTCGGGAAGCTAAGAAACAGCTGGCTCTGCCCAGTGCTCTTACAGCCTAAGAGAACATCTCTTTGAAAGGCCTGTGAAACGCAGTTTCTTGGCAGGCCTGACCAAGCTGAAGTAGAACTTCTGTTCTGGTTGTGCTACATAGGCCTAGAGCTACCAGGACCTAAGGGCTGCCTTGTTTCCAAAGGGTGAGAGAGGCCCCAAAGCATCTTGCCTCCAGCACTTTGGGAAGCTAAAAAACAACTGGTTCTGCCCAGTGCTCTCACAGCCTACCGTGAACATCTCTTACCAAGGGCTGTGAAACGCAGTTTCTGGGCAGGACTGATCTGCCTGAAGTAGAACTTCTGCTGTGGGTGTGCTCCATTGGCCTAGAGCTGCCAGGCCCAAACGGCTGCCTTGTGTCCAAAGGGAGAGAGAGGCCCCAAGGCATCTTGCTTCCAGCTCTGTGGGAAGCTAAAGCAACTGGCTCTCCACAGTGCTCTCACAGCCAACCGGGAACATCTCTTACCAAGGCCTGTGAAACGCAGTTTCTTGGCAGGCCTGATCTGGCTGAAGTAGAACTCCTGCTCTGGGCGTGCTACTTTGGCCTAGAGCTGCCAGGCCCAAAGGGCCGCCTTGTTTCCAAAGGGGCTGAGAGTCCCCAAAGCATCTTGCTTCCAAATCTTTGGGAAGCTAAGAAACAACTGGCTCTGCACAGTGCTCTCACAGCCTACCGGCAACGTGACAGAGAAAGGCCTGTGAGACGCAGTTTCTTGGAAGGCCTGATCTGGCTGAGGTAGAACTTGTGCTCTGGGTGTGCTACTTTGGCCTAGAGCTGCCAGGCACAAAGGCTGCTTTGTTTCCAAAGGGGGAGAGAGGCCCCAAATCATGTTGCTTCCAGCTGTTTTTGAAGCTAAGAAACAACTCGCTCTGCCAGGTACTCTTACAGCCTTCCGGGAACACCTCTTACGAAGGCCTGTGAAAAGCAGTTTCTTGGCAGGCCTGATCTGGCTGAGGTAGAACTTCTGCTCTGGGTGTGCTCCATTGCCCTAGAGCTGAAAGGCCCAAAGGGCTGCCTTGTTTCCAAAGGGGGAGAGAGGCCCCAAAGCATCTTGCTTCCACCTCTTGGGAAGCTAAGAAACAACTGGCTGTGCCCAGTGCTCTTATAGCCTAAGAGAACATCTCTTATCAAGGCCTGGGAAACGCACTGTCTAGGCAGGCCTGATCTGGAAGAAGTAGAACTTCGGCTCTGGTTGTGCTCCATTGCCCTAGAGCTGCCAGACCCAACGTGCTGCCTTGTTTCCAAAGGGGCAGAGAGGCCCCAAAGCGTCTTGCTTCCAGCTGTTTGGGAAACAAGGAAACAACTGGCTCTGCACCGTGCTCTCACAGCCTACCGGGAACGTCACATACAAAGGCCTCTGAAACGCAGTTCCTTGGCAGGCCTGATCTGGCTGAAGTAGGACTTCTGCTCTGGGTGTGCTCCATTGGCCTAGAGCTGAAAGGCCCAAAGGTCGCCCTTGTTGGCAAAGGGGCAGGGAGCCCCCAAAGCATCTTGCTTCCAGCTCTTTGGGAAGCTAAGAAACAAATGGCTCTGCCCAGTGCTCTAACAGAGTACCGGGAACATCTCTTACCAAAGCCTTTGAAACGCAGTTTCTTGGCAGGCCTTATCTGGCTGAGGTAGAACTTCTGCTCTGGGTGTGCTCCATTGGCCTAGAGCTGCCTGGCCCAAAGGTCGGCCTTGTTTGCAAAGGGGATGAGAGGCCCCAAAGCATCTTGCTTCCAGCTCTTCGGGAAGCTAAGAAACATCTGGCGTTGCCCAGTGCTCTTACAGCCTACCGGGAACATCTCTTACCAAGGCCTGTGAAACGCAGTTTGTTGGTGGCCTGAACTGGCCGAAGTAGAACTTCTGCTCTGGGTGTGCTCCATTGCCCTAGAGCTGCCAGGTCCAAGGTGCTGCCTTGTTTCCAAAGGGGCAGAGAGGCCCCAAAGCATCTTGCTTCCAGCTCTCTGGGAAGCTAAGAACCAACTCGCTCTGCCCCGTGCTCTTACAGCCTACCGGGAACATGTCTTTGAAAGGCCTGTGAAACGCAGTTTCTTGGCAGGCCTCATCTGGCTGAAGTAGAACTCCGGCTCTGGGTGTGCTCCATTGCCCTAGAGCTGCCAGGCCCCAAGTGCTGCCCTGTTTCCAAGGGGCAGAGAGGCCCAAAGCATCTTGCTTCCCGGTCTTTGCGAAGCTAAGAAACAACTGGCTCTGCCCAGTGCTCTTACACCTACCGGGAACATCTCTTACCAAGGCCTGTCAAACGCTGTTTCTTTGCAGGCCTGATCAGGCTGAAGTAGAACTCCTGCTCTGCGTGTGCTCCATTGGCCTAGAGCTTCCCGACCCAAAAGGCTGCCTTGTTCCCAAACGGGCAGAGGGGTCCCAAGCATCTTGCTTCCAGCTTTTCAGGAAGGTAAGAAACAACTGGCTCTGCCCAGTGCTCTTACAGCCTACCGGGAACATCTCTTACCAAGGCCTGTGAAACGCAGTTTCCTGGCAGGCCTGATCTGGCTGAAGTAGAACTTCTGCTCTGGGTGTGCTCCATTGCCCTAGAGCTGCCAGGCCCAAAGGGCTGCCTTGTTTCCAAAGACGGAGAGTGGACCCAAAGCATCTTGCTCCCAGCTCTTCGGGAAGCTAAGAAACAGCTGGCTCTGCCCAGTGCTCTTACAGCCTAAGAGAACATCTCTTTGAAAGGCCTGTGAAACGCAGTTTCTTGGCAGGCCTGACCTGGCTGAAGTAGAACTTCTGTTCTGGTTGTGCTACATAGGCCTAGAGCTACCAGGACCTAAGGGCTGCCTTGTTTCCAAAGGGGGAGAGAGGCCCCAAAGCATCTTGCCTCCAGCACTTTGGGAAGCTAAAAAACAACTGGTTCTGCCCAGTGCTCTCACAGCCTACCGTGAACATCTCTTACCAAGGGCTGTGAAACGCAGTTTCTGGGCAGGACTGATCTGCCTGAAGTAGAACTTCTGCTGTGGGTGTGCTCCATTGGCCTAGAGCTGCCAGGCGCAAACGGCTGCCTTGTGTCCAAAGGGAGAGAGAGGCCCCAAAGCATCTTGCTTCCAGCTCTGTGGGAAGCTAAAGCAACTGGCTCTCCACAGTGCTCTCACAGCCTACCGGGAACATCTCTTACCAAGGCCTGTGAAACGCAGTTTCTTGGCAGGCCTGATCTGGCTGAAGTAGAACTCCTGCTCTGGGCGTGCTACTTTGGCCTAGAGCTGCCAGGCCCAAAGGGCCGCCTTGTTTCCAAAGGGGCTGAGAGTCCCCAAAGTATCTTGCTTCCAAATCTTTGGGAAGCTAAGAAACAACTGGCTCTGCACAGTGCTCTCACAGCCTACCGGCAACGTGACAGAGAAAGGCCTGTGAGACGCAGTTTCTTGGAAGGCCTGATCTGGCTGAGGTAGAACTTCTGCTCTGGGTGTACTCCATTGGCCTAGGGCTGCCAGGCCCAAAGGGCTGCCTTTATTTCCAAAGTGTGAGAGAGGCCCCAAAGCATCTTGCTTCCTGCTCTCTGGGAAGCTAAAACAACTGGCTCTGCACAGTGCTCTCAAAGCCAACCGGGAACGTCACATACAAAGGCCTGTGAAACGCAGCTTCTTGACAGGCCTTATCTGGCTGAGGTAGAACTTGTGCTCTGGGTGTGCTACTTTGGCCTAGAGCTGCCAGGCACAAAGGCTGCTTTGTTTCCAAAGGGGGAGAGAGGCCCCAAATCATGTTGCTTCCAGCTGTTTTTGAAGCTAAGAAACAACTCGCTCTGCCAGGTACTCTTACAGCCTTCCGGGAACACCTCTTACGAAGGCCTGTGAAAAGCAGTTTCTTGGCAGGCCTGATCTGGCTGAGGTAGAACTTCTGCTCTGGGTGTGCTACTTTGGCCTAGAGCTGCCAGGCACAAAGGCTGCTTTGTTTCCAAAGGGGGAGAGAGGCCCCAAATCATGTTGCTTCCAGCTGTTTTTGAAGCTAAGAAACAACTCGCTCTGCCAGGTACTCTTACAGCCTTCCGGGAACACCTCTTACGAAGGCCTGTGAAAAGCAGTTTCTTGGCAGGCCTGATCTGACTGAGGTAGAACTTCTGCTCTGGGTGTGCTCCATTGCCCTAGCGCTGAAAGGCCCAAAGGGCTGCCTTGTTTCCAAAGGGGGAGAGAGGCCCCAAAGCATCTTGCTTCCACCTCTTGGGAAGCTAAGAAACAACTGGCTGTGCCCAGTGCTCTTATAGCCTAAGAGAACATCTCTTATCAAGGCCTGTGAAACGCACTTTCTAGGCAGGCCTGATCTGGAAGAAGTAGAACTTCTGCTCTGGTTGTGCTCCATTGCCCTAGAGCTGCCAGACCCAACGTGCTGCCTTGTTTCCAAAGGGGCAGAGAGGCCCCAAAGCGTCTTGCTTCCAGCTGTTTCGGAAACAAGGAAACATGTGGCTCTGCACCGTGCTCTCACAGCCTACCGGGAACGTCACATACAAAGGCCTCTGAAACGCAGTTCCTTGGCAGGCCTGATCTGGCTGAAGTAGGATTTCTGCTCTGGCTGTGATCCATTGGCCTAGAGCTGAAAGGACCAAAGGGATGCCTTGTTTGCAAAGGGGCAGAGAGGTCCCAAAGCATCTTGCTTCCAGCTCTTTGGGAAGCTAAGAAACAACTGTCTCTGCCCAGTGCTCTGACAGAGTACCGGCAACATCTCTTACCAAAGCCTTTGAAACGCAGTTTCTTGGCAGGCCTTATCTGGCTGAGGTAGAACTTCTGCTCTGGGTGTGCTCCATTGGCCTAGAGCTGAAAGGCCCAAAGGTCGGCCTTGTTGGCAAAGGGGCAGGGAGCCCCCAAAGCATCTTGCTTCCAGCTCTTTGGGAAGCTAAGAAACAACTGGCTCTGCCCAGTGCTCTTACAGCCTGAGAGAAAATCTCTTACCAAGGCCTGTGAAACGCACTTTGTTGGTGGCCTGATCTAGCTGAAGTAGAACTTCTGCTCTGGGTGTGCTCCATTGGCCTAGAGCTGCCTGGCCCAAAGGGCCGCCTTGTTTGCAAAGGGGCAGAGAGGCCCCAAAGCATCTTGCTTCCAGCTCTTCGGGAAGCTAAGAAACATCTGGCGTTGCCCAGTGCTCTTACAGCCTACCAGGAACATCTCTTACCAAGGCCTGTGAAACGCAGTTTGTTGGTGGCCTGAACTGGCCCAAGTAAAACTTCTGCTCTGGGTGTGCTACACTGGCCTAGAGCTACCTGCCCCAAAGGGCTGCCTTGATTCCAAAGTGAAAGAGTGGCACCAAAGCATCTTGCTTCCAGCTCTTCGGGAAGCTAAGAAACATCTGGCTCTGCCCAGTGCTCTTACAGCCTACCGGGAACATCTCTTACCAAGGCCTGTGAAACGCAGTTTCCTGGCAGGCCTGATCTGGCTGAAGTAGAACTTCTGCTCTGGGTGTGCTCCATTGCCCTAGAGCTGCCAGGCCCAAAGGGCTGCCTTGTTTCCAAAGACGGAGAGTGGACCCAAAGCATCTTGCTCCCAGCTCTTCGGGAAGCTAAGAAACAGCTGGCTCTGCCCAGTGCTCTTACAGCCTAAGAGAACATCTCTTTGAAAGGCCTGTGAAACGCAGTTTCTTGGCAGGCCTGACCTGGCTGAAGTAGAACTTCTGTTCTGGTTGTGCTACATAGGCCTAGAGCTACCAGGACCTAAGGGCTGCCTTGTTTCCAAAGGGTGAGAGAGGCCCCAAAGCATCTTGCCTCCAGCACTTTGGGAAGCTAAAAAACAACTGGTTCTGCCCAGTGCTCTCACAGCCTAACGTGAACATCTCTTACCAAGGGCTGTGAAACGCAGTTTCTGGGCAGGACTGATCTGCCTGAAGTAGAACTTCTGCTGTGGGTGTGCTCCATTGGCCTAGAGCTGCCAGGCGCAAACGGCTGCCTTGTGTCCAAAGGGAGAGAGAGGCCCCAAAGCATCTTGCTTCCAGCTCTGTGGGAAGCTAAAGCAACTGGCTCTCCACAGTGCTCTCACAGCCTACCGGGAAGATCTCTACCAAGGCCTGTGAAACGCAGTTTCTTGGCAGGCCTGATCTGGCTGAAGTAGAACTCCTGCTCTGGGCGTGCTACTTTGGCCTAGAGCTGCCAGGCCCAAAGGGCCGCCTTGTTTCCAAAGGGGCTGAGAGTCCCCAAAGTATCTTGCTTCCAAATCTTTGGGAAGCTAAGAAACAACTGGCTCTGCACAGTGCTCTCACAGCCTACCGGCAACGTGACAGAGAAAGGCCTGTGAGACGCAGTTTCTTGGAAGGCCTGATCTGGCTGAGGTAGAACTTCTGCTCTGGGTGTACTCCATTGGCCTAGGGCTGCCAGGCCCAAAGGGCTGCCTTTATTTCCAAAGTGTGAGAGAGGCCCCAAAGCATCTTGCTTCCTGCTCTCTGGGAAGCTAAAACAACTGGCTCTGCACAGTGCTCTCAAAGCCAACCGGGAACGTCACATACAAAGGCCTGTGAAACGCAGCTTCTTGACAGGCCTTATCTGGCTGAGGTAGAACTTGTGCTCTGGGTGTGCTACTTTGGCCTAGAGCTGCCAGGCACAAAGGCTGCTTTGTTTCCAAAGGGGGAGAGAGGCCCCAAATCATGTTGCTTCCAGCTGTTTTTGAAGCTAAGAAACAACTCGCTCTGCCAGGTACTCTTACAGCCTTCCGGGAACACCTCTTACGAAGGCCTGTGAAAAGCAGTTTCTTGGCAGGCCTGATCTGGCTGAGGTAGAACTTCTGCTCTGGGTGTGCTACTTTGGCCTAGAGCTGCCAGGCACAAAGGCTGCTTTGTTTCCAAAGGGGGAGAGAGGCCCCAAATCATGTTGCTTCCAGCTGTTTTTGAAGCTAAGAAACAACTCGCTCTGCCAGGTACTCTTACAGCCTTCCGGGAACACCTCTTACGAAGGCCTGTGAAAAGCAGTTTCTTGGCAGGCCTGATCTGACTGAGGTAGAACTTCTGCTCTGGGTGTGCTCCATTGCCCTAGCGCTGAAAGGCCCAAAGGGCTGCCTTGTTTCCAAAGGGGGAGAGAGGCCCCAAAGCATCTTGCTTCCACCTCTTGGGAAGCTAAGAAACAACTGGCTGTGCCCAGTGCTCTTATAGCCTAAGAGAACATCTCTTATCAAGGCCTGTGAAACGCACTTTCTAGGCAGGCCTGATCTGGAAGAAGTAGAACTTCTGCTCTGGTTGTGCTCCATTGCCCTAGAGCTGCCAGACCCAACGTGCTGCCTTGTTTCCAAAGGGGCAGAGAGGCCCCAAAGCGTCTTGCTTCCAGCTGTTTGGGAAACAAGGAAACATGTGGCTCTGCACCGTGCTCTCACAGCCTACCGGGAACGTCACATACAAAGGCCTCTGAAACGCAGTTCCTTGGCAGGCCTGATCTGGCTGAAGTAGGACTTCTGCTCTGGCTGTGATCCATTGGCCTAGAGCTGAAAGGACCAAAGGGATGCCTTGTTTGCAAAGGGGCAGAGAGGTCCCAAAGCATCTTGCTTCCAGCTCTTTGGGAAGCTAAGAAACAACTGTCTCTGCCCAGTGCTCTGACAGAGTACCGGCAACATCTCTTACCAAAGCCTTTGAAACGCAGTTTCTTGGCAGGCCTTATCTGGCTGAGGTAGAACTTCTGCTCTGGGTGTGCTCCATTGGCCTAGAGCTGAAAGGCCCAAAGGTCGGCCTTGTTGGCAAAGGGGCAGGGAGCCCCCAAAGCATCTTGCTTCCAGCTCTTTGGGAAGCTAAGAAACAACTGGCTCTGCCCAGTGCTCTTACAGCCTGAGAGAAAATCTCTTACCAAGGCCTGTGAAACGCACTTTGTTGGTGGCCTGATCTAGCTGAAGTAGAACTTCTGCTCTGGGTGTGCTCCATTGGCCTAGAGCTGCCTGGCCCAAAGGGCCGCCTTGTTTGCAAAGGGGCAGAGAGGCCCCAAAGCATCTTGCTTCCAGCTCTTCGGGAAGCTAAGAAACATCTGGCGTTGCCCAGTGCTCTTACAGCCTACCAGGAACATCTCTTACCAAGGCCTGTGAAACGCAGTTTGTTGGTGGCCTGAACTGGCCCAAGTAGAACTTCTGCTCTGGGTGTGCTACACTGGCCTAGAGCTACCTGCCCCAAAGGGCTGCCTTGATTCCAAAGTGAAAGAGTGGCACCAAAGCATCTTGCTTCCAGCTCTTCGGGAAGCTAAGAAACATCTGGCTCTGCCCAGTGCTCTTACAGCCTACCGGGAACATCTCTTACCAAGGCCTGTGAAACGCAGTTTCCTGGCAGGCCTGATCTGGCTGAAGTAGAACTTCTGCTCTGGGTGTGCTCCATTGCCCTAGAGCTGCCAGGCCCAAAGGGCTGCCTTGTTTCCAAAGACGGAGAGTGGACCCAAAGCATCTTGCTCCCAGCTCTTCGGGAAGCTAAGAAACAGCTGGCTCTGCCCAGTGCTCTTACAGCCTAAGAGAACATCTCTTTGAAAGGCCTGTGAAACGCAGTTTCTTGGCAGGCCTGACCTGGCTGAAGTAGAACTTCTGTTCTGGTTGTGCTACATAGGCCTAGAGCTACCAGGACCTAAGGGCTGCCTTGTTTCCAAAGGGTGAGAGAGGCCCCAAAGCATCTTGCCTCCAGCACTTTGGGAAGCTAAAAAACAACTGGTTCTGCCCAGTGCTCTCACAGCCTAACGTGAACATTTCTTACCAAGGGCTGTGAAACGCAGTTTCTGGGCAGGACTGATCTGCCTGAAGTAGAACTTCTGCTGTGGGTGTGCTCCATTGGCCTAGAGCTGCCAGGCGCAAACGGCTGCCTTGTGTCCAAAGGGAGAGAGAGGCCCCAAAGCATCTTGCTTCCAGCTCTGTGGGAAGCTAAAGCAACTGGCTCTCCACAGTGCTCTCACAGCCTACCGGGAACATCTCTTACCAAGGCCTGTGAAACGCAGTTTCTTGGCAGGCCTGATCTGGCTGAAGTAGAACTCCTGCTCTGGGCGTGCTACTTTGGCCTAGAGCTGCGAGGCCCAAAGGGCCGCCTTGTTTCCAAAGGGGCTGAGAGTCCCCAAAGTATCTTGCTTCCAAATCTTTGGGAAGCTAAGAAACAACTGGCTCTGCACAGTGCTCTCACAGCCTACCGGCAACGTGACAGAGAAAGGCCTGTGAGACGCAGTTTCTTGGAAGGCCTGATCTGGCTGAGGTAGAACTTCTGCTCTGGGTGTACTCCATTGGCCTAGGGCTGCCAGGCCCAAAGGGCTGCCTTTATTTCCAAAGTGTGAGAGAGGCCCCAAAGCATCTTGCTTCCTGCTCTCTGGGAAGCTAAAACAACTGGCTCTGCACAGTGCTCTCAAAGCCAACCGGGAACGTCACATACAAAGGCCTGTGAAACGCAGCTTCTTGACAGGCCTTATCTGGCTGAGGTAGAACTTGTGCTCTGGGTGTGCTACTTTGGCCTAGAGCTGCCAGGCACAAAGGCTGCTTTGTTTCCAAAGGGGGAGAGAGGCCCCAAATCATGTTGCTTCCAGCTGTTTTTGAAGCTAAGAAACAACTCGCTCTGCCAGGTACTCTTACAGCCTTCCGGGAACACCTCTTACGAAGGCCTGTGAAAAGCAGTTTCTTGGCAGGCCTGATCTGGCTGAGGTAGAACTTCTGCTCTGGGTGTGCTACTTTGGCCTAGAGCTGCCAGGCACAAAGGCTGCTTTGTTTCCAAAGGGGGAGAGAGGCCCCAAATCATGTTGCTTCCAGCTGTTTTTGAAGCTAAGAAACAACTCGCTCTGCCAGGTACTCTTACAGCCTTCCGGGAACACCTCTTACGAAGGCCTGTGAAAAGCAGTTTCTTGGCAGGCCTGATCTGACTGAGGTAGAACTTCTGCTCTGGGTGTGCTCCATTGCCCTAGCGCTGAAAGGCCCAAAGGGCTGCCTTGTTTCCAAAGGGGGAGAGAGGCCCCAAAGCATCTTGCTTCCACCTCTTGGGAAGCTAAGAAACAACTGGCTGTGCCCAGTGCTCTTATAGCCTAAGAGAACATCTCTTATCAAGGCCTGTGAAACGCACTTTCTAGGCAGGCCTGATCTGGAAGAAGTAGAACTTCTGCTCTGGTTGTGCTCCATTGCCCTAGAGCTGCCAGACCCAACGTGCTGCCTTGTTTCCAAAGGGGCAGAGAGGCCCCAAAGCGTCTTGCTTCCAGCTGTTTGGGAAACAAGGAAACATGTGGCTCTGCACCGTGCTCTCACAGCCTACCGGGAACGTCACATACAAAGGCCTCTGAAACGCAGTTCCTTGGCAGGCCTGATCTGGCTGAGGTAGAACTACTGCTCTGGGTGTGCTCCATTGGCCTAGAGCTGAAAGGCCCAAAGGTCGGCCTTGTTGGCAAAGGGGCAGGGAGCCCCCAAAGCATCTTGCTTCCAGCTCTTTGGGAAGCTAAGAAACAACTGGCTCTGCCCAGTGCTCTTACAGCCTGAGAGAAAATCTCTTACCAAGGCCTGTGAAACGCACTTTGTTGGTGGCCTGATCTAGCTGAAGTAGAACTTCTGCTCTGGGTGTGCTCCATTGGCCTAGAGCTGCCTGGCCCAAAGGGCCGCCTTGTTTGCAAAGGGGCAGAGAGGCCCCAAAGCATCTTGCTTCCAGCTCTTCGGGAAGCTAAGAAACATCTGGCGTTGCCCAGTGCTCTTACAGCCTACCAGGAACATCTCTTACCAAGGCCTGTGAAACGCAGTTTGTTGGTGGCCTGAACTGGCCCAAGTAGAACTTCTGCTCTGGGTGTGCTACACTGGCCTAGAGCTACCTGCCCCAAAGGGCTGCCTTGATTCCAAAGTGAAAGAGTGGCACCAAAGCATCTTGCTTCCAGCTCTTCGGGAAGCTAAGAAACATCTGGCTCTGCCCAGTGCTCTTACAGCCTACCGGGAACATCTCTTACCAAGGCCTGTGAAACGCAGTTTCCTGGCAGGCCTGATCTGGCTGAAGTAGAACTTCTGCTCTGGGTGTGCTCCATTGCCCTAGAGCTGCCAGGCCCAAAGGGCTGCCTTGTTTCCAAAGACGGAGAGTGGACCCAAAGCATCTTGCTCCCAGCTCTTCGGGAAGCTAAGAAACAGCTGGCTCTGCCCAGTGCTCTTACAGCCTAAGAGAACATCTCTTTGAAAGGCCTGTGAAACGCAGTTTCTTGGCAGGCCTGACCTGGCTGAAGTAGAACTTCTGTTCTGGTTGTGCTACATAGGCCTAGAGCTACCAGGACCTAAGGGCTGCCTTGTTTCCAAAGGGTGAGAGAGGCCCCAAAGCATCTTGCCTCCAGCACTTTGGGAAGCTAAAAAACAACTGGTTCTGCCCAGTGCTCTCACAGCCTAACGTGAACATCTCTTACCAAGGGCTGTGAAACGCAGTTTCTGGGCAGGACTGATCTGCCTGAAGTAGAACTTCTGCTGTGGGTGTGCTCCATTGGCCTAGAGCTGCCAGGCGCAAACGGCTGCCTTGTTTCCAAAGGGAGAGAGAGGCCCCAAAGCATCTTGCTTCCAGCTCTGTGGGAAGCTAAAGCAACTGGCTCTCCACAGTGCTCTCACAGCCTACCGGGAACATCTCTTACCAAGGCCTGTGAAACGCAGTTTCTTGGCAGGCCTGATCTGGCTGAAGTAGAACTCCTGCTCTGGGCGTGCTACTTTGGCCTAGAGCTGCCAGGCCCAAAGGGCCGCCTTGTTTCCAAAGGGGCTGAGAGTCCCCAAAGTATCTTGCTTCCAAATCTTTGGGAAGCTAAGAAACAACTGGCTCTGCACAGTGCTCTCACAGCCTACCGGCAACGTGACAGAGAAAGGCCTGTGAGATGCAGTTTCTTGGAAGGCCTGATCTGGCTGAGGTAGAACTTGTGCTCTGGGTGTACTCCATTGGCCTAGGGCTGCCAGGCCCAAAGGGCTGCCTTTATTTCCAAAGTGTGAGAGAGGCCCCAAAGCATCTTGCTTCCTGCTCTCTGGGAAGCTAAAACAACTGGCTCTGCACAGTGCTCTCAAAGCCAACCGGGAACGTCACATACAAAGGCCTGTGAAACGCAGCTTCTTGACAGGCCTTATCTGGCTGAGGTAGAACTTGTGCTCTGGGTGTGCTACTTTGGCCTAGAGCTGCCAGGCACAAAGGCTGCTTTGTTTCCAAAGGGGGAGAGAGGCCCCAAATCATGTTGCTTCCAGCTGTTTTTGAAGCTAAGAAACAACTCGCTCTGCCAGGTACTCTTACAGCCTTCCGGGAACACCTCTTACGAAGGCCTGTGAAAAGCAGTTTCTTGGCAGGCCTGATCTGGCTGAGGTAGAACTTCTGCTCTGGGTGTGCTACTTTGGCCTAGAGCTGCCAGGCACAAAGGCTGCTTTGTTTCCAAAGGGGGAGAGAGGCCCCAAATCATGTTGCTTCCAGCTGTTTTTGAAGCTAAGAAACAACTCGCTCTGCCAGGTACTCTTACAGCCTTCCGGGAACACCTCTTACGAAGGCCTGTGAAAAGCAGTTTCTTGGCAGGCCTGATCTGACTGAGGTAGAACTTCTGCTCTGGGTGTGCTCCATTGCCCTAGCGCTGAAAGGCCCAAAGGGCTGCCTTGTTTCCAAAGGGGGAGAGAGGCCCCAAAGCATCTTGCTTCCACCTCTTGGGAAGCTAAGAAACAACTGGCTGTGCCCAGTGCTCTTATAGCCTAAGAGAACATCTCTTATCAAGGCCTGTGAAACGCACTTTCTAGGCAGGCCTGATCTGGAAGAAGTAGAACTTCTGCTCTGGTTGTGCTCCATTGCCCTAGAGCTGCCAGACCCAACGTGCTGCCTTGTTTCCAAAGGGGCAGAGAGGCCCCAAAGCGTCTTGCTTCCAGCTGTTTGGGAAACAAGGAAACATGTGGCTCTGCACCGTGCTCTCACAGCCTACCGGGAACGTCACATACAAAGGCCTCTGAAACGCAGTTCCTTGGCAGGCCTGATCTGGCTGAAGTAGGACTTCTGCTCTGGCTGTGATCCATTGGCCTAGAGCTGAAAGGCCCAAAGGGATGCCTTGTTTGCAAAGGGGCAGAGAGGTCCCAAAGCATCTTGCTTCCAGCTCTTTGGGAAGCTAAGAAACAACTGTCTCTGCCCAGTGCTCTGACAGAGTACCGGCAACATCTCTTACCAAAGCCTTTGAAACGCAGTTTCTTGGCAGGCCTTATCTGGCTGAGGTAGAACTACTGCTCTGGGTGTGCTCCATTGGCCTAGAGCTGAAAGGCCCAAAGGTCGGCCTTGTTGGCAAAGGGGCAGGGAGCCCCCAAAGCATCTTGCTTCCAGCTCTTTGGGAAGCTAAGAAACAACTGGCTCTGCCCAGTGCTCTTACAGCCTGAGAGAAAATCTCTTACCAAGGCCTGTGAAACGCACTTTGTTGGTGGCCTGATCTAGCTGAAGTAGAACTTCTGCTCTGGGTGTGCTCCATTGGCCTAGAGCTGCCTGGCCCAAAGGGCCGCCTTGTTTGCAAAGGGGCAGAGAGGCCCCAAAGCATCTTGCTTCCAGCTCTTCGGGAAGCTAAGAAACATCTGGCGTTGCCCAGTGCTCTTACAGCCTACCAGGAACATCTCTTACCAAGGCCTGTGAAACGCAGTTTGTTGGTGGCCTGAACTGGCCCAAGTAGAACTTCTGCTCTGGGTGTGCTACACTGGCCTAGAGCTACCTGCCCCAAAGGGCTGCCTTGATTCCAAAGTGAAAGAGTGGCACCAAAGCATCTTGCTTCCAGCTCTTCGGGAAGCTAAGAAACATCTGGCTCTGCCCAGTGCTCTTACAGCCTACCGGGAACATCTCTTACCAAGGCCTGTGAAACGCAGTTTCCTGGCAGGCCTGATCTGGCTGAAGTAGAACTTCTGCTCTGGGTGTGCTCCATTGCCCTAGAGCTGCCAGGCCCAAAGGGCTGCCTTGTTTCCAAAGACGGAGAGTGGACCCAAAGCATCTTGCTCCCAGCTCTTCGGGAAGCTAAGAAACAGCTGGCTCTGCCCAGTGCTCTTACAGCCTAAGAGAACATCTCTTTGAAAGGCCTGTGAAACGCAGTTTCTTGGCAGGCCTGACCTGGCTGAAGTAGAACTTCTGTTCTGGTTGTGCTACATAGGCCTAGAGCTACCAGGACCTAAGGGCTGCCTTGTTTCCAAAGGGTGAGAGAGGCCCCAAAGCATCTTGCCTCCAGCACTTTGGGAAGCTAAAAAACAACTGGTTCTGCCCAGTGCTCTCACAGCCTAACGTGAACATCTCTTACCAAGGGCTGTGAAACGCAGTTTCTGGGCAGGACTGATCTGCCTGAAGTAGAACTTCTGCTGTGGGTGTGCTCCATTGGCCTAGAGCTGCCAGGCGCAAACGGCTGCCTTGTTTCCAAAGGGAGAGAGAGGCCCCAAAGCATCTTGCTTCCAGCTCTGTGGGAAGCTAAAGCAACTGGCTCTCCACAGTGCTCTCACAGCCTACCGGGAACATCTCTTACCAAGGCCTGTGAAACGCAGTTTCTTGGCAGGCCTGATCTGGCTGAAGTAGAACTCCTGCTCTGGGCGTGCTACTTTGGCCTAGAGCTGCCAGGCCCAAAGGGCCGCCTTGTTTCCAAAGGGGCTGAGAGTCCCCAAAGTATCTTGCTTCCAAATCTTTGGGAAGCTAAGAAACAACTGGCTCTGCACAGTGCTCTCACAGCCTACCGGCAACGTGACAGAGAAAGGCCTGTGAGATGCAGTTTCTTGGAAGGCCTGATCTGGCTGAGGTAGAACTTGTGCTCTGGGTGTACTCCATTGGCCTAGGGCTGCCAGGCCCAAAGGGCTGCCTTTATTTCCAAAGTGTGAGAGAGGCCCCAAAGCATCTTGCTTCCTGCTCTCTGGGAAGCTAAAACAACTGGCTCTGCACAGTGCTCTCAAAGCCAACCGGGAACGTCACATACAAAGGCCTGTGAAACGCAGCTTCTTGACAGGCCTTATCTGGCTGAGGTAGAACTTGTGCTCTGGGTGTGCTACTTTGGCCTAGAGCTGCCAGGCACAAAGGCTGCTTTGTTTCCAAAGGGGGAGAGAGGCCCCAAATCATGTTGCTTCCAGCTGTTTTTGAAGCTAAGAAACAACTCGCTCTGCCAGGTACTCTTACAGCCTTCCGGGAACACCTCTTACGAAGGCCTGTGAAAAGCAGTTTCTTGGCAGGCCTGATCTGGCTGAGGTAGAACTTCTGCTCTGGGTGTGCTACTTTGGCCTAGAGCTGCCAGGCACAAAGGCTGCTTTGTTTCCAAAGGGGGAGAGAGGCCCCAAATCATGTTGCTTCCAGCTGTTTTTGAAGCTAAGAAACAACTCGCTCTGCCAGGTACTCTTACAGCCTTCCGGGAACACCTCTTACGAAGGCCTGTGAAAAGCAGTTTCTTGGCAGGCCTGATCTGACTGAGGTAGAACTTCTGCTCTGGGTGTGCTCCATTGCCCTAGCGCTGAAAGGCCCAAAGGGCTGCCTTGTTTCCAAAGGGGGAGAGAGGCCCCAAAGCATCTTGCTTCCACCTCTTGGGAAGCTAAGAAACAACTGGCTGTGCCCAGTGCTCTTATAGCCTAAGAGAACATCTCTTATCAAGGCCTGTGAAACGCACTTTCTAGGCAGGCCTGATCTGGAAGAAGTAGAACTTCTGCTCTGGTTGTGCTCCATTGCCCTAGAGCTGCCAGACCCAACGTGCTGCCTTGTTTCCAAAGGGGCAGAGAGGCCCCAAAGCGTCTTGCTTCCAGCTGTTTGGGAAACAAGGAAACATGTGGCTCTGCACCGTGCTCTCACAGCCTACCGGGAACGTCACATACAAAGGCCTCTGAAACGCAGTTCCTTGGCAGGCCTGATCTGGCTGAAGTAGGACTTCTGCTCTGGCTGTGATCCATTGGCCTAGAGCTGAAAGGCCCAAAGGGATGCCTTGTTTGCAAAGGGGCAGAGAGGTCCCAAAGCATCTTGCTTCCAGCTCTTTGGGAAGCTAAGAAACAACTGTCTCTGCCCAGTGCTCTGACAGAGTACCGGCAACATCTCTTACCAAAGCCTTTGAAACGCAGTTTCTTGGCAGGCCTTATCTGGCTGAGGTAGAACTACTGCTCTGGGTGTGCTCCATTGGCCTAGAGCTGAAAGGCCCAAAGGTCGGCCTTGTTGGCAAAGGGGCAGGGAGCCCCCAAAGCATCTTGCTTCCAGCTCTTTGGGAAGCTAAGAAACAACTGGCTCTGCCCAGTGCTCTTACAGCCTGAGAGAAAATCTCTTACCAAGGCCTGTGAAACGCACTTTGTTGGTGGCCTGATCTAGCTGAAGTAGAACTTCTGCTCTGGGTGTGCTCCATTGGCCTAGAGCTGCCTGGCCCAAAGGGCCGCCTTGTTTGCAAAGGGGCAGAGAGGCCCCAAAGCATCTTGCTTCCAGCTCTTCGGGAAGCTAAGAAACATCTGGCGTTGCCCAGTGCTCTTACAGCCTACCAGGAACATCTCTTACCAAGGCCTGTGAAACGCAGTTTGTTGGTGGCCTGAACTGGCCCAAGTAGAACTTCTGCTCTGGGTGTGCTACACTGGCCTAGAGCTACCTGCCCCAAAGGGCTGCCTTGATTCCAAAGTGAAAGAGTGGCACCAAAGCATCTTGCTTCCAGCTCTTCGGGAAGCTAAGAAACATCTGGCTCTGCCCAGTGCTCTTACAGCCTACCGGGAACATCTCTTACCAAGGCCTGTGAAACGCAGTTTCCTGGCAGGCCTGATCTGGCTGAAGTAGAACTTCTGCTCTGGGTGTGCTCCATTGCCCTAGAGCTGCCAGGCCCAAAGGGCTGCCTTGTTTCCAAAGACGGAGAGTGGACCCAAAGCATCTTGCTCCCAGCTCTTCGGGAAGCTAAGAAACAGCTGGCTCTGCCCAGTGCTCTTACAGCCTAAGAGAACATCTCTTTGAAAGGCCTGTGAAACGCAGTTTCTTGGCAGGCCTGACCTGGCTGAAGTAGAACTTCTGTTCTGGTTGTGCTACATAGGCCTAGAGCTACCAGGACCTAAGGGCTGCCTTGTTTCCAAAGGGTGAGAGAGGCCCCAAAGCATCTTGCCTCCAGCACTTTGGGAAGCTAAAAAACAACTGGTTCTGCCCAGTGCTCTCACAGCCTAACGTGAACATCTCTTACCAAGGGCTGTGAAACGCAGTTTCTGGGCAGGACTGATCTGCCTGAAGTAGAACTTCTGCTGTGGGTGTGCTCCATTGGCCTAGAGCTTCCAGGCGCAAACGGCTGCCTTGTTTCCAAAGGGAGAGAGAGGCCCCAAAGCATCTTGCTTCCAGCTCTGTGGGAAGCTAAAGCAACTGGCTCTCCACAGTGCTCTCACAGCCTACCGGGAACATCTCTTACCAAGGCCTGTGAAACGCAGTTTCTTGGCAGGCCTGATCTGGCTGAAGTAGAACTCCTGCTCTGGGCGTGCTACTTTGGCCTAGAGCTGCCAGGCCCAAAGGGCCGCCTTGTTTCCAAAGGGGCTGAGAGTCCCCAAAGTATCTTGCTTCCAAATCTTTGGGAAGCTAAGAAACAACTGGCTCTGCACAGTGCTCTCACAGCCTACCGGCAACGTGACAGAGAAAGGCCTGTGAGATGCAGTTTCTTGGAAGGCCTGATCTGGCTGAGGTAGAACTTGTGCTCTGGGTGTACTCCATTGGCCTAGGGCTGCCAGGCCCAAAGGGCTGCCTTTATTTCCAAAGTGTGAGAGAGGCCCCAAAGCATCTTGCTTCCTGCTCTCTGGGAAGCTAAAACAACTGGCTCTGCACAGTGCTCTCAAAGCCAACCGGGAACGTCACATACAAAGGCCTGTGAAACGCAGCTTCTTGACAGGCCTTATCTGGCTGAGGTAGAACTTGTGCTCTGGGTGTGCTACTTTGGCCTAGAGCTGCCAGGCACAAAGGCTGCTTTGTTTCCAAAGGGGGAGAGAGGCCCCAAATCATGTTGCTTCCAGCTGTTTTTGAAGCTAAGAAACAACTCGCTCTGCCAGGTACTCTTACAGCCTTCCGGGAACACCTCTTACGAAGGCCTGTGAAAAGCAGTTTCTTGGCAGGCCTGATCTGGCTGAGGTAGAACTTCTGCTCTGGGTGTGCTACTTTGGCCTAGAGCTGCCAGGCACAAAGGCTGCTTTGTTTCCAAAGGGGGAGAGAGGCCCCAAATCATGTTGCTTCCAGCTGTTTTTGAAGCTAAGAAACAACTCGCTCTGCCAGGTACTCTTACAGCCTTCCGGGAACACCTCTTACGAAGGCCTGTGAAAAGCAGTTTCTTGGCAGGCCTGATCTGACTGAGGTAGAACTTCTGCTCTGGGTGTGCTCCATTGCCCTAGCGCTGAAAGGCCCAAAGGGCTGCCTTGTTTCCAAAGGGGGAGAGAGGCCCCAAAGCATCTTGCTTCCACCTCTTGGGAAGCTAAGAAACAACTGGCTGTGCCCAGTGCTCTTATAGCCTAAGAGAACATCTCTTATCAAGGCCTGTGAAACGCACTTTCTAGGCAGGCCTGATCTGGAAGAAGTAGAACTTCTGCTCTGGTTGTGCTCCATTGCCCTAGAGCTGCCAGACCCAACGTGCTGCCTTGTTTCCAAAGGGGCAGAGAGGCCCCAAAGCGTCTTGCTTCCAGCTGTTTGGGAAACAAGGAAACATGTGGCTCTGCACCGTGCTCTCACAGCCTACCGGGAACGTCACATACAAAGGCCTCTGAAACGCAGTTCCTTGGCAGGCCTGATCTGGCTGAAGTAGGATTTCTGCTCTGGCTGTGATCCATTGGCCTAGAGCTGAAAGGACCAAAGGGATGCCTTGTTTGCAAAGGGGCAGAGAGGTCCCAAAGCATCTTGCTTCCAGCTCTTTGGGAAGCTAAGAAACAACTGTCTCTGCCCAGTGCTCTGACAGAGTACCGGCAACATCTCTTACCAAAGCCTTTGAAACGCAGTTTCTTGGCAGGCCTTATCTGGCTGAGGTAGAACTTCTGCTCTGGGTGTGCTCCATTGGCCTAGAGCTGAAAGGCCCAAAGGTCGGCCTTGTTGGCAAAGGGGCAGGGAGCCCCCAAAGCATCTTGCTTCCAGCTCTTTGGGAAGCTAAGAAACAACTGGCTCTGCCCAGTGCTCTTACAGCCTGAGAGAAAATCTCTTACCAAGGCCTGTGAAACGCACTTTGTTGGTGGCCTGATCTAGCTGAAGTAGAACTTCTGCTCTGGGTGTGCTCCATTGGCCTAGAGCTGCCTGGCCCAAAGGGCCGCCTTGTTTGCAAAGGGGCAGAGAGGCCCCACGGCATCTTGCTTCCAGCTCTTCGGGAAGCTAAGAAACATCTGGCGTTGCCCAGTGCTCTTACAGCCTACCAGGAACATCTCTTACCAAGGCCTGTGAAACGCAGTTTGTTGGTGGCCTGAACTGGCCCAAGTAGAACTTCTGCTCTGGGTGTGCTACACTGGCCTAGAGCTACCTGCCCCAAAGGGCTGCCTTGATTCCAAAGTGAAAGAGTGGCACCAAAGCATCTTGCTTCCAGCTCTTCGGGAAGCTAAGAAACATCTGGCTCTGCCCAGTGCTCTTACAGCCTACCGGGAACATCTCTTACCAAGGCCTGTGAAACGCAGTTTCCTGGCAGGCCTGATCTGGCTGAAGTAGAACTTCTGCTCTGGGTGTGCTCCATTGCCCTAGAGCTGCCAGGCCCAAAGGGCTGCCTTGTTTCCAAAGACGGAGAGTGGACCCAAAGCATCTTGCTCCCAGCTCTTCGGGAAGCTAAGAAACAGCTGGCTCTGCCCAGTGCTCTTACAGCCTAAGAGAACATCTCTTTGAAAGGCCTGTGAAACGCAGTTTCTTGGCAGGCCTGACCTGGCTGAAGTAGAACTTCTGTTCTGGTTGTGCTACATAGGCCTAGAGCTACCAGGACCTAAGGGCTGCCTTGTTTCCAAAGGGTGAGAGAGGCCCCAAAGCATCTTGCCTCCAGCACTTTGGGAAGCTAAAAAACAACTGGTTCTGCCCAGTGCTCTCACAGCCTAACGTGAACATCTCTTACCAAGGGCTGTGAAACGCAGTTTCTGGGCAGGACTGATCTGCCTGAAGTAGAACTTCTGCTGTGGGTGTGCTCCATTGGCCTAGAGCTGCCAGGCGCAAACGGCTGCCTTGTGTCCAAAGGGAGAGAGAGGCCCCAAAGCATCTTGCTTCCAGCTCTGTGGGAAGCTAAAGCAACTGGCTCTCCACAGTGCTCTCACAGCCTACCGGGAACATCTCTTACCAAGGCCTGTGAAACGCAGTTTCTTGGCAGGCCTTATCTGGCTGAAGTAGAACTCCTGCTCTGGGCGTGCTACTTTGGCCTAGAGCTGCCAGGCCCAAAGGGCCGCCTTGTTTCCAAAGGGGCTGAGAGTCCCCAAAGTATCTTGCTTCCAAATCTTTGGGAAGCTAAGAAACAACTGGCTCTGCACAGTGCTCTCACAGCCTACCGGCAACGTGACAGAGAAAGGCCTGTGAGACGCAGTTTCTTGGAAGGCCTGATCTGGCTGAGGTAGAACTTCTGCTCTGGGTGTACTCCATTGGCCTAGGGCTGCCAGGCCCAAAGGGCTGCCTTTATTTCCAAAGTGTGAGAGAGGCCCCAAAGCATCTTGCTTCCTGCTCTCTGGGAAGCTAAAACAACTGGCTCTGCACAGTGCTCTCAAAGCCAACCGGGAACGTCACATACAAAGGCCTGTGAAACGCAGCTTCTTGACAGGCCTTATCTGGCTGAGGTAGAACTTGTGCTCTGGGTGTGCTACTTTGGCCTAGAGCTGCCAGGCACAAAGTCTGCTTTGTTTCCAAAGGGGGAGAGAGGCCCCAAATCATGTTGCTTCCAGCTGTTTTTGAAGCTAAGAAACAACTCGCTCTGCCAGGTACTCTTACAGCCTTCCGGGAACACCTCTTACGAAGGCCTGTGAAAAGCAGTTTCTTGGCAGGCCTGATCTGGCTGAGGTAGAACTTCTGCTCTGGGTGTGCTACTTTGGCCTAGAGCTGCCAGGCACAAAGGCTGCTTTGTTTCCAAAGGGGGAGAGAGGCCCCAAATCATGTTGCTTCCAGCTGTTTTTGAAGCTAAGAAACAACTCGCTCTGCCAGGTACTCTTACAGCCTTCCGGGAACACCTCTTACGAAGGCCTGTGAAAAGCAGTTTCTTGGCAGGCCTGATCTGACTGAGGTAGAACTTCTGCTCTGGGTGTGCTCCATTGCCCTAGAGCTGAAAGGCCCAAAGGGCTGCCTTGTTTCCAAAGGGGGAGAGAGGCCCCAAAGCATCTTGCTTCCACCTCTTGGGAAGCTAAGAAACAACTGGCTGTGCCCAGTGCTCTTATAGCCTAAGAGAACATCTCTTATCCAGGCCTGTGAAACGCACTTTCTAGGCAGGCCTGATCTGGAAGAAGTAGAACTTCTGCTCTGGTTGTGCTCCATTGCCCTAGAGCTGCAAGACCCAACGTGCTGCCTTGTTTCCAAAGGGGCAGAGAGGCCCCAAAGCGTCTTGCTTCCAGCTGTTTGGGAAACAAGGAAACATGTGGCTCTGCACCGTGCTCTCACAGCCTACCGGGAACGTCACATACAAAGGCCTCTGAAACGCAGTTCCTTGGCAGGCCTGATCTGGCTGAAGTAGGACTTCTGCTCTGGCTGTGCTCCATTGGCCTAGAGCTGAAAGGACCAAAGGGATGCCTTGTTTGCAAAGGGGCAGAGAGGTCCCAAAGCATCTTGCTTCCAGCTCTTTGGGAAGCTAAGAAACAACTGTCTCTGCCCAGTGCTCTGACAGAGTACCGGCAACATCTCTTACCAAAGCCTTTGAAACGCAGTTTCTTGGCAGGCCTTATCTGGCTGAGGTAGAACTTCTGCTCTGGGTGTGCTCCATTGGCCTAGAGCTGAAAGGCCCAAAGTTCGGCCTTGTTGGCAAAGGGGCAGGGAGCCCCCAAAGCATCTTGCTTCCAGCTCTTTGGGAAGCTAAGAAACAACTGGCTCTGCCCAGTGCTCTTACAGCCTGAGAGAAAATCTCTTACCAAGGCCTGTGAAACGCACTTTGTTGGTGGCCTGATCTAGCTGAAGTAGAACTTCTGCTCTGGGTGTGCTCCATTGGCCTAGAGCTGCCTGGCCCAAAGGGCCGCCTTGTTTGCAAAGGGGCAGAGAGGCCCCAAAGCATCTTGCTTCCAGCTCTTCGGGAAGCTAAGAAACATCTGGCGTTGCCCAGTGCTCTTACAGCCTACCAGGAACATCTCTTACCAAGGCCTGTGAAACGCAGTTTGTTGGTGGCCTGAACTGGCCGAAGTAGAACTTCTGCTCTGGGTGTGCTACACTGGCCTAGAGCTACCTGCCCCAAAGGGCTGCCTTGATTCCAAAGTGAAAGAGTGGCACCAAAGCATCTTGCTTCCAGCTCTTCGGGAAGCTAAGAAACATCTGGCGTTGCCCAGTGCTCTTACAGCCTACCGGGAACATCTCTTACCAAGGCCTGTGAAACGCCGTTTCCTGGCAGGCCTGATTTGGCTGAAGTAGATCTTCTGCTCTGGGTGTGCTCCATTGCCCTAGAGCTGCCAGGCCCAAAGGGCTGCCTTGTTTCCAAAGACGGAGAGTGGACCCAAAGCATCTTGCTCCCAGCTCTTCGGGAAGCTAAGAAACAGCTGGCTCTGCCCAGTGCTCTTACAGCCTAAGAGAACATCTCTTTGAAAGTCCTGTGAAACGCAGTTTCTTGGCAGGCCTGACCTGGCTGAAGTAGAACTTCTGTTCTGGTTGTGCTACATAGGCCTAGAGCTACCAGGACCTAAGGGCTGCCTTGTTTCCAAAGGGTGAGAGAGGCCCCAAAGCATCTTGCCTCCAGCACTTTGGGAAGCTAAAAAACAACTGGTTCTGCCCAGTGCTCTCACAGCCTACCGTGAACATCTCTTACAAAGGGCTGTGAAACGCAGTTTCTGGGCAGGACTGATCTGCCTGAAGTAGAACTTCTGCTGTGGGTGTGCTCCATTGGCCTAGAGCTGCCAGGCGCAAACGGCTGCCTTGTGTCCAAAGGGAGAGAGAGGCCCCAAAGCATCTTGCTTCCAGCTCTGTGGGAAGCTAAAGCAACTGGCTCTCCACAGTGCTCTCACAGCCTACCGGGAACATCTCTTACCAAGGCCTGTGAAACGCAGTTTCTTGGCAGGCCTGATCTGGCTGAAGTAGAACTCCTGCTCTTGGTGTGCTACTTTGGCCTAGAGCTGCCAGGCCCAAAGGGCCGCCTTGTTTCCAAAGGGGCTGAGAGTCCCCAAAGTATCTTGCTTCCAAATCTTTGGGAAGCTAAGAAACAACTGGCTCTGCACAGTGCTCTCACAGCCTACCGGCAACGTGACAGAGAAAGGCCTGTGAGACGCAGTTTCTTGGAAGGCCTGATCTGGCTGAGGTAGAACTTGTGCTCTGGGTGTACTCCATTGGCCTAGGGCTGCCAGGCCCAAAGGGCTGCCTTTATTTCCAAAGTGTGAGAGAGGCCCCAAAGCATCTTGCTTCCTGCTCTCTGGGAAGCTAAAACAACTGGCTCTGCACAGTGCTCTCAAAGCCAACCGGGAACGTCACATACAAAGGCCTGTGAAACGCAGCTTCTTGACAGGCCTTATCTGGCTGAGGTAGAACTTGTGCTCTGGGTGTGCTACTTTGGCCTAGAGCTGCCAGGCACAAAGGCTGCTTTGTTTCCAAAGGGGGAGAGAGGCCCCAAATCATGTTGCTTCCAGCTGTTTTTGAAGCTAAGAGACAACTCGCTCTGCCAGGTACTCTTACAGCCTTCCGGGAACACCTCTTATGAAGGCCTGTGAAAAGCAGTTTCTTGGCAGGCCTGATCTGGCTGAGGTAGAACTTCTGCTCTGGGTGTGCTACTTTGGCCTAGAGCTGCCAGGCACAAAGGCTGCTTTGTTTCCAAAGGGGGAGAGAGGCCCCAAATCATGTTGCTTCCAGCTGTTTTTGAAGCTAAGAAACAACTCGCTCTGCCAGGTACTCTTACAGCCTTCCGGGAACACCTCTTACGAAGGCCTGTGAAAAGCAGTTTCTTGGCAGGCCTGATCTGACTGAGGTAGAACTTCTGCTCTGGGTGTGCTCCATTGCCCTAGCGCTGAAAGGCCCAAAGGGCTGCCTTGTTTCCAAAGGGGGAGAGAGGCCCCAAAGCATCTTGCTTCCACCTCTTGGGAAGCTAAGAAACAACTGGCTGTGCCCAGTGCTCTTATAGCCTAAGAGAACATCTCTTATCAAGGCCTGTGAAACGCACTTTCTAGGCAGGCCTGATCTGGAAGAAGTAGAACTTCTGCTCTGGTTGTGCTCCATTGCCCTAGAGCTGCCAGACCCAACGTGCTGCCTTGTTTCCAAAGGGGCAGAGAGGCCCCAAAGCGTCTTGCTTCCAGCTGTTTGGGAAACAAGGAAACAACTGGCTCTGCACCGTGCTCTCACAGCCTACCGGGAACGTCACATACAAAGGCCTCTGAAACGCAGTTCCTTGGCAGGCCTGATCTGGCTGAAGTAGGACTTCTGCTCTGGCTGTGCTCCATTGGCCTAGAGCTGAAAGGCCCAAAGGGATGCCTTGTTTGCAAAGGGGCAGAGAGGCCCCAAAGCATCTTGCTTCCAGCTCTTTGGGAAGCTAAGAAACAACTGTCTCTGCCCAGTGCTCTGACAGAGTACCGGCAACATCTCTTACCAAAGCCTTTGAAACGCAGTTTCTTGGCAGGCCTTATCTGGCTGAGGTAGAACTTCTGCTCTGGGTGTCCTCCATTGGCCTAGAGCTGAAAGGCCCAAAGGTCGGCCTTGTTGGCAAAGGGGCAGGGAGCCCCCAAAGCATCTTGCTTCCAGCTCTTTGGGAAGCTAAGAAACAACTGGCTCTGCCCAGTGCTCTTACAGCCTGAGAGAAAATCTCTTACCAAGGCCTGTGAAACGCACTTTGTTGGTGGCCTGATCTAGCTGAAGTAGAACTTCTGCTCTGGGTGTGCTCCATTGGCCTAGAGCTGCCTGGCCCAAAGGGCCGCCTTGTTTGCAAAGGGGCAGAGAGGCCCCAAAGCATCTTGCTTCCAGCTCTTCGGGAAGCTAAGAAACATCTGGCGTTGCCCAGTGCTCTTACAGCCTACCGGGAACATCTCTTACCAAGGCCTGTGAAACGCAGTTTGTTGGTGGCCTGAACTGGCCGAAGTAGAACTTCTGCTCTGGGTGTGCTCCACTGGCCTAGAGCTACCTGCCCCAAAGGGCTGCCTTGATTCCAAAGTGAGAGAGTGGCACCAAAGCATCTTGCTTCCAGCTCTTCGGGAAGCTAAGAAACATCTGGCGTTGCCCAGTGCTCTTACAGCCTACCGGGAACATCTCTTACCAAGGCCTGTGAAACGCCGTTTCCTGGCAGGCCTGATTTGGCTGAAGTAGAACTTCTGCTCTGGGTGTGCTCCATTGCCCTAGAGCTGCCAGGCCCAAGGTGCTGCCTTGTTTCCAAAGGGGCAGAGAGGCCCCAAAGCATCTTGCTTCCAGCTCTCTGGGAAGCTAAGAACCAACTCGCTCTGCCCCGTGCTCTTACAGCCTACCGGGAACATGTCTTTGAAAGGCCTGTGAAACGCAGTTTCTTGGCAGGCCTCATCTGGCTGAAGTAGAACTCCGGCTCTGGGTGTGCTCCATTGCCCTAGAGCTGCCAGGCCCCAAGTGCTGCCCTGTTTCCAAGGGGCAGAGAGGCCCAAAGCATCTTGCTTCCCGGTCTTTGCGAAGCTAAGAAACAACTGGCTCTGCCCAGTGCTCTTACACCTACCGGGAACATCTCTTACCAAGGCCTGTCAAACGCTGTTTCTTTGCAGGCCTGATCAGGCTGAAGTAGAACTCCTGCTCTGCGTGTGCTCCATTGGCCTAGAGCTTCCCGACCCAAAAGGCTGCCTTGTTCCCAAACGGGCAGAGGGGTCCCAAGCATCTTGCTTCCAGCTTTTCAGGAAGGTAAGAAACAACTGGCTCTGCCCAGTGCTCTTACAGCCTACCGGGAACATCTCTTACCAAGGCCTGTGAAACGCAGTTTCCTGGCAGGCCTGATCTGGCTGAAGTAGAACTTCTGCTCTGGGCGTGCTCCATTGCCCTAGAGCTGCCAGGCCCAAAGGGCTTCCTTGTTTCCAAAGACGGAGAGTGGACCCAAAGCATCTTGCTCCCAGCTCTTCGGGAAGCTAAGAAACAGCTGGCTCTGCCCAGTGCTCTCACAGCCTAAGAGAACATCTCTTTGAAAGGCCTGTGAAACGCAGTTTCTTGGCAGGCCTGACCTGGCTGAAGTAGAACTTCTGTTCTGGTTGTGCTACATAGGCCTAGAGCTACCAGGACCTAAGGGCTGCCTTGTTTCCAAAGGGTGAGAGAGGCCCCAAAGCATCTTGCCTCCAGCACTTTGGGAAGCTAAAAAACAACTGGTTCTGCCCAGTGCTCTCACAGCCTACCGTGAACATCTCTTACCAAGGGCTGTGAAACGCAGTTTCTGGGCAGGACTGATCTGCCTGAAGTAGAACTTCTGCTGTGGGTGTGCTCCATTGGGCTAGAGCTGCCAGGCGCAAACGGCTGCCTTGTGTCCAAAGGGAGAGAGAGGCCCCAAAGCATCTTGCTTCCAGCTCTGTGGGAAGCTAAAGCAACTGGCTCTCCACAGTGCTCTCACAGCCTACCGGGAACATCTCTTACCAAGGCCTGTGAAACGCAGTTTCTTGGCAGGCCTGATCTGGCTGAAGTAGAACTCCTGCTCTGGGCGTGCTACTTTGGCCTAGAGCTGAAAGGCCCAAAGGGCTGCCTTGTTTCCAAAGGGGCTGAGAGTCCCCAAGGTATCTTGCTTCCAAATCTTTGGGAAGCTAAGAAACAACTGGCTCTGCACAGTGCTCTCACAGCCTACCGGCAACGTGACAGAGAAAGGCCTGTGAGACGCAGTTTCTTGGAAGGCCTGATCTGGCTGAGGTAGAACTTCTGCTCTGGGTGTGCTCCATTGCCCTAGAGCTGAAAGGCCCAAAGGGATGCCTTGTTTGCAAAGGGGCAGAGAGGCCCCAAAGCATCTTGCTTCCAGCTCATTGGGAAGCTAAGAAACAACTGTCTCTGCCCAGTGCTCTGACAGAGTACCGGCAACATCTCTTACCAAAGCCTTTGAAACGCAGTTTCTTGGCAGGCCTTATCTGGCTGAGGTAGAACTTCTGCTCTGGGTGTGCTCCATTGGCCTAGAGCTGAAAGGCCCAAAGGTCGGCCTTGTTGGCAAAGGGGCAGGGAGCCCCCAAAGCATCTTGCTTCCAGCTCTTTGGGAAGCTAAGAAACAACTGGCTCTGCCCAGTGCTCTTACAGCCTGAGAGAAAATCTCTTACCAAGCCCTGTGAAACGCACTTTGTTGGTGGCCTGATCTAGCTGAAGTAGAACTTCTGCTCTGGGTGTGCTCCATTGGCCTAGAGCTGCCTGGCCCAAAGGGCCGCCTTGTTTGCAAAGGGGCAGAGAGGCCCCAAAGCATCTTGCTTCCAGCTCTTCGGGAAGCTAAGAAACATCTGGCGTTGCCCAGTGCTCTTACAGCCTACCGGGAACATCTCTTACCAAGGCCTGTGAAACGCAGTTTGTTGGTGGCCTGAACTGGCCGAAGTAGAACTTCTGCTCTGGGTGTGCTCCACTGGCCTAGAGCTACCTGCCCCAAAGGGCTGCCTTGATTCCAAAGTGAGAGAGTGGCACCAAAGCATCTTGCTTCCAGCTCTTCGGGAAGCTAAGAAACATCTGGCGTTGCCCAGTGCTCTTACAGCCTACCGGGAACATCTCTTACCAAGGCCTGTGAAACGCAGTTTGTTGGTGGCCTGAACTGGCCGAAGTAGAACTTCTGCTCTGGGTGTGCTCCACTGGCCTAGAGCTACCTGCCCCAAAGGGCTGCCTTGATTCCAAAGTGAGAGAGTGGCACCAAAGCTTCTTGCTTCCAGCTCTTCGGGAAGCTAAGAAACATCTGGCGTTGCCCAGTGCTCTTACAGCCTACCGGGAACATCTCTTACCAAGGCCTGTGAAACGCCGTTTCCTGGCAGGCCTGATTTGGCTGAAGTAGAACTTCTGCTCTGGGTGTGCTCCATTGCCCTAGAGCTGCCAGGCCCAAGGTGCTGCCTTGTTTCCAAAGGGGCAGAGAGGCCCCAAAGCATCTTGCTTCCAGCTCTCTGGGAAGCTAAGAACCAACTCGCTCTGCCCCGTGCTCTTAGAGCCTACCGGGAACATGTCTTTGAAAGGCCTGTGAAACGCAGTTTCTTGGCAGGCCTCATCTGGCTGAAGTAGAACTCCTGCTCTGGGCGTGCTACTTTGGCCTAGAGCTGCCAGGCCCAAAGGGCCGCCTTGTTTCCAAAGGGGCTGAGAGTCCCCAAAGCATCTTGCTTCCAAATCTTTGGGAAGCTAAGAAACAACTGGCTCTGCACAGTGCTCTCACAGCCTACCGGCAACGTGACAGAGATAGGCCTGTGAGACGCAGTTTCTTGGAAGGCCTGATCTGGCTGAGGTAGAACTTCTGCTCTGGGTGTGCTCCATTGCCCTAGAGCTGAAAGGCCCAAAGGGATGCCTTGTTTGCAAAGGGGCAGAGAGGCCCCAAAGCATCTTGCTTCCAGCTCTTCGGGAAGCTAAGAAACATCTGGCGTTGCCCAGTGCTGTTACAGCCTACCGGGAACATCTCTTACCAAGGCCTGTGAAACGCAGTTTCCTGGCAGGCCTGATTTGGCTGAAGTAGAACTTCTGCTCTGGGTGTGCTCCATTGCCCTAGAGCTGCCAGGCCCAAAGGGCTGCCTTGTTTCCAAAGACGGAGAGTGGACCCAAAGCATCTTGCTCCCAGCTCTTCGGGAAGCTAAGAAACAGCTGGCTCTGCCCAGTGCTCTTACAGCCTAAGAGAACATCTCTTTGAAAGGCCTGTGAAACGCAGTTTCTTGGCAGGCCTGACCTGGCTGAAGTAGAACTTCTGTTCTGGTTGTGCTACATAGGCCTAGAGCTACCAGGACCTAAGGGCTGCCTTGTTTCCAAAGGGTGAGAGAGGCCCCAAAGCATCTTGCCTCCAGCACTTTGGGAAGCTAAAAAACAACTGGTTCTGCCCAGTGCTCTCACAGCCTACCGTGAACATCTCTTACCAAGGGCTGTGAAACGCAGTTTCTGGGCAGGACTGATCTGCCTGAAGTAGAACTTCTGCTGTGGGTGTGCTCCATTGGCCTAGAGCTGCCAGGCGCAAACGGCTGCCTTGTGTCCAAAGGGAGAGAGAGGCCCCAAAGCATCTTGCTTCCAGCTCTGTGGGAAGCTAAAGCAACTGGCTCTCCACAGTGCTCTCACAGCCTACCGGGAACATCTCTTACCAAGGCCTGTGAAACGCAGTTTCTTGGCAGGCCTGATCTGGCTGAAGTAGAACTCCTGCTCTGGGCGTGCTACTTTGGCCTAGAGCTGCCAGGCCCAAAGGGCCGCCTTGTTTCCAAAGGGGCTGAGAGTCCCCAAAGCATCTTGCTTCCAAATCTTTGGGAAGCTAAGAAACAACTGGCTCTGCACAGTGCTCTCACAGCCTACCGGCAACGTGACAGAGAAAGGCCTGTGAGACGCAGTTTCTTGGAAGGCCTGATCTGGCTGAGGTAGAACTTCTGCTCTGGGTGTACTCCATTGGCCTAGGGCTGCCAGGCCCAAAGGGCTGCCTTTATTTCCAAAGTGTGAGAGAGGCCCCAAAGCATCTTGCTTCCTGCTCTCTGGGAAGCTAAAACAACTGGCTCTGCACAGTGCTCTCAAAGCCAACCGGGAACGTCACATAAAAAGGCCTGTGAAACGCAGCTTCTTGACAGGCCTTATCTGGCTGAGGTAGAACTTGTGCTCTGGGTGTGCTACTTTGGCCTAGAGCTGCCAGGCACAAAGGCTGCTTTGTTTCCAAAGGGGGAGAGAGGCCCCAAATCATGTTGCTTCCAGCTGTTTTTGAAGCTAAGAAACAACTCGCTCTGCCAGGTACTCTTACAGGCTTCCGGGAACACCTCTTACGAAGGACTGTGAAAAGCAGTTTCTTGGCAGGCCTGATCTGACTGAGGTAGAACTTCTGCTCTGGGTGTGCTCCATTGCCCTAGCGCTGAAAGGCCCAAAGGGCTGCCTTGTTTCCAAAGGGGGAGAGAGGCCCCAAAGCATCTTGCTTCCACCTCTTGGGAAGCTAAGAAACAACTGGCTGTGCCCAGTGCTCTTATAGCCTAAGAGAACATCTCTTATCAAGGCCTGTGAAACGCACTTTCTAGGCAGGCCTGATCTGGAAGAAGTAGAACTTCTGGTCTGGTTGTGCTCCATTGCCCTAGAGCTGCCAGACCCAACGTGCTGCCTTGTTTCCAAAGGGGCAGAGAGGCCCCAAAGCGTCTTGCTTCCAGCTGTTTGGGAAACAAGGAAACAACTGGCTCTGCACCGTGCTCTCACAGCCTACCGGGAACGTCACATACAAAGGCCTCTGAAACGCAGTTCCTTGGCAGGCCTGATCTGGCTGAAGTAGGACTTCTGCTCTGGCTGTGCTCCATTGGCCTAGAGCTGAAAGGCCCAAAGGGATGCCTTGTTTGCAAAGGGGCAGAGAGGTCCCAAAGCATCTTGCTTCCAGCTCTTTGGGAAGCTAAGAAACAACTGTCTCTGCCCAGTGCTCTGACAGAGTACCGGCAACATCTCTTACCAAAGCCTTTGAAACGCAGTTTCTTGGCAGGCCTTATCTGGCTGAGGTAGAACTTCTGCTCTGGGTGTGCTCCATTGGCCTAGAGCTGAAAGGCCCAAAGGTCGGCCTTGTTGGCAAAGGGGCAGGGAGCCCCCAAAGCATCTTGCTTCCAGCTCTTTGGGAAGCTAAGAAACAACTGGCTCTGCCCAGTGCTCTTACAGCCTGAGAGAAAATCTCTTACCAAGGCCTGTGAAACGCACTTTGTTGGTGGCCTGATCTAGCTGAAGTAGAACTTCTGCTCTGGGTGTGCTCCATTGGCCTAGAGCTGCCTGGCCCAAAGGGCCGCCTTGTTTGCAAAGGGGCAGAGAGGCCCCAAAGCATCTTGCTTCCAGCTCTTCGGGAAGCTAAGAAACATCTGGCGTTGCCCAGTGCTCTTACAGCCTACCGGGAACATCTCTTACCAAGGCCTGTGAAACGCAGTTTGTTGGTGGCCTGAACTGGCCGAAGTAGAACTTCTGCTCTGGGTGTGCTCCACTGGCCTAGAGCTACCTGCCCCAAAGGGCTGCCTTGATTCCAAAGTGAGAGAGTGGCACCAAAGCATCTTGCTTCCAGCTCTTCGGGAAGCTAAGAAACATCTGGCGTTGCCCAGTGCTCTTACAGCCTACCGGGAACATCTCTTACCAAGACCTGTGAAACGCCGTTTCCTGGCAGGCCTGATTTGGCTGAAGTAGAACTTCTGCTCTGGGTGTGCTCCATTGCCCTAGAGCTGCCAGGCCCAAGGTGCTGCCTTGTTTCCAAAGGGGCAGAGAGGCCCCAAAGCATCTTGCTTCCAGCTCTCTGGGAAGCTAAGAACCAACTCGCTCTGCCCCGTGCTCTTACAGCCTACCGGGAACATGTCTTTGAAAGGCCTGTGAAACGCAGTTTCTTGGCAGGCCTCATCTGGCTGAAGTAGAACTCCTGCTCTGGGCGTGCTACTTTGGCCTAGAGCTGCCAGGCCCAAAGGTCCGCCTTGTTTCCAAAGGGGCTGAGAGTCCCCAAAGCATCTTGCTTCCAAATCTTTGGGAAGCTAAGAAACAACTGGCTCTGCACAGTGCTCTCACAGCCTACCGGCAACGTGACAGAGATAGGCCTGTGAGACGCAGTTTCTTGGAAGGCCTGATCTGGCTGAGGTAGAACTTCTGCTCTGGGTGTGCTCCATTGCCCTAGAGCTGAAAGGCCCAAAGGGATGCCTTGTTTGCAAAGGGGCAGAGAGGCCCCAAAGCATCTTGCTTCCAGCTCATTGGGAAGCTAAGAAACAACTGTCTCTGCCCAGTGCTCTGACAGAGTACCGGCAACATCTCTTACCAAAGCCTTTGAAACGCAGTTTCTTGGCAGGCCTTATCTGGCTGAGGTAGAACTTCTGCTCTGGGTGTGCTCCATTGGCCTAGAGCTGAAAGGCCCAAAGGTCGGCCTTGTTGGCAAAGGGGCAGGGAGCCCCCAAAGCATCTTGCTTCCAGCTCTTTGGGAAGCTAAGAAACAACTGGCTCTGCCCAGTGCTCTTACAGCCTGAGAGAAAATCTCTTACCAAGGCCTGTGAAACGCCGTTTCCTGGCAGGCCTGATTTGGCTGAAGTAGAACTTCTGCTCTGGGTGTGCTCCATTGCCCTAGAGCTGCCAGGCCCAAGGTGCTGCCTTGTTTCCAAAGGGGCAGAGAGGCCCCAAAGCATCTTGCTTCCAGCTCTCTGGGAAGCTAAGAACCAACTCGCTCTGCCCCGTGCTCTTACAGCCTACCGGGAACATGTCTTTGAAAGGCCTGTGAAACGCAGTTTCTTGGCAGGCCTCATCTGGCTGAAGTAGAACTCCGGCTCTGGGTGTGCTCCATTGCCCTAGAGCTGCCAGGCCCCAAGTGCTGCCCTGTTTCCAAGGGGCAGAGAGGCCCAAAGCATCTTGCTTCCCGGTCTTTGCGAAGCTAAGAAACAACTGGCTCTGCCCAGTGCTCTTACACCTACCGGGAACATCTCTTACCAAGGCCTGTCAAACGCTGTTTCTTTGCAGGCCTGATCAGGCTGAAGTAGAACTCCTGCTCTGCGTGTGCTCCATTGGCCTAGAGCTTCCCGACCCAAAAGGCTGCCTTGTTCCCAAACGGGCAGAGGGGTCCCAAGCATCTTGCTTCCAGCTTTTCAGGAAGGTAAGAAACAACTGGCTCTGCCCAGTGCTCTTACAGCCTACCGGGAACATCTCTTACCAAGGCCTGTGAAACGCAGTTTCCTGGCAGGCCTGATCTGGCTGAAGTAGAACTTCTGCTCTGGGCGTGCTCCATTGCCCTAGAGCTGCCAGGCCCAAAGGGCTGCCTTGTTTCCAAAGACGGAGAGTGGACCCAAAGCATCTTGCTCCCAGCTCTTCGGGAAGCTAAGAAACAGCTGGATCTGCCCAGTGCTCTCACAGCCTAAGAGAACATCTCTTTGAAAGGCCTGTGAAACGCAGTTTCTTGGCAGGCCTGACCTGGCTGAAGTAGAACTTCTGTTCTGGTTGTGCTACATAGGCCTAGAGCTACCAGGACCTAAGGGCTGCCTTGTTTCCAAAGGGTGAGAGAGGCCCCAAAGCATCTTGCCTCCAGCACTTTGGGAAGCTAAAAAACAACTGGTTCTGCCCAGTGCTCTCACAGCCTACCGTGAACATCTCTTACCAAGGGCTGTGAAACGCAGTTTCTGGGCAGGACTGATCTGCCTGAAGTAGAACTTCTGCTGTGGGTGTGCTCCATTGGCCTAGAGCTGCCAGGCGCAAACGGCTGCCTTGTGTCCAAAGGGAGAGAGAGGCCCCAAAGCATCTTGCTTCCAGCTCTGTGGGAAGCTAAAGCAACTGGCTCTCCACAGTGCTCTCACAGCCTACCGGGAACATCTCTTACCAAGGCCTGTGAAACGCAGTTTCTTGGCAGGTCTGATCTGGCTGAAGTAGAACTCCTGCTCTGGGCGTGCTACTTTGGCCTAGAGCTGCCAGGCCCAAAGGGTCGCCTTGTTTCCAAAGGGGCTGAGAGTCCCCAAAGTATCTTGCTTCCAAATCTTTGGGAAGCTAAGAAACAACTGGCTCTGCACAGTGCTCTCACAGCCTACCGGCAACGTGACAGAGAAAGGCCTGTGAGACGCAGTTTCTTGGAAGGCCTGATCTGGCTGAGGTAGAACTTCTGCTCTGGGTGTGCTCCATTGCCCTAGAGCTGAAAGGCCCAAAGGGATGCCTTGTTTGCAAAGGGGCAGAGAGGCCCCAAAGCATCTTGCTTCCAGCTCATTGGGAAGCTAAGAAACAACTGTCTCTGCCCAGTGCTCTGACAGAGTACCGGCAACATCTCTTACCAAAGCCTTTGAAACGCAGTTTCTTGGCAGGCCTTATCTGGCTGAGGTAGAACTTCTGCTCTGGGTGTGCTCCATTGGCCTAGAGCTGAAAGGCCCAAAGGTCGGCCTTGTTGGCAAAGGGGCAGGGAGCCCCCAAAGCATCTTGCTTCCAGCTCTTTGGGAAGCTAAGAAACAACTGGCTCTGCCCAGTGCTCTTACAGCCTGAGAGAAAATCTCTTACCAAGGCCTGTGAAACGCACTTTGTTGGTGGCCTGATCTAGCTGAAGTAGAACTTCTGCTCTGGGTGTGCTCCATTGGCCTAGAGCTGCCTGGCCCAAAGGGCCGCCTTGTTTGCAAAGGGGCAGAGAGGCCCCAAAGCATCTTGCTTCCAGCTCTTCGGGAAGCTAAGAAACATCTGGCGTTGCCCAGTGCTCTTACAGCCTACCGGGAACATCTCTTACCAAGGCCTGTGAAACGCAGTTTGTTGGTGGCCTGAACTGGCCGAAGTAGAACTTCTGCTCTGGGTGTGCTCCACTGGCCTAGAGCTACCTGCCCCAAAGGGCTGCCTTGATTCCAAAGTGAGAGAGTGGCACCAAAGCATCTTGCTTCCAGCTCTTCGGGAAGCTAAGAAACATCTGGCGTTGCCCAGTGCTCTTACAGCCTACCGGGAACATCTCTTACCAAGGCCTGTGAAACGCCGTTTCCTGGCAGGCCTGATTTGGCTGAAGTAGAACTTCTGCTCTGGGTGTGCTCCATTGCCCTAGAGCTGCCAGGCCCAAGGTGCTGCCTTGTTTCCAAAGGGGCAGAGAGGCCCCAAAGCATCTTGCTTCCAGCTCTCTGGGAAGCTAAGAACCAACTCGCTCTGCCCCGTGCTCTTACAGCCTACCGGGAACATGTCTTTGAAAGGCCTGTGAAACGCAGTTTCTTGGCAGGCCTCATCTGGCTGAAGTAGAACTCCGGCTCTGGGTGTGCTCCATTGCCCTAGAGCTGCCAGGCCCCAAGTGCTGCCCTGTTTCCAAGGGGCAGAGAGGCCCAAAGCATCTTGCTTCCCGGTCTTTGCGAAGCTACGAAACAACTGGCTCTGCCCAGTGCTCTTACACCTACCGGGAACATCTCTTACCAAGGCCTGTCAAACGCTGTTTCTTTGCAGGCCTGATCAGGCTGAAGTAGAACTCCTGCTCTGCGTGTGCTCCATTGGCCTAGAGCTTCCCGACCCAAAAGGCTGCCTTGTTCCCAAACGGGCAGAGGGGTCCCAAGCATCTTGCTTCCAGCTTTTCAGGAAGGTAAGAAACAACTGGCTCTGCCCAGTGCTCTTACAGCCTACCGGGAACATCTCTTACCAAGGCCTGTGAAACGCAGTTTCCTGGCAGGCCTGATCTGGCTGAAGTAGAACTTCTGCTCTGGGCGTGCTCCATTGCCCTAGAGCTGCCAGGCCCAAAGGGCTGCCTTGTTTCCAAAGACGGAGAGTGGACCCAAAGCATCTTGCTCCCAGCTCTTCGGGAAGCTAAGAAACAGCTGGCTCTGCCCAGTGCTCTCACAGCCTAAGAGAACATCTCTTTGAAAGACCTGTGAAACGCAGTTTCTTGGCAGGCCTGACCTGGCTGAAGTAGAACTTCTGTTCTGGTTGTGCTACATAGGCCTAGAGCTACCAGGACCTAAGGGCTGCCTTGTTTCCAAAGGGTGAGAGAGGCCCCAAAGCATCTTGCCTCCAGCACTTTGGGAAGCTAAAAAACAACTGGTTCTGCCCAGTGCTCTCACAGCCTACCGTGAACATCTCTTACCAAGGGCTGTGAAACGCAGTTTCTGGGCAGGACTGATCTGCCTGAAGTAGAACTTCTGCTGTGGGTGTGCTCCATTGGCCTAGAGCTGCCAGGCGCAAACGGCTGCCTTGTGTCCAAAGGGAGAGAGAGGCCCCAAAGCATCTTGCTTCCAGCTCTGTGGGAAGCTAAAGCAACTGGCTCTCCACAGTGCTCTCACAGCCTACCGGGAACATCTCTTACCAAGGCCTGTGAAACGCAGTTTCTTGGCAGGTCTGATCTGGCTGAAGTAGAACTCCTGCTCTGGGCGTGCTACTTTGGCCTAGAGCTGCCAGGCCCAAAGGGTCGCCTTGTTTCCAAAGGGGCTGAGAGTCCCCAAAGTATCTTGCTTCCAAATCTTTGGGAAGCTAAGAAACAACTGGCTCTGCACAGTGCTCTCACAGCCTACCGGCAACGTGACAGAGAAAGGCCTGTGAGACGCAGTTTCTTGGAAGGCCTGATCTGGCTGAGGTAGAACTTCTGCTCTGGGTGTGCTCCATTGCCCTAGAGCTGAAAGGCCCAAAGGGATGCCTTGTTTGCAAAGGGGCAGAGAGGCCCCAAAGCATCTTGCTTCCAGCTCATTGGGAAGCTAAGAAACAACTGTCTCTGCCCAGTGCTCTGACAGAGTACCGGCAACATCTCTTACCAAAGCCTTTGAAACGCAGTTTCTTGGCAGGCCTTATCTGGCTGAGGTAGAACTTCTGCTCTGGGTGTGCTCCATTGGCCTAGAGCTGAAAGGCCCAAAGGTCGGCCTTGTTGGCAAAGGGGCAGGGAGCCCCCAAAGCATCTTGCTTCCAGCTCTTTGGGAAGCTAAGAAACAACTGGCTCTGCCCAGTGCTCTTACAGCCTGAGAGAAAATCTCTTACCAAGGCCTGTGAAACGCACTTTGTTGGTGGCCTGATCTAGCTGAAGTAGAACTTCTGCTCTGGGTGTGCTCCATTGGCCTAGAGCTGCCTGGCCCAAAGGGCCGCCTTGTTTGCAAAGGGGCAGAGAGGCCCCAAAGCATCTTGCTTCCAGCTCTTCGGGAAGCTAAGAAACATCTGGCGTTGCCCAGTGCTCTTACAGCCTACCGGGAACATCTCTTACCAAGGCCTGTGAAACGCAGTTTGTTGGTGGCCTGAACTGGCCGAAGTAGAACTTCTGCTCTGGGTGTGCTCCACTGGCCTAGAGCTACCTGCCCCAAAGGGCTGCCTTGATTCCAAAGTGAGAGAGTGGCACCAAAGCATCTTGCTTCCAGCTCTTCGGGAAGCTAAGAAACATCTGGCGTTGCCCAGTGCTCTTACAGCCTACCGGGAACATCTCTTACCAAGGCCTGTGAAACGCCGTTTCCTGGCAGGCCTGATTTGGCTGAAGTAGAACTTCTGCTCTGGGTGTGCTCCATTGCCCTAGAGCTGCCAGGCCCAAGGTGCTGCCTTGTTTCCAAAGGGGCAGAGAGGCCCCAAAGCATCTTGCTTCCAGCTCTCTGGGAAGCTAAGAACCAACTCGCTCTGCCCCGTGCTCTTAGAGCCTACCGGGAACATGTCTTTGAAAGGCCTGTGAAACGCAGTTTCTTGGCAGGCCTCATCTGGCTGAAGTAGAACTCCTGCTCTGGGCGTGCTACTTTGGCCTAGAGCTGCCAGGCCCAAAGGTCCGCCTTGTTTCCAAAGGGGCTGAGAGTCCCCAAAGCATCTTGCTTCCAAATCTTTGGGAAGCTAAGAAACAACTGGCTCTGCACAGTGCTCTCACAGCCTACCGGCAACGTGACAGAGATAGGCCTGTGAGACGCAGTTTCTTGGAAGGCCTGATCTGGCTGAGGTAGAACTTCTGCTCTGGGTGTGCTCCATTGCCCTAGAGCTGAAAGGCCCAAAGGGATGCCTTGTTTGCAAAGGGGCAGAGAGGCCCCAAAGCATCTTGCTTCCAGCTCATTGGGAAGCTAAGAAACAACTGTCTCTGCCCAGTGCTCTGACAGAGTACCGGCAACATCTCTTACCAAAGCCTTTGAAACGCAGTTTCTTGGCAGGCCTTATCTGGCTGAGGTAGAACTTCTGCTCTCGGTGTGCTCCATTGGCCTAGAGCTGAAAGGCCCAAAGGTCGGCCTTGTTGGCAAAGGGGCAGGGAGCCCCCAAAGCATCTTGCTTCCAGCTCTTTGGGAAGCTAAGAAACAACTGGCTCTGCCCAGTGCTCTTACAGCCTGAGAGAAAATCTCTTACCAAGGCCTGTGAAACGCCGTTTCCTGGCAGGCCTGATTTGGCTGAAGTAGAACTTCTGCTCTGGGTGTGCTCCATTGCCCTAGAGCTGCCAGGCCCAAGGTGCTGCCTTGTTTCCAAAGGGGCAGAGAGGCCCCAAAGCATCTTGCTTCCAGCTCTCTGGGAAGCTAAGAACCAACTCGCTCTGCCCCGTGCTCTTACAGCCTACCGGGAACATGTCTTTGAAAGGCCTGTGAAACGCAGTTTCTTGGCAGGCCTCATCTGGCTGAAGTAGAACTCCGGCTCTGGGTGTGCTCCATTGCCCTAGAGCTGCCAGGCCCCAAGTGCTGCCCTGTTTCCAAGGGGCAGAGAGGCCCAAAGCATCTTGCTTCCCGGTCTTTGCGAAGCTAAGAAACAACTGGCTCTGCCCAGTGCTCTTACACCTACCGGGAACATCTCTTACCAAGGCCTGTCAAACGCTGTTTCTTTGCAGGCCTGATCAGGCTGAAGTAGAACTCCTGCTCTGCGTGTGCTCCATTGGCCTAGAGCTTCCCGACCCAAAAGGCTGCCTTGTTCCCAAACGGGCAGAGGGGTCCCAAGCATCTTGCTTCCAGCTTTTCAGGAAGGTAAGAAACAACTGGCTCTGCCCAGTGCTCTTACAGCCTACCGGGAACATCTCTTACCAAGGCCTGTGAAACGCAGTTTCCTGGCAGGCCTGATCTGGCTGAAGTAGAACTTCTGCTCTGGGCGTGCTCCATTGCCCTAGAGCTGCCAGGCCCAAAGGGCTGCCTTGTTTCCAAAGACGGAGAGTGGACCCAAAGCATCTTGCTCCCAGCTCTTCGGGAAGCTAAGAAACAGCTGGCTCTGCCCAGTGCTCTCACAGCCTAAGAGAACATCTCTTTGAAAGGCCTGTGAAACGCAGTTTCTTGGCAGGCCTGACCTGGCTGAAGTAGAACTTCTGTTCTGGTTGTGCTACATAGGCCTAGAGCTACCAGGACCTAAGGGCTGCCTTGTTTCCAAAGGGTGAGAGAGGCCCCAAAGCATCTTGCCTCCAGCACTTTGGGAAGCTAAAAAACAACTGGTTCTGCCCAGTGCTCTCACAGCCTACCGTGAACATCTCTTACCAAGGGCTGTGAAACGCAGTTTCTGGGCAGGACTGATCTGCCTGAAGTAGAACTTCTGCTGTGGGTGTGCTCCATTGGCCTAGAGCTGCCAGGCGCAAACGGCTGCCTTGTGTCCAAAGGGAGAGAGAGGCCCCAAAGCATCTTGCTTCCAGCTCTGTGGGAAGCTAAAGCAACTGGCTCTCCACAGTGCTCTCACAGCCTACCGGGAACATCTCTTACCAAGGCCTGTGAAACGCAGTTTCTTGGCAGGTCTGATCTGGCTGAAGTAGAACTCCTGCTCTGGGCGTGCTACTTTGGCCTAGAGCTGCCAGGCCCAAAGGGTCGCCTTGTTTCCAAAGGGGCTGAGAGTCCCCAAAGTATCTTGCTTCCAAATCTTTGGGAAGCTAAGAAACAACTGGCTCTGCACAGTGCTCTCACAGCCTACCGGCAACGTGACAGAGAAAGGCCTGTGAGACGCAGTTTCTTGGAAGGCCTGATCTGGCTGAGGTAGAACTTCTGCTCTGGGTGTGCTCCATTGCCCTAGAGCTGAAAGGCCCAAAGGGATGCCTTGTTTGCAAAGGGGCAGAGAGGCCCCAAAGCATCTTGCTTCCAGCTCATTGGGAAGCTAAGAAACAACTGTCTCTGCCCAGTGCTCTGACAGAGTACCGGCAACATCTCTTACCAAAGCCTTTGAAACGCAGTTTCTTGGCAGGCCTTATCTGGCTGAGGTAGAACTTCTGCTCTCGGTGTGCTCCATTGGCCTAGAGCTGAAAGGCCCAAAGGTCGGCCTTGTTGGCAAAGGGGCAGGGAGCCCCCAAAGCATCTTGCTTCCAGCTCTTTGGGAAGCTAAGAAACAACTGGCTCTGCCCAGTGCTCTTACAGCCTGAGAGAAAATCTCTTACCAAGGCCTGTGAAACGCACTTTGTTGGTGGCCTGATCTAGCTGAAGTAGAACTTCTGCTCTGGGTGTGCTCCATTGGCCTAGAGCTGCCTGGCCCAAAGGGCCGCCTTGTTTGCAAAGGGGCAGAGAGGCCCCAAAGCATCTTGCTTCCAGCTCTTCGGGAAGCTAAGAAACATCTGGCGTTGCCCAGTGCTCTTACAGCCTACCGGGAACATCTCTTACCAAGGCCTGTGAAACGCAGTTTGTTGGTGGCCTGAACTGGCCGAAGTAGAACTTCTGCTCTGGGTGTGCTCCACTGGCCTAGAGCTACCTGCCCCAAAGGGCTGCCTTGATTCCAAAGTGAGAGAGTGGCACCAAAGCATCTTGCTTCCAGCTCTTCGGGAAGCTAAGAAACATCTGGCGTTGCCCAGTGCTCTTACAGCCTACCGGGAACATCTCTTACCAAGGCCTGTGAAACGCCGTTTCCTGGCAGGCCTGATTTGGCTGAAGTAGAACTTCTGCTCTGGGTGTGCTCCATTGCCCTAGAGCTGCCAGGCCCAAGGTGCTGCCTTGTTTCCAAAGGGGCAGAGAGGCCCCAAAGCATCTTGCTTCCAGCTCTCTGGGAAGCTAAGAACCAACTCGCTCTGCCCCGTGCTCTTACAGCCTACCGGGAACATGTCTTTGAAAGGCCTGTGAAACGCAGTTTCTTGGCAGGCCTCATCTGGCTGAAGTAGAACTCCGGCTCTGGGTGTGCTCCATTGCCCTAGAGCTGCCAGGCCCCAAGTGCTGCCCTGTTTCCAAGGGGCAGAGAGGCCCAAAGCATCTTGCTTCCCGGTCTTTGCGAAGCTACGAAACAACTGGCTCTGCCCAGTGCTCTTACACCTACCGGGAACATCTCTTACCAAGGCCTGTCAAACGCTGTTTCTTTGCAGGCCTGATCAGGCTGAAGTAGAACTCCTGCTCTGCGTGTGCTCCATTGGCCTAGAGCTTCCCGACCCAAAAGGCTGCCTTGTTCCCAAACGGGCAGAGGGGTCCCAAGCATCTTGCTTCCAGCTTTTCAGGAAGGTAAGAAACAACTGGCTCTGCCCAGTGCTCTTACAGCCTACCGGGAACATCTCTTACCAAGGCCTGTGAAACGCAGTTTCCTGGCAGGCCTGATCTGGCTGAAGTAGAACTTCTGCTCTGGGCGTGCTCCATTGCCCTAGAGCTGCCAGGCCCAAGGTGCTGCCTTGTTTCCAAAGACGGAGAGTGGACCCAAAGCATCTTGCTCCCAGCTCTTCGGGAAGCTAAGAAACAGCTGGCTCTGCCCAGTGCTCTTACAGCCTAAGAGAACATCTCTTTGAAAGGCCTGTGAAACGCAGTTTCTTGGCAGGCCTGACCTGGCTGAAGTAGAACTTCTGTTCTGGTTGTGCTACATAGGCCTAGAGCTACCAGGACCTAAGGGCTGCCTTGTTTCCAAAGGGTGAGAGAGGCCCCAAAGCATCTTGCCTCCAGCACTTTGGGAAGCTAAAAAACAACTGGCTCTGCCCATTGCTCTCACAGCCTACCGTGAACATCTCTTACCAAGGGCTGTGAAACGCAGTTTCTGGGCAGGACTGATCTGCCTGAAGTAGAACTTCTGCTGTGGGTGTGCTCCATTGGCCTAGAGCTGCCAGGCCCAAACGGCTGCCTTGTGTCCAAAGGGAGAGAGAGGCCCCAAAGCATCTTGCTTCCAGCTCTCTGGGAAGCTAAAGCAACTGGCTCTCCACAGTGCTCTCACAGCCTACCGGGAACATCTCTTACCAAGGCCTGTGAAACGCAGTTTCTTGGCAGGCCTGATCTGGCTGAAGTAGAACTCCTGCTCTGGGCGTGCTACTTTGGCCTAGAGCTGCCAGGCCCAAAGGGCCGCCTTGTTTCCAAAGGGCCTGAGAGTCCCCAAAGTATCTTGCTTCCAAATCTTTGGGAAGCTAAGAAACAACTGGCTCTGCACAGTGCTCTCACAGCCTACCGGCAACGTGACAGAGAAAGGCCTGTGAGACGCAGTTTCTTGGAAGGCCTGATCTGGCTGAGGTAGAACTTCTGCTCTGGTTGTGCTCCATTGCCCTAGAGCTGAAAGGCCCAAAGGGATGCCTTGTTTGCAAAGGGGCAGAGAGGCCCCAAAGCATCTTGCTTCCAGCTCATTGGGAAGCTAAGAAACAACTGTCTCTGCCCAGTGCTCTGACAGAGTACCGGCAACATCTCTTACCAAAGCCTTTGAAACGCAGTTTCTTGGCAGGCCTTATCTGGCTGAGGTAGAACTTCTGCTCTGGGTGTGCTCCATTGGCCTAGAGCTGAAAGGCCCAAAGGTCGGCCTTGTTGGCAAAGGGGCAGGGAGCCCCCAAAGCATCTTGCTTCCAGCTCTTTGGGAAGCTAAGAAACAACTGGCTCTGCCCAGTGCTCTTACAGCCTGAGAGAAAATCTCTTACCAAGGCCTGTGAAACGCACTTTGTTGGTGGCCTGATCTAGCTGAAGTAGAACTTCTGCTCTGGGTGTGCTCCATTGGCCTAGAGCTGCCTGGCCCAAAGGGCCGCCTTGTTTGCAAAGGGGCAGAGAGGCCCCAAAGCATCTTGCTTCCAGCTCTTCGGGAAGCTAAGAAACATCTGGCGTTGCCCAGTGCTCTTACAGCCTACCGGGAACATCTCTTACCAAGGCCTGTGAAACGCAGTTTGTTGGTGGCCTGAACTGGCCGAAGTAGAACTTCTGCTCTGGGTGTGCTCCACTGGCCTAGAGCTACCTGCCCCAAAGGGCTGCCTTGATTCCAAAGTGAGAGTGTGGCACCAAAGCATCTTGCTTCCAGCTCTTCGGGAAGCTAAGAAACATCTGGCGTTGCCCAGTGCTCTTACAGCCTACCGGGAACATCTCTTACCAAGGCCTGTGAAATGCCGTTTCCTGGCAGGCCTGATTTGGCTGAAGTAGAACTTCTGCTCTGGGTGTGCTCCATTGCCCTAGAGCTGCCAGGCCCAAGGTGCTGCCTTGTTTCCAAAGGGGCAGAGAGGCCCCAAAGCATCTTGCTTCCAGCTCTCTGGGAAGCTAAGAACCAACTCGCTCTGCCCCGTGCTCTTACAGCCTACCGGGAACATGTCTTTGAAAGGCCTGTGAAACGCAGTTTCTTGGCAGGCCTCATCTGGCTGAAGTAGAACTCCGGCTCTGGGTGTGCTCCATTGCCCTAGAGCTGCCAGGCCCCAAGTGCTGCCCTGTTTCCAAGGGGCAGAGAGGCCCAAAGCATCTTGCTTCCCGGTCTTTGCGAAGCTAAGAAACAACTGGCTCTGCCCAGTGCTCTTACACCTACCGGGAACATCTCTTACCAAGGCCTGTCAAACGCTGTTTCTTTGCAGGCCTGATCAGGCTGAAGTAGAACTCCTGCTCTGCGTGTGCTCCATTGGCCTAGAGCTTCCCGACCCAAAAGGCTGCCTTGTTCCCAAACGGGCAGAGGGGTCCCAAGCATCTTGCTTCCAGCTTTTCAGGAAGGTAAGAAACAACTGGCTCTGCCCAGTGCTCTTACAGCCTACCGGGAACATCTCTTACCAAGGCCTGTGAAACGCAGTTTCCTGGCAGGCCTGATCTGGCTGAAGTAGAACTTCTGCTCTGGGCGTGCTCCATTGCCCTAGAGCTGCCAGGCCCAAGGTGCTGCCTTGTTTCCAAAGACGGAGAGTGGACCCAAAGCATCTTGCTCCCAGCTCTTCGGGAAGCTAAGAAACAGCTGGCTCTGCCCAGTGCTCTTACAGCCTAAGAGAACATCTCTTTGAAATGCCTGTGAAACGCAGTTTCTTGGCAGGCCTGACCTGGCTGAAGTAGAACTTCTGTTCTGGTTGTGCTACATAGGCCTAGAGCTACCAGGACCTAAGGGTTGCCTTGTTTCCAAAGGGTGAGAGAGGCCCCAAAGCATCTTGCCTCCAGCACTTTGGGAAGCTAAAAAACAACTGGTTCTGCCCAGTGCTCTCACAGCCTACCGTGAACATCTCTTACCAAGGGCTGTGAAACGCAGTTTCTGGGCAGGACTGATCTGCCTGAAGTAGAACTTCTGCTGTGGGTGTGCTCCATTGGCCTAGAGCTGCCAGGCCCAAACGGCTGCCTTGTGTCCAAGGGGAGAGAGAGGCCCCAAAGCATCTTGCTTCCAGCTCTGTGGTAAGCTAAAGCAACTGGCTCTCCACAGTGCTCTTACAGCCTACCGGGAACATCTCTTACCAAGGCCTGTGAAACGCAGTTTCTTGGCAGGCCTGATCTGGCTGAAGTAGAACTCCTGCTCTGGGCGTGCTACTTTGGCCTAGAGCTGCCAGGCCCAAAGGGCCGCCTTGTTTCCAAAGGGGCTGAGAGTCCCCAAAGTATCTTGCTTCCAAATCTTTGGGAAGCTAAGAAACAACTGGCTCTGCACAGTGCTCTCACAGCCTACCGGCAACGTGACAGAGAAAGGCCTGTGAGACGCAGTTTCTTGGAAGGCCTGATCTGGCTGAGGTAGAACTTCTGCTCTGGGTGTGCTCCATTGCCCTAGAGCTGAAAGGCCCAAAGGGATGTCTTGTTTGCAAAGGGGCAGAGAGGCCCCAAAGCATCTTGCTTCCAGCTCATTAGGAAGCTAAGAAACAACTGTCTCTTCCCAGTGCTCTGACAGAGTACCGGCAACATCTCTTACCAAAGCCTTTGAAACGCAGTTTCTTGGCAGGCCTTATCTGGCTGAGGTAGAACTTCTGCTCTGGGTGTGCTCCATTGGCCTAGAGCTGAAAGGCCCAAAGGTCGGCCTTGTTGGCAAAGGGGCAGGGAGCCCCCAAAGCATCTTGCTTCCAGCTCTTTGGGAAGCTAAGAAACAACTGGCTCTGCCCAGTGCTCTTACAGCCTGAGAGAAAATCTCTTACCAAGGCCTGTGAAACGCACTTTGTTGGTGGCCTGATCTAGCTGAAGTAGAACTTCTGCTCTGGGTGTGCTCCATTGGCCTAGAGCTGCCTGGCCCAAAGGGCCGCCTTGTTTGCAAAGGGGCAGAGAGGCCCCAAAGCATCTTGCTTCCAGCTCTTCGGGAAGCTAAGAAACATCTGGCGTTGCCCAGTGCTCTTACAGCCTACCGGGAACATCTCTTACCAAGGCCTGTGAAACGCAGTTTGTTGGTGGCCTGAACTGGCCGAAGTAGAACTTCTGCTCTGGGTGTGCTCCACTGGCCTAGAGCTACCTGCCCCAAAGGGCTGCCTTGATTCCAAAGTGAGAGAGTGGCACCAAAGCATCTTGCTTCCAGCTCTTCGGGAAGCTAAGAAACATCTGGCGTTGCCCAGTGCTCTTACAGCCTACCGGGAACATCTCTTACCAAGGCCTGTGAAACGCCGTTTCCTGGCAGGCCTGATTTGGCTGAAGTAGAACTTCTGCTCTGGGTGTGCTCCATTGCCCTAGAGCTGAAAGGCCCAAAGGGATGCCTTGTTTGCAAAGGGGCAGAGAGGCCCCAAAGCATCTTGCTTCCAGCTCATTGGGAAGCTAAGAAACAACTGTCTCTTCCCAGTGCTCTGACAGAGTACCGGCAACATCTCTTACCAAAGCCTTTGAAACGCAGTTTCTTGGCAGGCCTTATCTGGCTGAGGTAGAACTTCTGCTCTGGGTGTGCTCCATTGGCCTAGAGCTGAAAGGCCCAAAGGTCGGCCTTGTTGGCAAAGGGGCAGGGAGCCCCCAAAGCATCTTGCTTCCAGCTCTTTGGGAAGCTAAGAAACAACTGGCTCTGCCCAGTGCTCTTACAGCCTGAGAGAAAATCTCTTACCAAGGCCTGTGAAACGCACTTTGTTGGTGGCCTGATCTAGCTGAAGTAGAACTTCTGCTCTGGGTGTGCTCCATTGGCCTAGAGCTGCCTGGCCCAAAGGGCCGCCTTGTTTGCAAAGGGGCAGAGAGGCCCCAAAGCATCTTGCTTCCAGCTCTTCGGGAAGCTAAGAAACATCTGGCGTTGCCCAGTGCTCTTACAGCCTACCGGGAACATCTCTTACCAAGGCCTGTGAAACGCAGTTTGTTGGTGGCCTGAACTGGCCGAAGTAGAACTTCTGCTCTGGGTGTGCTCCACTGGCCTAGAGCTACCTGCCCCAAAGGGCTGCCTTGATTCCAAAGTGAGAGAGTGGCACCAAAGCATCTTGCTTCCAGCTCTTCGGGAAGCTAAGAAACATCTGGCGTTGCCCAGTGCTCTTACAGCCTACCGGGAACATCTCTTACCAAGGCCTGTGAAACGCCGTTTCCTGGCAGGCCTGATTTGGCTGAAGTAGACCTTCTGCTCTGGGTGTGCTCCATTGCCCTAGAGCTGCCAGGCCCAAGGTGCTGCCTTGTTTCCAAAGGGGCAGAGAGGCCCCAAAGCATCTTGCTTCCAGCTCTCTGGGAAGCTAAGAACCAACTCGCTCTGCCCCGTGCTCTTACAGCCTACCGGGAACATGTCTTTGAAAGGCCTGTGAAACGCAGTTTCTTGGCAGGCCTCATCTGGCTGAAGTAGAACTCCGGCTCTGGGTGTGCTCCATTGCCCTAGAGCTGCCAGGCCCCAAGTGCTGCCCTGTTTCCAAGGGGCAGAGAGGCCCAAAGCATCTTGCTTCCCGGTCTTTGCGAAGCTAAGAAACAACTGGCTCTGCCCAGTGCTCTTACACCTACCGGGAACATCTCTTACCAAGGCCTGTCAAACGCTGTTTCTTTGCAGGCCTGATCAGGCTGAAGTAGAACTCCTGCTCTGCGTGTGCTCCATTGGCCTAGAGCTTCCCGACCCAAAAGGCTGCCTTGTTCCCAAACGGGCAGAGGGGTCCCAAGCATCTTGCTTCCAGCTTTTCAGGAAGGTAAGAAACAACTGGCTCTGCCCAGTGCTCTTACAGCCTACCGGGAACATCTCTTACCAAGGCCTGTGAAACGCAGTTTCCTGGCAGGCCTGATCTGGCTGAAGTAGAACTTCTGCTCTGGGTGTGCTCCATTGCCCTAGAGCTGCCAGGCCCAAAGGGCTGCCTTGTTTCCAAAGACGGAGAGTGGACCCAAAGCATCTTGCTCCCAGCTCTTCGGGAAGCTAAGAAACAGCTGGCTCTGCCCAGTGCTCTTACAGCCTAAGAGAACATCTCTTTGAAAGGCCTGTGAAACGCAGTTTCTTGGCAGGCCTGACCTGGCTGAAGTAGAACTTCTGTTCTGGTTGTGCTACATAGGCCTAGAGCTACCAGGACCTAAGGGCTGCCTTGTTTCCAAAGGGTGAGAGAGGCCCCAAAGCATCTTGCCTCCAGCACTTTGGGAAGCTAAAAAACAACTGGTTCTGCCCAGTGCTCTCACAGCCTACCGTGAACATCTCTTACCAAGGGCTGTGAAACGCAGTTTCTGGGCAGGACTGATCTGCCTGAAGTAGAACTTCTGCTGTGGGTGTGCTCCATTGGCCTAGAGCTGCCAGGCCCAAACGGCTGCCTTGTGTCCAAAGGGAGAGAGAGGCCCCAAAGCATCTTGCTTCCAGCTCTGTGGGAAGCTAAAGCAACTGGCTCTCCACAGTGCTCTCACAGCCTACCGGTAACATCTCTTACCAAGGCCTGTGAAACGCAGTTTCTTGGCAGGCCTGATCTGGCTGAAGTAGAACTCCTGCTCTGGGCGTGCTACTTTGGCCTAGAGCTGCCAGGCCCAAAGGGCCGCCTTGTTTCCAAAGGGCCTGAGAGTCCCCAAAGTATCTTGCTTCCAAATCTTTGGGAAGCTAAGAAACAACTGGCTCTGCACAGTGCTCTCACAGCCTACCGGCAACGTGACAGAGAAAGGCCTGTGAGACGCAGTTTCTTGGAAGGCCTGATCTGGCTGAGGTAGAACTTCTGCTCTGGGTGTGCTCCATTGGCCTAGAGCTGAAAGGCCCAAAGGTCGGCCTTGTTGGCAAAGGGGCAGGGAGCCCCCAAAGCATCTTGCTTCCAGCTCTTTGGGAAGCTAAGAAACAACTGGCTCTGCCCAGTGCTCTTACAGCCTGAGAGAAAATCTCTTACCAAGGCCTGTGAAACGCACTTTGTTGGTGGCCTGATCTAGCTGAAGTAGAACTTCTACTCTGGGTGTGCTCCATTGGCCTAGAGCTGCCTGGCCCAAAGGGCCGCCTTGTTTGCAAAGGGGCAGAGAGGCCCCAAAGCATCTTGCTTCCAGCTCTTCGGGAAGCTAAGAAACATCTGGCGTTGCCCAGTGCTCTTACAGCCTACCGGGAACATCTCTTACCAAGGCCTGTGAAACGCAGTTTGTTGGTGGCCTGAACTGGCCGAAGTAGAACTTCTGCTCTGGGTGTGCTCCACTGGCCTAGAGCTGCCAGGCCCAAGGTGCTGCCTTGTTTCCAAAGGGGCAGAGAGGCCCCAAAGCATCTTGCTTCCAGCTCTCTGGGAAGCTAAGAACCAACTCGCTCTGCCCCGTGCTCTTACAGCCTACCGGGAACATGTCTTTGAAAGGCCTGTGAAACGCAGTTTCTTGGCAGGCCTCATCTGGCTGAAGTAGAACTCCGGCTCTGGGTGTGCTCCATTGCCCTAGAGCTGCCAGGCCCCAAGTGCTGCCCTGTTTCCAAGGGGCAGAGAGGCCCAAAGCATCTTGCTTCCCGGTCTTTGCGAAGCTAAGAAACAACTGGCTCTGCCCAGTGCTCTTACACCTACCGGGAACATCTCTTACCAAGGCCTGTCAAACGCTGTTTCTTTGCAGGCCTGATCAGGCTGAAGTAGAACTCCTGCTCTGCGTGTGCTCCATTGGCCTAGAGCTTCCCGACCCAAAAGGCTGCCTTGTTCCCAAACGGGCAGAGGGGTCCCAAGCGTCTTGCTTCCAGCTTTTCAGGAAGGTAAGAAACAACTGGCTCTGCCCAGTGCTCTTACAGCCTACCGGGAACATCTCTTACCAAGGCCTGTGAAACGCAGTTTCCTGGCAGGCCTGATCTGGCTGAAGTAGAACTTCTGCTCTGGGTGTGCTCCATTGCCCTAGAGCTGCCAGGACCAAAGGGCTGCCTTGTTTCCAAAGACGGAGAGTGGACCCAAAGCATCTTGCTCCCAGCTCTTCGGGAAGCTAAGAAACAGCTGGCTCTGCCCAGTGCTCTTACAGCCTAAGAGAACATCTCTTTGAAAGGCCTGTGAAACGCAGTTTCTTGGCAGGCCTGACCTGGCTGAAGTAGAACTTCTGTTCTGGTTGTGCTACATAGGCCTAGAGCTACCAGGACCTAAGGGCTGCCTTGTTTCCAAAGGGTGAGAGAGGCCCCAAAGCATCTTGCCTCCAGCACTTTGGGAAGCTAAAAAACAACTGGTTCTGCCCAGTGCTCTCACAGCCTACCGTGAACATCTCTTACCAAGGGCTGTGAAACGCAGTTTCTGGGCAGGACTGATCTGCCTGAAGTAGAACTTCTGCTGTGGGTGTGCTCCATTGGCCTAGAGCTGCCAGGCCCAAACGGCTGCCTTGTGTCCAAAGGGAGAGAGAGGCCCCAAAGCATCTTGCTTCCAGCTCTGTGGGAAGCTAAAGCAACTGGCTCTCCACAGTGCTCTCACAGCCTACCGGTAACATCTCTTACCAAGGCCTGTGAAACGCAGTTTCTTGGCAGGCCTGATCTGGCTGAAGTAGAACTCCTGCTCTGGGCGTGCTACTTTGGCCTAGAGCTGCCAGGCCCAAAGGGCCGCCTTGTTTCCAAAGGGCCTGAGAGTCCCCAAAGTATCTTGCTTCCAAATCTTTGGGAAGCTAAGAAACAACTGGCTCTGCACAGTGCTCTCACAGCCTACCGGCAACGTGACAGAGAAAGGCCTGTGAGACGCAGTTTCTTGGAAGGCCTGATCTGGCTGAGGTAGAACTTCTGCTCTGGGTGTGCTCCATTGGCCTAGAGCTGAAAGGCCCAAAGGTCGGCCTTGTTGGCAAAGGGGCAGGGAGCCCCCAAAGCATCTTGCTTCCAGCTCTTTGGGAAGCTAAGAAACAACTGGCTCTGCCCAGTGCTCTTACAGCCTGAGAGAAAATCTCTTACCAAGGCCTGTGAAACGCACTTTGTTGGTGGCCTGATCTAGCTGAAGTAGAACTTCTACTCTGGGTGTGCTCCATTGGCCTAGAGCTGCCTGGCCCAAAGGGCCGCCTTGTTTGCAAAGGGGCAGAGAGGCCCCAAAGCATCTTGCTTCCAGCTCTTCGGGAAGCTAAGAAACATCTGGCGTTGCCCAGTGCTCTTACAGCCTACCGGGAACATCTCTTACCAAGGCCTGTGAAACGCAGTTTGTTGGTGGCCTGAACTGGCCGAAGTAGAACTTCTGCTCTGGGTGTGCTCCACTGGCCTAGAGCTGCCAGGCCCAAGGTGCTGCCTTGTTTCCAAAGGGGCAGAGAGGCCCCAAAGCATCTTGCTTCCAGCTCTCTGGGAAGCTAAGAACCAACTCGCTCTGCCCCGTGCTCTTACAGCCTACCGGGAACATGTCTTTGAAAGGCCTGTGAAACGCAGTTTCTTGGCAGGCCTCATCTGGCTGAAGTAGAACTCCGGCTCTGGGTGTGCTCCATTGCCCTAGAGCTGCCAGGCCCCAAGTGCTGCCCTGTTTCCAAGGGGCAGAGAGGCCCAAAGCATCTTGCTTCCCGGTCTTTGCGAAGCTAAGAAACAACTGGCTCTGCCCAGTGCTCTTACACCTACCGGGAACATCTCTTACCAAGGCCTGTCAAACGCTGTTTCTTTGCAGGCCTGATCAGGCTGAAGTAGAACTCCTGCTCTGCGTGTGCTCCATTGGCCTAGAGCTTCCCGACCCAAAAGGCTGCCTTGTTCCCAAACGGGCAGAGGGGTCCCAAGCGTCTTGCTTCCAGCTTTTCAGGAAGGTAAGAAACAACTGGCTCTGCCCAGTGCTCTTACAGCCTACCGGGAACATCTCTTACCAAGGCCTGTGAAACGCAGTTTCCTGGCAGGCCTGATCTGGCTGAAGTAGAACTTCTGCTCTGGGTGTGCTCCATTGCCCTAGAGCTGCCAGGACCAAAGGGCTGCCTTGTTTCCAAAGACGGAGAGTGGACCCAAAGCATCTTGCTCCCAGCTCTTCGGGAAGCTAAGAAACAGCTGGCTCTGCCCAGTGCTCTTACAGCCTAAGAGAACATCTCTTTGAAAGGCCTGTGAAATGCAGTTTCTTGGCAGGCCTGACCTGGCTGAAGTAGAACTTCTGTTCTGGTTGTGCTACATAGGCCTAGAGCTACGAAGGACCTAAGGGCTGCCTTGTTTCCAAAGGGTGAGAGAGGCCCCAAAGCATCTTGCCTCCAGCACTTTGGGAAGCTAAAAAACAACTGGTTCTGCCCAGTGCTCTCACAGCCTACCGTGAACATCTCTTACCAAGGGCTGTGAAACGCAGTTTCTGGGCAGGACTGATCTGCCTGAAGTAGAACTTCTGCTGTGGGTGTGCTCCATTGGCCTAGAGCTGCCAGGCGCAAACGGCTGCCTTGTGTCCAAAGCGAGAGAGAGGGCCCAAAGCATCTTGCTTCCAGCTCTGTGGGAAGCTAAAGCAACTGGCTCTCCACAGTGCTCTCACAGCCTACCGGGAACATCTCTTACCAAGGCCTGTGAAACGCAGTTTCTTGGCAGGCCTGATCTGGCTGAAGTAGAACTCCTGCTCTGGGCGTGCTATTTTGGCCTAGAGCTGCCAGGCCCAAAGGGCCGCCTTGTTTCCAAAGGGGCTGAGAGTCCCCAAAGTATCTTGCTTCCAAATCTTTGGGAAGCTAAGAAACAACTGGCTCTGCACAGTGCTCTCACAGCCTACCGGCAACGTGACAGAGAAAGGCCTGTGAGACGCAGTTTCTTGGCAGGCCTGATCTGGCTGAGGTAGAACTTCTGCTCTGGGTGTGCTCCATTGCCCTAGAGCTGAAAGGCCCAAAGGGCTGCCTTGTTTCCAAAGGGGGAGAGAGGCCCCAAAGCATCTTGCTTCCACCTCTTGGGAAGCTAAGAAACAACTGGCTGTGCCCAGTGCTCTTATAGCCTAAGAGAACATCTCTTATCAAGGCCTGTGAAACGCACTTTCTAGGCAGGCCTGATCTGGAAGAAGTAGAACTTCTGCTCTGGTTGTGCTCCATTGCCCTAGAGCTGCCAGACCCAACGTGCTGCCTTGTTTCCAAAGGGGCAGAGAGGCCCCAAAGTGTCTTGCTTCCAGCTGTTTGGGAAACAAGGAAACAACTGGCTCTGCACCGTGCTCTCACAGCCTACCGGAAACGTCACATACAAAGGCCTCTGAAATGCAGTTCCACGGCAGGCCTGATCTGGCTGAAGTAGGACTTCTGCTCTGGCTGTGCTCCATTGGCCTAGAGCTGAAAGGCCCAAAGGGATGCCTTGTTTGCAAAGGGGCAGAGAGGCCCGAAAGCATCTTGCTTCCAGCTCTTTGGGAAGCTAAGAAACAACTGTCTCTGCCCAGTGCTCTGACAGAGTACCGGCAACATCTCTTACCAAAGCCTTTGAAACGCAGTTTCTTGGCAGGCCTTATCTGGCTGAGGTAGAACTTCTGCTCTGGGTGTGCTCCATTGGCCTAGAGCTGAAAGGCCCAAAGGTCGGCCTTGTTGGCAAAGGGGCAGGGAGCCCCCAAAGCATCTTGCTTCCAGCTTTTGGGAAGCTAAGAAACAACTGGCTCTGCCCAGTGCTCTTACAGCCTGAGAGAAAATCTCTTACCAAGCCCTGTGAAACGCACTTTGTTGTTGGCCTGATCTAGCTGAAGTAGAACTTCTGCTCTGGGTGTGCTCCATTGGCCTAGAGCTGCCTGGCCCAAAGGGCCGCCTTGTTTGCAAAGGGGCAGAGAGGCCCCAAAGCATCTTGCTTCCAGCTCTTCAGGAAGCTAAGAAACATCTGGCATTGCCCAGTGCTCTTACAGCCTACCGGGAACATCTCTTACCAAGGCCTGTGAAACGCAGTTTGTTGGTGGCCTGAACTGGCCGAAGTAGAACTTCTGCTCTGGGTGTGCTCCACTGGCCTAGAGCTACCTGCCCCAAAGGGCTGCCTTGATTCCAAAGTGAGAGAGTGGCACCAAAGCATCTTGCTTCCAGCTCTTCGGGAAGCTAAGAAACATCTGGCGTTGCCCAGTGCTCTTACAGCCTACCGGGAACATCTCTTACCAAGGCCTGTGAAACGCCGTGTCCTGGCAGGCCTGATTTCGCTGAAGTAGAACTTCTGCTCTGGGTGTGCTCCATTGCCCTAGAGCTGCCAGGCCCAAGGTGCTGCCTTGTTTCCAAAGGGGCAGAGAGGCCCCAAAGCATCTTGCTTCCAGCTCTCTGGGAAGCTAAGAACCAACTCGCTCTGCCCCGTGCTCTTACAGCCTACCGGGAACATGTCTTTGAAAGGCCTGTGAAACGCAGTTTCTTGGCAGGCCTCATCTGGCTGAAGTAGAACTCCGGCTCTGGGTGTGCTCCATTGCCCTAGAGCTGCCAGGCCCCAAGTGCTGCCCTGTTTCCAAGGGGCAGAGAGGCCCAAAGCATCTTGCTTCCCTGTCTTTGCGAAGCTAAGAAACAACTGGCTCTGCCCAGTGCTCTTACACCTACCGGGAACCTCTCTTACCAAGGCCTGTCAAACGCTGTTTCATTGCAGGCCTGATCAGGCTGAAGTAGAACTCCTGCTCTGCGTGTGCTCCATTGGCCTAGAGCTTCCCGACCCAAAAGGCTGCCTTGTTCCCAAACGGGCAGAGGGGTCCCAAGCGTCTTGCTTCCAGCTTTTCAGGAAGGTAAGAAACAACTGGCTCTGCCCAGTGCTCTTACAGCCTACCGGGAACATCTCTTACCAAGGCCTGTGAAACGCAGTTTCCTGGCAGGCCTGATCTGGCTGAAGTAGAACTTCTGCTGTGGGCGTGCTCCACTGCCCTAGAGCTGCCAGGCCCAAAGGGCTGCCTTGTTTCCAAAGACGGAGAGTGGACCCAAAGCATCTTGCTCCCAGCTCTTCGGGAAGCTAAGAAACAGCTGGCTCTGCCCAGTGCTCTTACAGCCTAAGAGAACATCTCTTTGAAAGGCCTGTGAAACGCAGTTTCTTGGCAGGCCTGACCTGGCTGAAGTAGAACTTCTGTTCTGGTTGTGCTACATAGGCCTAGAGCTACCAGGACCTAAGGGCTGCCTTGTTTCCAAAGGGTGAGAGAGGCCCCAAAGCATCTTGCCTCCAGCACTTTGGGAAGCTAAAAAACAACTGGTTCTGCCCAGTGCTCTCACAGCCTACCGTGAACATCTCTTACCAAGGGCTGTGAAACGCAGTTTCTGGGCAGGACTGATCTGCCTGAAGTAGAACTTCTGCTGTGGGTGTGCTCCATTGGCCTAGAGCTGCCAGGCCCAAACGGCTGCCTTGTGTCCAAAGGGAGAGAGAGGCCCCAAAGCATCTTGCTTCCAGCTCTGTGGGAAGCTAAAGCAACTGGCTCTCAACAGTGCTCTCACAGCCTACCGGGAACATCTCTTACCAAGGCCTGTGAAACGCAGTTTCTTGGCAGGCCTGATCTGGCTGAAGTAGAACTCCTGCTCTGGGCGTGCTACTTTGGCCTAGAGCTGCCAGGCCCAAAGGGCCGCCTTGTTTCCAAAGGGGCTGAGAGTCCCCAAAGCATCTTGCTTCCAAATCTTTGGGAAGCTAAGAAACAACTGGCTCTGCACAGTGCTCTCACAGCCTACCGGCAACGTGACAGAGAAAGGCCTGTGAGACGCAGTTTCTTGGAAGGCCTGATCTGGCTGAGGTAGAACTTCTGCTCTGGGTGTACTCCATTGGCCTAGGGCTGCCAGGCCCAAAGGGCTGCCTTTATTTCCAAAGTGTGAGAGAGGCCCCAAAGCATCTTGCTTCCTGCTCTCTGGGAAGCTAAAACAACTGGCTCTGCACAGTGCTCTCAAAGCCAACCGGGAACGTCACATACAAAGGCCTGTGAAACGCAGCTTCTTGACAGGCCTTATCTGGCTGAGGTAGAACTTGTGCTCTGGGTGTGCTACTTTGGCCTAGAGCTGCCAGGCACAAAGGCTGCTTTGTTTCCAAAGGGGGAGAGAGGCCCCAAATCATGTTGCTTCCAGCTGTTTTTGAAGCTAAGAAACAACTCGCTCTGCCAGGTACTCTTACAGCCTTCCGGGAACACCTCTTACGAAGGCCTGTGAAAAGCAGTTTCTTGGCAGGCCTGATCTGGCTGAGGTAGAACTTCTGCTCTGGGTGTGCTCCATTGCCCTAGAGCTGAAAGGCCCAAAGGGCTGCCTTGTTTCCAAAGGGGGAGAGAGGCCCCAAAGCATCTTGCTTCCACCTCTTGGGAAGCTAAGAAACAACTGGCTGTGCCCAGTGCTCTTATAGCCTAAGAGAACATCTCTTATCAAGGCCTGTGAAACGCACTTTCTAGGCAGGCCTGATCTGGAAGAAGTAGAACTTCTGCTCTGGTTGTGCTCCATTGCCCTAGAGCTGCCAGACCCAACGTGCTGCCTTGTTTCCAAAGGGGCAGAGAGGCCCCAAAGCGTCTTGCTTCCAGCTGTTTGGGAAACAAGGAAACAACTGGCTCTGCACCGTGCTCTCACAGCCTACTGGGAAGGTCACATACAAAGGCCTCTGAAACGCAGTTCCACGGCAGGCCTGATCTGGCTGAAGTAGGACTTCTGCTCTGGCTGTGCTCCATTGGCCTAGAGCTGAAAGGCCCAAAGGGATGCCTTGTTTGCAAAGGGGCAGAGAGGCCCCGAAGCATCTTGCTTCCAGCTCTTTGGGAAGCTAAGAAACAACTGTCTCTGCCCAGTGCTCTGACAGAGTACCGGCAACATCTCTTACCAAAGCCTTTGAAACGCAGTTTCTTGGCAGGCCTTATCTGGCTGAGGTAGAACTTCTGCTCTGGGTGTGCTCCATTGGCCTAGAGCTGAAAGGCCCAAAGGTCGGCCTTGTTGGCAAAGGGGCAGGGAGCCCCCAAAGCATCTTGCTTCCAGCTCTTTGGGAAGCTAAGAAACAACTGGCTCTGCCCAGTGCTCTTACAGCCTGAGAGAAAATCTCTTACCAAGCCCTGTGAAACGCACTTTGTTGTTGGCCTGATCTAGCTGAAGTAGAACTTCTGCTCTGGGTGTGCTCCATTGGCCTAGAGCTGCCTGGCCCAAAGGGCCGCCTTGTTTGCAAAGGGGCAGAGAGGCCCCAAAGCATCTTGCTTCCAGCTCTTCGGGAAGCTAAGAAACATCTGGCGTTGCCCAGTGCTCTTACAGCCTACCGGGAACATCTCTTACCAAGGCCTGTGAAACGCAGTTTGTTGGTGGCCTGAACTGGCCGAAGTAGAACTTCTGCTCTGGGTGTGCTCCACTGGCCTAGAGCTACCTGCCCCAAAGGGCTGCCTTGATTCCAAAGTGAGAGAGTGGCACCAAAGCATCTTGCTTCCAGCTCTTCGGGAAGCTAAGAAACATCTGGCGTTGCCCAGTGCTCTTACAGCCTACCGGGAACATCTCTTACCAAGGCCTGTGAAACGCCGTTTCCTGGCAGGCCTGATTTGGCTGAAGTAGAACTTCTGCTCTGGGTGTGCTCCATTGCCCTAGAGCTGCCAGGCCCAAGGTGCTGCCTTGTTTCCAAAGGGGCAGAGAGGCCCCAAAGCATCTTGCTTCCAGCTCTGTGGGAAGCTAAAGCAACTGGCTCTCCACAGTGCTCTCACAGCCTACCGGGAACATCTCTTACCAAGGCCTGTGAAACGCAGTTTCTTGGCAGGCCTGATCTGGCTGAAGTAGAACTCCTGCTCTGGGCGTGCTACTTTGGCCTAGAGCTGCCAGGCCCAAAGGGCCGCCTTGTTTCCAAAGGGGCTGAGAGTCCCCAAAGCATCTTGCTTCCAAATCTTTGGGAAGCTAAGAAACAACTGGCTCTGCACAGTGCTCTCACAGCCTACCGGCAACGTGACAGAGAAAGGCCTGTGAGACGCAGTTTCTTGGAAGGCCTGATCTGGCTGAGGTAGAACTTCTGCTCTGGGTGTACTCCATTGGCCTAGGGCTGCCAGGCCCAAAGGGCTGCCTTTATTTCCAAAGTGTGAGAGAGGCCCCAAAGCATCTTGCTTCCTGCTCTCTGGGAAGCTAAAACAACTGGCTCTGCACAGTGCTCTCAAAGCCAACCGGGAACGTCACATACAAAGGCCTGTGAAACGCAGCTTCTTGACAGGCCTTATCTGGCTGAGGTAGAACTTGTGCTCTGGGTGTGCTACTTTGGCCTAGAGCTGCCAGGCACAAAGGCTGCTTTGTTTCCAAAGGGGGAGAGAGGCCCCAAATCATGTTGCTTCCAGCTGTTTTTGAAGCTAAGAAACAACTCGCTCTGCCAGGTACTCTTACAGCCTTCCGGGAACACCTCTTACGAAGGCCTGTGAAAAGCAGTTTCTTGGCAGGCCTGATCTGGCTGAGGTAGAACTTCTGCTCTGGGTGTGCTCCATTGCCCTAGAGCTGAAAGGCCCAAAGGGCTGCCTTGTTTCCAAAGGGGGAGAGAGGCCCCAAAGCATCTTGCTTCCACCTCTTGGGAAGCTAAGAAACAACTGGCTGTGCCCAGTGCTCTTATAGCCTAAGAGAACATCTCTTATCAAGGCCTGTGAAACGCACTTTCTAGGCAGGCCTGATCTGGAAGAAGTAGAACTTCTGCTCTGGTTGTGCTCCATTGCCCTAGAGCTGCCAGACCCAACGTGCTGCCTTGTTTCCAAAGGGGCAGAGAGGCCCCAAAGCGTCTTGCTTCCAGCTGTTTGGGAAACAAGGAAACAACTGGCTCTGCACCGTGCTCTCACAGCCTACTGGGAAGGTCACATACAAAGGCCTCTGAAACGCAGTTCCACGGCAGGCCTGATCTGGCTGAAGTAGGACTTCTGCTCTGGCTGTGCTCCATTGGCCTAGAGCTGAAAGGCCCAAAGGGATGCCTTGTTTGCAAAGGGGCAGAGAGGCCCCGAAGCATCTTGCTTCCAGCTCTTTGGGAAGCTAAGAAACAACTGTCTCTGCCCAGTGCTCTGACAGAGTACCGGCAACATCTCTTACCAAAGCCTTTGAAACGCAGTTTCTTGGCAGGCCTTATCTGGCTGAGGTAGAACTTCTGCTCTGGGTGTGCTCCATTGGCCTAGAGCTGAAAGGCCCAAAGGTCGGCCTTGTTGGCAAAGGGGCAGGGAGCCCCCAAAGCATCTTGCTTCCAGCTCTTTGGGAAGCTAAGAAACAACTGGCTCTGCCCAGTGCTCTTACAGCCTGAGAGAAAATCTCTTACCAAGCCCTGTGAAACGCACTTTGTTGTTGGCCTGATCTAGCTGAAGTAGAACTTCTGCTCTGGGTGTGCTCCATTGGCCTAGAGCTGCCTGGCCCAAAGGGCCGCCTTGTTTGCAAAGGGGCAGAGAGGCCCCAAAGCATCTTGCTTCCAGCTCTTCGGGAAGCTAAGAAACATCTGGCGTTGCCCAGTGCTCTTACAGCCTACCGGGAACATCTCTTACCAAGGCCTGTGAAACGCAGTTTGTTGGTGGCCTGAACTGGCCGAAGTAGAACTTCTGCTCTGGGTGTGCTCCACTGGCCTAGAGCTACCTGCCCCAAAGGGCTGCCTTGATTCCAAAGTGAGAGAGTGGCACCAAAGCATCTTGCTTCCAGCTCTTCGGGAAGCTAAGAAACATCTGGCGTTGCCCAGTGCTCTTACAGCCTACCGGGAACATCTCTTACCAAGGCCTGTGAAACGCCGTTTCCTGGCAGGCCTGATTTGGCTGAAGTAGAACTTCTGCTCTGGGTGTGCTCCATTGCCCTAGAGCTGCCAGGCCCAAGGTGCTGCCTTGTTTCCAAAGGGGCAGAGAGGCCCCAAAGCATCTTGCTTCCAGCTCTGTGGGAAGCTAAAGCAACTGGCTCTCCACAGTGCTCTCACAGCCTACCGGGAACATCTCTTACCAAGGCCTGTGAAACGCAGTTTCTTGGCAGGCCTGATCTGGCTGAAGTAGAACTCCTGCTCTGGGCGTGCTACTTTGGCCTAGAGCTGCCAGGCCCAAAGGGCCGCCTTGTTTCCAAAGGGGCTGAGAGTCCCCAAAGCATCTTGCTTCCAAATCTTTGGGAAGCTAAGAAACAACTGGCTCTGCACAGTGCTCTCACAGCCTACCGGCAACGTGACAGAGAAAGGCCTGTGAGACGCAGTTTCTTGGAAGGCCTGATCTGGCTGAGGTAGAACTTCTGCTCTGGGTGTACTCCATTGGCCTAGGGCTGCCAGGCCCAAAGGGCTGCCTTTATTTCCAAAGTGTGAGAGAGGCCCCAAAGCATCTTGCTTCCTGCTCTCTGGGAAGCTAAAACAACTGGCTCTGCACAGTGCTCTCAAAGCCAACCGGGAACGTCACATACAAAGGCCTGTGAAACGCAGCTTCTTGACAGGCCTTATCTGGCTGAGGTAGAACTTGTGCTCTGGGTGTGCTACTTTGGCCTAGAGCTGCCAGGCACAAAGGCTGCTTTGTTTCCAAAGGGGGAGAGAGGCCCCAAATCATGTTGCTTCCAGCTGTTTTTGAAGCTAAGAAACAACTCGCTCTGCCAGGTACTCTTACAGCCTTCCGGGAACACCTCTTACGAAGGCCTGTGAAAAGCAGTTTCTTGGCAGGCCTGATCTGGCTGAGGTAGAACTTCTGCTCTGGGTGTGCTCCATTGCCCTAGAGCTGAAAGGCCCAAAGGGCTGCCTTGTTTCCAAAGGGGGAGAGAGGCCCCAAAGCATCTTGCTTCCACCTCTTGGGAAGCTAAGAAACAACTGGCTGTGCCCAGTGCTCTTATAGCCTAAGAGAACATCTCTTATCAAGGCCTGTGAAACGCACTTTCTAGGCAGGCCTGATCTGGAAGAAGTAGAACTTCTGCTCTGGTTGTGCTCCATTGCCCTAGAGCTGCCAGACCCAACGTGCTGCCTTGTTTCCAAAGGGGCAGAGAGGCCCCAAAGCGTCTTGCTTCCAGCTGTTTGGGAAACAAGGAAACAACTGGCTCTGCACCGTGCTCTCACAGCCTACTGGGAAGGTCACATACAAAGGCCTCTGAAACGCAGTTCCACGGCAGGCCTGATCTGGCTGAAGTAGGACTTCTGCTCTGGCTGTGCTCCATTGGCCTAGAGCTGAAAGGCCCAAAGGGATGCCTTGTTTGCAAAGGGGCAGAGAGGCCCCGAAGCATCTTGCTTCCAGCTCTTTGGGAAGCTAAGAAACAACTGTCTCTGCCCAGTGCTCTGACAGAGTACCGGCAACATCTCTTACCAAAGCCTTTGAAACGCAGTTTCTTGGCAGGCCTTATCTGGCTGAGGTAGAACTTCTGCTCTGGGTGTGCTCCATTGGCCTAGAGCTGAAAGGCCCAAAGGTCGGCCTTGTTGGCAAAGGGGCAGGGAGCCCCCAAAGCATCTTGCTTCCAGCTCTTTGGGAAGCTAAGAAACAACTGGCTCTGCCCAGTGCTCTTACAGCCTGAGAGAAAATCTCTTACCAAGCCCTGTGAAACGCACTTTGTTGTTGGCCTGATCTAGCTGAAGTAGAACTTCTGCTCTGGGTGTGCTCCATTGGCCTAGAGCTGCCTGGCCCAAAGGGCCGCCTTGTTTGCAAAGGGGCAGAGAGGCCCCAAAGCATCTTGCTTCCAGCTCTTCGGGAAGCTAAGAAACATCTGGCGTTGCCCAGTGCTCTTACAGCCTACCGGGAACATCTCTTACCAAGGCCTGTGAAACGCCGTGTCCTGGCAGGCCTGATTTCGCTGAAGTAGAACTTCTGCTCTGGGTGTGCTCCATTGCCCTAGAGCTGCCAGGCCCAAGGTGCTGCCTTGTTTCCAAAGGGGCAGAGAGGCCCCAAAGCATCTTGCTTCCAGCTCTCTGGGAAGCTAAGAACCAACTCGCTCTGCCCCGTGCTCTTACAGCCTACCGGGAACATGTCTTTGAAAGGCCTGTGAAACGCAGTTTCTTGGCAGGCCTCATCTGGCTGAAGTAGAACTCCGGCTCTGGGTGTGCTCCATTGCCCTAGAGCTGCCAGGCCCCAAGTGCTGCCCTGTTTCCAAGGGGCAGAGAGGCCCAAAGCATCTTGCTTCCCTGTCTTTGCGAAGCTAAGAAACAACTGGCTCTGCCCAGTGCTCTTACACCTACCGGGAACCTCTCTTACCAAGGCCTGTCAAACGCTGTTTCATTGCAGGCCTGATCAGGCTGAAGTAGAACTCCTGCTCTGCGTGTGCTCCATTGGCCTAGAGCTTCCCGACCCAAAAGGCTGCCTTGTTCCCAAACGGGCAGAGGGGTCCCAAGCGTCTTGCTTCCAGCTTTTCAGGAAGGTAAGAAACAACTGGCTCTGCCCAGTGCTCTTACAGCCTACCGGGAACATCTCTTACCAAGGCCTGTGAAACGCAGTTTCCTGGCAGGCCTGATCTGGCTGAAGTAGAACTTCTGCTGTGGGCGTGCTCCACTGCCCTAGAGCTGCCAGGCCCAAAGGGCTGCCTTGTTTCCAAAGACGGAGAGTGGACCCAAAGCATCTTGCTCCCAGCTCTTCGGGAAGCTAAGAAACAGCTGGCTCTGCCCAGTGCTCTTACAGCCTAAGAGAACATCTCTTTGAAAGGCCTGTGAAACGCAGTTTCTTGGCAGGCCTGACCTGGCTGAAGTAGAACTTCTGTTCTGGTTGTGCTACATAGGCCTAGAGCTACCAGGACCTAAGGGCTGCCTTGTTTCCAAAGGGTGAGAGAGGCCCCAAAGCATCTTGCCTCCAGCACTTTGGGAAGCTAAAAAACAACTGGTTCTGCCCAGTGCTCTCACAGCCTACCGTGAACATCTCTTACCAAGGGCTGTGAAACGCAGTTTCTGGGCAGGACTGATCTGCCTGAAGTAGAACTTCTGCTGTGGGTGTGCTCCATTGGCCTAGAGCTGCCAGGCCCAAACGGCTGCCTTGTGTCCAAAGGGAGAGAGAGGCCCCAAAGCATCTTGCTTCCAGCTCTGTGGGAAGCTAAAGCAACTGGCTCTCCACAGTGCTCTCACAGCCTACCGGGAACATCTCTTACCAAGGCCTGTGAAACGCAGTTTCTTGGCAGGCCTGATCTGGCTGAAGTAGAACTCCTGCTCTGGGCGTGCTACTTTGGCCTAGAGCTGCCAGGCCCAAAGGGCCGCCTTGTTTCCAAAGGGGCTGAGAGTCCCCAAAGCATCTTGCTTCCAAATCTTTGGGAAGCTAAGAAACAACTGGCTCTGCACAGTGCTCTCACAGCCTACCGGCAACGTGACAGAGAAAGGCCTGTGAGACGCAGTTTCTTGGAAGGCCTGATCTGGCTGAGGTAGAACTTCTGCTCTGGGTGTACTCCATTGGCCTAGGGCTGCCAGGCCCAAAGGGCTGCCTTTATTTCCAAAGTGTGAGAGAGGCCCCAAAGCATCTTGCTTCCTGCTCTCTGGGAAGCTAAAACAACTGGCTCTGCACAGTGCTCTCAAAGCCAACCGGGAACGTCACATACAAAGGCCTGTGAAACGCAGCTTCTTGACAGGCCTTATCTGGCTGAGGTAGAACTTGTGCTCTGGGTGTGCTACTTTGGCCTAGAGCTGCCAGGCACAAAGGCTGCTTTGTTTCCAAAGGGGGAGAGAGGCCCCAAATCATGTTGCTTCCAGCTGTTTTTGAAGCTAAGAAACAACTCGCTCTGCCAGGTACTCTTACAGCCTTCCGGGAACACCTCTTACGAAGGCCTGTGAAAAGCAGTTTCTTGGCAGGCCTGATCTGGCTGAGGTAGAACTTCTGCTCTGGGTGTGCTCCATTGCCCTAGAGCTGAAAGGCCCAAAGGGCTGCCTTGTTTCCAAAGGGGGAGAGAGGCCCCAAAGCATCTTGCTTCCACCTCTTGGGAAGCTAAGAAACAACTGGCTGTGCCCAGTGCTCTTATAGCCTAAGAGAACATCTCTTATCAAGGCCTGTGAAACGCACTTTCTAGGCAGGCCTGATCTGGAAGAAGTAGAACTTCTGCTCTGGTTGTGCTCCATTGCCCTAGAGCTGCCAGACCCAACGTGCTGCCTTGTTTCCAAAGGGGCAGAGAGGCCCCAAAGCGTCTTGCTTCCAGCTGTTTGGTAAACAAGGAAACAACTGGCTCTGCACCGTGCTCTCACAGCCTACTGGGAAGGTCACATACAAAGGCCTCTGAAACGCAGTTCCACGGCAGGCCTGATCTGGCTGAAGTAGGACTTCTGCTCTGGCTGTGCTCCATTGGCCTAGAGCTGAAAGGCCCAAAGGGATGCCTTGTTTGCAAAGGGGCAGAGAGGCCCCGAAGCATCTTGCTTCCAGCTCTTTGGGAAGCTAAGAAACAACTGTCTCTGCCCAGTGCTCTGACAGAGTACCGGCAACATCTCTTACCAAAGCCTTTGAAACGCAGTTTCTTGGCAGGCCTTATCTGGCTGAGGTAGAACTTCTGCTCTGGGTGTGCTCCATTGGCCTAGAGCTGAAAGGCCCAAAGGTCGGCCTTGTTGGCAAAGGGGCAGGGAGCCCCCAAAGCATCTTGCTTCCAGCTCTTTGGGAAGCTAAGAAACAACTGGCTCTGCCCAGTGCTCTTACAGCCTGAGAGAAAATCTCTTACCAAGCCCTGTGAAACGCACTTTGTTGTTGGCCTGATCTAGCTGAAGTAGAACTTCTGCTCTGGGTGTGCTCCATTGGCCTAGAGCTGCCTGGCCCAAAGGGCCGCCTTGTTTGCAAAGGGGCAGAGAGGCCCCAAAGCATCTTGCTTCCAGCTCTTCGGGAAGCTAAGAAACATCTGGCGTTGCCCAGTGCTCTTACAGCCTACCGGGAACATCTCTTACCAAGGCCTGTGAAACGCAGTTTGTTGGTGGCCTGAACTGGCCGAAGTAGAACTTCTGCTCTGGGTGTGCTCCACTGGCCTAGAGCTACCTGCCCCAAAGGGCTGCCTTGATTCCAAAGTGAGAGAGTGGCACCAAAGCATCTTGCTTCCAGCTCTTCGGGAAGCTAAGAAACATCTGGCGTTGCCCAGTGCTCTTACAGCCTACCGGGAACATCTCTTACCAAGGCCTGTGAAACGCCGTTTCCTGGCAGGCCTGATTTGGCTGAAGTAGAACTTCTGCTCTGGGTGTGCTCCATTGCCCTAGAGCTGCCAGGCCCAAGGTGCTGCCTTGTTTCCAAAGGGGCAGAGAGGCCCCAAAGCATCTTGCTTCCAGCTCTCTGGGAAGCTAAGAACCAACTCGCTCTGCCCCGTGCTCTTACAGCCTACCGGGAACATGTCTTTGAAAGGCCTGTGAAACGCAGTTTCTTGGCAGGCCTCATCTGGCTGAAGTAGAACTCCTGCTCTGGGCGTGCTACTTTGGCCTAGAGCTGCCAGGCCCAAAGGGCCGCCTTGTTTCCAAAGGGGCTGAGAGTCCCCAAAGCATCTTGCTTCCAAATCTTTGGGAAGCTAAGAAACAACTGGCTCTGCACAGTGCTCTCACAGCCTACCGGCAACGTGACAGAGAAAGGCCTGTGAGACGCAGTTTCTTGGAAGGCCTGATCTGGCTGAGGTAGAACTTCTGCTCTGGGTGTACTCCATTGGCCTAGGGCTGCCAGGCCCAAAGGGCTGCCTTTATTTCCAAAGTGTGAGAGAGGCCCCAAAGCATCTTGCTTCCTGCTCTCTGGGAAGCTAAAACAACTGGCTCTGCACAGTGCTCTCAAAGCCAACCGGGAACGTCACATACAAAGGCCTGTGAAACGCAGCTTCTTGACAGGCCTTATCTGGCTGAGGTAGAACTTGTGCTCTGGGTGTGCTACTTTGGCCTAGAGCTGCCAGGCACAAAGGCTGCTTTGTTTCCAAAGGGGGAGAGAGGCCCCAAATCATGTTGCTTCCAGCTGTTTTTGAAGCTAAGAAACAACTCGCTCTGCCAGGTACTCTTACAGCCTTCCGGGAACACCTCTTACGAAGGCCTGTGAAAAGCAGTTTCTTGGCAGGCCTGATCTGGCTGAGGTAGAACTTCTGCTCTGGGTGTGCTCCATTGCCCTAGAGCTGAAAGGCCCAAAGGGCTGCCTTGTTTCCAAAGGGGGAGAGAGGCCCCAAAGCATCTTGCTTCCACCTCTTGGGAAGCTAAGAAACAACTGGCTGTGCCCAGTGCTCTTATAGCCTAAGAGAACATCTCTTATCAAGGCCTGTGAAACGCACTTTCTAGGCAGGCCTGATCTGGAAGAAGTAGAACTTCTGCTCTGGTTGTGCTCCATTGCCCTAGAGCTGCCAGACCCAACGTGCTGCCTTGTTTCCAAAGGGGCAGAGAGGCCCCAAAGCGTCTTGCTTCCAGCTGTTTGGGAAACAAGGAAACAACTGGCTCTGCACCGTGCTCTCACAGCCTACTGGGAAGGTCACATACAAAGGCCTCTGAAACGCAGTTCCACGGCAGGCCTGATCTGGCTGAAGTAGGACTTCTGCTCTGGCTGTGCTCCATTGGCCTAGAGCTGAAAGGCCCAAAGGGATGCCTTGTTTGCAAAGGGGCAGAGAGGCCCCGAAGCATCTTGCTTCCAGCTCTTTGGGAAGCTAAGAAACAACTGTCTCTGCCCAGTGCTCTGACAGAGTACCGGCAACATCTCTTACCAAAGCCTTTGAAACGCAGTTTCTTGGCAGGCCTTATCTGGCTGAGGTAGAACTTCTGCTCTGGGTGTGCTCCATTGGCCTAGAGCTGAAAGGCCCAAAGGTCGGCCTTGTTGGCAAAGGGGCAGGGAGCCCCCAAAGCATCTTGCTTCCAGCTCTTTGGGAAGCTAAGAAACAACTGGCTCTGCCCAGTGCTCTTACAGCCTGAGAGAAAATCTCTTACCAAGCCCTGTGAAACGCACTTTGTTGTTGGCCTGATCTAGCTGAAGTAGAACTTCTGCTCTGGGTGTGCTCCATTGGCCTAGAGCTGCCTGGCCCAAAGGGCCGCCTTGTTTGCAAAGGGGCAGAGAGGCCCCAAAGCATCTTGCTTCCAGCTCTTCGGGAAGCTAAGAAACATCTGGCGTTGCCCAGTGCTCTTACAGCCTACCGGGAACATCTCTTACCAAGGCCTGTGAAACGCAGTTTGTTGGTGGCCTGAACTGGCCGAAGTAGAACTTCTGCTCTGGGTGTGCTCCACTGGCCTAGAGCTACCTGCCCCAAAGGGCTGCCTTGATTCCAAAGTGAGAGAGTGGCACCAAAGCATCTTGCTTCCAGCTCTTCGGGAAGCTAAGAAACATCTGGCGTTGCCCAGTGCTCTTACAGCCTACCGGGAACATCTCTTACCAAGGCCTGTGAAACGCCGTTTCCTGGCAGGCCTGATTTGGCTGAAGTAGAACTTCTGCTCTGGGTGTGCTCCATTGCCCTAGAGCTGCCAGGCCCAAGGTGCTGCCTTGTTTCCAAAGGGGCAGAGAGGCCCCAAAGCATCTTGCTTCCAGCTCTCTGGGAAGCTAAAGCAACTGGCTCTCCACAGTGCTCTCACAGCCTACCGGGAACATCTCTTACCAAGGCCTGTGAAACGCAGTTTCTTGGCAGGCCTGATCTGGCTGAAGTAGAACTCCTGCTCTGGGCGTGCTACTTTGGCCTAGAGCTGCCAGGCCCAAAGGGCCGCCTTGTTTCCAAAGGGGCTGAGAGTCCCCAAAGCATCTTGCTTCCAAATCTTTGGGAAGCTAAGAAACAACTGGCTCTGCACAGTGCTCTCACAGCCTACCGGCAACGTGACAGAGAAAGGCCTGTGAGACGCAGTTTCTTGGAAGGCCTGATCTGGCTGAGGTAGAACTTCTGCTCTGGGTGTACTCCATTGGCCTAGGGCTGCCAGGCCCAAAGGGCTGCCTTTATTTCCAAAGTGTGAGAGAGGCCCCAAAGCATCTTGCTTCCTGCTCTCTGGGAAGCTAAAACAACTGGCTCTGCACAGTGCTCTCAAAGCCAACCGGGAACGTCACATACAAAGGCCTGTGAAACGCAGCTTCTTGACAGGCCTTATCTGGCTGAGGTAGAACTTGTGCTCTGGGTGTGCTACTTTGGCCTAGAGCTGCCAGGCACAAAGGCTGCTTTGTTTCCAAAGGGGGAGAGAGGCCCCAAATCATGTTGCTTCCAGCTGTTTTTGAAGCTAAGAAACAACTCGCTCTGCCAGGTACTCTTACAGCCTTCCGGGAACACCTCTTACGAAGGCCTGTGAAAAGCAGTTTCTTGGCAGGCCTGATCTGGCTGAGGTAGAACTTCTGCTCTGGGTGTGCTCCATTGCCCTAGAGCTGAAAGGCCCAAAGGGCTGCCTTGTTTCCAAAGGGGGAGAGAGGCCCCAAAGCATCTTGCTTCCACCTCTTGGGAAGCTAAGAAACAACTGGCTGTGCCCAGTGCTCTTATAGCCTAAGAGAACATCTCTTATCAAGGCCTGTGAAACGCACTTTCTAGGCAGGCCTGATCTGGAAGAAGTAGAACTTCTGCTCTGGTTGTGCTCCATTGCCCTAGAGCTGCCAGACCCAACGTGCTGCCTTGTTTCCAAAGGGGCAGAGAGGCCCCAAAGCGTCTTGCTTCCAGCTGTTTGGGAAACAAGGAAACAACTGGCTCTGCACCGTGCTCTCACAGCCTACTGGGAAGGTCACATACAAAGGCCTCTGAAACGCAGTTCCACGGCAGGCCTGATCTGGCTGAAGTAGGACTTCTGCTCTGGCTGTGCTCCATTGGCCTAGAGCTGAAAGGCCCAAAGGGATGCCTTGTTTGCAAAGGGGCAGAGAGGCCCCGAAGCATCTTGCTTCCAGCTCTTTGGGAAGCTAAGAAACAACTGTCTCTGCCCAGTGCTCTGACAGAGTACCGGCAACATCTCTTACCAAAGCATTTGAAACGCAGTTTCTTGGCAGGCCTTATCTGGCTGAGGTAGAACTTCTGCTCTGGGTGTGCTCCATTGGCCTAGAGCTGAAAGGCCCAAAGGTCGGCCTTGTTGGCAAAGGGGCAGGGAGCCCCCAAAGCATCTTGCTTCCAGCTCTTTGGGAAGCTAAGAAACAACTGGCTCTGCCCAGTGCTCTTACAGCCTGAGAGAAAATCTCTTACCAAGCCCTGTGAAACGCACTTTGTTGTTGGCCTGATCTAGCTGAAGTAGAACTTCTGCTCTGGGTGTGCTCCATTGGCCTAGAGCTGCCTGGCCCAAAGGGCCGCCTTGTTTGCAAAGGGGCAGAGAGGCCCCAAAGCATCTTGCTTCCAGCTCTTCGGGAAGCTAAGAAACATCTGGCGTTGCCCAGTGCTCTTACAGCCTACCGGGAACATCTCTTACCAAGGCCTGTGAAACGCAGTTTGTTGGTGGCCTGAACTGGCCGAAGTAGAACTTCTGCTCTGGGTGTGCTCCACTGGCCTAGAGCTACCTGCCCCAAAGGGCTGCCTTGATTCCAAAGTGAGAGAGTGGCACCAAAGCATCTTGCTTCCAGCTCTTCGGGAAGCTAAGAAACATCTGGCGTTGCCCAGTGCTCTTACAGCCTACCGGGAACATCTCTTACCAAGGCCTGTGAAACGCCGTTTCCTGGCAGGCCTGATTTGGCTGAAGTAGAACTTCTGCTCTGGGTGTGCTCCATTGCCCTAGAGCTGCCAGGCCCAAGGTGCTGCCTTGTTTCCAAAGGGGCAGAGAGGCCCCAAAGCATCTTGCTTCCAGCTCTCTGGGAAGCTAAGAACCAACTCGCTCTGCCCCGTGCTCTTACAGCCTACCGGGAACATGTCTTTGAAAGGCCTGTGAAACGCAGTTTCTTGGCAGGCCTCATCTGGCTGAAGTAGAACTCCTGCTCTGGGCGTGCTACTTTGGCCTAGAGCTGCCAGGCCCAAAGGGCCGCCTTGTTTCCAAAGGGGCTGAGAGTCCCCAAAGCATCTTGCTTCCAAATCTTTGGGAAGCTAAGAAACAACTGGCTCTGCACAGTGCTCTCACAGCCTACCGGCAACGTGACAGAGAAAGGCCTGTGAGACGCAGTTTCTTGGAAGGCCTGATCTGGCTGAGGTAGAACTTCTGCTCTGGGTGTACTCCATTGGCCTAGGGCTGCCAGGCCCAAAGGGCTGCCTTTATTTCCAAAGTGTGAGAGAGGCCCCAAAGCATCTTGCTTCCTGCTCTCTGGGAAGCTAAAACAACTGGCTCTGCACAGTGCTCTCAAAGCCAACCGGGAACGTCACATACAAAGGCCTGTGAAACGCAGCTTCTTGACAGGCCTTATCTGGCTGAGGTAGAACTTGTGCTCTGGGTGTGCTACTTTGGCCTAGAGCTGCCAGGCACAAAGGCTGCTTTGTTTCCAAAGGGGGAGAGAGGCCCCAAATCATGTTGCTTCCAGCTGTTTTTGAAGCTAAGAAACAACTCGCTCTGCCAGGTACTCTTACAGCCTTCCGGGAACACCTCTTACGAAGGCCTGTGAAAAGCAGTTTCTTGGCAGGCCTGATCTGGCTGAGGTAGAACTTCTGCTCTGGGTGTGCTCCATTGCCCTAGAGCTGAAAGGCCCAAAGGGCTGCCTTGTTTCCAAAGGGGGAGAGAGGCCCCAAAGCATCTTGCTTCCACCTCTTGGGAAGCTAAGAAACAACTGGCTGTGCCCTGTGCTCTTATAGCCTAAGAGAACATCTCTTATCAAGGCCTGGGAAACGCACTGTCTAGGCAGGCCTGATCTGGAAGAAGTAGAACTTCGGCTCTGGTTGTGCTCCATTGCCCTAGAGCTGCCAGACACAACGTGCTGCCTTGTTTCCAAAGGGGCAGAGAGGCCCCAAAGCGTCTTGCTTCCAGCTGTTTGGGAAACAAGGAAACAACTGGCTCTGCACCGTGCTCTCACAGCCTACTGGGAACGTCACATACAAAGGCCTCTGAAACGCAGTTCCTTGGCAGGCCTGATCTGGCTGAAGTAGGACTTCTGCTCTGGGTGTGCTCCATTGGCCTAGAGCTGAAAGGCCCAAAGGTCGCCCTTGTTGGCAAAGGGGCAGGGAGCCCCCAAAGCATCTTGCTTCCAGCTCTTTGGGAAGCTAAGAAACAAATGGCTCTGCCCAGTGCTCTAACAGAGTACCGGGAACATCTCTTACCAAAGCCTTTGAAACGCAGTTTCTTGGCAGGCCTTATCTGGCTGAGGTAGAACTTCTGCTCTGGGTGTGCTCCATTGGCCTAGAGCTGCCTGGCCCAAAGGTCGGCCTTGTTTGCAAAGGGGATGAGAGGCCCCAAAGCATCTTGCTTCCAGCTCTTCGGGAAGCTAAGAAACATCTGGCGTTGCCCAGTGCTCTTACAGCCTACCGGGAACATCTCTTACCAAGGCCTGTGAAACGCAGTTTGTTGGTGGCCTGAACTGGCCGAAGTAGAACTTCTGCTCTGGGTGTGCTCCATTGGCCTAGAGCTGCCTGGCCCATAGGGCCACCTTGTTTGCAAAGGGGATGAGAGGCCCCAAAGCATCTTGCTTCCAGCTCTTCGGGAAGCTAAGAAACATCTGGCGTTGCCCAGTGCTCTTACAGCCTACCGGGAACATCTCTTACCAAGGCCTGTGAAACGCCGTTTCCTGGCAGGCCTGATTTGGCTGAAGTAGAACTTCTGCTCTGGGTGTGCTCCATTGCCCTAGAGCTGCCAGGCCCAAGGTGCTGCCTTGTTTCCAAAGGGGCAGAGAGGCCCCAAAGCATCTTGCTTCCAGCTCTCTGGGAAGCTAAGAACCAACTCGCTCTGCCCCGTGCTCTTACAGCCTACCGGGAACATGTCTTTGAAAGGCCTGTGAAACGCAGTTTCTTGGCAGGCCTCATCTGGCTGAAGTAGAACTCCGGCTCTGGGTGTGCTCCATTGCCCTAGAGCTGCCAGGCCCCAAGTGCTGCCCTGTTTCCAAGGGGCAGAGAGGCCCAAAGCATCTTGCTTCCCGGTCTTTGCGAAGCTAAGAAACAACTGGCTCTGCCCAGTGCTCTTACACCTACCGGGAACATCTCTTACCAAGGCCTGTCAAACGCTGTTTCTTTGCAGGCCTGATCAGGCTGAAGTAGAACTCCTGCTCTGCGTGTGCTCCATTGGCCTAGAGCTTCCCGACCCAAAAGGCTGCCTTGTTCCCAAACGGGCAGAGGGGTCCCAAGCATCTTGCTTCCAGCTTTTCAGGAAGGTAAGAAACAACTGGCTCTGCCCAGTGCTCTTACAGCCTACCGGGAACATCTCTTACCAAGGCCTGTGAAACGCAGTTTCCTGGCAGGCCTGATCTGGCTGAAGTAGAACTTCTGCTCTGGGTGTGCTCCATTGCCCTAGAGCTGCCAGGCCCAAAGGGCTGCCTTGTTTCCAAAGACGGAGAGTGGACCCAAAGCATCTTGCTCCCAGCTCTTCGGGAAGCTAAGAAACAGCTGGCTCTGCCCAGTGCTCTTACAGCCTAAGAGAACATCTCTTTGAAAGGCCTGTGAAACGCAGTTTCTTGGCAGGCCTGACCTGGCTGAAGTAGAACTTCTGTTCTGGTTGTGCTACATAGGCCTAGAGGTACCAGGACCTAAGGGCTGCCTTGTTTCCAAAGGGTGAGAGAGGCCCCAAAGCATCTTGCCTCCAGCACTTTGGGAAGCTAAAAAACAACTGGTTCTGCCCAGTGCTCTCACAGCCTACCGTGAACATCTCTTACCAAGGGCTGTGAAACGCAGTTTCTGGGCAGGACTGATCTGCCTGAAGTAGAACTTCTGCTGTGGGTGTGCTCCATTGGCCTAGAGCTGCCAGGCCCAAACGGCTGCCTTGTGTCCAAAGGGAGAGAGAGGCCCCAAGGCATCTTGCTTCCAGCTCTGTGGGAAGCTAAAGCAACTGGCTCTCCACAGTGCTCTCACAGCCTACCGGGAACATCTCTTACCAAGGCCTGTGAAACGCAGTTTCTTGGCAGGCCTGATCTGGCTGAAGTAGAACTCCTGCTCTGGGCGTGCTACTTTGGCCTAGAGCTGCCAGGCCCAAAGGGCCGCCTTGTTTCCAAAGGGGCTGAGAGTCCCCAAAGCATCTTGCTTCCAAATCTTTGGGAAGCTAAGAAACAACTGGCTCTGCACAGTGCTCTCACAGCCTACCGGCAACGTGACAGAGAAAGGCCTGTGAGACGCAGTTTCTTGGAAGGCCTGATCTGGCTGAGGTAGAACTTGTGCTCTGGGTGTGCTACTTTGGCCTAGAGCTGCCAGGCACAAAGGCTGCTTTGTTTCCAAAGGGGGAGAGAGGCCCCAAATCATGTTGCTTCCAGATGTTTTTGAAGCTAAGAAACAACTCGCTCTGCCAGGTACTCTTACAGCCTTCCGGGTACACCTCTTACGAAGGCCTGTGAAAAGCAGTTTCTTGGCAGGCCTGATCTGGCTGAGGTAGAACTTCTGCTCTGGGTGTGCTCCATTGCCCTAGAGCTGAAAGGCCCAAAGGGCTGCCTTGTTTCCAAAGGGGGAGAGAGGCCCCAAAGCATCTTGCTTCCACCTCTTGGGAAGCTAAGAAACAACTGGCTGTGCCCAGTGCTCTTATAGCCTAAGAGAACATCTCTTATCAAGGCCTGGGAAACGCACTGTCTAGGCAGGCCTGATCTGGAAGAAGTAGAACTTCGGCTCTGGTTGTGCTCCATTGCCCTAGAGCTGCCAGACCCAACGTGCTGCCTTGTTTCCAAAGGGGCAGAGAGGCCCCAAAGCGTCTTGCTTCCAGCTGTTTGGGAAACAAGGAAACAACTGGCTCTGCACCGTGCTCTCACAGCCTACCGGGAACGTCACATACAAAGGCCTCTGAAACGCAGTTCCTTGGCAGGCCTGATCTGGCTGAAGTAGGACTTCTGCTCTGGGTGTGCTCCATTGGCCTAGAGCTGAAAGGCCCAAAGGTCGCCCTTGTTGGCAAAGGGGCAGGGAGCCCCCAAAGCATCTTGCTTCCAGCTCTTTGGGAAGCTAAGAAACAAATGGCTCTGCCCAGTGCTCTAACAGAGTACCGGGAACATCTCTTACCAAAGCCTTTGAAACGCAGTTTCTTGGCAGGCCTTATCTGGCTGAGGTAGAACTTCTGCTCTGGGTGTGCTCCATTGGCCTAGAGCTGCCTGGCCCAAAGGTCGGCCTTGTTTGCAAAGGGGATGAGAGGCCCCAAAGCATCTTGCTTCCAGCTCTTCGGGAAGCTAAGAAACATCTGGCGTTGCCCAGTGCTCTTACAGCCTACCGGGAACATCTCTTACCAAGGCCTGTGAAACGCAGTTTGTTGGTGGCCTGAACTGGCCGAAGTAGAACTTCTGCTCTGGGTGTGCTCCATTGGCCTAGAGCTGCCTGGCCCATAGGGCCACCTTGTTTGCAAAGGGGATGAGAGGCCCCAAAGCATCTTGCTTCCAGCTCTTCGGGAAGCTAAGAAACATCTGGCGTTGCCCAGTGCTCTTACAGCCTACCGGGAACATCTCTTACCAAGGCCTGTGAAACGCCGTTTCCTGGCAGGCCTGATTTGGCTGAAGTAGAACTTCTGCTCTGGGTGTGCTCCATTGCCCTAGAGCTGCCAGGCCCAAGGTGCTGCCTTGTTTCCAAAGGGGCAGAGAGGCCCCAAAGCATCTTGCTTCCAGCTCTCTGGGAAGCTAAGAACCAACTCGCTCTGCCCCGTGCTCTTACAGCCTACCGGGAACATGTCTTTGAAAGGCCTGTGAAACGCAGTTTCTTGGCAGGCCTCATCTGGCTGAAGTAGAACTCCGGCTCTGGGTGTGCTCCATTGCCCTAGAGCTGCCAGGCCCCAAGTGCTGCCCTGTTTCCAAGGGGCAGAGAGGCCCAAAGCATCTTGCTTCCCGGTCTTTGCGAAGCTAAGAAACAACTGGCTCTGCCCAGTGCTCTTACAGCCTACCGGGAACATCTCTTACCAAGGCCTGTCAAACGCTGTTTCTTTGCAGGCCTGATCAGGCTGAAGTAGAACTCCTGCTCTGCGTGTGCTCCATTGGCCTAGAGCTTCCCGACCCAAAAGGCTGCCTTGTTCCCAAACGGGCAGAGGGGTCCCAAGCATCTTGCTTCCAGCTTTTCAGGAAGGTAAGAAACAACTGGCTCTGCCCAGTGCTCTTACAGCCTACCGGGAACATCTCTTACCAAGGCCTGTGAAACGCAGTTTCCTGGCAGGCCTGATCTGGCTGAAGTAGAACTTCTGCTCTGGGTGTGCTCCATTGCCCTAGAGCTGCCAGGCCCAAAGGGCTGCCTTGTTTCCAAAGACGGAGAGTGGACCCAAAGCATCTTGCTCCCAGCTCTTCGGGAAGCTAAGAAACAGCTGGCTCTGCCCAGTGCTCTTACAGCCTAAGAGAACATCTCTTTGAAAGGCCTGTGAAACGCAGTTTCTTGGCAGGCCTGACCTGGCTGAAGTAGAACTTCTGTTCTGGTTGTGCTACATAGGCCTAGAGCTACCAGGACCTAAGGGCTGCCTTGTTTCCAAAGGGTGAGAGAGGCCCCAAAGCATCTTGCCTCCAGCACTTTGGGAAGCTAAAAAACAACTGGTTCTGCCCAGTGCTCTCACAGCCTACCGTGAACATCTCTTACCAAGGGCTGTGAAACGCAGTTTCTGGGCAGGACTGATCTGCCTGAAGTAGAACTTCTGCTGTGGGTGTGCTCCATTGGCCTAGAGCTGCCAGGCCCAAACGGCTGCCTTGTGTCCAAAGGGAGAGAGAGGCCCCAAGGCATCTTGCTTCCAGCTCTGTGGGAAGCTAAAGCAACTGGCTCTCCACAGTGCTCTCACAGCCTACCGGGAACATCTCTTACCAAGGCCTGTGAAACGCAGTTTCTTGGCAGGCCTGATCTGGCTGAAGTAGAACTCCTGCTCTGGGCGTGCTACTTTGGCCTAGAGCTGCCAGGCCCAAAGGGCCGCCTTGTTTCCAAAGGGGCTGAGAGTCCCCAAAGCATCTTGCTTCCAAATCTTTGGGAAGCTAAGAAACAACTGGCTCTGCACAGTGCTCTCACAGCCTACCGGCAACGTGACAGAGAAAGGCCTGTGAGACGCAGTTTCTTGGAAGGCCTGATCTGGCTGAGGTAGAACTTGTGCTCTGGGTGTGCTACTTTGGCCTAGAGCTGCCAGGCACAAAGGCTGCTTTGTTTCCAAAGGGGGAGAGAGGCCCCAAATCATGTTGCTTCCAGCTGTTTTTGAAGCTAAGAAACAACTCGCTCTGCCAGGTACTCTTACAGCCTTCCGGGAACACCTCTTACGAAGGCCTGTGAAAAGCAGTTTCTTGGCAGGCCTGATCTGGCTGAGGTAGAACTTCTGCTCTGGGTGTGCTCCATTGCCCTAGAGCTGAAAGGCCCAAAGGGCTGCCTTGTTTCCAAAGGGGGAGAGAGGCCCCAAAGCATCTTGCTTCCACCTCTTGGGAAGCTAAGAAACAACTGGCTGTGCCCTGTGCTCTTATAGCCTAAGAGAACATCTCTTATCAAGGCCTGGGAAACGCACTGTCTAGGCAGGCCTGATCTGGAAGAAGTAGAACTTCGGCTCTGGTTGTGCTCCATTGCCCTAGAGCTGCCAGACCCAACGTGCTGCCTTGTTTCCAAAGGGGCAGAGAGGCCCCAAAGCGTCTTGCTTCCAGCTGTTTGGGAAACAAGGAAACAACTGGCTCTGCACCGTGCTCTCACAGCCTACCGGGAACGTCACATACAAAGGCCTCTGAAACGCAGTTCCTTGGCAGGCCTGATCTGGCTGAAGTAGGACTTCTGCTCTGGGTGTGCTCCATTGGCCTAGAGCTGAAAGGCCCAAAGGTCGCCCTTGTTGGCAAAGGGGCAGGGAGCCCCCAAAGCATCTTGCTTCCAGCTCTTTGGGAAGCTAAGAAACAAATGGCTCTGCCCAGTGCTCTAACAGAGTACCGGGAACATCTCTTACCAAAGCCTTTGAAACGCAGTTTCTTGGCAGGCCTTATCTGGCTGAGGTAGAACTTCTGCTCTGGGTGTGCTCCATTGGCCTAGAGCTGCCTGGCCCAAAGGTCGGCCTTGTTTGCAAAGGGGATGAGAGGCCCCAAAGCATCTTGCTTCCAGCTCTTCGGGAAGCTAAGAAACATCTGGCGTTGCCCAGTGCTCTTACAGCCTACCGGGAACATCTCTTACCAAGGCCTGTGAAACGCAGTTTGTTGGTGGCCTGAACTGGCCGAAGTAGAACTTCTGCTCTGGGTGTGCTCCATTGGCCTAGAGCTGCCTGGCCCATAGGGCCACCTTGTTTGCAAAGGGGATGAGAGGCCCCAAAGCATCTTGCTTCCAGCTCTTCGGGAAGCTAAGAAACATCTGGCGTTGCCCAGTGCTCTTACAGCCTACCGGGAACATCTCTTACCAAGGCCTGTGAAACGCCGTTTCCTGGCAGGCCTGATTTGGCTGAAGTAGAACTTCTGCTCTGGGTGTGCTCCATTGCCCTAGAGCTGCCAGGCCCAAGGTGCTGCCTTGTTTCCAAAGGGGCAGAGAGGCCCCAAAGCATCTTGCTTCCAGCTCTCTGGGAAGCTAAGAACCAACTCGCTCTGCCCCGTGCTCTTACAGCCTACCGGGAACATGTCTTTGAAAGGCCTGTGAAACGCAGTTTCTTGGCAGGCCTCATCTGGCTGAAGTAGAACTCCGGCTCTGGGTGTGCTCCATTGCCCTAGAGCTGCCAGGCCCCAAGTGCTGCCCTGTTTCCAAGGGGCAGAGAGGCCCAAAGCATCTTGCTTCCCGGTCTTTGCGAAGCTAAGAAACAACTGGCTCTGCCCAGTGCTCTTACACCTACCGGGAACATCTCTTACCAAGGCCTGTCAAACGCTGTTTCTTTGCAGGCCTGATCAGGCTGAAGTAGAACTCCTGCTCTGCGTGTGCTCCATTGGCCTAGAGCTTCCCGACCCAAAAGGCTGCCTTGTTCCCAAACGGGCAGAGGGGTCCCAAGCATCTTGCTTCCAGCTTTTCAGGAAGGTAAGAAACAACTGGCTCTGCCCAGTGCTCTTACAGCCTACCGGGAACATCTCTTACCAAGGCCTGTGAAACGCAGTTTCCTGGCAGGCCTGATCTGGCTGAAGTAGAACTTCTGCTCTGGGTGTGCTCCATTGCCCTAGAGCTGCCAGGCCCAAAGGGCTGCCTTGTTTCCAAAGACGGAGAGTGGACCCAAAGCATCTTGCTCCCAGCTCTTCGGGAAGCTAAGAAACAGCTGGCTCTGCCCAGTGCTCTTACAGCCTAAGAGAACATCTCTTTGAAAGGCCTGTGAAACGCAGTTTCTTGGCAGGCCTGACCTGGCTGAAGTAGAACTTCTGTTCTGGTTGTGCTACATAGGCCTAGAGCTACCAGGACCTAAGGGCTGCCTTGTTTCCAAAGGGTGAGAGAGGCCCCAAAGCATCTTGCCTCCAGCACTTTGGGAAGCTAAAAAACAACTGGTTCTGCCCAGTGCTCTCACAGCCTACCGTGAACATCTCTTACCAAGGGCTGTGAAACGCAGTTTCTGGGCAGGACTGATCTGCCTGAAGTAGAACTTCTGCTGTGGATGTGCTCCATTGGCCTAGAGCTGCCAGGCCCAAACGGCTGCCTTGTGTCCAAAGGGAGAGAGAGGCCCCAAGGCATCTTGCTTCCAGCTCTGTGGGAAGCTAAAGCAACTGGCTCTCCACAGTGCTCTCACAGCCTACCGGGAACATCTCTTACCAAGGCCTGTGAAACGCAGTTTCTTGGCAGGCCTGATCTGGCTGAAGTAGAACTCCTGCTCTGGGCGTGCTACTTTGGCCTAGAGCTGCCAGGCCCAAAGGGCCGCCTTGTTTCCAAAGGGGCTGAGAGTCCCCAAAGCATCTTGCTTCCAAATCTTTGGGAAGCTAAGAAACAACTGGCTCTGCACAGTGCTCTCACAGCCTACCGGCAACGTGACAGAGAAAGGCCTGTGAGACGCAGTTTCTTGGAAGGCCTGATCTGGCTGAGGTAGAACTTGTGCTCTGGGTGTGCTACTTTGGCCTAGAGCTGCCAGGCACAAAGGCTGCTTTGTTTCCAAAGGGGGAGAGAGGCCCCAAATCATGTTGCTTCCAGCTGTTTTTGAAGCTAAGAAACAACTCGCTCTGCCAGGTACTCTTACAGCCTTCCGGGAACACCTCTTACGAAGGCCTGTGAAAAGCAGTTTCTTGGCAGGCCTGATCTGGCTGAGGTAGAACTTCTGCTCTGGGTGTGCTCCATTGCCCTAGAGCTGAAAGGCCCAAAGGGCTGCCTTGTTTCCAAAGGGGGAGAGAGGCCCCAAAGCATCTTGCTTCCACCTCTTGGGAAGCTAAGAAACAACTGGCTGTGCCCAGTGCTCTTATAGCCTAAGAGAACATCTCTTATCAAGGCCTGGGAAACGCACTGTCTAGGCAGGCCTGATCTGGAAGAAGTAGAACTTCGGCTCTGGTTGTGCTCCATTGCCCTAGAGCTGCCAGACCCAACGTGCTGCCTTGTTTCCAAAGGGGCAGAGAGGCCCCAAAGCGTCTTGCTTCCAGCTGTTTGGGAAACAAGGAAACAACTGGCTCTGCACCGTGCTCTCACAGCCTACCGGGAACGTCACATACAAAGGCCTCTGAAACGCAGTTCCTTGGCAGGCCTGATCTGGCTGAAGTAGGACTTCTGCTCTGGGTGTGCTCCATTGGCCTAGAGCTGAAAGGCCCAAAGGTCGCCCTTGTTGGCAAAGGGGCAGGGAGCCCCCAAAGCATCTTGCTTCCAGCTCTTTGGGAAGCTAAGAAACAAATGGCTCTGCCCAGTGCTCTAACAGAGTACCGGGAACATCTCTTACCAAAGCCTTTGAAACGCAGGTTCTTGGCAGGCCTTATCTGGCTGAGGTAGAACTTCTGCTCTGGGTGTGCTCCATTGGCCTAGAGCTGCCTGGCCCAAAGGTCGGCCTTGTTTGCAAAGGGGATGAGAGGCCCCAAAGCATCTTGCTTCCAGCTCTTCGGGAAGCTAAGAAACATCTGGCGTTGCCCAGTGCTCTTACAGCCTACCGGGAACATCTCTTACCAAGGCCTGTGAAACGCAGTTTGTTGGTGGCCTGAACTGGCCGAAGTAGAACTTCTGCTCTGGGTGTGCTCCATTGGCCTAGAGCTGCCTGGCCCATAGGGCCACCTTGTTTGCAAAGGGGATGAGAGGCCCCAAAGCATCTTGCTTCCAGCTCTTCGGGAAGCTAAGAAACATCTGGCGTTGCCCAGTGCTCTTACAGCCTACCGGGAACATCTCTTACCAAGGCCTGTGAAACGCCGTTTCCTGGCAGGCCTGATTTGGCTGAAGTAGAACTTCTGCTCTGGGTGTGCTCCATTGCCCTAGAGCTGCCAGGCCCAAGGTGCTGCCTTGTTTCCAAAGGGGCAGAGAGGCCCCAAAGCATCTTGCTTCCAGCTCTCTGGGAAGCTAAGAACCAACTCGCTCTGCCCCGTGCTCTTACAGCCTACCGGGAACATGTCTTTGAAAGGCCTGTGAAACGCAGTTTCTTGGCAGGCCTCATCTGGCTGAAGTAGAACTCCGGCTCTGGGTGTGCTCCATTGCCCTAGAGCTGCCAGGCCCCAAGTGCTGCCCTGTTTCCAAGGGGCAGAGAGGCCCAAAGCATCTTGCTTCCCGGTCTTTGCGAAGCTAAGAAACAACTGGCTCTGCCCAGTGCTCTTACACCTACCGGGAACATCTCTTACCAAGGCCTGTCAAACGCTGTTTCTTTGCAGGCCTGATCAGGCTGAAGTAGAACTCCTGCTCTGCGTGTGCTCCATTGGCCTAGAGCTTCCCGACCCAAAAGGCTGCCTTGTTCCCAAACGGGCAGAGGGGTCCCAAGCATCTTGCTTCCAGCTTTTCAGGAAGGTAAGAAACAACTGGCTCTGCCCAGTGCTCTTACAGCCTACCGGGAACATCTCTTACCAAGGCCTGTGAAACGCAGTTTCCTGGCAGGCCTGATCTGGCTGAAGTAGAACTTCTGCTCTGGGTGTGCTCCATTGCCCTAGAGCTGCCAGGCCCAAAGGGCTGCCTTGTTTCCAAAGACGGAGAGTGGACCCAAAGCATCTTGCTCCCAGCTCTTCGGGAAGCTAAGAAACAGCTGGCTCTGCCCAGTGCTCTTACAGCCTAAGAGAACATCTCTTTGAAAGGCCTGTGAAACGCAGTTTCTTGGCAGGCCTGACCTGGCTGAAGTAGAACTTCTGTTCTGGTTGTGCTACATAGGCCTAGAGCTACCAGGACCTAAGGGCTGCCTTGTTTCCAAAGGGTGAGAGAGGCCCCAAAGCATCTTGCCTCCAGCACTTTGGGAAGCTAAAAAACAACTGGTTCTGCCCAGTGCTCTCACAGCCTACCGTGAACATCTCTTACCAAGGGCTGTGAAACGCAGTTTCTGGGCAGGACTGATCTGCCTGAAGTAGAACTTCTGCTGTGGGTGTGCTCCATTGGCCTAGAGCTGCCAGGCCCAAACGGCTGCCTTGTGTCCAAAGGGAGAGAGAGGCCCCAAGGCATCTTGCTTCCAGCTCTGTGGGAAGCTAAAGCAACTGGCTCTCCACAGTGCTCTCACAGCCTACCGGGAACATCTCTTACCAAGGCCTGTGAAACGCAGTTTCTTGGCAGGCCTGATCTGGCTGAAGTAGAACTCCTGCTCTGGGCGTGCTACTTTGGCCTAGAGCTGCCAGGCCCAAAGGGCCGCCTTGTTTCCAAAGGGGCTGAGAGTCCCCAAAGCATCTTGCTTCCAAATCTTTGGGAAGCTAAGAAACAACTGGCTCTGCACAGTGCTCTCACAGCCTACCGGCAACGTGACAGAGAAAGGCCTGTGAGACGCAGTTTCTTGGAAGGCCTGATCTGGCTGAGGTAGAACTTGTGCTCTGGGTGTGCTACTTTGGCCTAGAGCTGCCAGGCACAAAGGCTGCTTTGTTTCCAAAGGGGGAGAGAGGCCCCAAATCATGTTGCTTCCAGCTGTTTTTGAAGCTAAGAAACAACTCGCTCTGCCAGGTACTCTTACAGCCTTCCGGGAACACCTCTTACGAAGGCCTGTGAAAAGCAGTTTCTTGGCAGGCCTGATCTGGCTGAGGTAGAACTTCTGCTCTGGGTGTGCTCCATTGCCCTAGAGCTGAAAGGCCCAAAGGGCTGCCTTGTTTCCAAAGGGGGAGAGAGGCCCCAAAGCATCTTGCTTCCACCTCTTGGGAAGCTAAGAAACAACTGGCTGTGCCCAGTGCTCTTATAGCCTAAGAGAACATCTCTTATCAAGGCCTGGGAAACGCACTGTCTAGGCAGGCCTGATCTGGAAGAAGTAGAACTTCGGCTCTGGTTGTGCTCCATTGCCCTAGAGCTGCCAGACCCAACGTGCTGCCTTGTTTCCAAAGGGGCAGAGAGGCCCCAAAGCGTCTTGCTTCCAGCTGTTTGGGAAACAAGGAAACAACTGGCTCTGCACCGTGCTCTCACAGCCTACCGGGAACGTCACATACAAAGGCCTCTGAAACGCAGTTCCTTGGCAGGCCTGATCTGGCTGAAGTAGGACTTCTGCTCTGGGTGTGCTCCATTGGCCTAGAGCTGAAAGGCCCAAAGGGCGCCCTTGTTGGCAAAGGGGCAGGGAGCCCCCAAAGCATCTTGCTTCCAGCTCTTTGGGAAGCTAAGAAACAAATGGCTCTGCCCAGTGCTCTAACAGAGTACCGGGAACATCTCTTACCAAAGCCTTTGAAACGCAGTTTCTTGGCAGGCCTTATCTGGCTGAGGTAGAACTTCTGCTCTGGGTGTGCTCCATTGGCCTAGAGCTGCCTGGCCCAAAGGTCGGCCTTGTTTGCAAAGGGGATGAGAGGCCCCAAAGCATCTTGCTTCCAGCTCTTCGGGAAGCTAAGAAACATCTGGCGTTGCCCAGTGCTCTTACAGCCTACGGGGAACATCTCTTACCAAGGCCTGTGAAACGCAGTTTGTTGGTGGCCTGAACTGGCCGAAGTAGTACTTCTGCTCTGGGTGTGCTCCATTGGCCTAGAGCTGCCTGGCCCATAGGGCCACCTTGTTTGCAAAGGGGATGAGAGGCCCCAAAGCATCTTGCTTCCAGCTCTTCGGGAAGCTAAGAAACATCTGGCGTTGCCCAGTGCTCTTACAGCCTACCGGGAACATCTCTTACCAAGGCCTGTGAAACGCAGTTTGTTGGTGGCCTGAACTGGCCGAAGTAGAACTTCTGCTCTGGGTGTGCTCCACTGGGCTAGAGCTACCTGCCCCAAAGGGCTGCCTTGAGTCCAAAGTGAGAGAGTGGCACCAAAGCTTCTCGCATCCAGCTCTTCGGGAAGCTAAGAAACATCTGGCGTTGCCCAGTGCTCTTACAGCCTACCGGGAACATCTCTTACCAAGGCCTGTGAAACGCCGTTTCCTGGCAGGCCTGATTTGGCTGAAGTAGACCTTCTGCTCTGGGTGTGCTCCATTGCCCTAGAGCTGCCAGGCCCAAGGTGCTGCCTTGTTTCCAAAGGGGCAGAGAGGCCCCAAAGCATCTTGCTTCCAGCTCTCTGGGAAGCTAAGAACCAACTCGCTCTGCCCCGTGCTCTTACAGCCTACCAGGAACATGTCTTTGAAAGGCCTGTGAAACGCAGTTTCTTGGCAGGCCTCATCTGGCTGAAGTAGAACTCTGGCTCTGGGTGTGCTCCATTGCCCTAGAGCTGCCAGGCCCAAAGTGCTGCCCTGTTTCCAAGGGGCAGAGAGGCCCAAAGCATCTTGCTTCCCGGTCTTTGCGAAGCTAAGAAACAACTGGCTCTGCCCAGTGCTCTTACACCTACCGGGAACATCTCTTACCAAGGCCTGTCAAACGCTGTTTCTTTGCAGGCCTGATCAGGCTGAAGTAGAACTCCTGCTCTGCGTGTGCTCCATTGGCCTAGAGCTTCCCGACCCAAAAGGCTGCCTTGTTCCCAAACGGGCAGAGGGGTCCCAAGCATCTTGCTTCCAGCTTTTCAGGAAGGTAAGAAACAACTGGCTCTGCCCAGTGCTCTTACAGCCTACCGGGAACATCTCTTACCAAGGCCTGTGAAACGCAGTTTCCTGGCAGGCCTGATCTGGCTGAAGTAGAACTTCTGCTCTGGGTGTGCTCCATTGCCCTAGAGCTGCCAGGCCCAAAGGGCTGCCTTGTTTCCAAAGACGGAGAGTGGACCCAAAGCATCTTGCTCCCAGCTCTTCGGGAAGCTAAGAAACAGCTGGCTCTGCCCAGTGCTCTTACAGCCTAAGAGAACATCTCTTTGAAAGGCCTGTGAAACGCAGTTTCTTGGCAGGCCTGACCTGGCTGAAGTAGAACTTCTGTTCTGGTTGTGCTACATAGGCCTAGAGCTACCAGGACCTAAGGGCTGCCTTGTTTCCAAAGGGTGAGAGAGGCCCCAAAGCATCTTGCCTCCAGCACTTTGGGAAGCTAAAAAACAACTGGTTCTGCCCAGTGCTCTCACAGCCTACCGTGAACATCTCTTACCAAGGGCTGTGAAACGCAGTTTCTGGGCAGGACTGATCTGCCTGAAGTAGAACTTCTGCTGTGGGTGTGCTCCATTGGCCTAGAGCTGCCAGGCCCAAACGGCTGCCTTGTGTCCAAAGGGAGAGAGAGGCCCCAAGGCATCTTGCTTCCAGCTCTGTGGGAAGCTAAAGCAACTGGCTCTCCACAGTGCTCTCACAGCCTACCGGGAACATCTCTTACCAAGGCCTGTGAAACGCAGTTTCTTGGCAGGCCTGATCTGGCTGAAGTAGAACTCCTGCTCTGGGCGTGCTACTTTGGCCTAGAGCTGCCAGGCCCAAAGGGCCGCCTTGTTTCCAAAGGGGCTGAGAGTCCCCAAAGCATCTTGCTTCCAAATCTTTGGGAAGCTAAGAAACAACTGGCTCTGCACAGTGCTCTCACAGCCTACCGGCAACGTGACAGAGAAAGGCCTGTGAGACGCAGTTTCTTGGAAGGCCTGATCTGGCTGAGGTAGAACTTGTGCTCTGGGTGTGCTACTTTGGCCTAGAGCTGCCAGGCACAAAGGCTGCTTTGTTTCCAAAGGGGGAGAGAGGCCCCAAATCATGTTGCTTCCAGATGTTTTTGAAGCTAAGAAACAACTCGCTCTGCCAGGTACTCTTACAGCCTTCCGGGAACACCTCTTACGAAGGCCTGTGAAAAGCAGTTTCTTGGCAGGCCTGATCTGGCTGAGGTAGAACTTCTGCTCTGGGTGTGCTCCATTGCCCTAGAGCTGAAAGGCCCAAAGGGCTGCCTTGTTTCCAAAGGGGGAGAGAGGCCCCAAAGCATCTTGCTTCCACCTCTTGGGAAGCTAAGAAACAACTGGCTGTGCCCAGTGCTCTTATAGCCTAAGAGAACATCTCTTATCAAGGCCTGGGAAACGCACTGTCTAGGCAGGCCTGATCTGGAAGAAGTAGAACTTCGGCTCTGGTTGTGCTCCATTGCCCTAGAGCTGCCAGACCCAACGTGCTGCCTTGTTTCCAAAGGGGCAGAGAGGCCCCAAAGCGTCTTGCTTCCAGCTGTTTGGGAAACAAGGAAACAACTGGCTCTGCACCGTGCTCTCACAGCCTACCGGGAACGTCACATACAAAGGCCTCTGAAACGCAGTTCCTTGGCAGGCCTGATCTGGCTGAAGTAGGACTTCTGCTCTGGGTGTGCTCCATTGGCCTAGAGCTGAAAGGCCCAAAGGGCGCCCTTGTTGGCAAAGGGGCAGGGAGCCCCCAAAGCATCTTGCTTCCAGCTCTTTGGGAAGCTAAGAAACAAATGGCTCTGCCCAGTGCTCTAACAGAGTACCGGGAACATCTCTTACCAAAGCCTTTGAAACGCAGTTTCTTGGCAGGCCTTATCTGGCTGAGGTAGAACTTCTGCTCTGGGTGTGCTCCATTGGCCTAGAGCTGCCTGGCCCAAAGGTCGGCCTTGTTTGCAAAGGGGATGAGAGGCCCCAAAGCATCTTGCTTCCAGCTCTTCGGGAAGCTAAGAAACATCTGGCGTTGCCCAGTGCTCTTACAGCCTACCGGGAACATCTCTTACCAAGGCCTGTGAAACGCAGTTTGTTGGTGGCCTGAACTGGCCGAAGTAGAACTTCTGCTCTGGGTGTGCTCCATTGCCCTAGAGCTGCCAGGTCCAAGGTGCTGCCTTGTTTCCAAAGGGGCAGAGAGGCCCCAAAGCATCTTGCTTCCAGCTCTCTGGGAAGCTAAGAACCAACTCGCTCTGCCCCGTGCTCTTACAGCCTACCGGGAACATGTCTTTGAAAGGCCTGTGAAACGCAGTTTCTTGGCAGGCCTCATCTGGCTGAAGTAGAACTCCGGCTCTGGGTGTGCTCCATTGCCCTAGAGCTGCCAGGCCCCAAGTGCTGCCCTGTTTCCAAGGGGCAGAGAGGCCCAAAGCATCTTGCTTCCCGGTCTTTGCGAAGCTAAGAAACAACTGGCTCTGCCCAGTGCTCTTACACCTACCGGGAACATCTCTTACCAAGGCCTGTCAAACGCTGTTTCTTTGCAGGCCTGATCAGGCTGAAGTAGAACTCCTGCTCTGCGTGTGCTCCATTGGCCTAGAGCTTCCCGACCCAAAAGGCTGCCTTGTTCCCAAACGGGCAGAGGGGTCCCAAGCATCTTGCTTCCAGCTTTTCAGGAAGGTAAGAAACAACTGGCTCTGCCCAGTGCTCTTACAGCCTACCGGGAACATCTCTTACCAAGGCCTGTGAAACGCAGTTTCCTGGCAGGCCTGATCTGGCTGAAGTAGAACTTCTGCTCTGGGTGTGCTCCATTGCCCTAGAGCTGCCAGGCCCAAAGGGCTGCCTTGTTTCCAAAGACGGAGAGTGGACCCAAAGCATCTTGCTCCCAGCTCTTCGGGAAGCTAAGAAACAGCTGGCTCTGCCCAGTGCTCTTACAGCCTAAGAGAACATCTCTTTGAAAGGCCTGTGAAACGCAGTTTCTTGGCAGGCCTGACCAAGCTGAAGTAGAACTTCTGTTCTGGTTGTGCTACATAGGCCTAGAGCTACCAGGACCTAAGGGCTGCCTTGTTTCCAAAGGGTGAGAGAGGCCCCAAAGCATCTTGCCTCCAGCACTTTGGGAAGCTAAAAAACAACTGGTTCTGCCCAGTGCTCTCACAGCCTACCGTGAACATCTCTTACCAAGGGCTGTGAAACGCAGTTTCTGGGCAGGACTGATCTGCCTGAAGTAGAACTTCTGCTGTGGGTGTGCTCCATTGGCCTAGAGCTGCCAGGCCCAAACGGCTGCCTTGTGTCCAAAGGGAGAGAGAGGCCCCAAGGCATCTTGCTTCCAGCTCTGTGGGAAGCTAAAGCAACTGGCTCTCCACAGTGCTCTCACAGCCTACCGGGAACATCTCTTACCAAGGCCTGTGAAACGCAGTTTCTTGGCAGGCCTGATCTGGCTGAAGTAGAACTCCTGCTCTGGGCGTGCTACTTTGGCCTAGAGCTGCCAGGCCCAAAGGGCCGCCTTGTTTCCAAAGGGGCTGAGAGTCCCCAAAGCATCTTGCTTCCAAATCTTTGGGAAGCTAAGAAACAACTGGCTCTGCACAGTGCTCTCACAGCCTACCGGCAACGTGACAGAGAAAGGCCTGTGAGACGCAGTTTCTTGGAAGGCCTGATCTGGCTGAGGTAGAACTTGTGCTCTGGGTGTGCTACTTTGGCCTAGAGCTGCCAGGCACAAAGGCTGCTTTGTTTCCAAAGGGGGAGAGAGGCCCCAAATCATGTTGCTTCCAGCTGTTTTTGAAGCTAAGAAACAACTCGCTCTGCCAGGTACTCTTACAGCCTTCCGGGAACACCTCTTACGAAGGCCTGTGAAAAGCAGTTTCTTGGCAGGCCTGATCTGGCTGAGGTAGAACTTCTGCTCTGGGTGTGCTCCATTGCCCTAGAGCTGAAAGGCCCAAAGGGCTGCCTTGTTTCCAAAGGGGGAGAGAGGCCCCAAAGCATCTTGCTTCCACCTCTTGGGAAGCTAAGAAACAACTGGCTGTGCCCAGTGCTCTTATAGCCTAAGAGAACATCTCTTATCAAGGCCTGGGAAACGCACTGTCTAGGCAGGCCTGATCTGGAAGAAGTAGAACTTCGGCTCTGGTTGTGCTCCATTGCCCTAGAGCTGCCAGACCCAACGTGCTGCCTTGTTTCCAAAGGGGCAGAGAGGCCCCAAAGCGTCTTGCTTCCAGCTGTTTGGGAAACAAGGAAACAACTGGCTCTGCACCGTGCTCTCACAGCCTACCGGGAACGTCACATACAAAGGCCTCTGAAACGCAGTTCCTTGGCAGGCCTGATCTGGCTGAAGTAGGACTTCTGCTCTGGGTGTGCTCCATTGGCCTAGAGCTGAAAGGCCCAAAGGTCGCCCTTGTTGGCAAAGGGGCAGGGAGCCCCCAAAGCATCTTGCTTCCAGCTCTTTGGGAAGCTAAGAAACAAATGGCTCTGCCCAGTGCTCTAACAGAGTACCGGGAACATCTCTTACCAAAGCCTTTGAAACGCAGTTTCTTGGCAGGCCTTATCTGGCTGAGGTAGAACTTCTGCTCTGGGTGTGCTCCATTGGCCTAGAGCTGCCTGGCCCAAAGGTCGGCCTTGTTTGCAAAGGGGATGAGAGGCCCCAAAGCATCTTGCTTCCAGCTCTTCGGGAAGCTAAGAAACATCTGGCGTTGCCCAGTGCTCTTACAGCCTACCGGGAACATCTCTTACCAAGGCCTGTGAAACGCAGTTTGTTGGTGGCCTGAACTGGCCGAAGTAGAACTTCTGCTCTGGGTGTGCTCCATTGCCCTAGAGCTGCCAGGTCCAAGGTGCTGCCTTGTTTCCAAAGGGGCAGAGAGGCCCCAAAGCATCTTGCTTCCAGCTCTCTGGGAAGCTAAGAACCAACTCGCTCTGCCCCGTGCTCTTACAGCCTACCGGGAACATGTCTTTGAAAGGCCTGTGAAACGCAGTTTCTTGGCAGGCCTCATCTGGCTGAAGTAGAACTCCGGCTCTGGGTGTGCTCCATTGCCCTAGAGCTGCCAGGCCCCAAGTGCTGCCCTGTTTCCAAGGGGCAGAGAGGCCCAAAGCATCTTGCTTCCCGGTCTTTGCGAAGCTAAGAAACAACTGGCTCTGCCCAGTGCTCTTACACCTACCGGGAACATCTCTTACCAAGGCCTGTCAAACGCTGTTTCTTTGCAGGCCTGATCAGGCTGAAGTAGAACTCCTGCTCTGCGTGTGCTCCATTGGCCTAGAGCTTCCCGACCCAAAAGGCTGCCTTGTTCCCAAACGGGCAGAGGGGTCCCAAGCATCTTGCTTCCAGCTTTTCAGGAAGGTAAGAAACAACTGGCTCTGCCCAGTGCTCTTACAGCCTACCGGGAACATCTCTTACCAAGGCCTGTGAAACGCAGTTTCCTGGCAGGCCTGATCTGGCTGAAGTAGAACTTCTGCTCTGGGTGTGCTCCATTGCCCTAGAGCTGCCAGGCCCAAAGGGCTGCCTTGTTTCCAAAGACGGAGAGTGGACCCAAAGCATCTTGCTCCCAGCTCTTCGGGAAGCTAAGAAACAGCTGGCTCTGCCCAGTGCTCTTACAGCCTAAGAGAACATCTCTTTGAAAGGCCTGTGAAACGCAGTTTCTTGGCAGGCCTGACCTGGCTGAAGTAGAACTTCTGTTCTGGTTGTGCTACATAGGCCTAGAGCTACCAGGACCTAAGGGCTGCCTTGTTTCCAAAGGGGGAGAGAGGCCCCAAAGCATCTTGCCTCCAGCACTTTGGGAAGCTAAAAAACAACTGGTTCTGCCCAGTGCTCTCACAGCCTACCGTGAACATCTCTTACCAAGGGCTGTGAAACGCAGTTTCTGGGCAGGACTGATCTGCCTGAAGTAGAACTTCTGCTGTGGGTGTGCTCCATTGGCCTAGAGCTGCCAGGCGCAAACGGCTGCCTTGTGTCCAAAGGGAGAGAGAGGCCCCAAAGCATCTTGCTTCCAGCTCTGTGGGAAGCTAAAGCAACTGGCTCTCCACAGTGCTCTCACAGCCTACCGGGAACATCTCTTACCAAGGCCTGTGAAACGCAGTTTCTTGGCAGGCCTGATCTGGCTGAAGTAGAACTCCTGCTCTGGGCGTGCTACTTTGGCCTAGAGCTGCCAGGCCCAAAGGGCCGCCTTGTTTCCAAAGGGGCTGAGAGTCCCCAAAGTATCTTGCTTCCAAATCTTTGGGAAGCTAAGAAACAACTGGCTCTGCACAGTGCTCTCACAGCCTACCGGCAACGTGACAGAGAAAGGCCTGTGAGACGCAGTTTCTTGGAAGGCCTGATCTGGCTGAGGTAGAACTTCTGCTCTGGGTGTACTCCATTGGCCTAGGGCTGCCAGGCCCAAAGGGCTGCCTTTATTTCCAAAGTGTGAGAGAGGCCCCAAAGCATCTTGCTTCCTGCTCTCTGGGAAGCTAAAACAACTGGCTCTGCACAGTGCTCTCAAAGCCAACCGGGAACGTCACATACAAAGGCCTGTGAAACGCAGCTTCTTGACAGGCCTTATCTGGCTGAGGTAGAACTTGTGCTCTGGGTGTGCTACTTTGGCCTAGAGCTGCCAGGCACAAAGGCTGCTTTGTTTCCAAAGGGGGAGAGAGGCCCCAAATCATGTTGCTTCCAGCTGTTTTTGAAGCTAAGAAACAACTCGCTCTGCCAGGTACTCTTACAGCCTTCCGGGAACACCTCTTACGAAGGCCTGTGAAAAGCAGTTTCTTGGCAGGCCTGATCTGGCTGAGGTAGAACTTCTGCTCTGGGTGTGCTACTTTGGCCTAGAGCTGCCAGGCACAAAGGCTGCTTTGTTTCCAAAGGGGGAGAGAGGCCCCAAATCATGTTGCTTCCAGCTGTTTTTGAAGCTAAGAAACAACTCGCTCTGCCAGGTACTCTTACAGCCTTCCGGGAACACCTCTTACGAAGGCCTGTGAAAAGCAGTTTCTTGGCAGGCCTGATCTGACTGAGGTAGAACTTCTGCTCTGGGTGTGCTCCATTGCCCTAGCGCTGAAAGGCCCAAAGGGCTGCCTTGTTTCCAAAGGGGGAGAGAGGCCCCAAAGCATCTTGCTTCCACCTCTTGGGAAGCTAAGAAACAACTGGCTGTGCCCAGTGCTCTTATAGCCTAAGAGAACATCTCTTATCAAGGCCTGTGAAACGCACTTTCTAGGCAGGCCTGATCTGGAAGAAGTAGAACTTCTGCTCTGGTTGTGCTCCATTGCCCTAGAGCTGCCAGACCCAACGTGCTGCCTTGTTTCCAAAGGGGCAGAGAGGCCCCAAAGCGTCTTGCTTCCAGCTGTTTGGGAAACAAGGAAACATGTGGCTCTGCACCGTGCTCTCACAGCCTACCGGGAACGTCACATACAAAGGCCTCTGAAACGCAGTTCCTTGGCAGGCCTGATCTGGCTGAAGTAGGATTTCTGCTCTGGCTGTGATCCATTGGCCTAGAGCTGAAAGGACCAAAGGGATGCCTTGTTTGCAAAGGGGCAGAGAGGTCCCAAAGCATCTTGCTTCCAGCTCTTTGGGAAGCTAAGAAACAACTGTCTCTGCCCAGTGCTCTGGCAGAGTACCGGAAACATCTCTTACCAAAGCCTTTGAAACGCAGTTTCTTGGCAGGCCTTATCTGGCTGAGGTAGAACTTCTGCTCTGGGTGTGCTCCATTGGCCTAGAGCTGAAAGGCCCAAAGGTCGGCCTTGTTGGCAAAGGGGCAGGGAGCCCCCAAAGCATCTTGCTTCCAGCTCTTTGGGAAGCTAAGAAACAACTGGCTCTGCCCAGTGCTCTTACAGCCTGAGAGAAAATCTCTTACCAAGGCCTGTGAAACGCACTTTGTTGGTGGCCTGATCTAGCTGAAGTAGAACTTCTGCTCTGGGTGTGCTCCATTGGCCTAGAGCTGCCTGGCCCAAAGGGCCGCCTTGTTTGCAAAGGGGCAGAGAGGCCCCAAAGCATCTTGCTTCCAGCTCTTCGGGAAGCTAAGAAACATCTGGCGTTGCCCAGTGCTCTTACAGCCTACCAGGAACATCTCTTACCAAGGCCTGTGAAACGCAGTTTGTTGGTGGCCTGAACTGGCCGAAGTAGAACTTCTGCTCTGGGTGTGCTACACTGGCCTAGAGCTACCTGCCCCAAAGGGCTGCCTTGATTCCAAAGTGAAAGAGTGGCACCAAAGCATCTTGCTTCCAGCTCTTCGGGAAGCTAAGAAACATCTGGCTCTGCCCAGTGCTCTTACAGCCTACCGGGAACATCTCTTACCAAGGCCTGTGAAACGCAGTTTCCTGGCAGGCCTGATCTGGCTGAAGTAGAACTTCTGCTCTGGGTGTGCTCCATTGCCCTAGAGCTGCCAGGCCCAAAGGGCTGCCTTGTTTCCAAAGACGGAGAGTGGACCCAAAGCATCTTGCTCCCAGCTCTTCGGGAAGCTAAGAAACAGCTGGCTCTGCCCAGTGCTCTTACAGCCTAAGAGAACATCTCTTTGAAAGGCCTGTGAAACGCAGTTTCTTGGCAGGCCTGACCTGGCTGAAGTAGAACTTCTGTTCTGGTTGTGCTACATAGGCCTAGAGCTACCAGGACCTAAGGGCTGCCTTGTTTCCAAAGGGTGAGAGAGGCCCCAAAGCATCTTGCCTCCAGCACTTTGGGAAGCTAAAAAACAACTGGTTCTGCCCAGTGCTCTCACAGCCTACCGTGAACATCTCTTACCAAGGGCTGTGAAACGCAGTTTCTGGGCAGGACTGATCTGCCTGAAGTAGAACTTCTGCTGTGGGTGTGCTCCATTGGCCTAGAGCTGCCAGGCGCAAACGGCTGCCTTGTGTCCAAAGGGAGAGAGAGGCCCCAAAGCATCTTGCTTCCAGCTCTGTGGGAAGCTAAAGCAACTGGCTCTCCACAGTGCTCTCACAGCCTACCGGGAAGATCTCTACCAAGGCCTGTGAAACGCAGTTTCTTGGCAGGCCTGATCTGGCTGAAGTAGAACTCCTGCTCTGGGCGTGCTACTTTGGCCTAGAGCTGCCAGGCCCAAAGGGCCGCCTTGTTTCCAAAGGGGCTGAGAGTCCCCAAAGTATCTTGCTTCCAAATCTTTGGGAAGCTAAGAAACAACTGGCTCTGCACAGTGCTCTCACAGCCTACCGGCAACGTGACAGAGAAAGGCCTGTGAGACGCAGTTTCTTGGAAGGCCTGATCTGGCTGAGGTAGAACTTCTGCTCTGGGTGTACTCCATTGGCCTAGGGCTGCCAGGCCCAAAGGGCTGCCTTTATTTCCAAAGTGTGAGAGAGGCCCCAAAGCATCTTGCTTCCTGCTCTCTGGGAAGCTAAAACAACTGGCTCTGCACAGTGCTCTCAAAGCCAACCGGGAACGTCACATACAAAGGCCTGTGAAACGCAGCTTCTTGACAGGCCTTATCTGGCTGAGGTAGAACTTGTGCTCTGGGTGTGCTACTTTGGCCTAGAGCTGCCAGGCACAAAGGCTGCTTTGTTTCCAAAGGGGGAGAGAGGCCCCAAATCATGTTGCTTCCAGCTGTTTTTGAAGCTAAGAAACAACTCGCTCTGCCAGGTACTCTTACAGCCTTCCGGGAACACCTCTTACGAAGGCCTGTGAAAAGCAGTTTCTTGGCAGGCCTGATCTGGCTGAGGTAGAACTTCTGCTCTGGGTGTGCTACTTTGGCCTAGAGCTGCCAGGCACAAAGGCTGCTTTGTTTCCAAAGGGGGAGAGAGGCCCCAAATCATGTTGCTTCCAGCTGTTTTTGAAGCTAAGAAACAACTCGCTCTGCCAGGTACTCTTACAGCCTTCCGGGAACACCTCTTACGAAGGCCTGTGAAAAGCAGTTTCTTGGCAGGCCTGATCTGACTGAGGTAGAACTTCTGCTCTGGGTGTGCTCCATTGCCCTAGCGCTGAAAGGCCCAAAGGGCTGCCTTGTTTCCAAAGGGGGAGAGAGGCCCCAAAGCATCTTGCTTCCACCTCTTGGGAAGCTAAGAAACAACTGGCTGTGCCCAGTGCTCTTATAGCCTAAGAGAACATCTCTTATCAAGGCCTGTGAAACGCACTTTCTAGGCAGGCCTGATCTGGAAGAAGTAGAACTTCTGCTCTGGTTGTGCTCCATTGCCCTAGAGCTGCCAGACCCAACGTGCTGCCTTGTTTCCAAAGGGGCAGAGAGGCCCCAAAGCGTCTTGCTTCCAGCTGTTTGGGAAACAAGGAAACATGTGGCTCTGCACCGTGCTCTCACAGCCTACCGGGAACGTCACATACAAAGGCCTCTGAAACGCAGTTCCTTGGCAGGCCTGATCTGGCTGAAGTAGGACTTCTGCTCTGGCTGTGATCCATTGGCCTAGAGCTGAAAGGACCAAAGGGATGCCTTGTTTGCAAAGGGGCAGAGAGGTCCCAAAGCATCTTGCTTCCAGCTCTTTGGGAAGCTAAGAAACAACTGTCTCTGCCCAGTGCTCTGACAGAGTACCGGCAACATCTCTTACCAAAGCCTTTGAAACGCAGTTTCTTGGCAGGCCTTATCTGGCTGAGGTAGAACTTCTGCTCTGGGTGTGCTCCATTGGCCTAGAGCTGAAAGGCCCAAAGGTCGGCCTTGTTGGCAAAGGGGCAGGGAGCCCCCAAAGCATCTTGCTTCCAGCTCTTTGGGAAGCTAAGAAACAACTGGCTCTGCCCAGTGCTCTTACAGCCTGAGAGAAAATCTCTTACCAAGGCCTGTGAAACGCACTTTGTTGGTGGCCTGATCTAGCTGAAGTAGAACTTCTGCTCTGGGTGTGCTCCATTGGCCTAGAGCTGCCTGGCCCAAAGGGCCGCCTTGTTTGCAAAGGGGCAGAGAGGCCCCAAAGCATCTTGCTTCCAGCTCTTCGGGAAGCTAAGAAACATCTGGCGTTGCCCAGTGCTCTTACAGCCTACCAGGAACATCTCTTACCAAGGCCTGTGAAACGCAGTTTGTTGGTGGCCTGAACTGGCCGAAGTAGAACTTCTGCTCTGGGTGTGCTACACTGGCCTAGAGCTACCTGCCCCAAAGGGCTGCCTTGATTCCAAAGTGAAAGAGTGGCACCAAAGCATCTTGCTTCCAGCTCTTCGGGAAGCTAAGAAACATCTGGCTCTGCCCAGTGCTCTTACAGCCTACCGGGAACATCTCTTACCAAGGCCTGTGAAACGCAGTTTCCTGGCAGGCCTGATCTGGCTGAAGTAGAACTTCTGCTCTGGGTGTGCTCCATTGCCCTAGAGCTGCCAGGCCCAAAGGGCTGCCTTGTTTCCAAAGACGGAGAGTGGACCCAAAGCATCTTGCTCCCAGCTCTTCGGGAAGCTAAGAAACAGCTGGCTCTGCCCAGTGCTCTTACAGCCTAAGAGAACATCTCTTTGAAAGGCCTGTGAAACGCAGTTTCTTGGCAGGCCTGACCTGGCTGAAGTAGAACTTCTGTTCTGGTTGTGCTACATAGGCCTAGAGCTACCAGGACCTAAGGGCTGCCTTGTTTCCAAAGGGTGAGAGAGGCCCCAAAGCATCTTGCCTCCAGCACTTTGGGAAGCTAAAAAACAACTGGTTCTGCCCAGTGCTCTCACAGCCTACCGTGAACATCTCTTACCAAGGGCTGTGAAACGCAGTTTCTGGGCAGGACTGATCTGCCTGAAGTAGAACTTCTGCTGTGGGTGTGCTCCATTGGCCTAGAGCTGCCAGGCGCAAACGGCTGCCTTGTGTCCAAAGGGAGAGAGAGGCCCCAAAGCATCTTGCTTCCAGCTCTGTGGGAAGCTAAAGCAACTGGCTCTCCACAGTGCTCTCACAGCCTACCGGGAAGATCTCTACCAAGGCCTGTGAAACGCAGTTTCTTGGCAGGCCTGATCTGGCTGAAGTAGAACTCCTGCTCTGGGCGTGCTACTTTGGCCTAGAGCTGCCAGGCCCAAAGGGCCGCCTTGTTTCCAAAGGGGCTGAGAGTCCCCAAAGTATCTTGCTTCCAAATCTTTGGGAAGCTAAGAAACAACTGGCTCTGCACAGTGCTCTCACAGCCTACCGGCAACGTGACAGAGAAAGGCCTGTGAGACGCAGTTTCTTGGAAGGCCTGATCTGGCTGAGGTAGAACTTCTGCTCTGGGTGTACTCCATTGGCCTAGGGCTGCCAGGCCCAAAGGGCTGCCTTTATTTCCAAAGTGTGAGAGAGGCCCCAAAGCATCTTGCTTCCTGCTCTCTGGGAAGCTAAAACAACTGGCTCTGCACAGTGCTCTCAAAGCCAACCGGGAACGTCACATACAAAGGCCTGTGAAACGCAGCTTCTTGACAGGCCTTATCTGGCTGAGGTAGAACTTGTGCTCTGGGTGTGCTACTTTGGCCTAGAGCTGCCAGGCACAAAGGCTGCTTTGTTTCCAAAGGGGGAGAGAGGCCCCAAATCATGTTGCTTCCAGCTGTTTTTGAAGCTAAGAAACAACTCGCTCTGCCAGGTACTCTTACAGCCTTCCGGGAACACCTCTTACGAAGGCCTGTGAAAAGCAGTTTCTTGGCAGGCCTGATCTGGCTGAGGTAGAACTTCTGCTCTGGGTGTGCTACTTTGGCCTAGAGCTGCCAGGCACAAAGGCTGCTTTGTTTCCAAAGGGGGAGAGAGGCCCCAAATCATGTTGCTTCCAGCTGTTTTTGAAGCTAAGAAACAACTCGCTCTGCCAGGTACTCTTACAGCCTTCCGGGAACACCTCTTACGAAGGCCTGTGAAAAGCAGTTTCTTGGCAGGCCTGATCTGACTGAGGTAGAACTTCTGCTCTGGGTGTGCTCCATTGCCCTAGCGCTGAAAGGCCCAAAGGGCTGCCTTGTTTCCAAAGGGGGAGAGAGGCCCCAAAGCATCTTGCTTCCACCTCTTGGGAAGCTAAGAAACAACTGGCTGTGCCCAGTGCTCTTATAGCCTAAGAGAACATCTCTTATCAAGGCCTGTGAAACGCACTTTCTAGGCAGGCCTGATCTGGAAGAAGTAGAACTTCTGCTCTGGTTGTGCTCCATTGCCCTAGAGCTGCCAGACCCAACGTGCTGCCTTGTTTCCAAAGGGGCAGAGAGGCCCCAAAGCGTCTTGCTTCCAGCTGTTTGGGAAACAAGGAAACATGTGGCTCTGCACCGTGCTCTCACAGCCTACCGGGAACGTCACATACAAAGGCCTCTGAAACGCAGTTCCTTGGCAGGCCTGATCTGGCTGAAGTAGGACTTCTGCTCTGGCTGTGATCCATTGGCCTAGAGCTGAAAGGACCAAAGGGATGCCTTGTTTGCAAAGGGGCAGAGAGGTCCCAAAGCATCTTGCTTCCAGCTCTTTGGGAAGCTAAGAAACAACTGTCTCTGCCCAGTGCTCTGACAGAGTACCGGCAACATCTCTTACCAAAGCCTTTGAAACGCAGTTTCTTGGCAGGCCTTATCTGGCTGAGGTAGAACTTCTGCTCTGGGTGTGCTCCATTGGCCTAGAGCTGAAAGGCCCAAAGGTCGGCCTTGTTGGCAAAGGGGCAGGGAGCCCCCAAAGCATCTTGCTTCCAGCTCTTTGGGAAGCTAAGAAACAACTGGCTCTGCCCAGTGCTCTTACAGCCTGAGAGAAAATCTCTTACCAAGGCCTGTGAAACGCACTTTGTTGGTGGCCTGATCTAGCTGAAGTAGAACTTCTGCTCTGGGTGTGCTCCATTGGCCTAGAGCTGCCTGGCCCAAAGGGCCGCCTTGTTTGCAAAGGGGCAGAGAGGCCCCAAAGCATCTTGCTTCCAGCTCTTCGGGAAGCTAAGAAACATCTGGCGTTGCCCAGTGCTCTTACAGCCTACCAGGAACATCTCTTACCAAGGCCTGTGAAACGCAGTTTGTTGGTGGCCTGAACTGGCCCAAGTAGAACTTCTGCTCTGGGTGTGCTACACTGGCCTAGAGCTACCTGCCCCAAAGGGCTGCCTTGATTCCAAAGTGAAAGAGTGGCACCAAAGCATCTTGCTTCCAGCTCTTCGGGAAGCTAAGAAACATCTGGCTCTGCCCAGTGCTCTTACAGCCTACCTGGAACATCTCTTACCAAGGCCTGTGAAACGCAGTTTCCTGGCAGGCCTGATCTGGCTGAAGTAGAACTTCTGCTCTGGGTGTGCTCCATTGCCCTAGAGCTGCCAGGCCCAAAGGGCTGCCTTGTTTCCAAAGACGGAGAGTGGACCCAAAGCATCTTGCTCCCAGCTCTTCGGGAAGCTAAGAAACAGCTGGCTCTGCCCAGTGCTCTTACAGCCTAAGAGAACATCTCTTTGAAAGGCCTGTGAAACGCAGTTTCTTGGCAGGCCTGACCTGGCTGAAGTAGAACTTCTGTTCTGGTTGTGCTACATAGGCCTAGAGCTACCAGGACCTAAGGGCTGCCTTGTTTCCAAAGGGTGAGAGAGGCCCCAAAGCATCTTGCCTCCAGCACTTTGGGAAGCTAAAAAACAACTGGTTCTGCCCAGTGCTCTCACAGCCTAACGTGAACATCTCTTACCAAGGGCTGTGAAACGCAGTTTCTGGGCAGGACTGATCTGCCTGAAGTAGAACTTCTGCTGTGGGTGTGCTCCATTGGCCTAGAGCTGCCAGGCGCAAACGGCTGCCTTGTGTCCAAAGGGAGAGAGAGGCCCCAAAGCATCTTGCTTCCAGCTCTGTGGGAAGCTAAAGCAACTGGCTCTCCACAGTGCTCTCACAGCCTACCGGGAACATCTCTTACCAAGGCCTGTGAAACGCAGTTTCTTGGCAGGCCTGATCTGGCTGAAGTAGAACTCCTGCTCTGGGCGTGCTACTTTGGCCTAGAGCTGCCAGGCCCAAAGGGCCGCCTTGTTTCCAAAGGGGCTGAGAGTCCCCAAAGTATCTTGCTTCCAAATCTTTGGGAAGCTAAGAAACAACTGGCTCTGCACAGTGCTCTCACAGCCTACCGGCAACGTGACAGAGAAAGGCCTGTGAGACGCAGTTTCTTGGAAGGCCTGATCTGGCTGAGGTAGAACTTGTGCTCTGGGTGTACTCCATTGGCCTAGGGCTGCCAGGCCCAAAGGGCTGCCTTTATTTCCAAAGTGTGAGAGAGGCCCCAAAGCATCTTGCTTCCTGCTCTCTGGGAAGCTAAAACAACTGGCTCTGCACAGTGCTCTCAAAGCCAACCGGGAACGTCACATACAAAGGCCTGTGAAACGCAGCTTCTTGACAGGCCTTATCTGGCTGAGGTAGAACTTGTGCTCTGGGTGTGCTACTTTGGCCTAGAGCTGCCAGGCACAAAGGCTGCTTTGTTTCCAAAGGGGGAGAGAGGCCCCAAATCATGTTGCTTCCAGCTGTTTTTGAAGCTAAGAAACAACTCGCTCTGCCAGGTACTCTTACAGCCTTCCGGGAACACCTCTTACGAAGGCCTGTGAAAAGCAGTTTCTTGGCAGGCCTGATCTGGCTGAGGTAGAACTTCTGCTCTGGGTGTGCTACTTTGGCCTAGAGCTGCCAGGCACAAAGGCTGCTTTGTTTCCAAAGGGGGAGAGAGGCCCCAAATCATGTTGCTTCCAGCTGTTTTTGAAGCTAAGAAACAACTCGCTCTGCCAGGTACTCTTACAGCCTTCCGGGAACACCTCTTACGAAGGCCTGTGAAAAGCAGTTTCTTGGCAGGCCTGATCTGACTGAGGTAGAACTTCTGCTCTGGGTGTGCTCCATTGCCCTAGCGCTGAAAGGCCCAAAGGGCTGCCTTGTTTCCAAAGGGGGAGAGAGGCCCCAAAGCATCTTGCTTCCACCTCTTGGGAAGCTAAGAAACAACTGGCTGTGCCCAGTGCTCTTATAGCCTAAGAGAACATCTCTTATCAAGGCCTGTGAAACGCACTTTCTAGGCAGGCCTGATCTGGAAGAAGTAGAACTTCTGCTCTGGTTGTGCTCCATTGCCCTAGAGCTGCCAGACCCAACGTGCTGCCTTGTTTCCAAAGGGGCAGAGAGGCCCCAAAGCGTCTTGCTTATAGCTGTTTGGGAAACAAGGAAACATGTGGCTCTGCACCGTGCTCTCACAGCCTACCGGGAACGTCACATACAAAGGCCTCTGAAACGCAGTTCCTTGGCAGGCCTGATCTGGCTGAAGTAGGACTTCTGCTCTGGCTGTGATCCATTGGCCTAGAGCTGAAAGGCCCAAAGGGATGCCTTGTTTGCAAAGGGGCAGAGAGGTCCCAAAGCATCTTGCTTCCAGCTCTTTGGGAAGCTAAGAAACAACTGTCTCTGCCCAGTGCTCTGACAGAGTACCGGCAACATCTCTTACCAAAGCCTTTGAAACGCAGTTTCTTGGCAGGCCTTATCTGGCTGAGGTAGAACTACTGCTCTGGGTGTGCTCCATTGGCCTAGAGCTGAAAGGCCCAAAGGTCGGCCTTGTTGGCAAAGGGGCAGGGAGCCCCCAAAGCATCTTGCTTCCAGCTCTTTGGGAAGCTAAGAAACAACTGGCTCTGCCCAGTGCTCTTACAGCCTGAGAGAAAATCTCTTACCAAGGCCTGTGAAACGCACTTTGTTGGTGGCCTGATCTAGCTGAAGTAGAACTTCTGCTCTGGGTGTGCTCCATTGGCCTAGAGCTGCCTGGCCCAAAGGGCCGCCTTGTTTGCAAAGGGGCAGAGAGGCCCCAAAGCATCTTGCTTCCAGCTCTTCGGGAAGCTAAGAAACATCTGGCGTTGCCCAGTGCTCTTACAGCCTACCAGGAACATCTCTTACCAAGGCCTGTGAAACGCAGTTTGTTGGTGGCCTGAACTGGCCCAAGTAGAACTTCTGCTCTGGGTGTGCTACACTGGCCTAGAGCTACCTGCCCCAAAGGGCTGCCTTGATTCCAAAGTGAAAGAGTGGCACCAAAGCATCTTGCTTCCAGCTCTTCGGGAAGCTAAGAAACATCTGGCTCTGCCCAGTGCTCTTACAGCCTACCGGGAACATCTCTTACCAAGGCCTGTGAAACGCAGTTTCCTGGCAGGCCTGATCTGGCTGAAGTAGAACTTCTGCTCTGGGTGTGCTCCATTGCCCTAGAGCTGCCAGGCCCAAAGGGCTGCCTTGTTTCCAAAGACGGAGAGTGGACCCAAAGCATCTTGCTCCCAGCTCTTCGGGAAGCTAAGAAACAGCTGGCTCTGCCCAGTGCTCTTACAGCCTAAGAGAACATCTCTTTGAAAGGCCTGTGAAACGCAGTTTCTTGGCAGGCCTGACCTGGCTGAAGTAGAACTTCTGTTCTGGTTGTGCTACATAGGCCTAGAGCTACCAGGACCTAAGGGCTGCCTTGTTTCCAAAGGGTGAGAGAGGCCCCAAAGCATCTTGCCTCCAGCACTTTGGGAAGCTAAAAAACAACTGGTTCTGCCCAGTGCTCTCACAGCCTAACGTGAACATCTCTTACCAAGGGCTGTGAAACGCAGTTTCTGGGCAGGACTGATCTGCCTGAAGTAGAACTTCTGCTGTGGGTGTGCTCCATTGGCCTAGAGCTGCCAGGCGCAAACGGCTGCCTTGTTTCCAAAGGGAGAGAGAGGCCCCAAAGCATCTTGCTTCCAGCTCTGTGGGAAGCTAAAGCAACTGGCTCTCCACAGTGCTCTCACAGCCTACCGGGAACATCTCTTACCAAGGCCTGTGAAACGCAGTTTCTTGGCAGGCCTGATCTGGCTGAAGTAGAACTCCTGCTCTGGGCGTACTACTTTGGCCTAGAGCTGCCAGGCCCAAAGGGCCGCCTTGTTTCCAAAGGGGCTGAGAGTCCCCAAAGTATCTTGCTTCCAAATCTTTGGGAAGCTAAGAAACAACTGGCTCTGCACAGTGCTCTCACAGCCTACCGGCAACGTGACAGAGAAAGGCCTGTGAGATGCAGTTTCTTGGAAGGCCTGATCTGGCTGAGGTAGAACTTGTGCTCTGGGTGTACTCCATTGGCCTAGGGCTGCCAGGCCCAAAGGGCTGCCTTTATTTCCAAAGTGTGAGAGAGGCCCCAAAGCATCTTGCTTCCTGCTCTCTGGGAAGCTAAAACAACTGGCTCTGCACAGTGCTCTCAAAGCCAACCGGGAACGTCACATACAAAGGCCTGTGAAACGCAGCTTCTTGACAGGCCTTATCTGGCTGAGGTAGAACTTGTGCTCTGGGTGTGCTACTTTGGCCTAGAGCTGCCAGGCACAAAGGCTGCTTTGTTTCCAAAGGGGGAGAGAGGCCCCAAATCATGTTGCTTCCAGCTGTTTTTGAAGCTAAGAAACAACTCGCTCTGCCAGGTACTCTTACAGCCTTCCGGGAACACCTCTTACGAAGGCCTGTGAAAAGCAGTTTCTTGGCAGGCCTGATCTGGCTGAGGTAGAACTTCTGCTCTGGGTGTGCTACTTTGGCCTAGAGCTGCCAGGCACAAAGGCTGCTTTGTTTCCAAAGGGGGAGAGAGGCCCCAAATCATGTTGCTTCCAGCTGTTTTTGAAGCTAAGAAACAACTCGCTCTGCCAGGTACTCTTACAGCCTTCCGGGAACACCTCTTACGAAGGCCTGTGAAAAGCAGTTTCTTGGCAGGCCTGATCTGACTGAGGTAGAACTTCTGCTCTGGGTGTGCTCCATTGCCCTAGCGCTGAAAGGCCCAAAGGGCTGCCTTGTTTCCAAAGGGGGAGAGAGGCCCCAAAGCATCTTGCTTCCACCTCTTGGGAAGCTAAGAAACAACTGGCTGTGCCCAGTGCTCTTATAGCCTAAGAGAACATCTCTTATCAAGGCCTGTGAAACGCACTTTCTACGCAGGCCTGATCTGGAAGAAGTAGAACTTCTGCTCTGGTTGTGCTCCATTGCCCTAGAGCTGCCAGACCCAACGTGCTGCCTTGTTTCCAAAGGGGCAGAGAGGCCCCAAAACGTCTTGCTTCCAGCTGTTTGGGAAACAAGGAAACATGTGGCTCTGCACCGTGCTCTCACAGCCTACCGGGAACGTCACATACAAAGGCCTCTGAAACGCAGTTCCTTGGCAGGCCTGATCTGGCTGAAGTAGGATTTCTGCTCTGGCTGTGATCCATTGGCCTAGAGCTGAAAGGACCAAAGGGATGCCTTGTTTGCAAAGGGGCAGAGAGGTCCCAAAGCATCTTGCTTCCAGCTCTTTGGGAAGCTAAGAAACAACTGTCTCTGCCCAGTGCTCTGACAGAGTACCGGCAACATCTCTTACCAAAGCCTTTGAAACGCAGTTTCTTGGCAGGCCTTATCTGGCTGAGGTAGAACTTCTGCTCTGGGTGTGCTCCATTGGCCTAGAGCTGAAAGGCCCAAAGGTCGGCCTTGTTGGCAAAGGGGCAGGGAGCCCCCAAAGCATCTTGCTTCCAGCTCTTTGGGAAGCTAAGAAACAACTGGCTCTGCCCAGTGCTCTTACAGCCTGAGAGAAAATCTCTTACCAAGGCCTGTGAAACGCACTTTGTTGGTGGCCTGATCTAGCTGAAGTAGAACTTCTGCTCTGGGTGTGCTCCATTGGCCTAGAGCTGCCTGGCCCAAAGGGCCGCCTTGTTTGCAAAGGGGCAGAGAGGCCCCAAAGCATCTTGCTTCCAGCTCTTCGGGAAGCTAAGAAACATCTGGCGTTGCCCAGTGCTCTTACAGCCTACCAGGAACATCTCTTACCAAGGCCTGTGAAACGCAGTTTGTTGGTGGCCTGAACTGGCCCAAGTAGAACTTCTGCTCTGGGTGTGCTACACTGGCCTAGAGCTACCTGCCCCAAAGGGCTGCCTTGATTCCAAAGTGAAAGAGTGGCACCAAAGCATCTTGCTTCCAGCTCTTCGGGAAGCTAAGAAACATCTGGCTCTGCCCAGTGCTCTTACAGCCTACCGGGAACATCTCTTACCAAGGCCTGTGAAACGCAGTTTCCTGGCAGGCCTGATCTGGCTGAAGTAGAACTTCTGCTCTGGGTGTGCTCCATTGCCCTAGAGCTGCCAGGCCCAAAGGGCTGCCTTGTTTCCAAAGACGGAGAGTGGACCCAAAGCATCTTGCTCCCAGCTCTTCGGGAAGCTAAGAAACAGCTGGCTCTGCCCAGTGCTCTTACAGCCTAAGAGAACATCTCTTTGAAAGGCCTGTGAAACGCAGTTTCTTGGCAGGCCTGACCTGGCTGAAGTAGAACTTCTGTTCTGGTTGTGCTACATAGGCCTAGAGCTACCAGGACCTAAGGGCTGCCTTGTTTCCAAAGGGTGAGAGAGGCCCCAAAGCATCTTGCCTCCAGCACTTTGGGAAGCTAAAAAACAACTGGTTCTGCCCAGTGCTCTCACAGCCTAACGTGAACATCTCTTACCAAGGGCTGTGAAACGCAGTTTCTGGGCAGGACTGATCTGCCTGAAGTAGAACTTCTGCTGTGGGTGTGCTCCATTGGCCTAGAGCTGCCAGGCGCAAACGGCTGCCTTGTTTCCAAAGGGAGAGAGAGGCCCCAAAGCATCTTGCTTCCAGCTCTGTGGGAAGCTAAAGCAACTGGCTCTCCACAGTGCTCTCACAGCCTACCGGGAACATCTCTTACCAAGGCCTGTGAAACGCAGTTTCTTGGCAGGCCTTATCTGGCTGAAGTAGAACTCCTGCTCTGGGCGTGCTACTTTGGCCTAGAGCTGCCAGGCCCAAAGGGCCGCCTTGTTTCCAAAGGGGCTGAGAGTCCCCAAAGTATCTTGCTTCCAAATCTTTGGGAAGCTAAGAAACAACTGGCTCTGCACAGTGCTCTCACAGCCTACCGGCAACGTGACAGAGAAAGGCCTGTGAGACGCAGTTTCTTGGAAGGCCTGATCTGGCTGAGGTAGAACTTCTGCTCTGGGTGTACTCCATTGGCCTAGGGCTGCCAGGCCCAAAGGGCTGCCTTTATTTCCAAAGTGTGAGAGAGGCCCCAAAGCATCTTGCTTCCTGCTCTCTGGGAAGCTAAAACAACTGGCTCTGCACAGTGCTCTCAAAGCCAACCGGGAACGTCACATACAAAGGCCTGTGAAACGCAGCTTCTTGACAGGCCTTATCTGGCTGAGGTAGAACTTGTGCTCTGGGTGTGCTACTTTGGCCTAGAGCTGCCAGGCACAAAGTCTGCTTTGTTTCCAAAGGGGGAGAGAGGCCCCAAATCATGTTGCTTCCAGCTGTTTTTGAAGCTAAGAAACAACTCGCTCTGCCAGGTACTCTTACAGCCTTCCGGGAACACCTCTTACGAAGGCCTGTGAAAAGCAGTTTCTTGGCAGGCCTGATCTGGCTGAGGTAGAACTTCTGCTCTGGGTGTGCTACTTTGGCCTAGAGCTGCCAGGCACAAAGGCTGCTTTGTTTCCAAAGGGGGAGAGAGGCCCCAAATCATGTTGCTTCCAGCTGTTTTTGAAGCTAAGAAACAACTCGCTCTGCCAGGTACTCTTACAGCCTTCCGGGAACACCTCTTACGAAGGCCTGTGAAAAGCAGTTTCTTGGCAGGCCTGATCTGACTGAGGTAGAACTTCTGCTCTGGGTGTGCTCCATTGCCCTAGAGCTGAAAGGCCCAAAGGGCTGCCTTGTTTCCAAAGGGGGAGAGAGGCCCCAAAGCATCTTGCTTCCACCTCTTGGGAAGCTAAGAAACAACTGGCTGTGCCCAGTGCTCTTATAGCCTAAGAGAACATCTCTTATCCAGGCCTGTGAAACGCACTTTCTAGGCAGGCCTGATCTGGAAGAAGTAGAACTTCTGCTCTGGTTGTGCTCCATTGCCCTAGAGCTGCAAGACCCAACGTGCTGCCTTGTTTCCAAAGGGGCAGAGAGGCCCCAAAGCGTCTTGCTTCCAGCTGTTTGGGAAACAAGGAAACATGTGGCTCTGCACCGTGCTCTCACAGCCTACCGGGAACGTCACATACAAAGGCCTCTGAAACGCAGTTCCTTGGCAGGCCTGATCTGGCTGAAGTAGGACTTCTGCTCTGGCTGTGCTCCATTGGCCTAGAGCTGAAAGGACCAAAGGGATGCCTTGTTTGCAAAGGGGCAGAGAGGTCCCAAAGCATCTTGCTTCCAGCTCTTTGGGAAGCTAAGAAACAACTGTCTCTGCCCAGTGCTCTGACAGAGTACCGGCAACATCTCTTACCAAAGCCTTTGAAACGCAGTTTCTTGGCAGGCCTTATCTGGCTGAGGTAGAACTTCTGCTCTGGGTGTGCTCCATTGGCCTAGAGCTGAAAGGCCCAAAGGTCGGCCTTGTTGGCAAAGGGGCAGGGAGCCCCCAAAGCATCTTGCTTCCAGCTCTTTGGGAAGCTAAGAAACAACTGGCTCTGCCCAGTGCTCTTACAGCCTGAGAGAAAATCTCTTACCAAGGCCTGTGAAACGCACTTTGTTGGTGGCCTGATCTAGCTGAAGTAGAACTTCTGCTCTGGGTGTGCTCCATTGGCCTAGAGCTGCCTGGCCCAAAGGGCCGCCTTGTTTGCAAAGGGGCAGAGAGGCCCCAAAGCATCTTGCTTCCAGCTCTTCGGGAAGCTAAGAAACATCTGGCGTTGCCCAGTGCTCTTACAGCCTACCAGGAACATCTCTTACCAAGGCCTGTGAAACGCAGTTTGTTGGTGGCCTGAACTGGCCGAAGTAGAACTTCTGCTCTGGGTGTGCTACACTGGCCTAGAGCTACCTGCCCCAAAGGGCTGCCTTGATTCCAAAGTGAAAGAGTGGCACCAAAGCATCTTGCTTCCAGCTCTTCGGGAAGCTAAGAAACATCTGGCGTTGCCCAGTGCTCTTACAGCCTACCGGGAACATCTCTTACCAAGGCCTGTGAAACGCCGTTTCCTGGCAGGCCTGATTTGGCTGAAGTAGATCTTCTGCTCTGGGTGTGCTCCATTGCCCTAGAGCTGCCAGGCCCAAAGGGCTGCCTTGTTTCCAAAGACGGAGAGTGGACCCAAAGCATCTTGCTCCCAGCTCTTCGGGAAGCTAAGAAACAGCTGGCTCTGCCCAGTGCTCTTACAGCCTAAGAGAACATCTCTTTGAAAGGCCTGTGAAACGCAGTTTCTTGGCAGGCCTGACCTGGCTGAAGTAGAACTTCTGTTCTGGTTGTGCTACATAGGCCTAGAGCTACCAGGACCTAAGGGCTGTCTTGTTTCCAAAGGGTGAGAGAGGCCCCAAAGCATCTTGCCTCCAGCACTTTGGGAAGCTAAAAAACAACTGGTTCTGCCCAGTGCTCTCACAGCCTACCGTGAACATCTCTTACAAAGGGCTGTGAAACGCAGTTTCTGGGCAGGACTGATCTGCCTGAAGTAGAACTTCTGCTGTGGGTGTGCTCCATTGGCCTAGAGCTGCCAGGCGCAAACGGCTGCCTTGTGTCCAAAGGGAGAGAGAGGCCCCAAAGCATCTTGCTTCCAGCTCTGTGGGAAGCTAAAGCAACTGGCTCTCCACAGTGCTCTCACAGCCTACCGGGAACATCTCTTACCAAGGCCTGTGAAACGCAGTTTCTTGGCAGGCCTGATCTGGCTGAAGTAGAACTCCTGCTCTTGGTGTGCTACTTTGGCCTAGAGCTGCCAGGCCCAAAGGGCCGCCTTGTTTCCAAAGGGGCTGAGAGTCCCCAAAGTATCTTGCTTCCAAATCTTTGGGAAGCTAAGAAACAACTGGCTCTGCACAGTGCTCTCACAGCCTACCGGCAACGTGACAGAGAAAGGCCTGTGAGACGCAGTTTCTTGGAAGGCCTGATCTGGCTGAGGTAGAACTTCTGCTCTGGGTGTACTCCATTGGCCTAGGGCTGCCAGGCCCAAAGGGCTGCCTTTATTTCCAAAGTGTGAGAGAGGCCCCAAAGCATCTTGCTTCCTGCTCTCTGGGAAGCTAAAACAACTGGCTCTGCACAGTGCTCTCAAAGCCAACCGGGAACGTCACATACAAAGGCCTGTGAAACGCAGCTTCTTGACAGGCCTTATCTGGCTGAGGTAGAACTTGTGCTCTGGGTGTGCTACTTTGGCCTAGAGCTGCCAGGCACAAAGGCTGCTTTGTTTCCAAAGGGGGAGAGAGGCCCCAAATCATGTTGCTTCCAGCTGTTTTTGAAGCTAAGAAACAACTCGCTCTGCCAGGTACTCTTACAGCCTTCCGGGAACACCTCTTACGAAGGCCTGTGAAAAGCAGTTTCTTGGCAGGCCTGATCTGACTGAGGTAGAACTTCTGCTCTGGGTGTGCTCCATTGCCCTAGCGCTGAAAGGCCCAAAGGGCTGCCTTGTTTCCAAAGGGGGAGAGAGGCCCCAAAGCATCTTGCTTCCACCTCTTGGGAAGCTAAGAAACAACTGGCTGTGCCCAGTGCTCTTATAGCCTAAGAGAACATCTCTTATCAAGGCCTGTGAAACGCACTTTCTAGGCAGGCCTGATCTGGAAGAAGTAGAACTTCTGCTCTGGTTGTGCTCCATTGCCCTAGAGCTGCCAGACCCAACGTGCTGCCTTGTTTCCAAAGGGGCAGAGAGGCCCCAAAGCGTCTTGCTTCCAGCTGTTTGGGAAACAAGGAAACAACTGGCTCTGCACCGTGCTCTCACAGCCTACCGGGAACGTCACATACAAAGGCCTCTGAAACGCAGTTCCTTGGCAGGCCTGATCTGGCTGAAGTAGGACTTCTGCTCTGGCTGTGCTCCATTGGCCTAGAGCTGAAAGGCCCAAAGGGATGCCTTGTTTGCAAAGGGGCAGAGAGGTCCCAAAGCATCTTGCTTCCAGCTCTTTGGGAAGCTAAGAAACAACTGTCTCTGCCCAGTGCTCTGACAGAGTACCGGCAACATCTCTTACCAAAGCCTTTGAAACGCAGTTTCTTGGCAGGCCTTATCTGGCTGAGGTAGAACTTCTGCTCTGGGTGTGCTCCATTGGCCTAGAGCTGAAAGGCCCAAAGGTCGGCCTTGTTGGCAAAGGGGCAGGGAGCCCCCAAAGCATCTTGCTTCCAGCTCTTTGGGAAGCTAAGAAACAACTGGCTCTGCCCAGTGCTCTTACAGCCTGAGAGAAAATCTCTTACCAAGGCCTGTGAAACGCACTTTGTTGGTGGCCTGATCTAGCTGAAGTAGAACTTCTGCTCTGGGTGTGCTCCATTGGCCTAGAGCTGCCTGGCCCAAAGGGCCGCCTTGTTTGCAAAGGGGCAGAGAGGCCCCAAAGCATCTTGCTTCCAGCTCTTCGGGAAGCTAAGAAACATCTGGCGTTGCCCAGTGCTCTTACAGCCTACCAGGAACATCTCTTACCAAGGCCTGTGAAACGCAGTTTGTTGGTGGCCTGAACTGGCCGAAGTAGAACTTCTGCTCTGGGTGTGCTACACTGGCCTAGAGCTACCTGCCCCAAAGGGCTGCCTTGATTCCAAAGTGAGAGAGTGGCACCAAAGCATCTTGCTTCCAGCTCTTCGGGAAGCTAAGAAACATCTGGCGTTGCCCAGTGCTCTTACAGCCTACCGGGAACATCTCTTACCAAGGCCTGTGAAACGCCGTTTCCTGGCAGGCCTGATTTGGCTGAAGTAGAACTTCTGCTCTGGGTGTGCTCCATTGCCCTAGAGCTGCCAGGCCCAAGGTGCTGCCTTGTTTCCAAAGGGGCAGAGAGGCCCCAAAGCATCTTGCTTCCAGCTCTCTGGGAAGCTAAGAACCAACTCGCTCTGCCCCGTGCTCTTACAGCCTACCGGGAACATGTCTTTGAAAGGCCTGTGAAACGCAGTTTCTTGGCAGGCCTCATCTGGCTGAAGTAGAACTCCGGCTCTGGGTGTGCTCCATTGCCCTAGAGCTGCCAGGCCCCAAGTGCTGCCCTGTTTCCAAGGGGCAGAGAGGCCCAAAGCATCTTGCTTCCCGGTCTTTGCGAAGCTACGAAACAACTGGCTCTGCCCAGTGCTCTTACACCTACCGGGAACATCTCTTACCAAGGCCTGTCAAACGCTGTTTCTTTGCAGGCCTGATCAGGCTGAAGTAGAACTCCTGCTCTGCGTGTGCTCCATTGGCCTAGAGCTTCCCGACCCAAAAGGCTGCCTTGTTCCCAAACGGGCAGAGGGGTCCCAAGCATCTTGCTTCCAGCTTTTCAGGAAGGTAAGAAACAACTGGCTCTGCCCAGTGCTCTTACAGCCTACCGGGAACATCTCTTACCAAGGCCTGTGAAACGCAGTTTCCTGGCAGGCCTGATCTGGCTGAAGTAGAACTTCTGCTCTGGGCGTGCTCCATTGCCCTAGAGCTGCCAGGCCCAAAGGGCTGCCTTGTTTCCAAAGACGGAGAGTGGACCCAAAGCATCTTGCTCCCAGCTCTTCGGGAAGCTAAGAAACAGCTGGATCTGCCCAGTGCTCTCACAGCCTAAGAGAACATCTCTTTGAAAGGCCTGTGAAACGCAGTTTCTTGGCAGGCCTGACCTGGCTGAAGTAGAACTTCTGTTCTGGTTGTGCTACATAGGCCTAGAGCTACCAGGACCTAAGGGCTGCCTTGTTTCCAAAGGGTGAGAGAGGCCCCAAAGCATCTTGCCTCCAGCACTTTGGGAAGCTAAAAAACAACTGGTTCTGCCCAGTGCTCTCACAGCCTACCGTGAACATCTCTTACCAAGGGCTGTGAAACGCAGTTTCTGGGCAGGACTGATCTGCCTGAAGTAGAACTTCTGCTGTGGGTGTGCTCCATTGGCCTAGAGCTGCCAGGCGCAAACGGCTGCCTTGTGTCCAAAGGGAGAGAGAGGCCCCAAAGCATCTTGCTTCCAGCTCTGTGGGAAACTAAAGCAACTGGCTCTCCACAGTGCTCTCACAGCCTACCGGGAACATCTCTTACCAAGGCCTGTGAAACGCAGTTTCTTGGCAGGTCTTATCTGGCTGAAGTAGAACTCCTGCTCTGGGCGTGCTACTTTGGCCTAGAGCTGCCAGGCCCAAAGGGTCGCCTTGTTTCCAAAGGGGCTGAGAGTCCCCAAAGTATCTTGCTTCCAAATCTTTGGGAAGCTAAGAAACAACTGGCTCTGCACAGTGCTCTCACAGCCTACCGGCAACGTGACAGAGAAAGGCCTGTGAGACGCAGTTTCTTGGAAGGCCTGATCTGGCTGAGGTAGAACTTCTGCTCTGGGTGTGCTCCATTGCCCTAGAGCTGAAAGGCCCAAAGGGATGCCTTGTTTGCAAAGGGGCAGAGAGGCCCCAAAGCATCTTGCTTCCAGCTCATTGGGAAGCTAAGAAACAACTGTCTCTGCCCAGTGCTCTGACAGAGTACCGGCAACATCTCTTACCAAAGCCTTTGAAACGCAGTTTCTTGGCAGGCCTTATCTGGCTGAGGTAGAACTTCTGCTCTGGGTGTGCTCCATTGGCCTAGAGCTGAAAGGCCCAAAGGTCGGCCTTGTTGGCAAAGGGGCAGGGAGCCCCCAAAGCATCTTGCTTCCAGCTCTTTGGGAAGCTAAGAAACAACTGGCTCTGCCCAGTGCTCTTACAGCCTGAGAGAAAATCTCTTACCAAGGCCTGTGAAACGCACTTTGTTGGTGGCCTGATCTAGCTGAAGTAGAACTTCTGCTCTGGGTGTGCTCCATTGGCCTAGAGCTGCCTGGCCCAAAGGGCCGCCTTGTTTGCAAAGGGGCAGAGAGGCCCCAAAGCATCTTGCTTCCAGCTCTTCGGGAAGCTAAGAAACATCTGGCGTTGCCCAGTGCTCTTACAGCCTACCGGGAACATCTCTTACCAAGGCCTGTGAAACGCAGTTTGTTGGTGGCCTGAACTGGCCGAAGTAGAACTTCTGCTCTGGGTGTGCTCCACTGGCCTAGAGCTACCTGCCCCAAAGGGCTGCCTTGATTCCAAAGTGAGAGAGTGGCACCAAAGCATCTTGCTTCCAGCTCTTCGGGAAGCTAAGAAACATCTGGCGTTGCCCAGTGCTCTTACAGCCTACCGGGAACATCTCTTACCAAGGCCTGTGAAACGCCGTTTCCTGGCAGGCCTGATTTGGCTGAAGTAGAACTTCTGCTCTGGGTGTGCTCCATTGCCCTAGAGCTGCCAGGCCCAAGGTGCTGCCTTGTTTCCAAAGGGGCAGAGAGGCCCCAAAGCATCTTGCTTCCAGCTCTCTGGGAAGCTAAGAACCAACTCGCTCTGCCCCGTGCTCTTACAGCCTACGGGGAACATGTCTTTGAAAGGCCTGTGAAACGCAGTTTCTTGGCAGGCCTCATCTGGCTGAAGTAGAACTCCGGCTCTGGGTGTGCTCCATTGCCCTAGAGCTGCCAGGCCCCAAGTGCTGCCCTGTTTCCAAGGGGCAGAGAGGCCCAAAGCATCTTGCTTCCCGGTCTTTGCGAAGCTACGAAACAACTGGCTCTGCCCAGTGCTATTACACCTACCGGGAACATCTCTTACCAAGGCCTGTCAAACGCTGTTTCTTTGCAGGCCTGATCAGGCTGAAGTAGAACTCCTGCTCTGCGTGTGCTCCATTGGCCTAGAGCTTCCCGACCCAAAAGGCTGCCTTGTTCCCAAACGGGCAGAGGGGTCCCAAGCATCTTGCTTCCAGCTTTTCAGGAAGGTAAGAAACAACTGGCTCTGCCCAGTGCTCTTACAGCCTACCGGGAACATCTCTTACCAAGGCCTGTGAAACGCAGTTTCCTGGCAGGCCTGATCTGGCTGAAGTAGATCTTCTGCTCTGGGCGTGCTCCATTGCCCTAGAGCTGCCAGGCCCAAAGGGCTGCCTTGTTTCCAAAGACGGAGAGTGGACCCAAAGCATCTTGCTCCCAGCTCTTCGGGAAGCTAAGAAACAGCTGGCTCTGCCCAGTGCTCTCACAGCCTAAGAGAACATCTCTTTGAAAGACCTGTGAAACGCAGTTTCTTGGCAGGCCTGACCTGGCTGAAGTAGAACTTCTGTTCTGGTTGTGCTACATAGGCCTAGAGCTACCAGGACCTAAGGGCTGCCTTGTTTCCAAAGGGTGAGAGAGGCCCCAAAGCATCTTGCCTCCAGCACTTTGGGAAGCTAAAAAACAACTGGTTCTGCCCAGTGCTCTCACAGCCTACCGTGAACATCTCTTACCAAGGGCTGTGAAACGCAGTTTCTGGGCAGGACTGATCTGCCTGAAGTAGAACTTCTGCTGTGGGTGTGCTCCATTGGCCTAGAGCTGCCAGGCGCAAACGGCTGCCTTGTGTCCAAAGGGAGAGAGAGGCCCCAAAGCATCTTGCTTCCAGCTCTGTGGGAAGCTAAAGCAACTGGCTCTCCACAGTGCTCTCACAGCCTACCGGGAACATCTCTTACCAAGGCCTGTGAAACGCAGTTTCTTGGCAGGCCTGATCTGGCTGAAGTAGAACTCCTGCTCTGGGCGTGCTACTTTGGCCTAGAGCTGCCAGGCCCAAAGGGCCGCCTTGTTTCCAAAGGGGCTGAGAGTCCCCAAAGTATCTTGCTTCCAAATCTTTGGGAAGCTAAGAAACAACTGGCTCTGCACAGTGCTCTCACAGCCTACCGGCAACGTGACAGAGAAAGGCCTGTGAGACGCAGTTTCTTGGAAGGCCTGATCTGGCTGAGGTAGAACTTCTGCTCTGGGTGTGCTCCATTGCCCTAGAGCTGAAAGGCCCAAAGGGATGCCTTGTTTGCAAAGGGGCAGAGAGGCCCCAAAGCATCTTGCTTCCAGCTCATTGGGAAGCTAAGAAACAACTGTCTCTGCCCAGTGCTCTGACAGAGTACCGGCAACATCTCTTACCAAAGCCTTTGAAACGCAGTTTCTTGGCAGGCCTTATCTGGCTGAGGTAGAACTTCTGCTCTCGGTGTGCTCCATTGGCCTAGAGCTGAAAGGCCCAAAGGTCGGCCTTGTTGGCAAAGGGGCAGGGAGCCCCCAAAGCATCTTGCTTCCAGCTCTTTGGGAAGCTAAGAAACAACTGGCTCTGCCCAGTGCTCTTACAGCCTGAGAGAAAATCTCTTACCAAGGCCTGTGAAACGCACTTTGTTGGTGGCCTGATCTAGCTGAAGTAGAACTTCTGCTCTGGGTGTGCTCCATTGGCCTAGAGCTGCCTGGCCCAAAGGGCCGCCTTGTTTGCAAAGGGGCAGAGAGGCCCCAAAGCATCTTGCTTCCAGCTCTTCGGGAAGCTAAGAAACATCTGGCGTTGCCCAGTGCTCTTACAGCCTACCGGGAACATCTCTTACCAAGGCCTGTGAAACGCAGTTTGTTGGTGGCCTGAACTGGCCGAAGTAGAACTTCTGCTCTGGGTGTGCTCCACTGGCCTAGAGCTACCTGCCCCAAAGGGCTGCCTTGATTCCAAAGTGAGAGAGTGGCACCAAAGCATCTTGCTTCCAGCTCTTCGGGAAGCTAAGAAACATCTGGCGTTGCCCAGTGCTCTTACAGCCTACCGGGAACATCTCTTACCAAGGCCTGTGAAACGCCGTTTCCTGGCAGGCCTGATTTGGCTGAAGTAGAACTTCTGCTCTGGGTGTGCTCCATTGCCCTAGAGCTGCCAGGCCCAAGGTGCTGCCTTGTTTCCAAAGGGGCAGAGAGGCCCCAAAGCATCTTGCTTCCAGCTCTCTGGGAAGCTAAGAACCAACTCGCTCTGCCCCGTGCTCTTAGAGCCTACCGGGAACATGTCTTTGAAAGGCCTGTGAAACGCAGTTTCTTGGCAGGCCTCATCTGGCTGAAGTAGAACTCCTGCTCTGGGCGTGCTACTTTGGCCTAGAGCTGCCAGGCCCAAAGGTCCGCCTTGTTTCCAAAGGGGCTGAGAGTCCCCAAAGCATCTTGCTTCCAAATCTTTGGGAAGCTAAGAAACAACTGGCTCTGCACAGTGCTCTCACAGCCTACCGGCAACGTGACAGAGATAGGCCTGTGAGACGCAGTTTCTTGGAAGGCCTGATCTGGCTGAGGTAGAACTTCTGCTCTGGGTGTGCTCCATTGCCCTAGAGCTGAAAGGCCCAAAGGGATGCCTTGTTTGCAAAGGGGCAGAGAGGCCCCAAAGCATCTTGCTTCCAGCTCATTGGGAATCTAAGAAACAACTGTCTCTGCCCAGTGCTCTGACAGAGTACCGGCAACATCTCTTACCAAAGCCTTTGAAACGCAGTTTCTTGGCAGGCCTTATCTGGCTGAGGTAGAACTTCTGCTCTGGGTGTGCTCCATTGGCCTAGAGCTGAAAGGCCCAAAGGTCGGCCTTGTTGGCAAAGGGGCAGGGAGCCCCCAAAGCATCTTGCTTCCAGCTCTTTGGGAAGCTAAGAAACAACTGGCTCTGCCCAGTGCTCTTACAGCCTGAGAGAAAATCTCTTACCAAGGCCTGTGAAACGCCGTTTCCTGGCAGGCCTGATTTGGCTGAAGTAGAACTTCTGCTCTGGGTGTGCTCCATTGCCCTAGAGCTGCCAGGCCCAAGGTGCTGCCTTGTTTCCAAAGGGGCAGAGAGGCCCCAAAGCATCTTGCTTCCAGCTCTCTGGGAAGCTAAGAACCAACTCGCTCTGCCCCGTGCTCTTACAGCCTACCGGGAACATGTCTTTGAAAGTCCTGTGAAACGCAGTTTCTTGGCAGGCCTCATCTGGCTGAAGTAGAACTCCGGCTCTGGGTGTGCTCCATTGCCCTAGAGCTGCCAGGCCCCAAGTGCTGCCCTGTTTCCAAGGGGCAGAGAGGCCCAAAGCATCTTGCTTCCCGGTCTTTGCGAAGCTAAGAAACAACTGGCTCTGCCCAGTGCTCTTACACCTACCGGGAACATCTCTTACCAAGGCCTGTCAAACGCTGTTTCTTTGCAGGCCTGATCAGGCTGAAGTAGAACTCCTGCTCTGCGTGTGCTCCATTGGCCTAGAGCTTCCCGACCCAAAAGGCTGCCTTGTTCCCAAACGGGCAGAGGGGTCCCAAGCATCTTGCTTCCAGCTTTTCAGGAAGGTAAGAAACAACTGGCTCTGCCCAGTGCTCTTACAGCCTACCGGGAACATCTCTTACCAAGGCCTGTGAAACGCAGTTTCCTGGCAGGCCTGATCTGGCTGAAGTAGAACTTCTGCTCTGGGCGTGCTCCATTGCCCTAGAGCTGCCAGGCCCAAAGGGCTGCCTTGTTTCCAAAGACGGAGAGTGGACCCAAAGCATCTTGCTCCCAGCTCTTCGGGAAGCTAAGAAACAGCTGGCTCTGCCCAGTGCTCTCACAGCCTAAGAGAACATCTCTTTGAAAGGCCTGTGAAACGCAGTTTCTTGGCAGGCCTGACCTGGCTGAAGTAGAACTTCTGTTCTGGTTGTGCTACATAGGCCTAGAGCTACCAGGACCTAAGGGCTGCCTTGTTTCCAAAGGGTGAGAGAGGCCCCAAAGCATCTTGCCTCCAGCACTTTGGGAAGCTAAAAAACAACTGGTTCTGCCCAGTGCTCTCACAGCCTACCGTGAACATCTCTTACCAAGGGCTGTGAAACGCAGTTTCTGGGCAGGACTGATCTGCCTGAAGTAGAACTTCTGCTGTGGGTGTGCTCCATTGGCCTAGAGCTGCCAGGCGCAAACGGCTGCCTTGTGTCCAAAGGAAGAGAGAGGCCCCAAAGCATCTTGCTTCCAGCTCTGTGGGAAGCTAAAGCAACTGGCTCTCCACAGTGCTCTCACAGCCTACCGGGAACATCTCTTACCAAGGCCTGTGAAACGCAGTTTCTTGGCAGGTCTGATCTGGCTGAAGTAGAACTCCTGCTCTGGGCGTGCTACTTTGGCCTAGAGCTGCCAGGCCCAAAGGGTCGCCTTGTTTCCAAAGGGGCTGAGAGTCCCCAAAGTATCTTGCTTCCAAATCTTTGGGAAGCTAAGAAACAACTGGCTCTGCACAGTGCTCTCACAGCCTACCGGCAACGTGACAGAGAAAGGCCTGTGAGACGCAGTTTCTTGGAAGGCCTGATCTGGCTGAGGTAGAACTTCTGCTCTGGGTGTGCTCCATTGCCCTAGAGCTGAAAGGCCCAAAGGGATGCCTTGTTTGCAAAGGGGCAGAGAGGCCCCAAAGCATCTTGCTTCCAGCTCATTGGGAAGCTAAGAAACAACTGTCTCTGCCCAGTGCTCTGACAGAGTACCGGCAACATCTCTTACCAAAGCCTTTGAAACGCAGTTTCTTGGCAGGCCTTATCTGGCTGAGGTAGAACTTCTGCTCTGGGTGTGCTCCATTGGCCTAGAGCTGAAAGGCCCAAAGGTCGGCCTTGTTGGCAAAGGGGCAGGGAGCCCCCAAAGCATCTTGCTTCCAGCTCTTTGGGAAGCTAAGAAACAACTGGCTCTGCCCAGTGCTCTTACAGCCTGAGAGAAAATCTCTTACCAAGGCCTGTGAAACGCACTTTGTTGGTGGCCTGATCTAGCTGAAGTAGAACTTCTGCTCTGGGTGTGCTCCATTGGCCTAGAGCTGCCTGGCCCAAAGGGCCGCCTTGTTTGCAAAGGGGCAGAGAGGCCCCAAAGCATCTTGCTTCCAGCTCTTCGGGAAGCTAAGAAACATCTGGCGTTGCCCAGTGCTCTTACAGCCTACCGGGAACATCTCTTACCAAGGCCTGTGAAACGCAGTTTGTTGGTGGCCTGAACTGGCCGAAGTAGAACTTCTGCTCTGGGTGTGCTACACTGGCCTAGAGCTACCTGCCCCAAAGGGCTGCCTTGATTCCAAAGTGAGAGAGTGGCACCAAAGCATCTTGCTTCCAGCTCTTCGGGAAGCTAAGAAACATCTGGCGTTGCCCAGTGCTCTTACAGCCTACCGGGAACATCTCTTACCAAGGCCTGTGAAACGCCGTTTCCTGGCAGGCCTGATTTGGCTGAAGTAGAACTTCTGCTCTGGGTGTGCTCCATTGCCCTAGAGCTGCCAGGCCCAAGGTGCTGCCTTGTTTCCAAAGGGGCAGAGAGGCCCCAAAGCATCTTGCTTCCAGCTCTCTGGGAAGCTAAGAACCAACTCGCTCTGCCCCGTGCTCTTACAGCCTACCGGGAACATGTCTTTGAAAGGCCTGTGAAACGCAGTTTCTTGGCAGGCCTCATCTGGCTGAAGTAGAACTCCGGCTCTGGGTGTGCTCCATTGCCCTAGAGCTGCCAGGCCCCAAGTGCTGCCCTGTTTCCAAGGGGCAGAGAGGCCCAAAGCATCTTGCTTCCCGGTCTTTGCGAAGCTACGAAACAACTGGCTCTGCCCAGTGCTCTTACACCTACCGGGAACATCTCTTACCAAGGCCTGTCAAACGCTGTTTCTTTGCAGGCCTGATCAGGCTGAAGTAGAACTCCTGCTCTGCGTGTGCTCCATTGGCCTAGAGCTTCCCGACCCAAAAGGCTGCCTTGTTCCCAAACGGGCAGAGGGGTCCCAAGCATCTTGCTTCCAGCTTTTCAGGAAGGTAAGAAACAACTGGCTCTGCCCAGTGCTCTTACAGCCTACCGGGAACATCTCTTACCAAGGCCTGTGAAACGCAGTTTCCTGGCAGGCCTGATCTGGCTGAAGTAGAACTTCTGCTCTGGGCGTGCTCCATTGCCCTAGAGCTGCCAGGCCCAAGGTGCTGCCTTGTTTCCAAAGACGGAGAGTGGACCCAAAGCATCTTGCTCCCAGCTCTTCGGGAAGCTAAGAAACAGCTGGCTCTGCCCAGTGCTCTTACAGCCTAAGAGAACATCTCTTTGAAAGGCCTGTGAAACGCAGTTTCTTGGCAGGCCTGACCTGGCTGAAGTAGAACTTCTGTTCTGGTTGTGCTACATAGGCCTAGAGCTACCAGGACCTAAGGGCTGCCTTGTTTCCAAAGGGTGAGAGAGGCCCCAAAGCATCTTGCCTCCAGCACTTTGGGAAGCTAAAAAACAACTGGCTCTGCCCATTGCTCTCACAGCCTACCGTGAACATCTCTTACCAAGGGCTGTGAAACGCAGTTTCTGGGCAGGACTGATCTGCCTGAAGTAGAACTTCTGCTGTGGGTGTGCTCCATTGGCCTAGAGCTGCCAGGCCCAAACGGCTGCCTTGTGTCCAAAGGGAGAGAGAGGCCCCAAAGCATCTTGCTTCCAGCTCTGTGGGAAGCTAAAGCAACTGGCTCTCCACAGTGCTCTCACAGCCTACCGGGAACATCTCTTACCAAGGCCTGTGAAACGCAGTTTCTTGGCAGGCCTGATCTGGCTGAAGTAGAACTCCTGCTCTGGGCGTGCTACTTTGGCCTAGAGCTGCCAGGCCCAAAGGGCCGCCTTGTTTCCAAAGGGGCTGAGAGTCCCCAAAGTATCTTGCTTCCAAATCTTTGGGAAGCTAAGAAACAACTGGCTCTGCACAGTGCTCTCACAGCCTACCGGCAACGTGACAGAGAAAGGCCTGTGAGACGCAGTTTCTTGGAAGGCCTGATCTGGCTGAGGTAGAACTTCTGCTCTGGTTGTGCTGAATTGCCCTAGAGCTGAAAGGCCCAAAGGGATGCCTTGTTTGCAAAGGGGCAGAGAGGCCCCAAAGCATCTTGCTTCCAGCTCATTGGGAAGCTAAGAAACAACTGTCTCTGCCCAGTGCTCTGACAGAGTACCGGCAACATCTCTTACCAAAGCCTTTGAAACGCAGTTTCTTGGCAGGCCTTATCTGGCTGAGGTAGAACTTCTGCTCTGGGTGTGCTCCATTGGCCTAGAGCTGAAAGGCCCAAAGGTCGGCCTTGTTGGCAAAGGGGCAGGGAGCCCCCAAAGCATCTTGCTTCCAGCTCTTTGGGAAGCTAAGAAACAACTGGCTCTGCCCAGTGCTCTTACAGCCTGAGAGAAAATCTCTTACCAAGGCCTGTGAAACGCACTTTGTTGGTGGCCTGATCTAGCTGAAGTAGAACTTCTGCTCTGGGTGTGCTCCATTGGCCTAGAGCTGCCTGGCCCAAAGGGCCGCCTTGTTTGCAAAGGGGCAGAGAGGCCCCAAAGCATCTTGCTTCCAGCTCTTCGGGAAGCTAAGAAACATCTGGCGTTGCCCAGTGCTCTTACAGCCTACCGGGAACATCTCTTACCAAGGCCTGTGAAACGCAGTTTGTTGGTGGCCTGAACTGGCCGAAGTAGAACTTCTGCTCTGGGTGTGCTCCACTGGCCTAGAGCTACCTGCCCCAAAGGGCTGCCTTGATTCCAAAGTGAGAGTGTGGCACCAAAGCATCTTGCTTCCAGCTCTTCGGGAAGCTAAGAAACATCTGGCGTTGCCCAGTGCTCTTACAGCCTACCGGGAACATCTCTTACCAAGGCCTGTGAAATGCCGTTTCCTGGCAGGCCTGATTTGGCTGAAGTAGAACTTCTGCTCTGGGTGTGCTCCATTGCCCTAGAGCTGCCAGGCCCAAGGTGCTGCCTTGTTTCCAAAGGGGCAGAGAGGCCCCAAAGCATCTTGCTTCCAGCTCTCTGGGAAGCTAAGAACCAACTCGCTCTGCCCCGTGCTCTTACAGCCTACCGGGAACATGTCTTTGAAAGGCCTGTGAAACGCAGTTTCTTGGCAGGCCTCATCTGGCTGAAGTAGAACTCCGGCTCTGGGTGTGCTCCATTGCCCTAGAGCTGCCAGGCCCCAAGTGCTGCCCTGTTTCCAAGGGGCAGAGAGGCCCAAAGCATCTTGCTTCCCGGTCTTTGCGAAGCTACGAAACAACTGGCTCTGCCCAGTGCTCTTACACCTACCGGGAACATCTCTTACCAAGGCCTGTCAAACGCTGTTTCTTTGCAGGCCTGATCAGGCTGAAGTAGAACTCCTGCTCTGCGTGTGCTCCATTGGCCTAGAGCTTCCCGACCCAAAAGGCTGCCTTGTTCCCAAACGGGCAGAGGGGTCCCAAGCATCTTGCTTCCAGCTTTTCAGGAAGGTAAGAAACAACTGGCTCTGCCCAGTGCTCTTACAGCCTACCGGGAACATCTCTTACCAAGGCCTGTGAAACGCAGTTTCCTGGCAGGCCTGATCTGGCTGAAGTAGAACTTCTGCTCTGGGCGTGCTCCATTGCCCTAGAGCTGCCAGGCCCAAGGTGCTGCCTTGTTTCCAAAGACGGAGAGTGGACCCAAAGCATCTTGCTCCCAGCTCTTCGGGAAGCTAAGAAACAGCTGGCTCTGCCCAGTGCTCTTACAGCCTAAGAGAACATCTCTTTGAAAGGCCTGTGAAACGCAGTTTCTTGGCAGGCCTGACCTGGCTGAAGTAGAACTTCTGTTCTGGTTGTGCTACATAGGCCTAGAGCTACCAGGACCTAAGGGTTGCCTTGTTTCCAAAGGGTGAGAGAGGCCCCAAAGCATCTTGCCTCCAGCACTTTGGGAAGCTAAAAAACAACTGGTTCTGCCCAGTGCTCTCACAGCCTACCGTGAACATCTCTTACCAAGGGCTGTGAAACGCAGTTTCTGGGCAGGACTGATCTGCCTGAAGTAGAACTTCTGCTGTGGGTGTGCTCCATTGGCCTAGAGCTGCCAGGCCCAAACGGCTGCCTTGTGTCCAAGGGGAGAGAGAGGCCCCAAAGCATCTTGCTTCCAGCTCTGTGGGAAGCTAAAGCAACTGGCTCTCCACAGTGCTCTCACAGCCTACCGGGAACATCTCTTACCAAGGCCTGTGAAACGCAGTTTCTTGGCAGGCCTGATCTGGCTGAAGTAGAACTCCTGCTCTGGGCGTGCTACTTTGGCCTAGAGCTGCCAGGCCCAAAGGGCCGCCTTGTTTCCAAAGGGGCTGAGAGTCCCCAAAGTATCTTGCTTCCAAATCTTTGGGAAGCTAAGAAACAACTGGCTCTGCACAGTGCTCTCACAGCCTACCGGCAACGTGACAGAGAAAGGCCTGTGAGACGCAGTTTCTTGGAAGGCCTGATCTGGCTGAGGTAGAACTTCTGCTCTGGGTGTGCTCCATTGCCCTAGAGCTGAAAGGCCCAAAGGGATGTCTTGTTTGCAAAGGGGCAGAGAGGCCCCAAAGCATCTTGCTTCCAGCTCATTGGGAAGCTAAGAAACAACTGTCTCTTCCCAGTGCTCTGACAGAGTACCGGCAACATCTCTTACCAAAGCCTTTGAAACGCAGTTTCTTGGCAGGCCTTATCTGGCTGAGGTAGAACTTCTGCTCTGGGTGTGCTCCATTGGCCTAGAGCTGAAAGGCCCAAAGGTCGGCCTTGTTGGCAAAGGGGCAGGGAGCCCCCAAAGCATCTTGCTTCCAGCTCTTTGGGAAGCTAAGAAACAACTGGCTCTGCCCAGTGCTCTTACAGCCTGAGAGAAAATCTCTTACCAAGGCCTGTGAAACGCACTTTGTTGGTGGCCTGATCTAGCTGAAGTAGAACTTCTGCTCTGGGTGTGCTCCATTGGCCTAGAGCTGCCTGGCCCAAAGGGCCGCCTTGTTTGCAAAGGGGCAGAGAGGCCCCAAAGCATCTTGCTTCCAGCTCTTCGGGAAGCTAAGAAACATCTGGCGTTGCCCAGTGCTCTTACAGCCTACCGGGAACATCTCTTACCAAGGCCTGTGAAACGCAGTTTGTTGGTGGCCTGAACTGGCCGAAGTAGAACTTCTGCTCTGGGTGTGCTCCACTGGCCTAGAGCTACCTGCCCCAAAGGGCTGCCTTGATTCCAAAGTGAGAGTGTGGCACCAAAGCATCTTGCTTCCAGCTCTTCGGGAAGCTAAGAAACATCTGGCGTTGCCCAGTGCTCTTACAGCCTACCGGGAACATCTCTTACCAAGGCCTGTGAAATGCCGTTTCCTGGCAGGCCTGATTTGGCTGAAGTAGAACTTCTGCTCTGGGTGTGCTCCATTGCCCTAGAGCTGCCAGGCCCAAGGTGCTGCCTTGTTTCCAAAGGGGCAGAGAGGCCCCAAAGCATCTTGCTTCCAGCTCTCTGGGAAGCTAAGAACCAACTCGCTCTGCCCCGTGCTCTTACAGCCTACCGGGAACATGTCTTTGAAAGGCCTGTGAAACGCAGTTTCTTGGCAGGCCTCATCTGGCTGAAGTAGAACTCCGGCTCTGGGTGTGCTCCATTGCCCTAGAGCTGCCAGGCCCCAAGTGCTGCCCTGTTTCCAAGGGGCAGAGAGGCCCAAAGCATCTTGCTTCCCGGTCTTTGCGAAGCTACGAAACAACTGGCTCTGCCCAGTGCTCTTACACCTACCGGGAACATCTCTTACCAAGGCCTGTCAAACGCTGTTTCTTTGCAGGCCTGATCAGGCTGAAGTAGAACTCCTGCTCTGCGTGTGCTCCATTGGCCTAGAGCTTCCCGACCCAAAAGGCTGCCTTGTTCCCAAACGGGCAGAGGGGTCCCAAGCATCTTGCTTCCAGCTTTTCAGGAAGGTAAGAAACAACTGGCTCTGCCCAGTGCTCTTACAGCCTACCGGGAACATCTCTTACCAAGGCCTGTGAAACGCAGTTTCCTGGCAGGCCTGATCTGGCTGAAGTAGAACTTCTGCTCTGGGCGTGCTCCATTGCCCTAGAGCTGCCAGGCCCAAGGTGCTGCCTTGTTTCCAAAGACGGAGAGTGGACCCAAAGCATCTTGCTCCCAGCTCTTCGGGAAGCTAAGAAACAGCTGGCTCTGCCCAGTGCTCTTACAGCCTAAGAGAACATCTCTTTGAAAGGCCTGTGAAACGCAGTTTCTTGGCAGGCCTGACCTGGCTGAAGTAGAACTTCTGTTCTGGTTGTGCTACATAGGCCTAGAGCTACCAGGACCTAAGGGTTGCCTTGTTTCCAAAGGGTGAGAGAGGCCCCAAAGCATCTTGCCTCCAGCACTTTGGGAAGCTAAAAAACAACTGGTTCTGCCCAGTGCTCTCACAGCCTACCGTGAACATCTCTTACCAAGGGCTGTGAAACGCAGTTTCTGGGCAGGACTGATCTGCCTGAAGTAGAACTTCTGCTGTGGGTGTGCTCCATTGGCCTAGAGCTGCCAGGCCCAAACGGCTGCCTTGTGTCCAAGGGGAGAGAGAGGCCCCAAAGCATCTTGCTTCCAGCTCTGTGGGAAGCTAAAGCAACTGGCTCTCCACAGTGCTCTCACAGCCTACCGGGAACATCTCTTACCAAGGCCTGTGAAACGCAGTTTCTTGGCAGGCCTGATCTGGCTGAAGTAGAACTCCTGCTCTGGGCGTGCTACTTTGGCCTAGAGCTGCCAGGCCCAAAGGGCCGCCTTGTTTCCAAAGGGGCTGAGAGTCCCCAAAGTATCTTGCTTCCAAATCTTTGGGAAGCTAAGAAACAACTGGCTCTGCACAGTGCTCTCACAGCCTACCGGCAACGTGACAGAGAAAGGCCTGTGAGACGCAGTTTCTTGGAAGGCCTGATCTGGCTGAGGTAGAACTTCTGCTCTGGGTGTGCTCCATTGCCCTAGAGCTGAAAGGCCCAAAGGGATGTCTTGTTTGCAAAGGGGCAGAGAGGCCCCAAAGCATCTTGCTTCCAGCTCATTGGGAAGCTAAGAAACAACTGTCTCTTCCCAGTGCTCTGACAGAGTACCGGCAACATCTCTTACCAAAGCCTTTGAAACGCAGTTTCTTGGCAGGCCTTATCTGGCTGAGGTAGAACTTCTGCTCTGGGTGTGCTCCATTGGCCTAGAGCTGAAAGGCCCAAAGGTCGGCCTTGTTGGCAAAGGGGCAGGGAGCCCCCAAAGCATCTTGCTTCCAGCTCTTTGGGAAGCTAAGAAACAACTGGCTCTGCCCAGTGCTCTTACAGCCTGAGAGAAAATCTCTTACCAAGGCCTGTGAAACGCACTTTGTTGGTGGCCTGATCTAGCTGAAGTAGAACTTCTGCTCTGGGTGTGCTCCATTGGCCTAGAGCTGCCTGGCCCAAAGGGCCGCCTTGTTTGCAAAGGGGCAGAGAGGCCCCAAAGCATCTTGCTTCCAGCTCTTCGGGAAGCTAAGAAACATCTGGCGTTGCCCAGTGCTCTTACAGCCTACCGGGAACATCTCTTACCAAGGCCTGTGAAACGCAGTTTGTTGGTGGCCTGAACTGGCCGAAGTAGAACTTCTGCTCTGGGTGTGCTCCACTGGCCTAGAGCTACCTGCCCCAAAGGGCTGCCTTGATTCCAAAGTGAGAGAGTGGCACCAAAGCATCTTGCTTCCAGCTCTTCGGGAAGCTAAGAAACATCTGGCGTTGCCCAGTGCTCTTACAGCCTACCGGGAACATCTCTTACCAAGGCCTGTGAAACGCCGTTTCCTGGCAGGCCTGATTTGGCTGAAGTAGAACTTCTGCTCTGGGTGTGCTCCATTGCCCTAGAGCTGAAAGGCCCAAAGGGATGCCTTGTTTGCAAAGGGGCAGAGAGGCCCCAAAGCATCTTGCTTCCAGCTCATTGGGAAGCTAAGAAACAACTGTCTCTTCCCAGTGCTCTGACAGAGTACCGGCAACATCTCTTACCAAAGCCTTTGAAACGCAGTTTCTTGGCAGGCCTTATCTGGCTGAGGTAGAACTTCTGCTCTGGGTGTGCTCCATTGGCCTAGAGCTGAAAGGCCCAAAGGTCGGCCTTGTTGGCAAAGGGGCAGGGAGCCCCCAAAGCATCTTGCTTCCAGCTCTTTGGGAAGCTAAGAAACAACTGGCTCTGCCCAGTGCTCTTACAGCCTGAGAGAAAATCTCTTACCAAGGCCTGTGAAACGCACTTTGTTGGTGGCCTGATCTAGCTGAAGTAGAACTTCTGCTCTGGGTGTGCTCCATTGGCCTAGAGCTGCCTGGCCCAAAGGGCCGCCTTGTTTGCAAAGGGGCAGAGAGGCCCCAAAGCATCTTGCTTCCAGCTCTTCGGGAAGCTAAGAAACATCTGGCGTTGCCCAGTGCTCTTACAGCCTACCGGGAACATCTCTTACCAAGGCCTGTGAAACGCAGTTTGTTGGTGGCCTGAACTGGCCGAAGTAGAACTTCTGCTCTGGGTGTGCTCCACTGGCCTAGAGCTACCTGCCCCAAAGGGCTGCCTTGATTCCAAAGTGAGAGAGTGGCACCAAAGCATCTTGCTTCCAGCTCTTCGGGAAGCTAAGAAACATCTGGCGTTGCCCAGTGCTCTTACAGCCTACCGGGAACATCTCTTACCAAGGCCTGTGAAACGCCGTTTCCTGGCAGGCCTGATTTGGCTGAAGTAGAACTTCTGCTCTGGGTGTGCTCCATTGCCCTAGAGCTGCCAGGCCCAAGGTGCTGCCTTGTTTCCAAAGGGGCAGAGAGGCCCCAAAGCATCTTGCTTCCAGCTCTCTGGGAAGCTAAGAACCAACTCGCTCTGCCCCGTGCTCTTACAGCCTACCGGGAACATGTCTTTGAAAGGCCTGTGAAACGCAGTTTCTTGGCAGGCCTCATCTGGCTGAAGTAGAACTCCGGCTCTGGGTGTGCTCCATTGCCCTAGAGCTGCCAGGCCCCAAGTGCTGCCCTGTTTCCAAGGGGCAGAGAGGCCCAAAGCATCTTGCTTCCCGGTCTTTGCGAAGCTAAGAAACAACTGGCTCTGCCCAGTGCTCTTACACCTACCGGGAACATCTCTTACCAAGGCCTGTCAAACGCTGTTTTTTTGCAGGCCTGATCAGGCTGAAGTAGAACTCCTGCTCTGCGTGTGCTCCATTGGCCTAGAGCTTCCCGACCCAAAAGGCTGCCTTGTTCCCAAACGGGCAGAGGGGTCCCAAGCTTCTTGCTTCCAGCTTTTCAGGAAGGTAAGAAACAACTGGCTCTGCCCAGTGCTCTTACAGCCTACCGGGAACATCTCTTACCAAGGCCTGTGAAACGCAGTTTCCTGGCAGGCCTGATCTGGCTGAAGTAGAACTTCTGCTCTGGGCGTGCTCCATTGCCCTAGAGCTGCCAGGCCCAAGGTGCTGCCTTGATTCCAAAGACGGAGAGTGGACCCAAAGCATCTTGCTCCCAGCTCTTCGGGAAGCTAAGAAACAGCTGGCTCTGCCCAGTGCTCTTACAGCCTAAGAGAACATCTCTTTGAAAGGCCTGTGAAACGCAGTTTCTTGGCAGGCCTGACCTGGCTGAAGTAGAACTTCTGTTCTGGTTGTGCTACATAGGCCTAGAGCTACCAGGACCTAAGGGCTGCCTTGTTTCCAAAGGGTGAGAGAGGCCCCAAAGCATCTTGCCTCCAGCACTTTGGGAAGCTAAAAAACAACTGGTTCTGCCCAGTGCTCTCACAGCCTACCGTGAACATCTCTTACCAAGGGCTGTGAAACGCAGTTTCTGGGCAGGACTGATCTGCCTGAAGTAGAACTTCTGCTGTGGGTGTGCTCCATTGGCCTAGAGCTGCCAGGCCCAAACGGCTGCCTTGTGTCCAAAGGGAGAGAGAGGCCCCAAAGCATCTTGCTTCCAGCTCTGTGGGAAGCTAAAGCAACTGGCTCTCCACAGTGCTCTCACAGCCTACCGGGAACATCTCTTACCAAGGCCTGTGAAACGCAGTTTCTTGGCAGGCCTGATCTGGCTGAAGTAGAACTCCTGCTCTGGGCGTGCTACTTTGGCCTAGAGCTGCCAGGCCCAAAGGGCCGCCTTGTTTCCAAAGGGGCTGAGAGTCCCCAAAGTATCTTGCTTCCAAATCTTTGGGAAGCTAAGAAACAACTGGCTCTGCACAGTGCTCTCACAGCCTACCGGCAACGTGACAGAGAAAGGCCTGTGAGACGCAGTTTCTTGGAAGGCCTGATCTGGCTGAGGTAGAACTTCTGCTCTGGGTGTGCTCCATTGGCCTAGAGCTGAAAGGCCCAAAGGTCGGCCTTGTTGGCAAAGGGGCAGGGAGCCCCCAAAGCATCTTGCTTCCAGCTCTTTGGGAAGCTAAGAAACAACTGGCTCTGCCCAGTGCTCTTACAGCCTGAGAGAAAATCTCTTACCAAGGCCTGTGAAACGCACTTTGTTGGTGGCCTGATCTAGCTGAAGTAGAACTTCTACTCTGGGTGTGCTCCATTGGCCTAGAGCTGCCTGGCCCAAAGGGCCGCCTTGTTTGCAAAGGGGCAGAGAGGCCCCAAAGCATCTTGCTTCCAGCTCTTCGGGAAGCTAAGAAACATCTGGCGTTGCCCAGTGCTCTTACAGCCTACCGGGAACATCTCTTACCAAGGCCTGTGAAACGCAGTTTGTTGGTGGCCTGAACTGGCCGAAGTAGAACTTCTGCTCTGGGTGTGCTCCACTGGCCTAGAGCTGCCAGGCCCAAGGTGCTGCCTTGTTTCCAAAGGGGCAGAGAGGCCCCAAAGCATCTTGCTTCCAGCTCTCTGGGAAGCTAAGAACCAACTCGCTCTGCCCCGTGCTCTTACAGCCTACCGGGAACATGTCTTTGAAAGGCCTGTGAAACGCAGTTTCTTGGCAGGCCTCATCTGGCTGAAGTAGAACTCCGGCTCTGGGTGTGCTCCATTGCCCTAGAGCTGCCAGGCCCCAAGTGCTGCCCTGTTTCCAAGGGGCAGAGAGGCCCAAAGCATCTTGCTTCCCGGTCTTTGCGAAGCTAAGAAACAACTGGCTCTGCCCAGTGCTCTTACACCTACCGGGAACATCTCTTACCAAGGCCTGTCAAACGCTGTTTCTTTGCAGGCCTGATCAGGCTGAAGTAGAACTCCTGCTCTGCGTGTGCTCCATTGGCCTAGAGCTTCCCGACCCAAAAGGCTGCCTTGTTCCCAAACGGGCAGAGGGGTCCCAAGCGTCTTGCTTCCAGCTTTTCAGGAAGGTAAGAAACAACTGGCTCTGCCCAGTGCTCTTACAGCCTACCGGGAACATCTCTTACCAAGGCCTGTGAAACGCAGTTTCCTGGCAGGCCTGATCTGGCTGAAGTAGAACTTCTTCTCTGGGTGTGCTCCATTGCCCTAGAGCTGCCAGGACCAAAGGGCTGCCTTGTTTCCAAAGACGGAGAGTGGACCCAAAGCATCTTGCTCCCAGCTCTTCGGGAAGCTAAGAAACAGCTGGCTCTGCCCAGTGCTCTTACAGCCTAAGAGAACATCTCTTTGAAAGGCCTGTGAAATGCAGTTTCTTGGCAGGCCTGACCTGGCTGAAGTAGAACTTCTGTTCTGGTTGTGCTACATAGGCCTAGAGCTACGAAGGACCTAAGGGCTGCCTTGTTTCCAAAGGGTGAGAGAGGCCCCAAAGCATCTTGCCTCCAGCACTTTGGGAAGCTAAAAAACAACTGGTTCTGCCCAGTGCTCTCACAGCCTACCGTGAACATCTCTTACCAAGGGCTGTGAAACGCAGTTTCTGGGCAGGACTGATCTGCCTGAAGTAGAACTTCTGCTGTGGGTGTGCTCCATTGGCCTAGAGCTGCCAGGCGCAAACGGCTGCCTTGTGTCCAAAGCGAGAGAGAGGGCCCAAAGCATCTTGCTTCCAGCTCTGTGGGAAGCTAAAGCAACTGGCTCTCCACAGTGCTCTCACAGCCTACCGGGAACATCTCTTACCAAGGCCTGTGAAACGCAGTTTCTTGGCAGGCCTGATCTGGCTGAAGTAGAACTCCTGCTCTGGGCGTGCTATTTTGGCCTAGAGCTGCCAGGCCCAAAGGGCCGCCTTGTTTCCAAAGGGGCTGAGAGTCCCCAAAGTATCTTGCTTCCAAATCTTTGGGAAGCTAAGAAACAACTGGCTCTGCACAGTGCTCTCACAGCCTACCGGCAACGTGACAGAGAAAGGCCTGTGAGACGCAGTTTCTTGGCAGGCCTGATCTGGCTGAGGTAGAACTTCTGCTCTGGGTGTGCTCCATTGCCCTAGAGCTGAAAGGCCCAAAGGGCTGCCTTGTTTCCAAAGGGGGAGAGAGGCCCCAAAGCATCTTGCTTCCACCTCTTGGGAAGCTAAGAAACAACTGGCTGTGCCCAGTGCTCTTATAGCCTAAGAGAACATCTCTTATCAAGGCCTGTGAAACGCACTTTCTAGGCAGGCCTGATCTGGAAGAAGTAGAACTTCTGCTCTGGTTGTGCTCCATTGCCCTAGAGCTGCCAGACCCAACGTGCTGCCTTGTTTCCAAAGGGGCAGAGAGGCCCCAAAGTGTCTTGCTTCCAGCTGTTTGGGAAACAAGGAAACAACTGGCTCTGCACCGTGCTCTCACAGCCTACCGGAAACGTCACATACAAAGGCCTCTGAAATGCAGTTCCACGGCAGGCCTGATCTGGCTGAAGTAGGACTTCTGCTCTGGCTGTGCTCCATTGGCCTAGAGCTGAAAGGCCCAAAGGGATGCCTTGTTTGCAAAGGGGCAGAGAGGCCCGAAAGCATCTTGCTTCCAGCTCTTTGGGAAGCTAAGAAACAACTGTCTCTGCCCAGTGCTCTGACAGAGTACCGGCAACATCTCTTACCAAAGCCTTTGAAACGCAGTTTCTTGGCAGGCCTTATCTGGCTGAGGTAGAACTTCTGCTCTGGGTGTGCTCCATTGGCCTAGAGCTGAAAGGCCCAAAGGTCGGCCTTGTTGGCAAAGGGGCAGGGAGCCCCCAAAGCATCTTGCTTCCAGCTTTTGGGAAGCTAAGAAACAACTGGCTCTGCCCAGTGCTCTTACAGCCTGAGAGAAAATCTCTTACCAAGCCCTGTGAAACGCACTTTGTTGTTGGCCTGATCTAGCTGAAGTAGAACTTCTGCTCTGGGTGTGCTCCATTGGCCTAGAGCTGCCTGGCCCAAAGGGCCGCCTTGTTTGCAAAGGGGCAGAGAGGCCCCAAAGCATCTTGCTTCCAGCTCTTCAGGAAGCTAAGAAACATCTGGCGTTGCCCAGTGCTCTTACAGCCTACCGGGAACATCTCTTACCAAGGCCTGTGAAACGCAGTTTGTTGGTGGCCTGAACTGGCCGAAGTAGAACTTCTGCTCTGGGTGTGCTCCACTGGCCTAGAGCTACCTGCCCCAAAGGGCTGCCTTGATTCCAAAGTGAGAGAGTGGCACCAAAGCATCTTGCTTCCAGCTCTTCGGGAAGCTAAGAAACATCTGGCGTTGCCCAGTGCTCTTACAGCCTACCGGGAACATCTCTTACCAAGGCCTGTGAAACGCCGTGTCCTGGCAGGCCTGATTTCGCTGAAGTAGAACTTCTGCTCTGGGTGTGCTCCATTGCCCTAGAGCTGCCAGGCCCAAGGTGCTGCCTTGTTTCCAAAGGGGCAGAGAGGCCCCAAAGCATCTTGCTTCCAGCTCTCTGGGAAGCTAAGAACCAACTCGCTCTGCCCCGTGCTCTTACAGCCTACCGGGAACATGTCTTTGAAAGGCCTGTGAAACGCAGTTTCTTGGCAGGCCTCATCTGGCTGAAGTAGAACTCCGGCTCTGGGTGTGCTCCATTGCCCTAGAGCTGCCAGGCCCCAAGTGCTGCCCTGTTTCCAAGGGGCAGAGAGGCCCAAAGCATCTTGCTTCCCTGTCTTTGCGAAGCTAAGAAACAACTGGCTCTGCCCAGTGCTCTTACACCTACCGGGAACCTCTCTTACCAAGGCCTGTCAAACGCTGTTTCTTTGCAGGCCTGATCAGGCTGAAGTAGAACTCCTGCTCTGCGTGTGCTCCATTGGCCTAGAGCTTCCCGACCCAAAAGGCTGCCTTGTTCCCAAACGGGCAGAGGGGTCCCAAGCGTCTTGCTTCCAGCTTTTCAGGAAGGTAAGAAACAACTGGCTCTGCCCAGTGCTCTTACAGCCTACCGGGAACATCTCTTACCAAGGCCTGTGAAACGCAGTTTCCTGGCAGGCCTGATCTGGCTGAAGTAGAACTTCTGCTGTGGGCGTGCTCCACTGCCCTATAGCTGCCAGGCCCAAAGGGCTGCCTTGTTTCCAAAGACGGAGAGTGGACCCAAAGCATCTTGCTCCCAGCTCTTCGGGAAGCTAAGAAACAGCTGGCTCTGCCCAGTGCTCTTACAGCCTAAGAGAACATCTCTTTGAAAGGCCTGTGAAACGCAGTTTCTTGGCAGGCCTGACCTGGCTGAAGTAGAACTTCTGTTCTGGTTGTGCTACATAGGCCTAGAGCTACCAGGACCTAAGGGCTGCCTTGTTTCCAAAGGGTGAGAGAGGCCCCAAAGCATCTTGCCTCCAGCACTTTGGGAAGCTAAAAAACAACTGGTTCTGCCCAGTGCTCTCACAGCCTACCGTGAACATCTCTTACCAAGGGCTGTGAAACGCAGTTTCTGGGCAGGACTGATCTGCCTGAAGTAGAACTTCTGCTGTGGGTGTGCTCCATTGGCCTAGAGCTGCCAGGCCCAAACGGCTGCCTTGTGTCCAAAGGGAGAGAGAGGCCCCAAAGCATCTTGCTTCCAGCTCTGTGGGAAGCTAAAGCAACTGGCTCTCCACAGTGCTCTCACAGCCTACCGGGAACATCTCTTACCAAGGCCTGTGAAACGCAGTTTCTTGGCAGGCCTGATCTGGCTGAAGTAGAACTCCTGCTCTGGGCGTGCTACTTTGGCCTAGAGCTGCCAGGCCCAAAGGGCCGCCTTGTTTCCAAAGGGGCTGAGAGTCCCCAAAGCATCTTGCTTCCAAATCTTTGGGAAGCTAAGAAACAACTGGCTCTGCACAGTGCTCTCACAGCCTACCGGCAACGTGACAGAGAAAGGCCTGTGAGACGCAGTTTCTTGGAAGGCCTGATCTGGCTGAGGTAGAACTTCTGCTCTGGGTGTACTCCATTGGCCTAGGGCTGCCAGGCCCAAAGGGCTGCCTTTATTTCCAAAGTGTGAGAGAGGCCCCAAAGCATCTTGCTTCCTGCTCTCTGGGAAGCTAAAACAACTGGCTCTGCACAGTGCTCTCAAAGCCAACCGGGAACGTCACATACAAAGGCCTGTGAAACGCAGCTTCTTGACAGGCCTTATCTGGCTGAGGTAGAACTTGTGCTCTGGGTGTGCTACTTTGGCCTAGAGCTGCCAGGCACAAAGGCTGCTTTGTTTCCAAAGGGGGAGAGAGGCCCCAAATCATGTTGCTTCCAGCTGTTTTTGAAGCTAAGAAACAACTCGCTCTGCCAGGTACTCTTACAGCCTTCCGGGAACACCTCTTACGAAGGCCTGTGAAAAGCAGTTTCTTGGCAGGCCTGATCTGGCTGAGGTAGAACTTCTGCTCTGGGTGTGCTCCATTGCCCTAGAGCTGAAAGGCCCAAAGGGCTGCCTTGTTTCCAAAGGGGGAGAGAGGCCCCAAAGCATCTTGCTTCCACCTCTTGGGAAGCTAAGAAACAACTGGCTGTGCCCAGTGCTCTTATAGCCTAAGAGAACATCTCTTATCAAGGCCTGTGAAACGCACTTTCTAGGCAGGCCTGATCTGGAAGAAGTAGAACTTCTGCTCTGGTTGTGCTCCATTGCCCTAGAGCTGCCAGACCCAACGTGCTGCCTTGTTTCCAAAGGGGCAGAGAGGCCCCAAAGCGTCTTGCTTCCAGCTGTTTGGGAAACAAGGAAACAACTGGCTCTGCACCGTGCTCTCACAGCCTACTGGGAAGGTCACATACAAAGGCCTCTGAAACGCAGTTCCACGGCAGGCCTGATCTGGCTGAAGTAGGACTTCTGCTCTGGCTGTGCTCCATTGGCCTAGAGCTGAAAGGCCCAAAGGGATGCCTTGTTTGCAAAGGGGCAGAGAGGCCCCGAAGCATCTTGCTTCCAGCTCTTTGGGAAGCTAAGAAACAACTGTCTCTGCCCAGTGCTCTGACAGAGTACCGGCAACATCTCTTACCAAAGCCTTTGAAACGCAGTTTCTTGGCAGGCCTTATCTGGCTGAGGTAGAACTTCTGCTCTGGGTGTGCTCCATTGGCCTAGAGCTGAAAGGCCCAAAGGTCGGCCTTGTTGGCAAAGGGGCAGGGAGCCCCCAAAGCATCTTGCTTCCAGCTCTTTGGGAAGCTAAGAAACAACTGGCTCTGCCCAGTGCTCTTACAGCCTGAGAGAAAATCTCTTACCAAGCCCTGTGAAACGCACTTTGTTGTTGGCCTGATCTAGCTGAAGTAGAACTTCTGCTCTGGGTGTGCTCCATTGGCCTAGAGCTGCCTGGCCCAAAGGGCCGCCTTGTTTGCAAAGGGGCAGAGAGGCCCCAAAGCATCTTGCTTCCAGCTCTTCGGGAAGCTAAGAAACATCTGGCGTTGCCCAGTGCTCTTACAGCCTACCGGGAACATCTCTTACCAAGGCCTGTGAAACGCAGTTTGTTGGTGGCCTGAACTGGCCGAAGTAGAACTTCTGCTCTGGGTGTGCTCCACTGGCCTAGAGCTACCTGCCCCAAAGGGCTGCCTTGATTCCAAAGTGAGAGAGTGGCACCAAAGCATCTTGCTTCCAGCTCTTCGGGAAGCTAAGAAACATCTGGCGTTGCCCAGTGCTCTTACAGCCTACCGGGAACATCTCTTACCAAGGCCTGTGAAACGCCGTTTCCTGGCAGGCCTGATTTGGCTGAAGTAGAACTTCTGCTCTGGGTGTGCTCCATTGCCCTAGAGCTGCCAGGCCCAAGGTGCTGCCTTGTTTCCAAAGGGGCAGAGAGGCCCCAAAGCATCTTGCTTCCAGCTCTCTGGGAAGCTAAGAACCAACTCGCTCTGCCCCGTGCTCTTACAGCCTACCGGGAACATGTCTTTGAAAGGCCTGTGAAACGCAGTTTCTTGGCAGGCCTCATCTGGCTGAAGTAGAACTCCTGCTCTGGGCGTGCTACTTTGGCCTAGAGCTGCCAGGCCCAAAGGGCCGCCTTGTTTCCAAAGGGGCTGAGAGTCCCCAAAGCATCTTGCTTCCAAATCTTTGGGAAGCTAAGAAACAACTGGCTCTGCACAGTGCTCTCACAGCCTACCGGCAACGTGACAGAGAAAGGCCTGTGAGACGCAGTTTCTTGGAAGGCCTGATCTGGCTGAGGTAGAACTTCTGCTCTGGGTGTACTCCATTGGCCTAGGGCTGCCAGGCCCAAAGGGCTGCCTTTATTTCCAAAGTGTGAGAGAGGCCCCAAAGCATCTTGCTTCCTGCTCTCTGGGAAGCTAAAACAACTGGCTCTGCACAGTGCTCTCAAAGCCAACCGGGAACGTCACATACAAAGGCCTGTGAAACGCAGCTTCTTGACAGGCCTTATCTGGCTGAGGTAGAACTTGTGCTCTGGGTGTGCTACTTTGGCCTAGAGCTGCCAGGCACAAAGGCTGCTTTGTTTCCAAAGGGGGAGAGAGGCCCCAAATCATGTTGCTTCCAGCTGTTTTTGAAGCTAAGAAACAACTCGCTCTGCCAGGTACTCTTACAGCCTTCCGGGAACACCTCTTACGAAGGCCTGTGAAAAGCAGTTTCTTGGCAGGCCTGATCTGGCTGAGGTAGAACTTCTGCTCTGGGTGTGCTCCATTGCCCTAGAGCTGAAAGGCCCAAAGGGCTGCCTTGTTTCCAAAGGGGGAGAGAGGCCCCAAAGCATCTTGCTTCCACCTCTTGGGAAGCTAAGAAACAACTGGCTGTGCCCAGTGCTCTTATAGCCTAAGAGAACATCTCTTATCAAGGCCTGTGAAACGCACTTTCTAGGCAGGCCTGATCTGGAAGAAGTAGAACTTCTGCTCTGGTTGTGCTCCATTGCCCTAGAGCTGCCAGACCCAACGTGCTGCCTTGTTTCCAAAGGGGCAGAGAGGCCCCAAAGCGTCTTGCTTCCAGCTGTTTGGGAAACAAGGAAACAACTGGCTCTGCACCGTGCTCTCACAGCCTACTGGGAAGGTCACATACAAAGGCCTCTGAAACGCAGTTCCACGGCAGGCCTGATCTGGCTGAAGTAGGACTTCTGCTCTGGCTGTGCTCCATTGGCCTAGAGCTGAAAGGCCCAAAGGGATGCCTTGTTTGCAAAGGGGCAGAGAGGCCCCGAAGCATCTTGCTTCCAGCTCTTTGGGAAGCTAAGAAACAACTGTCTCTGCCCAGTGCTCTGACAGAGTACCGGCAACATCTCTTACCAAAGCCTTTGAAACGCAGTTTCTTGGCAGGCCTTATCTGGCTGAGGTAGAACTTCTGCTCTGGGTGTGCTCCATTGGCCTAGAGCTGAAAGGCCCAAAGGTCGGCCTTGTTGGCAAAGGGGCAGGGAGCCCCCAAAGCATCTTGCTTCCAGCTCTTTGGGAAGCTAAGAAACAACTGGCTCTGCCCAGTGCTCTTACAGCCTGAGAGAAAATCTCTTACCAAGCCCTGTGAAACGCACTTTGTTGGTGGCCTGATCTAGCTGAAGTAGAACTTCTGCTCTGGGTGTGCTCCATTGGCCTAGAGCTGCCTGGCCCAAAGGGCCGCCTTGTTTGCAAAGGGGCAGAGAGGCCCCAAAGCATCTTGCTTCCAGCTCTTCGGGAAGCTAAGAAACATCTGGCGTTGCCCAGTGCTCTTACAGCCTACCGGGAACATCTCTTACCAAGGCCTGTGAAACGCAGTTTGTTGGTGGCCTGAACTGGCCGAAGTAGAACTTCTGCTCTGGGTGTGCTCCACTGGCCTAGAGCTACCTGCCCCAAAGGGCTGCCTTGATTCCAAAGTGAGAGAGTGGCACCAAAGCATCTTGCTTCCAGCTCTTCGGGAAGCTAAGAAACATCTGGCGTTGCCCAGTGCTCTTACAGCCTACCGGGAACATCTCTTACCAAGGCCTGTGAAACGCCGTTTCCTGGCAGGCCTGATTTGGCTGAAGTAGAACTTCTGCTCTGGGTGTGCTCCATTGCCCTAGAGCTGCCAGGCCCAAGGTGCTGCCTTGTTTCCAAAGGGGCAGAGAGGCCCCAAAGCATCTTGCTTCCAGCTCTCTGGGAAGCTAAGAACCAACTCGCTCTGCCCCGTGCTCTTACAGCCTACCGGGAACATGTCTTTGAAAGGCCTGTGAAACGCAGTTTCTTGGCAGGCCTCATCTGGCTGAAGTAGAACTCCTGCTCTGGGCGTGCTACTTTGGCCTAGAGCTGCCAGGCCCAAAGGGCCGCCTTGTTTCCAAAGGGGCTGAGAGTCCCCAAAGCATCTTGCTTCCAAATCTTTGGGAAGCTAAGAAACAACTGGCTCTGCACAGTGCTCTCACAGCCTACCGGCAACGTGACAGAGAAAGGCCTGTGAGACGCAGTTTCTTGGAAGGCCTGATCTGGCTGAGGTAGAACTTCTGCTCTGGGTGTACTCCATTGGCCTAGGGCTGCCAGGCCCAAAGGGCTGCCTTTATTTCCAAAGTGTGAGAGAGGCCCCAAAGCATCTTGCTTCCTGCTCTCTGGGAAGCTAAAACAACTGGCTCTGCACAGTGCTCTCAAAGCCAACCGGGAACGTCACATACAAAGGCCTGTGAAACGCAGCTTCTTGACAGGCCTTATCTGGCTGAGGTAGAACTTGTGCTCTGGGTGTGCTACTTTGGCCTAGAGCTGCCAGGCACAAAGGCTGCTTTGTTTCCAAAGGGGGAGAGAGGCCCCAAATCATGTTGCTTCCAGCTGTTTTTGAAGCTAAGAAACAACTCGCTCTGCCAGGTACTCTTACAGCCTTCCGGGAACACCTCTTACGAAGGCCTGTGAAAAGCAGTTTCTTGGCAGGCCTGATCTGGCTGAGGTAGAACTTCTGCTCTGGGTGTGCTCCATTGCCCTAGAGCTGAAAGGCCCAAAGGGCTGCCTTGTTTCCAAAGGGGGAGAGAGGCCCCAAAGCATCTTGCTTCCACCTCTTGGGAAGCTAAGAAACAACTGGCTGTGCCCAGTGCTCTTATAGCCTAAGAGAACATCTCTTATCAAGGCCTGTGAAACGCACTTTCTAGGCAGGCCTGATCTGGAAGAAGTAGAACTTCTGCTCTGGTTGTGCTCCATTGCCCTAGAGCTGCCAGACCCAACGTGCTGCCTTGTTTCCAAAGGGGCAGAGAGGCCCCAAAGCGTCTTGCTTCCAGCTGTTTGGGAAACAAGGAAACAACTGGCTCTGCACCGTGCTCTCACAGCCTACTGGGAAGGTCACATACAAAGGCCTCTGAAACGCAGTTCCACGGCAGGCCTGATCTGGCTGAAGTAGGACTTCTGCTCTGGCTGTGCTCCATTGGCCTAGAGCTGAAAGGCCCAAAGGGATGCCTTGTTTGCAAAGGGGCAGAGAGGCCCCGAAGCATCTTGCTTCCAGCTCTTTGGGAAGCTAAGAAACAACTGTCTCTGCCCAGTGCTCTGACAGAGTACCGGCAACATCTCTTACCAAAGCCTTTGAAACGCAGTTTCTTGGCAGGCCTTATCTGGCTGAGGTAGAACTTCTGCTCTGGGTGTGCTCCATTGGCCTAGAGCTGAAAGGCCCAAAGGTCGGCCTTGTTGGCAAAGGGGCAGGGAGCCCCCAAAGCATCTTGCTTCCAGCTCTTTGGGAAGCTAAGAAACAACTGGCTCTGCCCAGTGCTCTTACAGCCTGAGAGAAAATCTCTTACCAAGCCCTGTGAAACGCACTTTGTTGTTGGCCTGATCTAGCTGAAGTAGAACTTCTGCTCTGGGTGTGCTCCATTGGCCTAGAGCTGCCTGGCCCAAAGGGCCGCCTTGTTTGCAAAGGGGCAGAGAGGCCCCAAAGCATCTTGCTTCCAGCTCTTCGGGAAGCTAAGAAACATCTGGCGTTGCCCAGTGCTCTTACAGCCTACCGGGAACATCTCTTACCAAGGCCTGTGAAACGCAGTTTGTTGGTGGCCTGAACTGGCCGAAGTAGAACTTCTGCTCTGGGTGTGCTCCACTGGCCTAGAGCTACCTGCCCCAAAGGGCTACCTTGATTCCAAAGTGAGAGAGTGGCACCAAAGCATCTTGCTTCCAGCTCTTCGGGAAGCTAAGAAACATCTGGCGTTGCCCAGTGCTCTTACAGCCTACCGGGAACATCTCTTACCAAGGCCTGTGAAACGCCGTTTCCTGGCAGGCCTGATTTGGCTGAAGTAGAACTTCTGCTCTGGGTGTGCTCCATTGCCCTAGAGCTGCCAGGCCCAAGGTGCTGCCTTGTTTCCAAAGGGGCAGAGAGGCCCCAAAGCATCTTGCTTCCAGCTCTCTGGGAAGCTAAGAACCAACTCGCTCTGCCCCGTGCTCTTACAGCCTACCGGGAACATGTCTTTGAAAGGCCTGTGAAACGCAGTTTCTTGGCAGGCCTCATCTGGCTGAAGTAGAACTCCGGCTCTGGGTGTGCTCCATTGCCCTAGAGCTGCCAGGCCCCAAGTGCTGCCCTGTTTCCAAGGGGCAGAGAGGCCCAAAGCATCTTGCTTCCCGGTCTTTGCGAAGCTAAGAAACAACTGGCTCTGCCCAGTGCTCTTACACCTACCGGGAACCTCTCTTACCAAGGCCTGTCAAACGCTGTTTTTTTGCAGGCCTGATCAGGCTGAAGTAGAACTCCTGCTCTGCGTGTGCTCCATTGGCCTAGAGCTTCCCGACCCAAAAGGCTGCCTTGTTCCCAAACGGGCAGAGGGGTCCCAAGCATCTTGCTTCCAGCTTTTCAGGAAGGTAAGAAACAACTGGCTCTGCCCAGTGCTCTTACAGCCTACCGGGAACATCTCTTACCAAGGCCTGTGAAACGCAGTTTCCTGGCAGGCCTGATCTGGCTGAAGTAGAACTTCTGCTCTGGGCGTGCTCCATTGCCCTAGAGCTGCCAGGCCCAAGGTGCTGCCTTGATTCCAAAGACGGAGAGTGGACCCAAAGCATCTTGCTCCCAGCTCTTCGGGAAGCTAAGAAACAGCTGGCTCTGCCCAGTGCTCTTACAGCCTAAGAGAACATCTCTTTGAAAGGCCTGTGAAACGCAGTTTCTTGGCAGGCCTGACCTGGCTGAAGTAGAACTTCTGTTCTGGTTGTGCTACATAGGCCTAGAGCTACCAGGACCAAAGGGCTGCCTTGTTTCCAAAGGGTGAGAGAGGCCCCAAAGCATCTTGCCTCCAGCACTTTGGGAAGCTAAAAAACAACTGGTTCTGCCCAGTGCTCTCACAGCCTACCGTGAACATCTCTTACCAAGGGCTGTGAAACGCAGTTTCTGGGCAGGACTGATCTGCCTGAAGTAGAACTTCTGCTGTGGGTGTGCTCCATTGGCCTAGAGCTGCCAGGCCCAAACGGCTGCCTTGTGTCCAAAGGGAGAGAGAGGCCCCAAAGCATCTTGCTTCCAGCTCTGTGGGAAGCTAAAGCAACTGGCTCTCCACAGTGCTCTCACAGCCTACCGGTAACATCTCTTACCAAGGCCTGTGAAACGCAGTTTCTTGGCAGGCCTGATCTGGCTGAAGTAGAACTCCTGCTCTGGGCGTGCTACTTTGGCCTAGAGCTGCCAGGCCCAAAGGGCCGCCTTGTTTCCAAAGGGCCTGAGAGTCCCCAAAGTATCTTGCTTCCAAATCTTTGGGAAGCTAAGAAACAACTGGCTCTGCACAGTGCTCTCACAGCCTACCGGCAACGTGACAGAGAAAGGCCTGTGAGACGCAGTTTCTTGGAAGGCCTGATCTGGCTGAGGTAGAACTTCTGCTCTGGGTGTGCTCCATTGGCCTAGAGCTGAAAGGCCCAAAGGTCGGCCTTGTTGGCAAAGGGGCAGGGAGCCCCCAAAGCATCTTGCTTCCAGCTCTTTGGGAAGCTAAGAAACAACTGGCTCTGCCCAGTGCTCTTACAGCCTGAGAGAAAATCTCTTACCAAGCCCTGTGAAACGCACTTTGTTGTTGGCCTGATCTAGCTGAAGTAGAACTTCTGCTCTGGGTGTGCTCCATTGGCCTAGAGCTGCCTGGCCCAAAGGGCCGCCTTGTTTGCAAAGGGGCAGAGAGGCCCCAAAGCATCTTGCTTCCAGCTCTTCGGGAAGCTAAGAAACATCTGGCGTTGCCCAGTGCTCTTACAGCCTACCGGGAACATCTCTTACCAAGGCCTGTGAAACGCAGTTTGTTGGTGGCCTGAACTGGCCGAAGTAGAACTTCTGCTCTGGGTGTGCTCCACTGGCCTAGAGCTACCTGCCCCAAAGGGCTGCCTTGATTCCAAAGTGAGAGAGTGGCACCAAAGCATCTTGCTTCCAGCTCTTCGGGAAGCTAAGAAACATCTGGCGTTGCCCAGTGCTCTTACAGCCTACCGGGAACATCTCTTACCAAGGCCTGTGAAACGCCGTTTCCTGGCAGGCCTGATTTGGCTGAAGTAGAACTTCTGCTCTGGGTGTGCTCCATTGCCCTAGAGCTGCCAGGCCCAAGGTGCTGCCTTGTTTCCAAAGGGGCAGAGAGGCCCCAAAGCATCTTGCTTCCAGCTCTCTGGGAAGCTAAGAACCAACTCGCTCTGCCCCGTGCTCTTACAGCCTACCGGGAACATGTCTTTGAAAGGCCTGTGAAACGCAGTTTCTTGGCAGGCCTCATCTGGCTGAAGTAGAACTCCTGCTCTGGGCGTGCTACTTTGGCCTAGAGCTGCCAGGCCCAAAGGGCCGCCTTGTTTCCAAAGGGGCTGAGAGTCCCCAAAGCATCTTGCTTCCAAATCTTTGGGAAGCTAAGAAACAACTGGCTCTGCACAGTGCTCTCACAGCCTACCGGCAACGTGACAGAGAAAGGCCTGTGAGACGCAGTTTCTTGGAAGGCCTGATCTGGCTGAGGTAGAACTTCTGCTCTGGGTGTACTCCATTGGCCTAGGGCTGCCAGGCCCAAAGGGCTGCCTTTATTTCCAAAGTGTGAGAGAGGCCCCAAAGCATCTTGCTTCCTGCTCTTTGAAGCTAAAACAACTGGCTCTGCACAGTGCTCTCAAAGCCAACCGGGAACGTCACATACAAAGGCCTGTGAAACGCAGCTTCTTGACAGGCCTTATCTGGCTGAGGTAGAACTTGTGCTCTGGGTGTGCTACTTTGGCCTAGAGCTGCCAGGCACAAAGGCTGCTTTGTTTCCAAAGGGGGAGAGAGGCCCCAAATCATGTTGCTTCCAGCTGTTTTTGAAGCTAAGAAACAACTCGCTCTGCCAGGTACTCTTACAGCCTTCCGGGAACACCTCTTACGAAGGCCTGTGAAAAGCAGTTTCTTGGCAGGCCTGATCTGGCTGAGGTAGAACTTCTGCTCTGGGTGTGCTCCATTGCCCTAGAGCTGAAAGGCCCAAAGGGCTGCCTTGTTTCCAAAGGGGGAGAGAGGCCCCAAAGCATCTTGCTTCCACCTCTTGGGAAGCTAAGAAACAACTGGCTGTGCCCAGTGCTCTTATAGCCTAAGAGAACATCTCTTATCAAGGCCTGTGAAACGCACTTTCTAGGCAGGCCTGATCTGGAAGAAGTAGAACTTCTGCTCTGGTTGTGCTCCATTGCCCTAGAGCTGCCAGACCCAACGTGCTGCCTTGTTTCCAAAGGGGCAGAGAGGCCCCAAAGCGTCTTGCTTCCAGCTGTTTGGGAAACAAGGAAACAACTGGCTCTGCACCGTGCTCTCACAGCCTACTGGGAAGGTCACATACAAAGGCCTCTGAAACGCAGTTCCACGGCAGGCCTGATCTGGCTGAAGTAGGACTTCTGCTCTGGCTGTGCTCCATTGGCCTAGAGCTGAAAGGCCCAAAGGGATGCCTTGTTTGCAAAGGGGCAGAGAGGCCCCGAAGCATCTTGCTTCCAGCTCTTTGGGAAGCTAAGAAACAACTGTCTCTGCCCAGTGCTCTGACAGAGTACCGGCAACATCTCTTACCAAAGCCTTTGAAACGCAGTTTCTTGGCAGGCCTTATCTGGCTGAGGTAGAACTTCTGCTCTGGGTGTGCTCCATTGGCCTAGAGCTGAAAGGCCCAAAGGTCGGCCTTGTTGGCAAAGGGGCAGGGAGCCCCCAAAGCATCTTGCTTCCAGCTCTTTGGGAAGCTAAGAAACAACTGGCTCTGCCCAGTGCTCTTACAGCCTGAGAGAAAATCTCTTACCAAGCCCTGTGAAACGCACTTTGTTGTTGGCCTGATCTAGCTGAAGTAGAACTTCTGCTCTGGGTGTGCTCCATTGGCCTAGAGCTGCCTGGCCCAAAGGGCCGCCTTGTTTGCAAAGGGGCAGAGAGGCCCCAAAGCATCTTGCTTCCAGCTCTTCGGGAAGCTAAGAAACATCTGGCGTTGCCCAGTGCTCTTACAGCCTACCGTGAACATCTCTTACCAAGGCCTGTGAAACGCAGTTTGTTGGTGGCCTGAACTGGCCGAAGTAGAACTTCTGCTCTGGGTGTGCTCCACTGGCCTAGAGCTACCTGCCCCAAAGGGCTGCCTTGATTCCAAAGTGAGAGAGTGGCACCAAAGCATCTTGCTTCCAGCTCTTCGGGAAGCTAAGAAACATCTGGCGTTGCCCAGTGCTCTTACAGCCTACCGGGAACATCTCTTACCAAGGCCTGTGAAACGCCGTTTCCTGGCAGGCCTGATTTGGCTGAAGTAGAACTTCTGCTCTGGGTGTGCTCCATTGCCCTAGAGCTGCCAGGCCCAAGGTGCTGCCTTGTTTCCAAAGGGGCAGAGAGGCCCCAAAGCATCTTGCTTCCAGCTCTCTGGGAAGCTAAGAACCAACTCGCTCTGCCCCGTGCTCTTACAGCCTACCGGGAACATGTCTTTGAAAGGCCTGTGAAACGCAGTTTCTTGGCAGGCCTCATCTGGCTGAAGTAGAACTCCGGCTCTGGGTGTGCTCCATTGCCCTAGAGCTGCCAGGCCCCAAGTGCTGCCCTGTTTCCAAGGGGCAGAGAGGCCCAAAGCATCTTGCTTCCCGGTCTTTGCGAAGCTAAGAAACAACTGGCTCTGCCCAGTGCTCTTACACCTACCGGGAACCTCTCTTACCAAGGCCTGTCAAACGCTGTTTTTTTGCAGGCCTGATCAGGCTGAAGTAGAACTCCTGCTCTGCGTGTGCTCCATTGGCCTAGAGCTTCCCGACCCAAAAGGCTGCCTTGTTCCCAAACGGGCAGAGGGGTCCCAAGCATCTTGCTTCCAGCTTTTCAGGAAGGTAAGAAACAACTGGCTCTGCCCAGTGCTCTTACAGCCTACCGGGAACATCTCTTACCAAGGCCTGTGAAACGCAGTTTCCTGGCAGGCCTGATCTGGCTGAAGTAGAACTTCTGCTCTGGGCGTGCTCCATTGCCCTAGAGCTGCCAGGCCCAAGGTGCTGCCTTGATTCCAAAGACGGAGAGTGGACCCAAAGCATCTTGCTCCCAGCTCTTCGGGAAGCTAAGAAACAGCTGGCTCTGCCCAGTGCTCTTACAGCCTAAGAGAACATCTCTTTGAAAGGCCTGTGAAACGCAGTTTCTTGGCAGGCCTGACCTGGCTGAAGTAGAACTTCTGTTCTGGTTGTGCTACATAGGCCTAGAGCTACCAGGACCTAAGGGCTGCCTTGTTTCCAAAGGGTGAGAGAGGCCCCAAAGCATCTTGCCTCCAGCACTTTGGGAAGCTAAAAAACAACTGGTTCTGCCCAGTGCTCTCACAGCCTACCGTGAACATCTCTTACCAAGGGCTGTGAAACGCAGTTTCTGGGCAGGACTGATCTGCCTGAAGTAGAACTTCTGCTGTGGGTGTGCTCCATTGGCCTAGAGCTGCCAGGCCCAAACGGCTGCCTTGTGTCCAAAGGGAGAGAGAGGCCCCAAAGCATCTTGCTTCCAGCTCTGTGGGAAGCTAAAGCAACTGGCTCTCCACAGTGCTCTCAGAGCCTACCGGTAACATCTCTTACCAAGGCCTGTGAAACGCAGTTTCTTGGCAGGCCTGATCTGGCTGAAGTAGAACTCCTGCTCTGGGCGTGCTACTTTGGCCTAGAGCTGCCAGGCCCAAAGGGCCGCCTTGTTTCCAAAGGGCCTGAGAGTCCCCAAAGTATCTTGCTTCCAAATCTTTGGGAAGCTAAGAAACAACTGGCTCTGCACAGTGCTCTCACAGCCTACCGGCAACGTGACAGAGAAAGGCCTGTGAGACGCAGTTTCTTGGAAGGCCTGATCTGGCTGAGGTAGAACTTCTGCTCTGGGTGTGCTCCATTGGCCTAGAGCTGAAAGGCCCAAAGGTCGGCCTTGTTGGCAAAGGGGCAGGGAGCCCCCAAAGCATCTTGCTTCCAGCTCTTTGGGAAGCTAATAAACAACTGGCTCTGCCCAGTGCTCTTACAGCCTGAGAGAAAATCTCTTACCAAGGCCTGTGAAACGCACTTTGTTGGTGGCCTGATCTAGCTGAAGTAGAACTTCTACTCTGGGTGTGCTCCATTGGCCTAGAGCTGCCTGGCCCAAAGGGCCGCCTTGTTTGCAAAGGGGCAGAGAGGCCCCAAAGCATCTTGCTTCCAGCTCTTCGGGAAGCTAAGAAACATCTGGCGTTGCCCAGTGCTCTTACAGCCTACCGGGAACATCTCTTACCAAGGCCTGTGAAACGCAGTTTGTTGGTGGCCTGAACTGGCCGAAGTAGAACTTCTGCTCTGGGTGTGCTCCACTGGCCTAGAGCTGCCAGGCCCAAGGTGCTGCCTTGTTTCCAAAGGGGCAGAGAGGCCCCAAAGCATCTTGCTTCCAGCTCTCTGGGAAGCTAAGAACCAACTCGTTCTGCCCCGTGCTCTTACAGCCTACCGGGAACATGTCTTTGAAAGGCCTGTGAAACGCAGTTTCTTGGCAGGCCTCATCTGGCTGAAGTAGAACTCCGGCTCTGGGTGTGCTCCATTGCCCTAGAGCTGCCAGGCCCCAAGTGCTGCCCTGTTTCCAAGGGGCAGAGAGGCCCAAAGCATCTTGCTTCCCGGTCTTTGCGAAGCTAAGAAACAACTGGCTCTGCCCAGTGCTCTTACACCTACCGGGAACATCTCTTACCAAGGCCTGTCAAACGCTGTTTCTTTGCAGGCCTGATCAGGCTGAAGTAGAACTCCTGCTCTGCGTGTGCTCCATTGGCCTAGAGCTTCCCGACCCAAAAGGCTGCCTTGTTCCCAAACGGGCAGAGGGGTCCCAAGCGTCTTGCTTCCAGCTTTTCAGGAAGGTAAGAAACAACTGGCTCTGCCCAGTGCTCTTACAGCCTACCGGGAACATCTCTTACCAAGGCCTGTGAAACGCAGTTTCCTGGCAGGCCTGATCTGGCTGAAGTAGAACTTCTGCTCTGGGTGTGCTCCATTGCCCTAGAGCTGCCAGGACCAAAGGGCTGCCTTGTTTCCAAAGACGGAGAGTGGACCCAAAGCATCTTGCTCCCAGCTCTTCGGGAAGCTAAGAAACAGCTGGCTCTGCCCAGTGCTCTTACAGCCTAAGAGAACATCTCTTTGAAAGGCCTGTGAAATGCAGTTTCTTGGCAGGCCTGACCTGGCTGAAGTAGAACTTCTGTTCTGGTTGTGCTACATAGGCCTAGAGCTACGAAGGACCTAAGGGCTGCCTTGTTTCCAAAGGGTGAGAGAGGCCCCAAAGCATCTTGCCTCCAGCACTTTGGGAAGCTAAAAAACAACTGGTTCTGCCCAGTGCTCTCACAGCCTACCGTGAACATCTCTTACCAAGGGCTGTGAAACGCAGTTTCTGGGCAGGACTGATCTGCCTGAAGTAGAACTTCTGCTGTGGGTGTGCTCCATTGGCCTAGAGCTGCCAGGCGCAAACGGCTGCCTTGTGTCCAAAGCGAGAGAGAGGGCCCAAAGCATCTTGCTTCCAGCTCTGTGGGAAGCTAAAGCAACTGGCTCTCCACAGTGCTCTCACAGCCTACCGGGAACATCTCTTACCAAGGCCTGTGAAACGCAGTTTCTTGGCAGGCCTGATCTGGCTGAAGTAGAACTCCTGCTCTGGGCGTGCTATTTTGGCCTAGAGCTGCCAGGCCCAAAGGGCCGCCTTGTTTCCAAAGGGGCTGAGAGTCCCCAAAGTATCTTGCTTCCAAATCTTTGGGAAGCTAAGAAACAACTGGCTCTGCACAGTGCTCTCACAGCCTACCGGCAACGTGACAGAGAAAGGCCTGTGAGACGCAGTTTCTTGGCAGGCCTGATCTGGCTGAGGTAGAACTTCTGCTCTGGGTGTGCTCCATTGCCCTAGAGCTGAAAGGCCCAAAGGGCTGCCTTGTTTCCAAAGGGGGAGAGAGGCCCCAAAGCATCTTGCTTCCACCTCTTGGGAAGCTAAGAAACAACTGGCTGTGCCCAGTGCTCTTATAGCCTAAGAGAACATCTCTTATCACGGCCTGTGAAACGCACTTTCTAGGCAGGCCTGATCTGGAAGAAGTAGAACTTCTGCTCTGGTTGTGCTCCATTGCCCTAGAGCTGCCAGACCCAACGTGCTGCCTTGTTTCCAAAGGAGCAGAGAGGCCCCAAAGCGTCTTGCTTCCAGCTGTTTGGGAAACAAGGAAACAACTGGCTCTGCACCGTGCTCTCACAGCCTACCGGAAACGTCACATACAAAGGCCTCTGAAATGCAGTTCCACGGCAGGCCTGATCTGGCTGAAGTAGGACTTCTGCTCTGGCTGTGCTCCATTGGCCTAGAGCTGAAAGGCCCAAAGGGATGCCTTGTTTGCAAAGGGGCAGAGAGGCCCGAAAGCATCTTGCTTCCAGCTCTTTGGGAAGCTAAGAAACAACTGTCTCTGCCCAGTGCTCTGACAGAGTACCGGCAACATCTCTTACCAAAGCCTTTGAAACGCAGTTTCTTGGCAGGCCTTATCTGGCTGAGGTAGAACTTCTGCTCTGGGTGTGCTCCATTGGCCTAGAGCTGAAAGGCCCAAAGGTCGGCCTTGTTGGCAAAGGGGCAGGGAGCCCCCAAAGCATCTTGCTTCCAGCTTTTGGGAAGCTAAGAAACAACTGGCTCTGCCCAGTGCTCTTACAGCCTGAGAGAAAATCTCTTACCAAGGCCTGTGAAACGCACTTTGTTGGTGGCCTGATCTAGCTGAAGTAGAACTTCTGCTCTGGGTGTGCTCCATTGGCCTAGAGCTGCCTGGCCCAAAGGGCCGCCTTGTTTGCAAAGGGGATGAGAGGCCCCAAAGCATCTTGCTTCCAGCTCTTCGGGAAGCTAAGAAACATCTGGCGTTGCCCAGTGCTCTTACAGCCTACCGGGAACATCTCTTACCAAGGCCTGTGAAACGCAGTTTGTTGGTGGCCTGAACTGGCCGAAGTAGAACTTCTGCTCTGGGTGTGCTCCACTGGCCTAGAGCTACCTGCCCCAAAGGGCTGCCTTGATTCCAAAGTGAGAGAGTGGCACCAAAGCATCTTGCTTCCAGCTCTTCGGGAAGCTAAGAAACATCTGGCGTTGCCCAGTGCTCTTACAGCCTACCGGGAACATCTCTTACCAAGGCCTGTGAAACGCCGTTTCCTGGCAGGCCTGATTTGGCTGAAGTAGAACTTCTGCTCTGGGTGTGCTCCATTGCCCTAGAGCTGCCAGGCCCAAGGTGCTGCCTTGTTTCCAAAGGGGCAGAGAGGCCCCAAAGCATCTTGCTTCCAGCTCTCTGGGAAGCTAAGAACCAACTCGCTCTGCCCCGTGCTCTTACAGCCTACCGGGAACATGTCTTTGAAAGGCCTGTGAAACGCAGTTTCTTGGCAGGCCTCATCTGGCTGAAGTAGAACTCCGGCTCTGGGTGTGCTCCATTGCCCTAGAGCTGCCAGGCCCCAAGTGCTGCCCTGTTTCCAAGGGGCAGAGAGGCCCAAAGCATCTTGCTTCCCGGTCTTTGCGAAGCTAAGAAACAACTGGCTCTGCCCAGTGCTCTTACACCTACCGGGAACCTCTCTTATCAAGGCCTGTCAAACGCTGTTTTTTTGCAGGCCTGATCAGGCTGAAGTAGAACTCCTGCTCTGCGTGTGCTCCATTGGCCTAGAGCTTCCCGACCCAAAAGGCTGCCTTGTTCCCAAACGGGCAGAGGGGTCCCAAGCATCTTGCTTCCAGCTTTTCAGGAAGGTAAGAAACAACTGGCTCTGCCCAGTGCTCTTACAGCCTACCGGGAACATCTCTTACCAAGGCCTGTGAAACGCAGTTTCCTGGCAGGCCTGATCTGGCTGAAGTAGAACTTCTGCTCTGGGCGTGCTCCATTGCCCTAGAGCTGCCAGGCCCAAGGTGCTGCCTTGATTCCAAAGACGGAGAGTGGACCCAAAGCATCTTGCTCCCAGCTCTTCGGGAAGCTAAGAAACAGCTGGCTCTGCCCAGTGCTCTTACAGCCTAAGAGAACATCTCTTTGAAAGGCCTGTGAAACGCAGTTTCTTGGCAGGCCTGACCTGGCTGAAGTAGAACTTCTGTTCTGGTTGTGCTACATAGGCCTAGAGCTACCAGGACCTAAGGGCTGCCTTGTTTCCAAAGGGTGAGAGAGGCCCCAAAGCATCTTGCCTCCAGCACTTTGGGAAGCTAAAAAACAACTGGTTCTGCCCAGTGCTCTCACAGCCTACCGTGAACATCTCTTACCAAGGGCTGTGAAACGCAGTTTCTGGGCAGGACTGATCTGCCTGAAGTAGAACTTCTGCTGTGGGTGTGCTCCATTGGCCTAGAGCTGCCAGGCCCAAACGGCTGCCTTGTGTCCAAAGGGAGAGAGAGGCCCCAAAGCATCTTGCTTCCAGCTCTGTGGGAAGCTAAAGCAACTGGCTCTCCACAGTGCTCTCACAGCCTACCGGTAACATCTCTTACCAAGGCCTGTGAAACGCAGTTTCTTGGCAGGCCTGATCTGGCTGAAGTAGAACTCCTGCTCTGGGCGTGCTACTTTGGCCTAGAGCTGCCAGGCCCAAAGGGCCGCCTTGTTTCCAAAGGGCCTGAGAGTCCCCAAAGTATCTTGCTTCCAAATCTTTGGGAAGCTAAGAAACAACTGGCTCTGCACAGTGCTCTCACAGCCTACCGGCAACGTGACAGAGAAAGGCCTGTGAGACGCAGTTTCTTGGAAGGCCTGATCTGGCTGAGGTAGAACTTCTGCTCTGGGTGTGCTCCATTGGCCTAGAGCTGAAAGGCCCAAAGGTCGGCCTTGTTGGCAAAGGGGCAGGGAGCCCCCAAAGCATCTTGCTTCCAGCTCTTTGGGAAGCTAAGAAACAACTGGCTCTGCCCAGTGCTCTTACAGCCTGAGAGAAAATCTCTTACCAAGGCCTGTGAAACGCACTTTGTTGGTGGCCTGATCTAGCTGAAGTAGAACTTCTACTCTGGGTGTGCTCCATTGGCCTAGAGCTGCCTGGCCCAAAGGGCCGCCTTGTTTGCAAAGGGGCAGAGAGGCCCCAAAGCATCTTGCTTCCAGCTCTTCGGGAAGCTAAGAAACATCTGGCGTTGCCCAGTGCTCTTACAGCCTACCGGGAACATCTCTTACCAAGGCCTGTGAAACGCAGTTTGTTGGTGGCCTGAACTGGCCGAAGTAGAACTTCTGCTCTGGGTGTGCTCCACTGGCCTAGAGCTGCCAGGCCCAAGGTGCTGCCTTGTTTCCAAAGGGGCAGAGAGGCCCCAAAGCATCTTGCTTCCAGCTCTCTGGGAAGCTAAGAACCAACTCGCTCTGCCCCGTGCTCTTACAGCCTACCGGGAACATGTCTTTGAAAGGCCTGTGAAACGCAGTTTCTTGGCAGGCCTCATCTGGCTGAAGTAGAACTCCGGCTCTGGGTGTGCTCCATTGCCCTAGAGCTGCCAGGCCCCAAGTGCTGCCCTGTTTCCAAGGGGCAGAGAGGCCCAAAGCATCTTGCTTCCCGGTCTTTGCGAAGCTAAGAAACAACTGGCTCTGCCCAGTGCTCTTACACCTACCGGGAACATCTCTTACCAAGGCCTGTCAAACGCTGTTTCTTTGCAGGCCTGATCAGGCTGAAGTAGAACTCCTGCTCTGCGTGTGCTCCATTGGCCTAGAGCTTCCCGACCCAAAAGGCTGCCTTGTTCCCAAACGGGCAGAGGGGTCCCAAGCGTCTTGCTTCCAGCTTTTCAGGAAGGTAAGAAACAACTGGCTCTGCCCAGTGCTCTTACAGCCTACCGGGAACATCTCTTACCAAGGCCTGTGAAACGCAGTTTCCTGGCAGGCCTGATCTGGCTGAAGTAGAACTTCTGCTCTGGGTGTGCTCCATTGCCCTAGAGCTGCCAGGACCAAAGGGCTGCCTTGTTTCCAAAGACGGAGAGTGGACCCAAAGCATCTTGCTCCCAGCTCTTCGGGAAGCTAAGAAACAGCTGGCTCTGCCCAGTGCTCTTACAGCCTAAGAGAACATCTCTTTGAAAGGCCTGTGAAATGCAGTTTCTTGGCAGGCCTGACCTGGCTGAAGTAGAAATTCTGTTCTGGTTGTGCTACATAGGCCTAGAGCTACGAAGGACCTAAGGGCTGCCTTGTTTCCAAAGGGTGAGAGAGGCCCCAAAGCATCTTGCCTCCAGCACTTTGGGAAGCTAAAAAACAACTGGTTCTGCCCAGTGCTCTCACAGCCTACCGTGAACATCTCTTACCAAGGGCTGTGAAACGCAGTTTCTGGGCAGGACTGATCTGCCTGAAGTAGAACTTCTGCTGTGGGTGTGCTCCATTGGGCTAGAGCTGCCAGGCGCAAACGGCTGCCTTGTGTCCAAAGCGAGAGAGAGGGCCCAAAGCATCTTGCTTCCAGCTCTGTGGGAAGCTAAAGCAACTGGCTCTCCACAGTGCTCTCACAGCCTACCGGGAACATCTCTTACCAAGGCCTGTGAAACGCAGTTTCTTGGCAGGCCTGATCTGGCTGAAGTAGAACTCCTGCTCTGGGCGTGCTATTTTGGCCTAGAGCTGCCAGGCCCAAAGGGCCGCCTTGTTTCCAAAGGGGCTGAGAGTCCCCAAAGTATCTTGCTTCCAAATCTTTGGGAAGCTAAGAAACAACTGGCTCTGCACAGTGCTCTCACAGCCTACCGGCAACGTGACAGAGAAAGGCCTGTGAGACGCAGTTTCTTGGCAGGCCTGATCTGGCTGAGGTAGAACTTCTGCTCTGGGTGTGCTCCATTGCCCTAGAGCTGAAAGGCCCAAAGGGCTGCCTTGTTTCCAAAGGGGGAGAGAGGCCCCAAAGCATCTTGCTTCCACCTCTTGGGAAGCTAAGAAACAACTGGCTGTGCCCAGTGCTCTTATAGCCTAAGAGAACATCTCTTATCAAGGCCTGTGAAACGCACTTTCTAGGCAGGCCTGATCTGGAAGAAGTAGAACTTCTGCTCTGGTTGTGCTCCATTGCCCTAGAGCTGCCAGACCCAACGTGCTGCCTTGTTTCCAAAGGGGCAGAGAGGCCCCAAAGCGTCTTGCTTCCAGCTGTTTGGGAAACAAGGAAACAACTGGCTCTGCACCGTGCTCTCACAGCCTACCGGAAACGTGACATACAAAGGCCTCTGAAATGCAGTTCCACGGCAGGCCTGATCTGGCTGAAGTAGGACTTCTGCTCTGGCTGTGCTCCATTGGCCTAGAGCTGAAAGGCCCAAAGGGATGCCTTGTTTGCAAAGGGGCAGAGAGGCCCGAAAGCATCTTGCTTCCAGCTCTTTGGGAAGCTAAGAAACAACTGTCTCTGCCCAGTGCTCTGACAGAGTACCGGCAACATCTCTTACCAAAGCCTTTGAAACGCAGTTTCTTGGCAGGCCTTATCTGGCTGAGGTAGAACTTCTGCTCTGGGTGTGCTCCATTGGCCTAGAGCTGAAAGGCCCAAAGGTCGGCCTTGTTGGCAAAGGGGCAGGGAGCCCCCAAAGCATCTTGCTTCCAGCTTTTGGGAAGCTAAGAAACAACTGGCTCTGCCCAGTGCTCTTACAGCCTGAGAGAAAATCTCTTACCAAGCCCTGTGAAACGCACTTTGTTGTTGGCCTGATCTAGCTGAAGTAGAACTTCTGCTCTGGGTGTGCTCCATTGGCCTAGAGCTGCCTGGCCCAAAGGGCCGCCTTGTTTGCAAAGGGGCAGAGAGGCCCCAAAGCATCTTGCTTCCAGCTCTTCAGGAAGCTAAGAAACATCTGGCGTTGCCCAGTGCTCTTACAGCCTACCGGGAACATCTCTTACCAAGGCCTGTGAAACGCAGTTTGTTGGTGGCCTGAACTGGCCGAAGTAGAACTTCTGCTCTGGGTGTGCTCCACTGGCCTAGAGCTACCTGCCCCAAAGGGCTGCCTTGATTCCAAAGTGAGAGAGTGGCACCAAAGCATCTTGCTTCCAGCTCTTCGGGAAGCTAAGAAACATCTGGCGTTGCCCAGTGCTCTTACAGCCTACCGGGAACATCTCTTACCAAGGCCTGTGAAACGCCGTGTCCTGGCAGGCCTGATTTCGCTGAAGTAGAACTTCTGCTCTGGGTGTGCTCCATTGCCCTAGAGCTGCCAGGCCCAAGGTGCTGCCTTGTTTCCAAAGGGGCAGAGAGGCCCCAAAGCATCTTGCTTCCAGCTCTCTGGGAAGCTAAGAACCAACTCGCTGTGCCCCGTGCTCTTACAGAATACCGGGAACATGTCTTTGAAAGGCCTGTGAAACGCAGTTTCTTGGCAGGCCTCATCTGGCTGAAGTAGAACTCCGGCTCTGGGTGTGCTCCATTGCCCTAGAGCTGCCAGGCCCCAAGTGCTGCCCTGTTTCCAAGGGGCAGAGAGGCCCAAAGCATCTTGCTTCCCTGTCTTTGCGAAGCTAAGAAACAACTGGCTCTGCCCAGTGCTCTTACACCTACCGGGAACCTCTCTTACCAAGGCCTGTCAAACGCTGTTTCTTTGCAGGCCTGATCAGGCTGAAGTAGAACTCCTGCTCTGCGTGTACTCCATTGGCCTAGAGCTTCCCGACCCAAAAGGCTGCCTTGTTCCCAAACGGGCAGAGGGGTCCCAAGCGTCTTGCTTCCAGCTTTTCAGGAAGGTAAGAAACAACTGGCTCTGCCCAGTGCTCTTACAGCCTACCGGGAACATCTCTTACCAAGGCCTGTGAAACGCAGTTTCCTGGCAGGCCTGATCTGGCTGAAGTAGAACTTCTGCTCTGGGCGTGCTCCACTGCCCTAGAGCTGCCAGGCCCAAAGGGCTGCCTTGTTTCCAAAGACGGAGAGTGGACCCAAAGCATCTTGCTCCCAGCTCTTCGGGAAGCTAAGAAACAGCTGGCTCTGCCCAGTGCTCTTACAGCCTAAGAGAACATCTCTTTGAAAGGCCTGTGAAACGCAGTTTCTTGGCAGGCCTGACCTGGCTGAAGTAGAACTTCTGTTCTGGTTGTGCTACATAGGCCTAGAGCTACCAGGACCTAAGGGCTGCCTTGTTTCCAAAGGGTGAGAGAGGCCCCAAAGCATCTTGCCTCCAGCACTTTGGGAAGCTAGAAAACAACTGGTTCTGCCCAGTGCTCTCACAGCCTACCGTGAACATCTCTTACCAAGGGCTGTGAAACGCAGTTTCTGGGCAGGACTGATCTGCCTGAAGTAGAACTTCTGCTGTGGGTGTGCTCCATTGGGCTAGAGCTGCCAGGCGCAAACGGCTGCCTTGTGTCCAAAGGGAGAGAGAGGCCCCAAAGCATCTTGCTTCCAGCTCTGTGGGAAGCTAAAGCAACTGGCTCTCCACAGTGCTCTCACAGCCTACCGGGAACATCTCTTACCAAGGCCTGTGAAACGCAGTTTCTTGGCAGGCCTGATCTGGCTGAAGTAGAACTCCTGCTCTGGGCGTGCTACTTTGGCCTAGAGCTGCCAGGCCCAAAGGGCCGCCTTGTTTCCAAAGGGGCTGAGAGTCCCCAAAGCATCTTGCTTCCAAATCTTTGGGAAGCTAAGAAACAACTGGCTCTGCACAGTGCTCTCACAGCCTACCGGCAACGTGACAGAGAAAGGCCTGTGAGACGCAGTTTCTTGGAAGGCCTGATCTGGCTGAGGTAGAACTTCTGCTCTGGGTGTACTCCATTGGCCTAGGGCTGCCAGGCCCAAAGGGCTGCCTTTATTTCCAAAGTGTGAGAGAGGCCCCAAAGCATCTTGCTTCCTGCTCTCTGGGAAGCTAAAACAACTGGCTCTGCACAGTGCTCTCAAAGCCAACCGGGAACGTCACATACAAAGGCCTGTGAAACGCAGCTTCTTGACAGGCCTTATCTGGCTGAGGTAGAACTTGTGCTCTGGGTGTGCTACTTTGGCCTAGAGCTGCCAGGCACAAAGGCTGCTTTGTTTCCAAAGGGGGAGAGAGGCCCCAAATCATGTTGCTTCCAGCTGTTTTTGAAGCTAAGAAACAACTCGCTCTGCCAGGTACTCTTACAGCCTTCCGGGAACACCTCTTACGAAGGCCTGTGAAAAGCAGTTTCTTGGCAGGCCTGATCTGGCTGAGGTAGAACTTCTGCTCTGGGTGTGCTCCATTGCCCTAGAGCTGAAAGGCCCAAAGGGCTGCCTTGTTTCCAAAGGGGGAGAGAGGCCCCAAAGCATCTTGCTTCCACCTCTTGGGAAGCTAAGAAACAACTGGCTGTGCCCAGTGCTCTTATAGCCTAAGAGAACATCTCTTATCAAGGCCTGTGAAACGCACTTTCTAGGCAGGCCTGATCTGGAAGAAGTAGAACTTCTGCTCTGGTTGTGCTCCATTGCCCTAGAGCTGCCAGACCCAACGTGCTGCCTTGTTTCCAAAGGGGCAGAGAGGCCCCAAAGCGTCTTGCTTCCAGCTGTTTGGGAAACAAGGAAACAACTGGCTCTGCACCGTGCTCTCACAGCCTACCGGGAACGTCACATACAAAGGCCTCTGAAACGCAGTTCCACGGCAGGCCTGATCTGGCTGAAGTAGGACTTCTGCTCTGGCTGTGCTCCATTGGCCTAGAGCTGAAAGGCCCAAAGGGATGCCTTGTTTGCAAAGGGGCAGAGAGGCCCCGAAGCATCTTGCTTCCAGCTCTTTGGGAAGCTAAGAAACAACTGTCTCTGCCCAGTGCTCTGACAGAGTACCGGCAACATCTCTTACCAAAGCCTTTGAAACGCAGTTTCTTGGCAGGCCTTATCTGGCTGAGGTAGAACTTCTGCTCTGGGTGTGCTCCATTGGCCTAGAGCTGAAAGGCCCAAAGGTCGGCCTTGTTGGCAAAGGGGCAGGGAGCCCCCAAAGCATCTTGCTTCCAGCTCTTTGGGAAGCTAAGAAACAACTGGCTCTGCCCAGTGCTCTTACAGCCTGAGAGAAAATCTCTTACCAAGCCCTGTGAAACGCACTTTGTTGTTGGCCTGATCTAGCTGAAGTAGAACTTCTGCTCTGGGTGTGCTCCATTGGCCTAGAGCTGCCAGGCCCAAAGGGATGCCTTGTTTGCAAAGGGGCAGAGAGGCCCCAAAGCATCTTGCTTCCAGCTCTTCGGGAAGCTAAGAAACATCTGGCATTGCCCAGTGCTCTTACAGCCTACCGGGAACATCTCTTACCAAGGCCTGTGAAACGCAGTTTGTTGGTGGCCTGAACTGGCCGAAGTAGAACTTCTGCTCTGGGTGTGCTCCACTGGCCTAGAGCTACCTGCCCCAAAGGGCTGCCTTGATTCCAAAGTGAGAGAGTGGCACCAAAGCATCTTGCTTCCAGCTCTTCGGGAAGCTAAGAAACATCTGGCGTTGCCCAGTGCTCTTACAGCCTACCGGGATCATCTCTTACCAAGGCCTGTGAAACGCAGTTTGTTGGTGGCCTGAACTGGCCGAAGTAGAACTTCTGCTCTGGGTGTGCTCCATTGGCCTAGAGCTGCCTGGCCCAAGGTGCTGCCTTGTTTCCAAAGGGGCAGAGAGGCCCCAAAGCATCTTGCTTCCAGCTCTCTGGGAAGCTAAGAACCAACTCGCTCTGCCCCGTGCTCTTACAGCCTACCGGGAACATGTCTTTGAAAGGCCTGTGAAACGAAGTTTCTTGGCAGGCCTCATCTGGCTGAAGTAGAACTCCGGCTCTGGGTGTGCTCCATTGCCCTAGAGCTGCCAGGCCCAAAGTGCTGCCCTGTTTCCAAGGGGCAGAGAGGCCCAAAGCATCTTGCTTCCCGGTCTTTGCGAAGCTAAGAAACAACTGGCTCTGCCCAGTGCTCTTACACCTACCGGGAACATCTCTTACCAAGGCCTGTCAAACGCTGTTTCTTTGCAGGCCTGATCAGGCTGAAGTAGAACTCCTGCTCTGCGTGTGCTCCATTGGCCTGGAGCTTCCCGACCCAAAAGGCTGCCTTGTTCCCAAACGGGCAGAGGGGTCCCAAGCATCTTGCTTCCAGCTTTTCAGGAAGGTAAGAAACAACTGGCTCTGCCCAGTGCTCTTACAGCCTACCGGGAACATCTCTTACCAAGGCCTGTGAAACGCAGTTTCCTGGCAGGCCTGATCTGGCTGAAGTAGAACTTCTGCTCTGGGCGTGCTCCACTGCCCTAGAGCTGCCAGGCCCAAAGGGCTGCCTTGTTTCCAAAGACGGAGAGTGGACCCAAAGCATCTTGCTCCCAGCTCTTCGGGAAGCTAAGAAACAGCTGGCTCTGCCCAGTGCTCTTACAGCCTAAGAGAACATCTCTTTGAAAGGCCTGTGAAACGCAGTTTCTTGGCAGGCCTGACCTGGCTGAAGTAGAACTTCTGTTCTGGTTGTGCTACATAGGCCTAGAGCTACCAGGACCTAAGGGCTGCCTTGTTTCCAAAGGGTGAGAGAGGCCCCAAAGCATCTTGCCTCCAGCACTTTGGGAAGCTAAAAAACAACTGGTTCTGCCCAGTGCTCTCACAGCCTACCGTGAACATCTCTTACCAAGGGCTGTGAAACGCAGTTTCTGGGCAGGACTGATCTGCCTGAAGTAGAACTTCTGCTGTGGGTGTGCTCCATTGGGCTAGAGCTGCCAGGCGCAAACGGCTGCCTTGTGTCCAAAGGGAGAGAGAGGCCCCAAAGCATCTTGCTTCCAGCTCTGTGGGAAGCTAAAGCAACTGGCTCTCCACAGTGCTCTCACAGCCTACCGGGAACATCTCTTACCAAGGCCTGTGAAACGCAGTTTCTTGGCAGGCCTGATCTGGCTGAAGTAGAACTCCTGCTCTGGGCGTGCTACTTTGGCCTAGAGCTGCCAGGCCCAAAGGGCCGCCTTGTTTCCAAAGGGGCTGAGAGTCCCCAAAGCATCTTGCTTCCAAATCTTTGGGAAGCTAAGAAACAACTGGCTCTGCACAGTGCTCTCACAGCCTACCGGCAACGTGACAGAGAAAGGCCTGTGAGACGCAGTTTCTTGGAAGGCCTGATCTGGCTGAGGTAGAACTTCTGCTCTGGGTGTACTCCATTGGCCTAGGGCTGCCAGGCCCAAAGGGCTGCCTTTATTTCCAAAGTGTGAGAGAGGCCCCAAAGCATCTTGCTTCCTGCTCTCTGGGAAGCTAAAACAACTGGCTCTGCACAGTGCTCTCAAAGCCAACCGGGAACGTCACATACAAAGGCCTGTGAAACGCAGCTTCTTGACAGGCCTTATCTGGCTGAGGTAGAACTTGTGCTCTGGGTGTGCTACTTTGGCCTAGAGCTGCCAGGCACAAAGGCTGCTTTGTTTCCAAAGGGGGAGAGAGGCCCCAAATCATGTTGCTTCCAGCTGTTTTTGAAGCTAAGAAACAACTCGCTCTGCCAGGTACTCTTACAGCCTTCCGGGAACACCTCTTACGAAGGCCTGTGAAAAGCAGTTTCTTGGCAGGCCTGATCTGGCTGAGGTAGAACTTCTGCTCTGAGCGTGCTACTTTGGCCTAGAGCTGCCAGGCCCAAAGGGCCGCCTTGTTTCCAAAGGGGCAGAGAGGCCCCAAAGTATCTTGCTTCCAAATCTTTGGGAAGCTAAGAAACAACTGGCTCTGCACAGTGCTCTCACAGCCTACCGGCAACGTGACAGAGAAAGGCCTGTGAGACGCAGTTTCTTGGCAGGCCTGATCTGGCTGAGGTAGAACTTCTGCTCTGGGTGTGCTCCATTGCCCTAGAGCTGAAAGGCCCTAAAGGGATGCCTTGTTTGCAAAGGGGCAGAGAGGCCCCAAAGCATCTTGCTTCCAGCTCATTGGGAAGCTAAGAAACAACTGTCTCTGCCCAGTGCTCTGACAGAGTACCGGCAACATCTCTTACCAAAGCCTTTGAAACGCAGTTTCTTGGCAGGCCTTATCTGGCTGAGGTAGAACTTCTGCTCTGGGTGTGCTCCATTGGCCTAGAGCTGAAAGGCCCAAAGGTCGGCCTTGTTGGCAAAGGGGCAGGGAGCCCCCAAAGCATCTTGCTTCCAGCTCTTTGGGAAGCTAAGAAACAACTGGCTCTGCCCAGTGCTCTTACAGCCTGAGAGAAAATCTCTTACCAAGGCCTGTGAAACGCACTTTGTTGGTGGCCTGATCTAGCTGAAGTAGAACTTCTGCTCTGGGTGTGCTCCATTGGCCTAGAGCTGCCTGGCCCAAAGGGCCGCCTTGTTTGCAAAGGGGCAGAGAGGCCCCAAAGCATCTTGCTTCCAGCTCTTCGGGAAGCTAAGAAACATCTGGCGTTGCCCAGTGCTCTTACAGCCTACCGGGAACATCTCTTACCAAGGCCTGTGAAACGCAGTTTGTTGGTGGCCTGAACTGGCCGAAGTAGAACTTCTGCTCTGGGTGTGCTCCACTGGCCTAGAGCTACCTGCCCCAAAGGGCTGCCTTGATTCCAAAGTGAGAGAGTGGCACCAAAGCATCTTGCTTCCAGCTCTTCGGGAAGCTAAGAAACATCTGGCGTTGCCCAGTGCTCTTACAGCCTACCGGGAACATCTCTTACCAAGGCCTGTGAAACGCCGTTTCCTGGCAGGCCTGATTTGGCTGAAGTAGAACTTCTGCTCTGGGTGTGCTCCATTGCCCTAGAGCTGCCAGGCCCAAGGTGCTGCCTTGTTTCCAAAGGGGCAGAGAGGCCCCAAAGCATCTTGCTTCCAGCTCTCTGGGAAGCTAAGAACCAACTCGCTCTGCCCCGTGCTCTTACAGCCTACCGGGAACATGTCTTTGAAAGGCCTGTGAAACGCAGTTTCTTGGCAGGCCTCATCTGGCTGAAGTAGAACTCCGGCTCTGGGTGTGCTCCATTGCCCTAGAGCTGCCAGGCCCCAAGTGCTGCCCTGTTTCCAAGGGGCAGAGAGGCCCAAAGCATCTTGCTTCCCAGTCTTTGCGAAGCTAAGAAACAACTGGCTCTGCCCAGTGCTCTTACACCTACCGGGAACATCTCTTACCAAGGCCTGTCAAACGCTGTTTCTTTGCAGGCCTGATCAGGCTGAAGTAGAACTCCTGCTCTGCGTGTGCTCCATTGGCCTAGAGCTTCCCGACCCAAAAGGCTGCCTTGTTCCCAAACGGGCAGAGGGGTCCCAAGCATCTTGCTTCCAGCTTTTCAGGAAGGTAAGAAACAACTGGCTCTGCCCAGTGCTCTTACAGCCTACCGGGAACATCTCTTACCAAGGCCTGTGAAACGCAGTTTCCTGGCAGGCCTGATCTGGCTGAAGTAGAACTTCTGCTCTGGGTGTGCTCCATTGCCCTAGAGCTGCCAGGCCCAAAGGGCTGCCTTGTTTCCAAAGACGGAGAGTGGACCCAAAGCATCTTGCTCCCAGCTCTTCGGGAAGCTAAGAAACAGCTGGCTCTGCCCAGTGCTCTGACAGCCTAAGAGAACATCTCTTTGAAAGGCCTGTGAAACGCAGTTTCTTGGCAGGCCTGACCTGGCTGAAGTAGAACTTCTGTTCTGGTTGTGCTACATAGGCCTAGAGCTACCAGGACCTAAGGGCTGCCTTGTTTCCAAAGGGTGAGAGAGGCCCCAAAGCATCTTGCCTCCAGCACTTTGGGAAGCTAAAAAACAACTGGTTCTGCCCAGTGCTCTCACAGCCTACCGTGAACATCTCTTACCAAGGGCTGTGAAACGCAGTTTCTGGGCAGGACTGATCTGCCTGAAGTAGAACTTCTGCTGTGGGTGTGCTCCATTGGCCTAGAGCTGCCAGGCGCAAACGGCTGCCTTGTGTCCAAAGGGAGAGAGAGGCCCCAAAGCATCTTGCTTCCAGCTCTGTGGGAAGCTAAAGCAACTGGCTCTCCACAGTGCTCTCACAGCCTACCGGGAACATCTCTTACCAAGGCCTGTGAAACGCAGTTTCTTGGCAGGCCTGATCTGGCTGAAGTAGAACTCCTGCTCTGGGCGTGCTACTTTGGCCTAGAGCTGCCAGGCCCAAAGGGCCGCCTTGTTTCCAAAGGGGCTGAGAGTCCCCAAAGCATCTTGCTTCCAAATCTTTGGGAAGCTAAGAAACAACTGGCTCTGCACAGTGCTCTCACAGCCTACCGGCAACGTGACAGAGAAAGGCCTGTGAGACGCAGTTTCTTGGAAGGCCTGATCTGGCTGAGGTAGAACTTCTGCTCTGGGTGTACTCCATTGGCCTAGGGCTGCCAGGCCCAAAGGGCTGCCTTTATTTCCAAAGTGTGAGAGAGGCCCCAAAGCATCTTGCTTCCTGCTCTCTGGGAAGCTAAAACAACTGGCTCTGCACAGTGCTCTCAAAGCCAACCGGGAACGTCACATACAAAGGCCTGTGAAACGCAGCTTCTTGACAGGCCTTATCTGGCTGAGGTAGAACTTGTGCTCTGGGTGTGCTACTTTGGCCTAGAGCTGCCAGGCACAAAGGCTGCTTTGTTTCCAAAGGGGGAGAGAGGCCCCAAATCATGTTGCTTCCAGCTGTTTTTGAAGCTAAGAAACAACTCGCTCTGCCAGGTACTCTTACAGCCTTCCGGGAACACCTCTTACGAAGGCCTGTGAAAAGCAGTTTCTTGGCAGGCCTGATCTGGCTGAGGTAGAACTTCTGCTCTGGGTGTGCTCCATTGCCCTAGAGCTGAAAGGCCCAAAGGGCTGCCTTGTTTCCAAAGGGGGAGAGAGGCCCCAAAGCATCTTGCTTCCACCTCTTGGGAAGCTAAGAAACAACTGGCTGTGCCCAGTGCTCTTATAGCCTAAGAGAACATCTCTTATCAAGGCCTGTGAAACGCACTTTCTAGGCAGGCCTGATCTGGAAGAAGTAGAACTTCTGCTCTGGTTGTGCTCCATTGCCCTAGAGCTGCCAGACCCAACGTGCTGCCTTGTTTCCAAAGGGGCAGAGAGGCCCCAAAGCGTCTTGCTTCCAGCTGTTTGGGAAACAAGGAAACAACTGGCTCTGCACCGTGCTCTCACAGCCTACCGGGAAGGTCACATACAAAGGCCTCTGAAACGCAGTTCCACGGCAGGCCTGATCTGGCTGAAGTAGGACTTCTGCTCTGGCTGTGCTCCATTGGCCTAGAGCTGAAAGGCCCAAAGGGATGCCTTGTTTGCAAAGGGGCAGAGAGGCCCCGAAGCATCTTGCTTCCAGCTCTTTGGGAAGCTAAGAAACAACTGTCTCTGCCCAGTGCTCTGACAGAGTACCGGCAACATCTCTTACCAAAGCCTTTGAAACGCAGTTTCTTGGCAGGCCTTATCTGGCTGAGGTAGAACTTCTGCTCTGGGTGTGCTCCATTGGCCTAGAGCTGAAAGGCCCAAAGGTCGGCCTTGTTGGCAAAGGGGCAGGGAGCCCCCAAAGCATCTTGCTTCCAGCTCTTTGGGAAGCTAAGAAACAACTGGCTCTGCCCAGTGCTCTTACAGCCTGAGAGAAAATCTCTTACCAAGCCCTGTGAAACGCACTTTGTTGGTGGCCTGATCTAGCTGAAGTAGAACTTCTGCTCTGGGTGTGCTCCATTGGCCTAGAGCTGCCTGGCCCAAAGGGCCGCCTTGTTTGCAAAGGGGCAGAGAGGCCCCAAAGCATCTTGCTTCCAGCTCTTCGGGAAGCTAAGAAACATCTGGCGTTGCCCAGTGCTCTTACAGCCTACCGGGAACATCTCTTACCAAGGCCTGTGAAACGCAGTTTGTTGGTGGCCTGAACTGGCCGAAGTAGAACTTCTGCTCTGGGTGTGCTCCACTGGCCTAGAGCTACCTGCCCCAAAGGGCTGCCTTGATTCCAAAGTGAGAGAGTGGCACCAAAGCATCTTGCTTCCAGCTCTTCGGGAAGCTAAGAAACATCTGGCGTTGCCCAGTGCTCTTACAGCCTACCGGGATCATCTCTTACCAAGGCCTGTGAAACGCAGTTTGTTGGTGGCCTGAACTGGCCGAAGTAGAACTTCTGCTCTGGGTGTGCTCCATTGGCCTAGAGCTGCCTGGCCCAAGGTGCTGCCTTGTTTCCAAAGGGACAGAGAGGCCCCAAAGCATCTTGCTTCCAGCTCTCTGGGAAGCTAAGAACCAACTCGCTCTGCCCCGTGCTCTTACAGCCTACTGGGAACATGTCTTTGAAAGGCCTGTGAAACGCAGTTTCTTGGCAGGCCTCATCTGGCTGAAGTAGAACTCCGGCTCTGGGTGTGCTCCATTGCCCTAGAGCTGCCAGGCCCCAAGTGCTGCACTGTTTCCAAGGGGCAGAGAGGCCCAAAGCATCTTGCTTCCCGGTCTTTGCGAAGCTAAGAAACAACTGGCTCTGCCCAGTGCTCTTACACCTACCGGGAACATCTCTTACCAAGGCCTGTCAAACGCTGTTTCTTTGCAGGCCTGATCAGGCTGAAGTAGAACTCCTGCTCTGCGTGTGCTCCATTGGCCTAGAGCTTCCCGACCCAAAAGGCTGCCTTGTTCCCAAACGGGCAGAGGGGTCCCAAGCATCTTGCTTCCAGCTTTTCAGGAAGGTAAGAAACAACTGGCTCTGCCCAGTGCTCTTACAGCCTACCGGGAACATCTCTTACCAAGGCCTGTGAAACGCAGTTTCCTGGCAGGCCTGATCTGGCTGAAGTAGAACTTCTGCTCTGGGCGTGCTCCACTGCCCTAGAGCTGCCAGGCCCAAAGGGCTGCCTTGTTTCCAAAGACGGAGAGTGGACCCAAAGCATCTTGCTCCCAGCTCTTCGGGAAGCTAAGAAACAGCTGGCTCTGCCCAGTGCTCTTACAGCCTAAGAGAACATCTCTTTGAAAGGCCTGTGAAACGCAGTTTCTTGGCAGGCCTGACCTGGCTGAAGTAGAACTTCTGTTCTGGTTGTGCTACATAGGCCTAGAGCTACCAGGACCTAAGGGCTGCCTTGTTTCCAAAGGGTGAGAGAGGCCCCAAAGCATCTTGCCTCCAGCACTTTGGGAAGCTAAAAAACAACTGGTTCTGCCCAGTGCTCTCACAGCCTACCGTGAACATCTCTTACCAAGGGCTGTGAAACGCAGTTTCTGGGCAGGACTGATCTGCCTGAAGTAGAACTTCTGCTGTGGGTGTGCTCCATTGGCCTAGAGCTGCCAGGCGCAAACGGCTGCCTTGTGTCCAAAGGGAGAGAGAGGCCCCAAAGCATCTTGCTTCCAGCTCTGTGGGAAGCTAAAGCAACTGGCTCTCCACAGTGCTCTCACAGCCTACCGGGAACATCTCTTACCAAGGCCTGTGAAACGCAGTTTCTTGGCAGGCCTGATCTGGCTGAAGTAGAACTCCTGCTCTGAGCGTGCTACTTTGGCCTAGAGCTGCCAGGCCCAAAGGGCCGCCTTGTTTCCAAAGGGGCTGAGAGTCCCCAAAGTATCTTGCTTCCAAATCTTTGGGAAGCTAAGAAACAACTGGCTCTGCACAGTGCTCTCACAGCCTACCGGCAACGTGACAGAGAAAGGCCTGTGAGACGCAGTTTCTTGGCAGGCCTGATCTGGCTGAGGTAGAACTTCTGCTCTGGGTGTGCTCCATTGCCCTAGAGCTGAAAGGCCCTAAAGGGATGCCTTGTTTGCAAAGGGGCAGAGAGGCCCCAAAGCATCTTGCTTCCAGCTCATTGGGAAGCTAAGAAACAACTGTCTCTGCCCAGTGCTCTGACAGAGTACCGGCAACATCTCTTACCAAAGCCTTTGAAACGCAGTTTCTTGGCAGGCCTTATCTGGCTGAGGTAGAACTTCTGCTCTGGGTGTGCTCCATTGGCCTAGAGCTGAAAGGCCCAAAGGTCGGCCTTGTTGGCAAAGGGGCAGGGAGCCCCCAAAGCATCTTGCTTCCAGCTCTTTGGGAAGCTAAGAAACAACTGGCTCTGCCCAGTGCTCTTACAGCCTGAGAGAAAATCTCTTACCAAGGCCTGTGAAACGCACTTTGTTGGTGGCCTGATCTAGCTGAAGTAGAACTTCTGCTCTGGGTGTGCTCCATTGGCCTAGAGCTGCCTGGCCCAAAGGGCCGCCTTGTTTGCAAAGGGGCAGAGAGGCCCCAAAGCATCTTGCTTCCAGCTCTTCGGGAAGCTAAGAAACATCTGGCGTTGCCCAGTGCTCTTACAGCCTACCGGGAACATCTCTTACCAAGGCCTGTGAAACGCAGTTTGTTGGTGGCCTGAACTGGCCGAAGTAGAACTTCTGCTCTGGGTGTGCTCCACTGGCCTAGAGCTACCTGCCCCAAAGGGCTGCCTTGATTCCAAAGTGAGAGAGTGGCACCAAAGCATCTTGCTTCCAGCTCTTCGGGAAGCTAAGAAACATCTGGCGTTGCCCAGTGCTCTTACAGCCTACCGGGAACATCTCTTACCAAGGCCTGTGAAACGCCGTTTCCTGGCAGGCCTGATTTGGCTGAAGTAGAACTTCTGCTCTGGGTGTGCTCCATTGCCCTAGAGCTGCCAGGCCCAAGGTGCTGCCTTGTTTCCAAAGGGGCAGAGAGGCCCCAAAGCATCTTGCTTCCAGCTCTCTGGGAAGCTAAGAACCAACTCGCTCTGCCCCGTGCTCTTACAGCCTACCGGGAACATGTCTTTGAAAGGCCTGTGAAACGCAGTTTCTTGGCAGGCCTCATCTGGCTGAAGTAGAACTCCGGCTCTGGGTGTGCTCCATTGCCCTAGAGCTGCCAGGCCCCAAGTGCTGCCCTGTTTCCAAGGGGCAGAGAGGCCCAAAGCATCTTGCTTCCCAGTCTTTGCGAAGCTAAGAAACAACTGGCTCTGCCCAGTGCTCTTACACCTACCGGGAACATCTCTTACCAAGGCCTGTCAAACGCTGTTTGTTTGCAGGCCTGATCAGGCTGAAGTAGAACTCCTGCTCTGCGTGTGCTCCATTGGCCTAGAGCTTCCCGACCCAAAAGGCTGCCTTGTTCCCAAACGGGCAGAGGGGTCCCAAGCATCTTGCTTCCAGCTTTTCAGGAAGGTAAGAAACAACTGGCTCTGCCCAGTGCTCTTACAGCCTACCGGGAACATCTCTTACCAAGGCCTGTGAAACGCAGTTTCCTGGCAGGCCTGATCTGGCTGAAGTAGAACTTCTGCTCTGGGTGTGCTCCATTGCCCTAGAGCTGCCAGGCCCAAAGGGCTGCCTTGTTTCCAAAGACGGAGAGTGGACCCAAAGCATCTTGCTCCCAGCTCTTCGGGAAGCTAAGAAACAGCTGGCTCTGCCCAGTGCTCTGACAGCCTAAGAGAACATCTCTTTGAAAGGCCTGTGAAACGCAGTTTCTTGGCAGGCCTGACCTGGCTGAAGTAGAACTTCTGTTCTGGTTGTGCTACATAGGCCTAGAGCTACCAGGACCTAAGGGCTGCCTTGTTTCCAAAGGGTGAGAGAGGCCCCAAAGCATCTTGCCTCCAGCACTTTGGGAAGCTAAAAAACAACTGGTTCTGCCCAGTGCTCTCACAGCCTACCGTGAACATCTCTTACCAAGGGCTGTGAAACGCAGTTTCTGGGCAGGACTGATCTGCCTGAAGTAGAACTTCTGCTGTGGGTGTGCTCCATTGGCCTAGAGCTGCCAGGCGCAAACGGCTGCCTTGTGTCCAAAGGGAGAGAGAGGCCCCAAAGCATCTTGCTTCCAGCTCTGTGGGAAGCTAAAGCAACTGGCTCTCCACAGTGCTCTCACAGCCTACCGGGAACATCTCTTACCAAGGCCTGTGAAACGCAGTTTCTTGGCAGGCCTGATCTGGCTGAAGTAGAACTCCTGCTCTGGGCGTGCTACTTTGGCCTAGAGCTGCCAGGCCCAAAGGGCCGCCTTGTTTCCAAAGGGGCTGAGAGTCCCCAAAGCATCTTGCTTCCAAATCTTTGGGAAGCTAAGAAACAACTGGCTCTGCACAGTGCTCTCACAGCCTACCGGCAACGTGACAGAGAAAGGCCTGTGAGACGCAGTTTCTTGGAAGGCCTGATCTGGCTGAGGTAGAACTTCTGCTCTGGGTGTACTCCATTGGCCTAGGGCTGCCAGGCCCAAAGGGCTGCCTTTATTTCCAAAGTGTGAGAGAGGCCCCAAAGCATCTTGCTTCCTGCTCTCTGGGAAGCTAAAACAACTGGCTCTGCACAGTGCTCTCAAAGCCAACCGGGAACGTCACATACAAAGGCCTGTGAAACGCAGCTTCTTGACAGGCCTTATCTGGCTGAGGTAGAACTTGTGCTCTGGGTGTGCTACTTTGGCCTAGAGCTGCCAGGCACAAAGGCTGCTTTGTTTCCAAAGGGGGAGAGAGGCCCCAAATCATGTTGCTTCCAGCTGTTTTTGAAGCTAAGAAACAACTCGCTCTGCCAGGTACTCTTACAGCCTTCCGGGAACACCTCTTACGAAGGCCTGTGAAAAGCAGTTTCTTGGCAGGCCTGATCTGGCTGAGGTAGAACTTCTGCTCTGGGTGTGCTCCATTGCCCTAGAGCTGAAAGGCCCAAAGGGCTGCCTTGTTTCCAAAGGGGGAGAGAGGCCCCAAAGCATCTTGCTTCCACCTCTTGGGAAGCTAAGAAACAACTGGCTGTGCCCAGTGCTCTTATAGCCTAAGAGAACATCTCTTATCAAGGCCTGTGAAACGCACTTTCTAGGCAGGCCTGATCTGGAAGAAGTAGAACTTCTGCTCTGGTTGTGCTCCATTGCCCTAGAGCTGCCAGACCCAACGTGCTGCCTTGTTTCCAAAGGGGCAGAGAGGCCCCAAAGCGTCTTGCTTCCAGCTGTTTGGGAAACAAGGAAACAACTGGCTCTGCACCGTGCTCTCACAGCCTACCGGGAAGGTCACATACAAAGGCCTCTGAAACGCAGTTCCACGGCAGGCCTGATCTGGCTGAAGTAGGACTTCTGCTCTGGCTGTGCTCCATTGGCCTAGAGCTGAAAGGCCCAAAGGGATGCCTTGTTTGCAAAGGGGCAGAGAGGCCCCGAAGCATCTTGCTTCCAGCTCTTTGGGAAGCTAAGAAACAACTGTCTCTGCCCAGTGCTCTGACAGAGTACCGGCAACATCTCTTACCAAAGCCTTTGAAACGCAGTTTCTTGGCAGGCCTTATCTGGCTGAGGTAGAACTTCTGCTCTGGGTGTGCTCCATTGGCCTAGAGCTGAAAGGCCCAAAGGTCGGCCTTGTTGGCAAAGGGGCAGGGAGCCCCCAAAGCATCTTGCTTCCAGCTCTTTGGGAAGCTAAGAAACAACTGGCTCTGCCCAGTGCTCTTACAGCCTGAGAGAAAATCTCTTACCAAGCCCTGTGAAACGCACTTTGTTGGTGGCCTGATCTAGCTGAAGTAGAACTTCTGCTCTGGGTGTGCTCCATTGGCCTAGAGCTGCCTGGCCCAAAGGGCCGCCTTGTTTGCAAAGGGGCAGAGAGGCCCCAAAGCATCTTGCTTCCAGCTCTTCGGGAAGCTAAGAAACATCTGGCGTTGCCCAGTGCTCTTACAGCCTACCGGGAACATCTCTTACCAAGGCCTGTGAAACGCAGTTTGTTGGTGGCCTGAACTGGCCGAAGTAGAACTTCTGCTCTGGGTGTGCTCCACTGGCCTAGAGCTACCTGCCCCAAAGGGCTGCCTTGATTCCAAAGTGAGAGAGTGGCACCAAAGCATCTTGCTTCCAGCTCTTCGGGAAGCTAAGAAACATCTGGCGTTGCCCAGTGCTCTTACAGCCTACCGGGATCATCTCTTACCAAGGCCTGTGAAACGCAGTTTGTTGGTGGCCTGAACTGGCCGAAGTAGAACTTCTGCTCTGGGTGTGCTCCATTGGCCTAGAGCTGCCTGGCCCAAGGTGCTGCCTTGTTTCCAAAGGGGCAGAGAGGCCCCAAAGCATCTTGCTTCCAGCTCTCTGGGAAGCTAAGAACCAACTCGCTCTGCCCCGTGCTCTTACAGCCTACTGGGAACATGTCTTTGAAAGGCCTGTGAAACGCAGTTTCTTGGCAGGCCTCATCTGGCTGAAGTAGAACTCCGGCTCTGGGTGTGCTCCATTGCCCTAGAGCTGCCAGGCCCCAAGTGCTGCACTGTTTCCAAGGGGCAGAGAGGCCCAAAGCATCTTGCTTCCCGGTCTTTGCGAAGCTAAGAAACAACTGGCTCTGCCCAGTGCTCTTACACCTACCGGGAACATCTCTTACCAAGGCCTGTCAAACGCTGTTTCTTTGCAGGCCTGATCAGGCTGAAGTAGAACTCCTGCTCTGCGTGTGCTCCATTGGCCTAGAGCTTCCCGACCCAAAAGGCTGCCTTGTTCCCAAACGGGCAGAGGGGTCCCAAGCATCTTGCTTCCAGCTTTTCAGGAAGGTAAGAAACAACTGGCTCTGCCCAGTGCTCTTACAGCCTACCGGGAACATCTCTTACCAAGGCCTGTGAAACGCAGTTTCCTGGCAGGCCTGATCTGGCTGAAGTAGAACTTCTGCTCTGGGCGTGCTCCACTGCCCTAGAGCTGCCAGGCCCAAAGGGCTGCCTTGTTTCCAAAGACGGAGAGTGGACCCAAAGCATCTTGCTCCCAGCTCTTCGGGAAGCTAAGAAACAGCTGGCTCTGCCCAGTGCTCTTACAGCCTAAGAGAACATCTCTTTGAAAGGCCTGTGAAACGCAGTTTCTTGGCAGGCCTGACCTGGCTGAAGTAGAACTTCTGTTCTGGTTGTGCTACATAGGCCTAGAGCTACCAGGACCTAAGGGCTGCCTTGTTTCCAAAGGGTGAGAGAGGCCCCAAAGCATCTTGCCTCCAGCACTTTGGGAAGCTAGAAAACAACTGGTTCTGCCCAGTGCTCTCACAGCCTACCGTGAACATCTCTTACCAAGGGCTGTGAAACGCAGTTTCTGGGCAGGACTGATCTGCCTGAAGTAGAACTTCTGCTGTGGGTGTGCTCCATTGGCCTAGAGCTGCCAGGCGCAAACGGCTGCCTTGTGTCCAAAGGGAGAGAGAGGCCCCAAAGCATCTTGCTTCCAGCTCTGTGGGAAGCTAAAGCAACTGGCTCTCCACAGTGCTCTCACAGCCTACCGGGAACATCTCTTACCAAGGCCTGTGAAACGCAGTTTCTTGGCAGGCCTGATCTGGCTGAAGTAGAACTCCTGCTCTGGGCGTGCTACTTTGGCCTAGAGCTGCCAGGCCCAAAGGGCCGCCTTGTTTCCAAAGGGGCTGAGAGTCCCCAAAGCATCTTGCTTCCAAATCTTTGGGAAGCTAAGAAACAACTGGCTCTGCACAGTGCTCTCACAGCCTACCGGCAACGTGACAGAGAAAGGCCTGTGAGACGCAGTTTCTTGGAAGGCCTGATCTGGCTGAGGTAGAACTTCTGCTCTGGGTGTACTCCATTGGCCTAGGGCTGCCAGGCCCAAAGGGCTGCCTTTATTTCCAAAGTGTGAGAGAGGCCCCAAAGCATCTTGCTTCCTGCTCTCTGGGAAGCTAAAACAACTGGCTCTGCACAGTGCTCTCAAAGCCAACCGGGAACGTCACATACAAAGGCCTGTGAAACGCAGCTTCTTGACAGGCCTTATCTGGCTGAGGTAGAACTTGTGCTCTGGGTGTGCTACTTTGGCCTAGAGCTGCCAGGCACAAAGGCTGCTTTGTTTCCAAAGGGGGAGAGAGGCCCCAAATCATGTTGCTTCCAGCTGTTTTTGAAGCTAAGAAACAACTCGCTCTGCCAGGTACTCTTACAGCCTTCCGGGAACACCTCTTACGAAGGCCTGTGAAAAGCAGTTTCTTGGCAGGCCTGATCTGGCTGAGGTAGAACTTCTGCTCTGGGTGTGCTCCATTGCCCTAGAGCTGAAAGGCCCAAAGGGCTGCCTTGTTTCCAAAGGGGGAGAGAGGCCCCAAAGCATCTTGCTTCCACCTCTTGGGAAGCTAAGAAACAACTGGCTGTGCCCAGTGCTCTTATAGCCTAAGAGAACATCTCTTATCAAGGCCTGGGAAACGCACTGTCTAGGCAGGCCTGATCTGGAAGAAGTAGAACTTCGGCTCTGGTTGTGCTCCATTGCCCTAGAGCTGCCAGACCCAACGTGCTGCCTTGTTTCCAAAGGGGCAGAGAGGCCCCAAAGCGTCTTGCTTCCAGCTGTTTGGGAAACAAGGAAACAACTGGCTCTGCACCGTGCTCTCACAGCCTACCGGGAACGTCACATACAAAGGCCTCTGAAACGCAGTTCCTTGGCAGGCCTGATCTGGCTGAAGTAGGACTTCTGCTCTGGCTGTGCTCCATTGGCCTAGAGCTGAAAGGCCCAAAGGGATGCCTTGTTTGCAAAGGGGCAGAGAGGCCCCAAAGCATCTTGCTTCCAGCTCTTTGGGAAGCTAAGAAACAACTGTCTCTGCCCAGTGCTCTGACAGAGTACCGGCAACATCTCTTACCAAAGCCTTTGAAACGCAGTTTCTTGGCAGGCCTTATCTGGCTGAGGTAGAACTTCTGCTCTGGGTGTGCTCCATTGGCCTAGAGCTGAAAGGCCCAAAGGTCGGCCTTGTTGGCAAAGGGGCAGGGAGCCCCCAAAGCATCTTGCTTCCAGCTCTTTGCGAAGCTAAGAAACAACTGGCTCTGCCCAGTGCTCTTACAGCCTGAGAGAAAATCTCTTACCAAGGCCTGTGAAACGCACTTTGTTGGTGGCCTGATCTATCTGAAGTAGAACTTCTGCTCTGGGTGTGCTCCATTGGCCTAGAGCTGCCTGGCCCAAAGAGCCGCATGTTTGCAAAGGGGCAGAGAGGCCCCAAAGCATCTTGCTTCCAGCTCTTCGGGAAGCTAAGAAACATCTGGCGTTGCCCAGTGCTCTTACAGCCTACCGGGAACATCTCTTACCAAGGCCTGTGAAACGCAGTTTGTTGGTGGCCTGAACTGGCCGAAGTAGAACTTCTGCTCTGGGTGTGCTCCACTGGCCTAGAGCCACCTGCCCCATAGGGCTGCCTTGATTCCAAAGTGAGAGAGTGGCACCAAAGCATCTTGCTTCCAGCTCTTCGGGAAGCTAAGAAACATCTGGCGTTGCCCAGTGCTCTTACAGCCTACCGGGAACATCTCTTACCAAGGCCTGTGAAACGCCGTTTCCTGGCAGGCCTGATATGGCTGAAGTAGAACTTCTGCTCTGAGTGTGCTCCATTGCCCTTGTGCTGCCAGGCCCAAGGTGCTGCCTTGTTTCCAAAGGGGCAGAGAGGCCCCAAAGCATCTTGCTTCCAGCTCTCTGGGAAGCTAAGAACCAACTCGCTCTGCCCCGTGCTCTTACAGCCTACCGGGAACATGTCTTTGAAAGGCCTGTGAAACGCAGTTTCTTGGCAGGCCTCATCTGGCTGAAGTAGAACTCCGGCTCTGGGTGTGCTCCATTGCCCTAGAGCTGCCAGGCCCCAAGTGCTGCCCTGTTTCCAAGGGGCAGAGAGGCCCAAAGCATCTTGCTTCCCGGTCTTTGCGAAGCTAAGAAACAACTGGCTCTGCCCAGTGCTCTTACACCTACCGGGAACATCTCTTACCAAGGCCTGTCAAACGCTGTTTCTTTGCAGGCCTGATCAGGCTGAAGTAGAACTCCTGCTCTGCGTGTGCTCCATTGGCATAGAGCTTCCCGACCCAAAAGGCTGCCTTGTTCCCAAACGGGTAGAGGGGTCCCAAGCATCTTGCTTCCAGCTCTACGGGAAGCTAAGAAACAGCTGGCTCTTCCCAGTGCTCTTACAGCCTAAGAGAACATCTCTTTGAAAGGCCTGTGAAACGCAGTTTCTTGGCAGGCCTGACCTGGCTGAAGTAGAACTTCTGTTCTTGTTGTGCTACATAGGCCTAGAGCTACCAGGACCTAAGGGCTGCCTTGTTTCCAAAGGGTGAGAGAGGCCCCAAAGCATCTTGCCTCCAGCACTTTGGGAAGCTAAAAAACAACTGGTTCTGCCCAGTGCTCTCACAGCCTACCGTGAACATCTCTTACCAAGGGCTGTGAAACGCAGTTTCTGGGCAGGACTGATCTGCCTGAAGTAGAACTTCTGCTGTGGGTGTGCTCCATTGGCCTAGAGCTGCCAGGCCCAAACGGCTGCCTTGTGTCCAAAGGGAGAGAGAGGCCCCAAAGCATCTTGCTTCCAGCTCTGTGGGAAGCTAAAGCAACTGGCTCTCCACAGTGCTCTCACAGCCTACCGGGAACATCTCTTACCAAGGCCTGTGAAACGCAGTTTCTTGGCAGGCCTGATCTGGCTGAAGTAGAACTCCTGCTCTGGGCGTGCTACTTTGGCCTAGAGCTGCCAGGCCCAAAGGGCCGCCTTGTTTCCAAAGGGGCTGAGAGTCCCCAAAGCATCTTGCTTCCAAATCTTTGGGAAGCTAAGAAACAACTGGCTCTGCACAGTGCTCTCACAGCCTACCGGCAACGTGACAGAGAAAGGCCTGTGAGACGCAGTTTCTTGGAAGGCCTGATCTGGCTGAGGTAGAACTTCTGCTCTGGGTGTACTCCATTGGCCTAGGGCTGCCAGGCCCAAAGGGCTGCCTTTATTTCCAAAGTGTGAGAGAGGCCCCAAAGCATCTTGCTTCCTGCTCTCTGGGAAGCTAAAACAACTGGCTCTGCACAGTGCTCTCAAAGCCAACCGGGAACGTCACATACAAAGGCCTGTGAAACGCAGCTTCTTGACAGGCCTTATCTGGCTGAGGTAGAACTTGTGCTCTGGGTGTGCTACTTTGGCCTAGAGCTGCCAGGCACAAAGGCTGCTTTGTTTCCAAAGGGGGAGAGAGGCCCCAAATCATGTTGCTTCCAGCTGTTTTTGAAGCTAAGAAACAACTCGCTCTGCCAGGTACTCTTACAGCCTTCCGGGAACACCTCTTACGAAGGCCTGTGAAAAGCAGTTTCTTGGCAGGCCTGATCTGGCTGAGGTAGAACTTCTGCTCTGGGTGTGCTCCATTGCCCTAGAGCTGAAAGGCCCAAAGGGCTGCCTTGTCTCCAAAGGGGGAGAGAGGCCCCAAAGCATCTTGCTTCCACCTCTTGGGAAGCTAAGAAACAACTGGCTGTGCCCAGTGCTCTTATAGCCTAAGAGAACATCTCTTATCAAGGCCTGTGAAACGCACTTTCTAGGCAGGCCTGATCTGGAAGAAGTAGAACTTCTGCTCTGGTTGTGCTCCATTGCCCTAGAGCTGCCAGACCCAACGTGCTGCCTTGTTTCCAAAGGGGCAGAGAGGCCCCAAAGCGTCTTGCTTCCAGCTGTTTGGGAAACAAGGAAACAACTGGCTCTGCACCGTGCTCTCACAGCCTACCGGGAAGGTCACATACAAAGGCCTCTGAAACGCAGTTCCACGGCAGGCCTGATCTGGCTGAAGTAGGACTTCTGCTCTGGCTGTGCTCCATTGGCCTAGAGCTGAAAGGCCCAAAGGGATGCCTTGTTTGCAAAGGGGCAGAGAGGCCCCGAAGCATCTTGCTTCCAGCTCTTTGGGAAGCTAAGAAACAACTGTCTCTGCCCAGTGCTCTGACAGAGTACCGGCAACATCTCTTACCAAAGCCTTTGAAACGCAGTTTCTTGGCAGGCCTTATCTGGCTGAGGTAGAACTTCTGCTCTGGGTGTGCTCCATTGGCCTAGAGCTGAAAGGCCCAAAGGTCGGCCTTGTTGGCAAAGGGGCAGGGAGCCCCCAAAGCATCTTGCTTCCAGCTCTTTGGGAAGCTAAGAAACAACTGGCTCTGCCCAGTGCTCTTACAGCCTGAGAGAAAATCTCTTACCAAGGCCTGTGAAACGCAGTTTGTTGGTGGCCTGAACTGGCCGAAGTAGAACTTCTGCTCTGGGTGTGCTCCACTGGCCTAGAGCTACCTGCCCCAAAGGGCTGCCTTGATTCCAAAGTGAGAGAGTGGCCCCAAAGCATCTTGCTTCCAGCTCTTCGGGAAGCTAAGAAACATCTGGCGTTGCCCAGTGGTCTTACAGCCTACCGGGAACATCTCTTACCAAGGCCTGTGAAACGCCGTTTCCTGGCAGGCCTGATATGGCTGAAGTAGAACTTCTGCTCTGAGTGTGCTCCATTGCCCTTGTGCTGCCAGGCCCAAGGTGCTGCCTTGTTTCCAAAGGGGCAGAGAGGCCCCAAAGCATCTTGCTTCCAGCTCTCTGGGAAGCTAAGAACCAACTCGCTCTGCCCCGTGCTCTTACAGCCTACCGGGAACATGTCTTTGAAAGGCCTGTGAAACGCAGTTTCTTGGCAGGCCTCATCTGGCTGAAGTAGAACTCCGGCTCTGGGTGTGCTCCATTGCCCTAGAGCTGCCAGGCCCCAAGTGCTGCCCTGTTTCCAAGGGGCAGAGAGGCCCAAAGCATCTTGCTTCCCGGTCTTTGCGAAGCTAAGAAACAACTGGCTCTGCCCAGTGCTCTTACACCTACCGGGAACATCTCTTACCAAGGCCTGTCAAACGCTGTTTCTTTGCAGGCCTGATCAGGCTGAAGTAGAACTCCTGCTCTGCGTGTGCTCCATTGGCCTAGAGCTTCCCGACCCAAAAGGCTGCCTTGTTCCCAAACGGGCAGAGGGGTCCCAAGCATCTTGCTTCCAGCTTTCCAGGAAGGTAAGAAACAACTGGCTCTGCCCAGTGCTCTTACAGCCTACCGGGAACATCTCTTACCAAGGCCTGTGAAACGCAGTTTCCTGGCAGGCCTGATCTGGCTGAAGTAGAACTTCTGCTCTGGGTGTGCTCCATTGCCCTAGAGCTGCCAGGCCCAAAGGGCTGCCTTGTTTCCAAAGACGGAGAGTGGACCCAAAGCATCTTGCTCCCAGCTCTTCGGGAAGCTAAGAAACAGCTGGCTCTGCCCAGTGCTCTTACAGCCTAAGAGAACATCTCTTTGAAAGGCCTGTGAAACGCAGTTTCTTGGCAGGCCTGACCTGGCTGAAGTAGAACTTCTGTTCTGGTTGTGCTACATAGGCCTAGAGCTACCAGGACCTAAGGGCTGCCTTGTTTCCAAAGGGTGAGAGAGGCCCCAAAGCATCTTGCCTCCAGCACTTTGGGAAGCTAAAAAACAACTGGTTCTGCCCAGTGCTCTCACAGCCTACCGTGAACATCTCTTACCAAGGGCTGTGAAACGCAGTTTCTGGGCAGGACTGATCTGCCTGAAGTAGAACTTCTGCTGTGGGTGTGCTCCATTGGCCTAGAGCTGCCAGGCGCAAACGGCTGCCTTGTGTCCAAAGGGAGAGAGAGGCCCCAAAGCATCTTGCTTCCAGCTCTGTGGGAAGCTAAAGCAACTGGCTCTCCACAGTGCTCTCACAGCCTACCGGGAACATCTCTTACCAAGGCCTGTGAAACGCAGTTTCTTGGCAGGCCTGATCTGGCTGAAGTAGAACTCCTGCTCTGGGCGTGCTACTTTGGCCTAGAGCTGCCAGGCCCAAAGGGCCGCCTTGTTTCCAAAGGGGCTGAGAGTCCCCAAAGCATCTTGCTTCCAAATCTTTGGGAAGCTAAGAAACAACTGGCTCTGCACAGTGCTCTCACAGCCTACCGGCAACGTGACAGAGAAAGGCCTGTGAGACGCAGTTTCTTGGAAGGCCTGATCTGGCTGAGGTAGAACTTCTGCTCTGGGTGTACTCCATTGGCCTAGGGCTGCCAGGCCCAAAGGGCTGCCTTTATTTCCAAAGTGTGAGAGAGGCCCCAAAGCATCTTGCTTCCTGCTCTCTGGGAAGCTAAAACAACTGGCTCTGCACAGTGCTCTCAAAGCCAACCGGGAACGTCACATACAAAGGCCTGTGAAACGCAGCTTCTTGACAGGCCTTATCTGGCTGAGGTAGAACTTGTGCTCTGGGTGTGCTACTTTGGCCTAGAGCTGCCAGGCACAAAGGCTGCTTTGTTTCCAAAGGGGGAGAGAGGCCCCAAATCATGTTGCTTCCAGCTGTTTTTGAAGCTAAGAAACAACTCGCTCTGCCAGGTACTCTTACAGCCTTCCGGGAACACCTCTTACGAAGGCCTGTGAAAAGCAGTTTCTTGGCAGGCCTGATCTGGCTGAGGTAGAACTTCTGCTCTGGGTGTGCTCCATTGCCCTAGAGCTGAAAGGCCCAAAGGGCTGCCTTGTCTCCAAAGGGGGAGAGAGGCCCCAAAGCATCTTGCTTCCACCTCTTGGGAAGCTAAGAAACAACTGGCTGTGCCCAGTGCTCTTATAGCCTAAGAGAACATCTCTTATCAAGGCCTGTGAAACGCACTTTCTAGGCAGGCCTGATCTGGAAGAAGTAGAACTTCTGCTCTGGTTGTGCTCCATTGCCCTAGAGCTGCCAGACCCAACGTGCTGCCTTGTTTCCAAAGGGGCAGAGAGGCCCCAAAGCGTCTTGCTTCCAGCTGTTTGGGAAACAAGGAAACAACTGGCTCTGCACCGTGCTCTCACAGCCTACCGGGAAGGTCACATACAAAGGCCTCTGAAACGCAGTTCCACGGCAGGCCTGATCTGGCTGAAGTAGGACTTCTGCTCTGGCTGTGCTCCATTGGCCTAGAGCTGAAAGGCCCAAAGGGATGCCTTGTTTGCAAAGGGGCAGAGAGGCCCCGAAGCATCTTGCTTCCAGCTCTTTGGGAAGCTAAGAAACAACTGTCTCTGCCCAGTGCTCTGACAGAGTACCGGCAACATCTCTTACCAAAGCCTTTGAAACGCAGTTTCTTGGCAGGCCTTATCTGGCTGAGGTAGAACTTCTGCTCTGGGTGTGCTCCATTGGCCTAGAGCTGAAAGGCCCAAAGGTCGGCCTTGTTGGCAAAGGGGCAGGGAGCCCCCAAAGCATCTTGCTTCCAGCTCTTTGGGAAGCTAAGAAACAACTGGCTCTGCCCAGTGCTCTTACAGCCTGAGAGAAAATCTCTTACCAAGCCCTGTGAAACGCACTTTGTTGTTGGCCTGATCTAGCTGAAGTAGAACTTCTGCTCTGGGTGTGCTCCATTGGCCTAGAGCTGCCTGGCCCAAAGGGCCGCCTTGTTTGCAAAGGGGCAGAGAGGCCCCAAAGCATCTTGCTTCCAGCTCTTCGGGAAGCTAAGAAACATCTGGCGTTGCCCAGTGCTCTTACAGCCTACCGGGAACATCTCTTACCAAGGCCTGTGAAACGCAGTTTGTTGGTGGCCTGAACTGGCCGAAGTAGAACTTCTGCTCTGGGTGTGCTCCACTGGCCTAGAGCTACCTGCCCCAAAGGGCTGCCTTGATTCCAAAGTGAGAGAGTGGCACCAAAGCATCTTGCTTCCAGCTCTTCGGGAAGCTAAGAAACATCTGGCGTTGCCCAGTGCTCTTACAGCCTACCGGGAACATCTCTTACCAAGGCCTGTGAAACGCCGTTTCCTGGCAGGCCTGATCTGGCTGAGGTAGAACTTCTGCTCTGGGTGTGCTCCATTGCCCTAGAGCTGAAAGGCCCAAAGGGATGCCTTGTTTCCAAAGGGGCAGAGAGGCCCCAAAGCATCTTGCTTCCAGCTCTTTGGGAAGCTAAGAAACAACTGTCTCTGCCCAGTGCTCTGACAGAGTACCGGCAACATCTCTTACCAAAGCCTTTGAAACACAGTTTCTTGGCAGGCGTTATCTGGCTGAGGTAGAACTTCTGCTCTGGGTGTGCTCCATTGGCCTAGAGCTGAAAGGCCCAAAGGTCGGCCTTGTTGGCAAAGGGGCAGGGAGCCCCCAAAGCATCTTGCTTCCAGCTCTTCGGGAAGCTAAGAAACATCTGGCGTTGCCCAGTGCTCTTACAGCCTACCGGGAACATCTCTTACCAAGGCCTGTGAAACGCAGTTTGTTGGTGGCCTGAACTGGCCGAAGTAGAACTTCTGCTCTGGGTGTGCTCCACTGGCCTAGAGCTACCTGCCCCAAAGGGCTGCCTTGATTCCAAAGTGAGAGAGTGGCACCAAAGCATCTTGCTTCCAGCTCTTCGGGAAGCTAAGAAACATCTGGCGTTGCCCAGTGCTCTTACAGCCTACCGGGATCATCTCTTACCAAGGCCTGTGAAACGCAGTTTGTTGGTGGCCTGAACTGGCCGAAGTAGAACTTCTGCTCTGGGTGTGCTCCATTGGCCTAGAGCTGCCTGGCCCAAGGTGCTGCCTTGTTTCCAAAGGGGCAGAGAGGCCCCAAAGCATCTTGCTTCCAGCTCTCTGGGAAGCTAAGAACCAACTCGCTCTGCCCCGTGCTCTTACAGCCTACCGGGAACATGTCTTTGAAAGGCCTGTGAAACGCAGTTTCTTGGCAGGCCTCATCTGGCTGAAGTAGAACTCCGGCTCTGGGTGTGCTCCATTGCCCTAGAGCTGCCAGGCCCCAAGTGCTGCCCTGTTTCCAAGGGGCAGAGAGGCCCAAAGCATCTTGCTTCCCGGTCTTTGCGAAGCTAAGAAACAACTGGCTCTGCCCAGTGCTCTTACACCTACCGGGAACATCTCTTACCAAGGCCTGTCAAACGCTGTTTCTTTGCAGGCCTGATCAGGCTGAAGTAGAACTCCTGCTCTGCGTGTGCTCCATTGGCCTAGAGCTTCCCGACCCAAAAGGCTGCCTTGTTCCCAAACGGGCAGAGGGGTCCCAAGCATCTTGCTTCCAGCTTTTCAGGAAGGTAAGAAACAACTGGCTCTGCCCAGTGCTCTTACAGCCTACCGGGAACATCTCTTACCAAGGCCTGTGAAACGCACTTTCCTGGCAGGCCTGATCTGGCTGAAGTAGAACTTCTGCTCTGGGCGTGCTCCACTGCCCTAGAGCTGCCAGGCCCAAAGGGCTGCCTTGTTTCCAAAGACGGAGAGTGGACCCAAAGCATCTTGCTCCCAGCTCTTCGGGAAGCTAAGAAACAGCTGGTTCTGCCCAGTGCTCTTACAGCCTAAGAGAACATCTCTTTGAAAGGCCTGTGAAACGCAGTTTCTTGGCAGGCCTGACCTGGCTGAAGTAGAACTTCTGTTCTGGTTGTGCTACATAGGCCTAGAGCTACCAGGACCTAAGGGCTGCCTTGTTTCCAAAGGGTGAGAGAGGCCCCAAAGCACCTTGCCTCCAGCACTTTGGGAAGCTAAAAAACAACTGGTTCTGCCCAGTGCTCTCACAGCCTACCGTGAACATCTCTTACCAAGGGCTGTGAAACGCAGTTTCTGGGCAGGACTGATCTGCCTGAAGTAGAACTTCAGCTGTGGGTGTGCTCCATTGGCCTAGAGCTGCCAGGCGCAAACGGCTGCCTTGTGTCCAAAGGGAGAGAGAGGCCCCAAAGCATCTTGCTTCCAGCTCTGTGGGAAGCTAAAGCAACTGGCTCTCCACAGTGCTCTCACAGCCTACCGGGAACATCTCTTACCAAGGCCTGTGAAACGCAGTTTCTTGGCAGGCCTGATCTGGCTGAAGTAGAACTCCTGCTCTGAGCGTGCTACTTTGGCCTAGAGCTGCCAGGCCCAAAGGGCCGCCTTGTTTCCAAAGGGGCTGAGAGTCCCCAAAGTATCTTGCTTCCAAATCTTTGGGAAGCTAAGAAACAACTGGCTCTGCACAGTGCTCTCACAGCCTACCGGCAACGTGACAGAGAAAGGCCTGTGAGACGCAGTTTCTTGGCAGGCCTGATCTGGCTGAGGTAGAACTTCTGCTCTGGGTGTGCTCCATTGCCCTAGAGCGGAAAGGCCCTAAAGGGATGCCTTGTTTGCAAAGGGGCAGAGAGGCCCCAAAGCATCTTGCTTCCAGCTCATTGGGAAGCTAAGAAACAACTGTCTCTGCCCAGTGCTCTGACAGAGTACCGGCAACATCTCTTACCAAAGCCTTTGAAACGCAGTTTCTTGGCAGGCCTTATCTGGCTGAGGTAGAACTTCTGCTCTGGGTGTGCTCCATTGGCCTAGAGCTGAAAGGCCCAAAGGTCGGCCTTGTTGGCAAAGGGGCAGGGAGCCCCCAAAGCATCTTGCTTCCAGCTCTTTGGGAAGCTAAGAAACAACTGGCTCTGCCCAGTGCTCTTACAGCCTACCGGGAACATCTCTTACCAAGGCCTGTGAAACGCAGTTTCCTGGCAGGCCTGATCTGGCTGAAGTAGAACTTCTGCTCTGGGTGTGCTCCATTGCCCTAGAGCTGCCAGGCCCAAAGGGCTGCCTTGTTTCCAAAGACGGAGAGTGGACCCAAAGCATCTTGCTCCCAGCTCTTCGGGAAGCTAAGAAACAGCTGGCTCTGCCCAGTGCTCTGACAGCCTAAGAGAACATCTCTTTGAAAGGCCTGTGAAACGCAGTTTCTTGGCAGGCCTGACCTGGCTGAAGTAGAACTTCTGTTCTGGTTGTGCTACATAGGCCTAGAGCTACCAGGACCTAAGGGCTGCCTTGTTTCCAAAGGGTGAGAGAGGCCCCAAAGCATCTTGCCTCCAGCACTTTGGGAAGCTAAAAAACAACTGGTTCTGCCCAGTGCTCTCACAGCCTACCGTGAACATCTCTTACCAAGGGCTGTGAAACGCAGTTTCTGGGCAGGACTGATCTGCCTGAAGTAGAACTTCTGCTGTGGGTGTGCTCCATTGGCCTAGAGCTGCCAGGCGCAAACGGCTGCCTTGTGTCCAAAGGGAGAGAGAGGCCCCAAAGCATCTTGCTTCCAGCTCTGTGGGAAGCTAAAGCAACTGGCTCTCCACAGTGCTCTCACAGCCTACCGGGAACATCTCTTACCAAGGCCTGTGAAACGCAGTTTCTTGGCAGGCCTGATCTGGCTGAAGTAGAACTCCTGCTCTGGGCGTGCTACTTTGGCCTAGAGCTGCCAGGCCCAAAGGGCCGCCTTGTTTCCAAAGGGGCTGAGAGTCCCCAAAGCATCTTGCTTCCAAATCTTTGGGAAGCTAAGAAACAACTGGCTCTGCACAGTGCTCTCACAGCCTACCGGCAACGTGACAGAGAAAGGCCTGTGAGACGCAGTTTCTTGGAAGGCCTGATCTGGCTGAGGTAGAACTTCTGCTCTGGGTGTACTCCATTGGCCTAGGGCTGCCAGGCCCAAAGGGCTGCCTTTATTTCCAAAGTGTGAGAGAGGCCCCAAAGCATCTTGCTTCCTGCTCTCTGGGAAGCTAAAACAACTGGCTCTGCACAGTGCTCTCAAAGCCAACCGGGAACGTCACATACAAAGGCCTGTGAAACGCAGCTTCTTGACAGGCCTTATCTGGCTGAGGTAGAACTTGTGCTCTGGGTGTGCTACTTTGGCCTAGAGCTGCCAGGCACAAAGGCTGCTTTGTTTCCAAAGGGGGAGAGAGGCCCCAAATCATGTTGCTTCCAGCTGTTTTTGAAGCTAAGAAACAACTCGCTCTGCCAGGTACTCTTACAGCCTTCCGGGAACACCTCTTACGAAGGCCTGTGAAAAGCAGTTTCTTGGCAGGCCTGATCTGGCTGAGGTAGAACTTCTGCTCTGGGTGTGCTCCATTGCCCTAGAGCTGAAAGGCCCAAAGGGCTGCCTTGTTTCCAAAGGGGGAGAGAGGCCCCAAAGCATCTTGCTTCCACCTCTTGGGAAGCTAAGAAACAACTGGCTGTGCCCAGTGCTCTTATAGCCTAAGAGAACATCTCTTATCAAGGCCTGTGAAACGCACTTTCTAGGCAGGCCTGATCTGGAAGAAGTAGAACTTCTGCTCTGGTTGTGCTCCATTGCCCTAGAGCTGCCAGACCCAACGTGCTGCCTTGTTTCCAAAGGGGCAGAGAGGCCCCAAAGCGTCTTGCTTCCAGCTGTTTGGGAAACAAGGAAACAACTGGCTCTGCACCGTGCTCTCACAGCCTACTGGGAAGGGCACATACAAAGGCCTCTGAAACGCAGTTCCACGGCAGGCCTGATCTGGCTGAAGTAGGACTTCTGCTCTGGCTGTGCTCCATTGGCCTAGAGCTGAAAGGCCCAAAGGGATGCCTTGTTTGCAAAGGGGCAGAGAGGCCCCGAAGCATCTTGCTTCCAGCTCTTTGGGAAGCTAAGAAACAACTGTCTCTGCCCAGTGCTCTGACAGAGTACCGGCAACATCTCTTACCAAAGCCTTTGAAACGCAGTTTCTTGGCAGGCCTTATCTGGCTGAGGTAGAACTTCTGCTCTGGGTGTGCTCCATTGGCCTAGAGCTGAAAGGCCCAAAGGTCGGCCTTGTTGGCAAAGGGGCAGGGAGCCCCCAAAGCATCTTGCTTCCAGCTCTTTGGGAAGCTAAGAAACAACTGGCTCTGCCCAGTGCTCTTACAGCCTGAGAGAAAATCTCTTACCAAGGCCTGTGAAACGCACTTTGTTGGTGGCCTGATCTAGCTGAAGTAGAACTTCTGCTCTGGGTGTGCTCCATTGGCCTAGAGCTGCCTGGCCCAAAGGGCCGCCTTGTTTGCAAAGGGGCAGAGAGGCCCCAAAGCATCTTGCTTCCAGCTCTTCGGGAAGCTAAGAAACATCTGGCGTTGCCCAGTGCTCTTACAGCCTACCGGGAACATCTCTTACCAAGGCCTGTGAAACGCAGTTTGTTGGTGGCCTGAACTGGCCGAAGTAGAACTTCTGCTCTGGGTGTGCTCCACTGGCCTAGAGCTACCTGCCCCAAAGGGCTGCCTTGATTCCAAAGTGAGAGAGTGGCACCAAAGCATCTTGCTTCCAGCTCTTCGGGAAGCTAAGAAACATCTGGCGTTGCCCAGTGCTCTTACAGCCTACCGGGAACATCTCTTACCAAGGCCTGTGAAACGCCGTTTCCTGGCAGGCCTGATTTGGCTGAAGTAGAACTTCTGCTCTGGGTGTGCTCCATTGCCCTAGAGCTGCCAGGCCCAAGGTGCTGCCTTGTTTCCAAAGGGGCAGAGAGGCCCCAAAGCATCTTGCTTCCAGCTCTCTGGGAAGCTAAGAACCAACTCGCTCTGCCCCGTGCTCTTACAGCCTACAGGGAACATGTCTTTGAAAGGCCTTTGAAACGCAGTTTCTTGGCAGGCCTCATCTGGCTGAAGTAGAACTCCGGCTCTGGGTGTGCTCCATTGCCCTAGAGCTGCCAGGCCCCAAGTGCTGCCCTGTTTCCAAGGGGCAGAGAGGCCCAAAGCATCTTGCTTCCCGGTCTTTGCGAAGCTAAGAAACAACTGGCTCTGCCCAGTGCTCTTACACCTACCGGGAACATCTCTTACCAAGGCCTGTCAAACGCTGTTTCTTTGCAGGCCTGATCAGGCTGAAGTAGAACTCCTGCTCTGCGTGTGCTCCATTGGCCTAGAGCTTCCCGACCCAAAAGGCTGCATTGTTCCCAAACGGGCAGAGGGGTCCCAAGCATCTTGGTTCCAGCTTTTCAGGAAGGTAAGAAACAACTGGCTCTGCCCAGTGCTCTTACAGCCTACCGGGAACATCTCTTACCAAGGCCTGTGAAACGCAGTTTCCTGGCAGGCCTGATCTGGCTGAAGTAGAACTTCTGCTCTGGGCATGCTCCATTGCCCTAGAGCTGCCAGACCCAAAGGGCTGCCTTGTTTCCAAAGACGGAGAGTGGACCCAAAGCATCTTGCTCCCAGCTCTTCGGGAAGCTAAGAAACAGCTGGCTCTGCCCAGTGCTCTTACAGCCTAAGAGAACATCTCTTTGAAAGGCCTGTGAAACGCAGTTTCTTGGCAGGCCTGACCTGGCTGAAGTAGAGCTTCTGTTCTGGTTGTGCTACATAGGCCTAGAGCTACCAGGACCTAAGGGCTGCCTTGTTTCCAAAGGGTGAGAGAGGCCCCAAAGCATCTTGCCTCCAGCACTTTGGGAAGCTAAAAAACAACTGGTTCTGCCCAGTGCTCTCACAGCCTACCGTGAACATCTCTTACCAAGGGCTGTGAAACGCAGTTTCTGGGCAGGACTGATCTGCCTGAAGTAGAACTTCTGCTGTGGGTGTGCTCCATTGGCTTAGAGCTGCCAGGCCCAAAAGGCTGCCTTGTGTCCAAAGGGAGAGAGAGGCCCCAAAGCATCTTGCTTCCAGCTCTGTGGGAAGCTAAAGCAACTGGCTCTCCACAGTGCTCTCACAGCCTACCGGGAACATCTCTTACCAAGGCCTGTGAAACGCAGTTTCTTGGCAGGCCTGATCTGGCTGAAGTAGAACTCCTGCTCTGGGCGTGCTACTTTGGCCTAGAGCTGCCAGGCCCAAAGGGCCGCCTTGTTTCCAAAGGGGCTGAGAGTCCCCAAAGCATCTTGCTTCCAAATCTTTGGGAAGCTAAGAAACAACTGGCTCTGCACAGTGCTCTCACAGCCTACCGGCAACGTGACAGAGAAAGGCCTGTGAGACGCAGTTTCTTGGAAGGCCTGATCTGGCTGAGGTAGAACTTCTGCTCTGGGTGTACTCCATTGGCCTAGGGCTGCCAGGCCCAAAGGGCTGCCTTTATTTCCAAAGTGTGAGAGAGGCCCCAAAGCATCTTGCTTCCTGCTCTCTGGGAAGCTAAAACAACTGGCTCTGCACAGTGCTCTCAAAGCCAACCGGGAACGTCACATACAAAGGCCTGTGAAACGCAGCTTCTTGACAGGCCTTATCTGGCTGAGGTAGAACTTGTGCTCTGGGTGTGCTACTTTGGCCTAGAGCTGCCAGGCACAAAGGCTGCTTTGTTTCCAAAGGGGGAGAGAGGCCCCAAATCATGTTGCTTCCAGCTGTTTTTGAAGCTAAGAAACAACTCGCTCTGCCAGGTACTCTTACAGCCTTCCGGGAACACCTCTTACGAAGGCCTGTGAAAAGCAGTTTCTTGGCAGGCCTGATCTGGCTGAGGTAGAACTTCTGCTCTGGGTGTGCTCCATTGCCCTAGAGCTGAAAGGCCCAAAGGGCTGCCTTGTCTCCAAAGGGGGAGAGAGGCCCCAAAGCATCTTGCTTCCACCTCTTGGGAAGCTAAGAAACAACTGGCTGTGCCCAGTGCTCTTATAGCCTAAGAGAACATCTCTTATCAAGGCCTGGGAAACGCACTGTCTAGGCAGGCCTGATCTGGAAGAAGTAGAACTTCGGCTCTGGTTGTGCTCCATTGCCCTAGAGCTGCCAGACCCAACGTGCTGCCTTGTTTCCAAAGGGGCAGAGAGGCCCCAAAGCGTCTTGCTTCCAGCTGTTTGGGAAACAAGGAAACAACTGGCTCTGCACCGTGCTCTCACAGCCTACCGGGAACGTCACATACAAAGGCCTCTGAAACGCAGTTCCTTGGCAGGCCTGATCTGGCTGAGGTAGAACTTCTGCTCTGGGTGTGCTCCATTGGCCTAGAGCTGAAAGGCCCAAAGGTCGGCCTTGTTGGCAAAGGGGCAGGGAGCCCCCAAAGCATCTTGCTTCCAGCTCTTTGGGAAGCTAAGAAACAACTGGCTCTGCCCAGTGCTCTTACAGCCTGAGAGAAAATCTCTTACCAAGGCCTGTGAAACGCACTTTGTTGGTGGCCTGATCTAGCTGAAGTAGAACTTCTGCTCTGGGTGTGCTCCATTGGCCTAGAGCTGCCTGGCCCAAAGGGCCGCCTTGTTTGCAAAGGGGCAGAGAGGCCCCAAAGCATCTTGCTTCCAGCTCTTCGGGAAGCTAAGAAACATCTGGCGTTGCCCAGTGCTCTTACAGCCTACCGGGAACATCTCTTACCAAGGCCTGTGAAACGCAGTTTGTTGGTGGCCTGAACTGGCCGAAGTAGAACTTCTGCTCTGGGTGTGCTCCACTGGCCTAGAGCTACCTGCCCCAAAGGGCTGCCTTGATTCCAAAGTGAGAGAGTGGCACCAAAGCATCTTGCTTCCAGCTCTTCGGGAAGCTAAGAAACATCTGGCGTTGCCCAGTGCTCTTACAGCCTACCGGGAACATCTCTTACCAAGGCCTGTGAAACGCCGTTTCCTGGCAGGCCTGATTTGGCTGAAGTAGAACTTCTGCTCTGGGTGTGCTCCATTGCCCTAGAGCTGCCAGGCCCAAGGTGCTGCCTTGTTTCCAAAGGGGCAGAGAGGCCCCAAAGCATCTTGCTTCCAGCTCTCTGGGAAGCTACGAACCAACTCGCTCTGCCCCGTGCTCTTACAGCCTACCGGGAACATGTCTTTGAAAGGCCTTTGAAACGCAGTTTCTTGGCAGGCCTCATCTGGCTGAAGTAGAACTCCGGCTCTGGGTGTGCTCCATTGCCCTAGAGCTGCCAGGTCCCAAGTGCTGCCCTGTTTCCAAGGGGCAGAGAGGCCCAAAGCATCTTGCTTCCCGGTCTTTGCGAAGCTAAGAAACAACTGGCTCTGCCCAGTGCTCTTACACCTACCGGGAACATCTCTTACCAAGGCCTGTCAAACGCTGTTTGTTTGCAGGCCTGATCAGGCTGAAGTAGAACTCCTGCTCTGCGTGTGCTCCATTGGCCTAGAGCTTCCCGACCCAAAAGGCTGCCTTGTTCCCAAACGGGCAGAGGGGTCCCAAGCATCTTGCTTCCAGCTTTTCAGGAAGGTAAGAAACAACTGGCTCTGCCCAGTGCTCTTACAGCCTACCGGGAACATCTCTTACCAAGGCCTGTGAAACGCAGTTTCCTGGCAGGCCTGATCTGGCTGAAGTAGAACTTCTGCTCTGGGCATGCTCCATTGCCCTAGAGCTGCCAGGCCCAAAGGGCTGCCTTGTTTCCAAAGACGGAGAGTGGACCCAAAGCATCTTGCTCCCAGCTCTTCGGGAAGCTAAGAAACAGCTGGCTCTGCCCAGTGCTCTTACAGCCTAAGAGAACATCTCTTTGAAAGGCCTGTGAAACGCAGTTTCTTGGCAGGCCTGACCTGGCTGAAGTAGAACTTCTGTTCTGGTTGTGCTACATAGGCCTAGAGCTACCAGGACCTAAGGGCTGCCTTGTTTCCAAAGGGTGAGAGAGGCCCCAAAGCATCTTGCCTCCAGCACTTTGGGAAGCTAAAAAACAACTGGTTCTGCCCAGTGCTCTCACAGCCTACCGTGAACATCTCTTACCAAGGGCTGTGAAACGCAGTTTCTGGGCAGGACTGATCTGCCTGAAGTAGAACTTCTGCTGTGGGTGTGCTCCATTGGCCTAGAGCTGCCAGGCCCAAAAGGCTGCCTTGTGTCCAAAGGGAGAGAGAGGCCCCAAAGCATCTTGCTTCCAGCTCTGTGGGAAGCTAAAGCAACTGGCTCTCCACAGTGCTCTCACAGCCTACCGGGAACATCTCTTACCAAGGCCTGTGAAACGCAGTTTCTTGGCAGGCCTGATCTGGCTGAAGTAGAACTCCTGCTCTGGGCGTGCTACTTTGGCCTAGAGCTGCCAGGCCCAAAGGGCCGCCTTGTTTCCAAAGGGGCTGAGAGTCCCCAAAGCATCTTGCTTCCAAATCTTTGGGAAGCTAAGAAACAACTGGCTCTGCACAGTGCTCTCACAGCCTACCGGCAACGTGACAGAGAAAGGCCTGTGAGACGCAGTTTCTTGGAAGGCCTGATCTGGCTGAGGTAGAACTTCTGCTCTGGGTGTACTCCATTGGCCTAGGGCTGCCAGGCCCAAAGGGCTGCCTTTATTTCCAAAGTGTGAGAGAGGCCCCAAAGCATCTTGCTTCCTGCTCTCTGGGAAGCTAAAACAACTGGCTCTGCACAGTGCTCTCAAAGCCAACCGGGAACGTCACATACAAAGGCCTGTGAAACGCAGCTTCTTGACAGGCCTTATCTGGCTGAGGTAGAACTTGTGCTCTGGGTGTGCTACTTTGGCCTAGAGCTGCCAGGCACAAAGGCTGCTTTGTTTCCAAAGGGGGAGAGAGGCCCCAAATCATGTTGCTTCCAGCTGTTTTTGAAGCTAAGAAACAACTCGCTCTGCCAGGTACTCTTACAGCCTTCCGGGAACACCTCTTACGAAGGCCTGTGAAAAGCAGTTTCTTGGCAGGCCTGATCTGGCTGAGGTAGAACTTCTGCTCTGGGTGTGCTCCATTGCCCTAGAGCTGAAAGGCCCAAAGGGCTGCCTTGTCTCCAAAGGGGGAGAGAGGCCCCAAAGCATCTTGCTTCCACCTCTTGGGAAGCTAAGAAACAACTGGCTGTGCCCAGTGCTCTTATAGCCTAAGAGAACATCTCTTATCAAGGCCTGGGAAACGCACTGTCTAGGCAGGCCTGATCTGGAAGAAGTAGAACTTCGGCTCTGGTTGTGCTCCATTGCCCTAGAGCTGCCAGACCCAACGTGCTGCCTTGTTTCCAAAGGGGCAGAGAGGCCCCAAAGCGTCTTGCTTCCAGCTGTTTGGGAAACAAGGAAACAACTGGCTCTGCACCGTGCTCTCACAGCCTACCGGGAACGTCACATACAAAGGCCTCTGAAACGCAGTTCCTTGGCAGGCCTGATCTGGCTGAAGTAGGACTTCTGCTCTGGCTGTGCTCCATTGGCCTAGAGCTGAAAGGCCCAAAGGGATGCCTTGTTTGCAAAGGGGCAGAGAGGCCCCAAAGCATCTTGCTTCCAGCTCTTTGGGAAGCTAAGAAACAACTGTCTCTGCCCAGTGCTCTGACAGAGTACCGGCAACATCTCTTACCAAAGCCTTTGAAACGCAGTTTCTTGGCAGGCCTTATCTGGCTGAGGTAGAACTTCTGCTCTGGGTGTGCTCCATTGGCCTAGAGCTGAAAGGCCCAAAGGTCGGCCTTGTTGGCAAAGGGGCAGGGAGCCCCCAAAGCATCTTGCTTCCAGCTCTTTGGGAAGCTAAGAAACAACTGGCTCTGCCCAGTGCTCTTACAGCCTGAGAGAAAATCTCTTACCAAGGCCTGTGAAACGCACTTTGTTGGTGGCCTGATCTATCTGAAGTAGAACTTCTGCTCTGGGTGTGCTCCATTGGCCTAGAGCTGCCTGGCCCAAAGGGGCGCCTTGTTTGCAAAGGGGCAGAGAGGCCCCAAAGCATCTTGCTTCCAGCTCTTCGGGAAGCTAAGAAACATCTGGCGTTGCCCAGTGCTCTTACAGCCTACCGGGAACATCTCTTACCAAGGCCTGTGAAACGCAGTTTGTTGGTGGCCTGAACTGGCCGAAGTAGAACTTCTGCTCTGGGTGTGCTCCACTGGCCTAGAGCCACCTGCCCAAAGGGCTGCCTTGATTCCAAAGTGAGAGAGTGGCACCAAAGCATCTTGCTTCCAGCTCTTCGGGAAGCTAAGAAATATCTGGCGTTGCCCAGTGCTCTTACAGCCTACCGGGAACATCTCTTACCAAGGCCTGTGAAACGCCGTGTCCTGGCAGGCCTGATTTGGCCGAAGTAGAACTTCTGCTCTGGGTGTGCTCCATTGCCCTAGAGCTGCCAGGCCCAAGGAGCTGCCTTGTTTCCAAAGGGGCAGAGAGGCCCCAAAGCATCTTGCTCCAGCTCTCTGGGAAGCTAAGAACCAACTCGCTCTGCCCCGTGCTCTTACAGCCTACCGGGCACATGTCTTTGAAAGGCCTGTGAAACGCAGTTTCTTGGCAGGCCTCATCTGGCTGAAGTAGAACTCCGGCTCTGGGTGTGCTCCATTGCCCTAGAGCTGCCAGGCCCAAAGTGCTGCCCTGTTTCCAAGGGGCAGAGAGGCCCAAAGCATCTTGCTTCCCGGTCTTTGCGAAGCTAAGAAACAACTGGCTCTGCCCAGTGCTCTTACACCTACCGGGAACATCTCTTACCAAGGCCTGTCAAACGCTGTTTCTTTGCAGGCCTGATCAGGCTGAAGTAGAACTCCTGCTCTGCGTGTGCTCCATTGGCCTAGAGCTTCCCGAGCCAAAAGGCTGCCTTGTTCCCAAACGGGCAGAGGGGTCCCAAGCATCTTGCTTCCAGCTTTTCAGGAAGGTAAGAAACAACTGGCTCTGCCCAGTGCTCTTACAGCCTACCGGGAACATCTCTTACCAAGGCCTGTGAAACGCAGTTTCCTGGCAGGCCTGATCTGGCTGAAGTAGAACTTCTGCTCTGGGCATGCTCCATTGCCCTAGAGCTGCCAGACCCAAAGGGCTGCCTTGTTTCCAAAGACGGAGAGTGGACCCAAAGCATCTTGCTCCCAGCTCTTCGGGAAGCTAAGAAACAGCTGGCTCTGCCCAGTGCTCTTACAGCCTAAGAGAACATCTCTTTGAAAGGCCTGTGAAACGCAGTTTCTTGGCAGGCCTGACCTGGCTGAAGTAGAACTTCAGTTCTGGTTGTGCTACATAGGCCTAGAGCTACCAGGACCTAAGGGCTGCCTTGTTTCCAAAGGGTGAGAGAGGCCCCAAAGCATCTTGCCTCCAGCACTTTGGGAAGCTAAAAAACAACTGGTTCTGCCCAGTGCTCTCACAGCCTACCGTGAACATCTCTTACCAAGGGCTGTGAAACGCAGTTTCTGGGCAGGACTGATCTGCCTGAAGTAGAACTTCTGCTGTGGGTGTGCTCCATTGGCCTAGAGCTGCCAGGCCCAAACGGCTGCCTTGTGTCCAAAGGGAGAGAGAGGCCCCAAAGCATCTTGCTTCCAGCTCTGTGGGAAGCTAAAGCAACTGGCTCTCCACAGTGCTCTCACAGCCTACCGGGAACATCTCTTACCAAGGCCTGTGAAACGCAGTTTCTTGGCAGGCCTGATCTGGCTGAAGTAGAACTCCTGCTCTGGGCGTGCTACTTTGGCCTAGAGCTGCCAGGCCCAAAGGGCCGCCTTGTTTCCAAAGGGGCTGAGAGTCCCCAAAGCATCTTGCTTCCAAATCTTTGGGAAGCTAAGAAACAACTGGCTCTGCACAGTGCTCTCACAGCCTACCGGCAACGTGACAGAGAAAGGCCTGTGAGACGCAGTTTCTTGGAAGGCCTGATCTGGCTGAGGTAGAACTTCTGCTCTGGGTGTACTCCATTGGCCTAGGGCTGCCAGGCCCAAAGGGCTGCCTTTATTTCCAAAGTGTGAGAGAGGCCCCAAAGCATCTTGCTTCCTGCTCTCTGGGAAGCTAAAACAACTGGCTCTGCACAGTGCTCTCAAAGCCAACAGGGAACGTCACATACAAAGGCCTGTGAAACGCAGCTTCTTGACAGGCCTTATCTGGCTGAGGTAGAACTTGTGCTCTGGGTGTGCTACTTTGGCCTAGAGCTGCCAGGCACAAAGGCTGCTTTGTTTCCAAAGGGGGAGAGAGGCCCCAAATCATGTTGCTTCCAGCTGTTTTTGAAGCTAAGAAACAACTCGCTCTGCCAGGTACTCTTACAGCCTTCCGGGAACACCTCTTACGAAGGCCTGTGAAAAGCAGTTTCTTGGCAGGCCTGATCTGGCTGAGGTAGAACTTCTGCTCTGGGTGTGCTCCATTGCCCTAGAGCTGAAAGGCCCAAAGGGCTGCCTTGTTTCCAAAGGGGGAGAGAGGCCCCAAAGCATCTTGCTTCCACCTCTTGGGAAGCTAAGAAACAACTGGCTGTGCCCAGTGCTCTTATAGCCTAAGAGAACATCTCTTATCAAGGCCTGTGAAACGCACTTTCTAGGCAGGCCTGATCTGGAAGAAGTAGAACTTCTGCTCTGGTTGTGCTCCATTGCCCTAGAGCTGCCAGACCCAACGTGCTGCCTTGTTTCCAAAGGGGCAGAGAGGCCCCAAAGCGTCTTGCTTCCAGCTGTTTGGGAAACAAGGAAACAACTGGCTCTGCACCGTGCTCTCACAGCCTACCGGGAAGGGCACATACAAAGGCCTCTGAAACGCAGTTCCACGGCAGGCCTGATCTGGCTGAAGTAGAACTTCTGCTCTGGCTGTGCTCCATTGGCCTAGAGCTGCCAGACCCAAGGGCTGCCTTGTTTCCAAAGACGGAGAGTGGACCCAAAGCATCTTGCTCCCAGCTCTTCGGGAAGCTAAGAAACAGCTGGCTCTGCCCAGTGCTCTTACAGCCTAAGAGAACATCTCTTTGAAAGGCCTGTGAAACGCAGTTTCTTGGCAGGCCTGACCTGGCTGAAGTAGAACTTCTGTTCTGGTTGTGCTACATAGGCCTAGAGCTACCAGGACCTAAGGGCTGCCTTGTTTCCAAAGGGTGAGAGAGGCCCCAAAGCATCTTGCCTCCAGCACTTTGGGAAGCTAAAAAACAACTGGTTCTGCCCAGTGCTCTCACAGCCTACCGTGAACATCTCTTACCAAGGGCTGTGAAACGCAGTTTCTGGGCAGGACTGATCTGCCTGAAGTAGAACTTCTGCTGTGGGTGTGCTCCATTGGCCTAGAGCTGCCAGGCCCAAACGGCTGCCTTGTGTCCAAAGGGAGAGAGAGGCCCCAAAGCATCTTGCTTCCAGCTCTGTGGGAAGCTAAAGCAACTGGCTCTCCACAGTGCTCTCACAGCCTACCGGGAACATCTCTTACCAAGGCCTGTGAAACGCAGTTTCTTGGCAGGCCTGATCTGGCTGAAGTAGAACTCCTGCTCTGGGCGTGCTACTTTGGCCTAGAGCTGCCAGGCCCAAAGGGCCGCCTTGTTTCCAAAGGGGCTGAGAGTCCCCAAAGCATCTTGCTTCCAAATCTTTGGGAAGCTAAGAAACAACTGGCTCTGCACAGTGCTCTCACAGCCTACCGGCAACGTGACAGAGAAAGGCCTGTGAGACGCAGTTTCTTGGAAGGCCTGATCTGGCTGAGGTAGAACTTCTGCTCTGGGTGTACTCCATTGGCCTAGGGCTGCCAGGCCCAAAGGGCTGCCTTTATTTCCAAAGTGTGAGAGAGGCCCCAAAGCATCTTGCTTCCTGCTCTCTGGGAAGCTAAAACAACTGGCTCTGCACAGTGCTCTCAAAGCCAACAGGGAACGTCACATACAAAGGCCTGTGAAACGCAGCTTCTTGACAGGCCTTATCTGGCTGAGGTAGAACTTGTGCTCTGGGTGTGCTACTTTGGCCTAGAGCTGCCAGGCACAAAGGCTGCTTTGTTTCCAAAGGGGGAGAGAGGCCCCAAATCATGTTGCTTCCAGCTGTTTTTGAAGCTAAGAAACAACTCGCTCTGCCAGGTACTCTTACAGCCTTCCGGGAACACCTCTTACGAAGGCCTGTGAAAAGCAGTTTCTTGGCAGGCCTGATCTGGCTGAGGTAGAACTTCTGCTCTGGGTGTGCTCCATTGCCCTAGAGCTGAAAGGCCCAAAGGGCTGCCTTGTTTCCAAAGGGGGAGAGAGGCCCCAAAGCATCTTGCTTCCACCTCTTGGGAAGCTAAGAAACAACTGGCTGTGCCCAGTGCTCTTATAGCCTAAGAGAACATCTCTTATCAAGGCCTGTGAAACGCACTTTCTAGGCAGGCCTGATCTGGAAGAAGTAGAACTTCTGCTCTGGTTGTGCTCCATTGCCCTAGAGCTGCCAGACCCAACGTGCTGCCTTGTTTCCAAAGGGGCAGAGAGGCCCCAAAGCGTCTTGCTTCCAGCTGTTTGGGAAACAAGGAAACAACTGGCTCTGCACCGTGCTCTCACAGCCTACCGGGAAGGGCACATACAAAGGCCTCTGAAACGCAGTTCCACGGCAGGCCTGATCTGGCTGAAGTAGAACTTCTGCTCTGGCTGTGCTCCATTGGCCTAGAGCTGCCAGACCCAAGGGCTGCCTTGTTTCCAAAGACGGAGAGTGGACCCAAAGCATCTTGCTCCCAGCTCTTCGGGAAGCTAAGAAACAGCTGGCTCTGCCCAGTGCTCTTACAGCCTAAGAGAACATCTCTTTGAAAGGCCTGTGAAACGCAGTTTCTTGGCAGGCCTGACCTGGCTGAAGTAGAACTTCTGTTCTGGTTGTGCTACATAGGCCTAGAGCTACCAGGACCTAAGGGCTGCCTTGTTTCCAAAGGGTGAGAGAGGCCCCAAAGCATCTTGCCTCCAGCACTTTGGGAAGCTAAAAAACAACTGGTTCTGCCCAGTGCTCTCACAGCCTACCGTGAACATCTCTTACCAAGGGCTGTGAAACGCAGTTTCTGGGCAGGACTGATCTGCCTGAAGTAGAACTTCTGCTGTGGGTGTGCTCCATTGGCCTAGAGCTGCCAGGCCCAAACGGCTGCCTTGTGTCCAAAGGGAGAGAGAGGCCCCAAAGCATCTTGCTTCCAGCTCTGTGGGAAGCTAAAGCAACTGGCTCTCCACAGTGCTCTCACAGCCTACCGGGAACATCTCTTACCAAGGCCTGTGAAACGCAGTTTCTTGGCAGGCCTGATCTGGCTGAAGTAGAACTCCTGCTCTGGGCGTGCTACTTTGGCCTAGAGCTGCCAGGCCCAAAGGGCCGCCTTGTTTCCAAAGGGGCTGAGAGTCCCCAAAGCATCTTGCTTCCAAATCTTTGGGAAGCTAAGAAACAACTGGCTCTGCACAGTGCTCTCACAGCCTACCGGCAACGTGACAGAGAAAGGCCTGTGAGACGCAGTTTCTTGGAAGGCCTGATCTGGCTGAGGTAGAACTTCTGCTCTGGGTGTACTCCATTGGCCTAGGGCTGCCAGGCCCAAAGGGCTGCCTTTATTTCCAAAGTGTGAGAGAGGCCCCAAAGCATCTTGCTTCCTGCTCTCTGGGAAGCTAAAACAACTGGCTCTGCACAGTGCTCTCAAAGCCAACAGGGAACGTCACATACAAAGGCCTGTGAAACGCAGCTTCTTGACAGGCCTTATCTGGCTGAGGTAGAACTTGTGCTCTGGGTGTGCTACTTTGGCCTAGAGCTGCCAGGCACAAAGGCTGCTTTGTTTCCAAAGGGGGAGAGAGGCCCCAAATCATGTTGCTTCCAGCTGTTTTTGAAGCTAAGAAACAACTCGCTCTGCCAGGTACTCTTACAGCCTTCCGGGAACACCTCTTACGAAGGCCTGTGAAAAGCAGTTTCTTGGCAGGCCTGATCTGGCTGAGGTAGAACTTCTGCTCTGGGTGTGCTCCATTGCCCTAGAGCTGAAAGGCCCAAAGGGCTGCCTTGTTTCCAAAGGGGGAGAGAGGCCCCAAAGCATCTTGCTTCCACCTCTTGGGAAGCTAAGAAACAACTGGCTGTGCCCAGTGCTCTTATAGCCTAAGAGAACATCTCTTATCAAGGCCTGTGAAACGCACTTTCTAGGCAGGCCTGATCTGGAAGAAGTAGAACTTCTGCTCTGGTTGTGCTCCATTGCCCTAGAGCTGCCAGACCCAACGTGCTGCCTTGTTTCCAAAGGGGCAGAGAGGCCCCAAAGCGTCTTGCTTCCAGCTGTTTGGGAAACAAGGAAACAACTGGCTCTGCACCGTGCTCTCACAGCCTACCGGGAAGGGCACATACAAAGTCCTCTGAAACGCAGTTCCACGGCAGGCCTGATCTGGCTGAAGTAGGACTTCTGCTCTGGCTGTGCTCCATTGGCCTAGAGCTGAAATGCCCAAAGGGATGCCTTGTTTGCAAAGGGGCAGAGAGGCCCCAAAGCATCTTGCTTCCAGCTCTTTGGGAAGCTAAGAAACAACAGTCTCTGCCCAGTGCTCTGACAGAGTACCGGCAACATCTCTTACCAAAGCCTTTGCAACGCAGTTTCTTGGCATGCCTTATCTGGCTGAGGTAGAACTTCTGCTCTGGGCATGCTCCATTGCCCTAGAGCTGCCAGACCCAAAGGGCTGCCTTGTTTCCAAAGACGGAGAGTGGACCCAAAGCATCTTGCTCCCAGCTCTTCGGGAAGCTAAGAAACAGCTGGCTCTGCCCAGTGCTCTTACAGCCTAAGAGAACATCTCTTTGAAAGGCCTGTGAAACGCAGTTTCTTGGCAGGCCTGACCTGGCTGAAGTAGAACTTCTGTTCTGGTTGTGCTACATAGGCCTAGAGCTACCAGGACCTAAGGGCTGCCTTGTTTCCAAAGGGTGAGAGAGGCCCCAAAGCATCTTGCCTCCAGCACTTTGGGAAGCTAAAAAACAACTGGTTCTGCCCAGTGCTCTCACAGCCTACCGTGAACATCTCTTACCAAGGGCTGTGAAACGCAGTTTCTGGGCAGGACTGATCTGCCTGAAGTAGAACTTCTGCTGTGGGTGTGCTCCATTGGCCTAGAGCTGCCAGGCCCAAACGGCTGCCTTGTGTCCAAAGGGAGAGAGAGGCCCCAAAGCATCTTGCTTCCAGCTCTGTGGGAAGCTAAAGCAACTGGCTCTCCACAGTGCTCTCACAGCCTACCGGGAACATCTCTTACCAAGGCCTGTGAAACGCAGTTTCTTGGCAGGCCTGATCTGGCTGAAGTAGAACTCCTGCTCTGGGCGTGCTACTTTGGCCTAGAGCTGCCAGGCCCAAAGGGCCGCCTTGTTTCCAAAGGGGCTGAGAGTCCCCAAAGCATCTTGCTTCCAAATCTTTGGGAAGCTAAGAAACAACTGGCTCTGCACAGTGCTCTCACAGCCTACCGGCAACGTGACAGAGAAAGGCCTGTGAGACGCAGTTTCTTGGAAGGCCTGATGTGGCTGAGGTAGAACTTCTGCTCTGGGTGTACTCCATTGGCCTAGGGCTGCCAGGCCCAAAGGGCTGCCTTTATTTCCAAAGTGTGAGAGAGGCCCCAAAGCATCTTGCTTCCTGCTCTCTGGGAAGCTAAAACAACTGGCTCTGCACAGTGCTCTCAAAGCCAACAGGGAACGTCACATACAAAGGCCTGTGAAACGCAGCTTCTTGACAGGCCTTATCTGGCTGAGGTAGAACTTGTGCTCTGGGTGTGCTACTTTGGCCTAGAGCTGCCAGGCACAAAGGCTGCTTTGTTTCCAAAGGGGGAGAGAGGCCCCAAATCATGTTGCTTCCAGCTGTTTTTGAAGCTAAGAAACAACTCGCTCTGCCAGGTACTCTTACAGCCTTCCGGGAACACCTCTTACGAAGGCCTGTGAAAAGCAGTTTCTTGGCAGGCCTGATCTGGCTGAGGTAGAACTTCTGCTCTGGGTGTGCTCCATTGCCCTAGAGCTGAAAGGCCCAAAGGGATGCCTTGTTTCCAAAGGGGCAGAGAGGCCCCATAGCATCTTGCTTCCAGCTCATTGGGAAGCTAAGAAACAACTGTCTCTGCCCAGTGCTCTGACAGAGTACCGGCAACATCTCTTACCAAAGCCTTTGAAACGCAGTTTCTTGGCAGGCCTTATCTGGCTGAGGTAGAACTTCTGCTCTGGGTCTGCTCCATTGGCCTAGAGCTGAAAGGCCCAAAGGTCGGCCTTGTTGGCAAAGGGGCAGGGAGCCCCCAAAGCATCTTGCTTCCAGCTCTTTGGGAAGCTAAGAAACAACTGGCTCTGCCCAGTGCTCTTACAGCCTGAGAGAAAATCTCTTACCAAGCAATGTGAAACGCACTTTGTTGTTGGCCTGATCTATCTGAAGTAGAACTTCTGCTCTGGGTGTGCTCCATTGGCCTAGAGCTGCCTGGCCCAAAGGGCCGCCTTGTTTGCAAAGGGGCAGAGAGGCCCCAAAGCATCTTGCTTCCAGCTCTTCGGGAAGCTAAGAAACATCTGGCGTTGCCCAGTGCTCTTACAGCCTACCGGGAACATCTCTTACCAAGGCCTGTGAAACGCAGTTTGTTGGTGGCCTGAACTGGCCGAAGTAGAACTTCTGCTCTGGGTGTGCTCCACTGGCCTAGAGCTACCTGCCCCAAAGGGCTGCCTTGATTCCAAAGTGAGAGAGTGGCACCAAAGCATCTTGCTTCCAGCTCTTCGGGAAGCTAAGAAACATCTGGCGTTGCCCAGTGCTCTTACAGCCTACCGGGATCATCTCTTACCAAGGCCTGTGAAACGCCGTTTCCTGGCAGGCCTGATTTGGTTGAAGTAGAACTTCTGCTCTGGGTGTGCTCCATTGCCCTAGAGCTGCCAGGCCCAAGGTGCTGCCTTGTTTCCAAAGGGGCAGAGAGGCCCCAAAGCATCTTGCTTCCAGCTCTCTGGGAAGCTAAGAACCAACTCGCTCTGCCCCGTGCTCTTACAGCCTACCGGGAACATGTCTTTGAAAGGCCTGTGAAACGCAGTTTCTTGGCAGGCCTCATCTGGCTGAAGTAGAACTCCGGCTCTGGGTGTGCTCCATTGCCCTAGAGCTGCCAGGCCCCAAGTGCTGCCCTGTTTCCAAGGGGCAGAGAGGCCCAAAGCATCTTGCTTCCCGGTCTTTGCGAAGCTAAGAAACAACTGGCTCTGCCCAGTGCTCTTACACCTACCGGGAACATCTCTTACCAAGGCCTGTCAAACGCTGTTTCTTTGCAGGCCTGATCAGGCTGAAGTAGAACTCCTGCTCTGCGTGTGCTCCATTGGCCTAGAGCTTCCCGACCCAAAAGGCTGCCTTGTTCCCAAACGGGCAGAGGGGTCCCAAGCGTCTTGCTTCCAGCTTTTCAGGAAGGTAAGAAACAACTGGCTCTGCCCAGTGCTCTTACAGCCTACCGGGAACATCTCTTACCAAGGCCTGTGAAACGCACTTTCCTGGCAGGCCTGATCTGGCTGAAGTAGAACTTCTGCTCTTGGCGTGCTCCATTGCACTAGAGCTGCCAGGCCCAAAGGGCTGCCTTGTTTCCAAAGACGGAGAGTGGACCCAAAGCATCTTGCTCCCAGCTCTTCGGGAAGCTAAGAAACAGCTGGCTCTGCCCAGTGCTCTTACAGCCTAAGAGAACATCTCTTTGAAAGGCCTGTGAAACGCAGTTTCTTGGCAGGCCTGACCTGGCTGAAGTAGAACTTCTGTTCTGGTTGTGCTACATAGGCCTAGAGCTACCAGGACCTAAGGGCTGCCTTGTTTCCAAAGGGTGAGAGAGGCCCCAAAGCATCTTGCCTCCAGCACTTTGGGAAGCTAAAAAACAACTGGTTCTGCCCAGTGCTCTCACAGCCTACCGTGAACATCTCTTACCAAGGGCTGTGAAACGCAGTTTCTGGGCAGGACTGATCTGCCTGAAGTAGAACTTCTGCTGTGGGTGTGCTCCATTGGCCTAGAGCTGCCAGGCCCAAACGGCTGCCTTGTGTCCAAAGGGAGAGAGAGGCCCCAAAGCATCTTGCTTCCAGCTCTGTGGGAAGCTAAAGCAACTGGCTCTCCACAGTGCTCTCACAGCCTACCGGGAACATCTCTTACCAAGGCCTGTGAAACGCAGTTTCTTGGCAGGCCTGATCTGGCTGAAGTAGAACTCCTGCTCTGGGCGTGCTACTTTGGCCTAGAGCTGCCAGGCCCAAAGGGCCGCCTTGTTTCCAAAGGGGCTGAGAGTCCCCAAAGCATCTTGCTTCCAAATCTTTGGGAAGCTAAGAAACAACTGGCTCTGCACAGTGCTCTCACAGCCTACCGGCAACGTGACAGAGAAAGGCCTGTGAGACGCAGTTTCTTGGAAGGCCTGATCTGGCTGAGGTAGAACTTCTGCTCTGGGTGTACTCCATTGGCCTAGGGCTGCCAGGCCCAAAGGGCTGCCTTTATTTCCAAAGTGTGAGAGAGGCCCCAAAGCATCTTGCTTCCTGCTCTCTGGGAAGCTAAAACAACTGGCTCTGCACAGTGCTCTCAAAGCCAACCGGGAACGTCACATACAAAGGCCTGTGAAACGCAGCTTCTTGACAGGCCTTATCTGGCTGAGGTAGAACTTGTGCTCTGGGTGTGCTACTTTGGCCTAGAGCTGCCAGGCACAAAGGCTGCTTTGTTTCCAAAGGGGGAGAGAGGCCCCAAATCATGTTGCTTCCAGCTGTTTTTGAAGCTAAGAAACAACTCGCTCTGCCAGGTACTCTTACAGCCTTCCGGGAACACCTCTTACGAAGGCCTGTGAAAAGCAGTTTCTTGGCAGGCCTGATCTGGCTGAGGTAGAACTTCTGCTCTGGGTGTGCTCCATTGCCCTAGAGCTGAAAGGCCCAAAGGGCTGCCTTGTTTCCAAAGGGGGAGAGAGGCCCCAAAGCATCTTGCTTCCACCTCTTGGGAAGCTAAGAAACAACTGGCTGTGCCCAGTGCTCTTATAGCCTAAGAGAACATCTCTTATCAAGGCCTGTGAAACGCACTTTCTAGGCAGGCCTGATCTGGAAGAAGTAGAACTTCTGCTCTGGTTGTGCTCCATTGCCCTAGAGCTGCCAGACCCAACGTGCTGCCTTGTTTCCAAAGGGGCAGAGAGGCCCCAAAGCGTCTTGCTTCCAGCTGTTTGGGAAACAAGGAAACAACTGGCTCTGCACCGTGCTCTCACAGCCTACCGGGAACGTCACATACAAAGGCCTCTGAAACGCAGTTCCACGGCAGGCCTGATCTGGCTGAAGTAGGACTTCTGCTCTGGCTGTGCTCCATTGGCCTAGAGCTGAAAGGCCCAAAGGGATGCCTTGTTTGCAAAGGGGCAGAGAGGCCCCAAAGCATCTTGCTTCCAGCTCTTTGGGAAGCTAAGAAACAACTGTCTCTGCCCAGTGCTCTGACAGAGTACCGGCAACATCTCTTACCAAAGCCTTTGAAACGCAGTTTCTTGGCAGGCCTTATCTGGCTGAGGTAGAACTTCTGCTCTGGGTGTGCTCCATTGGCCTAGAGCTGAAAGGCCCAAAGGTCGGCCTTGTTGGCAAAGGGGCAGGGAGCCCCCAAAGCATCTTGCTTCCAGCTCTTTGGGAAGCTAAGAAACAACTGGCTCTGCCCAGTGCTCTTACAGCCTGAGAGAAAATCTCTTACCAAGGCCTGTGAAACGCACTTTGTTGGTGGCCTGATCTAGCTGAAGTAGAACTTCTGCTCTGGGTGTGCTCCATTGGCCTAGAGCTGCCTGGCCCAAAGGGCCGCCTTGTTTGCAAAGGGGCAGAGAGGCCCCAAAGCATCTTGCTTCCAGCTCTTCGGGAAGCTAAGAAACATCTGGCGTTGCCCAGTGCTCTTACAGCCTACCGGGAACATCTCTTACCAAGGCCTGTGAAACGCAGTTTGTTGGTGGCCTGAACTGGCCGAAGTAGAACTTCTGCTCTGGGTGTGCTCCACTGGCCTAGAGCTACCTACCCCAAAGGGCTGCCTTGATTCCAAAGTGAGAGAGTGGCACCAAAGCATCTTGCTTCCAGCTCTTCGGGAAGCTAAGAAACCTCTGGCGTTGCCCAGTGCTCTTACAGCCTACCGGGAACATATCTTTGAAAGGCCTGTGAAACGCAGTTTCTTGGCAGGCCTCATCTGGCTGAAGTAGAACTCCGGCTCTGGGTGTGCTCCATTGCCCTAGAGCTGCCAGGCCCAAAGTGCTGCCCTGTTTCCAAGGGGCAGAGAGGCCCAAAGCATCTTGCTTCCCGGTCTTTGCGAAGCTAAGAAACAACTGGCTCTGCCCAGTGCTCTTACACCTACCGGGAACATCTCTTACCAAGGCCTGTCAAACGCTGTTTCTTTGCAGGCCTGATCAGGCTGAAGTAGAACTCCTGCTCTGCGTGTGCTCCATTGGCCTAGAGCTTCCCGACCCAAAAGGCTGCCTTGTTCCCAAACGGGCAGAGGGGTCCCAAGCATCTTGCTTCCAGCTTTTCAGGAATGTAAGAAACAACTGGCTCTGCCCAGTGCTCTCACAGCCTACCGTGAACATCTCTTACCAAGGGCTGTGAAACGCAGTTTCTGGGCAGGACTGATCTGCCTGAAGTAGAACTTCTGCTGTGGGTGTGCTCCATTGGCCTAGAGCTGCCAGGCCCAAAAGGCTGCCTTGTGTCCAAAGGGAGAGAGAGGCCCCAAGGCATCTTGCTTCCAGCTCTGTGGGAAGCTAAAGCAACTGGCTCTGCACAGTGCTCTCACAGCCTACCGGCAACGTGACAGAGAAAGGCCTGTGAGACGCAGTTTCTTGGAAGGCCTGATCTGGCTGAGGTAGAACTTGTGCTCTGGGTGTGCTACTTTGGCCTAGAGCTGCCAGGCACAAAGGCTGCTTTGTTTCCAAAGGGGGAGAGAGGCCCCAAATCATGTTGCTTCCAGCTGTTTTTGAAGCTAAGAAACAACTCGCTCTGCCAGGTACTCTTACAGCCTTCCGGGAACACCTCTTACGAAGGCCTGTGAAAAGCAGTTTCTTGGCAGGCCTGATCTGGCTGAGGTAGAACTTCTGCTCTGGGTGTGCTCCATTGCCCTAGAGCTGAAAGGCCCAAAGGGCTGCCTTGTTTCCAAAGGGGGAGAGAGGCCCCAAAGCATCTTGCTTCCACCTCTTGGGAAGTTAAGAAACAACTGGCTGTGCCCAGTGCTCTTATAGCCTAAGAGAACATCTCTTATCAAGGCCTGGGAAACGCACTGTCTAGGCAGGCCTGATCTGGAAGAAGTAGAACTTCGGCTCTGGTTGTGCTCCATTGCCCTAGAGCTGCCAGACCCAACGTGCTGCCTTGTTTCCAAAGGGGCAGAGAGGCCCCAAAGCGTCTTGCTTCCAGCTGTTTGGGAAACAAGGAAACAACTGGCTCTGCACCATGCTCTCACAGCCTACCGGGAACGTCACATACAAAGGCCTCTGAAACGCAGTTCCTTGGCAGGCCTGATCTGGCTGAAGTAGGACTTCTGCTCTGGGTGTGCTCCATTGCCCTAGAGCTGCCAGGCCCAAAGTGCTGCCCTGTTTCCAAGGGGCAGAGAGGCCCAAAGCATCTTGCTTCCCGGTCTTTGCGAAGCTAAGAAACAACTGGCTCTGCCCAGTGCTCTTACACCTACCGGGAACATCTCTTACCAAGGCCTGTCAAACGCAGTTTCTTTGCAGGCCTGATCAGGCTGAAGTAGAACTCCTGCTCTGCGTGTGCTCCATTGGCCTAGAGCTTCCCGACCCAAAAGGCTGCCTTGTTCCCAAACGGGCAGAGGGGTCCCAAGCATCTTGCTTCCAGCTTTTCAGGAAGGTAAGAAACAACTGGCTCTGCCCAGTGCTCTTACAGCCTACCGGGAACATCTCTTACCAAGGCCTGTGAAACGCAGTTTCCTGGCAGGCCTGATCTGGCTGAAGTAGAACTTCTGCTCTGGGTGTGCTCCATTGCCCTAGAGCTGCCAGGCCCAAAGGGCTGCCTTGTTTCCAAAGACGGAGAGTGGACCCAAAGCATCTTGCTCCCAGCTCTTCGGGAAGCTAAGAAACAGCTGGCTCTGCCCAGTGCTCTTACAGCCTAAGAGAACATCTCTTTGAAAGGCCTGTGAAACGCAGTTTCTTGGCAGGCCTGACCTGGCTGAAGTAGAACTTCTGTTCTGGTTGTGCTACATAGGCCTAGAGCTACCAGGACCTAAGGGCTGCCTTGTTTCCAAAGGGTGAGAGAGGCCCCAAAGCATCTTGCCTCCAGCACTTTGGGAAGCTAAAAAACAACTGGTTCTGCCCAGTGCTCTCACAGCCTACCGTGAACATCTCTTACCAAGGGCTGTGAAACGCAGTTTCTGGGCAGGACTGATCTGCCTGAAGTAGAACTTCTGCTGTGGGTGTGCTCCATTGGCCTAGAGCTGCCAGGCCCAAAAGGCTGCCTTGTGTCCAAAGGGAGAGAGAGGCCCCAAGGCATCTTGCTTCCAGCTCTGTGGGAAGCTAAAGCAACTGGCTCTCCACAGTGCTCTCACAGCCTACCGGGAACATCTCTTACCAAGGCCTGTGAAACGCAGTTTCTTGGCAGGCCTGATCTGGCTGAAGTAGAACTCCTGCTCTGGGCGTGCTACTTTGGCCTAGAGCTGCCAGGCCCAAAGGGCCGCCTTGTTTCCAAAGGGGCTGAGAGTCCCCAAAGCATCTTGCTTCCAAATCTTTGGGAAGCTAAGAAACAACTGGCTCTGCACAGTGCTCTCACAGCCTACCGGCAACGTGACAGAGAAAGGCCTGTGAGACGCAGTTTCTTGGAAGGCCTGATCTGGCTGAGGTAGAACTTGTGCTCTGGGTGTGCTACTTTGGCCTAGAACTGCCAGGCACAAAGGCTGCTTTGTTTCCAAAGGGGGAGAGAGGCCCCAAATCATGTTGCTTCCAGCTGTTTTTGAAGCTAAGAAACAACTCGCTCTGCCAGGTACTCTTACAGCCTTCCGGGAACACCTCTTACGAAGGCCTGTGAAAAGCAGTTTCTTGGCAGGCCTGATCTGGCTGAGGTAGAACTTCTGCTCTGGGTGTGCTCCATTGCCCTAGAGCTGCCAGGCCCAAAGTGCTGCCCTGTTTCCAAGGGGCAGAGAGGCCCAAAGCATCTTGCTTCCCGGTCTTTGCGAAGCTAAGAAACAACTGGCTCTGCCCAGTGCTCTTACACCTACCGGGAACATCTCTTACCAAGGCCTGTCAAACGCAGTTTCTTTGCAGGCCTGATCAGGCTGAAGTAGAACTCCTGCTCTGCGTGTGCTCCATTGGCCTAGAGCTTCCCGACCCAAAAGGCTGCCTTGTTCCCAAACGGGCAGAGGGGTCCCAAGCATCTTGCTTCCAGCTTTTCAGGAAGGTAAGAAACAACTGGCTCTGCCCAGTGCTCTTACAGCCTACCGGGAACATCTCTTACCAAGGCCTGTGAAACGCAGTTTCCTGGCAGGCCTGATCTGGCTGAAGTAGAACTTCTGCTCTGGGTGTGCTCCATTGCCCTAGAGCTGCCAGGCCCAAAGGGCTGCCTTGTTTCCAAAGACGGAGAGTGGACCCAAAGCATCTTGCTCCCAGCTCTTCGGGAAGCTAAGAAACAGCTGGCTCTGCCCAGTGCTCTTACAGCCTAAGAGAACATCTCTTTGAAAGGCCTGTGAAACGCAGTTTCTTGGCAGGCCTGACCTGGCTGAAGTAGAACTTCTGTTCTGGTTGTGCTACATAGGCCTAGAGCTACCAGGACCTAAGGGCTGCCTTGTTTCCAAAGGGTGAGAGAGGCCCCAAAGCATCTTGCCTCCAGCACTTTGGGAAGCTAAAAAACAACTGGTTCTGCCCAGTGCTCTCACAGCCTACCGTGAACATCTCTTACCAAGGGCTGTGAAACGCAGTTTCTGGGCAGGACTGATCTGCCTGAAGTAGAACTTCTGCTGTGGGTGTGCTCCATTGGCCTAGAGCTGCCAGGCCCAAAAGGCTGCCTTGTGTCCAAAGGGAGAGAGAGGCCCCAAGGCATCTTGCTTCCAGCTCTGTGGGAAGCTAAAGCAACTGGCTCTCCACAGTGCTCTCACAGCCTACCGGGAACATCTCTTACCAAGGCCTGTGAAACGCAGTTTCTTGGCAGGCCTGATCTGGCTGAAGTAGAACTCCTGCTCTGGGCGTGCTACTTTGGCCTAGAGCTGCCAGGCCCAAAGGGCCGCCTTGTTTCCAAAGGGGCTGAGAGTCCCCAAAGCATCTTGCTTCCAAATCTTTGGGAAGCTAAGAAACAACTGGCTCTGCACAGTGCTCTCACAGCCTACCGGCAACGTGACAGAGAAAGGCCTGTGAGACGCAGTTTCTTGGAAGGCCTGATCTGGCTGAGGTAGAACTTCTGCTCTGGGTGTGCTACTTTGGCCTAGAGCTGCCAGGCACAAAGGCTGCTTTGTTTCCAAAGGGGGAGAGAGGCCCCAAATCATGTTGCTTCCAGCTGTTTTTGAAGCTAAGAAACAACTCGCTCTGCCAGGTACTCTTACAGCCTTCCGGGAACACCTCTTACGAAGGCCTGTGAAAAGCAGTTTCTTGGCAGGCCTGATCTGGCTGAGGTAGAACTTCTGCTCTGGGTGTGCTCCATTGCCCTAGAGCTGAAAGGCCCAAAGGGCTGCCTTGTTTCCAAAGGGGGAGAGAGGCCCCAAAGCATCTTGCTTCCACCTCTTGGGAAGCTAAGAAACAACTGGCTGTGCCCAGTGCTCTTATAGCCTAAGAGAACATCTCTTATCAAGGCCTGTGAAACGCACTGTCTAGGCAGGCCTGATCTGGAAGAAGTAGAACTTCGGCTCTGGTTGTGCTCCATTGCCCTAGAGCTGCCAGACCCGACGTGCTGCCTTGTTTCCAAAGGGGCAGAGAGGCCCCAAAGCGTCTTGCTTCCAGCTGTTTGGGAAACAAGGAAACAACTGGCTCTGCACCGTGCTCTCACAGCCTACCGGGAACGTCACATACAAAGGCCTCTGAAACGCAGTTCCTTGGCAGGCCTGATCTGGCTGAAGTAGGACTTCTGCTCTGGGTGTGCTCCATTGGCCTAGAGCTGAAAGGCCCAAAGGTCGCCCTAGTTGGCAAAGGGGCAGGGAGCCCCCAAAGCATCTTGCTTCCAGCTCTTTGGGAAGCTAAGAAACAAATGGCTCTGCCCAGTGCTCTAACAGAGTACCGGGAACATCTCTTACCAAAGCCTTTGAAACGCAGTTTCTTGGCAGGCCTGATCTGGCTGAAGTAGAACTCCTGCTCTGGGCGTGCTACTTTGGCCTAGAGCTGTCAGGCCCAAAGGGCCGCCTCGTTTCCAAAGGGGCTGAGAGTCCCCAAAGCATCTTGCTTCCAAATCGTTGGGAAGCTAAGAAACAACTGGCTCTGCACAGTGCTCTCACACCCTACCGGCAACGTGACAGAGAAAGGCCTGTGAGACGCAGTTTCTTGGAAGGCCTGATCTGGCTGAGGTAGAACTTGTGCTCTGGGTGTGCTACTTTGGCCTAGAGCTGCCAGGCACAAAGGCTGCTTTGTTTCCAAAGGGGGAGAGAGGCCCCAAATCATGTTGCTTCCAGCTGTTTTTGAAGCTAAGAAACAACTCGCTCTGCCAGGTACTCTTACAGCCTTCCGGGAACACCTCTTACGAAGGCCTGTGAAAAGCAGTTTCTTGGCAGGCCTGATCTGGCTGAGGTAGAACTTCTGCTCTGGGTGTGCTCCATTGCCCTAGAGCTGAAAGGCCCAAAGGGCTGCCTTGTTTCCAAAGGGGGAGAGAGGCCCCAAAGCATCTTGCTTCCACCTCTTGGGAAGCTAAGAAACAACTGGCTGTGCCCAGTGCTCTTATAGCCTAAGAGAACATCTCTTATCAAGGCCTGTGAAACGCACTGTCTAGGCAGGCCTGATCTGGAAGAAGTAGAACTTCGGCTCTGGTTGTGCTCCATTGCCCTAGAGCTGCCAGACCCAACGTGCTGCCTTGTTTCCAAAGGGGCAGAGAGGCCCCAAAGCGTCTTGCTTCCAGCTGTTTGGGAAACAAGGAAACAACTGGCTCTGCACCGTGCTCTCACAGCCTACCGGGAACGTCACATACAAAGGCCTCTGAAACGCAGTTCCTTGGCAGGCCTGATCTGGCTGAAGTAGGACTTCTGCTCTGGGTGTGCTCCATTGGCCTAGAGCTGAAAGGCCCAAAGGTCGCCCTTGTTGGCAAAGGGGCAGGGAGCCCCCAAAGCATCTTGCTTCCAGCTCTTTGGGAAGCTAAGAAACAAATGGCTCTGCCCAGTGCTCTAACAGAGTACCGGGAACATCTCTTACCAAAGCCTTTGAAACGCAGTTTCTTGGCAGGCCTTATCTGGCTGAGGTAGAACTTCTGCTCTGGGTGTGCTCCATTGGCCTAGAGCTGCCTGGCCCAAAGGTCGGCCTTGTTTGCAAAGGGGATGAGAGGCCCCAAAGCATCTTGCTTCCAGCTCTTCGGGAAGCTAAGAAACATCTGGCGTTGCCCAGTGCTCTTACAGCCTACCGGGAACATCTCTTACCAAGGCCTGTGAAACGCAGTTTGTTGGTGGCCTGAACTGGCCGAAGTAGAACTTCTGCTCTGGGTGTGCTCCATTGGCCTAGAGCTGCCTGGCCCAAGGTGCTGCCTTGTTTCCAAAGGGGCAGAGAGGCCCCAAAGCATCTTGCTTCCAGCTCTCTGGGAAGCTAAGAACCAACTCGCTCTGCCCCGTGCTCTTACAGCCTACCGGGAACATGTCTTTGAAAGGCCTGTGAAACGCAGTTTCTTGGCAGGCCTCATCTGGCTGAAGTAGAACTCCGGCTCTGGGTGTGCTCCATTGCCCTAGAGCTGCCAGGCCCAAAGTGCTGCCCTGTTTCCAAGGGGCAGAGAGGCCCAAAGCATCTTGCTTCCCGGTCTTTGCGAAGCTAAGAAACAACTGGCTCTGCCCAGTGCTCTTACACCTACCGGGAACATCTCTTACCAAGGCCTGTCAAACGCTGTTTCTTTGCAGGCCTGATCAGGCTGAAGTAGAACTCCTGCTCTGCGTGTGCTCCATTGGCCTAGAGCTTCCCGACCCAAAAGGCTGCCTTGTTCCCAAACGGGCAGAGGGGTCCCAAGCATCTTGCTTCCAGCTTTTCAGGAAGGTAAGAAACAACTGGCTCTGCCCAGTGCTCTTACAGCCTACCGGGAACATCTCTTACCAAGGCCTGTGAAACGCAGTTTCCTGGCAGGCCTGATCTGGCTGAAGTAGAACTTCTGCTCTGGGTGTGCTCCATTGCCCTAGCGCTGCCAGACCCAAAGGGCTGCCTTGTTTCCAAAGACGGAGAGTGGACCCAAAGCATCTTGCTCCCAGCTCTTCGGGAAGCTAAGAAACAGCTGGCTCTGCCCAGTGCTCTTACAGCCTAAGAGAACATCTCTTTGAAAGGCCTGTGAAACGCAGTTTCTTGGCAGGCCTGACCTGGCTGAAGTAGAACTTCTGTTCTGGTTGTGCTACATAGGCCTAGAGCTACCAGGACCTAAGGGCTGCCTTGTTTCCAAAGGGTGAGAGAGGCCCCAAAGCATCTTGCCTCCAGCACTTTGGGAAGCTAAAAAACAACTGGTTCTGCCCAGTGCTCTCACAGCCTACCGTGAACATCTCTTACCAAGGGCTGTGAAACGCAGTTTCTGGGCAGGACTGATCTGCCTGAAGTAGAACTTCTGCTGTGGGTGTGCTCCATTGGCCTAGAGCTGCCAGGCCCAAACGGCTGCCTTGTGTCCAAAGGGAGAGAGAGGCCCCAAGGCATCTTGCTTCCAGCTCTGTGGGAAGCTAAAGCAACTGGCTCTCCACAGTGCTCTCACAGCCTACCGGGAACATCTCTTACCAAGGCCTGTGAAACGCAGTTTCTTGGCAGGCCTGATCTGGCTGAAGTAGAACTCCTGCTCTGGGCGTGCTACTTTGGCCTAGAGCTGCCAGGCCCAAAGGGCCGCCTTGTTTCCAAAGGGGCTGAGAGTCCCCAAAGCATCTTGCTTCCAAATCTTTGGGAAGCTAAGAAACAACTGGCTCTGCACAGTGCTCTCACAGCCTACCGGCAACGTGACAGAGAAAGGCCTGTGAGACGCAGTTTCTTGGAAGGCCTGATCTGGCTGAGGTAGAACTTCTGCTCTGGGTGTACTCCATTGGCCTAGGGCTGCCAGGCCCAAAGGGCTGCCTTTATTTCCAAAGTGTGAGAGAGGCCCCAAAGCATCTTGCTTCCTGCTCTCTGGGAAGCTAAAACAACTGGCTCTGCACAGTGCTCTCAAAGCCAACCGGGAACGTCACATACAAAGGCCTGTGAAACGCAGCTTCTTGACAGGCCTTATCTGGCTGAGGTAGAACTTGTGCTCTGGGTGTGCTACTTTGGCCTAGAGCTGCCAGGCACAAAGGCTGCTTTGTTTCCAAAGGGGGAGAGAGGCCCCAAATCATGTTGCTTCCAGCTGTTTTTGAAGCTAAGAAACAACTCGCTCTGCCAGGTACTCTTACAGCCTTCCGGGAACACCTCTTACGAAGGCCTGTGAAAAGCAGTTTCTTGGCAGGCCTGATCTGGCTGAGGTAGAACTTCTGCTCTGGGTGTGCTCCATTGCCCTAGAGCTGAAAGGCCCAAAGGGCTGCCTTGTTTCCAAAGGGGGAGAGAGGCCCCAAAGCATCTTGCTTCCACCTCTTGGGAAGCTAAGAAACAACTGGCTGTGCCCAGTGCTCTTATAGCCTAAGAGAACATCTCTTATCAAGGCCTGGGAAACGCACTGTCTAGGCAGGCCTGATCTGGAAGAAGTAGAACTTCTGCTCTGGTTGTGCTCCATTGCCCTAGAGCTGCCAGACCCAACGTGCTGCCTTGTTTCCAAAGGGGCAGAGAGGCCCCAAAGCGTCTTGCTTCCAGCTGTTTGGGAAACAAGGAAACAACTGGCTCTGCACCATGCTCTCACAGCCTACCGGGAACGTCACATACAAAGGCCTCTGAAACGCAGTTCCTTGGCAGGCCTGATCTGGCTGAAGTAGGACTTCTGCTCTGGGTGTGCTCCATTGCCCTAGAGCTGCCAGGCCCAAAGTGCTGCCCTGTTTCCAAGGGGCAGAGAGGCCCAAAGCATCTTGCTTCCCGGTCTTTGCGAAGCTAAGAAACAACTGGCTCTGCCCAGTGCTCTTACACCTACCGGGAACATCTCTTACCAAGGCCTGTCAAACGCTGTTTCTTTGCAGGCCTGATCAGGCTGAAGTAGAACTCCTGCTCTGCGTGTGCTCCATTGGCCTAGAGCTTCCCGACCCAAAAGGCTGCCTTGTTCCCAAACGGGCAGAGGGGTCCCAAGCATCTTGCTTCCAGCTTTTCAGGAAGGTAAGAAACAACTGGCTCTGCCCAGTGCTCTTACAGCCTACCGGGAACATCTCTTACCAAGGCCTGTGAAACGCAGTTTCCTGGCAGGCCTGATCTGGCTGAAGTAGAACTTCTGCTCTGGGTGTGCTCCATTGCCCTAGAGCTGCCAGGCCCAAAGGGCTGCCTTGTTTCCAAAGACGGAGAGTGGACCCAAAGCATCTTGCTCCCAGCTCTTCGGGAAGCTAAGAAACAGCTGGCTCTGCCCAGTGCTCTTACAGCCTAAGAGAACATCTCTTTGAAAGGCCTGTGAAACGCAGTTTCTTGGCAGGCCTGACCTGGCTGAAGTAGAACTTCTGTTCTGGTTGTGCTACATAGGCCTAGAGCTACCAGGACCTAAGGGCTGCCTTGTTTCCAAAGGGTGAGAGAGGCCCCAAAGCATCTTGCCTCCAGCACTTTGGGAAGCTAAAAAACAACTGGTTCTGCCCAGTGCTCTCACAGCCTACCGTGAACATCTCTTACCAAGGGCTGTGAAACGCAGTTTCTGGGCAGGACTGATCTGCCTGAAGTAGAACTTCTGCTGTGGGTGTGCTCCATTGGCCTAGAGCTGCCAGGCCCAAACGGCTGCCTTGTGTCCAAAGGGAGAGAGAGGCCCCAAGGCATCTTGCTTCCAGCTCTGTGGGAAGCTAAAGCAACTGGCTCTCCACAGTGCTCTCACAGCCTACCGGGAACATCTCTTACCAAGGCCTGTGAAACGCAGTTTCTTGGCAGGCCTGATCTGGCTGAAGTAGAACTCCTGCTCTGGGCGTGCTACTTTGGCCTAGAGCTGCCAGGCCCAAAGGGCCGCCTTGTTTCCAAAGGGGCTGAGAGTCCCCAAAGCATCTTGCTTCCAAATCTTTGGGAAGCTAAGAAACAACTGGCTCTGCACAGTGCTCTCACAGCCTACCGGCAACGTGACAGAGAAAGGCCTGTGAGACGCAGTTTCTTGGAAGGCCTGATCTGGCTGAGGTAGAACTTCTGCTCTGGGTGTACTCCATTGGCCTAGGGCTGCCAGGCCCAAAGGGCTGCCTTTATTTCCAAAGTGTGAGAGAGGCCCCAAAGCATCTTGCTTCCTGCTCTCTGGGAAGCTAAAACAACTGGCTCTGCACAGTGCTCTCAAAGCCAACCGGGAACGTCACATACAAAGGCCTGTGAAACGCAGCTTCTTGACAGGCCTTATCTGGCTGAGGTAGAACTTGTGCTCTGGGTGTGCTACTTTGGCCTAGAGCTGCCAGGCACAAAGGCTGCTTTGTTTCCAAAGGGGGAGAGAGGCCCCAAATCATGTTGCTTCCAGCTGTTTTTGAAGCTAAGAAACAACTCGCTCTGCCAGGTACTCTTACAGCCTTCCGGGAACACCTCTTACGAAGGCCTGTGAAAAGCAGTTTCTTGGCAGGCCTGATCTGGCTGAGGTAGAACTTCTGCTCTGGGTGTGCTCCATTGCCCTAGAGCTGAAAGGCCCAAAGGGCTGCCTTGTTTCCAAAGGGGGAGAGAGGCCCCAAAGCATCTTGCTTCCACCTCTTGGGAAGCTAAGAAACAACTGGCTGTGCCCAGTGCTCTTATAGCCTAAGAGAACATCTCTTATCAAGGCCTGGGAAACGCACTGTCTAGGCAGGCCTGATCTGGAAGAAGTAGAACTTCTGCTCTGGTTGTGCTCCATTGCCCTAGAGCTGCCAGACCCAACGTGCTGCCTTGTTTCCAAAGGGGCAGAGAGGCCCCAAAGCGTCTTGCTTCCTGCTGTTTGGGAAACAAGGAAACAACTGGCTCTGCACCATGCTCTCACAGCCTACCGGGAACGTCACATACAAAGGCCTCTGAAACGCAGTTCCTTGGCAGGCCTGATCTGGCTGAAGTAGGACTTCTGCTCTGGGTGTGCTCCATTGCCCTAGAGCTGCCAGGCCCAAAGTGCTGCCCTGTTTCCAAGGGGCAGAGAGGCCCAAAGCATCTTGCTTCCCGGTCTTTGCGAAGCTAAGAAACAACTGGCTCTGCCCAGTGCTCTTACACCTACCGGGAACATCTCTTACCAAGGCCTGTCAAACGCAGTTTCTTTGCAGGCCTGATCAGGCTGAAGTAGAACTCCTGCTCTGCGTGTGCTCCATTGGCCTAGAGCTTCCCGACCCAAAAGGCTGCCTTGTTCCCAAACGGGCAGAGGGGTCCCAAGCATCTTGCTTCCAGCTTTTCAGGAAGGTAAGAAACAACTGGCTCTGCCCAGTGCTCTTACAGCCTACCGGGAACATCTCTTACCAAGGCCTGTGAAACGCAGTTTCCTGGCAGGCCTGATCTGGCTGAAGTAGAACTTCTGCTCTGGGTGTGCTCCATTGCCCTAGAGCTGCCAGGCCCAAAGGGCTGCCTTGTTTCCAAAGACGGAGAGTGGACCCAAAGCATCTTGCTCCCAGCTCTTCGGGAAGCTAAGAAACAGCTGGCTCTGCCCAGTGCTCTTACAGCCTAAGAGAACATCTCTTTGAAAGGCCTGTGAAACGCAGTTTCTTGGCAGGCCTGACCTGGCTGAAGTAGAACTTCTGTTCTGGTTGTGCTACATAGGCCTAGAGCTACCAGGACCTAAGGGCTGCCTTGTTTCCAAAGGGTGAGAGAGGCCCCAAAGCATCTTGCCTCCAGCACTTTGGGAAGCTAAAAAACAACTGGTTCTGCCCAGTGCTCTCACAGCCTACCGTGAACATCTCTTACCAAGGGCTGTGAAACGCAGTTTCTGGGCAGGACTGATCTGCCTGAAGTAGAACTTCTGCTGTGGGTGTGCTCCATTGGCCTAGAGCTGCCAGGCCCAAAAGGCTGCCTTGTGTCCAAAGGGAGAGAGAGGCCCCAAGGCATCTTGCTTCCAGCTCTGTGGGAAGCTAAAGCAACTGGCTCTCCACAGTGCTCTCACAGCCTACCGGGAACATCTCTTACCAAGGCCTGTGAAACGCAGTTTCTTGGCAGGCCTGATCTGGCTGAAGTAGAACTCCTGCTCTGGGCGTGCTACTTTGGCCTAGAGCTGCCAGGCCCAAAGGGCCGCCTTGTTTCCAAAGGGGCTGAGAGTCCCCAAAGCATGTTGCTTCCAAATCTTTGGGAAGCTAAGAAACAACTGGCTCTGCACAGTGCTCTCACAGCCTACCGGCAACGTGACAGAGAAAGGCCTGTGAGACGCAGTTTCTTGGAAGGCCTGATCTGGCTGAGGTAGAACTTGTGCTCTGGGTGTGCTACTTTGGCCTAGAGCTGCCAGGCACAAAGGCTGCTTTGTTTCCAAAGGGGGAGAGAGGCCCCAAATCATGTTGCTTCCAGCTGTTTTTGAAGCTAAGAAACAACTCGCTCTGCCAGGTACTCTTACAGCCTTCCGGGAACACCTCTTACGAAGGCCTGTGAAAAGCAGTTTCTTGGCAGGCCTGATCTGGCTGAGGTAGAACTTCTGCTCTGGGTGTGCTCCATTGCCCTAGAGCTGAAAGGCCCAAAGGGCTGCCTTGTTTCCAAAGGGGGAGAGAGGCCCCAAAGCATCTTGCTTCCACCTCTTGGGAAGCTAAGAAACAACTGGCTGTGCCCAGTGCTCTTATAGCCTAAGAGAACATCTCTTATCAAGGCCTGGGAAACGCACTGTCTAGGCAGGCCTGATCTGGAAGAAGTAGAACTTCGGCTCTGGTTGTGCTCCATTGCCCTAGAGCTGCCAGACCCAACGTGCTGCCTTGTTTCCAAAGGGGCAGAGAGGCCCCAAAGCGTCTTGCTTCCAGCTGTTTGGGAAACAAGGAAACAACTGGCTCTGCACCGTGCTCTCACAGCCTACCGGGAACGTCACATACAAAGGCCTCTGAAACGCAGTTCCTTGGCAGGCCTGATCTGGCTGAAGTAGGACTTCTGCTCTGGGTGTGCTCCATTGGCCTAGAGCTGAAAGGCCCAAAGGTCGCCCTAGTAGGCAAAGGGGCAGGGAGCCCCCAAAGCATCTTGCTTCCAGCTCTTTGGGAAGCTAAGAAACAAATGGCTCTGCCCAGTGCTCTAACAGAGTACCGGGAACATCTCTTACCAAAGCCTTTGAAACGCAGTTTCTTGGCAGGCCTGATCTGGCTGAAGTAGAACTCCTGCTCTGGGCGTGCTACTTTGGCCTAGAGCTGCCAGGCCCAAAGGGCCGCCTTGTTTCCAAAGGGGCTGAGAGTCCCCAAAGCATGTTGCTTCCAAATCTTTGGGAAGCTAAGAAACAACTGGCTCTGCACAGTGCTCTCACAGCCTACCGGCAACGTGACAGAGAAAGGCCTGTGAGACGCAGTTTCTTGGAAGGCCTGATCTGGCTGAGGTAGAACTTGTGCTCTGGGTGTGCTACTTTGGCCTAGAGCTGCCAGGCACAAAGGCTGCTTTGTTTCCAAAGGGGGAGAGAGGCCCCAAATCATGTTGCTTCCAGCTGTTTTTGAAGCTAAGAAACAACTCGCTCTGCCAGGTACTCTTACAGCCTTCCGGGAACACCTCTTACGAAGGCCTGTGAAAAGCAGTTTCTTGGCAGGCCTGATCTGGCTGAGGTAGAACTTCTGCTCTGGGTGTGCTCCATTGCCCTAGAGCTGAAAGGCCCAAAGGGCTGCCTTGTTTCCAAAGGGGGAGAGAGGCCCCAAAGCATCTTGCTTCCACCTCTTGGGAAGCTAAGAAACAACTGGCTGTGCCCAGTGCTCTTATAGCCTAAGAGAACATCTCTTATCAAGGCCTGTGAAACGCACTGTCTAGGCAGGCCTGATCTGGAAGAAGTAGAACTTCGGCTCTGGTTGTGCTCCATTGCCCTAGAGCTGCCAGACCCAACGTGCTGCCTTGTTTCCAAAGGGGCAGAGAGGCCCCAAAGCGTCTTGCTTCCAGCTGTTTGGGAAACAAGGAAACAACTGGCTCTGCACCGTGCTCTCACAGCCTACCGGGAACGTCACATACAAAGGCCTCTGAAACGCAGTTCCTTGGCAGGCCTGATCTGGCTGAAGTAGGACTTCTGCTCTGGGTGTGCTCCATTGGCCTAGAGCTGAAAGGCCCAAAGGTCGCCCTTGTTGGCAAAGGGGCAGGGAGCCCCCAAAGCATCTTGCTTCCAGCTCTTTGGGAAGCTAAGAAACAAATGGCTCTGCCCAGTGCTCTAACAGAGTACCGGGAACATCTCTTACCAAAGCCTTTGAAACGCAGTTTCTTGGCAGGCCTTATCTGGCTGAGGTAGAACTTCTGCTCTGGGTGTGCTCCATTGGCCTAGAGCTGCCTGGCCCAAAGGTCGGCCTTGTTTGCAAAGGGGATGAGAGGCCCCAAAGCATCTTGCTTCCAGCTCTTCGGGAAGCTAAGAAACATCTGGCGTTGCCCAGTGCTCTTACAGCCTACCGGGAACATCTCTTACCAAGGCCTGTGAAACGCAGTTTGTTGGTGGCCTGAACTGGCCGAAGTAGAACTTCTGCTCTGGGTGTGCTCCATTGGCCTAGAGCTGCCTGGCCCAAGGTGCTGCCTTGTTTGCAAAGGGGCAGAGAGGCCCCAAAGCATCTTGCTTCCAGCTCTCTGGGAAGCTAAGAACCAACTCGCTCTGCCCCGTGCTCTTACAGCCTACCGGGAACATGTCTTTGAAAGGCCTGTGAAACGCAGTTTCTTGGCAGGCCTCATCTGGCTGAAGTAGAACTCCGGCTCTGGGTGTGCTCCATTGCCCTAGAGCTGCCAGGCCCAAAGTGCTGCCCTGTTTCCAAGGGGCAGAGAGGCCCAAAGCATCTTGCTTCCCGGTCTTTGCGAAGCTAAGAAACAACTGGCTCTGCCCAGTGCTCTTACACCTACCGGGAACATCTCTTACCAAGGCCTGTCAAACGCTGTTTCTTTGCAGGCCTGATCAGGCTGAAGTAGAACTCCTGCTCTGCGTGTGCTCCATTGGCCTAGAGCTTCCCGACCCAAAAGGCTGCCTTGTTCCCAAACGGGCAGAGGGGTCCCAAGCATCTTGCTTCCAGCTTTTCAGGAAGGTAAGAAACAACTGGCTCTGCCCAGTGCTCTTACAGCCTACCGGGAACATCTCTTACCAAGGCCTGTGAAACGCAGTTTCCTGGCAGGCCTGATCTGGCTGAAGTAGAACTTCTGCTCTGGGTGTGCTCCATTGCCCTAGAGCTGCCAGGCCCAAAGGGCTGCCTTGTTTCCAAAGACGGAGAGTGGACCCAAAGCATCTTGCTCCCAGCTCTTCGGGAAGCTAAGAAACAGCTGGCTCTGCCCAGTGCTCTTACAGCCTAAGAGAACATCTCTTTGAAAGGCCTGTGAAACGCAGTTTCTTGGCAGGCCTGACCTGGCTGAAGTAGAACTTCTGTTCTGGTTGTGCTACATAGGCCTAGAGCTACCAGGACCTAAGGGCTGCCTTGTTTCCAAAGGGTGAGAGAGGCCCCAAAGCATCTTGCCTCCAGCACTTTGGGAAGCTAAAAAACAACTGGTTCTGCCCAGTGCTCTCACAGCCTACCGTGAACATCTCTTACCAAGGGCTGTGAAACGCAGTTTCTGGGCAGGACTGATCTGCCTGAAGTAGAACTTCTGCTGTGGGTGTGCTCCATTGGCCTAGAGCTGCCAGGCCCAAACGGCTGCCTTGTGTCCAAAGGGAGAGAGAGGCCCCAAGGCATCTTGCTTCCAGCTCTGTGGGAAGCTAAAGCAACTGGCTCTCCACAGTGCTCTCACAGCCTACCGGGAACATCTCTTACCAAGGCCTGTGAAACGCAGTTTCTTGGCAGGCCTGATCTGGCTGAAGTAGAACTCCTGCTCTGGGCGTGCTACTTTGGCCTAGAGCTGCCAGGCCCAAAGGGCCGCCTTGTTTCCAAAGGGGCTGAGAGTCCCCAAAGCATCTTGCTTCCAAATCTTTGGGAAGCTAAGAAACAACTGGCTCTGCACAGTGCTCTCACAGCCTACCGGCAACGTGACAGAGAAAGGCCTGTGAGACGCAGTTTCTTGGAAGGCCTGATCTGGCTGAGGTAGAACTTGTGCTCTGGGTGTGCTACTTTGGCCTAGAGCTGCCAGGCACAAAGGCTGCTTTGTTTCCAAAGGGGGAGAGAGGCCCCAAATCATGTTGCTTCCAGCTGTTTTTGAAGCTAAGAAACAACTCGCTCTGCCAGGTACTCTTACAGCCTTCCGGGAACACCTCTTACGAAGGCCTGTGAAAAGCAGTTTCTTGGCAGGCCTGATCTGGCTGAGGTAGAACTTCTGCTCTGGGTGTGCTCCATTGCCCTAGAGCTGAAAGGCCCAAAGGGCTGCCTTGTTTCCAAAGGGGGAGAGAGGCCCCAAAGCATCTTGCTTCCACCTCTTGGGAAGCTAAGAAACAACTGGCTGTGCCCAGTGCTCTTATAGCCTAAGAGAACATCTCTTATCAAGGCCTGTGAAACGCACTGTCTAGGCAGGCCTGATCTGGAAGAAGTAGAACTTCGGCTCTGGTTGTGCTCCATTGCCCTAGAGCTGCCAGACCCAACGTGCTGCCTTGTTTCCAAAGGGGCAGAGAGGCCCCAAAGCGTCTTGCTTCCAGCTGTTTGGGAAACAAGGAAACAACTGGCTCTGCACCGTGCTCTCACAGCCTACCGGGAACGTCACATACAAAGGCCTCTGAAACGCAGTTCCTTGGCAGGCCTGATCTGGCTGAAGTAGGACTTCTGCTCTGGGTGTGCTCCATTGGCCTAGAGCTGAAAGGCCCAAAGGTCGCCCTAGTTGGCAAAGGGGCAGGGAGCCCCCAAAGCATCTTGCTTCCAGCTCTTTGGGAAGCTAAGAAACAAATGGCTCTGCCCAGTGCTCTAACAGAGTACCGGGAACATCTCTTACCAAAGCCTTTGAAACGCAGTTTCTTGGCAGGCCTGATCTGGCTGAAGTAGAACTCCTGCTCTGGGCGTGCTACTTTGGCCTAGAGCTGCCAGGCCCAAAGGGCCGCCTTGTTTCCAAAGGGGCTGAGAGTCCCCAAAGCATCTTGCTTCCAAATCTTTGGGAAGCTAAAAAACAACTGGCTCTGCACAGTGCTCTCACAGCCTACCGGCAACGTGACAGAGAAAGGCCTGTGAGACGCAGTTTCTTGGAAGGCCTGATCTGGCTGAGGTAGAACTTGTGCTCTGGGTGTGCTACTTTGGCCTAGAGCTGCCAGGCACAAAGGCTGCTTTGTTTCCAAAGGGGGAGAGAGGCCCCAAATCATGTTGCTTCCAGCTGTTTTTGAAGCTAAGAAACAACTCGCTCTGCCAGGTACTCTTACAGCCTTCCGGGAACACCTCTTACGAAGGCCTGTGAAAAGCAGTTTCTTGGCAGGCCTGATCTGGCTGAGGTAGAACTTCTGCTCTGGGTGTGCTCCATTGCCCTAGAGCTGAAAGGCCCAAAGGGCTGCCTTGTTTCCAAAGGGGGAGAGAGGCCCCAAAGCATCTTGCTTCCACCTCTTGGGAAGCTAAGAAACAACTGGCTGTGCCCAGTGCTCTTATAGCCTAAGAGAACATCTCTTATCAAGGCCTGTGAAACGCACTGTCTAGGCAGGCCTGATCTGGAAGAAGTAGAACTTCGGCTCTGGTTGTGCTCCATTGCCCTAGAGCTGCCAGACCCAACGTGCTGCCTTGTTTCCAAAGGGGCAGAGAGGCCCCAAAGCGTCTTGCTTCCAGCTGTTTGGGAAACAAGGAAACAACTGGCTCTGCACCGTGCTCTCACAGCCTACCGGGAACGTCACATACAAAGGCCTCTGAAACGCAGTTCCTTGGCAGGCCTGATCTGGCTGAAGTAGGACTTCTGCTCTGGGTGTGCTCCATTGGCCTAGAGCTGAAAGGCCCAAAGGTCGCCCTTGTTGGCAAAGGGGCAGGGAGCCCCCAAAGCATCTTCCTTCCAGCTCTTTGGGAAGCTAAGAAACAAATGGCTCTGCCCAGTGCTCTAACAGAGTACCGGGAACATCTCTTACCAAAGCCTTTGAAACGCAGTTTCTTGGCAGGCCTTATCTGGCTGAGGTAGAACTTCTGCTCTGGGTGTGCTCCATTGGCCTAGAGCTGCCTGGCCCAAAGGTCGGCCTTGTTTGCAAAGGGGATGAGAGGCCCCAAAGCATCTTGCTTCCAGCTCTTCGGGAAGCTAAGAAACATCTGGCGTTGCCCAGTGCTCTTACAGCCTACCGGGAACATCTCTTACCAAGGCCTGTGAAACGCAGTTTGTTGGTGGCCTGAACCGGCCGAAGTAGAACTTCTGCTCTGGGTGTGCTCCATTGCCCTAGCGCTGCCTGGCCCAAGGTGCTGCCTTGTTTCCAAAGGGGCAGAGAGGCCCCAAAGCATCTTGCTTCCAGCTCTCTGGGAAGCTAAGAACCAACTCGCTCTGCCCCGTGCTCTCACAGCCTACCGTGAACATCTCTTACCAAGGGCTGTGAAACGCAGTTTCTGGGCAGGACTGATCTGCCTGAAGTAGAACTTCTGCTGTGGATGTGCTCCATTGCCCTAGAGCTGCCAGGCCCAAACGGCTGCCTTGTGTCCAAAGGGAGAGAGAGGCCCCAAGGCATCTTGCTTCCAGCTCTGTGGGAAGCTAAAGCAACTGGCTCTCCACAGTGCTCTCACAGCCTACCGGGAACATCTCTTACCAAGGCCTGTGAAACGCAGTTTCTTGGCAGGCCTGATCTGGCTGAAGTAGAACTCCTGCTCTGGGCGTGCTACTTTGGCCTAGAGCTGCCAGGCCCAAAGGGCCGCCTCGTTTCCAAAGGGGCTGAGAGTCCCCAAAGCATCTTGCTTCCAAATCTTTGGGAAGCTAAGAAACAACTGGCTCTGCACAGTGCTCTCACAGCCTACCGGCAACGTGACAGAGAAAGGCCTGTGAGACGCAGTTTCTTGGAAGGCCTGATCTGGCTGAGGTAGAACTTGTGCTCTGGGTGTGCTACTTTGGCCTAGAGCTGCCAGTCACAAAGGCTGCTTTGTTTCCAAAGGGGGAGAGAGGCCCCAAATCATGTTGCTTCCAGCTGTTTTTGAAGCTAAGAAACAACTCGCTCTGCCAGGTACTCTTACAGCCTTCCGGGAACACCTCTTACGAAGGCCTGTGAAAAGCAGTTTCTTGGCAGGCCTGATCTGGCTGAGGTAGAACTTCTGCTCTGGGTGTGCTCCATTGCCCTAGAGCTGAAAGGCCCAAAGGGCTGCCTTGTTTCCAAAGGGGGAGAGAGGCCCCAAAGCATCTTGCTTCCACCTCTTGGGAAGCTAAGAAACAACTGGCTGTGCCCAGTGCTCTTATAGCCTAAGAGAACATCTCTTATCAAGGCCTGTGAAACGCACTGTCTAGGCAGGCCTGATCTGGAAGAAGTAGAACTTCGGCTCTGGTTGTGCTCCATTGCCCTAGAGCTGCCAGACCCAACGTGCTGCCTTGTTTCCAAAGGGGCAGAGAGGCCCCAAAGCGTCTTGCTTCCAGCTGTTTGGGAAACAAGGAAACAACTGGCTCTGCACCGTGCTCTCACAGCCTACCGGGAACGTCACATACAAAGGCCTCTGAAACGCAGTTCCTTGGCAGGCCTGATCTGGCTGAAGTAGGACTTCTGCTCTGGGTGTGCTCCATTGGCCTAGAGCTGAAAGGCCCAAAGGTCGCCCTTGTTGGCAAAGGGGCAGGGAGCCCCCAAAGCATCTTGCTTCCAGCTCTTTGGGAAGCTAAGAAACAAATGGCTCTGCCCAGTGCTCTAACAGAGTACCGGGAACATCTCTTACCAAAGCCTTTGAAACGCAGTTTCTTGGCAGGCCTTATCTGGCTGAGGTAGAACTTCTGCTCTGGGTGTGCTCCATTGGCCTAGAGCTGCCTGGCCCAAAGGTCGGCCTTGTTTGCAAAGGGGATGAGAGGCCCCAAAGCATCTTGCTTCCAGCTCTTCGGGAAGCTAAGAAACATCTGGCGTTGCCCAGTGCTCTTACAGCCTACCGGGAACATCTCTTACCAAGGCCTGTGAAACGCAGTTTGTTGGTGGCCTGAACTGGCCGAAGTAGAACTTCTGCTCTGGGTGTGCTCCATTGCCCTAGCGCTGCCTGGCCCAAGGTGCTGCCTTGTTTCCAAAGGGGCAGAGAGGCCCCAAAGCATCTTGCTTCCAGCTCTCAGGGAAGCTAAGAACCAACTCGCTCTGCCCCGTGCTCTCACAGCCTACCGTGAACATCTCTTACCAAGGGCTGTGAAACGCAGTTTCTGGGCAGGACTGATCTGCCTGAAGTAGAACTTCTGCTGTGGATGTGCTCCATTGCCCTAGAGCTGCCAGGCCCAAACGGCTGCCTTGTGTCCAAAGGGAGAGAGAGGCCCCAAGGCATCTTGCTTCCAGCTCTGTGGGAAGCTAAAGCAACTGGCTCTCCACAGTGCTCTCACAGCCTACCGGGAACATCTCTTACCAAGGCCTGTGAAACGCAGTTTCTTGGCAGGCCTGATCTGGCTGAAGTAGAACTCCTGCTCTGGGCGTGCTACTTTGGCCTAGAGCTGCCAGGCCCAAAGGGCCGCCTCGTTTCCAAAGGGGCTGAGAGTCCCCAAAGCATCTTGCTTCCAAATCTTTGGGAAGCTAAGAAACAACTGGCTCTGCACAGTGCTCTCACAGCCTACCGGCAACGTGACAGAGAAAGGCCTGTGAGACGCAGTTTCTTGGAAGGCCTGATCTGGCTGAGGTAGAACTTGTGCTCTGGGTGTGCTACTTTGGCCTAGAGCTGCCAGGCACAAAGGCTGCTTTGTTTCCAAAGGGGGAGAGAGGCCCCAAATCATGTTGCTTCCAGCTGTTTTTGAAGCTAAGAAACAACTCGCTCTGCCAGGTACTCTTACAGCCTTCCGGGAACACCTCTTACGAAGGCCTGTGAAAAGCAGTTTCTTGGCAGGCCTGATCTGGCTGAGGTAGAACTTCTGCTCTGGGTGTGCTCCATTGCCCTAGAGCTGAAAGGCCCAAAGGGCTGCCTTGTTTCCAAAGGGGGAGAGAGGCCCCAAAGCATCTTGCTTCCACCTCTTGGGAAGCTAAGAAACAACTGGCTGTGCCCAGTGCTCTTATAGCCTAAGAGAACATCTCTTATCAAGGCCTGTGAAACGCACTGTCTAGGCAGGCCTGATCTGGAAGAAGTAGAACTTCGGCTCTGGTTGTGCTCCATTGCCCTAGAGCTGCCAGACCCAACGTGCTGCCTTGTTTCCAAAGGGGCAGAGAGGCCCCAAAGCGTCTTGCTTCCAGCTGTTTGGGAAACAAGGAAACAACTGGCTCTGCACCGTGCTCTCACAGCCTACCGGGAACGTCACATACAAAGGCCTCTGAAACGCAGTTCCTTGGCAGGCCTGATCTGGCTGAAGTAGGACTTCTGCTCTGGGTGTGCTCCATTGGCCTAGAGCTGAAAGGCCCAAAGGTCGCCCTTGTTGGCAAAGGGGCAGGGAGCCCCCAAAGCATCTTGCTTCCAGCTCTTTGGGAAGCTAAGAAACAAATGGCTCTGCCCAGTGCTCTAACAGAGTACCGGGAACATCTCTTACCAAAGCCTTTGAAACGCAGTTTCTTGGCAGGCCTTATCTGGCTGAGGTAGAACTTCTGCTCTGGGTGTGCTCCATTGGCCTAGAGCTGCCTGGCCCAAAGGTCGGCCTTGTTTGCAAAGGGGATGAGAGGCCCCAAAGCATCTTGCTTCCAGCTCTTCGGGAAGCTAAGAAACATCTGGCGTTGCCCAGTGCTCTTACAGCCTACCGGGAACATCTCTTACCAAGGCCTGTGAAACGCAGTTTGTTGGTGGCCTGAACTGGCCGAAGTAGAACTTCTGCTCTGGGTGTGCTCCATTGGCCTAGAGCTGCCTGGCCCAAGGTGCTGCCTTGTTTCCAAAGGGGCAGAGAGGCCCCAAAGCATCTTGCTTCCAGCTCTCTGGGAAGCTAAGAACCAACTCGCTCTGCCCCGTGCTCTTACAGCCTACCGGGAACATGTCTTTGAAAGGCCTGTGAAACGCAGTTTCTTGGCAGGCCTCATCTGGCTGAAGTAGAACTCCGGCTCTGGGTGTGCTCCATTGCCCTAGAGCTGCCAGGCCCAAAGTGCTGCCCTGTTTCCAAGGGGCAGAGAGGCCCAAAGCATCTTGCTTCCCGGTCTTTGCGAAGCTAAGAAACAACTGGCTCTGCCCAGTGCTCTTACACCTACCGGGAACATCTCTTACCAAGGCCTGTCAAACGCTGTTTCTTTGCAGGCCTGATCAGGCTGAAGTAGAACTCCTGCTCTGCGTGTGCTCCATTGGCCTAGAGCTTCCCGACCCAAAAGGCTGCCTTGTTCCCAAACGGGCAGAGGGGTCCCAAGCATCTTGCTTCCAGCTTTTCAGGAAGGTAAGAAACAACTGGCTCTGCCCAGTGCTCTTACAGCCTACCGGGAACATCTCTTACCAAGGCCTGTGAAACGCAGTTTCCTGGCAGGCCTGATCTGGCTGAAGTAGAACTTCTGCTCTGGGTGTGCTCCATTGCCCTAGAGCTGCCAGGCCCAAAGGGCTGCCTTGTTTCCAAAGACGGAGAGTGGACCCAAAGCATCTTGCTCCCAGCTCTTCGGGAAGCTAAGAAACAGCTGGCTCTGCCCAGTGCTCTTACAGCCTAAGAGAACATCTCTTTGAAAGGCCTGTGAAACGCAGTTTCTTGGCAGGCCTGACCTGGCTGAAGTAGAACTTCTGTTCTGGTTGTGCTACATAGGCCTAGAGCTACCAGGACCTAAGGGCTGCCTTGTTTCCAAAGGGTGAGAGAGGCCCCAAAGCATCTTGCCTCCAGCACTTTGGGAAGCTAAAAAACAACTGGTTCTGCCCAGTGCTCTCACAGCCTACCGTGAACATCTCTTACCAAGGGCTGTGAAACGCAGTTTCTGGGCAGGACTGATCTGCCTGAAGTAGAACTTCTGCTGTGGATGTGCTCCATTGGCCTAGAGCTGCCAGGCCCAAACGGCTGCCTTGTGTCCAAAGGGAGAGAGAGGCCCCAAGGCATCTTGCTTCCAGCTCTGTGGGAAGCTAAAGCAACTGGCTCTCCACAGTGCTCTCACAGCCTACCGGGAACATCTCTTACCAAGGCCTGTGAAACGCAGTTTCTTGGCAGGCCTGATCTGGCTGAAGTAGAACTCCTGCTCTGGGCGTGCTACTTTGGCCTAGAGCTGCCAGGCCCAAAGGGCCGCCTCGTTTCCAAAGGGGCTGAGAGTCCCCAAAGCATCTTGCTTCCAAATCTTTGGGAAGCTAAGAAACAACTGGCTCTGCACAGTGCTCTCACAGCCTACCGGCAACGTGACAGAGAAAGGCCTGTGAGACGCAGTTTCTTGGAAGGCCTGATCTGGCTGAGGTAGAACTTGTGCTCTGGGTGTGCTACTTTGGCCTAGAGCTGCCAGGCACAAAGGCTGCTTTGTTTCCAAAGGGGGAGAGAGGCCCCAAATCATGTTGCTTCCAGCTGTTTTTGAAGCTAAGAAACAACTCGCTCTGCCAGGTACTCTTACAGCCTTCCGGGAACACCTCTTACGAAGGCCTGTGAAAAGCAGTTTCTTGGCAGGCCTGATCTGGCTGAGGTAGAACTTCTGCTCTGGGTGTGCTCCATTGCCCTAGAGCTGAAAGGCCCAAAGGGCTGCCTTGTTTCCAAAGGGGGAGAGAGGCCCCAAAGCATCTTGCTTCCACCTCTTGGGAAGCTAAGAAACAACTGGCTGTGCCCAGTGCTCTTATAGCCTAAGAGAACATCTCTTATCAAGGCCTGTGAAACGCACTGTCTAGGCAGGCCTGATCTGGAAGAAGTAGAACTTCGGCTCTGGTTGTGCTCCATTGCCCTAGAGCTGCCAGACCCAACGTGCTGCCTTGTTTCCAAAGGGGCAGAGAGGCCCCAAAGCGTCTTGCTTCCAGCTGTTTGGGAAACAAGGAAACAACTGGCTCTGCACCGTGCTCTCACAGCCTACCGGGAACGTCACATACAAAGGCCTCTGAAACGCAGTTCCTTGGCAGGCCTGATCTGGCTGAAGTAGGACTTCTGCTCTGGGTGTGCTCCATTGGCCTAGAGCTGAAAGGCCCAAAGGTCGCCCTTGTTGGCAAAGGGGCAGGGAGCCCCCAAAGCATCTTGCTTCCAGCTCTTTGGGAAGCTAAGAAACAAATGGCTCTGCCCAGTGCTCTAACAGAGTACCGGGAACATCTCTTACCAAAGCCTTTGAAACGCAGTTTCTTGGCAGGCCTGATCTGGCTGAAGTAGAACTCCTGCTCTGGGCGTGCTACTTTGGCCTAGAGCTGCCAGGCCCAAAGGGCCGCCTTGTTTCCAAAGGGGCTGAGAGTCCCCAAAGCATGTTGCTTCCAAATCTTTGGGAAGCTAAAAAACAACTGGCTCTGCACAGTGCTCTCACAGCCTACCGGCAACGTGACAGAGAAAGGCCTGTGAGACGCAGTTTCTTGGAAGGCCTGATCTGGCTGAGGTAGAACTTGTGCTCTGGGTGTGCTACTTTGGCCTAGAGCTGCCAGGCACAAAGGCTGCTTTGTTTCCAAAGGGGGAGAGAGGCCCCAAATCATGTTGCTTCCAGCTGTTTTTGAAGCTAAGAAACAACTCGCTCTGCCAGGTACTCTTACAGCCTTCCGGGAACACCTCTTACGAAGGCCTGTGAAAAGCAGTTTCTTGGCAGGCCTGATCTGGCTGAGGTAGAACTTCTGCTCTGGGTGTGCTCCATTGCCCTAGAGCTGAAAGGCCCAAAGGGCTGCCTTGTTTCCAAAGGGGGAGAGAGGCCCCAAAGCATCTTGCTTCCACCTCTTGGGAAGCTAAGAAACAACTGGCTGTGCCCAGTGCTCTTATAGCCTAAGAGAACATCTCTTATCAAGGCCTGTGAAACGCACTGTCTAGGCAGGCCTGATCTGGAAGAAGTAGAACTTCGGCTCTGGTTGTGCTCCATTGCCCTAGAGCTGCCAGACCCAACGTGCTGCCTTGTTTCCAAAGGGGCAGAGAGGCCCCAAAGCGTCTTGCTTCCAGCTGTTTGGGAAACAAGGAAACAACTGGCTCTGCACCGTGCTCTCACAGCCTACCGGGAACGTCACATACAAAGGCCTCTGAAACGCAGTTCCTTGGCAGGCCTGATCTGGCTGAAGTAGGACTTCTGCTCTGGGTGTGCTCCATTGGCCTAGAGCTGAAAGGCCCAAAGGTCGCCCTTGTTGGCAAAGGGGCAGGGAGCCCCCAAAGCATCTTGCTTCCAGCTCTTTGGGAAGCTAAGAAACAAATGGCTCTGCCCAGTGCTCTAACAGAGTACCGGGAACATCTCTTACCAAAGCCTTTGAAACGCAGTTTCTTGGCAGGCCTTATCTGGCTGAGGTAGAACTTCTGCTCTGGGTGTGCTCCATTGGCCTAGAGCTGCCTGGCCCAAAGGTCGGCCTTGTTTGCAAAGGGGATGAGAGGCCCCAAAGCATCTTGCTTCCAGCTCTTCGGGAAGCTAAGAAACATCTGGCGTTGCCCAGTGCTCTTACAGCCTACCGGGAACATCTCTTACCAAGGCCTGTGAAACGCAGTTTGTTGGTGGCCTGAACTGGCCGAAGTAGAACTTCTGCTCTGGGTGTGCTCCATTGCCCTAGCGCTGCCTGGCCCAAGGTGCTGCCTTGTTTCCAAAGGGGCAGAGAGGCCCCAAAGCATCTTGCTTCCAGCTCTCTGGGAAGCTAAGAACCAACTCGCTCTGCCCCGTGCTCTCACAGCCTACCGTGAACATCTCTTACCAAGGGCTGTGAAACGCAGTTTCTGGGCAGGACTGATCTGCCTGAAGTAGAACTTCTGCTGTGGATGTGCTCCATTGCCCTAGAGCTGCCAGGCCCAAACGGCTGCCTTGTGTCCAAAGGGAGAGAGAGGCCCCAAGGCATCTTGCTTCCAGCTCTGTGGGAAGCTAAAGCAACTGGCTCTCCACAGTGCTCTCACAGCCTACCGGGAACATCTCTTACCAAGGCCTGTGAAACGCAGTTTCTTGGCAGGCCTGATCTGGCTGAAGTAGAACTCCTGCTCTGGGCGTGCTACTTTGGCCTAGAGCTGCCAGGCCCAAAGGGCCGCCTTGTTTCCAAAGGGGCTGAGAGTCCCCAAAGCATCTTGCTTCCAAATCTTTGGGAAGCTAAGAAACAACTGGCTCTGCACAGTGCTCTCACAGCCTACCGGCAACGTGACAGAGAAAGGCCTGTGAGACGCAGTTTCTTGGAAGGCCTGATCTGGCTGAGGTAGAACTTGTGCTCTGGGTGTGCTACTTTGGCCTAGAGCTGCCAGGCACAAAGGCTGCTTTGTTTCCAAAGGGGGAGAGAGGCCCCAAATCATGTTGCTTCCAGCTGTTTTTGAAGCTAAGAAACAACTCGCTCTGCCAGGTACTCTTACAGCCTTCCGGGAACACCTCTTACGAAGGCCTGTGAAAAGCAGTTTCTTGGCAGGCCTGATCTGGCTGAGGTAGAACTTCTGCTCTGGGTGTGCTCCATTGCCCTAGAGCTGAAAGGCCCAAAGGGCTGCCTTGTTTCCAAAGGGGGAGAGAGGCCCCAAAGCATCTTGCTTCCACCTCTTGGGAAGCTAAGAAACAACTGGCTGTGCCCAGTGCTCTTATAGCCTAAGAGAACATCTCTTATCAAGGCCTGTGAAACGCACTGTCTAGGCAGGCCTGATCTGGAAGAAGTAGAACTTCGGCTCTGGTTGTGCTCCATTGCCCTAGAGCTGCCAGACCCAACGTGCTGCCTTGTTTCCAAAGGGGCAGAGAGGCCCCAAAGCGTCTTGCTTCCAGCTGTTTGGGAAACAAGGAAACAACTGGCTCTGCACCGTGCTCTCACAGCCTACCGGGAACGTCACATACAAAGGCCTCTGAAACGCAGTTCCTTGGCAGGCCTGATCTGGCTGAAGTAGGACTTCTGCTCTGGGTGTGCTCCATTGGCCTAGAGCTGCCTGGCCCAAAGGTCGGCCTTGTTTGCAAAGGGGATGAGAGGCCCCAAAGCATCTTGCTTCCAGCTCTTCGGGAAGCTAAGAAACATCTGGCGTTGCCCAGTGCTCTTACAGCCTACCGGGAACATCTCTTACCAAGGCCTGTGAAACGCAGTTTGTTGGTGGCCTGAACTGGCCGAAGTAGAACTTCTGCTCTGGGTGTGCTCCATTGCCCTAGCGCTGCCTGGCCCAAGGTGCTGCCTTGTTTCCAAAGGGGCAGAGAGGCCCCAAAGCATCTTGCTTCCAGCTCTCTGGGAAGCTAAGAACCAACTCGCTCTGCCCCGTGCTCTCACAGCCTACCGTGAACATCTCTTACCAAGGGCTGTGAAACGCAGTTTCTGGGCAGGACTGATCTGCCTGAAGTAGAACTTCTGCTGTGGATGTGCTCCATTGCCCTAGAGCTGCCAGGCCCAAACGGCTGCCTTGTGTCCAAAGGGAGAGAGAGGCCCCAAGGCATCTTGCTTCCAGCTCTGTGGGAAGCTAAAGCAACTGGCTCTCCACAGTGCTCTCACAGCCTACCGGGAACATCTCTTACCAAGGCCTGTGAAACGCAGTTTCTTGGCAGGCCTGATCTGGCTGAAGTAGAACTCCTGCTCTGGGCGTGCTACTTTGGCCTAGAGCTGCCAGGCCCAAAGGGCCGCCTTGTTTCCAAAGGGGCTGAGAGTCCCCAAAGCATCTTGCTTCCAAATCTTTGGGAAGCTAAGAAACAACTGGCTCTGCACAGTGCTCTCACAGCCTACCGGCAACGTGACAGAGAAAGGCCTGTGAGACGCAGTTTCTTGGAAGGCCTGATCTGGCTGAGGTAGAACTTGTGCTCTGGGTGTGCTACTTTGGCCTAGAGCTGCCAGGCACAAAGGCTGCTTTGTTTCCAAAGGGGGAGAGAGGCCCCAAATCATGTTGCTTCCAGCTGTTTTTGAAGCTAAGAAACAACTCGCTCTGCCAGGTACTCTTACAGCCTTCCGGGAACACCTCTTACGAAGGCCTGTGAAAAGCAGTTTCTTGGCAGGCCTGATCTGGCTGAGGTAGAACTTCTGCTCTGGGTGTGCTCCATTGCCCTAGAGCTGAAAGGCCCAAAGGGCTGCCTTGTTTCCAAAGGGGGAGAGAGGCCCCAAAGCATCTTGCTTCCACCTCTTGGGAAGCTAAGAAACAACTGGCTGTGCCCAGTGCTCTTATAGCCTAAGAGAACATCTCTTATCAAGGCCTGTGAAACGCACTGTCTAGGCAGGCCTGATCTGGAAGAAGTAGAACTTCGGCTCTGGTTGTGCTCCATTGCCCTAGAGCTGCCAGACCCAACGTGCTGCCTTGTTCCAAAGGGGCAGAGAGGCCCCAAAGCGTCTTGCTTCCAGCTGTTTGGGAAACAAGGAAACAACTGGCTCTGCACCGTGCTCTCACAGCCTACCGGGAACGTCACATACAAAGGCCTATGAAACGCAGTTCCTTGGCAGGCCTGATCTGGCTGAAGTAGGACTTCTGCTCTGGGTGTGCTCCATTGGCCTAGAGCTGAAAGGCCCAAAGGTCGCCCTTGTTGGCAAAGGGGCAGGGAGCCCCCAAAGCATCTTGCTTCCAGCTCTTTGGGAAGCTAAGAAACAAATGGCTCTGCCCAGTGCTCTAACAGAGTACCGGGAACATCTCTTACCAAAGCCTTTGAAACGCAGTTTCTTGGCAGGCCTTATCTGGCTGAGGTAGAACTTCTGCTCTGGGTGTGCTCCATTGGCCTAGAGCTGCCTGGCCCAAGGTGCTGCCTTGTTTCCAAAGGGGCAGAGAGGCCCCAAAGCATCTTGCTTCCAGCTCTCTGGGAAGCTAAGAACCAACTCGCTCTGCCCCGTGCTCTTACAGCCTACCGGGAACATGTCTTTGAAAGGCCTGTGAAACGCAGTTTCTTGGCAGGCCTCATCTGGCTGAAGTAGAACTCCGGCTCTGGGTGTGCTCCATTGCCCTAGAGCTGCCAGGCCCAAAGTGCTGCCCTGTTTCCAAGGGGCAGAGAGGCCCAAAGCATCTTGCTTCCCGGTCTTTGCGAAGCTAAGAAACAACTGGCTCTGCCCAGTGCTCTTACACCTACCGGGAACATCTCTTACCAAGGCCTGTCAAACGCTGTTTCTTTGCAGGCCTGATCAGGCTGAAGTAGAACTCCTGCTCTGCGTGTGCTCCATTGGCCTAGAGCTTCCCGACCCAAAAGGCTGCCTTGTTCCCAAACGGGCAGAGGGGTCCCAAGCATCTTGCTTCCAGCTTTTCAGGAAGGTAAGAAACAACTGGCTCTGCCCAGTGCTCTTACAGCCTACCGGGAACATCTCTTACCAAGGCCTGTGAAACGCAGTTTCCTGGCAGGCCTGATCTGGCTGAAGTAGAACTTCTGCTCTGGGTGTGCTCCATTGCCCTAGAGCTGCCAGGCCCAAAGGGCTGCCTTGTTTCCAAAGACGGAGAGTGGACCCAAAGCATCTTGCTCCCAGCTCTTCGGGAAGCTAAGAAACAGCTGGCTCTGCCCAGTGCTCTTACAGCCTAAGAGAACATCTCTTTGAAAGGCCTGTGAAACGCAGTTTCTTGGCAGGCCTGACCTGGCTGAAGTAGAACTTCTGTTCTGGTTGTGCTACATAGGCCTAGAGCTACCAGGACCTAAGGGATGCCTTGTTTCCAAAGGGTGAGAGAGGCCCCAAAGCATCTTGCCTCCAGCACTTTGGGAAGCTAAAAAACAACTGGTTCTGCCCAGTGCTCTCACAGCCTACCGTGAACATCTCTTACCAAGGGCTGTGAAACGCAGTTTCTGGGCAGGACTGATCTGCCTGAAGTAGAACTTCTGCTGTGGATGTGCTCCATTGGCCTAGAGCTGCCAGGCCCAAACGGCTGCCTTGTGTCCAAAGGGAGAGAGAGGCCCCAAAGCATCTTGCTTCCAGCTCTGTGGGAAGCTAAAGCAACTGGCTCTCCACAGTGCTCTCACAGCCTACCGGGAACATCTCTTACCAAGGCCTGTGAAACGCAGTTTCTTGGCAGGCCTGATCTGGCTGAAGTAGAACTCCTGCTCTGGGCGTGCTACTTTGGCCTAGAGCTGCCAGGCCCAAAGGGCCGCCTCGTTTCCAAAGGGGCTGAGAGTCCCCAAAGCATCTTGCTTCCAAATCTTTGGGAAGCTAAGAAACAACTGGCTCTGCACAGTGCTCTCACAGCCTACCGGCAACGTGACAGAGAAAGGCCTGTGAGACGCAGTTTCTTGGAAGGCCTGATCTGGCTGAGGTAGAACTTGTGCTCTGGGTGTGCTACTTTGGCCTAGAGCTGCCAGGCACAAAGGCTGCTTTGTTTCCAAAGGGGGAGAGAGGCCCCAAATCATGTTGCTTCCAGCTGTTTTTGAAGCTAAGAAACAACTCGCTCTGCCAGGTACTCTTACAGCCTTCCGGGAACACCTCTTACGAAGGCCTGTGAAAAGCAGTTTCTTGGCAGGCCTGATCTGGCTGAGGTAGAACTTCTGCTCTGGGTGTGCTCCATTGCCCTAGAGCTGAAAGGCCCAAAGGGCTGCCTTGTTTCCAAAGGGGGAGAGAGGCCCCAAAGCATCTTGCTTCCACCTCTTGGGAAGCTAAGAAACAACTGGCTGTGCCCAGTGCTCTTATAGCCTAAGAGAACATCTCTTATCAAGGCCTGTGAAACGCACTGTCTAGGCAGGCCTGATCTGGAAGAAGTAGAACTTCGGCTCTGGTTGTGCTCCATTGCCCTAGAGCTGCCAGACCCAACGTGCTGCCTTGTTTCCAAAGGGGCAGAGAGGCCCCAAAGCGTCTTGCTTCCAGCTGTTTGGGAAACAAGGAAACAACTGGCTCTGCACCGTGCTCTCACAGCCTACCGGGAACGTCACATACAAAGGCCTCTGAAACGCAGTTCCTTGGCAGGCCTGATCTGGCTGAAGTAGGACTTCTGCTCTGGGTGTGCTCCATTGGCCTAGAGCTGAAAGGCCCAAAGGTCGCCCTTGTTGGCAAAGGGGCAGGGAGCCCCCAAAGCATCTTGCTTCCAGCTCTTTGGGAAGCTAAGAAACAAATGGCTCTGCCCAGTGCTCTAACAGAGTACCGGGAACATCTCTTACCAAAGCCTTTGAAACGCAGTTACTTGGGAGGCCTTATCTGGCTGAGGTAGAACTTCTGCTCTGGGTGTGCTCCATTGGCCTAGAGCTGCCTGGCCCAAAGGTCGGCCTTGTTTGCAAAGGGGATGAGAGGCCCCAAAGCATCTTGCTTCCAGCTCTTCGGGAAGCTAAGAAACATCTGGCGTTGCCCAGTGCTCTTACAGCCTACCGGGAACATCTCTTACCAAGGCCTGTGAAACGCAGTTTGTTGGTGGCCTGAACTGGCCGAAGTAGAACTTCTGCTCTGGGTGTGCTCCATTGCCCTAGCGCTGCCTGGCCCAAGGTGCTGCCTTGTTTCCAAAGGGGCAGAGAGGCCCCAAAGCATCTTGCTTCCAGCTCTCTGGGAAGCTAAGAACCAACTCGCTCTGCCCCGTGCTCTCACAGCCTACCGTGAACATCTCTTACCAAGGGCTGTGAAACGCAGTTTCTGGGCAGGACTGATCTGCCTGAAGTAGAACTTCTGCTGTGGATGTGCTCCATTGCCCTAGAGCTGCCAGGCCCAAACGGCTGCCTTGTGTCCAAAGGGAGAGAGAGGCCCCAAGGCATCTTGCTTCCAGCTCTGTGGGAAGCTAAAGCAACTGGCTCTCCACAGTGCTCTCACAGCCTACCGGGAACATCTCTTACCAAGGCCTGTGAAACGCAGTTTCTTGGCAGGCCTGATCTGGCTGAAGTAGAACTCCTGCTCTGGGCGTGCTACTTTGGCCTAGAGCTGCCAGGCCCAAAGGGCCGCCTCGTTTCCAAAGGGGCTGAGAGTCCCCAAAGCATCTTGCTTCCAAATCTTTGGGAAGCTAAGAAACAACTGGCTCTGCACAGTGCTCTCACAGCCTACCGGCAACGTGACAGAGAAAGGCCTGTGAGACGCAGTTTCTTGGAAGGCCTGATCTGGCTGAGGTAGAACTTGTGCTCTGGGTGTGCTACTTTGGCCTAGAGCTGCCAGGCACAAAGGCTGCTTTGTTTCCAAAGGGGGAGAGAGGCCCCAAATCATGTTGCTTCCAGCTGTTTTTGAAGCTAAGAAACAACTCGCTCTGCCAGGTACTCTTACAGCCTTCCGGGAACACCTCTTACGAAGGCCTGTGAAAAGCAGTTTCTTGGCAGGCCTGATCTGGCTGAGGTAGAACTTCTGCTCTGGGTGTGCTCCATTGCCCTAGAGCTGAAAGGCCCAAAGGGCTGCCTTGTTTCCAAAGGGGGAGAGAGGCCCCAAAGCATCTTGCTTCCACCTCTTGGGAAGCTAAGAAACAACTGGCTGTGCCCAGTGCTCTTATAGCCTAAGAGAACATCTCTTATCAAGGCCTGTGAAACGCACTGTCTAGGCAGGCCTGATCTGGAAGAAGTAGAACTTCGGCTCTGGTTGTGCTCCATTGCCCTAGAGCTGCCAGACCCAACGTGCTGCCTTGTTTCCAAAGGGGCAGAGAGGCCCCAAAGCGTCTTGCTTCCAGCTGTTTGGGAAACAAGGAAACAACTGGCTCTGCACCGTGCTCTCACAGCCTACCGGGAACGTCACATACAAAGGCCTCTGAAACGCAGTTCCTTGGCAGGCCTGATCTGGCTGAAGTAGGACTTCTGCTCTGGGTGTGCTCCATTGGCCTAGAGCTGAAAGGCCCAAAGGTCGCCCTTGTTGGCAAAGGGGCAGGGAGCCCCCAAAGCATCTTGCTTCCAGCTCTTTGGGAAGCTAAGAAACAAATGGCTCTGCCCAGTGCTCTAACAGAGTACCGGGAACATCTCTTACCAAAGCCTTTGAAACGCAGTTTCTTGGCAGGCCTTATCTGGCTGAGGTAGAACTTCTGCTCTGGGTGTGCTCCATTGGCCTAGAGCTGCCTGGCCCAAAGGTCGGCCTTGTTTGCAAAGGGGATGAGAGGCCCCAAAGCATCTTGCTTCCAGCTCTTCGGGAAGCTAAGAAACATCTGGCGTTGCCCAGTGCTCTTACAGCCTACCGGGAACATCTCTTACCAAGGCCTGTGAAACGCAGTTTGTTGGTGGCCTGAACTGGCCGAAGTAGAACTTCTGCTCTGGGTGTGCTCCATTGCCCTAGCGCTGCCTGGCCCAAGGTGCTGCCTTGTTTCCAAAGGGGCAGAGAGGCCCCAAAGCATCTTGCTTCCAGCTCTCTGGGAAGCTAAGAACCAACTCGCTCTGCCCCGTGCTCTCACAGCCTACCGTGAACATCTCTTACCAAGGGCTGTGAAACGCAGTTTCTGGGCAGGACTGATCTGCCTGAAGTAGAACTTCTGCTGTGGATGTGCTCCATTGCCCTAGAGCTGCCAGGCCCAAACGGCTGCCTTGTGTCCAAAGGGAGAGAGAGGCCCCAAGGCATCTTGCTTCCAGCTCTGTGGGAAGCTAAAGCAACTGGCTCTCCACAGTGCTCTCACAGCCTACCGGGAACATCTCTTACCAAGGCCTGTGAAACGCAGTTTCTTGGCAGGCCTGATCTGGCTGAAGTAGAACTCCTGCTCTGGGCGTGCTACTTTGGCCTAGAGCTGCCAGGCCCAAAGGGCCGCCTTGTTTCCAAAGGGGCTGAGAGTCCCCAAAGCATCTTGCTTCCAAATCTTTGGGAAGCTAAGAAACAACTGGCTCTGCACAGTGCTCTCACAGCCTACCGGCAACGTGACAGAGAAAGGCCTGTGAGACGCAGTTTCTTGGAAGGCCTGATCTGGCTGAGGTAGAACTTGTGCTCTGGGTGTGCTACTTTGGCCTAGAGCTGCCAGGCACAAAGGCTGCTTTGTTTCCAAAGGGGGAGAGAGGCCCCAAATCATGTTGCTTCCAGCTGTTTTTGAAGCTAAGAAACAACTCGCTCTGCCAGGTACTCTTACAGCCTTCCGGGAACACCTCTTACGAAGGCCTGTGAAAAGCAGTTTCTTGGCAGGCCTGATCTGGCTGAGGTAGAACTTCTGCTCTGGGTGTGCTCCATTGCCCTAGAGCTGAAAGGCCCAAAGGGCTGCCTTGTTTCCAAAGGGGGAGAGAGGCCCCAAAGCATCTTGCTTCCACCTCTTGGGAAGCTAAGAAACAACTGGCTGTGCCCAGTGCTCTTATAGCCTAAGAGAACATCTCTTATCAAGGCCTGTGAAACGCACTGTCTAGGCAGGCCTGATCTGGAAGAAGTAGAACTTCGGCTCTGGTTGTGCTCCATTGCCCTAGAGCTGCCAGACCCAACGTGCTGCCTTGTTTCCAAAGGGGCAGAGAGGCCCCAAAGCGTCTTGCTTCCAGCTGTTTGGGAAACAAGGAAACAACTGGCTCTGCACCGTGCTCTCACAGCCTACCGGGAACGTCACATACAAAGGCCTCTGAAACGCAGTTCCTTGGCAGGCCTGATCTGGCTGAAGTAGGACTTCTGCTCTGGGTGTGCTCCATTGGCCTAGAGCTGAAAGGCCCAAAGGTCGCCCTTGTTGGCAAAGGGGCAGGGAGCCCCCAAAGCATCTTGCTTCCAGCTCTTTGGGAAGCTAAGAAACAAATGGCTCTGCCCAGTGCTCTAACAGAGTACCGGGAACATCTCTTACCAAAGCCTTTGAAACGCAGTTTCTTGGCAGGCCTTATCTGGCTGAGGTAGAACTTCTGCTCTGGGTGTGCTCCATTGGCCTAGAGCTGCCTGGCCCAAAGGTCGGCCTTGTTTGCAAAGGGGATGAGAGGCCCCAAAGCATCTTGCTTCCAGCTCTTCGGGAAGCTAAGAAACATCTGGCGTTGCCCAGTGCTCTTACAGCCTACCGGGAACATCTCTTACCAAGGCCTGTGAAACGCAGTTTGTTGGTGGCCTGAACTGGCCGAAGTAGAACTTCTGCTCTGGGTGTGCTCCATTGCCCTAGCGCTGCCTGGCCCAAGGTGCTGCCTTGTTTCCAAAGGGGCAGAGAGGCCCCAAAGCATCTTGCTTCCAGCTCTCTGGGAAGCTAAGAACCAACTCGCTCTGCCCCGTGCTCTCACAGCCTACCGTGAACATCTCTTACCAAGGGCTGTGAAACGCAGTTTCTGGGCAGGACTGATCTGCCTGAAGTAGAACTTCTGCTGTGGATGTGCTCCATTGCCCTAGAGCTGCCAGGCCCAAACGGCTGCCTTGTGTCCAAAGGGAGAGAGAGGCCCCAAGGCATCTTGCTTCCAGCTCTGTGGGAAGCTAAAGCAACTGGCTCTCCACAGTGCTCTCACAGCCTACCGGGAACATCTCTTACCAAGGCCTGTGAAACGCAGTTTCTTGGCAGGCCTGATCTGGCTGAAGTAGAACTCCTGCTCTGGGCGTGCTACTTTGGCCTAGAGCTGCCAGGCCCAAAGGGCCGCCTTGTTTCCAAAGGGGCTGAGAGTCCCCAAAGCATCTTGCTTCCAAATCTTTGGGAAGCTAAGAAACAACTGGCTCTGCACAGTGCTCTCACAGCCTACCGGCAACGTGACAGAGAAAGGCCTGTGAGACGCAGTTTCTTGGAAGGCCTGATCTGGCTGAGGTAGAACTTGTGCTCTGGGTGTGCTACTTTGGCCTAGAGCTGCCAGGCACAAAGGCTGCTTTGTTTCCAAAGGGGGAGAGAGGCCCCAAATCATGTTGCTTCCAGCTGTTTTTGAAGCTAAGAAACAACTCGCTCTGCCAGGTACTCTTACAGCCTTCCGGGAACACCTCTTACGAAGGCCTGTGAAAAGCAGTTTCTTGGCAGGCCTGATCTGGCTGAGGTAGAACTTCTGCTCTGGGTGTGCTCCATTGCCCTAGAGCTGAAAGGCCCAAAGGGCTGCCTTGTTTCCAAAGGGGGAGAGAGGCCCCAAAGCATCTTGCTTCCACCTCTTGGGAAGCTAAGAAACAACTGGCTGTGCCCAGTGCTCTTATAGCCTAAGAGAACATCTCTTATCAAGGCCTGTGAAACGCACTGTCTAGGCAGGCCTGATCTGGAAGAAGTAGAACTTCGGCTCTGGTTGTGCTCCATTGCCCTAGAGCTGCCAGACCCAACGTGCTGCCTTGTTTCCAAAGGGGCAGAGAGGCCCCAAAGCGTCTTGCTTCCAGCTGTTTGGGAAACAAGGAAACAACTGGCTCTGCACCGTGCTCTCACAGCCTACCGGGAACGTCACATACAAAGGCCTCTGAAACGCAGTTCCTTGGCAGGCCTGATCTGGCTGAAGTAGGACTTCTGCTCTGGGTGTGCTCCATTGGCCTAGAGCTGAAAGGCCCAAAGGTCGCCCTTGTTGGCAAAGGGGCAGGGAGCCCCCAAAGCATCTTGCTTCCAGCTCTTTGGGAAGCTAAGAAACAAATGGCTCTGCCCAGTGCTCTAACAGAGTACCGGGAACATCTCTTACCAAAGCCTTTGAAACGCAGTTTCTTGGCAGGCCTTATCTGGCTGAGGTAGAACTTCTGCTCTGGGTGTGCTCCATTGGCCTAGAGCTGCCTGGCCCAAAGGTCGGCCTTGTTTGCAAAGGGGATGAGAGGCCCCAAAGCATCTTGCTTCCAGCTCTTCGGGAAGCTAAGAAACATCTGGCGTTGCCCAGTGCTCTTACAGCCTACCGGGAACATCTCTTACCAAGGCCTGTGAAACGCAGTTTGTTGGTGGCCTGAACTGGCCGAAGTAGAACTTCTGCTCTGGGTGTGCTCCATTGGCCTAGAGCTGCCTGGCCCAAGGTGCTGCCTTGTTTCCAAAGGGGCAGAGAGGCCCCAAAGCATCTTGCTTCCAGCTCTCTGGGAAGCTAAGAACCAACTCGCTCTGCCCCGTGCTCTTACAGCCTACCGGGAACATGTCTTTGAAAGGCCTGTGAAACGCAGTTTCTTGGGAGGCCTCATCTGGCTGAAGTAGAACTCCGGCTCTGGGTGTGCTCCATTGCCCTAGAGCTGCCAGGCCCAAAGTGCTGCCCTGTTTCCAAGGGGCAGAGAGGCCCAAAGCATCTTGCTTCCCGGTCTTTGCGAAGCTAAGAAACAACTGGCTCTGCCCAGTGCTCTTACACCTACCGGGAACATCTCTTACCAAGGCCTGTCAAACGCTGTTTCTTTGCAGGCCTGATCAGGCTGAAGTAGAACTCCTGCTCTGCGTGTGCTCCATTGGCCTAGAGCTTCCCGACCCAAAAGGCTGCCTTGTTCCCAAACGGGCAGAGGGGTCCCAAGCATCTTGCTTCCAGCTTTTCAGGAAGGTAAGAAACAACTGGCTCTGCCCAGTGCTCTTACAGCCTACCGGGAACATCTCTTACCAAGGCCTGTGAAACGCAGTTTCCTGGCAGGCCTGATCTGGCTGAAGTAGAACTTCTGCTCTGGGTGTGCTCCATTGCCCTAGAGCTGCCAGGCCCAAAGGGCTGCCTTGTTTCCAAAGACGGAGAGTGGACCCAAAGCATCTTGCTCCCAGCTCTTCGGGAAGCTAAGAAACAGCTGGCTCTGCCCAGTGCTCTTACAGCCTAAGAGAACATCTCTTTGAAAGGCCTGTGAAACGCAGTTTCTTGGCAGGCCTGACCTGGCTGAAGTAGAACTTCTGTTCTGGTTGTGCTACATAGGCCTAGAGCTACCAGGACCTAAGGGCTGCCTTGTTTCCAAAGGGTGAGAGAGGCCCCAAAGCATCTTGCCTCCAGCACTTTGGGAAGCTAAAAAACAAATGGCTCTGCCCAGTGCTCTAACAGAGTACCGGGAACATCTCTTACCAAAGCCTTTGAAACGCAGTTTCTTGGCAGGCCTTATCTGGCTGAGGTAGAACTTCTGCTCTGGGTGTGCTCCATTGGCCTAGAGCTGAAAGGCCCAAAGGTCGGCCTTGTTTGCAAAGGGGATGAGAGGCCCCAAAGCATCTTGCTTCCAGCTCTTCGGGAAGCTAAGAAACATCTGGCGTTGCCCAGTGCTCTTACAGCCTACCGGGAACATCTCTTACCAAGGCCTGTGAAACGCAGTTTGTTGGTGGCCTGAACTGGCCGAAGTAGAACTTCTGCTCTGGGTGTGCTCCATTGCCCTAGCGCTGCCTGGCCCAAGGTGCTGCCTTGTTTCCAAAGGGGCAGAGAGGCCCCAAAGCATCTTGCTTCCAGCTCTCTGGGAAGCTAAGAACCAACTCGCTCTGCCCCGTGCTCTCACAGCCTACCGTGAACATCTCTTACCAAGGGCTGTGAAACGCAGTTTCTGGGCAGGACTGATCTGCCTGAAGTAGAACTTCTGCTGTGGATGTGCTCCATTGCCCTAGAGCTGCCAGGCCCAAACGGCTGCCTTGTGTCCAAAGGGAGAGAGAGGCCCCAAGGCATCTTGCTTCCAGCTCTGTGGGAAGCTAAAGCAACTGGCTCTCCACAGTGCTCTCACAGCCTACCGGGAACATCTCTTACCAAGGCCTGTGAAACGCAGTTTCTTGGCAGGCCTGATCTGGCTGAAGTAGAACTCCTGCTCTGGGCGTGCTACTTTGGCCTAGAGCTGCCAGGCCCAAAGGGCCGCCTCGTTTCCAAAGGGGCTGAGAGTCCCCAAAGCATCTTGCTTCCAAATCTTTGGGAAGCTAAGAAACAACTGGCTCTGCACAGTGCTCTCACAGCCTACCGGCAACGTGACAGAGAAAGGCCTGTGAGACGCAGTTTCTTGGAAGGCCTGATCTGGCTGAGGTAGAACTTGTGCTCTGGGTGTGCTACTTTGGCCTAGAGCTGCCAGGCACAAAGGCTGCTTTGTTTCCAAAGGGGGAGAGAGGCCCCAAATCATGTTGCTTCCAGCTGTTTTTGAAGCTAAGAAACAACTCGCTCTGCCAGGTACTCTTACAGCCTTCCGGGAACACCTCTTACGAAGGCCTGTGAAAAGCAGTTTCTTGGCAGGCCTGATCTGGCTGAGGTAGAACTTCTGCTCTGGGTGTGCTCCATTGCCCTAGAGCTGAAAGGCCCAAAGGGCTGCCTTGTTTCCAAAGGGGGAGAGAGGCCCCAAAGCATCTTGCTTCCACCTCTTGGGAAGCTAAGAAACAACTGGCTGTGCCCAGTGCTCTTATAGCCTAAGAGAACATCTCTTATCAAGGCCTGTGAAACGCACTGTCTAGGCAGGCCTGATCTGGAAGAAGTAGAACTTCGGCTCTGGTTGTGCTCCATTGCCCTAGAGCTGCCAGACCCAACGTGCTGCCTTGTTTCCAAAGGGGCAGAGAGGCCCCAAAGCGTCTTGCTTCCAGCTGTTTGGGAAACAAGGAAACAACTGGCTCTGCACCGTGCTCTCACAGCCTACCGGGAACGTCACATACAAAGGCCTCTGAAACGCAGTTCCTTGGCAGGCCTGATCTGGCTGAAGTAGGACTTCTGCTCTGGGTGTGCTCCATTGGCCTAGAGCTGAAGGGCCCAAAGGTCGCCCTTGTTGGCAAAGGGGCAGGGAGCCCCCAAAGCATCTTGCTTCCAGCTCTTTGGGAAGCTAAGAAACAAATGGCTCTGCCCAGTGCTCTAACAGAGTACCGGGAACATCTCTTACCAAAGCCTTTGAAACGCAGTTTCTTGGCAGGCCTTATCTGGCTGAGGTAGAACTTCTGCTCTGGGTGTGCTCCATTGGCCTAGAGCTGAAAGGCCCAAAGGTCGGCCTTGTTTGCAAAGGGGATGAGAGGCCCCAAAGCATCTTGCTTCCAGCTCTTCGGGAAGCTAAGAAACATCTGGCGTTGCCCAGTGCTCTTACAGCCTACCGGGAACATCTCTTACCAAGGCCTGTGAAACGCAGTTTGTTGGTGGCCTGAACTGGCCGAAGTAGAACTTCTGCTCTGGGTGTGCTCCATTGCCCTAGCGCTGCCTGGCCCAAGGTGCTGCCTTGTTTCCAAAGGGGCAGAGAGGCCCCAAAGCATCTTGCTTCCAGCTCTCTGGGAAGCTAAGAACCAACTCGCTCTGCCCCGTGCTCTCACAGCCTACCGTGAACATCTCTTACCAAGGGCTGTGAAACGCAGTTTCTGGGCAGGACTGATCTGCCTGAAGTAGAACTTCTGCTGTGGATGTGCTCCATTGCCCTAGAGCTGCCAGGCCCAAACGGCTGCCTTGTGTCCAAAGGGAGAGAGAGGCCCCAAGGCATCTTGCTTCCAGCTCTGTGGGAAGCTAAAGCAACTGGCTCTCCACAGTGCTCTCACAGCCTACCGGGAACATCTCTTACCAAGGCCTGTGAAACGCAGTTTCTTGGCAGGCCTGATCTGGCTGAAGTAGAACTCCTGCTCTGGGCGTGCTACTTTGGCCTAGAGCTGCCAGGCCCAAAGGGCCGCCTTGTTTCCAAAGGGGCTGAGAGTCCCCAAAGCATCTTGCTTCCAAATCTTTGGGAAGCTAAGAAACAACTGGCTCTGCACAGTGCTCTCACAGCCTACCGGCAACGTGACAGAGAAAGGCCTGTGAGACGCAGTTTCTTGGAAGGCCTGATCTGGCTGAGGTAGAACTTGTGCTCTGGGTGTGCTACTTTGGCCTAGAGCTGCCAGGCACAAAGGCTGCTTTGTTTCCAAAGGGGGAGAGAGGCCCCAAATCATGTTGCTTCCAGCTGTTTTTGAAGCTAAGAAACAACTCGCTCTGCCAGGTACTCTTACAGCCTTCCGGGAACACCTCTTACGAAGGCCTGTGAAAAGCAGTTTCTTGGCAGGCCTGATCTGGCTGAGGTAGAACTTCTGCTCTGGGTGTGCTCCATTGCCCTAGAGCTGAAAGGCCCAAAGGGCTGCCTTGTTTCCAAAGGGGGAGAGAGGCCCCAAAGCATCTTGCTTCCACCTCTTGGGAAGCTAAGAAACAACTGGCTGTGCCCAGTGCTCTTATAGCCTAAGAGAACATCTCTTATCAAGGCCTGTGAAACGCACTGTCTAGGCAGGCCTGATCTGGAAGAAGTAGAACTTCGGCTCTGGTTGTGCTCCATTGCCCTAGAGCTGCCAGACCCAACGTGCTGCCTTGTTTCCAAAGGGGCAGAGAGGCCCCAAAGCGTCTTGCTTCCAGCTGTTTGGGAAACAAGGAAACAACTGGCTCTGCACCGTGCTCTCACAGCCTACCGGGAACGTCACATACAAAGGCCTCTGAAACGCAGTTCCTTGGCAGGCCTGATCTGGCTGAAGTAGGACTTCTGCTCTGGGTGTGCTCCATTGGCCTAGAGCTGAAAGGCCCAAAGGTCGCCCTTGTTGGCAAAGGGGCAGGGAGCCCCCAAAGCATCTTGCTTCCAGCTCTTTGGGAAGCTAAGAAACAAATGGCTCTGCCCAGTGCTCTAACAGAGTACCGGGAACATCTCTTACCAAAGCCTTTGAAACGCAGTTTCTTGGCAGGCCTTATCTGGCTGAGGTAGAACTTCTGCTCTGGGTGTGCTCCATTGGCCTAGAGCTGCCTGGCCCAAAGGTCGGCCTTGTTTGCAAAGGGGATGAGAGGCCCCAAAGCATCTTGCTTCCAGCTCTTCGGGAAGCTAAGAAACATCTGGCGTTGCCCAGTGCTCTTACAGCCTACCGGGAACATCTCTTACCAAGGCCTGTGAAACGCAGTTTGTTGGTGGCCTGAACTGGCCGAAGTAGAACTTCTGCTCTGGGTGTGCTCCATTGGCCTAGAGCTGCCTGGCCCAAGGTGCTGCCTTGTTTCCAAAGGGGCAGAGAGGCCCCAAAGCATCTTGCTTCCAGCTCTCTGGGAAGCTAAGAACCAACTCGCTCTGCCCCGTGCTCTTACAGCCTACCGGGAACATGTCTTTGAAAGGCCTGTGAAACGCAGTTTCTTGGCAGGCCTCATCTGGCTGAAGTAGAACTCCGGCTCTGGGTGTGCTCCATTGCCCTAGAGCTGCCAGGCCCAAAGTGCTGCCCTGTTTCCAAGGGGCAGAGAGGCCCAAAGCATCTTGCTTCCCGGTCTTTGCGAAGCTAAGAAACAACTGGCTCTGCCCAGTGCTCTTACACCTACCGGGAACATCTCTTACCAAGGCCTGTCAAACGCTGTTTCTTTGCAGGCCTGATCAGGCTGAAGTAGAACTCCTGCTCTGCGTGTGCTCCATTGGCCTAGAGCTTCCCGACCCAAAAGGCTGCCTTGTTCCCAAACGGGCAGAGGGGTCCCAAGCATCTTGCTTCCAGCTTTTCAGGAAGGTAAGAAACAACTGGCTCTGCCCAGTGCTCTTACAGCCTACCGGGAACATCTCTTACCAAGGCCTGTGAAACGCAGTTTCCTGGCAGGCCTGATCTGGCTGAAGTAGAACTTCTGCTCTGGGTGTGCTCCATTGCCCTAGAGCTGCCAGGCCCAAAGGGCTGCCTTGTTTCCAAAGACGGAGAGTGGACCCAAAGCATCTTGCTCCCAGCTCTTCGGGAAGCTAAGAAACAGCTGGCTCTGCCCAGTGCTCTTACAGCCTAAGAGAACATCTCTTTGAAAGGCCTGTGAAACGCAGTTTCTTGGCAGGCCTGACCTGGCTGAAGTAGAACTTCTGTTCTGGTTGTGCTACATAGGCCTAGAGCTACCAGGACCTAAGGGCTGCCTTGTTTCCAAAGGGTGAGAGAGGCCCCAAAGCATCTTGCCTCCAGCACTTTGGGAAGCTAAAAAACAACTGGTTCTGCCCAGTGCTCTCACAGCCTACCGTGAACATCTCTTACCAAGGGCTGTGAAACGCAGTTTCTGGGCAGGACTGATCTGCCTGAAGTAGAACTTCTGCTGTGGATGTGCTCCATTGGCCTAGAGCTGCCAGGCCCAAACGGCTGCCTTGTGTCCAAAGGGAGAGAGAGGCCCCAAGGCATCTTGCTTCCAGCTCTGTGGGAAGCTAAAGCAACTGGCTCTCCACAGTGCTCTCACAGCCTACCGGGAACATCTCTTACCAAGGCCTGTGAAACGCAGTTTCTTGGCAGGCCTGATCTGGCTGAAGTAGAACTCCTGCTCTGGGCGTGCTACTTTGGCCTAGAGCTGCCAGGCCCAAAGGGCCGCCTCGTTTCCAAAGGGGCTGAGAGTCCCCAAAGCATCTTGCTTCCAAATCTTTGGGAAGCTAAGAAACAACTGGCTCTGCACAGTGCTCTCACAGCCTACCGGCAACGTGACAGAGAAAGGCCTGTGAGACGCAGTTTCTTGGAAGGCCTGATCTGGCTGAGGTAGAACTTGTGCTCTGGGTGTGCTACTTTGGCCTAGAGCTGCCAGGCACAAAGGCTGCTTTGTTTCCAAAGGGGGAGAGAGGCCCCAAATCATGTTGCTTCCAGCTGTTTTTGAAGCTAAGAAACAACTCGCTCTGCCAGGTACTCTTACAGCCTTCCGGGAACACCTCTTACGAAGGCCTGTGAAAAGCAGTTTCTTGGCAGGCCTGATCTGGCTGAGGTAGAACTTCTGCTCTGGGTGTGCTCCATTGCCCTAGAGCTGAAAGGCCCAAAGGGCTGCCTTGTTTCCAAAGGGGGAGAGAGGCCCCAAAGCATCTTGCTTCCACCTCTTGGGAAGCTAAGAAACAACTGGCTGTGCCCAGTGCTCTTATAGCCTAAGAGAACATCTCTTATCAAGGCCTGTGAAACGCACTGTCTAGGCAGGCCTGATCTGGAAGAAGTAGAACTTCGGCTCTGGTTGTGCTCCATTGCCCTAGAGCTGCCAGACCCAACGTGCTGCCTTGTTTCCAAAGGGGCAGAGAGGCCCCAAAGCGTCTTGCTTCCAGCTGTTTGGGAAACAAGGAAACAACTGGCTCTGCACCGTGCTCTCACAGCCTACCGGGAACGTCACATACAAAGGCCTCTGAAACGCAGTTCCTTGGCAGGCCTGATCTGGCTGAAGTAGGACTTCTGCTCTGGGTGTGCTCCATTGGCCTAGAGCTGAAAGGCCCAAAGGTCGCCCTTGTTGGCAAAGGGGCAGGGAGCCCCCAAAGCATCTTGCTTCCAGCTCTTTGGGAAGCTAAGAAACAAATGGCTCTGCCCAGTGCTCTAACAGAGTACCGGGAACATCTCTTACCAAAGCCTTTGAAACGCAGTTTCTTGGCAGGCCTTATCTGGCTGAGGTAGAACTTCTGCTCTGGGTGTGCTCCATTGGCCTAGAGCTGCCTGGCCCAAAGGTCGGCCTTGTTTGCAAAGGGGATGAGAGGCCCCAAAGCATCTTGCTTCCAGCTCTTCGGGAAGCTAAGAAACATCTGGCGTTGCCCAGTGCTCTTACAGCCTACCGGGAACATCTCTTACCAAGGCCTGTGAAACGCAGTTTGTTGGTGGCCTGAACTGGCCGAAGTAGAACTTCTGCTCTGGGTGTGCTCCATTGGCCTAGAGCTGCCTGGCCCAAGGTGCTGCCTTGTTTCCAAAGGGGCAGAGAGGCCCCAAAGCATCTTGCTTCCAGCTCTCTGGGAAGCTAAGAACCAACTCGCTCTGCCCCGTGCTCTTACAGCCTACCGGGAACATGTCTTTGAAAGGCCTGTGAAACGCAGTTTCTTGGCAGGCCTCATCTGGCTGAAGTAGAACTCCGGCTCTGGGTGTGCTCCATTGCCCTAGAGCTGCCAGGCCCAAAGTGCTGCCCTGTTTCCAAGGGGCAGAGAGGCCCAAAGCATCTTGCTTCCCGGTCTTTGCGAAGCTAAGAAACAACTGGCTCTGCCCAGTGCTCTTACACCTACCGGGAACATCTCTTACCAAGGCCTGTCAAACGCTGTTTCTTTGCAGGCCTGATCAGGCTGAAGTAGAACTCCTGCTCTGCGTGTGCTCCATTGGCCTAGAGCTTCCCGACCCAAAAGGCTGCCTTGTTCCCAAACGGGCAGAGGGGTCCCAAGCATCTTGCTTCCAGCTTTTCAGGAAGGTAAGAAACAACTGGCTCTGCCCAGTGCTCTTACAGCCTACCGGGAACATCTCTTACCAAGGCCTGTGAAACGCAGTTTCCTGGCAGGCCTGATCTGGCTGAAGTAGAACTTCTGCTCTGGGTGTGCTCCATTGCCCTAGAGCTGCCAGGCCCAAAGGGCTGCCTTGTTTCCAAAGACGGAGAGTGGACCCAAAGCATCTTGCTCCCAGCTCTTCGGGAAGCTAAGAAACAGCTGGCTCTGCCCAGTGCTCTTACAGCCTAAGAGAACATCTCTTTGAAAGGCCTGTGAAACGCAGTTTCTTGGCAGGCCTGACCTGGCTGAAGTAGAACTTCTGTTCTGGTTGTGCTACATAGGCCTAGAGCTACCAGGACCTAAGGGCTGCCTTGTTTCCAAAGGGTGAGAGAGGCCCCAAAGCATCTTGCCTCCAGCACTTTGGGAAGCTAAAAAACAACTGGTTCTGCCCAGTGCTCTCACAGCCTACCGTGAACATCTCTTACCAAGGGCTGTGAAACGCAGTTTCTGGGCAGGACTGATCTGCCTGAAGTAGAACTTCTGCTGTGGATGTGCTCCATTGGCCTAGAGCTGCCAGGCCCAAACGGCTGCCTTGTGTCCAAAGGGAGAGAGAGGCCCCAAGGCATCTTGCTTCCAGCTCTGTGGGAAGCTAAAGCAACTGGCTCTCCACAGTGCTCTCACAGCCTACCGGGAACATCTCTTACCAAGGCCTGTGAAACGCAGTTTCTTGGCAGGCCTGATCTGGCTGAAGTAGAACTCCTGCTCTGGGCGTGCTACTTTGGCCTAGAGCTGCCAGGCCCAAAGGGCCGCCTCGTTTCCAAAGGGGCTGAGAGTCCCCAAAGCATCTTGCTTCCAAATCTTTGGGAAGCTAAGAAACAACTGGCTCTGCACAGTGCTCTCACAGCCTACCGGCAACGTGACAGAGAAAGGCCTGTGAGACGCAGTTTCTTGGAAGGCCTGATCTGGCTGAGGTAGAACTTGTGCTCTGGGTGTGCTACTTTGGCCTAGAGCTGCCAGGCACAAAGGCTGCTTTGTTTCCAAAGGGGGAGAGAGGCCCCAAATCATGTTGCTTCCAGCTGTTTTTGAAGCTAAGAAACAACTCGCTCTGCCAGGTACTCTTACAGCCTTCCGGGAACACCTCTTACGAAGGCCTGTGAAAAGCAGTTTCTTGGCAGGCCTGATCTGGCTGAGGTAGAACTTCTGCTCTGGGTGTGCTCCATTGCCCTAGAGCTGAAAGGCCCAAAGGGCTGCCTTGTTTCCAAAGGGGGAGAGAGGCCCCAAAGCATCTTGCTTCCACCTCTTGGGAAGCTAAGAAACAACTGGCTGTGCCCAGTGCTCTTATAGCCTAAGAGAACATCTCTTATCAAGGCCTGTGAAACGCACTGTCTAGGCAGGCCTGATCTGGAAGAAGTAGAACTTCGGCTCTGGTTGTGCTCCATTGCCCTAGAGCTGCCAGACCCAACGTGCTGCCTTGTTTCCAAAGGGGCAGAGAGGCCCCAAAGCGTCTTGCTTCCAGCTGTTTGGGAAACAAGGAAACAACTGGCTCTGCACCGTGCTCTCACAGCCTACCGGGAACGTCACATACAAAGGCCTCTGAAACGCAGTTCCTTGGCAGGCCTGATCTGGCTGAAGTAGGACTTCTGCTCTGGGTGTGCTCCATTGGCCTAGAGCTGAAGGGCCCAAAGGTCGCCCTTGTTGGCAAAGGGGCAGGGAGCCCCCAAAGCATCTTGCTTCCAGCTCTTTGGGAAGCTAAGAAACAAATGGCTCTGCCCAGTGCTCTAACAGAGTACCGGGAACATCTCTTACCAAAGCCTTTGAAACGCAGTTTCTTGGCAGGCCTTATCTGGCTGAGGTAGAACTTGTGCTCTGGGTGTGCTCCATTGGCCTAGAGCTGAAAGGCCCAAAGGTCGGCCTTGTTTGCAAAGGGGATGAGAGGCCCCAAAGCATCTTGCTTCCAGCTCTTCGGGAAGCTAAGAAACATCTGGCGTTGCCCAGTGCTCTTACAGCCTACCGGGAACATCTCTTACCAAGGCCTGTGAAACGCAGTTTGTTGGTGGCCTGAACTGGCCGAAGTAGAACTTCTGCTCTGGGTGTGCTCCATTGCCCTAGCGCTGCCTGGCCCAAGGTGCTGCCTTGTTTCCAAAGGGGCAGAGAGGCCCCAAAGCATCTTGCTTCCAGCTCTCTGGGAAGCTAAGAACCAACTCGCTCTGCCCCGTGCTCTCACAGCCTACCGTGAACATCTCTTACCAAGGGCTGTGAAACGCAGTTTCTGGGCAGGACTGATCTGCCTGAAGTAGAACTTCTGCTGTGGATGTGCTCCATTGCCCTAGAGCTGCCAGGCCCAAACGGCTGCCTTGTGTCCAAAGGGAGAGAGAGGCCCCAAGGCATCTTGCTTCCAGCTCTGTGGGAAGCTAAAGCAACTGGCTCTCCACAGTGCTCTCACAGCCTACCGGGAACATCTCTTACCAAGGCCTGTGAAACGCAGTTTCTTGGCAGGCCTGATCTGGCTGAAGTAGAACTCCTGCTCTGGGCGTGCTACTTTGGCCTAGAGCTGCCAGGCCCAAAGGGCCGCCTTGTTTCCAAAGGGGCTGAGAGTCCCCAAAGCATCTTGCTTCCAAATCTTTGGGAAGCTAAGAAACAACTGGCTCTGCACAGTGCTCTCACAGCCTACCGGCAACGTGACAGAGAAAGGCCTGTGAGACGCAGTTTCTTGGAAGGCCTGATCTGGCTGAGGTAGAACTTGTGCTCTGGGTGTGCTACTTTGGCCTAGAGCTGCCAGGCACAAAGGCTGCTTTGTTTCCAAAGGGGGAGAGAGGCCCCAAATCATGTTGCTTCCAGCTGTTTTTGAAGCTAAGAAACAACTCGCTCTGCCAGGTACTCTTACAGCCTTCCGGGAACACCTCTTACGAAGGCCTGTGAAAAGCAGTTTCTTGGCAGGCCTGATCTGGCTGAGGTAGAACTTCTGCTCTGGGTGTGCTCCATTGCCCTAGAGCTGAAAGGCCCAAAGGGCTGCCTTGTTTCCAAAGGGGGAGAGAGGCCCCAAAGCATCTTGCTTCCACCTCTTGGGAAGCTAAGAAACAACTGGCTGTGCCCAGTGCTCTTATAGCCTAAGAGAACATCTCTTATCAAGGCCTGTGAAACGCACTGTCTAGGCAGGCCTGATCTGGAAGAAGTAGAACTTCGGCTCTGGTTGTGCTCCATTGCCCTAGAGCTGCCAGACCCAACGTGCTGCCTTGTTTCCAAAGGGGCAGAGAGGCCCCAAAGCGTCTTGCTTCCAGCTGTTTGGGAAACAAGGAAACAACTGGCTCTGCACCGTGCTCTCACAGCCTACCGGGAACGTCACATACAAAGGCCTCTGAAACGCAGTTCCTTGGCAGGCCTGATCTGGCTGAAGTAGGACTTCTGCTCTGGGTGTGCTCCATTGGCCTAGAGCTGAAAGGCCCAAAGGTCGCCCTTGTTGGCAAAGGGGCAGGGAGCCCCCAAAGCATCTTGCTTCCAGCTCTTTGGGAAGCTAAGAAACAAATGGCTCTGCCCAGTGCTCTAACAGAGTACCGGGAACATCTCTTACCAAAGCCTTTGAAACGCAGTTTCTTGGCAGGCCTTATCTGGCTGAGGTAGAACTTCTGCTCTGGGTGTGCTCCATTGGCCTAGAGCTGCCTGGCCCAAAGGTCGGCCTTGTTTGCAAAGGGGATGAGAGGCCCCAAAGCATCTTGCTTCCAGCTCTTCGGGAAGCTAAGAAACATCTGGCGTTGCCCAGTGCTCTTACAGCCTACCGGGAACATCTCTTACCAAGGCCTGTGAAACGCAGTTTGTTGGTGGCCTGAACTGGCCGAAGTAGAACTTCTGCTCTGGGTGTGCTCCATTGGCCTAGAGCTGCCTGGCCCAAGGTGCTGCCTTGTTTCCAAAGGGGCAGAGAGGCCCCAAAGCATCTTGCTTCCAGCTCTCTGGGAAGCTAAGAACCAACTCGCTCTGCCCCGTGCTCTTACAGCCTACCGGGAACATGTCTTTGAAAGGCCTGTGAAACGCAGTTTCTTGGCAGGCCTCATCTGGCTGAAGTAGAACTCCGGCTCTGGGTGTGCTCCATTGCCCTAGAGCTGCCAGGCCCAAAGTGCTGCCCTGTTTCCAAGGGGCAGAGAGGCCCAAAGCATCTTGCTTCCCGGTCTTTGCGAAGCTAAGAAACAACTGGCTCTGCCCAGTGCTCTTACACCTACCGGGAACATCTCTTACCAAGGCCTGTCAAACGCTGTTTCTTTGCAGGCCTGATCAGGCTGAAGTAGAACTCCTGCTCTGCGTGTGCTCCATTGGCCTAGAGCTTCCCGACCCAAAAGGCTGCCTTGTTCCCAAACGGGCAGAGGGGTCCCAAGCATCTTGCTTCCAGCTTTTCAGGAAGGTAAGAAACAACTGGCTCTGCCCAGTGCTCTTACAGCCTACCGGGAACATCTCTTACCAAGGCCTGTGAAACGCAGTTTCCTGGCAGGCCTGATCTGGCTGAAGTAGAACTTCTGCTCTGGGTGTGCTCCATTGCCCTAGAGCTGCCAGGCCCAAAGGGCTGCCTTGTTTCCAAAGACGGAGAGTGGACCCAAAGCATCTTGCTCCCAGCTCTTCGGGAAGCTAAGAAACAGCTGGCTCTGCCCAGTGCTCTTACAGCCTAAGAGAACATCTCTTTGAAAGGCCTGTGAAACGCAGTTTCTTGGCAGGCCTGACCTGGCTGAAGTAGAACTTCTGTTCTGGTTGTGCTACATAGGCCTAGAGCTACCAGGACCTAAGGGCTGCCTTGTTTCCAAAGGGTGAGAGAGGCCCCAAAGCATCTTGCCTCCAGCACTTTGGGAAGCTAAAAAACAACTGGTTCTGCCCAGTGCTCTCACAGCCTACCGTGAACATCTCTTACCAAGGGCTGTGAAACGCAGTTTCTGGGCAGGACTGATCTGCCTGAAGTAGAACTTCTGCTGTGGATGTGCTCCATTGGCCTAGAGCTGCCAGGCCCAAACGGCTGCCTTGTGTCCAAAGGGAGAGAGAGGCCCCAAGGCATCTTGCTTCCAGCTCTGTGGGAAGCTAAAGCAACTGGCTCTCCACAGTGCTCTCACAGCCTACCGGGAACATCTCTTACCAAGGCCTGTGAAACGCAGTTTCTTGGCAGGCCTGATCTGGCTGAAGTAGAACTCCTGCTCTGGGCGTGCTACTTTGGCCTAGAGCTGCCAGGCCCAAAGGGCCGCCTCGTTTCCAAAGGGGCTGAGAGTCCCCAAAGCATCTTGCTTCCAAATCTTTGGGAAGCTAAGAAACAACTGGCTCTGCACAGTGCTCTCACAGCCTACCGGCAACGTGACAGAGAAAGGCCTGTGAGACGCAGTTTCTTGGAAGGCCTGATCTGGCTGAGGTAGAACTTGTGCTCTGGGTGTGCTACTTTGGCCTAGAGCTGCCAGGCACAAAGGCTGCTTTGTTTCCAAAGGGGGAGAGAGGCCCCAAATCATGTTGCTTCCAGCTGTTTTTGAAGCTAAGAAACAACTCGCTCTGCCAGGTACTCTTACAGCCTTCCGGGAACACCTCTTACGAAGGCCTGTGAAAAGCAGTTTCTTGGCAGGCCTGATCTGGCTGAGGTAGAACTTCTGCTCTGGGTGTGCTCCATTGCCCTAGAGCTGAAAGGCCCAAAGGGCTGCCTTGTTTCCAAAGGGGGAGAGAGGCCCCAAAGCATCTTGCTTCCACCTCTTGGGAAGCTAAGAAACAACTGGCTGTGCCCAGTGCTCTTATAGCCTAAGAGAACATCTCTTATCAAGGCCTGTGAAACGCACTGTCTAGGCAGGCCTGATCTGGAAGAAGTAGAACTTCGGCTCTGGTTGTGCTCCATTGCCCTAGAGCTGCCAGACCCAACGTGCTGCCTTGTTTCCAAAGGGGCAGAGAGGCCCCAAAGCGTCTTGCTTCCAGCTGTTTGGGAAACAAGGAAACAACTGGCTCTGCACCGTGCTCTCACAGCCTACCAGGAACGTCACATACAAAGGCCTCTGAAACGCAGTTCCTTGGCAGGCCTGATCTGGCTGAAGTAGGACTTCTGCTCTGGGTGTGCTCCATTGGCCTAGAGCTGAAAGGCCCAAAGGTCGCCCTTGTTGGCAAAGGGGCAGGGAGCCCCCAAAGCATCTTGCTTCCAGCTCTTTGGGAAGCTAAGAAACAAATGGCTCTGCCCAGTGCTCTAACAGAGTACCGGGAACATCTCTTACCAAAGCCTTTGAAACGCAGTTTCTTGGCAGGCCTTATCTGGCTGAGGTAGAACTTCTGCTCTGGGTGTGCTCCATTGGCCTAGAGCTGAAAGGCCCAAAGGTCGGCCTTGTTTGCAAAGGGGATGAGAGGCCCCAAAGCATCTTGCTTCCAGCTCTTCGGGAAGCTAAGAAACATCTGGCGTTGCCCAGTGCTCTTACAGCCTACCGGGAACATCTCTTACCAAGGCCTGTGAAACGCAGTTTGTTGGTGGCCTGAACTGGCCGAAGTAGAACTTCTGCTCTGGGTGTGCTCCATTGCCCTAGCGCTGCCTGGCCCAAGGTGCTGCCTTGTTTCCAAAGGGGCAGAGAGGCCCCAAAGCATCTTGCTTCCAGCTCTCTGGGAAGCTAAGAACCAACTCGCTCTGCCCCGTGCTCTCACAGCCTACCGTGAACATCTCTTACCAAGGGCTGTGAAACGCAGTTTCTGGGCAGGACTGATCTGCCTGAAGTAGAACTTCTGCTGTGGATGTGCTCCATTGCCCTAGAGCTGCCAGGCCCAAACGGCTGCCTTGTGTCCAAAGGGAGAGAGAGGCCCCAAGGCATCTTGCTTCCAGCTCTGTGGGAAGCTAAAGCAACTGGCTCTCCACAGTGCTCTCACAGCCTACCGGGAACATCTCTTACCAAGGCCTGTGAAACGCAGTTTCTTGGCAGGCCTGATCTGGCTGAAGTAGAACTCCTGCTCTGGGCGTGCTACTTTGGCCTAGAGCTGCCAGGCCCAAAGGGCCGCCTCGTTTCCAAAGGGGCTGAGAGTCCCCAAAGCATCTTGCTTCCAAATCTTTGGGCAGCTAAGAAACAACTGGCTCTGCACAGTGCTCTCACAGCCTACCGGCAACGTGACAGAGAAAGGCCTGTGAGACGCAGTTTCTTGGAAGGCCTGATCTGGCTGAGGTAGAACTTGTGCTCTGGGTGTGCTACTTTGGCCTAGAGCTGCCAGGCACAAAGGCTGCTTTGTTTCCAAAGGGGGAGAGAGGCCCCAAATCATGTTGCTTCCAGCTGTTTTTGAAGCTAAGAAACAACTCGCTCTGCCAGGTACTCTTACAGCCTTCCGGGAACACCTCTTACGAAGGCCTGTGAAAAGCAGTTTCTTGGCAGGCCTGATCTGGCTGAGGTAGAACTTCTGCTCTGGGTGTGCTCCATTGCCCTAGAGCTGAAAGGCCCAAAGGGCTGCCTTGTTTCCAAAGGGGGAGAGAGGCCCCAAAGCATCTTGCTTCCACCTCTTGGGAAGCTAAGAAACAACTGGCTGTGCCCAGTGCTCTTATAGCCTAAGAGAACATCTCTTATCAAGGCCTGTGAAACGCACTGTCTAGGCAGGCCTGATCTGGAAGAAGTAGAACTTCGGCTCTGGTTGTGCTCCATTGCCCTAGAGCTGCCAGACCCAACGTGCTGCCTTGTTTCCAAAGGGGCAGAGAGGCCCCAAAGCGTCTTGCTTCCAGCTGTTTGGGAAACAAGGAAACAACTGGCTCTGCACCGTGCTCTCACAGCCTACCGGGAACGTCACATACAAAGGCCTCTGAAACGCAGTTCCTTGGCAGGCCTGATCTGGCTGAAGTAGGACTTCTGCTCTGGGTGTGCTCCATTGGCCTAGAGCTGAAAGGCCCAAAGGTCGCCCTTGTTGGCAAAGGGGCAGGGAGCCCCCAAAGCATCTTGCTTCCAGCTCTTTGGGAAGCTAAGAAACAAATGGCTCTGCCCAGTGCTCTAACAGAGTACCGGGAACATCTCTTACCAAAGCCTTTGAAACGCAGTTTCTTGGCAGGCCTTATCTGGCTGAGGTAGAACTTCTGCTCTGGGTGTGCTCCATTGGCCTAGAGCTGCCTGGCCCAAAGGTCGGCCTTGTTTGCAAAGGGGATGAGAGGCCCCAAAGCATCTTGCTTCCAGCTCTTCGGGAAGCTAAGAAACATCTGGCGTTGCCCAGTGCTCTTACAGCCTACCGGGAACATCTCTTACCAAGGCCTGTGAAACGCAGTTTGTTGGTGGCCTGAACTGGCCGAAGTAGAACTTCTGCTCTGGGTGTGCTCCATTGGCCTAGAGCTGCCAGGCCCAAGGTGCTGCCTTGTTTCCAAAGGGGCAGAGAGGCCCCAAAGCATCTTGCTTCCAGCTCTCTGGGAAGCTAAGAACCAACTCGCTCTGCCCCGTGCTCTTACAGCCTACCGGGAACATGTCTTTGAAAGGCCTGTGAAACGCAGTTTCTTGGCAGGCCTCATCTGGCTGAAGTAGAACTCCGGCTCTGGGTGTGCTCCATTGCCCTAGAGCTGCCAGGCCCAAAGTGCTGCCCTGTTTCCAAGGGGCAGAGAGGCCCAAAGCATCTTGCTTCCCGGTCTTTGCGAAGCTAAGAAACAACTGGCTCTGCCCAGTGCTCTTACACCTACCGGGAACATCTCTTACCAAGGCCTGTCAAACGCTGTTTCTTTGCAGGCCTGATCAGGCTGAAGTAGAACTCCTGCTCTGCGTGTGCTCCATTGGCCTAGAGCTTCCCGACCCAAAAGGCTGCCTTGTTCCCAAACGGGCAGAGGGGTCCCAAGCATCTTGCTTCCAGCTTTTCAGGAAGGTAAGAAACAACTGGCTCTGCCCAGTGCTCTTACAGCCTACCGGGAACATCTCTTACCAAGGCCTGTGAAACGCAGTTTCCTGGCAGGCCTGATCTGGCTGAAGTAGAACTTCTGCTCTGGGTGTGCTCCATTGCCCTAGAGCTGCCAGGCCCAAAGGGCTGCCTTGTTTCCAAAGACGGAGAGTGGACCCAAAGCATCTTGCTCCCAGCTCTTCGGGAAGCTAAGAAACAGCTGGCTCTGCCCAGTGCTCTTACAGCCTAAGAGAACATCTCTTTGAAAGGCCTGTGAAACGCAGTTTCTTGGCAGGCCTGACCTGGCTGAAGTAGAACTTCTGTTCTGGTTGTGCTACATAGGCCTAGAGCTACCAGGACCTAAGGGCTGCCTTGTTTCCAAAGGGTGAGAGAGGCCCCAAAGCATCTTGCCTCCAGCACTTTGGGAAGCTAAAAAACAACTGGTTCTGCCCAGTGCTCTCACAGCCTACCGTGAACATCTCTTACCAAGGGCTGTGAAACGCAGTTTCTGGGCAGGACTGATCTGCCTGAAGTAGAACTTCTGCTGTGGATGTGCTCCATTGGCCTAGAGCTGCCAGGCCCAAACGGCTGCCTTGTGTCCAAAGGGAGAGAGAGGCCCCAAGGCATCTTGCTTCCAGCTCTGTGGGAAGCTAAAGCAACTGGCTCTCCACAGTGCTCTCACAGCCTACCGGGAACATCTCTTACCAAGGCCTGTGAAACGCAGTTTCTTGGCAGGCCTGATCTGGCTGAAGTAGAACTCCTGCTCTGGGCGTGCTACTTTGGCCTAGAGCTGCCAGGCCCAAAGGGCCGCCTCGTTTCCAAAGGGGCTGAGAGTCCCCAAAGCATCTTGCTTCCAAATCTTTGGGAAGCTAAGAAACAACTGGCTCTGCACAGTGCTCTCACAGCCTACCGGCAACGTGACAGAGAAAGGCCTGTGAGACGCAGTTTCTTGGAAGGCCTGATCTGGCTGAGGTAGAACTTGTGCTCTGGGTGTGCTACTTTGGCCTAGAGCTGCCAGGCACAAAGGCTGCTTTGTTTCCAAAGGGGGAGAGAGGCCCCAAATCATGTTGCTTCCAGCTGTTTTTGAAGCTAAGAAACAACTCGCTCTGCCAGGTACTCTTACAGCCTTCCGGGAACACCTCTTACGAAGGCCTGTGAAAAGCAGTTTCTTGGCAGGCCTGATCTGGCTGAGGTAGAACTTCTGCTCTGGGTGTGCTCCATTGCCCTAGAGCTGAAAGGCCCAAAGGGCTGCCTTGTTTCCAAAGGGGGAGAGAGGCCCCAAAGCATCTTGCTTCCACCTCTTGGGAAGCTAAGAAACAACTGGCTGTGCCCAGTGCTCTTATAGCCTAAGAGAACATCTCTTATCAAGGCCTGTGAAACGCACTGTCTAGGCAGGCCTGATCTGGAAGAAGTAGAACTTCGGCTCTGGTTGTGCTCCATTGCCCTAGAGCTGCCAGACCCAACGTGCTGCCTTGTTTCCAAAGGGGCAGAGAGGCCCCAAAGCGTCTTGCTTCCAGCTGTTTGGGAAACAAGGAAACAACTGGCTCTGCACCGTGCTCTCACAGCCTACCGGGAACGTCACATACAAAGGCCTCTGAAATGCAGTTCCTTGGCAGGCCTGATCTGGCTGAAGTAGGACTTCTGCTCTGGGTGTGCTCCATTGGCCTAGAGCTGAAGGGCCCAAAGGTCGCCCTTGTTGGCAAAGGGGCAGGGAGCCCCCAAAGCATCTTGCTTCCAGCTCTTTGGGAAGCTAAGAAACAAATGGCTCTGCCCAGTGCTCTAACAGAGTACCGGGAACATCTCTTACCAAAGCCTTTGAAACGCAGTTTCTTGGCAGGCCTGATCTGGCTGAAGTAGAACTCCTGCTCTGGGCGTGCTACTTTGGCCTAGAGCTGCCAGGCCCAAAGGGCCGCCTTGTTTCCAAAGGGGCTGAGAGTCCCCAAAGCATCTTGCTTCCAAATCTTTGGGAAGCTAAAAAACAACTGGCTCTGCACAGTGCTCTCACAGCCTACCGGCAACGTGACAGAGAAAGGCCTGTGAGACGCAGTTTCTTGGAAGGCCTGATCTGGCTGAGGTAGAACTTGTGCTCTGGGTGTGCTACTTTGGCCTAGAGCTGCCAGGCACAAAGGCTGCTTTGTTTCCAAAGGGGGAGAGAGGCCCCAAATCATGTTGCTTCCAGCTGTTTTTGAAGCTAAGAAACAACTCGCTCTGCCAGGTACTCTTACAGCCTTCCGGGAACACCTCTTACGAAGGCCTGTGAAAAGCAGTTTCTTGGCAGGCCTGATCTGGCTGAGGTAGAACTTCTGCTCTGGGTGTGCTCCATTGCCCTAGAGCTGAAAGGCCCAAAGGGCTGCCTTGTTTCCAAAGGGGGAGAGAGGCCCCAAAGCATCTTGCTTCCACCTCTTGGGAAGCTAAGAAACAACTGGCTGTGCCCAGTGCTCTTATAGCCTAAGAGAACATCTCTTATCAAGGCCTGTGAAACGCACTGTCTAGGCAGGCCTGATCTGGAAGAAGTAGAACTTCGGCTCTGGTTGTGCTCCATTGCCCTAGAGCTGCCAGACCCAACGTGCTGCCTTGTTTCCAAAGGGGCAGAGAGGCCCCAAAGCGTCTTGCTTCCAGCTGTTTGGGAAACAAGGAAACAACTGGCTCTGCACCGTGCTCTCACAGCCTACCGGGAACGTCACATACAAAGGCCTCTGAAACGCAGTTCCTTGGCAGGCCTGATCTGGCTGAAGTAGGACTTCTGCTCTGGGTGTGCTCCATTGGCCTAGAGCTGAAAGGCCCAAAGGTCGCCCTTGTTGGCAAAGGGGCAGGGAGCCCCCAAAGCATCTTGCTTCCAGCTCTTTGGGAAGCTAAGAAACAAATGGCTCTGCCCAGTGCTCTAACAGAGTACCGGGAACATCTCTTACCAAAGCCTTTGAAACGCAGTTTCTTGGCAGGCCTTATCTGGCTGAGGTAGAACTTCTGCTCTGGGTGTGCTCCATTGGCCTAGAGCTGAAAGGCCCAAAGGTCGGCCTTGTTTGCAAAGGGGATGAGAGGCCCCAAAGCATCTTGCTTCCAGCTCTTCGGGAAGCTAAGAAACATCTGGCGTTGCCCAGTGCTCTTACAGCCTACCGGGAACATCTCTTACCAAGGCCTGTGAAACGCAGTTTGTTGGTGGCCTGAACTGGCCGAAGTAGAACTTCTGCTCTGGGTGTGCTCCATTGCCCTAGCGCTGCCTGGCCCAAGGTGCTGCCTTGTTTCCAAAGGGGCAGAGAGGCCCCAAAGCATCTTGCTTCCAGCTCTCTGGGAAGCTAAGAACCAACTCGCTCTGCCCCGTGCTCTCACAGCCTACCGTGAACATCTCTTACCAAGGGCTGTGAAACGCAGTTTCTGGGCAGGACTGATCTGCCTGAAGTAGAACTTCTGCTGTGGATGTGCTCCATTGCCCTAGAGCTGCCAGGCCCAAACGGCTGCCTTGTGTCCAAAGGGAGAGAGAGGCCCCAAGGCATCTTGCTTCCAGCTCTGTGGGAAGCTAAAGCAACTGGCTCTCCACAGTGCTCTCACAGCCTACCGGGAACATCTCTTACCAAGGCCTGTGAAACGCAGTTTCTTGGCAGGCCTGATCTGGCTGAAGTAGAACTCCTGCTCTGGGCGTGCTACTTTGGCCTAGAGCTGCCAGGCCCAAAGGGCCGCCTTGTTTCCAAAGGGGCTGAGAGTCCCCAAAGCATCTTGCTTCCAAATCTTTGGGAAGCTAAGAAACAACTGGCTCTGCACAGTGCTCTCACAGCCTACCGGCAACGTGACAGAGAAAGGCCTGTGAGACGCAGTTTCTTGGAAGGCCTGATCTGGCTGAGGTAGAACTTGTGCTCTGGGTGTGCTACTTTGGCCTAGAGCTGCCAGGCACAAAGGCTGCTTTGTTTCCAAAGGGGGAGAGAGGCCCCAAATCATGTTGCTTCCAGCTGTTTTTGAAGCTAAGAAACAACTCGCTCTGCCAGGTACTCTTACAGCCTTCCGGGAACACCTCTTACGAAGGCCTGTGAAAAGCAGTTTCTTGGCAGGCCTGATCTGGCTGAGGTAGAACTTCTGCTCTGGGTGTGCTCCATTGCCCTAGAGCTGAAAGGCCCAAAGGGCTGCCTTGTTTCCAAAGGGGGAGAGAGGCCCCAAAGCATCTTGCTTCCACCTCTTGGGAAGCTAAGAAACAACTGGCTGTGCCCAGTGCTCTTATAGCCTAAGAGAACATCTCTTATCAAGGCCTGTGAAACGCACTGTCTAGGCAGGCCTGATCTGGAAGAAGTAGAACTTCGGCTCTGGTTGTGCTCCATTGCCCTAGAGCTGCCAGACCCAACGTGCTGCCTTGTTTCCAAAGGGGCAGAGAGGCCCCAAAGCGTCTTGCTTCCAGCTGTTTGGGAAACAAGGAAACAACTGGCTCTGCACCGTGCTCTCACAGCCTACCGGGAACGTCACATACAAAGGCCTCTGAAACGCAGTTCCTTGGCAGGCCTGATCTGGCTGAAGTAGGACTTCTGCTCTGGGTGTGCTCCATTGGCCTAGAGCTGAAAGGCCCAAAGGTCGCCCTTGTTGGCAAAGGGGCAGGGAGCCCCCAAAGCATCTTGCTTCCAGCTCTTTGGGAAGCTAAGAAACAAATGGCTCTGCCCAGTGCTCTAACAGAGTACCGGGAACATCTCTTACCAAAGCCTTTGAAACGCAGTTTCTTGGCAGGCCTTATCTGGCTGAGGTAGAACTTCTGCTCTGGGTGTGCTCCATTGGCCTAGAGCTGCCTGGCCCAAAGGTCGGCCTTGTTTGCAAAGGGGATGAGAGGCCCCAAAGCATCTTGCTTCCAGCTCTTCGGGAAGCTAAGAAACATCTGGCGTTGCCCAGTGCTCTTACAGCCTACCGGGAACATCTCTTACCAAGGCCTGTGAAACGCAGTTTGTTGGTGGCCTGAACTGGCCGAAGTAGAACTTCTGCTCTGGGTGTGCTCCATTGGCCTAGAGCTGCCTGGCCCAAGGTGCTGCCTTGTTTCCAAAGGGGCAGAGAGGCCCCAAAGCATCTTGCTTCCAGCTCTCTGGGAAGCTAAGAACCAACTCGCTCTGCCCCGTGCTCTTACAGCCTACCGGGAACATGTCTTTGAAAGGCCTGTGAAACGCAGTTTCTTGGCAGGCCTCATCTGGCTGAAGTAGAACTCCGGCTCTGGGTGTGCTCCATTGCCCTAGAGCTGCCAGGCCCAAAGTGCTGCCCTGTTTCCAAGGGGCAGAGAGGCCCAAAGCATCTTGCTTCCCGGTCTTTGCGAAGCTAAGAAACAACTGGCTCTGCCCAGTGCTCTTACACCTACCGGGAACATCTCTTACCAAGGCCTGTCAAACGCTGTTTCTTTGCAGGCCTGATCAGGCTGAAGTAGAACTCCTGCTCTGCGTGTGCTCCATTGGCCTAGAGCTTCCCGACCCAAAAGGCTGCCTTGTTCCCAAACGGGCAGAGGGGTCCCAAGCATCTTGCTTCCAGCTTTTCAGGAAGGTAAGAAACAACTGGCTCTGCCCAGTGCTCTTACAGCCTACCGGGAACATCTCTTACCAAGGCCTGTGAAACGCAGTTTCCTGGCAGGCCTGATCTGGCTGAAGTAGAACTTCTGCTCTGGGTGTGCTCCATTGCCCTAGAGCTGCCAGGCCCAAAGGGCTGCCTTGTTTCCAAAGACGGAGAGTGGACCCAAAGCATCTTGCTCCCAGCTCTTCGGGAAGCTAAGAAACAGCTGGCTCTGCCCAGTGCTCTTACAGCCTAAGAGAACATCTCTTTGAAAGGCCTGTGAAACGCAGTTTCTTGGCAGGCCTGACCTGGCTGAAGTAGAACTTCTGTTCTGGTTGTGCTACATAGGCCTAGAGCTACCAGGACCTAAGGGCTGCCTTGTTTCCAAAGGGTGAGAGAGGCCCCAAAGCATCTTGCCTCCAGCACTTTGGGAAGCTAAAAAACAACTGGTTCTGCCCAGTGCTCTCACAGCCTACCGTGAACATCTCTTACCAAGGGCTGTGAAACGCAGTTTCTGGGCAGGACTGATCTGCCTGAAGTAGAACTTCTGCTGTGGATGTGCTCCATTGGCCTAGAGCTGCCAGGCCCAAACGGCTGCCTTGTGTCCAAAGGGAGAGAGAGGCCCCAAGGCATCTTGCTTCCAGCTCTGTGGGAAGCTAAAGCAACTGGCTCTCCACAGTGCTCTCACAGCCTACTGGGAACATCTCTTACCAAGGCCTGTGAAACGCAGTTTCTTGGCAGGCCTGATCTGGCTGAAGTAGAACTCCTGCTCTGGGCGTGCTACTTTGGCCTAGAGCTGCCAGGCCCAAAGGGCCGCCTCGTTTCCAAAGGGGCTGAGAGTCCCCAAAGCATCTTGCTTCCAAATCTTTGGGAAGCTAAGAAACAACTGGCTCTGCACAGTGCTCTCACAGCCTACCGGCAACGTGACAGAGAAAGGCCTGTGAGACGCAGTTTCTTGGAAGGCCTGATCTGGCTGAGGTAGAACTTGTGCTCTGGGTGTGCTACTTTGGCCTAGAGCTGCCAGGCACAAAGGCTGCTTTGTTTCCAAAGGGGGAGAGAGGCCCCAAATCATGTTGCTTCCAGCTGTTTTTGAAGCTAAGAAACAACTCGCTCTGCCAGGTACTCTTACAGCCTTCCGGGAACACCT